>NC_091076.1:82302500-83591666 GCF_032405125.1 Capricornis sumatraensis | reverse complement strand
ACATATATATAGTATCTACTGTTTTGATGGACAATTACAGAAGTCTTAACACAGATTATGTAAAAGATACCAGGAACTATCAGAAGCATTCAAGCACTTTCCTATTAACCAGTAACTAAGTCCTCTTTCTTCCTCTATATAAGTAAATATTCAAAATGTCTCTTTAAATATTTTGTTCATAAACCCAACATCCAATAATACATTGTGGAACAAATTCAGGGAAAATCAGGACTCTGAAATTTTAATTAGAAGTTTAATTGATGTTCAGAAAAACACTGTAACCTGTGTGTTTTTAGGGAAACACAGTATCAGGCCATTTTCATTAACCATGAAAATTAGTCTGTGTTGTGCTTAGAATCATCATATGATTGTAAACACCACTATATTATTCACATAAGAATCTTTTCTGTGTCAAGCCCTTTGCAAAAACTCAAACTACTTCTGTGCTTTAGCACACAAAACCTTCAAAGCAGCAACCAACCCAAATCTATCAATAATCTCAGTGTAAACCATTTCCTACCTTCCTTTCCAAGTAAGATGCAATCAGTCCAAAGTTTTTTGGGTGCTGGATAAACCTGAGTAAAAGAAAAACAACACACACACACACACTTTAACAACTTAAAGAGGTGGGGGAAGCCCTTGGGAATACAAATATAATGTAGACTAATTCCTAGTGACTCCTAAGGGCCAATGTCCTCTTAAAGGGCACAGATTCCTGGGAACAGTCCACCAGGAACTGACTGGATTGGGATACAGTATTGCACAGATATCTGTAACTTTCAAATGCACCCCCAGTGATTCTGACACCACTCAGGTTTGGGTACCACTCTTAAAATGCCTCCACAACTCTGTTCTAAGCTGGTACCTACATTTCCAGCTATAAATTTACAAGAAGGTTGCATCCTATCTGTCTTCTCTGCCTCCCACGTTATTCAAATGCCAAAATGGGGCCATGTTTTGGGGAAAACAGTTCAATTTACAAGTAAATGCCAATACTTTTCACTAACTCATATAAACTTCTATTAGAGAATAATTTAAAATTTAAATTACTTGTCTTTAAAGATCTCCTTCTCATGGTCAGTCCAAACATTCATGAACTGCCTATCTTTATAAACCTTCATAGGGTCCTCCATGAGCCCATTCATGTTAATGAACTTGACCCGTCTCTGTTCAGCATCAAACATCATAGGTGGGATCACAGAGAGCTGTCGCATTTGTTTCTCATTATTCTGAAGGAAAACAAAGAAGAAATGCAATGTACATAGAATTAAACTTAAAGAGGGCCACAGAATGACTATCTTAACAGACACTGAAACACCACATATGCACTTTAATGACAACGGCAGTGGTACCATAACATCTAACATATGATCATTATATACGGATCTAATAAATACTCATTGTACGAATAACAGAGGCAGAGAGGCAGAAAGTACATGTACTTTTTTAAATCCACCACTACAATGTGAGAAGAGTTCTTTCCTTAAACGCAGCAGATACTTCAGCTAATGGATCTTAGACCTAAAGGACACACAATGATGTCAGATCACTGAAGTAATGACCTTATGAAGCACTTATTAACACTAATATTGCCTCATTTTAAAAAGTCTCAACATCATTTTATAGAATAATAAAATAGAAAAATACAGACAGGAACCACAATCTTAAGGTCATTGATTTTAAATTAACTAAACTTACTGAAGTATCAAACACTTCTTGCTACTCTTGCATAATCTTTCCACTGCAAATTTAAGACTATCATCCTTCAAATTTCAACTAAAACTTGGTTTCAGTTATATAATTTATCTTCCCAAAGCTTAAGTCAGTAAGTTTATAAGCACAAACTTCAGTGAGAAAACCTGTACCAAAAATTATAACTACTGACCCCAACACAAGGCTAGGTCTTCTTCTAAAACTCTTCTCCTAGCAGTGGACATTGCCTTAGTCAACTCCTGACAGAGTTTCTCATTTTACAGGGACTCTCAAGTGGTCAAGAACCCATCTGTCAGTGCAGGAGACATAAGGGACACGGGTTTGATAGCTGGGTCAGGAAGATCCCCTGGAGCAGAAAATGGTAACCTACTCCAATATTCTTGCTGGAGAATTCCATGGACAGAGGACCCTGGAGGGCTACAGTCCATGGGGTCGCAAAGAGCTGGACACGACTGGAGTGACTTAGCACATTCTACCTCAGTCTGTCTAAACACCAAAATGTGGTTTGGGACAGACACACTAGCTTGACATTCACCTTGACATTGACTAGCTTCACATTCAGCTAGTATTCACCTAATAATAGCTTTGGTTGCTTACAGATGCCCCCCTTATAGAATCAGATCAAACAGTAAGCAAAGAAATTAAACGCAGAGTTAGTCATCACTGCAGAGATCACAGCCACAAAGCCTGAAATGTACAGCAATATAATAATTGTCTTTGATTATTACTTAAGAGGGCTACACCTTCAGAATTGAGAGATGAGGTTTTCAAAAAGCCATATTTTAAAACCAAAACTAGCAGAAGTTAATATATGGCTTTTGGACCAAACTTCAGAGAATATGAACCCAGCTATGAAGACTCAGTGCTAGAAACTGAAACTTATTCTTATTCAGAACTGATTTATTAACATCATATTGATCTCTCCCAGGCTCAGCTGGCTAGAGATCACACTCTAGACATCACCCCCCACTCCACCTCTAACGAACCTCAGGTCCACAACCTAACACACGAACACCTGCTCCTTTGCTCTTTCAGGAAAACGGCAGCAGCAGCCCATCCTCTAACCTGCTCGTCTTTTCCCCCAACTCCTGTCCTATCCATTCTGCCTTCTACTAATCTGTCCCCCTAATAAGGCCCCTCATAACATATTTCTACCACTGTCGCCCTGATTCAGGCCCTTATTTTTAATCGTAAAAGCGTCCTCACCTCTTTCCAAGCCTCCCTGCTGCCGAAGCCATCTTCATAAAACGGCAATAAGATCTCAGGACAGCCTTGTTTAAAACCTTCTATGGCTGGCCATGTACTTTGGAAAAACCCAAACGTTGTAAGCATTCTCTCATATATATACAAATAAACCCATAGTTCATGGGGTATGAAGCTAAAATGCCTACTCAATTAACATGAATTAATTAAGTGTCTTACCTCCTGTTCAGAGAGCCCATCAATAATTTCAGAAATCTCATGTTCACTCCTAGCAATGGTGGCTGAAAGACCAGCTCCCCTCTGCCCAACTCTAAATATGAGGGAGAAATTACATATATATTTAAAGGCCTTTTATAAAGAAGTTATCAATTAGATTACTTTTACATCAATTTGCTTTCTGAGTGGGACTAGAAGTCAGGGGAAAAAAACCCTAAAATGCTATTGAGTAACTACTTTTAAGCAATATGTTTAAGTCATTTATCTATAAAATTAGTAACAATTTAAATGCTAAGATTTCTTTTTAAAGGTTACAAGTCTAAATTCAAATGGCAGAACTATTTGCAGGAAACATCTGGAAAACTAGTTATTGGTGTCATTTTCATTTCAAATAGCAGTCTTTTGTCTGCCTTCCACAGCATAGGATAGCAGACTTAGAAAAATACATAAAACATTTTTAAAGGGAGGGGAACAAAAATCCAATCATCACTCCTCACAACAACTTAACTGTGGTTACCAGGGCTTTCATGACTCACTCACATGAGACAGCAGAAAAGGCAACTAAAGATTCTACCTTTGCAAAAGCACTTGTCCTCTAAAGTAAAAACAAATCGGAAACTATGTACCAATAACAAAGAATTTCTTAATTAGCAAACAATTTAATAAGACTTTTGATTATGCTGAAAGGCAGTGAAGGACCATGAAACATTGTCTTATTCTTACTGTCATTTCAAAAGGAATGAGCATTTTCAAGAACTGAAGAGTTAATTTCAACATATTTACTTAAATTTAGATTCAACAGCATGATTAAATATAAAAAGTTATTAGATTCACCAAGATATAAACATTGCTAACTGATAACAAAGTTTTATATTCAAAATAAAAGTTCTTAGACTCATAGAGGTAGAGAAGAGATTTGTGATTGCCAAGGGGCAGCGGAGGGATAGATTGGGAGTTTGGGATTAGCAGATGCAAACTATTATATATAGGATGGATAAGCAACAAGGTCCCACTGTATAGCATAGGGAACTATATCCAATATCCTGGGATAAATCATAATGGAAAAGAATATTTAAAAAAGAAGGTATGTATGTGTAAAACTGAGTCACTCTGCTATACAGCAGAGACTGTTACAACACTGTAAATCAACTACATTTATTTTAAAAGAGAAAAAATATAACTAAATTCTTTATGAACCTTCTTAATGGTTAGATTCAGGTGACAATAAATATTGTGAAAGATTAAAAATATGATTCAAAGAAAAACATCAAACCACTTACCGCTGAAACCGTTCTTGCTGTTCTCTCTGTTTTCGAATCTCTGGAAATTGCTTTTCATAGTACTCTCTTGTTTTGCTTTCTTTAGCTTTCCTCCGAGGGTTATTTTCTATTCTGTCCACTTTTTTCTCCCATGCCTCCATGAGCTGATCATAACGTTGGCAGATTTTTTGTTCCTATTAAATACCCGTAGCAAATTAATAATTAAACTAAACTCTGTGATTCTGACAAACCTAATACTTTAAAGCACAGGTTACTTCTTAAGGCTAAGTCAGAAGGACATTTGGCCTATGACTCAACTGGGAATGAAAAGGTGTCCTTGATCTGAAAGAAGAGAAAGACAGGGAGCTGTTTTCTATGAAAGATCCATACACAGAGCCTATCATGGCTGGATTTCTTAGTCAACATTAAGACTACACAAATCAACAAACTACATGCTGAGCCACTCTGATAACAATTAAGTCTTCATTGTCAAAAAAATGGAAAATGAGAAATAGAAACATGTAAATAGTTTGTAATCCCAAAGGCAAGCAGATTAACATTTTGTTGTCACCTTTCCATCGGTCAAAGAAAACACTCACATTTAGACCACCCTCCTACTGTTGGAAGTTCTGGTTACCTGCAATTTTTTCTTACTATAAATAATGCCATATAATGAACATTTTTACAGTCTGGAAAAGGCAGAAATTGGTTGTACTCTATGACAAAAAGAAATCCAGTAAACTACATGAAATTGAGAATGAATGCTTTTAGAGAAATGAATAATGTGTGACCTCATTCTTTAAACAGAGAAGAACCCTGTACTGTGGGCACAGGACCGTCGGTACAAAACAACAGAAAGTGTGAAAGGGCTCATGATGGCCCAGGAGGGGAAGAGAGGGAAAGCACTGTCCCCCATAGTCCCTCTGTCTCCTTGACACCCGTCCATCTCCTGGGCCTGAATCTACCTTTATTTGGCTCCACCACCAAGTCACCCCCTCGCCTCCTTCCTATTCAACTCCCATGCACGCTGAGGTATAACTAGACGCACATTCCCTTCCTCAGCTTAAACATTTCACAGATGACCTCAGCATCTGACCTCAAGCCCCCGCCTGACCCTCAGGCCATGCACAACCTGGCTTGGCTCCCCTGCCCTGTCACGCTCCCTCCGCTTCCCAGACCTTCCCGAGCTTGTACAAGTTGGCAGACGGCTGGTTTTCCTGTGAAACACCCCTCAGGACCACTATGTGCCAGCTGTCCCCTACGTGCATCTCAGTTATCTGGACGTCCTGAACCACTGGACGACCCCAATACAGTAATCGCCGGTGGCCTCATCTGCCCTGTTCCTCCTTAGACTCCCCAAGGACTAAAGCCACATGGCTATCTACTCCCTTTGTAGAATAATACATGGGTTCACCTTCAATTATAAGGCAAATATTACTTTTCAGTTATAACTAAACAGTTACTGATTCTCCTTACGAATCCTGATGAGATAAAACACCTTGGTTCACTCTTGGAAAAGGGGAAACTGCCATTAAGTATTCACTAAACAAGTCAGCGAACATACAAAGTTCATAACTAAATACTCGGTGAAATATAAGAACAAAGTCTGGACCTCTATGTTTGTCTCTTTGGATAGCAAATTTAGCAATTACCACAATTAAAACAAAATTACTGGATTAAAAAAAAGCACTTTAGCTAATTTATTTGTATGTGTATGCTCTTGGCCAAAAAAAAAAAAATTCAAGACTGATAATTTAAGAAAGTATCTGAAGGCCCAGACTGCCAAATTAGAACATTAGGAGTTATACACCAAATAAAAGCTGGTGACCCTTACAATTCATCAAACTAACAGGTCCTTAAATACCAGGTACAAGTTCATTTCTGATGTGAATCAAAATATATCATTTATTCAGTAAGAAACCATTCAAATGAATTAACAGTCTAAAATTATTACGAACACACTATAAAAGAAGTGGCATCATATTTTCTGTAACTTAATTTCCATGAAGATTATAACCACAAAATTTTTAGACGGCAAGTCATAATAAATACAAAGAATACCGTGAATTTGAAAAAGCTGAACTTTAGCTGACCCAGTTTCTAATAAGAAAGAACAGTGATGCCTCATCAGCATGACCGTAACTTACCCAATTTGTCTGAGGTTAAGAGACTAAATGAGATCATCCTACTTCTCTTTCATATTTTAAACTACTCACCATTTTCTTTATTTTGGCTAGATGAAAATGCTATACACAGATGACCGAGAAAATTTGATAATGATATTAAATGTGATTTATGATATCAAAATGTTACTAGACTCAGATTGATGTGTAAGTCACATTTATAGTTACAAATCAGCACCTGCTCTCAAGTGTGGTCAAGAACCGTTCTCACTAACAATGGGAAAGCGAATGCCTGAAGAAGCACGGACGGGAAAGCTGAACAAATTTCAGTGAACAAGGATAGGACCTCACCCTTTGTTTTCTTGCATGATTTCTTCTTTTAAAAAATAAAATGAGTTTTTTCCTCATCACCTGGTTTCTAGAAGAGAAAAATACGGTTGTATGACATTAAGAAAAAGTACAATAGTGCATTCACTTTGTTTTCAGAGACACTGAAAAACAAGCAAAGATCACTTAAGAATATACAATATAATCAAAGTTAATCCTAATTTTTTCACCCTGCAAAACAAGACTCCTCCAATAATTAGGACTAAATTTCCTCCCATTGTATAGTAAGGCTTTAACACAAAGAGTTCATTTTCAACTATTACATTCATAAGGCAAATATTATTTTCAAGTTATAACAGTTACTGATTCTTCTTAAGAATTCTAGTGAGGTTAAGCACCCTGGTTCACTCTTGGGAGGAGGGAGGTGGAGAGGAGGCCAAGCTTTCGCAGTTACCTCCTAACACAGGTCCACGCTGCCCTGCCTCCTCAGAGTGTACCAACACAGACAGCTGACTCTGCCTTAAACAGAGGCTTTCTTCAGGCACAGAAACAACACAGTCCACACTAAGAAGTCATGGGGGCAACGTGACAGGACAGCAAGCCCTCCCTTATAACTTAACAGTTTCGCTTTTCAAATATGAAGCACTGTAACCTTCAAAAACAATGGCATGCAGGTTCAAATATAAATATTTATACCCCACCTACTTCCAGAAAGGATTTCAAGCTGATTATTCAAATATAAATACAAAGCCAAGGCAAGTAGAAGTAATTTTTTTGGTTATCTGCCACTCTGGACTAACACTGACACTGGCTCCACTTAAATAAGCATGAACAGTCAGGAGCTGGCTATATGGAAAAGAAGCCAACAGATTAAAAAGAATTACTGAAAGAACATTTGCTATTTCATACAAAGCAAATGATGATGATGACAGAACAGCTACTGAACGATCCATACGGACACATGTAGCTGAGTAGACGGTACTTCACAAGATGGTGTGCAGTGGAAGCATTGCCAAGTATGCAGTTTGCTCTCGCTGTAATTATGTGCTACTCAACAGCAAAGGACAATCAATAAATATAATTTACAATTGTTCCTAAGAATTTACATGAAGAACTCCTTCTCAGGACAGTGTGCTAAGCTCTATAGCAGGAAGATAGCTAATATGAAATAAATCAAACAGGGCTGCTCTGCAGCGACTATCAGGGAAAAGACAGAACACAAACATAATGGAAGCTTTGTGGAAAAAAAAATTATTAAAAGTAGCCAACTAGATTTTTATCTGCTATTTTCCTTTTTAAAAATGTTAGAACAGCTAAACAGTTCCAAAACGGTATATTTTATATGTTTTGCCTAACCTAGCTCTAAGGGTTGTCAAGACCATAGCAGCATCTCACAGAAAAATTCTAGGTATATGACTTTTATTATAAACCACTTAGTTAACAAAAGTTAAAATCATTCAAATTTCAGTTTCTGTCATGCATACTACCATGCAAATTATATTTGCCACCAGTTCTGCAAAGTAGCCAACTATTGCATATACTCTCAGTAAGAAAAAAAATTTTTTAATTATATATATATATATATATATATAAATGTGCTCATTAGTAATGTACTAGTAAATAAGTATAATGTTCTGGTTATAGTTAATAAAACATAATAAAGAAGAAATATCACTATCACATTTTTGTTACAAACTAAGAATAATTCATCTAAAATTCTCTTAAAATATGATAATTAAAAAAAAAGATACCTATCTAGCTTCCTCTCTTACTTCAATCAGATCAAGAAATTAGGTTTTCTTTTCACTTATTTTCTTATTCCAAAATGTGCATCCAGAAAGGCCTGGTGTCTGGGAGGAGCAAGGCTAAGCCAGCTACATTGTGGAGCAGTCTCCGCACCCACGTGAGGGCTGAGCGCTTCCGAGGCACCAGGGCATGAAACGGCAGAAGGGTCTACAAATACCGTCATTAGCAAGAGTCATGGAAGGGATTTCCCTAGAATAGGATTTGAATAATGATAAAATGATCCGTGGCACTTCTACTTTGCAATGGCAGATGTGGCTTGGTGGGGGACGGTGTCATCACTAGTCTTAAATGAAAAAGCTTCATTATCTTACTTCATCATGCGCCTTGCAGGTACTCCACTGAAAAAAAGACAAAACAGGAGGCAAAAAATTCAAGCCTCAAGGTAAGCCATTTCAATGTTAAGTATCCACCTTTTTTACTAGCAGATCATAAAACCAGCTAGTTTTATGCAATCATTTATTTTATTTTTTGGCCTCGGAAACTCAAAGCTGTTACCCCAACCCCCAAAAAGCCAGAGGAAGATAACATATAGTAAAACAACAGCAAATTACACAAATCTAAAACACACCTACACTACGTTATTTACTATGTCAGCAGATAACGTAAAAATGGTCTCTTTATAGAATATACGGTCTTTAACTGAAGAACTCCAAAGATGATCAATACTTACGTCTTGATGTTCTCATGGTACACCTTGGTGTCTGACGGCTGGTTATAGAGTGGCTATAAAATAAACCAAACATTTATAAACAAAATGTTGTACACTTGCCTACTAAGAGACAAAGATACACTCCCTACACATCAATGGAAGCTCAGGTTAAGTACTGCTAATGGGTCTACACACAAACACTCAGCCACAACCTCCAGACTTAGCTGGCCTCTGTGATAACTCTGTCCACCCCATCTGCTAACAATGAAATCCACTGTACCCCATAGTCACTTCACTCATAGATTTTTTTTTTTAACTCTGAAAGACAGAGGAGGATTAAATGCCATTATTACCCTAACAAGATGATTCAAAGAGTTTTCCATTTCTGCTATTACTTCTTCCTCCTTCTACCTCAGTGATTTAACAGCTGCTCGGGCAAAAACACGATCAGGAAAATGCCTCTGCAAAGGTCCCAAGTGTGTGCACGTTATTTCAAGCTTATCACCCTTACTGCCCGGCCACATTACTTTCATCCTGAAATCAAGCGACCATACTCCACCTTATCCCAAGAAAAACTGCTTCAAAAAGAGCACTAGACACGAAAAAAATTTTTTACTCACCAGTTCAACTTTCGGACCAAGACCTTCAAATATTTTATGAGCTTCTTCCGCTTTTTTCTACAGATAAAAATATTATTATATTATATAAGTAAAAATTACTTTACCTAAATGCAAAATTACTTCTAATTTAATAATATTTACCTAAAGACCAATCTATAGTCAAACTTATCCTTACTTCCAAATATTCTTCTTTCATATGAGAGGCTAAAATACTAATTTTGTTTTTGTAACTCCTTCACCAAATCAGTCAAATCTGAACATGTGTTTTGAAACCAAAATCCAAAGAATTGCTAAGTTCTTAAAAGCAAATAGATATTACTAATAAGATTCCAAGGAGAGGAAGCAGAGATTCACTATTAGAAATGAATCCCTCAAACATGTTTAAAACTTCAACTCTTAATATCTTTAAAGATGATTTAAAAACACAAAATACCATAAAGTTGGCTATCTTTACCATGGTAGAACAAACTGATCTCTTTGAAGAAAAGCTTATAATGAGTATATTCTCTAGTTTTAAGAAAATCTTGGTAATAACAGACAAAACAACTAGTTTGAATTACTCAAAGTATTCATTAGTGAATAAATGTTGAATTATATACTTTTACATGCCTTTTTGGGCTTCCCTCATAGGTCAGTTGGTAAAGAATCTCCCTGTCTTGCAGGAGACCCCAGTTAGATTCCTGGGTCAGGAAGATCCCCTGGAGAAGGAAATGGCAACCCATTCCAGTGTTCTTACCTGGAGAATCCCATGGACAGAGGAGCCTTGCAGGCTACAGTCCATGAGGTCTCAAGAGTCAGACACAACTTAGTGACTAAACCACCACCAGCACATGTCTTTTTCAAAAGTTAAATCATCTAGACCAAAGTGCTATCTAACAGAAATCTACCTTTAATAGACAAATGAAATACAACAAAATTCGACACTCAAGCTATTTAAGCTGGAACTCTACATCCGGTAACAGTGTCAAGGTTCTCAGCGCTCTCTGCTCACTGGTCACGAGGGTTCCCTGTCCACTACAGACTCCCACTGTCCACACACTGAGACTGGGAATTCTCCAGGACCTCTGATGTGAGACATCGTGGGAATGAAATCAAGCAAGCTCCCCAAGTGTAAAGAAAGATGTTCCCTTAAAATAAACATTCTCCTTTTCATTTATCAGTCAATCGGTCAAAGATCTACTTAGCATATATTATGTGAGAAGAAGTATGTTTAACCAGTGTAGAAAGCTCAAACTAGTGTAATGTACTTTCTGAACTCCAAGAAACTCAAAATGCTATTGAGATGAGAAATAAACCTATCAAAAATGTCCAATGCAAAACTGTAATAACCCATACAATGTGCAGCGTGAACTCTATTTCTATTGACAGTTTTAAGGCAGACTTGTGCCCTTGGTACCACTAACATTTTGGGCCAGATGTCTCTTTCTTATGGGGACTGCCCAGTGCATTACAGGCTACTCAGCAGTACCCCAGCCTCAATCCATTAGATGCCACCAGCACTCTACCCCCCTACAAGTTATAACAATCAAAAAAGCCTGCAGTTGAGAACAACTGTTCTCAAAAAGCCAAATGTACATACCAGAAAATTCACATTTACTAACTATAAGGCGTGTATTAAATAACACACAAATAACATAATCACAGGTCATAAATTTGGAAATATCTAGCACCTTCAATGATAATCTCTCTAGATAATCTAGATAAATCTGCACTTGCCAGTTTTTCAATTTGCCTTCTCGAGGCACTCTACCACTATACAGTCTACAGCCTGTTCTTCAACCAAGAACAAGCTGGCCAAGTGGAACTGTAAACAAATAATACTGGTAGACAAGGGGGAAATTATGTTATGGCAAATATTTACTGGTATCCACTTACCTCCTCAGGACTAATTTTAGAGCTGATATTTAGAAAGTGTTTGCATATTCCAAGATTTAAGTTTTGCAAAATTTTATTAAATATTTGACTTAATGTTGGCTTAACTGCTAAGAATAGATTAACTTGTCAATTGTTTGGCAGAAATATTTTAATTTAAAACCTTCACATTTATATAACTTTGTTCTAAATCTGCAGATAGAAGTAATTAATGCCTCAAACATACACTGAATATGTTCCATGTGCCAAGCACCTGCTAGACCCTAAGGAAACAATGAATAAGACTGATTTTCTGGTGTGGAGGATAAGGAGTCTTGGAAGGCTCACAGAGAAAATGATCCTTGCTTTGGGTCCTGAAGTGATTGCACTCGACAGACAAGACAAGCAAGACACAGGGATGCCTGGCACTGGGGCAACATCACAGGGTAAAAAGCACTGTCATCAAGGGGACACTCACACCTGTTCTGGTAGTGCTAAGAAAGGAGTCCAGGCCCGCAGGCTGGCCAGGCAGGCACGTGAGCCCTGATGAAAAGGCTGGGCTACTTGGGAGAAAGGGGGGAATCAGCAAAAAGTTCTATTTGGAAATCACACTGGGGATCTCAAATATGAAGGATGGATTAGAAAGTAAAGAATGAAGGAAGGAAACTGAGCACCTATGCGAGGTGATGGGTTAAAATAAGCTAGTGCCAGAGGAGGAAGAGAGAAGCAACTGACCAGACCAACACTCAGGAGGCAGGACTGAGGCTCCTCACTGATTAACCAAATTTGCAGAGTAGCAAAAAGAGAGAAATAGACAGTTTCCAAGACAATGGCCTCGGTGACCAGGGGTTATTGGCAATGAGTACATTCTCTATTGTCAATCTCTCTTTCTTCTAGTGAAACTAGTGCCACAGTAACTTGCAAATCATTCAACCAAAGCATAAATGGTTTTGAAAACTACACTCCACACCCCTTTCAATATATATTATAACACTGAAATTAGAGCACTGACAAATATTTTGGGGATCTACAACTGGGAAGGGTGATAGCCAATTAAACTATTAAAAATAGTTGAGAAGAGTCTGTTTAGAGACTAAATGAATCTTGGCCTCAAGTTTAACTATGATGCAGAGCACTTTTTCTCTCAGTAAGAGAGTTTTAAAGCTAACCATCAGCGTGAGCAGTTTTCTGCTTCCCACTAACGTCCTAAATAAAAGACAGAAGTCGCCTCTCAGATCATGGCCCCAGTCTCTCAAGACATGTTAGGCTTAACTGCAACCAGCATGTGCTGCTGACAAACAAGAAGGGGATGACCCTTGTCACCAACCACTGCTCTCTGCCTTCTGTGTCAAAAAGAGTAAGGTCATTCATGAAAAGAAGCACAGATGGGGCGAAGGTCTGACAAAAGGCAGCTGGTGAGGAGAAAGGTTCGGGTAAGGGTCAGGAGAGAGGAAGGCTGAGTGCTCCACTTCCGCCCCCGAGGACCTCCACCCTGCCCCTTGGAGACCCCCGCTACCATCTAGGACCTACTGCACAAGCACTACCACAGCAGACAACGAGCAACAGCGGATACAAAAAGAATTTGTTTTAAAAGATGATTTCTATGGTTACTGAGTTAAAAACAATCTTCACTGTAAGTCTAATATTAACACAGATTTCAAGCTAGGTTCTTCTCTTCTACACAGAATGTGTAACAGGCTGAGTGTATAAATGCTGAAGTGGCAAGAAGAGGTCCAAAAGGAACTTTTGGCTCTGCTGCTGGGCATCGAGGAACACGTACCACACTAACTAACGAGAAAGAGCATACATATATAAATTAAACACAAACCGAATTTTCTGTCACATCCTAGTCAGGCAACCGCAGAACCCACTAACACTGGAACTGTTTATTAAGCCTGTAAGAGAAGGCTAATTAAGCAATTCAATCAATTAATAAATAGCACTGGATTCAACATACTTGAAAAGTAACTCATACTAAGAATTCAGTGTTTTATAAAAACCTTTTCCATCATCACCGGCTCTGATCCTTATTTACTTTACCCTTGAGTCACAAATTGACCTGCAGCCAATCAGCCCACAGAAGTGCTTTATTGTTCTAGCGTGTTTTATAAAAGCAGGAGACTTTCTATAAAATCCATTTTGGGGCACATCCCTACACTCCAGGCATGCCCTGAGGGATCCTCATCACTTACTCCACCCACTGCCTTTCACCCTCAGGGAGGCTGTTCTGTCCAATAAATTGGACTGATTTTGAACCCAGTCAAGAAACTGGTGATTAACCCGTATTTCTGCCTCCTGGTGACAATTACCATCATCTTAAGTATTGGGTGTCTGACGACTCAGTTATCCATCTATATATACACATCCATGTGCGCCTGACTCCAAGATCACTTGTGTAAACGCTTACCTAATGATTAGCTCACAGCTGCTTTTCTCAAAGCCATTTCCTTTAGGATCTGGGATAATATAGCTGTAGGCTGCCTGTACAAGATGCACTGATTCTGGTGAATCCACTCACAACAGGCAAACAACTGAAACAACAATCCCCAACTTCTGCTGATGGTCGCCTATAGCTGACAAACCAGTTCTCTAGCATGGTACATAAAGCATGGAATTCTTCCTTCAACAGGGGCTTCTAGAAGACCCATGATAACCAGCTCTGTCACAAGGTTCTCTTCACATTAGAGAGAAGCTGGTTTCCCTTTAACTGTTAGTTCCTGGGCTGGATTCTGGTCAAAAACCAACTTTAACATCACAAAATTATTCATAGAATTGAGGCCCAGCTTTCCTAAATTCGTGGACACTTTTTAATTATAAGCATAAAAGAAGAAATTGTTTTAACAGACCTAAAAAGGCAAAGTCTACCTAAAGGTCAGTGGCCTCATACTTTATAACTAAAATTCAAACTACACCCCAACTCTCAGTTCTGAAGCAGATAATGCAAGTCATTCCCATATCCAATGACACATTCTCTACTACAACAGTGTACTTGGCATCAAATGTCCCTTATAAAATGAAAAACCACAGAATAGCTGCATTGTGTGCTACATACTTCACACTATACAACAGGAGATTTGGCTGATAAAATTATACTGTCAAAAATAAGTATACCATATAACATGAATATGAAATATTAAATAATTTAAGACACAACTATCAACTTTTCTTCAGTATGTAAAGAAAAGCACCAAGCTTCAAAATTTAAGAACATTAAAAATTATAGCAGAAAGCAGGCTTTAATACAGTTAACATTACCACAGAACAGAGACAACTGGAGAAGGTACAGCCCAGTGGTCTTCAAGCCCTGAGCTGCCACGGAATGGCGTGAACTTACCCGGTTTTCATCATAAATAATCTGGACAACACTGCGGTGCTTCTGCTCCACAGGAGGGGGAGACACAGGCTTCTCGGGCTCTGGAGGCTTCGCGGCCTCCTCTTCAAGCTGTTGCTAAGAGACCCAGAAAGGGAGAGTCAGGCATCTGCTGCACGTCAGCCCCACCAGTAATTATTCACCAGAGACAACACATGCTTCTGAGCAACGCTTCGCTGATTCTACAGGGTAATCACTTAACCGACAAGGGTCTAAGGACCCAAAGGCCCTAATGAACCCAACCAGATTTATTTTGACTAATAACTAAACAGCATAAGTCATCTTTTGATAGATAAACCCTTTTGTATTCTAATTCTGATAAATTTAAAGCAAAATAATCAGGGAATCTAATAGCAAGGAGAGATAAGGCCTTCTTCAATGAACAGTGCAAAGAAATAGAGAACAACAACAGAATGGGAAAAACTAGAGATCTCTTCAAGAAAATTGGAAATATCAAGGGAACATTTCATGCCAGGATGGGCATGATAAAGGACAGAAACAGTAAGGACTAACAGAGGCAGAAGAGATTAAAAAGAAGCAGAAAGAGTATACAGAACTATGCAAAAAAGGTCTCAAGGACCAGGATAACCATGACGGTGTGGTTGCTCACCTAGAGCCAGACAACCTGGAGAGTGAAGTCAAGTGAGCCTTAGGAAGCACTACAACAAACAAAGCTAGTGGAGGTGATGGAATTCCAGCTGAGCTATTTAAAATCCTGAAGCATGATGCTGTTAAAGTGCTGCATTCAATATCCCAGCAAATTTGGAAAACTCAGCAGTGGCCACAGGACTGGAAAAGGTCAGTTTTCATTTCAATCCCAAAGAAGCGCAATGCCAAAGAATGTTCAAACTACTGGACAACTGTGCTCATTTCACATGCTAGTAAGCTTATTCTCAAAATCCTTCAAGCTAGGCTTCAGCAGGATATGAAATGAGAATTTCCAGATGTACAAGCTTGGTTTAGAAAACGTAGAGAAACTAGAGATCAAATTGCCAACATTCCCTGGATCACAGAGAAAGCTAAGGAATTCCAGAAAACCATCTACTTTTGTTTCATTCACTAAGCTAAAGCCTTTGACTGTGTGGATCACAACAAACTGGTAAATTCTTTACGAGATGCGAATACCAGACCACCTTACCTGCCTCCTGAGAAACCTATACGTGGGTCAAGAAGCAAAAGTTGGAACCTTACATGGAACAAGTGACTGATTCAATATTAGGAAATGAGTATGACAAGGTTATATACTGTCACCTTGTTTATTTAGCTTATATACAAAGTATATCATGTGAAATGTTGGGCTGGATGAATCACAAGCTGGAATCAAGATTGCTGGAAGAAATATCAATAACCTCACATATGCAGATAATACCATTCTAAAGGCAGAAAGTGAGGAACTAAAGAGCCTCTTGATGAAAGTAAAAGAGGAGAGTGAAAAAGTCGTCTTAAAACTCAACATTCAAAAAACTAAGATCATGGCATCTGGTCCCATCACTTCTTGGCAAATAGATGGAGAAATAGTAGAAGCAGTGATAGATTTTGTTTTCCTGGGCTCCAAAATTACTGTGGACAGTGACTGCTACCATGAGATTAAAAGACACTTGCTCCCTGGAAGGAGAGGTATGACAGAACCTAGACAGCATATTTAAAAAGCAGAGACATCACTTTGCTGACAAAGGTCTGTATAGTCAAAGCTATGGTTTTTCCAGTAGTCATTACGGATGCGTGAGCTGGACCATAAAGAAGTCTGAGTGTCGAACTGATGCTTTTGAACTGTGATGCTGGAGAAGACTCATAAGTCCCTTGGACGGCAAGGAGATCAAACCAGTCAAATCCAAAGGAAATCAACCCTGAATATTCATTGGAAGACCTGCTGCTGAAAGTGAAGCTCCAATACTTTGGCCACCTGATGCGGAAAGCCGACTCACCGGAAAAGACTCTATGCTGGAAAAAATAAGGCAGGAGGAGAAGGGAGCGGGCAGAGGATGAGAGGGTTAGATAGCATCACTGACTCAATGGACATGAATTTGGGCAAACTCCTGGAGATAGTGAAGGACAAGGAAGCCTGGTGTGCTGCAGTCCATGGAGTTGCAAAGAGTCAGAAAACTTGGCACCTGAACCACAACTTAAGTACAAGAATCTAAATGTATGAAGGTATTGCATCTGCCTCTATCACAAGGACCCTCTGTGTCCCTGGAATAATGCTGTTCTGCCTTATAGACACACAGTACCTGCTAATGTCTGGCAGAGACAGCATGGTAGAACACTGAAGGGTTAACCCTTAACTCAGCACAGCACCACCCTCTACCCCACTCCCCCATCAGACTTTATATTCTACAGTGAGGAGGTGGCAAAGTCGAAAGCACATGAACTGCTAGTATGTGCAGCCACAACGCAGGAGGCTATCTGAACTAATCTGCCCAGGTTCAGCCCTAGGGTCACCCTTTACAAGTGGTTTGATCCAAAGACCCTTTCTAGTTCTTACCTCAATCTGGAGGAAGTGTACAAACCCCTCATATGTAAAGTGGGGATATTCATCCTACCTATCACACAACTTTCTGAGAGGATTACAGGACTCAGTATATATCAAGCACAACTATAAATGGTCAGTATCACCTACTGAAATAAGTAGGGACTGAACTTAGTTCACTGCTTTTTGTCTTCCATCACCCCAACTGATACCTAGTAAATGCTCAACAAACAGCTACATGGATATAATATAAAAGGCATTAAGGTAAAAGGTGGTAAGTCTACTGAAGGCCCAGCAGAAAAAGATTATGTACATTTCCAAGTAAGACTGAGAGTCAGGTTCCTCATCATGTAAGTCAGACCACACCCAATGAAAGGATAAAAATCCTTTAAGAGGGAAGCTTTGAGGTCCACTTCCACTTTGGAACAGAAAGGACTCACGCAACCTCAAACGATAGTATTCAGGGTTCTGAGATCATTCTCATGTTAATGAGGTCTCCAACCATGCCCTTTCATTCCTTTGCTCAGAAGGCCTTCTTTCAGAATGTCCAATAAGTAGGTATAGAGAAAGAAATAAACAGGTTTCAGGAAATCACATTTTGTTCTTCACAGTTAAGTAGCCCTGGGACCAAACCACCGACAGACATCAGACAAGCTCACAGATTCAAATAGACTGGTGGTTGCAGGGGCAGGCGGAGATGGACCAAATGGGTGAAAGGAGTCAAAAAGTATAAACTCCCAATTATAAAATAAGTAAGGGATGCAGATATAAACTACAGTTGACCATAGTTTGGTGATTATACTTAACAGTTTATTGTATAGTTGAAAGTTACGGTGAGAGTAGATGTTAAAAACTCTCATCAAAACAAAAAAAAATCTGTAACCATATGTAGTGAGAGATGGTTAACTAGCTTTACTGTGGAGATCATTTTGCAATATATATAAATATAAAATCAAGATGCTATATAATGTTGCATGTCAATTTTACCCCAATCTTCTTTTAAACTGAGAACTACTAGGAAAAAGAGATAAATCAAAAATCCAGGTATCTACTACATTTCTACATCAATACCACAAAGAACACAAAGCCCAAAAATCAGTCCAAACCTGATTTATAATAGAGCTAAAAGTACAGCTGGAAAAGGATGAACTTTTTAATAAATTATTAAATGGGGGAAAAATATTGACTTTTATCTTGAGGCAGAGACAAAAACTCAACTTCTGGTAGATTAAGAATAATGTGATGAGAAACTATAAAATTTCTTAAAAGATGATAAACTCTTTTAATGATCCCAGGGTAGTCACATACAAAAACTACAGAAATTCTGTTCACCAAAAATGCAGACCTAAATGTAAGAGCTAAAACTATAAAACCCAGAGAAAAAAACATAGGTATAAATTGTTGTGACCTTGGATTAGGCAACGAGGATTATGGTTCTTAGATATGACACCAAAAGCACAAGTGATGAAAGAAAAAATAAACTGGACTTCATCACAGTTAAAATTGAAAGCTTTCTGCCCTGGTGTGACTCCATCCTGCTTACCGCCCTCTGCAAGTACAGTCACTCACCTCTGCCCACTGTCTCTCCCACCTACAGGTGTGCCCCTGGGGCCCTGGAACCACCTTTCAGTTGTCAACTAAAGACCACTAAAGATGACTTTAAAGTGGATTATGATGAAGATGAGCAGTTATCTTGAGATAGGTCAGTTATACTCAGCTTGGACTCTGTCTCCTTTTCCTCTCTGCAGAGGTCAGTTCCAAGGCTGGTGCAAAGGATGAAGTGCACACTGCTAGAGCAGAGGTGGTCCCAACGAAGCAACCCTGGCTATGCTAATTTGTCCCTGGGGGCTGAACGCCAACTGTGGTCCAAAAGTGGTTCAGGGCTTGTAGTTATTAGTGGACAGCTCTTAGAAGATGCAGAATAAGATGACGAAGAGGAGGACGTGAAACTCTGGAGTATATCTGCAAGTGGTAGCAAGGTTCCACAGAAAACAAGCAAAACTTGCTAATGAAAAGGAAGCTGAAGAAAAAGCTCCAGGAAAGAAATCTATGCAAGACACTCCAGCCAAAAAGGCGCCAGATCAAACCAGAATGGAATAGATTCCAAACCATCAAACATCAGGAACAAAAGTCAAGAATCCTTCAAAACATACAGTAGCCTGCCAGACTCCTCTGTCCATGGGATTTTCCAGGCAACAATACTGGAATAGGTTGCCATTTCCTTGTCCAGGGGACCTTCCTGACCCAGGGATCAAACCCCTATCTCCTGCATTGCAGGTGGATTCTTTACCGCTTGAGCCATCTGGGAAGCCCTCAAAACACACTCACTTGCTCACAAACCTCCTAAAACACCAAAAAGACCTAGTTCTGGAGAAGACGTTAAAGTAAAACTGCAGGCAAGTCTAGGAAAAAGCACGATGAACAGCCCTCATAAATTAAGATAGGGAGAGAGGAAAAGGAGACAGAGTCCAAGCTGAGTATCACTAGCAATTCAGACCAAGTTTCCTACTTTAACCTCAACTCCCTCTCCTGATTTACCCCCACCACAACCCACCAGGCTGGAAGCAATCTCACTCCGGCTTCATAAAGCACTTGTGTTTGATGGCTATGATTCAACGAATCTTATACTTTGCTTTCTATTACTTATTCATTTGATTTACCTCTTTTACCATGTTTTAATCACTTTTATACCTCCTTAGATGCTCAATAAGAATTTGAACGAATCAGAGGAAAAAAGAGTTTCTTACATCAACAAACACTATCAGGATAGTGAAAAGACAACCCACAAAATGAGAGAAAATATTTGCACATCATATATATGGATATTCAGAATATATAAAGAACTCTTACTCAACAATAAAAAGACAACCTAGCTTAAAAAAAAAATGGGCAAAGGATCTGAATAAACAGTTCTCTAAAGAAAATATACAAATGACCAACACACACACAAAGAGATGTTCATCACTGGTCACTAAGGAAATTAAAATTAAAACCACAATGAGAGACTACTTCACATGCACTAGGATAGCTATTTAAAACAGTGAAGAAGAGAGAGGGAAACCCTCCCTCAGATACTGCTAGTGGAATTTAAAATGGCACATCAACTAAAGTTAAAAATATGGAAAGTTCAACACTCTTCTTTAAGGAGACAAACATTCCAAGAATGTACTAAGCAGTAAAATCAAACACTTACTTGTTTTTTTTTCAGTTTAAGGATCTGCTGCTCTACTTTCGCAATTTCTCGATCTACACGATCCATACTCTGTATTAACTCTTCCTTTGAAAGTTTTGAAGGTGAAGCATTTTGATCATCCCCACATGGTTGCCCAGAGATTGGAGAGGAAGGAGCTTCATGTTTGACTCCAAATGCCGGGTCCTTTAAAGAAGAAAATCAAGAACAAATGGTTTCTCACTAAAGATCAATGTCAGCATCAAGAGTCTCTTAACGGGGACTTCCCTGGTGGTCCAGTGGCTACGACTCTGGTTCTCAATGCAGGGGGCCAGGTTCAATCTCTGGTCGGGGAACTAGATCCCACATACCACAACTAAAAGATCTCACGTGCTGCAACTAAGACCCAGTGCAGGCAAACAAATAAAAATATTTTTTAAAAAGCATGATGGGTTCATTAAAAAAAGATTCTCTTAACTGAAAAAAAGTGCGTTTTAAAACTTAGCAAAGCCATGTGTGCTCCCTTTCTACACAGTAGCCTATAGTAGCAATTTTCTCCCTTCTTTCCGCCCACCCTCCCTGTCTCTCTCTCTCACACACACACTCACATACACACACCACTGATGTTCACAGTTCAGACATATCCCTGAAGATCCTAAAAGCTATACAGGTTGAGGTGGTTAAGTGGCCAACCAGCCTTTACTACAATACTGAGACATACAGAGAATTTCTGCAAAAATAATGATGTAATCACAACAAAGGAAGATGCCAATTTCTCAGCCATTTTGTCGCAATGCCACTCCAAAACATCTGAACACACGCACTCTGTGTGTCCACCCAACTTAACAGCTACAAATGGCCATTTCTATCAGAAGTTTTCAGGGTTTCCAAGGGCTAATACTGATGTACATAAGTCTGGGGAATGACCTAGAACTTTTGTTGCTTTGATCACCCTCAATAAAGAGCAACTAAGCCTGCCCGCCCCACAGCACATGTTAGCATCTCTCCAGCCAAATGTACCTCCTCACTCCAGCTCCATACTGAGCAGGGACTACAGTAGACTGAAGGCCTCCACCCAAAACCTACCACCCTGCCAATACACGCATGCACACTCACACAGCCTACTCATCTCCAGTACAAGGTGAAGATGTGAGCAATACTGCAAAGCATATGAATTTCAGATTAAGACACTGGTTCTCTTTAGGCTGTAAGAAGTCTAGAATAAGCACAGTTCGTAAGACCAGAGGGCCCTCAATGTATTAAACAATGACTAAGTAACTGAGAAAAAATAGTTCTAACCAAGAATGCACTTAAATATACCCAGATAGTTGTTCCAAAACACCATGGAACAGAGATTAACTAAAACGTAACATGTATATTCCTGAAAAATCTGATATTCTGTAACATAATATAGCTAAATTAAGGCTTCTGGGGAAAATGGGATTATAGTTATTACTTAAAACCTGTAAACTTTGCAAGCAGAGCATTAACAAAACAACAGCAATTCTAATAAAATAGTACTGTCAAAGCTCCAATACCATTTGCATTCAGACTACAGTTAATCCTTTGATAGCTGTAAACCCTGCAGTTTATGCTTCCTCTGTTAATCCTTTGGGTCATTTGCTTCCAGTTCAAAACAGCACACTTCATCATAATGTTAATAAAAATCAGATTTGCGGTATAAAGACTTTGCTGTTGTTTAGTCACTAAGTTGTATCTGATGTTTTGCTACCCCATGGACTGTAGCCCACCAGGCTCCTCTGTCCATGGGATTCTCCAGGCAAGAATACTGGAGTAGGTTGCCATTTCCTTCTCCAGGAGATGTTCCTGACCCAGGGATCAAACTCATGTCTCCTGAATTGGCAGGCAGATTAACCTTTAAAAACATAAAAGGACAGGAAAAAAGGTCTCACAGTTTCTTTTCGACATTCCAATCTTCATTAGTTAGTTAAACACTGAAAAGCAGAGCAGTTCTTGAACTAACTAAACTAGCTACTACCTGCACTAAATGAAAACCACTGATAGATGCAGACTTTTCAAATCTTTTTAAGGTCTTCATCTATCTAGAAGGCTAATTCTTAATTATGAAAGCTTGATCTTTACAGCTCTAAAACATTCACGTGCAACAATCATTCACCATGGATTTCCATGTTACATTAACATCATTCTCTTACATATGCATATGAAATCATTTGTGTTACAAACACATATAATACCAAAACAGATTACATTTCGACTCAGCAGATTTTGAAAATGCTCCTCAGGTGATACTGTCTGACCTGTGCCCTAAGAACTACTATTACAGATCAATATTTCCCACTGACTCCATCTCTAGTTAAATATTTAACAAAAAACAAATTCCTGTTTACAGTGCCTATCATCTGACAGGCACTAGGCAGAAAGGTAAACAAAACAGGCTTGCCATCAGGGAGTTTATAATTTTGTGCTGGGACATTCTGTTAGCTACTTGAGGCGGGGAAAGTTAAATTTCTATCCCACATATCACAACGAAAGCCAAATAATAATATTTATATAAGATTTATTAACAAATCACAAGTAGCTTCAAACAAAAGGTATTCATATTATACTGAGCACAGGAAAGTCAACAGCAAAAGACATTAAAAAAACATCGATGAATCAAAATAAAGAACAATTTTCTCTTTAACAAAATAGGAATAAATTTACAAGGCAAACGGGAAAAATAATTTGCAAAACGTGAACTCTAACAACTCAACATAAAATAAAAAACACATCAACAGAAAACTAGACAACAGATATGAAAAGCAACTCATAAAACAGGAAAAAAGGAAAAATAAATGAAAAAATGTTAAATTTTAATAACTTAGAAAATAAATGCAAGTTAAAAATTTATCAAACTAACAATGATCTTTTTAAAGAATGTAAATATGTGGTTTCAGGAAGGACACACAGCTACCGGGTGCTCTTACATCATGCTGTCGGCAGTAAGAACTGGTTTTCCACCTTTTCAGGGCAAACTGGATACACCCAGGAAAACCTTGAAATACGCTAACAGGAATTTACCTTAAGGAAGTAAATAAGAATGTAAACCAAAAAAATGAACCTAGGGAATTCCCTGGTGGTCCAGTGGTTAGGTCTCCACACTTTCTCTGCTGAGGGTACAGGTCTGATTTCCTGGTTGGGGAACTAAAATATCACAAGCTGAACACAAAAAAGAAACGAACAAACAAAAAATCAAGCTAAGAAAAATATGTCATTATTCTAATGAACAAGCAGGTAACCTACATGTGTGACGAGTTATTTTATATCCATACATGGAATATGACCGAAAATACAACTGTAAACTTAATGACACAAAATGAACCTCAGAACCTATTTAAGCAAAAATAAAGTCATACACAATGCACAAAGTAAGCACAATAAAATGTGCACAATTATTAACAACAAACTGGTGAGACAAACTTTTTCCTTCAAGCTTATCCAATTTCATTCTTCTATAACTGAAGAGAAAAACTAACAAATGCTAACCCTTTCAAAATCCCAACTTCTAAAATAAAAGGAAAGTCATGACTTACAGCTTAGGCAGGAAAGAAACAGGACTAGGAATCAGAGGTCATGGGTTTTCATTTCAACTCAGGAAACACTACCTAGGTCACTTAGTTTTTCTTAACATCTGTCTTCTCTACTATAAAATGGAAATCAGCTGTACTCTCATCTAATATAAATGGATGAAGTTTAAGCTCTCTGCCAAAAAAAACTATAGCTATAAATTACATTTATGTTCATTTATTCAGCCTTGCAAGACCTTTACTCACTTCATTCTTTCCTTCTTTTTTAAATGCTGCAAACATTCCTTATAAACCCACAGACTATAATACAGATATTTTACATGGTAAAGTGGGTCTCAATATTCCTAGGAGTTAAGTTCATTTCTAGCTCATCACAAAGAGATTTACCCACCCAACTTACTATTTTTAAAATTTCAAATTTACCTAAGAGTTGAGAGACTAGTATCATGGATTCAATTACCCTTCATCTAGCTTCACTAACTGTAACATATTGCTATATTTGCTTTCTCTCTCTGTATACATATACATATACCTACATTTTTTTTCCAGTTGATCTATTTGAGAATAAAGTGCAAACATATTTATTGTCTTTTATTTAAATCACTGTTCAGTCCATAAAAACTCAAAGAAAATGTATGGGTATTTAGTTATCTGATATTACGGTGCAAAGGGCCACTAGCCCTAAAGGCAAACAAATTTTTTTGGAAAGAGATTTAAGAACAAAAAAGCAAAGATAAAAAGATATTAATATTGATAGTAAAAGGGTTAATACTTTCTGTTAAAAAATCATTTTAAAGAATTAGTTTATTCTTTCTAAAACAAATATTTATTCTGTACCTACTAAGTGCCAGGTTAATTCCTGATCTGAAGATCTAATGACAAGCAAGATAGTTAAGTACAATAAACTGAGGAACAAAATAAAAGTATAATACAGAAACATGCACATCACCAAAGAAAGGCAAGTAACAATAAACAGAAAAGGAAAAGAGGTATAATCTTAATAGAACCTTCTCATAAACCGACAACACACAGTGTTTGAAATATCATGAGATCACTGGAAGGACTGATGTTGAAGCTGAAACTCTAATACCTTGGCCACCTGATGCGAAGAGCTGACTCAGTGGAAAAGACCCTGATGCTGGGAAAGACTGACGGCAGGAGAAGAAGGGAACGACAGAGGATAAGATGATTGGATGGCATCACCGACTCAACGGACATGGGTTTGGGTGGACTCCGGGAGTTGGTAATGGACAGGGAGGCCTGGCGTGCTGCGGTTCATGGGGTCACAAAGAGTCGGACACAGCTGAGCAACTGAACTGAACTGATTGCTGTTGTTTAGCCACTCAGTCATGTCCAGCTCTTTTGCAACCCCATGAACTACAGCCCACCAGGATCCTCTGCCCATATCATTTCCTAGGCAAGAATCCTCGAGTGCGTTGCCATTTCCTTTTCCAGGGGATCTTTTCCCAACCCAGAGATTGAACTGGCACCTCCTGAATTAGAAGGATTCTTTACCACTGAGCTACTGTCATGAGATTAGAGCTCATATTAAAAGTAGTTATCACTAAGAGAATAAAAATTTTTCTTTACAAAAATTATAAGCATAGTTAAACCTTACCTAAAACATGTCTTCTCCCATGTAGTAAGTTAATAAACTGCAACTGAATTTAAGGGGATTATTTAAAATTCAATTTAATAGAACTGTGACAGTCTTGAGTAGCTCTGACTACATTTTACAGCCCAGCAAGCCAGTACAAAATGCTTGAGAGTCATTCAATAGCAATTTTTCTTTACAGCAGTCCTCAGATTGTTTCTCATTCACCAAAAAGTCAAAAGTACTGACTTTAAAGTCTGGAGTATTAAGTCTGTGGCTTTTTAGTTTTGTTTAAACAAAATTTTTACTTTCCCACAGCACTAACCTTTGGTGAATGGAATAACTGGTCTTTCTTTTAGGCACTGTGCCTGAATATGGCTAAATACACATTTCAGACCGACAACTCCACACGGTAAGAGAACAAATATTTACCTTCTTAGCATCTGCAGAAGACCTCAACCCTTCTGGCAACGTGTGCACTAAAGGTAAGACCGCAGCGCTGACCCGCTGGAAATGGGAATCAGAAAGCTGCTCCAGACGCGGTCTCTTGGAGTCCAGTGAATCATGATCCCCTGGGGAAGGGCCTGGGTGAAACTGCTCATAGCCAGTTCTCCTTTCTTGAGGCCTAACACACACAGAGAAAAGAATCACTTGAAAATGTTTAAGTAATGTACAACTTCATGCTAATATCCCTGGTTGAACTTTGAAATGAATGAGCAGTTACACTTACTTTCAAAGTGAAACCACCCCCACCCCAGGAGAACACATACCTCACTATTAAGTCCTATTAAAGTTCTGATTCTAACAGAAAAGTTTCTTCTTTTCTACTAGAAAAGGGGAGGTAGAAGTAGAGGTGGTAAAGTAGTGAAAGATGCAAGAGAAGATTCAATTTGCAGAAAATTTAAAAGGTGCTAAAGAATATCCATAAAATAATTATTTTTAAAACCATGCCATAACAACTGAAGTAATATAATCTAGACTAGAAGAGCCACTCTGTTCAATCAATAATAAAAGCAAGCAGGGAAAAAAAAATCTTTCAGCAACTGCCACATGGAAAGATAAATGCCTTGAGTTGTGAGGTTATTATCAAGACTTAAAAACAAGTGTCTTGAGAGGGAATGCAATATTGCTTTGAACACGTAATTCTGACCCTCAAAACATGCTTTCTGTCTTATTTCCCCAAGTACCTAAGTATCTTGAAGGTCAGGAATCTGGTTTCAATTTCCTTACATGATATACTGTATAGAGTATTTACAAAGTATTTCCAGACGCGACATTTTACTTGTGGCCAAGGTTTAAATGAACATCTCACAAAACAACTTTTCATTTTGAAGTTAATCATGGGGTTTTGTTTTTAGTATAGGTGATAAAACAAACCCTGAGGTTGATAATTTCATAATACTTCAAAAATCTGAAATCTTGATTCAAGACATAAGATCCCATTGTCTCCGTAAAATTCACAATGATATCACAAAAAATACTGCAATAGAAAGTTTCAAGAATAAGACAAGGATGACAGTTTTACCCACTTGTATTCAATATCGTATTGGGAGTTATCAGAATATTAGGCAAGAAAAAGAAAGAAGCATCCAAACTGAAAAGGAAGAAGTATTTCTATTCACAAATGATATGATCTCATATGTGGAAAACTCTCAAGAAACCACAAAAAATGTTAGAGCTAATAAATGAATAGGGTGAAATTATGAGATTTAAAAAAATCAACATGTAAAAATCAGCTATATTTCTATACATTGACAATGAATAATCTGGAAATGAAATTAAGAAAACAATTCCCCCCCCCCAAAAAAATTCCATTTATAATAGCATCCAAAAGAATAAAACAGGAATGAATTAGACCATGGAAGCCCAAGACTTACACACTGAAAAATCACAAAACATTGCTAAAAGAAATTAAGGAAAATTTAAACAGTGAGACATCCCATTTTCATGCACTGAAAGACAATATTGTTAAGATAACAATACTACACAAAGCTAAGTATACATTCAACATAATCTCCAGCAAAGTCCCAACAGTGTTTTTTTGAGACATTTAAAAAAAAAAATCATAAAATTCATGGAGATGGGAATTCCCTACTGGTCCAGTCGTTGACTCAGTGTTTTCACTGTCATGGGCCCGGGTTGGATCCCTGGTCAGGGAACTAAGATCCCACAAGACAGGTGGCGCAGAAAAAAAAAAAATTCATGTGGAATCTCAAGGGATTGCAAACAGCCGAAACAACTGTAGAAAAAATATATATATAAAGTTGGAGAACTCACACTTTGCAATTTCAAAACTCACTACAAATATAAAATAAGCAAGAGTATGATACAGCCAGAAGGGCAGACCTACAGACCAACAGAATACAACTGCTGCTGCTGCTGCTGCTAAGTCGTGTCCGACTCTGTGTGACCCCATAGATGGCAGCCCACCAGGCTCCCCCGTCCCTGGGATTCTCCAGGCAAGAACACTGGAGGGGGTTGCCATTTCCTTCTCCAACAGAATACAACTAAGAGCCTAGAAATAAACTCTCACATCTCTCTCAGTCAGCCTCACCAAGGCTGTCGAGACCCTCCCACAGGCAAGGACAATCTCTGCAACAAACAGTGCTGGAGAACAGAATTTCCACACACACAACAATCAAGTTGGACTCATAATGGATTATAAATTCAAAACTTAAAAACTCCTAGAAACAAAATATAGGGAAAATCTCCTGACCTTGGACTTGGTAGTGAATTCCTGGATATCACACCAAAGGTAAGGCAACAAAAGAAAAATGTAGATGACTGGACTTCATCAAAATGAAAAATTTTAGTACATCAAAGAACACTATCATGAGACTGAAAAGACAAACCACAGATGGGAGGAGATAACTGAAAATCATGCATGTGGTAAGGCTGCAGTATCCTGTCTGATGCCCACATTCCTTCTCCCCAGCTCTCTCTCTGACACATTCTCTCTGCTTCAGTCTACCCACCTCAAATCCACCCTCCACAGAGCAGCCAGGGGCAATCAGATAAAGGCCATGCCCCTGGATGCAGCACTGAGAACCAGGGCTGCTGTTGGCCTGCTTGGAGATTTTGTGTGGAACTTCCATAAGCAAATGCAACCCTCTAGGGTCCCTAGCTGTGGACACAATCCACAAAAGCTAACTAACTTCCAAGGATCACATTTTACCTCCAGCCACTCTGCCTGGGAGACTGACCAAAGCCAGAGGGTGAGGTGTACCCACAGCTGGAGGAGAACCCCAGGAAGCCAGGGCACAGGACAATAAGAAAAGCAGAGTGTTGAAAGCTCTCACTCCATCAAGAAATCGAACTATTCCCCATTTCAGCTTGCCAATTCTTTTTACAACAAAACTACTCATGCATAAATAAATATATAATTTACCATTTAAAATTTCAGAGAAAAATTTAAATGAACTATGAAAATCTTGGTGAAAACAAATACAATTTTATATTGGGAGTTAAGCATGAAATGCACATCTTTAACAAAGTATTTGCCTTCTAAAAACTAATACTGTATGATGGAGTGGCCACTTTGTACACAGTCTGGTAGTTTTCCAAATGGCAAACAAAAGGGGCCAGCATCTAATCCAGGAGTTCCACTCCTAGTATGTGACCAAGAAAAGGGGCATATGGAACTTCCCAGGTGGCACTAGTGGTAAAGAACCTGCCTGCCACCGCAGGAGATGACGGAGACAAGGGTCTAATCCCAGGGTGGGGAAGATCCCCTATCCACCCTGGGATTCTTGCCTGGAGAATCCCATGGACAGAGGAGGCTGGTGGGCTACAGTCCATGGGGTCACAAAGAGTCAGACACGACTGAAGCATGCACGTGGAGTATAAAGGGGTATATAGACAGCCAAAGAAAAATCTGTGCTTGGATGTTCACAGTAATATTATTCACAACAGTCACAAAGTGCAAACAACTCAAATAGCTATCAACTGATGAAAAGAAAGATAAAATGTAGTACTTCCAAAACAACAACAACAAAAAAAAAACTCCACCAGATTTCACACTAAAATATCTCTGCAGACTCTTAACTTTAAAATTTCCTACATTTTACAGACTTTCATCATCTCATGAATGGAGGAGCCTGGTGGGCTGCAGTCCATGGGGTCGCTAAGAGTCGGACACAACTGAGTGACTTCACTTTCACTTTTCACTTTCATGCATTGGAGAAGGAAATGGCAACCCACTCCAGTGTTCTTGCCTGGAGAATCCCAGGGACGGGGGAGCCTGGTGGGCTGCTGTCTATGGGGTCGCACAGAGTCAGACACAACTGAAGCGACTTAGCAGCAGCAGCAGCATCTCTTAGTACCATCTTTAAATAGCTTTAAAGCGAATTTATCAAATGCATTTTTTATTGTAATAAACCTTCACTTGGGGTAATATAAAGTTCATAGCTATTTAAAATACTGGCCCATGAAGATCAATCAGAATTATAATTTATTGTGTTTATTCCCAGCTGAGGGAGACTCTTGTCCAAAACAAAATTAATTTCACTTAAATTTTAATATGTATAAATATGAATTGACCTCTCTGAATTTCTGATTCTCTGAATTTCAGAGAATCTTTTATAGTATCTGAAACTACCTCAGTTGTTCTGTACCTAGTTAATTAAACATCCAAATACTCTCCAAATACTCTAAGTGTTGTGTGTTAGTCGCTCAGTCATGTTCGACTCTTTGCAACCCCACAGACTGTAGCCTGCCAGGCTTCTCTGTCCATGGAATTCTCCAGGGAAGAATACTGGAGTGGACTGCCATTCCCTTCTGGGCTAATTTTTCCAATGAAATCTAGAAAACATGATAAATGATATTCACACAGAAATAACTCTTTTTGTAAGTGCTATGTTTATAAAATAATAAACATTTGCTAACAAAAAAATTCCAGGAATATATTAACAGAACTAAGTAGCAAATCACCCCAAATCCCACCACATAACAATAGCTGTAATCAGGGGTGAGTTTCATTACCAGACATCATTTATTTCTACACACGGATATATGGACATACAGGTAAAAATAAAACAGAAGAATCACATAGAGTATTTTTTAAATACAGAATAGTTGGTTTATTTTATACAGATACATATATGAGAAAAAATTGAAATAAGGCTTAAAAATAGAAGGAATTACTACATTCCAGTTAAATATTCCTTTAATGCAAGAAATCAGTTCCTTAAAAATTCTTTCTAAAGGGTGAAAGTGAAAAGGGTAAGGAAAATAATTATGAAAATCACTGAGAAGAGGAATTTTTTTTTAACCTGTTTTCCTTTTTAGAATTCATCAAATCACTCCAGGCACACTTTTCAAATGCATATCTTTAAACATTCTTCCAATACTTATCATATCTCTGATTTGGGACACTTATATTATTTTACTTTGTCAAGACTGAGTACTAACATCCGCTAAGGAACCATGATTCCATGATTCCGGGAGATGTCTCATATGGACCCTCACTTGAATGGGTTTATGGCTACTGTAATCCTTTGGCCATGGCTTCCATTCCTTATTCAACTGGGTTCCATCTCTGAGAAATTCTTCAAGATGCTTTAAATACTCAGTGTTTTCAGGTCTAAAAATGTCTGCCTATTGCTTTTAAACATGTCTGATATAATATTTTTGGATCTCAGTTTCTTCTCCTCAGAACTTGGTAGCTATTGCTCTGTCAGATTCTTTTCTCTTATCAAGGACTTGTTCTGATTGCTAGATTCCTGATTCTTTTACTTATCCTTAAACTTTAATAATAATTCAACCAGGATCTGTCTCAGTACTGATCATCCTGTGCAAATTTTTCCTGGAGCAAGATATGTCCTATCAACCTACAGATTTCTTCCCTCATGTTAAAGGGGAAAAAAGGTGGTTTTTGTTTTTTTTTTTAATTATGAGTATCATTTCCTTTCCCTTACTAGGTTTTCCACCTAGGAAACACATGTGCTTATGACATGCTGGATGATTTTAATTTGCCCTCCGTATTTATCTGCCTCTTTCTAATTGCTTTGATCTCTCTGTCCTTTTCTTCTGCCTTCACTCTGATCATCTCAAGACCTTTCTTCCAGAACAAAGGTCTGACTTTCAGCCACATCTATCTTATCCCTTGTTCCCTTTCACTTTATATACAGAATTTAAAATGTGGCCTTGGGGGTAAAGGAATGTCCAATCTCGCTTTATCTGATACAGTTGTCTTACTTTGTTTTTAAATACTTCATTATTAATTTTAAGTTCTTAAGTGCACAGCATTCATACAGCATGTTCTTTGTTTTTCGTCTTCTTTACACACAAGGGTCTTTGTTTTTGGAACAGTGCGTTGCTTGAGTCTTCCTTTTCAGGAGAATGCGTTCCTCGTTCATGACATCCTTTACCCTCCTGCTCAGGCAGACTATGAGCAGCCTTACACAGACTCACTGTGTGATAAAGAATGGGGCGGGGTGGGGGGGTGCGGTTTCCTTGCTCATCTCCACCTTGCCTGGTATGCGTTTATCTACAGATGGAGGACTGGATATGGCTTTCTGTATAATTCTCTACAGCCTGAGGAAACAAGAGAAATGGGGCGAGTCAGGGGAAAACTCAACTGGGGCTATGATCCTTAGCCTTGGCTCCACCAGTCACCCATGTAACCAGTTTTGAGGGCTCTGGCTCAGCACTTTGCAAAGTGGCACCTATAACTATCCTTACCACAGGATGGTATAATGAGGATTCCTAAGTCAACCGATCACCACATCACCACCTCCACTTGCATTATCCCAAATCAGGGGCAATCATGAGAAATCCTAGGACTGTACTAACCTTTCTTTCTTCAACACTGCTTCTTTGACAGTAGAAGCAGGAATTAGTAGGCCAAGCTGTGCAAGATTCTTCTTATTTCTTCCTTGAATGCCACTCTTCCAAGTTGATGGCAGTGGCTGTATCCTTTCCTTCTTTATGTGCAGGGTGCACTTTTAGCCCTTTCTTAAAAAAAAACTATCTTCGTATATTTGCTAGACAGCAGAGGAGAGTGATCTGATTTCTCTCCATAATCTTCGCCAAGAAATACATTTTACAATGATTTTAAACATGGCTGAATAATTTCAAACTTTTTATCATCTTAAAACCTAAACAATAAACATACTTTTTAAAATAGGAAATCAGGTTCTTTATGAAACTGCTAAAACAAGGACTCAAGAAAGGTGATTTACTAAAGGCAGTTATATTTCAAAATACTTTAGATTAAGAGTGAGAATAGGAAAAAAAACACGGGGCGGGGAGGCATGGAATTGAGTAAAAGACCACAGAGACAGTAAGGACACTGGAGAGAATGAGTATCTGACATGGATGAGACCAACATTAGCTGACAAAATACCCACTATCCTTTGCAGACAATGTCTTGTTATCCTCATTTTTACAGGTAGAAATTTAAGGTCTGAGGAGTCTAAATCACTGACTAGCAACACTGGCTGTGAATAAGAAAGACCTGGGCCTAATCCCAGGGACTAATTTAATTATTCTGAGATAAGATTGGGTATCAAGCTCTTAAATTGCCCCAGGTGCTCCTAATATGTAGGGTGAATTGAGAACACCAGCTTATATAATGTGACCAAGGCCCCAAGAGCTGACCAGGATTCAAATCTAGGTCTATTGGACTGCCCTCTGCACAGCATTAACTCTGAATTCTGGAAACAAGGTTTTAAGAGTTTATAAACTATTATTGACAACTACTCCAAAAGGTCAACAAATATAAAAGCACTCAAAATACAACTGTAAATGACTAATCACAGCTTGGTTAATAAGACTATTAAGACTAAATATAACACTGAATTGAAAGTAATAAAATAAATGACACACGTGTGGAGTTTCCACATACTTCCCAAGTTCAGTCCTGGGTGAAAACACGAAGAGAACCTGTTACCTGTCAGAACCCGGGTGAAACTCTGAAAGTAGGGAAGGCCTCCTGCGAAGCTGCTGCTGCTGCTGCTGCTGCTGCAAGAGCTGTGACGCCTGACTGACTTCAAGATGAGAAGAACGGTAATCAGGGACCGCAAACTCCTGGTAGTAAAATAGTCACACATTAATTATTAACCAACAAGCAAAAAGCATCATGCAACCAAAGCAAGGGCAAGTGTACAAAGGCAGTTATGGTCCAATAAGCTTGGGAAGAAGCAGCAATGGTGATTGCAATGCTTCACTGACCTAATTCTCTTCCCATAACCTAAAACAATCAACATTAATTGTGTATCACTCAAAAGAATTCAAAATGAAATTTCGTGTTCAACCTGTGTTTGATTTATTCTTCTAATAACGAATCACAGTAACTCCTAATCTGTATTATTTACTTAATAGGATCTCAAACCCATGTGTGCAATATGAAATCCTAAAAAGTATCCCTATCTTAAACTGAAAATGGATAAGCTGGAAGGGTCACAGAAGCCATCTAGTTAAATCCATGTATAGTTACAAGTGAAGAAACAGAGGCCTAGAGGATTAGCACGCTAGTTAAGAGTAACAGTTTCCCTCATTCTAGGTGGGTGTTTTTATTTTTTGAACAGACAAATGTAAAGGGTAAATACAGGCAAAGACAGCACTGAGGAATTTTCTCAGAACACAGTAGAGCACAAAGATATAGGAATTACAGAAGGAACGTTAGAAATCTCAGCTACAGTAAAAGGCTCTAACATTCAATATCCATCCACAGGTGAGAGGCAATATTCTAAGAAATAAAAAAGCAGCATTTCTCAGAAGTTAGAAAGGACTCAGTCCTCTCCTCAGGTTTCAAAGGGCCTAAGAGAAAAGTTGTGCATACTTTAAACATTAAACCATACTGGACATATCAGAATTTTAGAAAACCAATGATAGAGAGAAAACTCTCAGTCATAATACAGAAAAACTTGGTTTCCTACAAAGTAAGAAGGATCATAATAAAAAGACTTCTCATCAGCAACACTGAATAGAACAAAACAGACAAATACATATTCCAAGTTCAGAGGAAAACAAATCTGGAACCAAATCACCAAGGGAGTTAGAGAATGATTTCCTGAAATATGAATTTGGGTTCCCTTAAGTGCTTGGCTGAATTCCAATCTGTAATGCATAAGGAAAGCACAGTCCTGTCTTTAAAAGGCTGGACCAAGAACAACTTCCGAAGAAAGAACTATTGGAATGATAAAACAAGCAATTCCCAGAGCTCCCATAGGGCCAGTGAAAGTGAAAGTCGCTCAGTCCTGTTTGACTCTTTGCAATCCCAGAGACTGTAGCCTGCCAGGCTTCTCTGTCCATGGAATTCTCCAGGCCAGAATACTGGAGTGGGTAGCCGTTCCCTTCTCCAGGGGTTCTTCCCAACCCAGGTCCTACATTGCAGGTGGATTCTTTACCAACTGAGCCACCAGGGAAGCCCTACACATGGCCAGAGCTCATTCGAACTTCCTCCAGCCAGAGACAAGAAACCTCACTGAATACAGAAGACATTTAGTAGATACCCTAGAAGAGAAAAGTTCAGAAGTGGAGGATAGGTTTTCCCTGGTGGCTCAGTGGCAAGGAAACCACCTGCCAATATGTAGGAGACATGGGTTCGATCCCTGGTCTGGGAAGACCACACATGCCCCAGAGCAACTGAAGCCCATGTACCACAACTATTGAGCCTGTGCTTTAGAGTCTGGGAACCACAACTACTGAGACCTCGTGCCCTAGAGCCCATGCTCCACAACTAAAGAACCCACTGCAGTGAAAAGCCTATGCACCACCACTACAAAGTAGCTCCCATCTGCCACAACTAGAGGAAAGCCCATGCAGCATCAAAGACCCAGCATAGCCAAAAATAAACAGATAAAATTATTTTTAGTTTTTTTAAAAAAAGAAAATACAGGGGAAGGGAACATTTCCCAGGCTAACACTCCTAACAGGCTGAATGCTCTCCTCTTAAGATCAGAAACCAGGCAAGAACGTCCACTCTCACCTTCTACTCAACTTGGAATGGGGGGGGGGGGGGGTAGGAGGGGGGGGGCAGGAGGGGTGGTGGGGCAGGCTTTTAGCCAGTGCAGTAAGTAAGAAGGAGAACAGACACCTAGTGTGAAAACAGAAGAGCAAAGCTGTCTTTATTCTCAGGTTACAGTATCATCTACACAGTTAATCCTGGGGCATTCATAAAAAAGTAGGAAGTAACAAGTAATTTTGCAGGACAGAAGATTAATAAACATAGCAGCAGTGAACTGAAAACTGAAATTTAAAAAGCAGCACCAGTTACAACCCAACAAAAATACTAAATATTTAGGAATAAATGTGACAAAAGAGGTTCATGACCTGTACACTGAAAACTAAGTGACTGGATACATACACAAATTGTGGTATATCCATATCCAGCAATAAAAAGAAATTACCAAGATGTGCCAGAACACAGATATATTTCAAAAATATGAGACAGAAAAGAAGCCACTGACAAAAGCATTTATGTGAAATTCAAGACAAAGGCAATCTGTCGTGATGGGAAGCAGATGGGTATCCTGGGAGCTGAGATCTGTAGGAGGTGGGGGAGGGGGCCTGAGCTGGACAGGGAATAAGGGAACTTCCTGGAGTGGCGGAAATGCTCTCTCTTCATTTTGGTGGTAGTCTTATAGGTGTATGAAGCTGTTAAAATGTACACATACAATGAAATGTTATTATATATAAACTAAACCCAAAGTTGATTTAAAAACAGCAGCAGCAACAATACGCTAGGAAATCAGTAATCAGATGAACAGCACTGAGGCAGTAAGGACACACAACCCAAAGCCAACACCTAATCACGGTTAAGAACCTCAGCGAAGAGTAGAGAGTGACTTCTTCAACCAAAAAGGGCATCTGCAAAAAACATGAAACTAATGACCATTTCATCTCTTCCCATCTCTTTTTTCAAAGCTTACACTCATGGCCCTGGCCGGCTCCAAGCTGGTAATTTCATCTCTTTTTCACAAGGTGAAACAATCACACAAACTCATCTTCCTACCATCAAATCTCTCAAGAAGAGAGAAGTTCTTTTAACAGGTCACAAATAATACCAGTAGCTACATGAACACACATATAGAAAATCTAAGCTCGAGACCTGGCTCTCACTGAAGACACCAAGTCTTCCATCCAGCTTAATGCTCAACCAGAACCTGGTGCATAAACATAGGTCTTAACTTAGAAACTCTAGGTCATTGACACTCTATCAACAACTCCCACCATCAGAAGCAGAGACATGGCCAATTCCTGGAATCTGGCATAAAGCCACAGTAAGAAGATAAATATAATTAATCCTTAACCTTTGAGAATGGTTCCTGCCATTATATATATACACACACACATATATATATAATTGTGTTTGGTTTCTGATCAACAAATGTATTACATAGGAAAAGTAGAGAGAAACATAGAATATATACACAATTTGCGTAATATCTGTTCCTTACCTGCTGGTGACGGGTGCTGGGAAAGGTATATTGAACAGAGTGGGGAGGATACCGACTTTGTTCTGTGCTGAATGCTCCTTGATTGGGAGGATAACCTGAACTTGACATTATCAGTAACGATGTCCTCACCAGGTTGTGAGATCAAGTGCAACAAACAATCATGCATCTGGGAAATCACCTGTACAGGATGGGGAAAAAACAGAAACGATAAGAACTAATGCACCAAGGGTGCTTCTAATAACTTATAACCATACCTGCATAAACAAAACCACTATTATCAGTAAAGCTTTCTCCCATATATTAATACTTACTCAATATAACAGAAGTTACAAGGGCTTTAAAACCAGCAATGGGTCTTTTCCTCTATACTGAAAAGAAGATTTTTTAACATATCACAAATAAAACCAGTAGCTACATAAAGTGAACACATAAAATCTTAACTCAGGAGCCAGCACACAGCAGCAGCTTAGTAAATACCTTTCAATAATGATCTGAGACACAAATATTAAACATTACAAAAACAAAAATCTATGGCTGTAAAACTGTAAAAAGTCAATTATTAAAAGGATTCAGGAAAAGTTATAAAGGTTAAGTGTTTGTGCAGAGGAAATATTGTCTTTATTCAATAATTCGGCCGCAAAAAGTCAGCCTAAGAAGACACTAGGGATAGAAAAGCTTTCAAGGAAGAAAAAACAGAGCCTATCACTTCAAGAAAACTACTGCCCCCTTTTCTCTTTAATTAGAGTTTCAACAAACCTGTATCTGCCACCATTAGCCTGACAGCTTCCCCACATTTAAAGACTTTCCAGCAAGATTGGTGGTGATATTAACAAATGTTGAGGTTTTGATATTACACAATGAAATGTAAAGATCTGTAGAAATCAATGAATCAGTATTTTCCAAATGACCCAAACAGAATTATAAGATTATGCATAAATAAAACATTTGAAGTCAACACATTTTACCACAATAAGTTGCAAGACAAACCAATAAATGTTTATTGTGACAGAATATGAAAGGTTTACTGATATGGCTTCAAATTCTACACAGTAACTAACCTACAAAACCTTACCACTTGTCTGGTTTGGGTATGATATCAAAGAATACCCACAGTTATCTTAAAAGGCTATTAAAATACCCTTCCCTTTTCCAAATACATATCTATATGAGGCTAGCTTTTTTTCATAAGCTTCCTTCAAAACAACCTATCACAGGACTAAAACACAGAAGAAGAAATGAGAATCAAGCAATCTTCTTTTCAGATACTGAAGAAGTTTGCAAAAATGTAAAACAATGTCACTCTTCTCAAACTTTGTTTTATTTTGGAAAATACATTACATTAACATTTGGGCTTATATTATTTTTAAATAAATGTGTTTTGAATTTCCCCATTTTAATAGCTAATATGGTAAATATCAACATATATAATCCACATAAGCAAAAGCTCTTTGGAGTCCCAAATAATTTTCACGGGTATAAAAGGACTCATGAGACCAGCAAGTGTGATGGTCACTGGCCTAGAGAATTAGGTTGTCTCCAGACTGACTGACAGCCACAGAGGTGAGTCACGCCAGGTCCCTGACTTCTCATAGAGGCCCTGGCCCTGTCAAATGGTGGCTTCAACCCAATGTTTGTGTCAAGTGAACCACTCTATGGGGCAGGGTTGTACCAATCAGATTCTCCTCCAGGTATCTGAACTGAGAAGGTCAGTTATTGCAAAGTGGTCAGAGTGGGAGTGAAGATGAGCCAAAGGACATGTCAGAGTAGTTAAGAGAGGAGTAGAGGGCGTCAGCCTAGACACAGGCCAGAACAGGATGCAGAGAGCAGGGGTGCCCCCGAGACACACCAGGAACTGCCTCAGGCACTGTGCTCCAGAATCAGCTCCCAGGAAGAGGTACTTTGCTTCTTTCCTTCTCCCTGGATTCCTGTTCAACTGCCTACGTAATCTCACAGTGAGTGCTCTTTGCTTAATACAGGTGGAGTAAGTGTTTACATCTTAGTATCACAAGATCTCAACTTAAGTCCCCAAATAACTACACAAACCTTGGAATACTCTAAATGTCAGGTCCATCAACTGATGGAACTGATGAGGAACTGATAGATAAAATCGGGTATATTCACAAAAGGGATTATTATTCTGCCATGAAAAAAAAAAAACAAAGCATGATACAAGCTATAGCTTGAACAAACTCTGAAACATAATGCTAAGTATAAGACGCCAATCATAAATGACTGTGATTCCTTTCATATGAAAGTCCAGAACAGCCAAATCTATAGTGACAGAAAGTAGATTAGCAGCTGCTTAGATATACTGAGATATATATATAAGAAAATAAGAAAAAATGATCACAATGGAAACATGAAAACATGACAGAATTATGGGATTAACAAAAGAAATAAAATTAATGAAGGCAACCTGAACAAAGACAAGAAAAGTAAAACAAATTGGCAAAATATTTAAAAAAATAATGCCTAGTGTTGGTGAGGGTTTGGAGGAAAAGGTACTGTTTCACAACATGACTGGTGTGTTGGTAAACTGGGTACAGACTGCTTTCTAAAGAAGAATAGCAATTTGTGCAGTATCAGCCCTGAAAATATGCACATTCTCTACCATAGCAACTCGGCTTCTAGGCTTCTAGGAATTCATTTGGTTATTCAATAGACATATCCAAGATGAATGCTTGAGGCAGGTTCTCAAGGAGCTGCCCTAAATATACAAGAGCTTAGAAAATTGTTTTGCTAAAAGTTTAACTAATGAGGGACTTCCCTGGTGGTCCAGTGGTTAGGAATCCTTGCAACGCAGGAGAAGCAGGTTCGATCCCTAGTCAGGAAACTAAGATCCTACATGCTGCAGGCCAACTAAGCCCACATGCCTCAAATAGAGAGCCCACCTGCTGCAACTGCAGAGAGAGCGCACCACAATCAAGACCTGACACAGTCAAAAGTAAGTGGTTTTTTTTTTTAAAGTTTAGTTAATGAAAAATTTTACTTACAACATGACAAAAAAGTTCTTATAAATGAGAACATTTTGCTTTATAAAAGTATAATTTGTATACACCACTACCACTTGATTTTTCATGTATTGTCTATCATATCTTCACAAGAATTTAAGGCTAAAGGCAGAAACATCATGTACATATTCAGCAAACATCTACTGAGCTGTATACTCTGTCAGCACTGCTCTAAATGCGGGCACAGAACAGGACCAAGACAGGCCATCTTATTTTGAGGAGACACAGACACTAAGTAACCACAAGCACTAAGATAAAGTGTTATAAATAAGACAGGATCGGAGAAGGGGAAGGGAGACATGCCTGGCAGGTAAAAAGCCAGGATGACCACACGCCCCAATTTTCTGAAACACCCAACTTACAACTACTGTCCCCGCGCAGTTATTAACCATGTTCCATTTCCCTCTCAAGACTGTTCCAGTTTGGGTAACACATTATATTCTAGATGACTTTTGAGCCCAAGCCTTGAAAAGACCAGAGCATTTAGTGGAGAGAAACTAGAGAAACCCTAAGGCAAAGCGAGGAGGCAGAGGAAGAGTGAGGGAGAAGGTGACCGAGGCCATGGGGTTCTGCTGGCCATATGTGTGACCTTCATGGTACAAACATTTTCTTTTGGCCTTCTCAACTCATTTCATCTTTCCGAAGACCTTTTCTACCCCAAACTTTAAAAATATTCTACATTCCCCTCTTACACTTTCTTAAAGCTTTTAAACATACATTGGGCTTCCTTGGTGGTGCAGAGGTTAAAGCGTCTGCCTGCATTGCAGGAGACCTGGGTTCGATCCCTGGGTCGGGAAGATCCCCTGGAGAAGGAAATGGCAACCCACTCCAGTGTTCTTGCCTGGAGAATCCCATGGACGGAGGAGCCTGGTGGGCTACAGTCCATGGGGTCGCGGAGTCGGACACGACTGAGCGACTTCACTTTCACTTTCACGCACCTTAATCATCAGAATGGGTCAGAAGATGGCAAGAGCCAGCTGACTGCTTCCTGCCTGCTCCCGCCAAGGTCCAAGGCACGAAAGATAGAAAATCTAAGAATTGGGAGGTTTTCAGGTTTACCCAACTAACAATGATTTTTACAGATAAGGACTCTGAAAGCAAAGAGAAATTTAAAAATTTCTCTATATCACAATCATCAATGGCAAAAATGGGAGAAGCTAGTGTTTCCTGTGATGCTGTGCTGCTTTCTCACAGGGAGTGAGCTACTCTGAGGAGCTAAAATGTATGATAGGACCACCCTTAAGACCGCCTGGGCAGCGTTCTCCTCGAATACACCTGCACTTGCCAGTGGAATCTGAAAAGCCCGCCAGGGACAGGGGAGGTTGTTTTGGTTTGGGTTTGGGGAATATGTATTATACGCACGATCTCAGAGTTTCTCAAAGCACCATAGAATACAGAGGGGAAAATCTCCTTCTCACCCCTGACCCCAGCCTCTACTCTTCCCAGTTCTCTTCCCAGAAGGCAACCAAAGTTGGTAGTTTCTGAAGTCTCCTTTACAAATGCCTACACACACACACACTTTGCCTCCTACATAAATAGGACCATGGTGGATATGTAACTGTCCAATATCTTGCTCTTATAACATAAGATCTTAACACATCTTGACAATCATTTTCATGAGTTCATAAAGACCTTCATTCTTTCTATTGCTCTAATGCATTTCACTGTATGAATGTTCAAAAATATTTTGTTTTCCAAGTAATTCTGATCTGCACCCCTGCTTATGAGATCTGAGGTCTCTGAGCTCTCCTTCCAACTCAGACATCCCAAGTAAATAAAGCTATAAATGGAATGGAGACGCAAAAGAAAAGATCTTAGCTCAAGGTCATCCAAACTTTTTTCCAACAATGGCTTACATGACGAGAAATCTATGCTGTATGGTGTTGTTTTGAAGTTGTTTTAATTTCCAGCAATGGTGAGTCCTGAGTACAACACATATTCAGATGTATGTAAAATAGTTGGTCCCTGTTTCCCTTTTATCATAACCAATCCTTCGTGACATCCTAGTTTTCTGATGTGGTTTTAGTGAAGTTTAACTTGAAATACTTTAAAAACAAAGTCAGTTACTATTGACCCAGCACAGGTGGGTAACAGAACACCAAGAAAACTAGAGATCAGCCCTTACTGGATACAAATTTACGGGTCAAACGGGCCCACCTCTGGTCACAATAATTGCAACTTGCAGCCTTCTATGAGCTGACCTCCTTCCTTAAAACTGATCCATGAGATGTACAGCAATAGTTCAGACCTCTTTGTTTTCTAACCAGCACTGTCTCCTCAAAACCTTACATGGAAGCCAAATGTATAGAATACCCAAAGAAGAAATATTCGGATTCAGAGAGAACAGGGAAACTAGGTCTCTTTTCAGCCTCCTCATCCCCGTCCCGCCTCTGACCCTCACTCCAGTCCTGGCTCACCAAGACACCTTCCACAGAACACTTGACAGTTTGCAAACAACTGAAATAAAAGAATCTGGTTGAAAGTGAAGGCTGAAGGGGAAGGAAAAACTTTAAATGGCAGTTTCCAATTTCAAGCTCAGTCCCTAGCTTCAAAACTCTTTAACTCAGTTACATGCTTGATTCATGGACTGTAAAAATTCTGTGAAATGTTTAAGAAACCTGGTCAAGGTTTTATGTCCAACTCCCTCATATCAATACATTTAATTGTATTTTCGGGTGAAAATAAAACTAGATGTCATTGTGTAAGTGACAGAAGCGCATTTTATCTGAATTTTAGAGAGAAATTTAGTACTAGCCTCCAATATTTCCCAAACAGGTAATAAAATACAGTAAAATGAAGTCAGTCTATTTAAATTTCCTTTGAATCTTCCCATACTAATGTAATAAAGACACACTCACAAACACAAAAACTGACTCAACAGGAAACTTATCTTGCAAAATTAGATTCCAAATGCAACCCTAAAAAAAAAAAAAAATTCCTTCTCCCCAGGAACTCCTGGCTTTTGGCCTACAATCTTTGCATAACCAAAACGTACTTGGATAGGTTTTCAAGGTGGCCTCGGCTATCTTGGAAAAAGTGCTAAAAATATACCTCGCTGTGGCAGGACTGCAGACGCCTCTTCAGATGAGCAAGAATGACTTCACCAAGGGTCACAAGAGAGGTGAAGTCCGTATTTCACCAAAGCAGATAAAGGACCCTATAATGTACACAATTCAATTTTCTCTTAAAGGATCATATAACACTTTCTGATACAAAAGTGTGGCAGAGGGGAATGACCTCTATGACACCACAGACGCCGATACTAAACTGAGGTAAATCCGGTATCACTGATTCTCACAAAGCAACTCAGCTAGTCCAACTCCAAATGCACATTAGGCAAGGAGAGGCTAAGACGGACCCCTCGAGTACCCAGCCACCTCTGAGAAAGCCCATCTGAGCCTATCTCTGGTCCAGCCTCCAGGAGAGAAGACAGCTAGAAACCATCCCAGTGAGCTCTGTCATTAGTGCCCAACCGAAGAGGATTTCTCCTGTAAAATAATCTAGAACATTCTTCCCTCTGGGGAAAGAAGCTACTCTAGGGGAATGCCATTAACATGGTGTTTTATTTTTGGCCTCTCTGACATAATGACATCTCATCTCAAGACAGATGAAGGGGAGCTAAAGCAAAAGGCCTTTTAGTTTAGACTACCCTACGCCCAATAAAGTAAAGCACTGAGAGGAACACATTAATATGGGCATAATCATTTCATTAATCTTAGATTCCAGGTGTTCAATAAATAATTCTCAAACGAAAACACCACCACTACTCTATCCCTACTAAGGCGAGAAAGGAAAAGGTTCCCCAGGCAGTGAGGGGCAGGAGAGAGCACTGGGGAGCTGAGGACTCTGCCATGTGGCTGCACTATACTGACCTAATTCTCTAAATTGACAACATTCACTCCTACAGTGAAAATGAGTATATTTCAAAGTCAAAACGGACAACTATTTGCAACCCTCTCCTCCATTAACACAAAAAACAGAGGTTTGAGATCAGACGCTTTCACTTTAACTTTAGCTGCTTGACCAGGATTAATCAAGATGACAACTCTGAAGGAGAGTAGTAAAGTGGCCACTTATCAAGCCTCTGTCGCATCACAGGCAGAGCACGAGGAGTGGCAAGCGTGCACTCACCTGCACCACGAGCTCCACGATTCTCCTGAGTGAAGCTCTGGCGAGGCTGAGGAGCTTCCCCGTGAGTTTCCTATCTCAGGGTGATCTTAAAGATCATGTTTTTTGCTGCCTCCCACTAAGAGAGGCTGTAAAGGTTAGGAAGCAACACAAAACAGGGCTAACGAACAACTTCTAAGGTAGATACTAAAAGAAAGTAGGGTAAATGAGAAACTGACTTAAATGTACTGCTGCTGCTGCTAAGTCGCTTCAGTCGTGTCCAACTCTGTGCAACCCTGTAGATGGCAGCCCACCAGCCTTCCCCATTCCTGGAACTCTCCAGGCAAGAACACTGGAGTGGGTTGCCATTTCCTTCTCCAATGCATCAAAGTGAAAAGTGAAAGTGAAGTCGCTCAGTCGTGTCCGACTCTTCGTGACCCCATGGACTTCAGCCTACCAGGTTCCTCCGTCCATGGGATTTTCCAGGCAAGAGTGCTGCAGTGGGTTGCCATTGCCTTCTCCGTAAATGTACTGAATTCTATACCAAAAAAATGCAAACAAAAAATAAACAAAACCAGAGACCTGTGAAGGTAGCGGCCATCTCTTCTCCCACATGGCTCCCCACCTAACAGTTCTTTCTTAGCTCTCAACACACCCACTCCAACAGCAAGCCCTACCCTTCTTTCATGCCCCCACCCACAGCCTCCCAAGCTTCTCCAACCCCACTACCCCCAGTCTCATCTCCAGCTACAGAAACTCCTAACCACACTTCCCACTTCAAAACTTTCTCCACTCAAAAGCCAAATGTAAAAAAAAAAAAAAAAAGCTAAATGTCTTTTAAACCATCAATCAGAACATGTCACTCTCCTGCTCAAGACTCCTTGTGGGCTGCGATTCACTACAGACAGAACCGGAACTCCTCACAGTGGCCCAGGAGCCCCCGCTGACTGGCCTCTTCCTCCCTGACTGCTCAGGAGGCCGCAACTGGAGCTTCCCTCCAGCCTCTCACTGGTGCCAGGCCCCGTCTTGCCTCAGCCCTTTGTCCTTCTATACTGTCGGCCTGGAATGCTCTTCCTGGCCCGCCGTGGGGCCTAGGACTCCTCAAACTTAGGTCTCAGTTTCAAATGCCCTCTTCTCAGAAAGGCCTATCCCAGCCATCCTCGTTACCCTTTTGTTCCTTTATAGGCTAATCATAATGTGAAATGCATTAATTTGTGCTACTTCCCCCACTAGAATATAAACTCTCTGCTTGATTCCTTACTACATTTGTTGGACAAAAGAAATAAGAAATGTGCAAACTTATTTGAAGGAAAATTTGAAAATCTACTGAAGAACATAAGTCATTTGAATAACAGGATAGGAGTTATTCCTATAACTCCTATAACAGGAAGTACACAAGGTGTCAATTTTCCTAAAATTAGCCCATGAACTCAATACTGCCAATCACGATTCATAAAAACCTAGCAAGATTTCTTTTTCAACTTCACAGAATGATTCTAAAGTTCATCCAGAAGAATACACAGACCAGAATTGTCAAAGTCTGAAAAAAAAAAGAGAGCAATGAACAGATGACTAACCCTATCAGTATTAAAACTATAAAACAGTAATTTAAAGAACATCATAACATAAAACAAGAGACCAAGAAATAGTTCTAAGTATATTTAGCAAATGATAAAAGGCACAAATCTAGTAACTGGGGCAAAGGCTGGATTATTCACCAAATGGTGCCGACACAACTGGTTATTTCAGGGAAAAAACATACACACCTCCTATCCCCCCCCAAAATATATGTCTACCTCATTTCCTATACTAGAAATAAATTCCAGATGGAGCCCCAAAATTCAAAGTTTTTTTTTTTAAAAAAAAGGAAAAGAAAAGTGAAGAGAAAAAGAAACCTTTAAAAATTAAAATCTGAGGACTTCTTTGTTTTAAAAATGCAGAAAGGTATCCAGTCAAGTCTTCCTCTCATTCACATGCCTCTGTTACTTAGCTCTGCTTCCTACAACAATCAACAATACCAGTGTCCTGGGTTTTCTTTCATAAACATTGAAAGATATAAAAGCAAATGTGTATCCATTAGTTTTCCTCTTTAAAACAAGCAGTGGCACACTAGACTTAATACTCCTCACTTTGCTTCTTCAGTTTAATAGATGGATGAATATTTTAAATCTTAGAGTGAGGAAGGTCTAAGTAGAGCATGAAACCCAGAAGTCATATACAGACCAGTAAGGAAGACACTTGCCTTGTCCAGTCTCTATGCTAAATATCATTTACATTATCTCCATTTCATTTTACAAACAAGGAAATTAAGGCTTACAGAGGTTAAGTAATGTGCCCAAGGTCACAGAACCAGCACAATCCCAGCTGGTTATACCTGACTACAGAATACTACAGATAATACTACAGAATACTACAGATAATAATACTTACTACACAATACTGTAGCGGGCTATACCTGATGACAGAATACTATAGTTAACAATACTAGAGAATACTACAGATAATAATACTTACTACATAATACTGCAGCTGGCTATATCTGACTACAGAATACTACAGAAGTTTGGCTGGGGGATAGGGGGTGTGCACAAATATGAAAAATGTAAACACCCTAATACGTAAAGAACCGAAAAACACCAATAATCCAATCAAAAAATAATCAAGAATAAAGGCAGATAATTTCTAAAAGAAATACAACTCCCTCCATTTAAAAAATGTTCAGCAACAATAGTGATTCATAAAAGGCTAATTAGAATCACTTTTTTCCCCACTTCTTAAACTGACAAAATATTTTCAAGAGTAATTTTCAGTGCTGGTCAGAGTCTGAAAGTGAAAGTGAAGTCGCTCAGTCGTGTCCGACTCTTTGCCACCCCGTGGACTGTAGCCTACCAGGCTTCTCCGTCCATGAGATTTTCCAGGCAAGAATACTAGAGTGCGTTACCATTTCCTTCTCCAGGAGATCTTCCCAACCCAGGTCTCCCACATTGTAGGCAGACGCTTTACCGTCTAAGCCACCAGGGAAGTCTAGGGCATGCCATATATTGGGACAACATCCATCCAGAGCTACACTGTTCATCTAACTGCAACTCCCTTTACAAATTTATGCTACAAAGCTTATTTGCACAAATACACACTCACACAAATAATTCACTACAGCTTTGTTTTTCAGACAAAACAGAAGAGGCCATAAACTGATCAAACAAAGTGAAAGTGTTAGTCACTCAGTCATGTCTGACTCCTTGTGACCCCATAGAGTATAGCCCGCCAGGCTTCTCTGTCAGTGGAATTCCCTTGGCAAGAATACTGAGTGGAATGCCATTCCCTTCTCCAGATCTTCTGGACCCAGACACTGTACCTGGGTCTCCCACACTGCAGGAAGATTCTTTACCATCTCAACCACAAGGGAAACCCACCTGTCTTCTTTCATAAGTGGAATACTGTGTAGCTATAAATGACAAAAGTAGCTCAAAAACATCAACTAGGAACAGCAGAAGAGCATATTAAGGTCTCATAATACAGAACATTACATACACATGGGGAAAAATCCTGAAAGAATACACAACACTTGGCAAATTACATCTAGGAAGTGATGCTTTCATTTTCTTCACATCTTAAAACTTCCATGTTGAACTTCTGTAAAAATAATGTATTGCTTATAATGAACAGAAAAGACTTCAAAACAACATATCCTCCGTCACTCATTAAAATGGTTCTGTGTAAATAGAGTGTAACTTCTTCCACCCCTCCCCTCCAGCTCAGTTTATGCCCCACCCCATTCACACACATAGACACACACCATTAATGGACTACACACTCCCTACTTCTGGCATATTTATACTGTGTGTATTTTAGGCTGTAACTCCTAGAAAGCACAAGCTTTGGTTTCATTTCAAATACATAAAAGTCATTGTTATTCGAAGCTGAATTAAAAGAACTTAATCAAAAGTAATACAAAATTAAATGTGTTTGGACAAAAGTTCAAAGTCATGATGATTACTACTTAAAACAAAAATTTCAAAATTATACAAATCCATATGCTACTGCCAAGGGAAATGAACTGCCAAAAACAGACTACTGACTCTACCTGTGCATGCCAACAAAAATGTGACAACAGCTTATCAGTTAAAGTGGGAGGGAGGTGCATCTATAACCATAAAGGTGACCCTCCTAACAAGTCAAATTTTCCTAGAAAAATGTAACCTCAATTTATTCTGGTTTAATTTCAGTTTATTTATGTATAACTGAGAAATCTTAACTCTTCCCTTCCTTCTATCTTGACTAATATACTCAAAAATTTAATTTTTGACATAAAATTAATCAAGCAGTATACTTTCAAAGAGATCCCTTCAAAGGGATTTTATAGTAATCCTGTAAACCCACCATTCCTACTTCACATTTTTTCCCTAGCACCAAAACAACTCAAAAATCCTCTGCATATTTAAGTTAACATTTTTGTTCTAATATTATCTGGAAATACAAATAATCTGAGATGAACTAATTCCCCACTTACTTTCTCTTTCTCCCAAGAATCCAAGAGAATTTTTTTTTTTAAAGAAATGCTTTAATAATAATTCACTGATAACACGTTTTACCTGACACCGGTGAGTTTCTACCTGTTTATTAATTTCCAAAAACTATTCATCATCAAGTTCCCACATGTGTATATCCACCAGCTTCTACAGCTGCACCAAGTAACTCTAGGCTCCTTCTTATGCATTCAGCAGATACTACACCTTTCCCAAGAACAGAGAGTTATTCTGGGAGCAGGGGCAGAAGAAGGATCAAAAAATAAGTGAGACATAGACATGTCCACCAGGGGCTTATGGTATACTCTACTACGGATTAAATAGACATGTATATAAGTAACTATGATGTTATAACAGAGGTATAAAAAAAAGTATTAAAAATTTTCAGACCAAAAAGAGTCATCTTCAGACAAGAGGGAGGAGCAAGGAGACTTCCTGGATGAAGTGGTATGTGATAAAAACCTATCAAAAAATCGGCAATATATATATGTGGTAGTTTGGAAGTGTAAGGTAGGGAAACAGCATTCTGGAAAAAGCACAGAATGGGAAAAAAACAACCCTTCTTAATGCAACTCAAAATAGACATGTTATTTAACAGCCCAAATGGAATTTAAAACACGCACACATATCATGCTTCAGTATTCATGTAAGGACATTAGTTTAAAAAGAAAACGACGCCTTTTCCTTTAAAATAAATTTTATGGCATGAGTACCTATAGAAAACTAACATTATATATGAAGCTTTTCAACATGACATTAAAAAGACAGTTCATGTTCACACTATTTCTCTACGCTTTCATAACAACTGAAGCTTCTCATACTTAAAAAGTAGCAGTTTGAAAGTGAAGCAAGCAATAACTGATAAATAACCTAACCTATCAAACTGTGTCTCTAAACCAGTGGCATAATAAAATTTCCACCACTGTAACACTTAAATTCCATGAACTGTCAGTAGGTCCAGATAACCTTAAAGGCATTTTTGTTTAAGATATTCATCATAACAGATTAAAAATGAAACTAGTAATTCCCAGTGATCATATTACTGATATAGATCAACACCAATTTTTTTCAAACTATCTTTTCACTGCAGAAATGTCCAGTTCAGGAGGTATATTACTGAACTCAAATTCAATATCTCAGCTGAGGGACTGACCGCTCATTCTTCAGCCCACCCCCTAATTTTTGTTTTCAGTTGTGTAAACTGTCACAATGAATCATCCCCTGATGATACAGTGTGACAGCAGGAGCTACTCTGGAGGGCCGAGGACTGGATTCTGCTGCTGGCCAATAATTTCATATGCAAAGAGGAAATCCCCTTCCCCCTAAAACAGTATGTTGTATCTGAAAACAATCCAAGTAATATCCAAGTAATATTTTGACCACACAAGCTTCTGGGATAGAAAAAATGGTAGAAGAGTAAAAATATTCAAGGAAAACCACCACCACAAGAATACCAAAATAAAAAACAGATGCTCTAGATACAGTTATTGCTACATGACAGAAGCTCTGGTAACTTTTCAATACTCCTAAGGAAGTTCTGAGAGTAAAACAATGTTTCCTTAACCTTCTCCCTGAATGTACTTTTGCATCCTGAAACCTGAAAAGGACAAAGTATCAGACATTCTATAGACTGAGTTCTTTGTGCACATAAGTGATCCCGTCAACTTTATACTTTTATAGCACTTAGTAACATGCCCTAAACATGAGGCACTCCACACCAGCTGAACAAGTGAATGAACTACACACCACAAGATAAGTCCATACATAATAAATTCTGACCAACCTTTACTACTTCTTTGTACTGTGTTCCAGTAAAACCCAATCCCTGAAGTAAATGAACACATGGAAATAACTAAGAATTTGAGATCCTATCATCCTCAAACATGAGTTAAGAATTTGAAATTTCAATTAAGACAGATTACAAAATACAATTAAAACTGAGTAACAAACATACAAAAAACTGAGTAAGAAATAGCCTGACATTAACCTACATCAATCCCTGGCTTATTTAAAAGCCTCTACTTTCTCCCGAAGATAGAAATGGCAAGCAGAATGACAGCAGATCAGCAGGTATATACTCCACAAGTTGTAAGCTGTAACTGTGAACACAATTTTCTAATTAGAATACAATGTTCATCCACTCAACATTTGCTGTGTCAATACCCTCTGGCAGTGCCTTAAAGTCAGAGAAGGGCTTCTCCTGTCCTGAAGAGGAGATAAGTAGGTACCTAAATGCAAGGCAGAAAGAATAAATGCCGTGAGAGATGCGCAGATAAAGCATTTCAAAAATGAAGAGGAAGCTGTTACTCTCACACAGAAATATAACCTTTCGATCTGTGTAAAGCAATGTCACAACTAATAACTCTCCTAGGCTCACAATAGCAACCTAGGAGAGCAGATATTTTCCTCCTAGCATAGATGAGAAAACTGAAGCAGAGAAAGGTTGATCTTATTCCAAAATGACACATGGCTAAAGACCAATCAGGACTCTTTGTATTATATTTTCTCTGAGGGAGGAGTTCAACATATTGCAAGCCTTTTGTATAAGGAAAGAGTATTTTCGTATTTCCCTTATGTATGTGCATATTATTCATATACATGTGTGTTAACCTTGATTTCCATTAACAGGTGTGCTTAAAGCACAGCAAAGCAACTGTGTACTATAAATATTAAAATAAATAACTTCCACTGGAATTTAACAGAATGAGCAAATAAAAACTTCTTTCTGCAACAACTTGTGAAATAAATAAGATTTCTTCCGTAATTTTTACCCATGTCTAAATAATATTCTAAAATTGGTCTGCTCCTGAGACCAGGCACATTGGTTCTGCCAATAATTATCTTTAAGGATACATCACATTTTCAAAAACTATTAAATATTAAATAATGCCATCAACTCTTCAGCTATCCAAGGGAGACTCACGTGTGACGCATCAGCAGCAGCTATTGATCAAGACACGCTGAACGAATGAATGATTTGCAGGCACTTTAAAATCCCTGGCCTGTTGCTCTTTACGCAACGTTCTGCCTCCCATCACTGCCTCACCAGGGTGCAAGCAAGGAATGTAAATTTCAATACAATTAGGATCTAATTAGGGAAGCAAATCTGATGCAGGTGAAAATACTAATCCCAAAGATTAGAATTACCCACACCGCCACACCAAGGTTAACTCTGTAGAAGCGGGACTGGAGCCCGCAACGTCGGTGAAAAGAAAACTGACACTTTATGAGCAAATACTTTTACTAAATATCACTTATGCCCACTCACACCTTTAATATACGACTATACCCCTAATCCGGTTAATTTGAAGAATTCTGTCCCCTCGCCACTAAGACTGACTTCTCAATGATAGTTTCTCTAATCTCTCTTCCCCCCAAAACAGAATCTACGTTAAACAGCCACGATAAAAGCCAGAAGGTACCGGGTTCCCATCTTCGCCGTCTCCCCCGTCCTCCCTTCGCCATTACACCCCAAGCGGCTTGGTCGCAAAGGTGAACTAGTTTGCTCTTCACGCACTTGTCCACCGCTGTCACCCGCCCTGACCCCTTGCACACTCGCGGGCGGCCATCAACTCCGCCCCGGAGGGAGCGCAGGCCGCCACCTGCGCCGGCCCCACCCGCCGCCCCGGCCCGCGCCGCCTCGGGCCCTGCAGCCCCCTCCCCGCAGGACACCCCGGGCGCCCCGGCCCATTCTTCCTCCAAACTCCAGCAGCCTCCCCCACTCGCCCGGCCCCGCTCCCAACCGCTGAGGGCAAGAAGCCCGTGGCTGGGCGGGTCCCGAGACGCCGGTCCCGTAACGCCTCTCGCCGGCCGGGAAGGCGCCCCGGCGGCGGGCGCCCCCGAAGCCCTCGGCGGCCCTGGGCGAGCGGCGGCCCGGAGGCCGGGCTGCGGGCGCCAGGCCTACTCACCGGGAGCGGGCGAAGCGCGGCGGCCGGCGTGGCCCTGGGCCTGAGGGGCAGGACTCAGCCCCGCGCGCGGCCCTGCCCGGGCCTGGTCGGCGCGGCGAGCCGGGCGCTCACTCCAGCCGCCGCCGCCGCCGCTGCTGCTTCGCCACCTCGGCCGCCATCTTGACTCAACCCCTCTCCTCCCCCCCGGCCCGGCGACCGCGGCTGAGGCGGCTCCGGCGCCGGCTCCTCCTCCTTCCGGAGGCTGGCAGGCCGACTCCCTCCGCTGGCCGAGCTTCCCGGGTTGCCAGTGTCCGACCCCCTGGCATCCCGCCTCGGTCCGGCGACGGCGGCGGCCCCAGCGCGGAGCCATCGCGCCCGGGCCTCCCCGCGGGCGTGGGAGAGGGAAAGACGCGGACCTTCGAGCCCGGGCTGCCGGGGTCGCGCGGCCACCAGCCCGGTGCTTCCCGGGCTCGGGCTACGTTCACAGCGGGCCTCCCTGAAACACCGCGCGCGGCCGACCCGCCCGTGATGCCAGCCCTCCCTCCGAGGATCCTGGGCCCCCGCGCCCGCCAAGTACGCTCTCGGCCTCACGCTCCCAAGGAACTGACCGGACGGGCCTCGCCACCGCATACTGTTCCTTTAGAAAAGCCGCCACTCCACACCCCACAATTAGGGAGGAGAAACACAGTCGGTGTCCACCCGGATAGTTACGAGAAAGCCCGGGTTTTAAGAAAGGAGTGATAAAAAGGTGACGTGAAGAGAATTCGCACTCAATAGGTTGGGGGTTCTTTTCAGACGCTTCCCTTTACTGTGTGGACGGCAAGGGGGTCGCTCAGCCCTAAAGCCGAACGGGCACGAGAGCTCGTAAAGGCCGCGTAAAGTAGCAAGAGCCCGTGAAAAGAGCCTGGGAGGCGTCCGTGTCCGAGCACACAGCCCGACGCTTAAAGCCTCCGGCCGTTGGAGAGGCCGGCGGGACGGACTTACACTCGGAACCGGGTTTCCGCGAGCTCGGTTTTCCCGCCGGAGTCGGCCCGACGGCAGCCTCTCAGTCTGCGCAGGCGCAGTTTCTCCTCCTGGGGCATGGAAGTGGCGGCGCCGCTTCTGTGTCTGGCGGCGGCTGTCCTGGTATGGGGCGTCCTCTGGGTTTGGGGCTCCTGGCAGCGAGTGACGAGGCCGGAGCAGGCTGGCCTGCCCGGACGCGGAAGCCGGACACTTCTGGTGACGGCGCACCCCGACGATGAAGCCATGTTCTTTGCTCCCACTATTCTAGGCTTGGCTCGCCTGCGGCACCAGTTGTTCCTGCTCTGCTTCTCCGCAGGTAGGAGGCTGTAGGCGGGGCGCGGGGACTCGGGGCGGCGGAGATAATTCAGGCGCCGGCCTGTTTCAGTCAGCTTCTTACCGAAGAGGTTTCTGTCGTAGGCGCCAGGCGAATGAATACACTGAAGGACCCTTCCCTGGGGCGAGAATCCGTGATCCCAGTCCGGGTCGGCTTCCCGGGGTGGGGGCACGTGGGCCGCGTGTGAACCAGGCTCCCCGCTACCGCGATTGGGGAGCATTTGCTTCCGATAAATACCTACATCTGTGCTGGGAACTGTGGCTGTAATCGGTATTCTGTGGAACCTTTTCATTCACAAGAGGCCCAAGAATAACGACCAAACAGAATCTAGGCCGTGTCCTGACTGCTCAACTCTTCATTCTGTGCTAGAAACATGTACATGTCAAACCGAGGGGAGAGCCCATTAGACTAGAAAGTAATCTTACAGATCGTTTTAGCGTTCCACTCCACCCAGCTTTCACTGAAGGGACCTTTCAAAGAATAAATCCTCCTTTACCGTACAGAAGAGATGCGATGAGAAAACAGAAATTGACCATTATGCTGGATTATGGTGATAATTGCACAGCTGTATAAATGAAATAACTAAACTGTACATATACAGTGGGTGAAATGGATGGTATGTAAAAACCATGCCTCAATAAAGCTGGTTGTAACATGGGCAATGAGCTCTTTCCCCATTTCGTTGTGTTTCATACCAGTTCTTTTTCTATACAGATTTTTCTCAATAAGCATGTTTTATACTATTTGTCACAGAATATTACTTGTCATTAATTTCTTAAATATTTATTAAAAACTTTTTTGTACTAATCACTATTAAAATAGGCAGGGAACTTCCCTGGAAGTCCAATGGTTAAGACTACAGGCTGCCAATGTAGGGGGTGCTGGTTGCATCTCTGGTCAAGGAGCTCAGGTCCCACATGCCAAACAGCACAGCCAAAAGATTAAATAATAATAAATGGCCAAAATCCAGAACACTAACATCACCAAATGCTGGTGAGGATGTGGAGCAAAGGAATTCTCATTTACTGTTGATGGAAACACAAAATGGTGCAGTCACTTTGTAAGGAAGTTAGTTTGGTAATCTCTTACAAACCTAAACATACACTTATCAGCAATAACCCTCCTTGATATTTATCCAAAGAAAGTGAAAACATGTTCACCCAAAAACCTACACCCAGATGTTTAAGGCAGCTTTATTTGTAATTGCCAAAACATGAAAGCAACAAGATGTCCTTCAGTGGGTGTGTGGATAAAACTGTGGTCCATTCAGACAGTGGAATATTAGAGCTAAAAAGACATGAGCTGTCAAGTCATGAAGGACTCTTACATGCATATTACTAAATGAAAGATGCCAATCTGAAAAGGCTTTGTACTGTATGGCTCCACCTACCTGACAATCAAGAAAAGGCAAAACTATGGAGACAGTAAAAAGTGGGGATCGGGCTGGGATGGGAGAAAGGATGTATAGACAGAGCACAGATGATTCTTAGGGCAGTGAAAATACTCTGATACTACAATGATGGCTACATGTCATTATATGCATGCTCATTCACTAAGTCATGTCTGACTCTTTGCAACCCCAGGGACTGTGGCCTGACAGGCTCCTCAGTCCATGGGATCTTCCAGGCAAGAATACTGGAGTGGGTTGTCATACGTTTCTCCAAACCCACAGACTGTACAAGACCAGGAGTGAGCCTAATGGAAAGTGTGGACTTCAGGTGATGATGGTGTCAGTGGAGGTTCACCAGTTGTAACAAATGTACCATCCAGTGGGAGATGCTGATAACGAGGAGGCTGTGGACGTGTGGGGCAGGGAGTCTATGGGAACTCTCTGTATCTTGCCTTCAAGTTTGCTGTGAGCCTAAAACTTCTCTTAAAGTCTTAACTAAAAAAAAAATTTTTTTTTTTTTTTCATTAAAAAAGTTGGTCTGCTAGGATGTATACTCTGCCCTGGGAATAAAACTGAAAATGAGTTAGGTAATGAACACATCCTTCTGAAACTTGTAATTTAAACATTTATCCATATTAATTAGAACTAGGTATAGCCTTTTAAATGGTTTCATAGGGATAAACCTTAATTTAGTTTGTTGTTGTTTAGTCGCTAAGTCGTGACCAACTCTTTTGCAACCCCATGGACTGTATCCTGCCAGGCTCCTCAGTCCATGGGATTTCCCAAGCAAGAATACTGGAATGGGTTGCCATTTCCTTCTCCAGGGGATCTTCCCAACCCAAGGATAAAGGCTGAGTCTCCAGCATTGAGCCACCAGGGAAGCCTTTTAGTTAGTCATCCCTTCAATTCAGTTTAGTCACTCAGTCGTGTCCAACTCTTTGCGACCCCATGGACTGCAGCACACCAGGCTTCCCTGTCCATCACCAACTCCTGGAGCTTACTCAAACTCACGTCCGTCGAGTCAGTGATGCCATCCAACCATCTCATCCCCTTTCTCCTGCCTTTATCAGGGTCTTTTCTAGTGAGTCGGTTCTTCACATCAGGTGGTCAAAGTATTGGAGTTTCAGCTTCAGCATCAGTCCTTCCAATGAATATTCAGGACTGATTTTCTTTAGGATTGACTGGTTTGATCTCTTTGCAGTCCAAGGGACTCTCAAGAGTTTTCTCCAACACTAACACCACAGTTCAAAAGCATCAATTCTTCAGTGCTCAGCTTTCTTTATGGTCCAACTGTCACATCCATACATGACTACTGGAAACACCATAGCTTTGACTAGACAGACCTTTGTTGGCAAAGTAACATCTCTGCTTTTTAATATACTGTCGAGGTTGGTCATAACTTTTCTTCCAAGGATTAAGCGTCTTCTAATTTCATGGCTGCAGTCACCATCTGCAGTGATTTTGGAGCCCAGGAAAATAAAGTCTGTCAACTGTTTCCAGTGTTTCTCATCTATTTGCCATGAAGTGATGGGTGCCATGATCTTATTTTTCTGAATGTTGAGCTTTAAGCCAATTTTTTCACTCTCCTCTTTCAAGAGGCTTTTTAGTTCTTCGCTTTCTGCCATAAGGGTGGTGTCATAGGCATATCTGAGGTTATTGACATTTCTCCTGACAATCTTGACCCCAGCTTGTGCTTCATCCAGCCTGGCATTTCACATGATGTACTCTGCATATAAGTTAAATAAGCAGGGTGACAATATACAGCCTTGATGTGCTCCTTTGCCGATTTGGAACGAGTCTGTTGTTCCATGTCCAGTTCTAACTGTTGCTTCTTGACAGGCATACCGGTTCCTCAGGAGGCAGGTCAGGTGGTCTGGTATTCGCATCTCTTTAAGAATTTTCCAGTTTGTTGTGATCCACACAGTCAAAGGCTTTGGCATAGTCAATAAAGCAGAAGTAGATGTTTTTCTGGAACTCTTGCTTTTTCGATGATCCAACGGATGTTGGCAATTTGATCTCTGGTTCCTTATTATTGTATGTATATTTAGAAGTCCCCCCCCCCCCCGCAGTTTACCTCTATTACAAATAACCTCTTTATGTATACTTCTTGCTTTGATTAACATTTTTTTCCCTTCAAAAAAAATTTTTATTGGCAGTAAGATTAAACCATTTTTCATATATAATGAGAATTTCAATCTAAGCACTTTTCTCAGTTTGTTCTATTAAAGATATTAATTGCAAATAGATGCAAGTAATGGTCTCTTTTTTCTTTTTGCTTTTAATTTTATGTTTTTATCAACTATGGAAATCAAATTAAGCAAAATTTATTTTGAGATGGTTGAATTTTATTTACAAAGTATTATAGGTACAGGGGATTCTTTACTAAATTCTTCTTTTGTTTTCTAGTAGGTTGAGGCCAGAAATCAAAAATTTTTCAAAAATATGACCTACCAGACTCTGGACACATACTGATACATTAGTATCTGTATTGTTGTCTTTCATTGTTGCCTCTGAATCTAACTTTCTTTGTAATTTTTAAAATTACTTTTAAAATCCCCAACTCATTGAAAAAATGTATGGATTAAACATTAGCCACCTTCCTGATTTATTCTAACTTGAAAAGCAGGAAGTTAATAACTTGTTATACAACATAATGAAAGCTGTAACTGCATGACAGAGAAAATACGGTGGACCCAAAATGGGGAAAAGCATGAATTTTCTGTTCACAGAGTCAGATTAAGGAAACTTTGAAAAGCTTTTCTTTTGAGCTGGTCTTTTAAAATAGGACTTAGGTTCACAGGAAATAGGGCAAGTCATTCAGGGCAGTCATTCAGAGAAATAGTAAAAACATAAGTAAGTCTGGGACTCATTTGAATGCTTCATTCTAACTACATCTCCAGTTCTGAGGGGTAGAGAGAAGCAGGGGAAAAATTGTATCTTAGTGGCTCATATAATCCTCTCAGCAATCCTATGATAAGCGTTAAATACACAAAATGGTACACATGTATATAATTTGTTCCCCCCACACACCTTTTCTTTAACTATGGAATCTAAATCACAAAAAAAGTAACTTAACCAAAGTTAAGAGCTAGGATATGGAGGAACCAGAACCCTGTGGGTCTTTCCAGTTCTCAGCCATTACATCCAATCTGCCTCACACATCTTGTTGCTGTGACAGTTAAGGAGTAACTCATTTGATTCCCAGTGTATGTTCCAAGAAATACCAGTTCATCGAGCTGCTATTTAAAAAAGTTAATAACATGACCCAACAAGTTTAGGGAACTTAATCAGATATGCTATCCCCAACCCCCTGCTTTAAAGCTGTATAGTCCTTGTTAGACCGTCCACATCTTGGTGAAGTCTTGCTATAAAAAATCCTATTTAATTTAGTTTAGTCCAGCATTTCTCCAGTTTATGTAACCACTGAGGTTTGTGTGTTTTTGTGCTCAAGTTGCATCTGATTCCTTGAGGCCCCAAGGACTGTAGACCCTCCAGGCTCCTCTTTCCATGCAATTCACGCAAGAATACTGGAGTGGGTTGCCATGTCCTCCTCCTCCAGGGGATCTTCCCAACAATGTCTCTTGTGTCTCCCTCATAGGCAGGGGGATCCTTTACCACTAGCGCCATCTGGGAAGCCCAACCACTGAGATATCTGTTCATATACAAATGGGAGAAAGCCACAGTAGATAGTATGGTGTTGTAAAGTACATTTGGTGGAGAATTAGCACAGACAGTTCTGTATTTTAGAAAGTTCGTTCCAGTGGCATATGGAGGACAGTTTGGAGGGAAAGACTGGTTCTCCCAATCAGGAAGTGGAGCCTGTTTCTCTCCTTGAACCTGGATATGACTTGTGACACCCTGCTGTTTACTGACAGGGTGCACTGTTCCGGAGGGTCACAGCCACTTACTCCACCGAAGTGCCTACGTGTTTACCAGACCTAGTGAAAACGCCTCACATGCTCTCTGATTTCAGCTCCCTAACCCCTTTTATGTTCCTCACATATGTTCAAACACAAAGCAATAAAACCAGCTCTCCAAGCAGTTTCTGATGACCAATAATCAGAGTCTAATGTGTTCAGCGTCAGACATCAGGAACTGCATCACTAATGTAAGTTAGGCTCTTAGTACCAAAGATTAGTAACCTTGAGACAAAATAGAAGAGGGGAACCTAAAATATGATGACTGTCACAAAGTTGACAATTTCTATCTGACTCAAAAATTTGTGATGAGTACAGTACAAAATGAAATTGTTGTCTGGAGTCTCTTGGGGGTTAGTCCTTCTGTCAGATACAACATAGTGACTATTTCCTATCTGGGTTCAAAGAGTTCAAAACTCGCCCTAGAGGAACCCCTGCAGCAATGGAAAGGTTTCACTTGGGAGTTTCTGAGTTTTCTGGGACAGGAAGGAGAGCCGCTCTTCACTCACTGAGACCGAGGCTTTTAAGGTCAAAGACATTTAGGACTTAATCATCAGATCCCAGAGGAGAGCTCATCCTTCTGAACAGAACACTGGAAATGATTACTTGCCAAGGAAAAACAGCAGAAGGCATACCTGTGGCTGATTCACATTGATGTATGGCAGAAACCAATGCAATATTGTAAAGCAATTATCCTCCAGTTAAAAAAAGAAAATAGCAGAAGGCTTCCCAGAGGGATTGGCATTTGATCTGGATGATAACGGTAGATTGTAATTCAGAGGGAAAGGAGAGGAAAAGGGGGAACGTTAAGATAAAACGTCAAGTAAAAGGGAGATTAACTCTGAGAACCAAACCAGGTGGATGCGTATTATCACATAATCTTCAGAAAAGCCTCAGGAGAAGGCCATCGTCTCCACTTCACAGCTGGAGAAACCAGTGGCTCAGGAAAGTTAACTAGCACAAAGCATATACTCAATTATCTGCTGGAGAGTTGGATTGGGGGTTGCAGCAGCCAGACAACTGCTCACAAGTACAGTTTGTGTGCTTAGCTACTCAGTCGAGTCTGAGTCTGTGATCCCATGGACTGTATCCCACCAGACTCCTTGGTTCATGGGATTCCACAGACAAGAATATTGGAGTGGGTATTCCCTTCTCCAGGGTGTCTTCCAGACTCAGGAATCGAACGTGCATTTCCTACACTGGCAGGTGTGTTCTTTACCACTGAGCCACCAGGAAAGCCCAAAATGCAATTTCAGTTCAGTTCAGTCGCTCAGTCGTGTCCGACTCTTTGCGACCCCATGAATCGCAGCACGCCAGGCCTCCCTGTCCATCACCAACTCCCGGAGTTCACTCAGACTCATGTCCATCGAGTCCGTGATGCCATCCAGCCATCTCATCCTCGATCGTCCCCTTCTCCTTCTGCCCCCAATCCCTCCCAGCATCAGAGTCTTCCAATGAGTCAACTCTTTGCATGAGGTGGCCAAAGTACTGGAGCTTCAGCTTTAGCATCATTCCTTCCAAAGAAATCCCAGGGTTGATCTCCTTCAGAATGGACTGGTTGGATCTCCTTGCAGTCCAAGGGACTCTCAAGAGTCTTCTCCAACACCACAGTTCAAACGCATCAATTCTTCGGCACTCAGCCTTCTTCACAGTCCAACTCTCACATCCATACATGACCACAGGAAAAACCATAGCTTTGACTAGACAGACCTTAGTCGGCAAAGTAATGTCTCTGCTTTTGAATATACTATCTAGGTTGGTCATAACTTTTCTTCTAAGGAGTAAGCGTCGTTTAATTTCATGGCTGCAGTCACCATGTGCAGTGATTTTGGAGCCCCAAAAAATAAAATCTGACACTCTTTCTACTGTTGCCCCATCTATTTCCCATGAAGTGATGGGACCAGATGCCATGATCTTCGTTTTCTGAATGTTGAGCTTTAAGCCAACTTTTTCACTCTCTTTCACTTTCATCAAGAGGCTTTTTAGCTCCTCTTCACTTTCTGCCATAAGGGTGGTGTCATCTGCATATCTGAGATTATTGATATTTCTCCCGGCAATCTTGATTCCAGCTTGTGTTTCTTCCAGTCCAGCGTTTCTCATGATGTACTCTGCATATAAGTTAAATAAGCAGGGTGACAATATACAGCCTTGACGTACTCCTTTTCCTATTTGGAACCAGTCTGTTGTTCCATGTCCAGTTCTAACTGTTGCTTCCTGACCTGCATACAGATTTCTCAAGAGGCAGGTTAGGTGGTCTGGTATTCCCATCTCTTTCAGAATTTTCCACAGTTTATTGTGATCCACACAGTCAAAGGCTTTGGCATAGTCAATAAAGCAGAAATAGATGTTTTTCTGGAACTCTCCTGCTTTTTCCATGATCCAGCGGATGTTGGCAATTTGATCTCTGGTTCCTCTGCCTTTTCTAAAACCAGCTTGAACATCAGGGAGTTCATGGTTCACGTATTGCTGAAGTCTGGCTTGGAGAATTTTGAGCATTACTTTACTAGCATGTAGTGGTACCAAAATGTCACTGTAAGTTATTTCTAAGGATACAGAGCAGTTACTTACCAGAACTGTTACTGGGAAGTATAGTGTATGTGTCGGGAAAATAAAGAATTCATGAGCTATTTAGGGTGCTGATGTGATCCAGATCCCCAGAGGCATGCTGGAATAGCTGGTTACCAAATTCCAAAGGAGGATATTTTCCTAAAATACTCAGGACTGGCAGCCTTTTTAAGTGTTTAACAGATATTTGAAGACTATCAATTTAAAGGGGCCCAAATGACATATACCCAGACAACACTAATTCAAAAAGATACATGCTAGGAAAGATTGAAGGCAGGAAGAGAAGGGGATGACAGAGAATGAGACGGTTGAATGGCATCACTGACTCGATGGACATGAGTTTGAGTAAGCTCAGGGAGTTGGTGATGGACAGGGAAGCCTGGCGTTTGTAGTCCATGGGGTCGCAAAGTCAGACACACCTGAGCAACTGAACTGAACATGCACACCTATGGTCATAGCAGCATTATTCACAATAGCCAGGACGTGGCAACAACCTGAATGGCCCACAGAGGACTGGATAAAGACAATGCGGGAAATACATACAATGGAAGTTACCCATAGGAAAGAATGAAAAATGCCAGTTACAGCATCATGGCTGGACCTAGAGATTATCATACTAAATGAAGTAAATCAAAGAAAGACAAATACCACATGAAATTACTTATATGAGGAATCTGAAATATGGCACAAATGAATCTATCTGTAACGGAAACATACAGACATAGAGAACAGACTTGTGGTTGCCAAGGAGGAGGGAGTTGGGGGGTGGAAGGACTAGGAGTTTGGGGATTTAATCGAGGTAAACTATTACATGCAGGATGGATAAACAGCAAGGTCCTACTGTATAGCAGAGGGAACTGTATTCAGTATCCTGTGATAAACCGTGTTGGAGAAGAATATAAAAAAGAGAATGTCTATTATATGTGTATAACTGAGTCACTTTGCTGTACAGCACAACACTGTAAATCAGTTATACTTCAATTTAAAAAATTAGATTAAATAATAGAGAGGCCCAAAAGAATAGTGTGTCTGGATACCCTACTTGTTCTGAGTGATTACAGAAGAGTCAGTCCTAAATCTGCTAACTGCAGAGCCAGTACCAAAGCCTGTAGCATGCGGCTGAAACACAGACCGGCAGACAGACAGACATGGGTAGACCGAGATGGAGAGGAATTCAATGGTGATTATAAAGCTTGTGCTTCACAGGTGTGTCTGACAGTAACCCTAGTGTTGTGTTTCTCCAACTTTTTATCACAGCCACAACATTTTCAGATAGTTTAAATCCTTTAGGGAACAAGATGAGAATGAGTGGACAGCAGATCTCCACTGATAAAGAAATCGACGACCATGTATTTGTTATCCTCAGGAAATTACTACAATCAAGGGGAGATCCGTAAGAAGGAACTCTTGCAGAGCTGTGATGTTCTGGGGATTCCCCCCTCCAACGTAATGATTATTGAAAACAGGTAAATTTATCTTTTAACAATGTGGAAATTCAGTGGCAATAAATACACCGTGATACACTCAAAAGACACAAAAAAACTCATGTGGGTGGGTAAGAACATTCTTATTTGAGAAGCTGCCCGAATATAGTTTCACATTTGTTTTCAAGTGGCAGTGTAACACAAATGAATTTTTTCAACTTCTGTTCAGATTTTGTCTTGAGAGCTACTTTTTTAATCTTTAAAAAAACATATAAAATATGTCAGAAGTGTAGAGAACAGTATTATGAGCCCTCACGAGCCTGTTGCCTAAGGCCGGTAATTACCAAGCCTTTGCTATGCGTGCATCTATCCCCATATAATATATCGTGTGTGTGTGAAGTTTTAAGGGTTATTTTGCAGTTATAACTGAGCTGTGTTTTTTCTTTTTATTGGAGTATAGTTGATTTACAATGTTGTAGTTAGCTTCTGCTGCATGGCAAAATGAATCTGTTATACATATACACATATCCACTGTTTTTTCAGATTCTTTTCCTATATAGGCCATTACAGAGTACAGAGCAGAGTGCCCTGTGCTAAACAGTAGGGCCTTATGTATTTTTATATAACAGTGTGTATATGTCAATCCCAGTCTCCCAATTTTTTCCTCCCATGTATGAAGTATTTTAAAGAAAACCCAGCCATCAGGTTATTCTACCATATGTACTTAAGGATAGATCTCTTAAGAAGATAGACTTTTTTCATGCAGCCACAACATCATTAGCAACCCATCAAACAAAATTGATAGTAATGCCAATTCCTTGGTTTGTCAAACACCCAGTCCATTTTGAGCTGCTCTGAGTAGCTCAAAAGTGTTTTTTCACAGTAGGTTTGTTCAAATCAGGGTATAAACAAAGTGTACACACTATAGCTGGTTGATATGCTTCATATCCCTTCCCCCTCCCAATGTCATTGATTGTTGAAAAAACTGAGGCAGTCGTCATGTAGAAAGACTTGTCTGTCTGCTTCTGCGTGATATTGCCTCAGTGGTGGTTTTATCCTCTGTTTTTTTGCAAACTGGAAATGGGCACTAACTTTCAGGGAGCAGAATCATTTTAGGAGACGTGTACTGTCTTACTTTCAGTGATCCTACAATCAGCTGGTGCGTTTACGTGGTAACGGCCAATCCTTTTCATTGTAAAGACCCACATCAACCTTTCATGTAGTGCTTTTGTGATTAGTAATCATTAATTAAGTAGAGATTGCAAAATGGTGAGTCTCTAAATATCTCCTGAGTTCCAAATATACCAGCTATAATTCTTCTATAAAGCATAACTCTATCAACTGGGGCTATTTAGTTACCCTGATATATATAGTTTGACTCCAAAAGATAGGCTAAGATGCTTCTTTCCCTTTTGTCGCCATTTTCAGAATAGGAGTTGATCCCCTATGTACCTGCACCAGTAACCAATTATTTATTGGTTTGTCGGATGGGGCAGGCAGGAACTTTGGAGAAGGCAATGGCACCCCACTCCAGTACTCTTGCCTGGAAAATCCCAAGGATGGAGGAGCCTGGTAGGCTGCAGTCCATGGGGTCACTAAGAGTCAGACACGACTGAGTGACTTCACTTTCACTTTTCACTTTCATGCATTGGAGAAGGAAATGGCAACCCACTCCAGTGTTCTTCCCTGGAGAATCCCAGGGACTGGGGAGCCTGGTGGGCTGCCGTCTATGGGGTCGCACAGAGTCGGACACGACTGAAGCGACTTAGCAGCAGCAGCAGCAGCAGGCAGGAACTTACGTGTTCAGTTTTTCAGTTTAACTCATTATGCTCTTTGATACTGCAGTCATCTCCTCTTTGGCCATTGAGCCTTTTCTTGTTGGCACATGTGTCCTTTTGATAAGAAATTAAGAATCTGACTTAATTTATTATACTTTTTATATATCCAAAAGATCATGCAGCTTCAGCAACATCCCCTACTTGTAAGATGCTACTTGTAAGAGGAGTCTTAAATGTTTTAAAAATAAATAATTCCACAGCTAGTTTGAAGATTCAAGGAAGCCAGGTGTCTTAGTCTGCTCAGGCCACCATGGCAAAATACCAGAGTCTGGGCAGTTTAAACAACAGAAATGTATTTTTCTCTCACAATCCTGGAGGTTGAAAGTATAAAATCAAGCTGCAGCAGGGTTGATTTCTGGAGAGGGTTTCCTTTTTGGCATGCAGATGGCCACCTTCTCCCTATCTGCTCACAAGCAGTGGGGAGAGGGAAGTTTCTCTCTTCATCTTCTTACAAGGCCACCAGTCCTATAGGGTTGCTGCTGCTGCTGCTACTAAGTCGCTTCAGTTGTGTCCGACCCTGTGCGACCCCATAGACAGCAGACCACCTGGCTCCTCTATCTTTGGGATTCTCCAGGCAAGAACACTGGAGTGGATTGCCATTTCCTTCTCCAATGCATGAAAGTGAAAAGTGAAAGGGAAGTCGCTCTGTTATGTCCGACTCTTAGTGACCCCATGGACTGTAGCCTACCAGGCTCCTCCGTCCATGGGATTTTCCAAGCAAGAGTACTGGAGTGGGTTGCCATTTCCTTCTCCCCTATAGGTTTAGGGCTCAACATTATGACCTCATTTAACCTTGTACACGTCCGTGCTAAGGTCACTTCAGTTGTGTCTGACTGCGACCCTATGGACCATAACATAGCCCACCAGGCTCCTCTGTCCATGGGGATTCTCCAAGCAAGAATACTGGAGTGGATTGCCATGCCCTCCTCCAGAGGATCTTCCCAAGCCAGGGACTGAACACAAGTCTCTTATGTCTCCTGCATTGGCATGCGGGTTCTTTACCACTATCACCATCTAGGAAGACCCTCACTTAACCTTAATGACCTCCTAAAGACCTCATTTCCAAATACAGTCATATTGGGGATTAAGGCTTCAACCCTTGGATTTGCGGAGAACTGGCAGCATGCAGTTTTCAGTCTTTCAGCCTCTAGTTTCCTAACCGAGCAACGCAGAGCTCTGGAATCTTGCTCTGGGTTATTTAGACGAGTCAAAGGGAAGGATGAAGGGGACGAAGAGAAAGGAAAGTTTCACAAAAGGCCCACATTCAGAATAATCATGGTAACATTCAATTCACTATCAGTGCCAAGGACCTCGCTAAACACATGATCTTGAAAATAATCCAATTATTTCCCCAGGTTATAGATGAGAAACAGAGGACTAGTGAGAGGTTGAGTCATCTGCTCGGGGTCATCCAGCTGACCCTAGCAGAGCAAGCCTTGCAGCCAAGGCCATCTGGTCACTGCGCCCTGACTCCTCCAAGCCTGACTCACAATCGCACAAAGGTCACCTCGTTCAATTCTTCAACTGACTGTACAAAGACAGATTTTTTTATGATCCTTTTTTAGTTTCACACAAAGAAACTGAAGCTTAAGAGACTCCTCTGAGGTCAGACGTTTAATAAATGACAGTCAGTGCTAGGATTCAGAAATAGAAAGGAAGATGGAATTGATTCCTGACTTTCTGCAGGAAAGTAGGTCACCACTTTGTTAGGGTAAGCGAATGACCAACATGCTTAAGAGAACATCTGAGGTTGTGTACTGTCAGTGCTTTCTTCCATTGCTCTGAACTTCATGGCTTGATTCCAAGGAGGCATTTAGCCAGAGGAGCTCACCTAAGTAAACCCCTTAGCCAACAGCTTAACGAGAGAAAACAGTTCCATTTTAAAGAGAAGGCATCTGAGTCATTAGACAACTAAGTGGATACTCTTGGTAACCTTACCCAGTTCCTTAATACTTGTAGGTTCTGCTAATTTAAAGGACCATGTGATGTTTAAATGAATGTTATTAACAGATACAGATTAAAGCTCCTGGAATGGGCAAGGCACCATCCTAGAGGCTGAAGAAAAAGAACAGTTCAAGGTCCAGGAACTGGATAATGGGTGTTGGCCTGATAGGCACCACTGCTGTGTTTGCACAAATGGTGGTTGTGCACATGCTGAGGTTCAGGCCTAGAAAAGGGCTTAGAGACTCTCTCCTGGACACTTGGAAACTGAATGTGACTGGGAAATGCAGCCTACAGACTGAGTATTCTTTTGTTGCTTTTGTGCTGGAGTCCATAGAATTGTTTCATTTACATTTCAAAACAAAAAGTAAACACACATTTCTGTATGTATATTCTAAAAGAACACACACCAGACTTGTCAGTAGCCACTGCTCTTTAGTTGGGCCAGGGAAGAAGAACACTGCTGCTGCTGCTAAGTTGCTTCAGTCGTTTCCGACTCTGTGCCACCCCATAGACAGCAGCCCACCAGGCTCCCCCATCCCTGGGATTCTCCAGGCAAGAACACTGGGGTGGGTTGCCATTTCCTTCTCCAATGCATGAAAGTGAAAAGTGAAAGTGAAGTAGCTTAGCCGTCTTAGCAACCCCATGGACTGCAGCCTACCAGGCTTCTCCGTCCATGTGATTTTCCAGGCAAGAACACTAGCACTTCTTAATTTCACAGAATTCTGTACAGTTTTATTTTGCTTTTGTTTTGTTTTTTTAAGGAAGCCTGTATTACTTTTTAAAAGACAAACAGACTTCAGAGATACTGCAAGTTCAGGCCCAGACCACCACATTAAAGCAAGTCAATAGAAAATTTTTGGTTTCCCAGTGCATATAAAAGTAATGTCAACACTATACCGTAGTCTATTAAGTATGCAATAGCATTATATCTTAAAAAAAAACATAACATACATAGCATTCTACTTAATTGAAAAGTAGATATCATCTGCACCTTCAGCCAGTTGTAACAATAACATCAAAGATCATGGATCACATATCACCATAACTAATATGATAATAATAATGAAAAAGTTTGAAATATTGCAAGAATTACTAAAATGTCACACAGATACAAAATAAGCAAATGTTGTTGGAAAGATGGCGCCAGTAGTAGACTTGCTGTCATAGGTCCACAGCCCTTCAGTTCATTTAAAATGCAGTATCTTCGAAGCACAATGCTGCTGCTGCTAAGTCGCTTCCGTCGTGTCCGACTCTGTGCGACCCCATAGACATCAGCCCACCAGGCTCCCCTGCCTCTAGGATTCTCCAGGCAAGAACACTGGTGTGGGTTGCCATTTCCTTCTCCACTGCATGAAAGTGAAAAGTGAAAGTGAAGTCACTCAGTCCTGTCGTGAAGTGCAATAAAATGATTATATATTTTTAAAGACTACTTCTACGTGACTAATAAAAATTCTTCCCTCTGTACTCAGCTTCTATCCATACAAATGAAGGCTAAATTAGAAACAATTCTGTATACATTTTGGTAAGTTTGAAGCATAGAATACAGTTCCTTGAAAAGATAGTAATGATTTTTAAGGCTTTTTATAAACACTGTGGCCCTGAGAAGTCAGGGCCTCATTCTGAAGGACCAGTGGACAGAGGGTAAGATACGCTGCTCCAAAGGGCTTAGGCTGGAAATGGGGAGAGGTTTAAGGGGGGCTTCCCTGGTGGCTCACATGGGAAAGAATCTGCCTGCAACGCAGGAGACCCAGGTTCAATCTCTGCATCGAGAATATCCCCTGGAGGAGGGCATGGCAACCCACTCCAGTATTCTTGCCTGGAGAATCCTCATGGACAGAGAAGCCTGGTGGGCTACAGCCCATGGGATTGGAGAGTTGGACATGACTGAGCGACTCACACACACACACACACACAGAGTTGGACATGACTGAGCGACACACACACACACACACACACACTGATTGTAATGAAATAAAACAAAGTAGACCTTCCAGTCATAACCAGGCCCATAAAAATGCATCAGGGCCCAACAACCAACCGTTGGGAGAAACTTCTGGGGTCTCGGAGGTGATTGTGGTCTGATCCCTGCTCCTAGCATCCCATACCTGCTGTACCCACATCACATCTATTCCCACCACAAAAGCAGAGAATTCCCAGCACCCCAGTCTGTTCTCGTATGCAAGTCAGGCTGCAAACACACCAAGCTTTCTTCTGCATCCACACTCATGCACGTGCCCAGCCCTCCTCTGCCTGCTTCCTCCCCTCCCAGCTCCCCACATCCTAGCTCTCTAGCAAACTCCTATTCATCCTTGAAATCCCAGCTCAAGATTACCTTCGACTCTGCAACATCCATGATGTGCCCAGATTTTCTTGGGCACTTTGGCTACATTGTCATTGTCCCATCATATCACAACATATACATTTTTTTTACTCCATAAGCCCCTCTGTATCTTTTATTCCTGTATCCCCAACCAGTGTCCTAACACTTAATACATAGTTGCTCAATGCATGTTTGTTGAATAAACAGGCTACTTGGCTCATACCAGAAGGTTCCTTCCTGTGGCAGCTCGTAAGTGTGTGGTCTCCAACCCCCTTTCCTCGATTTTTTTTTTTCATTGACCCAGAAATGGTGAATAGCAAACCAATTCCTGAGACTTCACCTTGATCCCTGACTTGCATGGTTATTTTTAGCCTTTTGGAAGTCCTAAGTGAGGTTTGGGAGTATTTTTCTACATCTTGATTTTCCCACTCTGTCTGTTTGGCTCCACCATCCTAAGGTTTCAGCATCTTTTCTCCCAGTGCTCGTCTCAACATCATCCTGCATTAACAAGCCCAAGACCTTAACAGACTGATTTGAGTTGAACAAGGAAATAGAATCCAGTACCCACTAGGCAACATAAATGAGCCTGGCCCACTACCAGTTCCAGAAGTCTCTGTGTTTTCCAATAAATGCACACAAATCAGCCCCAAAGCAGAGAGTCTGGGGCTGCTGGGGTCCCACTGGTAACTAACCCCCTCTCCTCTTGAGACCCTGTAAAAGCCGGCCCCTTCCAGAAACCAAAACAGATTATATGCCAAGTGCCAAAGTGAACATGACCAAGTGTCCTCTTACTCTAAAGAGATAAAACGAAGCTCCTCGCAGGGCCTTTTCTCCAAAGACACAAAGAAGTGACTCGGTACAGTGAGAGGGCAGCGTTCCAGTCCCAGTTGGCAAGAGCAGGGCAGGGCTCCCGTCCTCCCAGAGGCCACAAAAGACAGCGACGTTTCCTAGAAAAGGAGCCATGGGAGGAGACTGCAGTGGACCGAGCTGATACAGAGCGACTTTGCCAACATGGAAGGCGGCTCCCATGCTACTTCAAAGGCAAGTTATTCTGGGAGCTGGAGGGAGGCTGGGTCGTCAAGTCAGGTGTCAGTTTAGAAGAAGAGTGGCACCAGGGAGGCTGGCCTCAACAAGGCAGGTATTTGTGGCTGATTCTGCTCCTTGAAAGAGGCTGTAAATAAACCACAAAAATAGGAACCAAGGTGACTGTGTGTTGTGATATTCATTACAGCAAAAAAAAACTGATAGCAACCTAACGTAGCAGTAGGTGATTAATTATATAGCCATGGTCCAGAACATTAAGCCACAATTTAAAAGTTTCTTTTTAATATTAAAAAAATTTGAATAAATAAAGTTTCTTTTTAATATTTATTCATTTGGCTGCCTCGGGATACTCCTTACGTCATTTGGGATCTTTTGTTGCAGTAGTTGCAGCACGGGCTTAGCTGCCCACGGCGTGTAGGGTCTTAATTCCCTAACCAGGGATCGAACCCAAGTCCCTTGCATCAGAAGTATGCAGTCTTAATCACTGGACCGCCCGGGCAGTCCCACACAATTCAAAGTTTTCCATGCATAGTTCATAATCCAGGAAGATGTTCCTGATAGAATATTGAGTTTAAAAAGCAGAATATACTTCGTACACTCTTCTGTATTTTCCTTAGTTTTAATAATGAGCATACATCAGTTGTAAACCGACAGTTTCACTGAATTTATTTTACAGTATATTGTTTCTGGGAAGGTGAGGCTTGATTCTGAGGCACTTCCAAATCCTGTTGGAAGTGCCAACGTAGAGCACTGCTGGCCAGCTGTGCACCCCCTCTCTGGGGCATCTCACCAGGCGGGTATATTCCATGTCCTGTGACTTTCTGATATGATGTTTTACTTGCTTCATCAAAGTTGCTGCTCTGTAAATTATTTCTTTTGCTGTCGTTTGCTATGGAGTTTGAGGGAAGAGAGTGAAATGGGGATGTTGCTAGGACTATAAGTGGAAGTCCATGTTTCAACTTATACAGATTCCTGCTGGCAGTTGAAGAAAGGGTGAATATGAGGAAAATCAAGACCAAAGAAAAGAAAAAGAGGGAAGTACAGTGTGATGGAAGAGCTCTCTTCCAGGAGTCATGAAATTTGGCTTCAGCTTGTAAGGCTGTGTGACCTTTGGCAAATAATGCCCTCTCTCTGGGCTTCTCTCGTCATATTTGCAACGACTGGATGAGATGGTGACTTTTCCTAAAGCTCCTAGATCTTCTTGGGCAGAGCAGAACGTGTTTATATGTGGTTGTTCTATAAACGGAGGGTCATGTGCTCAACTCAGCAATGTAGCTGATTTAAGTGCTTACCAGTTTACTGAGGGCTTCCCTAGTGGCTCAGACGGTAAAGCATCTGCCTGCAATGCCGGAGACCCAGGTTTGATTCCTGGCTCAGGAAGATCCCCTGGAGAAAGAAATGGCAATCCACTCCAGCCCTCTTGCCTGGAAAATCCCATGGACGGAGGAGCCTGATAGGCTACAGTCCATGGGGTTGCAAAGAGTCGGATACGACTGAGCGGCTTCACTTTCACTTTCATTTTACCGAGCACTTCTACATTTCATGACACCCATGGCAGACTATGTCCCTTGTCACACACTTTGGTCCTTTCCTCAGGAAGCAGAGTAGGGATTTTTTTAATTAACAAATTAACATTTTTATTCTTATTTATTTATTTGGCTGCACCGGGTCTTAGTTGCAGCATGCACATGGGATCTTTTCTAATGTATATAATTATTTACTTATTTATTTTTGGCTGGGCTGGGTCTTCGCTGCGACACAGGCTTTTCCCTAGTTGCGGCGAGTGGGGGCTACTCTCAGGTTGCGGTGCTTCTGCATGCTGCTCACTGCAGCGGCTTCTCTTGTTGAGGAGCACGGGCTCCAGGGTGTGAGGGCTCAGTAGTCCTCAGGCTCTAGAGAACAGGCTCAATAGTTGTGGTGCGCAGGCTTTGCTGCTCTGCAGCAGATGGGATCTTCCCAGATCAGGGAACCATGTCTCCTGTATCAACAGGCAGATTCTTTACCACAGAGCCACCAAGGAGGCCCTGAATAGGGACATTAAAAAACTAAGAAGATCCTTTAAGAACCAAACTGAGTTTAGCCAGCTCACCCATACCTCCACTGTCATAGTCCATCTGGGCAGCTAGAACAAAAACACTGCAGACTGGGTGGCTCATAACAGAATTGTGTCACACGGTTCTGGAGGCTGAGAAGTCCAAAATCACAGTGCCAGCAGATGAGGTGTCTGGTGGGGCCATGTCTCCTGCTTCACAGACTGCTCCCTTCTTGCTGTGTCCTCACGTGGTGGCAGGACCAAGGGAGTGCTCTAGGGTTTCTATTCTAAGGACACTAGTCCCATTCAGGAGGATTCTGCCCTCGTGACCTCACTACCTACCAGAGGCCCCACCTCCAAATACCATCACATTGGGGAAATGGGTTTCAACATATGGATTTTTAGGGGACACAAATGTTCAGTCTATAGCATCTGCAGTAATTGCACTAGGAACCAAAAACTCTGGATGAGAGGCAACTAATTCTCTCCCACTCAAGCCTTACAGACAAAGTCTGCGTCCAGAAGAAAGGTTACCGGGTCAGCCTTTCAGATTATTTCCCTACCACACCAAGTTCCAGGAAAAAAGTCTTAGTCATCTGGGGGATGAGAGCCCTCAGGACAAGAAACACTGCAGCTGCCTGTGTGTGTTGCAATGTAAGATGGTGTGGTGGTCCTCTGGCAAAACTGTCATGGTGAGACAAGCCTGGTCTGCATGCTCAGCCACTCAGTCATCTCCAACTCTTTGACACCCCCTGAGCTATAGCCCACCAGGCTTCTCTGTCCATGGAATTCTCCAAACAGGAATACTGGAGTGGGTTGCCATTTCCTCTTCCAGGGGATCTTCCCAACCCAGGGATCGAACCTGGGTCTGCCTGCATTCGCAGGCAGATTCTTTACCGCTGAGCCACTTTGGAAGCCCCATAGCTTAACTAGCCAGTTTCTGTATTAGAAGGATTTCTGGGGTTTACTCTTTTTCAGGTTTTCTTTTTCTTCTTTTTTCCTTTTTTAATAATACTGTCACCCTCACATATATAGTCAGTTGATTTTCAACGGTGCTGCCAAGACAATTCACTGAGGCAATATAGTCTCTTCTGCAAATGGATACCCACATATCAGAGAACAAGCTTCCCTTCCCCTCCACTAAACACAAAAATTAGCTCAAATAGACCCAAATAAGAAGAGCTAAAACTATCAAACACTTGCAAGAAAATATAGGAGTAAATCTTCATGAGTTTGGGTTAGGCAGAACCTTCTTAGATATGACACCAAAAGTATCAACCACTAGCAAAAGGAAAAACAGACCAAATTAAAACCTTTTTTGCTTGATGCATGCCATCGAGAAAATGAAAAGACAACTCACAGAATGAGAGAAAACATTTGCAAAGCATATATCTGAAAAAGGATTAATATACAGAGATCAATACAGACAAATATAATATATCCTTTTATATAGTATATATGGGCTTCCCTGGTGGCTCAGCAGTAAAAAAAAATCCGCCTGCCAATACAGGTGAAACAAGGGGCGTGGGTTCCATCCCTGGGTCAGGAAGATCCCCTGGAAAAGGAAATAGCAACCCACTCCAGTATTCTTGCCTGGGAAATCCCATGCTACAGTGCATAGGATCACAAAAGAGTTGGACACGACTGAAGGACTAAACAACAATGACAAATAGTATATATAACATATAAAATAATATAGAAAGAACTTCTATAAGCAACAACAAAAAGACAAACAGCCTAATTTTTCAAATGGTCAAAGGACTTGTATAGACATTTCTCCAAAGAAGATACACAAGTGGCCAATAAGCACAGGAAAAGATTTTCAACATTATTAGTTGTTATAGGAATGAAAGTCAAAACCACTGTGAGACACTACTTCACACTCCCTAAGATGACCATTTTTTAAAAAAATAAAAAGGGAAATACTAAATGCAGGCCAGGATACAAAGAAATTGGACCCCTCAGGCACTGGTGGATTTGTGTAAAACAGTTTGGCAGTTAGTTCCTCAAAAATGTAAATACAGAATTACCTTTACCCAGCAATCTTACTCCAACATAAATACCTAAAAGAATTGAAAACATTCAGACGAAAACGTGTACATGAATGTGCACAGCAGTACCATCAGTTCAGTTCAGTCCCTCAGTCATGTCCGTCTCTTTGCGACCCCATGAATCACAACACGCCAGGCCCCCCTGTCCATCACCAACTCCCAGAGTTCAGTAGCAAAAGGGTAGAAATGACTCAAATGTCCATTCACAGATGAGTAAATGAGCAAAGCATGGTCTGGCCATACACTGGACTATTATTCCACCACAAAACGCAGTGAAGTCCCATCACATGTTACAGACAGACTGCATGAACCTAAAAAGAAGCCTGTTAACAGGCAGCCACACAGGGTATGATCCCCACAAAGGGGATTATCTGAAATACCCAGGGCAGGCAAATCCACAGAGACACAAACTAGATCAGAGGCTGCCAAGAGTGGGGAGGGAAAGGGAGTGGGAAGTGACTCATAATGGGGTTTATTTTCTGAGATGACGAAAATGTCCTAAAATTGCAATGACAGTTGCACAACTCTGTGAACATACCAAAAAAAAAAAAAACACACACCACACTGAATTGTGCACTTTAAATGAGTGGACTACAAAATTATGTGAATTATGTCTCAATCAAGCTGTTCTGAAAATAACTAATATTTAATAACAATATTTATGATGGGCACTGTAAAAACAAACAGTACAAAAATATATCCAGGGAGGAAAAACGAAATCTCCCTCCACATACGCTTCTCTCCTCAGAGAAAATCACTGTTAACTACTCAATGTGTAAACTTCCATACCTTCAATACTTTACATATGCAGATTTACATACAGAAACACAAATATAGTTCATCTTTCAGTGAGGCATACTATTCCATGGGATACCTGTATCATAACTTACTTGACTAATAAAACCGTCCGTCCTGTGGCTCTGCTAGAATCATCATTCAGTTCAGTTCAGTCGCTCAGTCGTGTCCGACTCTTTGTGACCCCATGAATTGCGGCATGCCAGGCCTCCCTGTCCATTACCATCTCCCGGAGTTTACTCAAACTCACGTCCATCGAGTCGGTGATGCCATCCAGCTATCTCAACCTCTGTCGTCCCCTTTTCCTTCTACCCCCAATCCCTCCCAGCATCAGTCTTTTCCAATGAGTCAACTCGTCGCATGAGGTGGCCAAAGTACTGGAGTTTCACCTTTAGCATCATTCCTTCCAAAGAATACCCAGGACTGATCTCCTTTAGAATGGACTGGTTGGATCTCTTTGCAGTGCAAGGGACTCTCAAGAGTCTTCTCCAACACCACAGTTCGAAAGCATCAATTCTTCGGCACTCAGCTTTCTTCACAGTCCAACTCTCACATCCATATATGACCACTGGAAAAACCATAGCCTTTACTAGACGGACCTTTGTTGGCAAAGTAATGTCTCTGCTTTTCAATATGCTGTCTAGGTTGGCCATAACTTTTCTTCCAAGGAGTGACCATCTTTTAATTTCATGGCTACAATCACCATCTGCAGTGATTTTGGAGCCCCCCAAAATAAAGTCTGTCACTGTTTCCCCATCTATTTCCCATGAAGTTATGGGACTAGTTGCCATGATCTTCGTTTTCTGAATGTTGAGCTTTAAGCCAACTTTCTCACTCTCCTCTTTCACTTTCATCAACAGGCTTTTTAGTTCCTTTTCACTTTCTGCCATAAGGGTGGTGTCATCTGCTAATCTGAGGTTATTGTTATTTCTCCTGGCAATCTTGATTCCAGCTTGTACTTCATCCAGCCCAGTGTTTCTCATGATGTACTCTGCATATAAGTTAAATAAGCAGGGTGACAATATACAGCCTTGACGTACTCCTTTTCCTATTTGGAACCAGTCTGTTGTTCCATGTCCAGTTCTAACTGTTGCTTCCTGACCTGCATATAGGTTTCTCAAGAGGCAGGTCAGGTGGTCTGGTATTCCCATCTCTTTCAGAATTTTCCACAGTTTATTGTGATCCACACAGTCAAAGGCTTTGGCATAGTCAATAAAGCAGAAATAGATGTTTTTCTGGAACTCTCCTGCTTTTTCCATGATCCAGCGGATGTTGGCAATTTGATCTCTGGTTCCTCTGCCTTTTCTAAAACCAGCTTGAACACCTGGAAGTTCACAGTTCACATATTGTTGAAGCCTGGCTTGGAGAATTTTGAGCATGACTTTACTAGTGTGTGAGACGAGTGCAATTGTGCGGTAGTTTGAGCATTCTTTGGCATTGCCTTTCTTTGGGATTGGAATGAAAACTGACCTTTTCCAGTCCCACTGCTGAGTTTTCCAAATTTGCTGGTATATTGAGTGCAGCATTTTCACAGCATCATCTTTCAGGATTTGAAATAGCTCAACTGCAATTCCATCACCTCCACTAGCTTTTTCGTAGTGATGCTTTCTAAGGTCCACTTGACTTCACATTCCAGGATGTCTGGCTCTAGGTGAGTGATCACACCATCGTGATTATCTGGGTTGTGAAGATCTTTTTTGTACAGTTCTTCTGTGTATTCTTGCCACCCTTAACATATTCTGCTTCTGTTAGGTCCATACCATTTCTGTCTTTTATCGAGCCCATCTTTGCATGAAATGTTCCCTTGGTATCTCTAATTTTCTTGAAGAGATCTCTAGTCTTTCCCATTCTGTTCTTTTCCTCTATGTCTTTGCATTGATTGCTGAGGAAGGCTTTCTATCTCTTCTTGCTATTCTTTGGAACTCTGCATTCAGATGCTTATATCTTTCCTTTTCTCCTTTGCTTTTCCATTCTCTTCTTTTCACAGCTATTTGTAAGGCTTCCCCAGACAGCCATTTTGCTTTTATGCATTTCTTTTCCATGGGGATGGTCTTGATCCCTGTCTCCTGTACAATGTCACGAACCTCATTCCATAGTTAATCAGGCACTCTCAGATCTAGGCCCTTAAATCTATTTCTCACTTCCACTGTATAATCATAAGGGATTTGATTTAGGTCATACCTGAATGGTCTAGTGGTTTTCCCTACTTTCTTCAATTTCAGTCTGAATTTGGCAATAAGGAGTTCATGATCTGAGCCACAGTCAGCTTCCGGTCTTGTTTTTGCTGACTGTATAGAGCTTCTCCACATCATTAACCATCGTGAAATAAATAACACCCCACGGCTGTTCACACTGGAGTGATACATAGAGTAAGAAGCTATTTAGTTACACATCAGGGTTTGCAGTGTGGGCTTCCTGTCCACCTCCAGATAAGACCTTGACCGTAGTGAGGTGAGAAACCTAGATTCTGCATTTTTTACGGACTCCCTAGATGATCGTAAAGTACCGTAATGTTTGGGAACCTCTGAGCTGCTGTTTCTGAGTTGCAGCTCCAATTTCCTAAGACAGAGAAGTGGAGTAAGCAAGCCTGGATCAGGTCACCCGGGATGGGGGAAGCTTGGATCAGGTCACCTGGGAAAGGGCATTATTTGGTCTTTTTGCTTGGAGCATAAGTGTAGGAGCAAATTTTCTCATAGGAATGCAAGAGCAAGAAGGACTGAGAGTGAGGAATAAAATTCTGGAGTCTCCAGTCACTGGCATTCCTGGGGGGCATAGAGACACACCTCTATGTGTCGCCCAGAGCATGCAGTTCCCCGAGCCCGAGTACCAGTGACACAGCCTCAGCTCTGAGCTCAGCCACGTCTCACAAGACCTCGGAAGCACTGGCTGCTTCAGAAGCCATCCATGAGGAGCAGAATCTCTCACTCAGGACTCACCACTCTCAGCAGAGATGTTAATCTCTATTAAGCAACTGTACAGTGAGACTTTGTAAACACTTTACCTCACTGATTATATAAAAGTTCTCACTGAACTATTACAAAGTCAGCAATTAATCCTGTTGAGTTAGAGTAAGAATACACTGATTAGAGCCTTGTCCCATTGTTTCACGTCCCGGCCTGTCTGTTGGGGATGCCCGGGACTCCCTGCAGGCCAGTTACAGCTTTGGGGTCACTCCTGACACTTGCTTAGCTGTGCCTGGCTAGCAGCTGGTCTCACCAGGCCCTTCTCGTAGCTGCTGAAACTCAGAGGGAGGATGTTCGCGTACCTCCCCGTAAACTTGGATGGCCACCAGGACACTGCCGTTTTGTAAATCATTGGGCCCTGTGCCCTTCATGCTCATGACCAGCATCCTTGGTGCTGGGGTGTCCACCCAGAGCCATCAGGCAGGCCACTCCCAGCCTTCCCATCCTGCCAGCCCGGTCACTGTGGACCCTCCTCAGCCTCCTCTCAGTCCTCTTCTGGCAGCCTGAGCACTCACCTCTGCTGACCGCACCACTGCCCCCGAGGTTGCTGTGGAGGGTACCAGGGACCTCTCAGCTCCCTCCCCTGCTCAGCTCTCCAGCCATGTATCCATTTTGTCTCCATCTTTCTATCCCCACCCTCTGCGTCCAGACTTCGGCAGAGAGGTCCTCTCATTGAAACACAGGTAGAATCCTCAGAAACCTTTGAAGACCCCTGGGTCTAATCACACAGGGCATCTGCTGCTGACTGCCCTTCTCTGTGGCCCAGCACCCATCACCCTTTTCCTTCCTTGGCATCAAATACCATCCAATCCAGAGTCAGCTCAAGAGCTGACCTTTACAGGACCCTGACCACATGCCAGGGTCTAAATGTCCATCAGGTTTTACCTCGTTTCATCCTCACCACGGCTGATGATGCAGGAGCTGTTAGCGCTCCTTGAGTCCTCAGCTCTGCTCCCTGCTTCACACGTCCATCCTCTGCGGCCGGATCGCCCGGGCCTTACCTGGCTCCTCCTGCCCCCGCGGGTAGCTTGCTCTCTACCACCATGGCTGACTGGTTTGCCGCATCCTCAAACATCCTCACAGCTACACAAACCCTTCCTGGCCTCCCAAGTCCTTCAGGCCTCCCGCCTCTTTCTTCCTCCCAAACTTCTTGAAGCTCCTGGCGCTGCTCCCTTACCACCCACTGGCCTGTTCTTCTGTACCACCTGCCCCTTTTCATGGGCACTGCTGTCAGGGCCACCCATGGTCCCCCCGAGGGGTGAAATCCAGCGGCCTTTCCTTCCTCAAGCCCCACCAGCACAGTCCCGTGCACTGGTCTGCTCCGTCTCTGCCCCACCAGACTGTCCCTCCCTTCTCCCCCAACCCGACTCGAGCTAAGGTTCTGGTTCCTGCTCCCTTGAGGCTATTCCCGGAGAGCTTCTCCATAGCTACAGCTCCTTCATGAGAATTGTTTTTTTTTTAAATGCACTGTTTTAATTTTGACAGTCTTAAGACAAACCAAAACAAGGAAGTCCCAGGTGACTGAGCACTCTGTAGCTGGGTACCACCAGTTTCAGTGCCCCTCCTAGCACTCTGCATTATTACACCAAGTGATGACTAAAGTCACACCTCTGACATGGGCTTCCCTGGTGGCTCAGACAGGAAAAGAATCTGCCCACAATGTGGGAGACCTGGGTTTGACCCCTGGAGAAGGGAATGGCAACTCACTCCAGTATTCTTGCCTGGAGAATTCCATGGACAGAGGAACATGGTGGGCTACAGTCCATGGGGCCCCAAAGAGTCAGACACAACTGAGCAACTAACACTTTCTGACTGTAAGGAAGGCACCAGGCAAACATGAAGTCCTCACATGTGATGCCGCTGGAGTCACCTTCAATGGCGTTTCTCCCTTGCTCCTACCATCCAGTCAGACACTAAATCTGACAAAGTCTCCTTCCATAAGTGTTCTGGGCGCCTTCCTCTCTCCCATCCCCAGGGCCTCGTCTTTGGTCTGGACCCTTGCTGAGGCCTAACTGTGCTCCACCCCCAAGTTCACCCTTCACTTTCCCAGGCTGACATCCTAAAGCAAACCCGATCCAGCCACTGCCCTGAGGAAACCTCCCCATGCCCCTCCCTGTATGATGGTCTCTACATGAGACAGGTGGTGCCCTCAGTCATGGCCCACACTCACCCCACACACCATGGCTCCACTCTTCTCTTTCTAGAACTCTAGCCCCTGTCCGGAGGCCTGTTCACCCTGACCCAGCACAGACACCGCCACCTACATGAAACTCTTTCATCCAAACTGTACACCCTTAACATTTCCTCTCTGAACCACCACAGCAACATGTTTGACTGTTTTTTGCAGTGACTTTTTGCCCTGGACTTCGTTATTTGAGCACTGGTCTGATCCTCCTGCGGTGCCTTGCAGTTCAGTGGAACCTTCAGTTAAGGTTCCCTTTCACCCTGAGATGCCCCAGGGGCTCCCTGGTTTGGCAACCCCCTTCCCACACTGGGACTCCAGGGTGTCCTAGTGGGCTGACTCCACGTCCCACCCTCTGCCTTTGCTTCTGCTCTTCTCACTTGGTTCCAGGTGCTTACTGAAGTCAGGGATGAACCCCTTCTCTGACATGGCCCTAAATTTGGCTTTTTTTAAAAAAGGGAGTGAGGCAGACATTTCAGATACCAGAGTGTCCGAAAGTCTAGGTCCTGGCCCTTCTATCTCTGTCCTGAGCAACACTGCACAGCCTCTGCTCAGGGGGGCCCTTGGGAGTCCCCTGGGGAGAGGGGAGGGGTGGGGACAGAGATCTGGGCCTCCCAGCTGAGCCCTGTGACCGCTGAAGTGAGCTCAGCGAGCAGCTCTGTTTCTCAGTTGCCACATAAGACAGTGAATTGGCAAATTTGGGGAAAAGATCTCACAAGAACTTCACAGGATTTACACATCTTGTTGGGGTACTAACTAATGTAAAATGCGCGTCTTCCTGAGAAAGGTGAGCTACAGCTCTGCCTGACAGCCCTGACCTGCAGGTCCCTTTTATGTGCCTGAGAAAGGAGGGCCAGGCGCCTCTGTGGACAAGGGTCTCTACACGTGGTCGTTGTCCACGCTCTTAAATTGCTTGCGGGGGTGGGATGGCTGGCAGCCCAGATGTTTCACAGACACCAACTGGTCTGTTTTAGTCTCTTCCTGGTTCTTGGTCCCTTCTTTCTCCTCGCCTTTCCCTGTTTCTTTTCCTCTCTCTTCTTGGGCTGGTCCCTGGCGATTCCCGGAGGCGACTCACCCCCGCCGCGCTGCAGCCCAGGTGACCCGTCTGCGCCCCGCCCGTCTCCGGTGGCCCTGAACTCGGGTGACCTTTGCCCGCCCAGACGACTGAGGAAGTCCTCGGTTTAGAAATATGCCGGAGTGAGGGGTGGAGAGGGGAAGGGAGGACAAGCCACAGGCCCAAATAAGGGCGCGCACGGCGCCCCCGGGGCGCGGTGACTGTGCTCACCCCCAGGTCCCCAGGCTGGCAGGAGGGAGGAGGGGAGAGCCCACCGCGCCCCCCACCCCGAGGCCACGCCTCACACAGCCGGGGGCAGTCACTACAAAGTGCAGAGCAGGTCACAGTTATTTCTGAATTTCCCGGGTCGAACGCGGAGGTCCAGGGCAGGGCTAGGTTTGGGGACTTTTCCTGCGGAATTGACGCCGTGTTCGCTCACTGCACCCCCGGGGAGTGGGGGGGGGGGGCCGTGTCCTCTGTGTGTCCGGTCGCGTCCAGAGCGCCCATCCCAGCCCCTCGGGGGTCGCAGGGCCGCAGCCCCACGAGGTGCCCTCCCAACCCCGCCCCGGACCCTGCATCCGCGTTGGTGCCCAGTCCACGCTAGGCCCGCGGGTAAAGGTGCAGAGATCCCACGCTCTGGGAGCCCTGCCCTGCCCCGCTCTGCCCTCGCACGGAATCCAGCAAGCGTTGCCGGCCCTCAGGTGCTGGAAAGCTAGCCCCTCAAGATCGGTACATCCCTCTTCCTCCCGGACGGACGCGTGGCTCAGATGCTTTTCTCGCGGTCCGGCAGCCAGCCCGCGGGACCCCGGAGCCAGCCCGCAAGTCTGCACCGCCTCCCCTCCCCCTGCGACTGCCCTCCCACTCCGGGTCAGAGCCCCCAGAAAGCAAAGCCCAGGCCAGGGTAGCTGGACTCTTGAACCCAGAGCCCTTTATTTGGAAGTTTTCTCACAGAAGGGCTTTGTTTCCAAAATTCAATTCCTCTTAATAGATTTCCTCTTTCACATGAGTCTCATTCTTAAGTCAGGAGCAAAACTAAAATTTTGTTACTGGAGAGGTTTTTTTTTTTCCACTTTTGTTTTAACATTCCTTTCCTTGGGTGTATTTAACTTTCTTTGCTTTGACTTTGAACATGCCCTAAAGCTCTTGTGTTATCTTTAGCATTTTTCAAAAGCCACAGTTCAGGAAGTTAAAGAAATTGTTCCCTGGTGGCAGAACTACAGAACTGCAGCCTCTTTCCCTCTGTAAATGCAGTGAAAGTGGTGTCTCTGCCTGAGTGGACTTCCACTGTTAGGCTGATTACTTCCGTAGAGTCGTTTCTAAAAAGGTCAAAGGGCACAACTGGGTAGCCAAACAGCCTTCCCGCACAGGTGCAGCCAGTAAACTGGCCCCTTCCTGTGACCCCTCCTCCACACCATGTCCTGCTTTAATTCTGCATTTATTTGACTCCTGAGAATTAGAGGAATATATGTTGGTAGCTTGCATTTCCTGCTTTGTAAAATGCCTCTTCAAACAATCTTTCACAGGTCTTTAAATGTTTCAGTCTCCAGGCTTGCTTTGTGAATGACCTTGGAAATTCTGCCCTCATTCCTGGTTCTCCAGCGCTGGCTTCTTATCAGGAACCATCACCTCACTGATGAGATGTAGAGCGCCACAGGTCTCTTAATCAAGAGTCTAGGTTCAAGGTGTGACCTACCAGACACTTCATTTCTGAGCTGAAGGGCTCTGCGAGTTGCAGTCCTCCTGCAGGGGGTGGCTGATACAACCCCTGCTTGTCCTTGTCCTCAAGTCTTCAGAGGTGCCATCTCTGCTCTACTTGGCAAAACCTGGCCAGAAACCTGTTTTCAGCCACCCTATCCCCTGTCTCATCCAGAAAGAGTTACTCGGCTTTCCATGTTAGCAGAGCTACCCAGGCACACCAGCACCGGAGGTATCTCCATATACTTTTATTAAAGTTGCAATAATAGCCGAGAAGTAGCTTGCTAATAATTGAAGGAAGTTTCTGGGACCTCTTGGTAACTTTATTACTGTTTGCCATGGGCCTGCTCACATCTAGGTTTGGGGAGAGCTGGGAGCAGCTTCAGAATCTTTGTCCACTGCTGAAGCAAACCCACCACGTGGTTCACACATACCTCAGGTTGGGTATGGCAAGTCCAGATGTCCCTTAAATATGAAGCCTGACTACTCTTAGGACTTGGCCTCTGTTCTTCTATTGAAACAGCAGGGAAGGGGGCCACCACAACACTTCAAAGAACCACACAGCCTGAGGACACGACAGAAACTAATTAGAACCAAATAGTTCCAAAATGGCCAACCCCTCGACTTCCACTAGACCTTGAGCCTCAGTATTCATTTGTTATTGTAACACATCAGCAAACTAAGTGACACACCCACAGGCACCATGACAGTTCCCAGGCCAACCATAAAGGTCAAAAAATGGACAGTGGCCCCATTCCTGCAGATCCCCACCCCTTCCCCAAAATAGCTAGAACACTCCTTGCACTCAGTAGCTCATGAAATTACCCACCCCTGTTGACAACCCCCTATCGTGTGCCACTCTGGGCTTCTAAGATGGCCCACATTCTGTCTGGGGTGTGTTTCTCTCTAAATGAATCCATTTCTTACCTATCACTTTGTCTCTCACTGAATTCTTTCTGTGATGAGACATCAAGAACCTGATCTTCAATAAGTCCTGAGACCAGGGGTAGTGGTCTCAGTTAAAAGACCGTGAGTTCAAGTCCCAATTGGACCTGCACTGTTTCACTCTTACTGCTGAATGACATCCATGTGGTTTCCCAGGAGAAGAGCTGGTTACCAAGATGAAATGGGGCTTCTGACAACACACATGTTCCACTGCAGCCCCACTCAGCCAGCCTCTAGTGCCTCTCACTCCACGTGTAACTCATTCCCTTCCAACCAACTCTCTCTAGCTGTAGAAAAATGTAAATGACTGGCCTTTTCCAGCTTCCCTGGTGGCTCAGACAGTAAAGAATCTACCTGCAATGCAGGAGACTTGGGTTTGATCCCTGGGTTGGGAAGATCCCCTTGAGAAGGAACCAGCAACTAACTCCAGTATTCTTTGCCTGGAGAATTCCATGGACAGAGGAGCCTGGCAGGCTAGTCTGTGGGGTCACAAACAGTCAGACGTGACTGAGTGACTTCCACTTTCATGAGTCATAAGGAAGTAGGTATAAAACACCTGAGATTTTTCAGAGGCATGTAGCTCTGATTAGAGTTGTCCCTGTTCGTCTTTCCCTCCAGCCTATGAAGTACACTGCTCCTTCTCTCTCTGTGATGCTGTTCCTGGTGAGTTAACCCACTTTCCACTTCTCCTCTTAACACTGCTCCTCACAGGGAGATCTGCTAGGTTCTTTTTGCTTTATCTCTGACTCCCAAGTGACATCTCTAGGATTTTATCCCAAGGGAATATTGAGAGATTCATATGAAGTGTATGAATCTCACATCATATAACGATGCTAGTTACAACTTTTTTCAGTAATAAAAATTGGAAACAACCTACATAATCAGTAAAATAGAGGCTTTACAGAATGATGGCATATCTAAATCAAGATCTGGTTATGCAGCAGATGACAGAAAACCCACAGTGACTACAACAGCTGTAATAGGAGAGGCATTGGCTAGGGCTCAGGTGGAGGGCCAGGGCACCTTCCTTTTGGCAACTTTACTCTGCCTCGCTTTCAGACCTAAGTTACCTCATGCATCTCGATGGCAGCTTCAGTTCCAGTCCTCCTCCCTGACCCCAGCCAGCAAAACGCAGGACAGCACCAAGAAAAATAGGGCAAAGGCCTTTTCACCAACACTCCCTTAAGGAGGGGCCGGATGGCTGACTCACACTTGTGTTCACACCTCTGCTGGCATGTTTATCTAAGGCGGGATTGTTAATCCATCAGAGAAGAAAGGAACTATTGCAAAAGTTACTACTTGGACCCAAGCCTTGAGTTGATTAGGGCTGAACTTTAGGCAAAAGTCTTCCCTGGTGGCTCAGATAGTAAAGAATCTGCCTGCAATGCAGGAGACCCAGGTTCTATCCCTGGGTCAGGAAGATCCCATGGAGATAGGAATGGCTATCCACTCTGGTATTCTTCCCTGGAGAATTCCATGGACAAAGGAGCCTGGCAGGCTACAGCTGATGGGGTCGAAAAGAGTCGGCACCACTGAGTGACTAACACTTTCACTCATAGGCAAAAGACAACTCATGTTTCTGATCTCACAGGCGTCACTTTTTCTACAGTTAACTATATTTTAATAAAATATAAAATTTTATATTTTCCTGCCTTGAGGGGAAGTGGTCCCCTAGGGATGCCTTGCTCCCCCTGCAATTCAATTTTTTCTTTTCTTTTTTTTTTTTACTTATTTGGCTGCACCATGTCTTAGTTGCAGCATGTGGGATCTAGGTCCCCAACCAGGGATCCAACCCAGACCCACTGTCTTGGGAGCAAGAAGTCTTAGCCACTGGACCAACAGGGAAGTCCCCTTTTTTCCTTTTCGCCTCTAATCTGTTTTTATAAATTTTACTATCTTTTAAAGCTCTTATTTGTATGTTTCAACCTCTAAAGGCAGGTGTAGCTGCCTTTGGCTCAGTCAACCAATCAAGCACTTTAATGCAGCACCTGGCATGAGAAGACCCTCCTCCAGGGGATCTTCCACACCCAGGGATCGAACCTGCATCTGTTGTGTTCTGTCCTGGCAGGTGGGTTCTTTACTACTAGTGCTACCTGGGAAGCTCATCCAAGACCCCTACTCTTTCCTAAAAACTACCATCCACCGTCAGCATTTCAACCTCACTCAAAAATTGCGTATGACACAAAGTCCTAGACATCAGGGCTCTCAGGTCACCAGTGTGGCCCAGGTCTTCCCAGCTCTAGGGATGACGCAGCACAGGCCCTGGGCACCTGGTGAGCAGGGAACTGGAACTCGTGTGTTCTGTCATCTGACCTGGCATCATGATGCTCCCTGATGACACTGGGCCACTCTGATCATAGGCAGAGCTCAAGCAGAGCTGCTGGGGTGGAGCTGCCCACCAGCCACTGCCCTGTCTCTCTCCCCTGAGCCTGGACTCCTGCTTGCCCAGCAGTGACCTCCATGACCTCCCTGCTGCCCTCTGTACCTGGGCAGCTAGTGACGACTGCATTCCCAGAAGGGCAGACTGCTGCTACCCTTGAAGGTTTAGGCTCAAGTCTGGGGCATAGTTGAGAGCAAGTATCCATTGGGCACTTGCTTTGAGTGCTGCCAGATACCTGGACCGACGGCAACCATGATTCCTGCCTCCCTTGCCAATCCACTGACTTCTCAGTAGGTCTGACCAATAGTTGGCCATAAAGGGAGACTGGAAGGTCTCCCCGCTCCTCACAGCACCTCTGTCAGCAGCTGAATGTTTTCCGGGCCTCCAGCTGCTGGCCTTGTAGTTCCTGCCATTAACCACTCTCATTCCTAGGCTCTGATGTCTCCCTAGAGGCGACAGTGGCTTCTGGCCTTGTCAACCTCTGATCATCTCCTTGTTCCCTGGTTTCCAAAATGACACCTTGGTGCATTTATGCAGGCCTCCCAGTCAGGGGGACGTGTGTAGTTGTTCTCACTCCTGGGTATTCCTGGGTATTTCCTGAATTCCCTGGAAAATTCCTAAATCTCTTCCTGCTCGAGCTCAGCAGGTCATGTTCTCCATCCCATGTTCAGCTCGCTCCCCAGGAATGAGGCTTAACGAACTTTGTCCTAGTCCCTGCCTCTCCCTTCCTCCCCGTCCAGTCCCTGCCGCCAGCCAAGCTGTCCGTCCTATAGAGGCAGGAGCATTAGAGGGCCCCTGGGGGAATGATGGGCAGGACGGTGCTTTCAAAGTCACCCTGGCAGGAGGCCCCCCAGGGTGTGAAAGAGGCAGCCAAGGAAGCACAGAAAGTCGCTGTGTTGTTCTGCCCTGAGATTCGTGTTTTTTTCCTCCTAAGAAACCTTCAGCACTTCTCCTTTGTCCATAGTCCTAAATGAGTCTGATAATGGCCTGTGTCCATGGAGAGGTGACATCTACCTCCTGGTGGGAATCGGGGGGCCCTGTCCTCCCAGCATAGGTGGGTGGCACCCAGGACCTGAGGCGGCAGAGATGGCCGTCTAGTTATAAGACTATGAATAATGTCTTCTCACTGGAGTCAGACCATGGCCTTGGCCTCATATCAGCAGGTGGTGGTGATAGTGGACAGAAACAAGGCCTGGAGTGGCCTGCAGAGACCCCTACCCCTGGGGGCACCTCCCCGGGGCTGAAACTTCTCCCCTCTAAGTCAGAAAACCTGCATCAAACCCAACCCTAATGGCCCTGCAACACGCAGGCTACTCACCTGCATCGTCCAGGCTCCTTCACAGCTGTCTGAGGTTAAACGAGTACTGAGGTTAACTGAGTTGCTTTTACCAAAGTACTGAGTACTTTTACCAACAAGCCATTCCCCTGACTTTTACCAAGACACACTGGAGCTCTGCCCCATGTCTCAGCTCTTGGGGACCACGCCTGTCCCCCAGCTTGTGGACAGATCTGCTTCCCTATCAACCGCCCAGCCATGACATGAGCCAAGACCCCCTGAGCGTGCTGTTTGGTCTGTACGTCCTCAGCACCCCACACACGCACACACCTACCAGAGCTGAGGGGAGAGCCTGCACCCTGTTAGAAACGGTTTCCAACGTGCGCTTCTTCCTTCCAGGGAATTCCCAGATGACCCAGACGTGCACTGGGACCCAGAGAGGGCAGGTGATGTCCTCCTCCGGCATGTAGAGGCCAACGGCATCAAGCTGGTAAGGGTACACGCCCTCCTCTCCAGCAGAGACCTGGCCCGTCTCTCTGCACCTTTCCTGCATAACCACAGAGCTCAGGGGGAGGCAGAGATTTTCCCAGACTGTGCCCTCTTCACCTGTGCCCCCACCTCCGTGCTGCCCTCTGAAAACCCAGGTCTGCATGAGCCTATGCCTTGATGCGCTGGCACAGAACAAGCATTTTCATGTTAGGATGTCACTGTAACTCTGGGGGTAAGTGTTGTCCTAATGCTCACCTTCATCGAGGAAACTGAGGTTCCCAGAGGCTCAGAAGCTGCCCAAGGTTGGCAAGCATGAAGCTAAGGGTTTGAGCCTCCATTTTTCCCTCCAGAAAACGTGAGGATAAATCCACAGCCCCTGTGGGGAGAACATTCCTGGTTAGAGCTCCAGTGGGCATTCGATTCACCTGCAGGGGCAGACGGCTCAGGACACCCACCTTGACGCTCAGGCCTCGCCAGCCTGCATCCTGCCAGCAGTCCACTTAAGGTGCCAGGAATGTCTAAAATAAGAGTAACCCTTCATGAGTTCATATCTAAATCCTACCATTTAAAGCCCCAGCCATTGGCTTTTAAGTTTTGATTAATCCCTGTTAGAAGGTGAACCCCACTGGCAGGCTTTTTATCAGTGATGCATCATCTGAGTGAACTGAATTATTAGGCCATTGTTAAGAGCAGATTTTCATGGATTAGTCAGACTGCCTTTGTGCTCTAATGACATAAATACAACGGGCACCTAGCCAGCTGGCTGTGAACCACACGGAGGTGTAGGTGCAGGGCGGGCGCTGGCCCCACCAAGGATCTGCACCGGCTTTGCACTTTGTTCTGGCTGAACAAATGGTCACCAACAGCTGCAGGCCCACCCCTCCTGGATGTGTCTTTCTTCAGGGTCTGAGTTGATAGCAGGCCTGGCTCCTCTTGCCCTGCTTTTCCCAGACCACACTCAGACCCTCTCAGGGCTCCACAGCCTGGTGGTGGACAGAGCTGGTCCTGAGGGCCGGCTGGGGCACAGGGCGGAGTCTGTGAGGTATGCTGCAGTGACGCTTGGTACCCTGTCTTCCTGGGCAGAGGCATGCCCACGGCTAGTCTCCAGACTCTCTACTCCCTGGCTTTGGTTCGTAGGAACAACTGGTCTTCAGTCACTCCTGCTTGTGGGATAAACTCCCATCTTTGTGAACTTGGCCACCTCTGACCAGCCCTCCCATAGGTGCCACTGGCTGGTGAATAGGGCTGGACCTCACTGAGGGGCCAAGTTTGTGTTTAGACCACATCACAGCCGCAGCTCTGAACATCCAGGGAGGAGGTCAGGGCACAGACACAGAAGAATCTCCCAAGTTTGTTTCCCTGAAAACTGACTTGTGGTCCAGGCCCAGCTAAGACCACCTTCTCCCAAAAGCCCTCCGTGACTTCTTCAGCCCTCTTTGGGACAGTATTTGCTCTGTGTCTTGCCCCGGTGACAGGTGTTGCTGTTTATCCTTCACAGACCATGTCCTGTGAGCCTCTGTCTTAGAGAAGTGAAAGCAGCCTATTGTTTACTAGGGTCTGGGGAAGACTTCATTTGAACAAAGGTTTCTGCAGTTTAGGGGGGAAGGTGGACAGACGCCATTGCTGCCAGGTCTAATCTGCACGAGACCAGCGGATGGAGACAGTTCAGCTCAGCCTTCCTCAGCAGGAAGACGGGGGGCTTGTTTATCCCACAGGAAGGTGTGGGATAAACAGGAAACAAGACCTTGGAGAATTTTAAGTGATGGGATGAACTGCAGTGGCTCCAAGCCCCCAGACCAGGGAGTGTGCCCCGGCTGGCCTGAGACAACCACATCCCAGAGTCACCTCAGCGAGGGCAGTGGACACTCGGCCTAGGCTGCTGTCCAGGTCCTACACGTTCCCACGGGCTTCATTTGACCTTCACCTGACCCAGAGAGAAAGGAGGGAGGCCTCACTCTCCCGACCTCACAGATGAGAAAACCAAGACACTGAAGATGAAATCGCTCCCAGTAGCGACGGTCTATGATATGCCCAAAGGTTAGGGTAACTAGGTCAGAGCTGAGAGTGAACTTAGGCACTCCAGGCTTGGCTCCACAGAAGGATGGGATCAGAACGGGGTACCTGGGTTCTAGGGTGAAGTGTTTTCTTTTTTTTTAACACACTATAGTTTCCAGAGCAATTTTAGGTTCACAGTAGAATTGGGCGGAAAGTATACGCATACCCCTGGCCCCACGACGACCTGTTACAGTGAATCTACACTAATATGTCATCATCACCCCAGGTTCACGCTAGGCTTCACTCCTGGTGCTGTATGTCCCCTGGGTGTTAACAAACGTATGACACGCATCCATCATAATGGGATCTCTTTGTAAGCCTTTTTTAAAAAAATTTCCCACTGTGGAGAATTTCAAGCATGCAGAAGTAGAGCAAAGGGCATAATGAAACTCATGTTCCCATCATTCAGCCTCACTAATTATTAACTCGAGGTCAACAGCGTTTTTCTTTAAATGTTGGCTCACCTGCCCCTGCTCCTCTGTCATCCTACTCTCTTGGCTGCCTGGTCCCCTCTTTCCATCCCCTTCAACCAGCAACACCTGTGCCTTTCTCTGAGTCCTGTCTTCTTTCCTACATCTTTTTTTTTTTTTTTTACTTATTCCAGCTATTCTTTTACATTTATTATTACTCAAATTATTCTTTGGATTTTTTAACTCATCTGTGCAGAAATGAATCTGGAGCCTAGGCTAGGCTTATAGTTGGAGAAGCAGATGCTGGTCTGAGAATGTGGACGCAGAGGCAGCCTACGAGGAGCCACGGGCTTCTGTGAGCCCCAGGGCACAGTGGACACTGTCCCCTAGCGCTTTCATGCCCTCGACACAGCACCAGGAAGAGGGACCAAATAATCAGACAGTGTCGACGTGAACAAAGGTCACGCAGCAGCCAGTCGGGAAACCAAACGTGCTGATAAGCGGCCAGGCAGATAAGAAACACACACATGCCGAACCCAGGTTTCTCTCGTGGCCCAGTTCCACTCTGCTCTGCTGTCCAGGAGCAAGAGCATAGTCAAACCCACAGCCACAGGGCTGAACAGCGGTCACACACCACCAACCTGCTCCCAAGTCAGTTCTGATTCACTCAGAACACGAACAGGTTCAGGGTTCTGGGTCCTCCTGTCTGTCCCAGGCGGTGTGGACAGAGGCGGGAGAGACTATTCAGACAGTCTGGAGTGAAGCTCTGTGTCTCTTCAGGTGGTGACCTTCGATGAGGGGGGCGTGAGCGGGCACAGCAACCATGTGGCTCTGAATGCAGCTGTGAGGTACGATGGTGCGCTAGTTCCCTGGACGGCTGGGGTGGTCGGTCTCCTCATCACTCTCCACCCCATGGGTCTTCTCACCTCGTCCACCCAGGAGCAGGCACCCTCAAGTCCTAGAGTTATGACCTTGCCTCCTAATAGCTGAGTCTCTCTGTCCCCATATGCAGCCAAATGCAGGAACTGACTGGATTCCTCCCTCTGCTTTGGCCTAAGGAAATGTTACAGCCAGACTTCACCTCCTTGTAGCTCACGGGCAGGTCTGAGGGCTGGGATCCATGAGTGGGCATCCTCCTGATTTCAGATCTTTCTTTGGAGAAGGAGGATGTGCACGTCATTTGAAATCTCACCTGTTCTTTGCAGTCACTGCATTTTACTGACATGCATCTGCATTTAGGGCTTCCCTGGCAGCTCAGTGGTAAAGAATCTGCCTGCTGATGCAGGAGAGGTGGAGTCAATCCTTGTGCCGGGAAGATCCCTTGGAAGAGGAGATGGCAACCCGCTCCGGTATTCTTGCCTGGGAAATCCCATGGACAGAGGAACCTGGCGGGCTATAGCCACTGGGGTTGCAATGAGTCAGACAAGACTGAGCAACTGACAACTACGACCACGCAACTAAAAACCATGACCACCACCTGCATTTAACTGGTTTAAAAAGAGAACCCTCACAGATCTTGAGGGACTTCTCTGGGGTCATACAAACCTGTAGCTTATGTCCTGATCTCTTGAGCCTGCTCCTCTTGGGCCCACAAGCAGCTTGCTGGACCCAGCCTAGGGAAGGGAGAAGGCAGCTTGAGGTCAAGGACTGACTCTACATCCTTCTTCTGAACGTATCCGTTCTCTTCAGGGCTTGAAGCTGTGTCTCCAGGGCACCTCTCTCCTGCCCTTAGATCTGCCTCTTCTTTCCTTGGAGTTCATCCCCAGGGCTCCACCCAGAGTGCAGGATGAGCTGCCTCTGAGCTCAGCATTTTCTATTTCTCAGGCTCTGTAAGTCAGGCTAACTTCTTGTCTTTAATCCCTGCTCCTGAGAACCCCTTCCCCATGAGTCCATATGTCTGTGTGTTGGGGTGTGGGGGAAGGGGACTCTTTGCCCCATTGCCCACCTGTCAGCTTTCAAAACAACAAGGAGTTCGTTTTCATACTGCTCACCCCTCCTCTTAGGATAAATGCTTTTTCTAACCACACTGCACAGCATGTGGGATCTTAGTTCCCTGATTAGGGATTGAACCTGCGCCCTCTGCAGTGGAAGCACCAAGTCTTAACCACTGGACCCCCAGGGAAGTCCCCTCACACCTCCTCTTAGGGCAGTGAGCACAGAATGGCCTCTACTGCTAAAAGGTGTGTGCAAGGGAAGAGGACTGTCAGGGAAGAAACACCAATTAACACTTTACATATTTTCCCACCACACTCACATCACAATCTCATAAAAGAGAAAAACTCTGAAGAGTCCATTGTTGTTACTGTCATCTCTGATGGGCACAGCTTGGACCAGGGCACCTCATAAGCCACTGGTCATCTCCAGATTGGCTGACCTTGGATGAGGGCCCCACCCTAGCCCCTTCAGCTGTAGCCAGAGCTATGGAGTTCGAGGAATCTCTGTGGTGACTTATGCTCAAGAACCTGCCTGGAAACCTATGTGGAGGGACCCCAGGGTCGGGCAGGCCTGGCTCTGACAGCCCCTCCCGTTAACTGTAGAGGGTTCTTACTCGCACTCTCTCCGTTTCCTCTGCCAGGACCCTGCACACAGAAGGGAAGTTACCTAAAGGTAAGGCCGTGCCCTGTGGCAACAGGTTGCTGCTACTGTCCCTCTAGGGTGAGAGTGCTAAATATACAGAGAGCTGCCCTTGGCCTAGTGGTGGGAGTGGGGCGGACAGGGAGGCAGAGCCACACTGTCCTGGCTTAGCTCACTGTGCCTGTCACAGTGGGGTCCCCAGGCCTGACGGTCAAGTTGTATCCACTGAGAAGTATCCTCTGAGTGTGAGGGAGGAGGGGGTGTCATCAGGGCTCTCTAGAGAAACGGACCAGCAGGAGATGCAGATAGACAGATGTGCTGCTGTATATATTATACACAAATGGATGTTTACATAGCATCACTGACTCAATGGACATGAGTCTGAGCAAACGCCAGGAGAAGGGAAGGACAGGCGAGCCTGGCTTGCTGCGGTCCATGGGGTCACAAAGTGTTGGGCATGACTTAGTGACAGAACAACAACAATAATATATTAAAAGAAATTGGCTCACACGATTATGGAGGCCGAGAAATCAAGGATCCGCCACCTGCAAGCTGGAGGCCTAGGAGAGCCAGGGCATTCTTCAATCTGTCGGAGTCCAAAGGCCTGAGAACAGGGAGCCGATAGGGTCAGTCTTAGTCTTGGGCAGACGACCAGGGTCCAGCTCTGCAGTCGGACAGAAGGGGACACATTCTCCCTCCCTCCAGCTTCTGCTCTGCTTGGGCCCTCTCTCGATGGACTGGACGAGACCTACCCAGGCCTTCTGCTTTCCCCAGTCATCCAGTTCAGATGTGAAACCCACAGACACACCCAGAAACAATGTTGACCAAGAACCTGGGACCCATATGGGCTGACACAGGAAGCTAACCACCTCTGTGGGTCTTGCCCCTCGCCTGCCCAGCTTTCTCCCTGGCCAGCTCTATCCCACCTCTAGTGTCCTTTCAGGATGTCCATCCAAGCTCACATCTATCCCCCAGGTAACTGACCAGGCTGTAGGTGACTGCTGGGTGCTGGACAGGTCTGAAACACTTCCTAACTCACAGGAAGGCATCTGACCGCCCTCACCTCCCTGAGCCAGTTTCTGTTTGGACATGCACCCCTCACGGGAGAGCCCTGGGGATGGAATGATGGACCCCCAGGCAGCATGCCCTCTCTGGGTGGGCTTCTGGCTGGTGAAGCTGCAGGGGCTCAGGAACATAGCTCTGGTGTGTTTGCTCAACCCTGGAAGACAGCCCCGGTGGCGCTAGTGGGAAAGAACCCACCTGCCGATGCAAGAGACAGAAGAGACCTGGGTCGGGAAGATCCCCTGACGAAGGGAATGGCAACCCACTCCAGTATTCTTGCCTGGAGAACCCCATGGACAGCGGAGCCTGGTGTGTACTCATGAAGAGTCGGGCACGACTGAGCAACTAAGTGCATGGCACGTAGGAGACAGGCAGGTCCCACGCTCAAATGACCAACAACCCATCATACAGACGAGAAACTTGAGGCTCACTGAGGTGAAGGGACCTCCCCAAGCCCGTGAGTTCTCCAATGACGAGCAGGAGCCAGGCCTCCAGCCTACTAAGACAGAAAATCTGCCTGTACCACTCCCCTCTTGGGTTTGACCCTGGCCTCCAGCAGCCAGCCTCTCCCTGCTGGCGGCACAGAGCAAACAGAGGGTGGCCTCCAGGTGTTCTGGGCCTTTTCACCCTCTTATCTGTGAGAACAATGAGCAAAGAGCAGCTCTGATGCTGCCCTTCCCTGAGCTCCAAAGGCAGGGCATGCGTGTGGGGAGCTCAGGAAAACCAGCCTGGAGCTGCAAGTCTCTCTGCCCTCCCCCGCCCCCGCAGGGTGCTCGGTGCTCACGCTCCAGTCTGTGAACCTGCTGCGCAAATACCTCTGTCTGCTGGACCTACCCTGCTCCCTGCTGCTCGCCCGCGACGCCCTCTTCGTGCTCACCCAACTCGAGGCAGCCCAGGCCCAGGTGAGGACCACCCCTCGGCCCCACACCGCTCCCCCCGCCCCATCTCAGGTCCCCCAAAGCCCCTCACCCAAGGCCTTCCAAGTGGTTCTGTCCCCAGAGCGGGCCCACAGCCAGACCCTGGGAGCCGTAGACCTTCAGGGACTTGCACCTTGTCTTCTGAGTATAGAAATAGCACAAGCTGGAAAAAAAAAAGTAACAATATAGCCTCAGTGTGGAAAGTCTGAGAGTAGTTACATAAAAGCAAGTCGAAAATAAAAATCATTCATCAAAACTACCTGCAACCCCACCCTGTACAGGTAATCACTCAAATACAAGAGTACTGACATGTCTGTAAAATGGGGTGACACTGAGCCTGCTCTTTGAAACCTAGTTTAACATCATGATCGTCTTCTCTGATATCCTTACATGTTCAAATCTTAATGGCTGCCTGTGATCCCTCACACGGACATGCCATAAAACAGTTCACAAACCCCTGAACGTTGGACATTTTGATTTATAGGTTTTTTACTGTTGTACGTGGACCAGGCTTCCAGCTTGAGTCTTAAGAACTCAGACCTGTCAGGAGCCTCAGTAAAGACCAGTGGGCAGCCCACTGTTGAGGAGTCAGGCCAGGAGAGGCCCTCTTGGTGGGAAAGTGGTGGTCGGTGAGGCGGCGGGGTCTGAGAAGCACTGGGCTAGGGATGAGGCTGCCCAGGAGTTCTAGCCCTTAACCCTTTGCATTCTTGCCATGGAAGTGGAAAAGGTCAAGGGCTAGAACTCATGTGGAACTCTGAGAGTAATTTTTTTAAATGTTTTAATTGGAGGATAATTGCTTTACCATGTATTGTTTCTTCTGATCAATACCATAAATCAGCTATATGTCTACACATGTCCTCTCCCTCTTGAACGTCCCTCACACCTCCCACCCCATCCCACCCCTCTAGGCCATCACAGAGCACCAGACTGAGCTCCCATTATCTATTTTACAGATGGTAATATATATGTTCCAATGGTACTCTGAGAAAAATTTTTATTTAAAAACTGTGGTTGTAATTCCTGTTGAAACCACAGTATGTAATATTTTTGCCTGAATATAGTGATGGTTCTCATTATCAGCTTCAAGCTTGCAGTCATCACGGTATTTACATCTCTAAAGCCATGGATATTCGAACAATGAATATAAAATGAGTTTTTTAGGTAAATGTTTGCAATGACACTCACTTAGATTATAAGCATTAGTTATGGTCCTTACAGAAAAACAGGAACTGTATTTATAGGGTATATCTAGTTAAATCAGTTGTTATGATCTATTCTATTTAGAAACTGAGCTACATTAGTTCTGAATAATAGGATAACATTCCCCCACCAGATGGCAAAGAGACTCTGTACCTATGGGTACCATTTCCTTTCTTCTTCTCAGAGTGGCTGTATTTACCCAGCCTAGCTGATTCAGAGGAGTCTGGGCAGAAAACAGCCCTGCACGAGTCATATACATGGGGTAACAGGGCCAGAGGATGAAGAATATAGGCGGGGCAAAGGAGTGAAGAATATAGGCTCAAGTCAACCTGAGGGCTCTGGGTTCTAATCTCAGCTTTACTACCTACTTGCTATTTGAGATGGATGAGTTTCCTCATCTGTTTAAAAAAAAAAAAAAAGCAACAGTAAAGCCCTTTGCTTACAGGGTTGTTAACTGAGATTGTGCTCAGCTGCATCAGCACCGGCTGCTCTTGTCATGGGGATGTCAGGAGATGGAGGGGTGGGGCGGGAAGCAGCCACTAGAGGCCAGTCCAGGGGATTTCGAAGGTCACAGGGGAAGCCAGGTCCGGCTGCGACTCAGAATGCGCAGGTGGGAGCAGGCAGATGGAAACAGCAGAGCCAGGCACCAGCTCCAGAACCACTCCTCTCGTCCCCCCAGAGAGCCATGTCCCGCCACCGCAGCCAGCTGCTCTGGTTCCGCCGCCTCTATGTGCTGTTCTCCCGCTACATGAGGATTAACTCTCTGAACTTTCTCTGAGCCAGAACGGGCTCTCGGATCCAAGAAACCAAGGGAAAGACAGCCAGGGAGCCCAGGGCCTGTCTGGAGCAGGCTTGTCTCCTCGAGTCAAGGACATCCCAGCGTCAGCCAGAGTTCCAAGGCCCTCTCCTCCAAACTGCCCGGCCTCTAATAAAATGGGGGCTGTGCAGACCCAACAGGCTGCCAGACCTGAGCGTCTTCCTCTGGGCGACAAAACCACAGCCGCCAAACACAAACCAAGCCAAGGACAACGACAGCTACCTTGCTAGCTTCTCGAGTTCTTGTGTGGAACAGTTCACACAATGGCACAGTGTCTGTGAACTCCCTAACAGACCTGCAGTTATTATAAATAAATGTAAAGGTCTCTGGAATCCCGTCCTATGTCATGTATTTTCATGTTTTTTCCAAGGCAGGCTCACCCCCCATACACACACAGAACAGTCTGTACTGAATTTGTTCAACCATAATTGCATGGATTTATCTTTGCGGACTACACATCAGATTCAAATCTAGGGAAAATGCCTCCACAAGGGGACCTCCCAGGTGGTGCAGCGGCTAAGACTCCGTGCTCCCAATGCAGGGGACACAAGAAGAGCAAGATGCTACCAGACCGAAAAAAAAAAAAAAACACGCAAGTTGCAAAACAGAACATACAGAATCTAGTGGTAAAGAATTTGCCTGCCAATGCCAGAGACATAAGAGATTTGAGTTTGATCCCTGGGTGGTGAAGATCCCCTGGAGAAGGGAACGGCAACCCACTCCAGTATTCTTGCCTGGAAAATCTCATGGACAGAGGAGCCTGGTGGGCTACAGTCCACAGGGTTGCGAAGATATGACTGAAGCGACTTAGCATTTGTTTTTAAGAGACACAAAACTATATGCTTTATATGCCACTGCAAGAGGGAGGCAGGTCAGAGGGGATGTTCACTGCACCAGAATATACTCCTGTTTCACCTGCAGAATGCTTTACCAGCTCCTTCCAACCTTCAGCTGACGTGATGACCGTACAGAACCCCCGTCCATCTGGACGTCCTCCTCCTGCTCTTTTTTCTGGTCTACTCTTCCTCCAGATAATTTCATAAGTCACTTTCCTCCTAAAGCAAAGAGCAATACTTACTAAGCGTTTGCCATTATGTATGTACATATACACCCAGTAGTTGGAAATGGAAGGAATGCTTTAAGAAAGCATCTTATTGTAATAAATAAAGCACTGATTATGATACAAAGCTATATGAAACACGGAGGGTGGGGCAGGGTATGGGTCAGAAGACTGTTTAGAGCCCTCAGGGCTTCCCAGCACATATAGGCCAAAGCCAAGATGCCACAGCCGGCTTCTATTTCTTTCTGACCCTCTACTTCTTCCCACCACGAGCCTGGCTTTACCTTGTGCCCACATCTCTGTCCACAGCTGCTTCTCCCTTCTTTTCCCAAATCCTGCTTCCTTTAAAAACATAGGCTCAAAGTTATTGTTGATGGGTAGAGGGGGCTCAGTTTTGCAAAATGAAAAGCTATGGAAATTGGTGGCATAAAACCGTAAACATACCCAGCACCACTGAGCTGTGCACTAGAAATTAATTTTGTGTATTTTACCACAATTTGGGGGGTGGGGATCAGAAGCTGATTGACTTAAAAAAAAAAAAAGGAAACAGGCTCCCATCACACTCCCCGCAAGGTCTTCCACACCTAGCTCCTTCTCCTCCAGAATCCTGAGTTCATGTTCTTGTCACAGCTCAGGTGGCTTGTGACCACTCACCAGCTCTCGTTTGTCCTTTGACACCATCCCCCCCGCCCCACCCCTTGGCCAGGCCATGGCTGCAAGAACCGTAACAGTGCTCAGTAATTACCTGCCACTGAACCACTGCAATGGCACCCCACTCCAGTACTCCTGCCTGGAAAATCCCATGGGCGGAGGAGCCTAGTAGGCTGCAGTCCGAGGGATTTCGAAGTCGAACACGACTGAGCGACTTCACCTTCACTTTCATGCATTGGAGAAGGAAATGGCAACCCACTCCAGTGTTCTTGCCTGGAGAACCCCAGGGATGACGAAGCCTGGTGGGCTGCCGTCTATGGGGTCGCACAGAGTTGGACACGACTGACGCAACTTAGCAGCAGCAGCACCAGCAGAACCACTGGCCTTGGAAGCAAAACCAAAGGACAGGGAAGACGATAAACCAGAGGAACTGCTTTAATGTTAAAAATATTTATTTCTCTAGAAGATCGCACAAAAGTCAGGAAGGGGGACAGAAGGGCATCAACTAGCCTATGTCAAAATCTGAGCTAGGGGAGGACAAGAGCTGCCTGAAGACACTGGTGGCCGGAGCAGACTGCAGAGGCCGTAGGCCCTTCCTGGACAGGAGGCACGGGAGCTCACTCCTTGGACATGTTCTTGATGGTCTTATGCTCCTTCATGGCCTTCTCCCAGTCGCTGCCATTGAACTCCTCCACCACCACGCTGCGCACGGTGCCCTCGTCCAGGCAGTGGGGGGCAATCCCTGCAGGGAGGTGGGCGTGAGAGCCGGGCAGGCTCTTAGACAAACCCACCCCGCAGCTCACCATGGCAGCTCCTGGCTCACTCTCCTCTCAAATGGGGCTCAGGGGTGGCCAGGGCTGACCGTCATTCAACATCGAGCTGAGAGGACAAAAGAGAAAGGCTCGAGCCCGGAGCCACCTCTGCTGGGCAGCCTGAGGAATTCACAGGCCTCGTCCAGAGCGCTGAGGGGTAACTTTCTCAGCTTTAAATATGTCCCCATCCATACAGGAAGGCAGGCGAGACAGACACTCCATGTAGCAGGAAAGGAGCAGACAGGAGCTCTATAGGAAGAGGAGTAGGTGGGCAGGGTGACGCCAGGCCCCCCAAGGCTCGAGACAATGGAGGCTGCATCTCTGCAGGGCCAGGTTTCCAGGAGCAGCCTCCGTGGCTACTTCCTACCCAATATGCATGGCGGCTGGTGTCATTCTTAACAACTGTCTAAGGGTGGTTTTGCCCCCAGATCCAAGAAGAGGGACCTGGGGTTTCCTTGCTGGTGTTTGAACAAGCCCAGTTTTACTGGCATCATCACTGCTGTTCAACTTCACCTCTTTCACGCGCCAACCCCCCGACCCCAGGCTCATGTCTTCCCCCTGCAGTGGGTCCCTGGGCACCATCCAGCTCCCACAGCAGCAGGAAATGCGAGTCAGGACTGGAGGGTCTCTGGAGGCCCAGGGCCAGGCTATCTCGTGTCTGCGAAGAGGTCAGCAGACGAGCCCCACTCCTCTCACACATGTGAGGGAGAGGCCTGGCCAGGCAGGAGACCGGCCAGAGACTCCAGCACCCGTTCCCAGAGTGCGTCTCACCCCAGGTGGCCACAGGGCGTCGGTGCCCGAAGCCTGCCCCCATTCCACTCACCGAAGCCTCCAGGGTTAGAGCGGGGAGAATAAAAGCTCTGGACGCCGCAGCGCTTACAGAAGGTGTGCTGCGCCTTGTGGGTATTGAAGGTGTACGTGGTGATGCTGTCGGCTCCCTGAGAGACACAGACAAGGAGCTTCAGTTGTCTTTTACAGAAATAAACCCTGTAAAAATCTCAGTGGGGAACGCCCTCTGGCCCGGCTCCCAGGGTCAAGAGGACACGTCCTATCTGAGGTAGGGGCCCATCCTCACGACCTGGAGACCCGTCAGCCTGGAGCATGACAACTCAGGGCTCCTCCCAGGTCAGCTGCACACAAAACCTCTGACCTTGAGCTCCCCACTGTGGCCCAGGCCTAAATGAGGAGGCATCAAGTGAGGGACTAGGTCCCCGTGTCCCCAGACAGCACCACTCAAGGCCTTGAGAACATGCTCACTGGACTCAAATTCATCTACAAAGGACCAGGAAAGGACACATGGCAGACATCACAGGCTAACATCCCTAATGGAGACACAGGAGACCCAGCAGAGGACGTGCACAGACAGTTCAGAGAAACCGGAGAACAAGTCTCTCTTTAACCTCTGACACGATATCCATGCTCACGAACTGCAGTGAGGTATGCTCTTCATTGTCCCAGGCAAAAATCACCAACTGAGCTTACTCGGAACTGCGTGTATAGAGAAACGTGCACTCCTGGATGTGAGTCACAGGAGTACAAATCCACAACACTGGATAACATCTGCTAACATTGCAAAACGCATTTTCTCTAACCCAGCAATGCCACTTCTAGAAATGTATCCTGCAATTAAAACTCTGTATTTTATCCAACCACGTGGATATAGGTGTTAACGCACCATCTGTAAAGGCGAAACCTTATAAAAAATGGAAACTGCCCCACAGTTAAAGGAATCAAGTACAGACATTAGAATGGAATCTCTTTGAGTTTTGAAAAGAAGGAGGCAATTCCACTTAGAAATACTAACAAGCAGACCATCTCCAAGGTTACAGAGGGAACTGAAAAGGCAAGGTCTGAAACAATTTGTGCACTACACTACCATTCCTGTTTTTAAAAAGCACACACCCTGGCATGCACTTTCAAAGAATAACTTCTGGAGACACTGGGTGACTGAAGGGTCGGAGGCTTCCACATGTCTTCCCTGACCATCACCGTGGAGAGGGTCCCTCGGAGCCGCAGAGAAGTGGCTCCCTGAGGGCCCTCTTCTCAACCCCCACCCCCGCCCCCGACCTCTCCTCCACACACAGGCAGCAGGAAATAGTCACGTGGTCCCCAACCACGCAGGGCTATCTGATCAAACACTTCCCCTCAAGAAACTCACAGCCTCATGGCCTCCTGGGTCTCATCAGCACAAGGGCCCGGTGCTGACACCAGACCCTGTCCATGCATCTACCCACCAGCCTGACCCACCCTCGAAATTTCTGCTGAACACACGGCCCATTTTAGGTGTAATGCCCTGTGCGTTCAACCTCCCTGCTCACTTCTGTCTCCCTGCCCTGTCAGAAATCACCACTATGATGACAGACCATGGTCAATTCTCCTGACCCCAGGGGTCACACCCTCTGAGCCCGACCACTCCTTCCATTCTGAGGATGCTCATTTCCAGCCTGCCCACTGGTCTGCCTCCACCCTCTGGCCACGAAGGCCAACCTGCGGCTCCTTGGACATGCAGAGTGTGCGCCCCTGACACGCCTCATCTCTAGGGGCCTGCCCGAGCCCACCGAGACTCGCCACCAGACAGCCCCTGCCACGCTGCCCTGCTTAACTCTCCACATGGCACTTCCAGGCCTCTTATTTCTCTGTCTCCCCTTCATAAAACGTAAGCTCTGAGAGGACTAGGGCCTTGTCTGCCACATAAACTGCTGGGTTTCAATGTGACAGAGCCTGGCACACAAGTGGTGCCCATAAACACTGCTGAATCAAAGAATGAGTTCTGTACTTAAAGAACAAACAGAAAACTGCTCCTTCAACAGGCTGGGTCAGAGAACAGTGCAGTAAACACCAGGGCAATGACTGGCGAGCGGGCCCATGGAGGAGACAAAGTGGGTAACTGTCAACTCTGAAACCGAGGGCCCCTGGCTGCCCATGTGTCTTTGGGGACCTGTCTCAAGGGGTCGGGCCACAGTCTCTAGCTGGCACCCGGGGGAGGGGGTATCGTGGGAAAGACAAGGGTGCTGCCCACTGGCACCCTCCTCCCCACATAAGACACCCACGGGAAAGATCCAGGGCAGACAAAGAAAAGCAGACAAACTGACCCAAAGTGCCTGGGATTAAATCTCAGCTTCTCCTTCCAGATGCTCACTGAGGGGCCACCCAGTGCCAAGGCCCTGGGGCCAGGAGCACAGACATGACCAGAGGTGCTTCCAGGAGGCCCTCCTGACCCAGAGAAGGAGACCCTCGCACAGGTCACAACCCCAAAGCAAAGACACTGATCAGACCACAGCAGGCAATGGGACCCGAGGACCAATCACAGCCCCATCCCACCCCGTGAGCAGAGAGTGCCAAAGCTTCTGTACTCTTTGGCCAGAGATTTTACTTCCAAGAGAACTGATCCAAAGAAAATTTCTAAATTATTAAAGACTTACACACAGGGAGGTTCAAGATAGCACTGCACTCAACCTAGACGTTCAAGCGTAGAAAATCACTTGTGGTACATTCATATAACAAAAAACACTACAAATATAGCCATAATTGTATAAGTAGGAAGTGGCTGTGGCCAGGGAGTGGGTGGTGGGAAGGCCTTTCACTCTTTACCTTGCAAAGCTGGGACCAAGCACAAAAAATTCCCCCAAAGAATAAAGTTAAAAATCTTTTCAATCATTTATTTTTCATTAGGAAATAATAACAGTCAGTTATAAAACAGAAAATGAGGTAAAATTCTGTGCTGAGGAAAACACAATATTTAGACGTATTCATCCATGTCCAAAATAATGCACAAGGACACACACCAAAACACAATAATGGTTACCTTTGATTGATAGGATCTGGGTGATCTTAAATTTATTTTTTGATCCTCCATGTTTATACATAATGGATCAAATATGTATCCAAAATATAAAGGAGAAAAATAACATAACTTTTTAAAGAGAAGCATGAAACCTTGGGTGACAGGGAAAGTAAAGCCCCCGAGAGGCCCAGGAGGCTCCCAGGCCCCTGTAAGCCAGGGCAGGGCCCCTCAGCCCCGCTTAAAACACTCACCTTCAGAAGCTTGAAGCGAGAGGCCGGGACAATGAAGTGTTTGTTCTGCTTCTTCTTGCAGATGCTGCAGCTATGGAAAGACACAAGCAGACCCCGGACGGTGAACAACCCTATGTGCCCTCTGGGTTTCCCAGTCCCAGGAGCCTGCTGACCATGGAGGTGAAGGCCCTCTCACTGCTCTCCAAGGAAGGGTGGCTCGGGCAGGCGGGCTGGGTGCCAGGGGGCCTCTGCTCCGCAGGTCCACACCCAGCAATGCAGGCCACACAACCCTCAGAAAACCAGGACGTGCAGAACCACGTTCCCACTGCCCACCCCCACCCCCGGTTTACGAGTGACGGGAAGGGTGGGTTCTGGAGACTCACAGAAAGCAAGCATCAGGCAGATATCCGCTCTCCGCCTCGGGATCCACATCCCCCGCAGAAACTGACAAGGAGGCCTAGGTGCCCTGACCTCCTCTGCACATCAGAGGAAGCCCAGCTCCAGGGCCCACAGGTCCTCAGAAGTAAACCTAAGTCCCTTGTTTTAGTCCGCCTTTTACGAAACTCTAATTCCACACGAGGTCCTCTAACAGCTTATTCCATAGGGCTGCTTCTTCTATCTGTTAGTACTGGGTCAGGTCCCCGTGGGAGGAATTCCATGGAATTTATTTATTCTTCACATATAACCCAGGCACCATGGCACCAAGGGGCAGAAAGAACTGGCTATTGTTGAACAGTCAGTTTCACACCAACCACAGGTCAGAAGTCGAACCTGGAGGGCCTGACCTATCACACGGTGGGCAGGTGCTGACAGTGGGCCCTCTGCTGACCCTGGTAGCGTCACTTGCCTCACCTAGACATATGGGCCAGGTGGCCTGGGGCATGGCAAGCTTCCAGGTGTGCATGTGCTTGCCACACCCCACCCAGTTCTGTGGAGTTCTGCAGACTCTGCCCAAGGCCTTTCATCCAGCATCCAGCCCGACCATCTTCAGGGTACTACTCTCTCCCACACACGGGTGGCACTCTTCTCTGAGAAACTGCCTGGCCCGAGTTGAGGGACCCCTCCACATCCCCTGAGGCTGTGCTGCAGGACTTGAGCTGTGTCACGCACACAGCAGGCTGTTATTCTTAGCCTCCCTCCATCTTTAAAATTTTTAATGAAAACATCTAACACACATAAAAGGAAAAAACAGAACATAAACCTTTATGTACCCATCACCTGACCCCAATTCCCTGCTCACGGCCATGGTGGTTTCACCTGGATCCCAACTCCCCAGACGATGCTAAAGCGCCCTCACACGCTGTGTCCTCTGAAACAATGTAGGAAGACACTCACTTGCAGTCAAAGATGTGCAGGTCAGCCGAGGCCCAAACTTCAAAGCGCACCGCCCCACAGTGGCAGCCTCCTGTGTGTTTCACCAGGCCCTGGTATTCGCTGGAAGGAGCAGAAATCAGAGATTAGGATTCCTTAGCGGTCAGGCCGCAGTGGAAAGAGAGCAACAAGATGGAACTGGAGTCTTCACGGGACAACGGGGACACGTTTCTGCTTTTGAGAGGTGCCCTCAGTTTTATAAAAGGATTCAGTGCCTTCTTTGTCTATGAGCTCTTTTTTCCACTTCTATTTTGTTAAGTCGCAGAATAAATTATTCCCAGTGTATGGAAAAGAGAACTGGGGTGAAGATCCTAAACCAGCCACCTGAACATTTTTACTTATAGGGCCAGTACTAAGATTTTTTATAAGCAGGGCAATAAAAAAAACAAGGGACAGTAGACAGGGTCCCGGCCTTAGGGACCTTGAGCAGCCATTACACAAATTACTGAATATTTATATGACTGTGAAAAAGTGTGTACAGGCTGCTGAGAAAAAGAAAGACAAGGGGACCAGACCGAGTCCAGTGGTTCAGAAGTCTTTGAGAAAGTTAACAAAAGGCTCCTATAATTCTGCTGTATTTCCCTCCGGTATTTTGCATACATGTGACTTTTTACAGAGCTATCTGTACACATTATGTTCAACTTTAATCCCTTTAAAACTTGTAAGTCAGGTCCTTCATTGGACATTATTAAGATTTGATAAATATCATCTAAGTACTTTCCAGAAGAGCTGAACACTCTTATCAGTAATGAATGAGAAAACATTTCACTGAATCTTCTCAAGCAATAATTATAGGAAAAGTAGCTTGCTGCAGTTTTAATTTGCATTTATTTGGTTACCAAGACTGTATGCTTTTTCATGTTTCTATATAAGCTGACTCCATTAATTTGATGTATTTTTTCCCTGCATACACAAATAATGTTGATGGTAAAAAACAAACCTTACAACATTTGACAGTACTAAAGATGAGAGTCTCCTAACACCCAGAGGGACCCACAGTCAACGGTTTGCTCTATGTTCCTCCAGATTCATACAATAATGTTTTAACAGTAACAGTGAAGTTACATATTCTAATTTAGTTTTTCTTTCTTGAATGAATGTAACTTGCACCAATCTGATAGGTTAGAAAAAACAACTCATCCTTTCACCTCAACACTTTGAATTTTTTTTTTTTTTTTTTTTGCCATTTATCAGTTCGTTTTAAAGTCTAAATTTACTCCAAATCTGCGTTTTACGACACTGGGCAGTAGCTGGCACACTTTAAGGGCTCAAAATTGTTGGATGATGTAGATTTTAAAATGTTCATCCTACAGTCCAAGATGATAAACCAAAAAGTGAAGCACACGGAAAACCCAGTATTTCATCTCTGAGAAGACTCGCCTAACGAAGAGAATTTCTTACGGACAAAAGACCAAAAAAAACACTTTTAAGAAAAAGAGATCCTCAAGTTGTTATGCAATTGTTGGGTTGTTTTGTTTCTTGGGGGGAGGGGTTCTAGTAAAACACGACTGACAATGAAATATTAAAGGCGCTACAGGGCAGGGGCCTCATCCAGACGACGAGGCGCCCCCCAGAGCTAACAGCTCACTGCGAACCCCACGGACGGTCCAAAGTCCTCCTGCGGCCGCTGGGAAAGCCGGGGGTCCTCGGCCCGCGGTCGCAAAGCGGGGAGAAGCAGAGCCCCGGGCCCTGGAGCGCCCGCGGTGGTTCCGAACCCAGCGGCCCGCTCGGTCTTCCCGCCGCCTGGCTCCGCGCACTGCGCGCGCTGTAACCGGGCCGCCGGTCTCCCCGAAGGCTCCGAACTGTCCCAGCGCTTCTCGCCCCGTCCCTGCCCTCACAGCCGCTCTCCAAACACACATGCACAAACACGAAAGAGGCCCCGGAGCAGGGAAACGCGCCGACCCTCATCCCAGGAAGGCTGCCGCCTCGGCGCTCAGCGCGGGCCGGGCGGAGGCCATTGTCTGGCCGGTGCGCGACTCGAGCACCGCGGGGACGTTAGGGGCGCCGGCCCGGCCGCGCCGCACTCACTAAGTGTCCAGCAGCAGCTTGGCGGCGCCCTCGAAGCTGAGCCTCTGCCGCTTTTGGAAGGTCTCCCAGCGCTCCCGCTGCTCGCCCAGGTCCAGCTCGGACGCGGTGAGCGCCGCGGGCGGAGGCGGGGGCAACGGCGGCACCGGCGGCGGCTCCCCGGGGCCCGCCTCCTGCACCGGCGGCGACCGTCGCTTGGCCGCCGGCTGCCTCGCCGCCGCCCGGTTCCCGCCCCCGGCCTGGGCTGCGGGCCGCCGTGCGCGGTCGGCACTAGGGGCCGAGGCGGGGGCCCTGGAGGACCCCGGCCGCTTCTGCCCGCGTGGCTTGGTCGCTCCGCCGCTTCTCGCCCGCCGCATGGCTCCCGCAGCCTGGCGCGCAGGCCTCTCCGCCGCGCGTCCCCGCTCACCCGCGCGCCCGCAGAACCCCGCGCGCTACCGCCGTCCGCGCGCGCCCGCCGCCCCTCTGGCATACGGGGCGCCCCGCCCGCCCCGCCCCGGCCGCTGTCCGGCCTCGGCCCCCGCCCCGCCCGCACCTGGCCGCCGCGAGCGCACCCACCCCTGCTCGCCGCGGGGCCCGCACCTGCGCCGCTCCAGCCGGCAAGCCCTGCGGGATCGCGCCTCGGGCCTCGGCTCCCGACGCTCGGGGCCCGTTTGCACCTGCCGCGGAGCCTCCGGGCCCCCTGAAATCCCTGAGAGCTTCCTCCTGCCTTCCTGAGGCCTGGGTCACCCTGAATTCCCTGTCACATGCGAGCAGACACCCCGGGGCAACTTCATCTCTGATGAGGACAGCACCTGCCTGGCAGGAGCCATCGTGCGCCCGAATGAGCTAGGTAATGTGGATAAATGACCTGCCTCTCCGGGACAAGCAGCAGCTGAAATCAGAGTTCTCACACTTGGGCATTCCTGACAGATTATAAAACAGCGTCTTCAGGGGCTCGAGAGTCAACAGATTATTTCAATTTAATAAATGAATGAACTCCGCAACAAATTCTATTATGGTTCTATTGATCACAGCACCAATTTAAAGACAAACTCACAAGAACCACTGATGGAACTCAAATATTTTCCAAACCTATTTTGTTTCCCTATTTTATTCATATCTTCAAAGAAATAACATTTTCATTTACTAATTTTTACTATTTTTTGTGCCCTACTTCCTTAATTTTCACCTTCCTTTGTTAATTGTTTTTATCTTATCATTAGTTTATTGAATTAAATACAGAGGTTCTTTATTTTTAGTATTTTGTTGTTCAGTCGCTAGGTTGTGTTTGATTCTGCGATCCCATGGACTGTCACACGCCAGACTCCTCTGTCCTCCACTGTCTCCTGGAGTTTGTGCAAATTTATGTCGAGTCAGTGAAGCCATCCAACCATCTCATCCTCTGCCACCCTTTTCCCTTTTTGCCTTTAATCTTTCCCAGCATCAACGTCTTTTTCCACTGAGTGGGCTCTTTGAAGCAGGTGGCCAAAGTGGAGCTTCAGCTTCAGCATCAGTTGTTCCAAAGAATATTTAGGGTTGATTTCCTTTAGAAGTGACTGGCTTGATCTCTTTGCAGTTCAATGGATTCTCAAGACTCCTCCAGCACCACAATTGGAAAGCATCAGTCCTTCGGTGCTCAGTCTTCTTTGTACATGACTACTGGAAAAACCATGGCTTTGATTATATGGACCTTTGCAGGCAAGGTTAACGTCTCTGCTTTTTAATACACTGTCTGTGTTTGTCATAGCTTTCCTTTCAAGGAGCAAATGTGTCTTTTAATTTCAAGGCTGCAGTCACTGTCCACAGGAATATTAATGACTATAAATTTCCCTGTGAGTAGAACTTTAGCTGTATGTATTAGGGGTTCATTGGAGGTGTATAGTCTACACACAGCAAAATGCACATATCTTTTATCTTCTACTTTTTTATTGAATACTTTTAAAAATTAAGATGAAAGTGATATAACAGACATTTTAACATGTAGTTCACTGACACTGCATTCATGGTTCTGTACAGTACCACCTCGATCTAGTTCGAAACTCTTCTATTGTTTTTATATTACATTTATACCTTGCTGGTAAATAGAAAATTCACTGAGATAAACACTGTGTCGATTTCCCTCAGCAGATAACTGACATTTTACTAAACGATTTTTTCTTTTTTAACAAGGGTAGCTAAGACACTCCATCTGTATTAACTCTTTCCTAGGCTGCCACCTTTGGGCCAGTTTATGACTCCTTCACTTGGGGTAAATTCCAAATAAATCTGATTTAACTTTTTAACAAGTTTGCTTTAAAATTTTTATATAGTAGATATTGGAAAAAAGGAAGATAAAATTGACACTTTGCTAAAGTGCAATTTTTGTGACTTTTTTTGGAGGAGTTCAATTTTTTTTTTTTAAGTATAGTTGATTTACAAGGTTTCTGGTATACAGCAGTGATTCATTTATACATATATATATATAGTATTCTTTTCTGTTATGATTTATGAGAAGATATTGATATTCCCTGTTTGATAGGAACTTGTTTATCCATTCTATATATAATATACATCTGCTAACACCAAACTCTCTAACAACTGGTTTGTTAGCAAACCAATCTGCTAACAATCCAACACTCCCCACTCCGCTCCCCCTTGGCAACCACAAGTCTGCTCTCTTTGTCTGTGCGTCTGTTTCTCCTCAGTAAACAAGATCATTTGTGTCATATTTTAAATTCCACATATAAGTAGTATCATATGGTATTTCTCTTTCTCTGACTCAGTTCACTTAGTATTATAATCTCTAGGTCCATCCATGTTGCTGCAAATGGCATTATTTCATTCCTTTTTTATGGCTGAGTAATATTCCATGGTATATATGTACCCTATCTTCTTTATCCATTCATCTGTCATGGACAAGTACATTGCTTCCATGTCTTGGCTATTGTAAATGGTGCTGCTTTGAATATAGAGATGAATGTATCTTTCTGAATTATAATTTTGTCCAGATAAATGCCCAGAGTGGGATTGCTCTGGACATCATATGGCAATTCTACTTTTCATTTTTTTTAGTGCCGTTCTCCGCAGTGGCTGTGTCAATTTACATTATCATTTAAATGTGTGGGAGGGTTCCATTTTCTCCACCCTCCCCAGCATTTTTTGTAGACTTTTTAATGATAGCCATTCTGACTGGTATTTCTCTAATAATTAGTGATACTGAGCAACTTTTCATGTGCCTGTTTGCCATCTGTATGTCTTCTATTGAGGTTTCCTGCCTATATTTTGATTGGGTATTTTGGTTCTTTGCTCTTGAGTTGTATGAGCTGTTTATTTTGGAAATTAAACCCTTGCTGGTTGTGCTATTTGCAAGTATTTTCTCCTTTACCACAGGTTGTCTTTTCACTTTGTTTATGGTTTCCTTTGCTGGCAAAATGCACGTATCTTAAATATACAGCTTACGTAACCACCACCAACTGAAATATAGAACATTTCCAGCAGTTTAGAGAGTTTCTCTCAGGTGAAAGAACAGAGGGGACCAGTATTTTGACTTCTATCACCAGAGGTTAGTTTTACCTATTCTTGAACCTTTAAGAACAGCATGTCTGACATCTTTCACTCACTATAATGTTTTTGAAAATCATCCATGTTGTTTTGTGTACATGATTTTATTTGCTGTTGTATAATATTTGACATGAATACATCACAGTTTATTCTCCTGTTGGTGGATATTTGGGTTGTTTCCAGCTTGGGGGCTATTATGAATAAAGCTGTTATTTTATTTACATTTGTGTACAAGTCTGTGAACTCACTTTGGTATATATACTTAGGAGTGAAATTGCTGGGTCATAAATTAGCAGTATACTCTTACAAGAACTACTAAAGAGCTTTCCAAAGGCCACACCATTTTATATCCCACCCGTGTATGAGAGTCACGGGTATGCTATACCCTCACATTTGGTATTGTCAGTCTTTTAAAATTTAGCCTTTCTGGTGGTTTTTTTTTTTTTTTTCATGTCTTTGACAAGCAGTGATGTTGAAAAACCTTTTCATGTGCTTATTGACCACTTGGACATCTTCTCTCTAAAGTGCCTGCTGACAGGCACTAAATTGGCCTGTTTGATATATAAGACTTATTTATGTCTGGATGTGAGTTCTAGGCCAGACATATATATTTAAAATATATGCAACTAGAGATTATCATACTATGTGAATTAAGTCAGAAAGAGAAAGATGAATACCATATGATATCACTTATATGTAAAATCTATCTACAAAATGCAAACAGACTCACAGACATAGAGAGCAGACTTGTGGTTGCCAAGGAGAAGGGGAGGTGGGAGGAGAGGACTGGGAGTTTGGGACCAGCAGAGGTAAACGATTGATACAGGATGCATAAACAACAAGGTCCTACTGTATAGCACAGGGAAGTGTACCCAGTATCTTGTGATAAACCATAATGGAAAAGAATATAAAAAAGGATATATACATAACTGAATCATTTCATTGTACAGCAGAAACTAACACAACATTGTAAATCAATTATATACTTCAATTTTAAAAATTTCTTTAAAGGAATGTAGGAACTTTCCTGGTGGTCCAGTGGTTAAGACTCTGTACTCCCAATGCAAGGGGCACAGGTTAGATCCCTGGTTGGGAAACTAAGATCCCAAATGCCATGTGGTGCGCCCAAAATAAAAAGGAACACAGCCTGACTGACACCTTGATTTTATCCAGTAAGATCTGCATTGGACCTCTGACCTCCAGAACTGGAAGATAATGGCTACTTTTAGCCATTATATATACACATGACTTCCCTGGTGGCCAAGTGGCTAAGACGCCAAGCTCCTAATGCAGTGGACCTGAGTTCGATCTCTGGTCAGGGAACTAGATTCCACGTGTCACAACTAAGATGGAAGATCCCAAGTGCCACACGCAGTTAAGACCTGGCACAGCCAAATAAATAATAAATAAATAAAATTTAAGTGGGCATCTTTTGGTTCTAGTCCAGCCCCTAAAATTACAACATAACAAGGTCTCTGGTGACTCAGGATGTGGAGAGATAGACCCAGAGTATAATGTGCTGGCATAACAATGATAGGGTACACTCAACTTTAAAAGAAAAACATGAAAACCCCTGGCAAATCTGCATAGGATTTTGGGAAAAGGGAATCTGAAAACAGTACAGTGTATTCGACTTGCTTTTTTCTAAAGCATAAGTTCCCATGATTTTGGCCAGAATTGCTAGAAATATAGATGCATGAGAGTACATAACATTGCCCTCCAACGGCAAGCATGCTTTTCTGATACAGTTTGTGCTTGAGATTGAAGGTTGTTTTAGTTGTTTAGTTGGTAAGTCATGGCCAACTCTTGCCACCCCATGGACTGTATTGCTTGCTTGCTAAGTCGATTCAGTCATGTCCGACTCTGGGCGACACTATGGACTGTAGCCCACCAGGCCCCTCTGTATGTGGGATTCTCTAGGCAAGAATACTGGAGTTGATTGCCATGCCCTTCTCCAGGGGATCTCCCCAACCCAAGGATCGAACTGGCCTGCCGTCTCTTATGTCTCTTGCATTGGCAGGCCGGTTTGTTACCACTAGCGCCACCTGGGAAGCCCCATGGACTGTACAGCCTAGGCTGATTCGGCTCCTTGGAGTGTGCAGAATCCACACCCGCCACCAGAGGGTAGGAGTCCCTGTGACACACAGACCAGGCAGGCGCAGCCTCAGGGGGTCAGTGCCCACTCTTAGACACATCATTTTGTACCCACAGGCAGGCTTGAGGCTACCTGCAAGCTTTCTGACTAGCTGCAGATGCAGAAAGCACCTAGCAGAGGTTAGGGTGGGCCAGCCTCACTGTCCCTCTCAATCACAGGAAGTGAAGTGAAGTGAAGTGCTGCTACTGCTAAGTCACTTCAGTCATGTCCGACTCTGTGTGACCCCATAGACGGCAGCCCGCCAGGCTCCCCCGACCCTGGGATTCTCCAGGCAAGAACACTGGAGTGGGTTGCCATTTCCTTCTCCAATGCATAAAAGTGAAAAGTGAAAGTGAAGTCGCTCAGTCGTGTCCGACTCTTAGCAACCCCATGGACTGCAGCCCACCAGGCTCCTCCATCCATGGGATTTTCCAGGCAAGAGTACTGGAGTGGGATGAAGTGAGGAGCACCCAAATCTCTCTGGTCCTGTGACAGGCTTGTTGCTGTCCCTGCTGCTATTTATATCCATTTCTCCTCCCTCCTACGGACATGCCAACGGTAACTTCTGTTTTCTGAGGATTTGCGGGGCCACCACTAACTTCTGTGCCGATCAGAACATGAAGTCTCCGTTCCAGGCAGACACAAGCTGGCAGACATAGGACCTGGCAAGCTGACTGACTGCTCCTGAGTTTAAAAAAAAAAAAAAAGCCTCTCTCTGGGCAAGGGGGGTCAGTAGTCCTGAGACCTTCGTAAGCACCAGGCACAGCGCCAACAGGTGCTTCACATACTGTGTCTGACGGTCCTCAGGCAGGCACAGTGAGTGTCTACATTCTCCTGATGTGGAAATTGAGGGTGTAGATAACTCATGCTCACACAGCTAGCAGGTGGCAGGGCTCATTTCAGAGGGAAGGCCAATGACTTTGGTTGCCTGAAACTTCCTCCCACACCCACTGCGCTCACTGGAGCCCCAGCTAATGCAGAGCCTCCCAAATGAGCTCCCTGCGTTCAAGTCTCCTGCCTCCCCTCCTACTCCCTCACAGCAGGCAAGAGTGATTTTTTTTTAGTTCCTTAAGCTTTGTTTTGTATGTTCTTTTTTCCAAGGAAGAAGCTGCTCATTTCTTAACTGACTGGGTTTCACACAGTACCAAAGGCCCCCGTCCAGACACCCCTCAGGGCCCCGCAGTCCCGAGTCAGGGCGTCCCAAGTTGGGTAGGGGACAGGCAGCCCTCCACTGCCCAGGGGTGTGGTGGGCATACCTTGCTGCCCATAAATACCCTCCACAAATACAGCCCAGTTGTTTCCAGGTAAACAGGCTGAGCTGTAGCAGTCCCAGGGCCTGGCACTAGAGGGACCCTGCTCTGAGGACAGGGGCCCCACACTGGCACCTGCACCCACACCTGCTGGCAGTCCCAGCCCAGAGCGCCAGGGGGCAGAGCTTCCTCATGGCAGTGGTCCCAGTGCCTGCGAGCCGCAGCTCATTGTTACAGTAACTACAGAATATACATGTACAGGTCAAATTACATTAATAAAAAGAATGTCCAACTAGATTAACGAATGGAGCTTTTGTCCATTTTTCTAACATTCCCAACATCCTCCTCCCTGCTCCCTAAGAAGTAACCACCACCCTGAATCTGCTGCTTATCTGATGACATGTGTGGTGGTAGTGGTGGTTCAGTCGTGTCCAACTCTTGCGACCCCACGGACTGTAGCCTGCCAGGCTCCCCTGTCCATGGGATCACCAGGCAAGAATACTGGAGGGGCTTGCCATTTCCTTCTCCAGGGGACCTTCCTGACCCAGGAATCGAACCGGGTTTCCTGTATTGCAGGCAGATTCTTTACTGACTGAGCTACGAGGAAAGCCTTATCACCTGTGTATGTACATCTAAATGGGCTTCCCAGGTGGCTCGGAGGTAAATAATTCGCCTGTAGTGCAGGAGACGCAGGTTTGATCCCTGGGTTGGGAAGAGCCCCCCTGGAGGAGGAAATGGCAACCCACTCCAGTATCCTTGTCTGGGAAATCCTATGGACAGAGAAGCCTGGCGGGCTACAGTCCATGTGGCTGCGAAAGAGTCAGACGCAACTTAGTGACCAAACAACAAACGATGTATGTACATGTATTTAGATTTTACTCGTTTGTTTTTGAATTTTATGTAAGTAAAATAGTACTGTATGCCTTCTTCTGAGACTGTTCTTTTGTGAGTCATCCCTGTGGACATGTGTAGTGGGAGCTGATGCATGTTCACTGGTGCACAGGATTCACAGAACAAACATCCCACAATGCCCATGTCGCTGTTGACAGAGATACAGGTTTAGATGTTGCTACTATGATCAAGCTTGTTCATATCCACTGGGGCAGGTGTGCAAGCGATTCTCTAGGATATAGTGTTTAAAAATCTTTTCAGATAACTTCATTATCTGAGTACATGCCAAGGTTTTATTACAGTCTTGCTATAAGAACAAAGGGCTCTGACAGACCAGGGGTAGGAAGGGGGGGTCCTTTACCAAGGAAGCCTCCAACACCAGCTAGGTGTCCTAGAATTTAACTCAATCTGATGCCACCTGCCTGGAATTACCATCAGATCCCAAAGGTTAAAGGCTCAGTCCCACCAGACTGTCCCCTCACCTCCCCTTTCCCAGACACCAATTCCAAGTCCAGGTTGTCACCTGTGCTTCTGACCCAGACCCACGGCCTCCTTCCTCCTGGAGTTTGACTGATTTGTTCAACCAGCTCACAGACACCAGGAAAACTGTTTACCCACCAGATCCCTGGTTTATTACAGAGGACATATCTCAGGAGCAGACGCACAGGGGCAGGAATGTGGGAAGGGATACAGACCCTCCATCCCTCTCTGGGACCACTCTCACCGCCACTAGTCCCAGCTCCACTGTTCACCATCACAGGCTCTCCAAATCTCGTACTTTAGAGATTTGTTTGTAATTTTAATTGGAGGATAACTACTTTACAATATTGTGATGGTTTTTTTGCCGTACGTCATCATGGAGGCTTCATTACGTAGGCGTGATCGATGAAATCAGTGGCCACTGACGACTGATTCAACCTCAACCCCTTCTCTCCTCCCTCAAGGTGGGGGAGGAAGGCTTAAGCTTCCAACCTTCTGACAAACAGCCCCCAAATTTAAGGCCTTTCCAAAAGTCGCCTCATTAACACAAACTCTGGGAAGGCTGAAAGGTGCTCATTATGAATAACAAGAAATTTTTATCACTCTGACCACTTAGAAAATTCCTAGGGTTTTGGGAGCTCTATGATAGCAGTGAGGATGAAGACCAACTTCTTACAAATCACATCACCACAGTAATCTCTGTTAGACTGTGTATAATGATGCTGCTGCTGCTGCTAAGTCGTTTCAATCGGGTCCGACTCTGTGCGACCCCATAGACAGCAGCCCACCAGGCTCCCCCGTCCCTGGGATTCTCCAGGGAAGAACATTGGAGTGGGTTGCCATTTCCTTCTCCAACGCATGAAAGTGAAAAGTGAAAGTGAAGTCGCTCAGTCGTGTCCAATTCTTCGAGACCCCATGGACTGCAGCCCACCAGACTCCTCCGTCCATGGGATTTTCCAGGCAAGAGTACTGGAGTGGGGTGCCATTGCCTTCTCCAAGACTGTGTATAATAGAAACATCTAATTAAAAATCTTTAGACTCAATAAATAAATAAATAAAAAGATCTTTAGACTCTTGGGGACTTCTCTGGTGGTGCAGTGGTTAAGACTTCCAGCTTCCAATGCAGGGGGCACAGGTTCAACCCCTGATCAGGGAACTGAGATCCCATGTGCCATGAGGTGCAGCCAGAAAAAAAAAATCTTAAGAATCGAATTAAAGTATGAGTATCTAGTATCTCAGAAGAGATCTTATTTTGGTATTTTGGTTATAATCTATGATAAAATTGCTCAAATATGTTATTAGGAATGCTACCTGTTTGTGAATTATGTAAACCCACAGGCCAGACTGAGGATAATTTTTCTTCTGTAATAACTGAAGTGATATTGCTGGATCCAGGAAATATTCTTGCTCAATTTCGTTTTCCAAACGGGTTGAAACAATTTAAACTCTCACCACAGTGGATATTGTCTGACTTTTTAATCCCTGCACATCTGGAGGTTATGAAGTGGTATCTCACCATGGTTTTAATTTGTTTATTCCTGATCTCCTTGAGCAACTTTTTATGATTGCATACATTCTCAGTCACTTCAGTCCTGTCCAACTCTTCATAACCCCATGGACAGTAGCCTGCCAGGCTCCTCTGTCCACAGGATCATCCAGGCAAGAATACTGGAGTGGGTTGCCATGCTCTCTTCTTTCTGACCCAGGGATCGAACCTGTGTCTCTTACATCTACCTGCACTGGCAGGCAGGTTCTTTACCACTAGCACCACCTGGGAAACCCCAGCTTTTTATGTTTATCCCATTCTATTTCCTCTTCTATATTCTTCATATACTCTAGATCTGTGCTATCAATATGGCAGCCACTAGTCACATGTGACAACAATTAAAATTAAATACAATTTAAAACTGAGTTTCTGGGCTGCAGCAGACGACTTTGGCATGATGTCTCACACCATCTTACTGGTACAGCCTACCAAGAGGCCAGAAGGCAGAACTTACGCTATGAATCTGTGAATGAGCATATGGAAGGTGTTTGTAAAATGTATGAACACCTGAAGAAAATGAATCCCGACAGCCCCTCTATCACATATGATATCAGTCAGTTGTCTGATTTTACTGATGACCTGGCAGACCTCAGCTGCGTTGTTTACCGAGCTGATACTCAGACATACCAGCCTTATAGCAAACACTGGATTAAAGAGAAGATCTACGTGCTCCTTCATCACCAGGCCCAACAGGCTTGGAAACAGTTGAGTTTGGAAGCATTATGGGGATGGGGGTGGGCTTGGAACACAACTGTGTGCAGTGTGCTGTAGTGGAAGTTTTGTATTATATTTATCCCATTTCCGTTTTGGTATACCCTAGCCAGAATTGAATGTATTAGATAAAATGTGATGATCTTGTTCAATCTGAAACCGCCTTTGCCCCCTCCCCACCTTTTTATTACTTAAACATTTTTAAGATGATTTAGATGGAAGTTGGTTAACGTTGGTTCCAGTCCCTCAAACTGTTCATACTTGCTTTATAATATCCACTGTACTAATCCTCCTTCAAATTGGGGTGGGAAGTGGTGGCATAGTTTAGTTACGTCCTCAAGATAAAGTCTTGGTGAAAAACAAATAAATGTTCTTTAGTTTAAAATAAATAAATAAAACTGAGTTTCTCAGTCTCACTAGAAGTAAGTCAAGTGCCCAGTTGAATTTATGAAAGATCTACCAAAGCTCTTTTCCTTGGTCATGAGGATATTTGCCTAGATGTCCATGTAAAAAATATAAAGTCTTGCCTTTCACAGGTAAGGCCTAAATCCGGCCATAATTTAGTTTTGGGTGTGGATATATTTTCATTTTTTCCAATAGTCCCTTCTTTACCGAATGTATACTAGGCTTTTTTATATGCATGGCTCTTTCTCTGAGCTTCTAGTCTGTTTCACTGATCCTGAGCTGATCACATTGTCTTATTATAACTTTAAAATATAATAAAGGCTTGACATCTTGAGTTTTCAGGAGTGTCTTGACTGTTCTCAGACCTGTGCACATCCATATAAAAAAAATTTTTTTTGGGGGGTGCCATTCCAAAGGCATGTTGATCCCCAGCCAGGGATCAAACCCACACTCCTGCAGTGGAAGGGAGGTGTCTTAACCACAGACTGCCGGGGAAGTCACCATAAAAATTTTAGATTTGCTGTTCAAGTCCCCCATAAAATCCTGTTATAATTTTGATCGGAGATGCTTAAATCTACAGGTGGATTTGGGAAAAACAAACAACTCTACTATCTATGTGCCAGGTCCTGTCCATGGCCCTGGGGATGTAGCAGTGAACAAGACGGACAAGGGGATGTCCCATCTAAATTGTGGTAAAATCCAAACTCTTCACCATCGCCTATGAACCAGTCCACAAGACCTTCCCTGACCCCCTGCTGGCCTCTCACCACTTGCTCTCACTCTGGGCTCCAGTCACAACTTCCTTTGCAGCCCTGGACCTCAGCAAGCATTCTCCAGCTGTGTTTTTGCCAGAATCCACTCTCCACTCTTTGCGCCTTACTTGTGTAACAGGCTCTTTCACCTTAAGCAAGTGTTTGCTCAAACGGCCACCTTTTCAGAAAGGCCACTGTGCTACCTAACAGAGCAGCATCTCTCTCTAACCTTAGCTTTATTCCATAGCCCTCATCACTACCTAACACATTAAAGGTCGTTTTGTTTTGTTGTCTGCCTCCCTACGAGAAACTGAGCTCCCTGAACCAGGAACTCCATCTGTCTTGTCCATTATCACGTTCTTAGGGCTTTGACCTATGCCTGGAACATAGTTGTTTTGTGGCTAAGTCGTGTCTGACTCTTTGTGACCCTGTGGACTGCAGCACACCAGGACTATAAGCAAGCACTCAGTAAATTTGCTGAATGAATGAAAGAAGCAAGATCAAATGATCAGGCAGGTTTGGAAAAAACCCAGGTGAGCTCTCTGAGTTGGTACAGCTACCCAAAGTTTTATAAATATTTGTCTAGTGCTTATCAACTTTTAAAAAATGGCCACATTCCCCGAAGACTTCCAGGGAGAATAGTATTTAACCATCTAATGATTTTAGAGTCTGATCTGCAAGTATGTTATCATCATATTACTATATGAGGGTTTGGGAGATAGATTTTATTTTTTTTAATATTTGGCTGCACTGAGTCTTAGTTATGGCTTATGGGATCTAGTTCCCTAACCAAGTATTGAACCTGGGCCCACTACACTGGGAGTGCAGAGTCCTAGCCACTGGACTACCAGGGAAGTCCCTGGGCAGATAGAATGTAATTAATTCCAATTTATCAACATTTTATTTTACAGATTACACTGTGGTATCATAATTAAGAGATCTTTACTTAACTGAGGAACACACAAAAATATTTTTTCATTTAGACGTGACTAAACAGGTCACTGGTCCCTGCTGATGTCCACTGGGGTCTGAGGGACAATGCTGTGCACTGGAGCCCCTGGTCTCCTGTACCACAGTGCCTTCCAGTGAGCCTGGACATTGAGCCACTTGGTCTGGGCGGGAGTGTTACAGCCTGCAGATGCCCACTGAGCACCTACTGTGTGCCAGGCATCAGTCTGGATACCATGATAACACAGTCTCTGACCTCCTGGGCTTCCAGTGTACGGGAGGTGAAAAATGAGTGAGCAGAGCAAGCTCAGGCATCGATAAATGTGCTGAAGGCAAGAACAAAGTATTCCAGTGGGTAGGACAGTGTGGTCAGAGAAGACCTCTCTGAGGAGCAGACTCCTGAATTGAAACCTGAATGACAGGATAAAAAGGAAGAGCAGTCCAAGCAGAAGGACGAACACAAGCCCCCAGATCAGCAAGGGCCAGACGGGGCTGGGAGACGGACGGAAGGCTGTTGGCGGAGGATTAGAGTGACCGAGGGAGTGCAGTGGGGTGGCTCTGAGCAGGAGGCTCCCTCTGACCTCACTGGGCCTGAAAGCCACAGCGAGGACTCTGGGTCTGACTCGGGAACAACAGGAAGCAGAGGAGTGATGGGCAGTGAGTGAGCTGCTGGATTTGCCAGCGATGGACACGCCCATTCGAGACTACTCTGTGCTCAGCCTGAGGCCTGGAGGCCAGAATGCAGACATCAGAAAAACCATCTTCTCCAATACCTGGCCAGGGAATACGAGCCAGAGAATTTTATATGGAATGGAATCACACACTCTGTACCCTATACTCTTTTTTGTCTGGCTGCTTTCATTCAACATAATTTTTTTGAGATTCATCCATGTTGTTTATATATGTATAAATACTTAATTTATTTTTAATTCTGAGTAGTACTCCCATGGATGGAGGAGCCTGGTAGGCTGCAGTCCATGGGGTCACTGAGAGTCAGACATGACTGAGCGGCTTCGCTTTCACTTTTCACTTTCATGCGTTGGAGAAGGAAATAGAAACCCACTCCAGTGTTCTTGCCTGGAGAATCCCAGGGACGGGAGAGCCTGGTGGGCTGCCGTCTATGGGGTCACACAGAGTCGGACACGACTGAAGTGACTTAGCAGCAGCAGTACTCCATTGCATGGCTGTACTACAATATATCACAAGGACTTATCATGTATGTAATTGATTGTGTCTCTCTCTTTCCACACTGGTTGGGAAAAAAAACTACCAAAACTATCTGTGACCCACTTCTAGCTGACTTCAAAGCCAGCATTTTCTATACTCATCTCACTCCTCATTTTTCTTTTTTTCTCCTTTGTTATAAGCTCCCCATCCATTTATCTTTTATTTTGTTACACTACAAACATTTAGGTCAGTCATCTAGGTACTGCTCTGAAACAAAGATCAAGTAACAATACTTGTCACCCTGCTTGTTTACTTTTATGCAAAGTACATCTTGTGAAGTGCTGGGCTAGATGAAGCACAAGCTGGAATCAAGATTGCTGGGAGAAATATCAATAACCTCAGACACGCAGATGACACTACCCTTGTGGCAGAAAGCAAAGAGGAACTAAAGAGCCTCCTGATGAAAGTGAAAGAGGAGAGTGAAAAAGCGGGCTTCACACTCAACATTCAGAAAACGAAGATCATGGCATCTGGTCCCATCACTTCATGGCAAATAGATGGGAAACAGTGAGAGACTTTATTTTCTTGGACTCCAAAATCACTGCAGATGGTGACCGCAGCCATGAAATTAAAAGACACTTGCTCCTTGGAAGAAAAGCTATGACAAACCTAGACAGCATATTCAAAAGCAGAGACATTACTTTGCCGACAAAGGTCTGTATAGTCAAAGCTATGGTTTTTCCAGTAGTCATGTAAGGTTGTGAGAGTTGGACCATAAAGAAGACAGAGCACCGAAGAATTGATGCTTTTGAACTGTGGTGTTGGAGAAGACTCTTGATAGTCCCTTGGACTGCAAGGAGATCAAACCAGTCAATCTTAAAAGGAAATCAGTCCTGAATATTCACTGGAAGGACTGATGTTGAGGCTGAAGCTCAGATACTAACCACCTGATGTGAAGAGCTGACTCATTAGAAAAGACCCTGAGGCTGGGAAAGACTGAAAGCAGGAAGAGAAGGGAATGAGAGGATGAGATGGTTGGATGGCATCAGCGACTCAATGGACATGAAGTTGAGCAAGTTCCAGGAGATGGTGAAGGACAGGGGAGCCTGGCACACTGCAGTTCATGGGGTCGCAAACAGTCAGACACGACTGAACAACAACAGTAAGTAACAGTGCTCTGCTTTGATTTGATTTGACTAGTTCTTTCCTGCTGCTTGCTTAGGAATGCTGAGCTTTGTCGATTTGGTCTATTCATAGATGCTCATCATCTCCTATTTGGCCAATGGCCACCATGTCTGGAGTGCTGGTCTCTGATCTCATCCCCTTTCTATGCATCTGCTATGATGTCACCTAGTTATCATTCTACAGTAGGAATCTGAACATGTCCTTCCCATGCAGAACACCTGCAAGAAGAATCTAAAGTCCTCAGCATAGCCAGCCAGGTCCTTCATTAGTCATTCATTCTTTCAACAAATATTTACTGAGTGCTGACCATACACTAGGCTGCATGCTAGCTGGCTAAGAGTGGAGGTATGGTGATAAACCAGAGAGACCTGGTCTGTACCTCATAGAATTTATATTCTAGTGGAGGAAACAAAGAGATAAACAACCATGTAAGTAATACAATTATGGATTATGTAAACATGAACTCATTTTGAAAGAAATAACCAAGGTGCTGCAGTTGAGTACCGGGAGCAGGAATGGGTGTTAGAGAAGGCCTTTATGAAGATGTGATGTTTACACTGCATAAAGTAGGAGACAGCAGGAGCCACAGAAGAGTTCTGGGCAAAGGAAACATCAAGTGCCAAGGTCCGGAAGTGGGAAATGCCTGGGACGGCAGGACCACTGGAGATAATGAAGCTGCTGGAGTGTTGAGCTCTGCCTCCTTCTCCAGGCTTATTTTCCACCTGCAGTCCCCCTAAATCCCAGACACAAATAGGTACCCACCTGTTCTTTATCACACTATGCCTTCTCACTTTTCACCTGCTCCTCTCTCTCTGGACAATCCTGACTCTTCCCTGAGCTTGGGCTTCTAAGTAATTCCTTTGTGGTAACTTTTGGGTTGCTCTGCTACCCTCCTACAGGCAGCTAGATGGCTCCTTCCTCTTCTATGCCCCCACAGAAGTCTATGTACTTCTCCTTGTTTGTGCAGCTAACATTTACTGAGTGCTTCTTGTGTACCAAAAACTGGTCTAAGCATTCTACCTGTAGAAACTAACCTTGCAAGGGAGGTTCATGCAACCGTCAAAAACCCTGTAAGGGGGACCTCCTTGGTGGCCCAATGGTTAGGGATCCACTTTGCAATACAGGGGACCTGAGTTCAATTCCTGGTCAGGGAACTAAGATCCCACATGCTGCAGAGCAACTAAGCTCTGGTGACACACAGAAAGTTCCTGCATGATGCAATGATGCCAAATAAATAATTTAAAAAATAATTAAAAAAAAAAACCTATAAGCTAGGTATTATTACTATCTCTGCCCTATATACATGAAGACATTGAGGCCCAGAGAAGTTGAATAACTCACTGACAGTCACAGTGAGTAAATGGTAGAGTCAAGATTTCAACCCAATCCAGTCTGTGCTTTAACCACTAAGCCATTTTTGCCTTTCAAGATTGACAACAGTAACTAGCATTGATCAAGCACCCCCTATAAACTGGGCTTTCTTCTCAACCCTTTACATGAGTTAATTCATTGAATCTTCCAACAACTCATTAAGATAAATACTCTCAGGATCACAATGACCCCCTTTATTGGCACTAAAACCACGACCCCATTGGGTGGGGGCCCAAGTCCTACCCAAGTCAGCAACCTCAAAGCCTTCCATACCCAGAAGCTGCTGAACATGTCTGCTGAATGAGCAAAGAAACCAACAAACCTAGTCTTTCTCTTGGCTCAACATTAAACTTCAAGGGACTGTCCTGGTGATCCCGTGGTTAAGAATCTGCCTTCTAATGCAGGGGACACGGGTTCAATCCCTGGTCACGGAACTAAAATCCCACACACTGCAGGACAATTAAGTCCATGAGCCACTACAAAGATCTGGAGTGCCGTAACTAGGGCCTGATGCAGCCAAAAACAAATAAATATTCTTTATAAAAACAAATAAACATAAAACAAAAATTTTAAATTTTAGCATCTTTGTTTCTAACAGTGAAAACTAGGAATATCTTGATGTTAAACTGTGATATCTTCACATAGAATACACAGCAGCTAAAGCAATTGAACTAGCTTTGTCAACACAACTAAGCCACAAAAAACAGTATTAAAAAAGGGAAGTTGTAGAATGATAGCTAGAGTATGACATCATTTACATAAAGTCTAAAAACAGGTGTTTTAGTCTGCGCAGGCTGCTATAACAGAACATCACAGACTGAGCAGCTTATAAACAATAGAAACATTTTTTTTTTTTTCACAGTTCTGGAAGCTGGGAAGTCAACATTAAGGTGCTGGCAGATATAGTGTCTGGTAAGGGGCCACTTCCTATGTCCTCACATGGGGCAAAGGGGCTCTCTGGGACCTTTCATAAGGGCACTAGGCTCATTTTTAAGAGCTCTGCTCTTGTGGCCTAATCACTCCCAAAGGCCTCACCTCCAAACATCATCACACTAGGGTTAGGTTTTAACACGTGAATTCTGGGGGGTCACATTCAATCTATAGTAACATGTAGTATTTATGGATGGAGAAGGCAATGGCACCCCACTCCAGTACTCTTGCCTGGAAAATCCCATGGATGGAGGAGCCTGGTGGGCTGCAGTCCATGGGGTCGCTAAGAGTCAGACATGACTCAGTGACTTCACTTTCACTTTTCACTTTCATGCATTGGAGAAGGAAATGGCAACCCACTCCAGTATTCTTGCCTGGAGAATCCCAGGGACGGGGGAACCTGGTGGGCTGCCGTCTATGGGGTCGCACAGAGTCGGACACGACTGAAGCGACTTAGCAGCAGCAGCAGCAGCAGTATTTATGGAAACATTAATGTATGTTATTAGTTTTAAAAGGCTCCCGTGGTTGATAAACATCAAATTCAGCACTGTGTTACCTCCAAGAAGAGAAAGCTATTGGTATTGGAGAGGGAATACTTTAAAAAAAAAAACCCAACAAAAAATTAACACAGATCCATACAGGTCCAACCAACTGAGTTTTGACAAAGGTGCAAAAGTAATTCAATGGAGAAAAGATAGTGTTTCCATGGTGAAACTGGAGGAATTTGACATCCAAAAGTGAAAGAATGAACCTCGACTTAAGCCTCAAAATGAATTATAGATTTACATGTAGGGAAAACACAAAGTCTTTGGGATCTAGGGCTAAGTGAAGAACTCTTAGACATGACACCAAAAGCACAATCCATTAAAGAAAAGAATCAACAAATTGGACTTGGTCAAAAATTTTAAATTTTGCTTTATGAAAGATGCTGTGAAGAGGAGAAAACAGGCAACTGGGGAACTGCAGGTCTTAGAAGGCTTACAGAGCAGATGTAACAAAACAGAAAGATAGGTAGATGGGCAAGAGGTTGGGCTCTGAGAGTTGAGTACTGGGGTTTAAGAAAGCAGAGTCCGATCATTTTAGGTGATGTCGAGGTTTGTTGCTTAGGTGAAATGGAGGTGATTGTGGAAGAGATCAGGTAAGCATAAGATAGAGTGTTAAGACATCTCAAACTAACAAACTTTTGTACTTCAAAAGACACCACCAAGAAAGTGAAAAGACAACTTATAGGATGGAAGAAAATACCTATATTTTCTAAGAATTTGTATGTAGAATATACAGCGAACTCTCAAAACTCAACAGTAAAAAAGGTAAACAATCCAATTACAAAATGAGCAAAAGAGACGAACAGGTATTTCAGCAAAAACAAAATCCACATGGCAAAGAAGCACATGAAAATACATGCAACATCATTAATCATTAGGGAAATGAAAATTCAACATCTGAACACTGCACAAGAATTACATAGCTAAAACTTAAAAAAAAAATAAAGTGACAATACCAAAGGCTGTGAGGGTGCAAAGAAACTGCATCTCCCAGACACTGGGGGTGGGAGAATAAATAATACAACTGCTCTGGAAATGGCAGTTTCTTAAAGACCTAACCATACACATACCTGATAACCCAGCAATTACACTACTGGGCATTCATCCCAGGGAAAGAAAAACATCTGCTTACACAAAAATATACATGAATGATCAGAGAACCTTGTGTTAAAAAGGAGACAAAATGCTCCAAGAGGAGTCACTTGTGTCAGGCCCCAGGGAAACAATCTAAGACTTCATTCCTAACCCAACTGCAGTTACAAGCTTCCCCAGGAAACTGACCTTTAACCAGACAACCTGGAATGTCCTCGTCAGCACTAGGATCCATCCTTGTGATCCGTGGATACCTCTGCCCTTCCCCTTAGGCAAGGAATGCAGCCTCGCCTAAAAACAAGATATTCTTTGCTAATTCTTTCCTTTTTTCTGCTTCCTCTCTGCCTTTAAAAATCTTTTCTTTTCTGCAGCTCAACAGAGATCCATTGCTAGAAGGGATGTTTCCTGATTCACAAATTGTTGAATACAGTGATCCTTATATTTATTCAGTTGAGTTTTTGTTACTTAACATTTGTAATAGTTAAAAACTGGAAACATCCCGAAAGTCCATCTGTAGGTGAATGAATAAACCAACTGTGGGACACATATACCACAGAAAGATATTCAGCAGCAAAAACGGATGAACTCTTCATATATTCAACAATTCCGATGAATTTTACATGAAAAATGTCAAACTCCTATGGCTGGAGGGACATGCCTAATGAAATCTTAATTCCTTTACAGGTTACATACTGTACGATTCCCATTTATGCAACATTCTTAAAATGACAAAATTATAAGTGGATTTTATAAATGACAAAATGCAGAATGGATTAATGACTCCCTGGGCTTGCGGGGAAGGGGTAAGAGAAGTTGTGACTGACCATAAGAGGTTATCCTTATAGTGATGAAAACAGCTCTGTACCTTGATCGTGCTGGGGGTGACATGAATCTACTACCCACGTGATAAAACTGCATATATACTAAAGTGCATGTAAAACTGCTGAAGTCTGAATAAGGTCTGTGTGTTGCACCAATGTTAATTTCCTGGTTTTGACATTGTACTACAACTGTGTAAGCTGCTGTCATTGGGGGAAAATGGGCGAAGGGTACATTGAGACTTCCCTATATTTTTGTGAGTTCTTATGAATCTGTAATTATTTTTACATAAAAAAAATCATTAAGGAAATGCAAATCAAAGCCACAATGAGGTGTCACCTTACACCCATGAGGAGAATCTTTTTTTTTTAAATAACAAATGTTTGTGAGGATGTGGAACACTCAAAATTGTACACAGGGGAGGCATGTAAAATGGTGGAGTTTCTGTGAAAAACAGTTCAAAAAAATTAAAAATAGAATTACCTTAAGATCCAGCAATCTAATTTGTAAGTGCATATTCAAAAGAACTGAAAGCAAGATCTTAAAGAGATATTTGCACAACCATGTTCACTGTAGCAGCTCATTATTCACAAAAGCCAAGAGGTGAAAGCAATCCACATATGCATAGATACATAAATAGACAAAATGTGCTGCATACATTCAGTGGAATACTGCTGCTGCCGCTGCTGCTAAGTCACTTTAGTCGTGTCCGACTCTGTGCGGCCCCAGGGATGGCAGCCCACCAGGCACCCTCGCCTCTGGGACTCTCCAGGCAAGAATGCTGGAGTGGGTTGCCATTTCCTTCTCCAATGCATGAAAGTGAAAAGTGAAAGAGAAGTTGCTCAGTTGTGTCCGACTCCTAGCGACCCCATGGAGTGCAGCCTACCAGGCTCCTCCGTCCATGGGATTTTCCAGGCAAAAGTACTAGAGTCAGTTGCCATTGCCTTACTGTTCAGCCTAAAAAAGGGAAACTGTCACACACACAAATAGTGTATGATTCCACTTACATAACTTACCTAAGATAGTCAAAATCATACAAAGTAGAATGATGATTAGGGGAAGGAGAAATGGGGGGTTGTTATTTAATGGGTATAGAGTTTCAGACTGGCAAGAAGAAAAATTCTAGATATGTTATACAATAATGTGAACACAGTTAACACTACTAAACTGTACATTTATAAGTGTATAGTTGGTCTGTGGGCTGAAACCACTGAACCCCAAGTGCCTAGAGCCTTTGCTCCACAACAAGAGAAGCCACCAAAATGAGACGCTTACACACTGCAACTAGAGAATAGGTCCTGCTTGCCACAACTAGAGAAAGTCCACGAATAACAAAGACCTAGCACAGCCAAAGATAAATAATATTTTAAAAAATGTTTTTTAAAAAGTGCATAGTTCGTAAGATAGTAAATTTTATGCCCTATTTTTTTTTTCACTAAAATATTTTTAAAAGCTTAAGCAAAACAGCTTTTGCTATTTTGTTAAGACTTAACAAAGTTGGGTGGTGATTATATGGTGTTTGTTATATTATCTCCAACTTTCATATATGTATATAATCTTTCACAGTGAAAATCTTTCTGAATAGCTATTCTTTTACAATTTTTTATTTATTTGGCTGCTCTGGGTCTCAGTTGCATCACTCCAGATCTTCAGTCTTTATTGAGGTACCTGGAATCTACTTCATGACCAGGGATCACACCCCGGCCCCCTGCATGGGGAGCATGGAGTCAGCCACTGGACCACCAGAAAAATACCTTGAATAGCTATTTTTAAATGGACAAATTTTAAAAATTTTGAGGACCAATATAACGACAATTTAGAATTTTGCTATGTTCATTTGGGCGCTCAACATCAAAGTTTCTAACTTGCTAGTAAGCAATCAGAATTAGTCTCATAATCCTGTTGCAATAAACTGCCAAACAAGGAAATGACACACCACAGAATAACTCTGTATTTTAAATGTCAGCGATGTCAAGAAAACAATTGTGAATTTGTAATTGGAAACAGTTTTCTCACAGATTTTTATTAAAAGACCTCTAGCTAAGTAAAAAAATCACTGAATCTTAGAATTAAATTCTTTCTTTCAAAGGAACTGCCTAGGTAAAACCATTTGCACATGGTTATTAGATAAGTAGTCTTTTTGCTTTGTGTTTTAAATGTCTAAGGCTGTCAACAGTTTTTTTCCCTCAGTTGAACAAATGGGAAACTACAGTTCACTGAACAAACATTTATTAAGCACAAGGCCAAGTACTGTGCTAGATTTTCAAATTTGTGATTTCAGGGATTTTTGTCGGTCTATTCTTTAATGTGTTTACAGACTACCTTTTACAATCACCAGAAATGACGTTATTATTAAAAGTTTCATTAAAAAAACTCATCTTGTCTATTAAACATGGAACGCATACGCCTCTTTTCTGAAAACATTTTTCTGTGCTGAGGTTACCAAATGCACTTTGTTCAAACATTAAACCAGGAAGTTGTATGACTAACTTCTGGCAACTGCTAGAATTCCCAGCCCTGAACCCATATCAAACCATGAGATCTCCATTCTAGATCATTCCACCAATTCACAGGGATGGCTCAAGAGGAGCTATCAGTTAGTGAAACAAGCTCAGACTACTGACCGCCAGACTAACAAAAACGAAAATTCATACTTTTTACCATGAACGTTTTATCAACTACATCATCGACCAAATTATCTTCAAGAAACTGTTCATTTCTATCTCCTATCATTCATGTAAATAGATTTTAGCAAGTCATAATAAATTTATCGCTGTCTGGGCATTAATTCAAATGCTTGTCACATTGTACCTCCTCTTACTGTTAAGCGTTGAAGGATTGTCATTTAGACTCAAGACCTTTTCTAAGTGATAACTAGCCACTCTGTAGTAAGGTGCACATCTCCAGACCACCTCCTAACTTCGCGAGGTTGCTGCTACGCGACAGCCACTCGCATGTTTATTTACACCCCCACCAGCATGACTCAGCCACCGGGCTGCGTGACTGCGGACCCAAACACGTCTGTCTTAGTCACGTTCCCCCGGTTATCTCGTTGCTGACCAGCGGCCACACCCGCGGCGGGGTCCTAGCTGGTTAAACCACCCGCAATGTGGCTGGCACAACCAACATATTGATAGGACACTAAAAACGCTAGTGTCGCGAATTCTTTCGTGCGTGAATTCTGTCTCTCCATGTGGGTTGTCGGCTCCCCGGTCCATATCATCTTTCACTCTGGGTCTGGACAAACAGCAGTGAGGGAAAAGGGTGTGCGGAGGCATTTCTAAGCACGGCTACCGGGTCACCTGGAGTGGCGATTGGGGGGAGAGGGGGCTGTGCAGGGGAGCAGTGGGCAGTGTGGGGACTCCGCAATGAGCAAGGGGGAGAAGGCCTCCACTGCGGGGGATGGGGGTTCGTGGCTAGGAATGGGGAGTGGGAGGAGGCCTCTGCGTGGGAGACGTTGCCGGGAGGAGTGCCCCGCGTGGAGGGAGATCGGGAGGAACATGGGGGGAACCTCGTCAGGAGAACGCCTCCGCGGTGGGGGAGGGGTGCTCCTCGGTCGGTGGGGCGGAGGGGGTTGGGGGATACTCGGGCCCAGCACGGAGTCCCAAGAGTCTAGTTTTCGTCTCCTCAAAGCACGACCAAAGCACCCTAACTGTACAAGGTGACTAAAGTTCCGCAACTGTGCTCCAGACAACAAAAATAAAACCGGCCGATGTGAGAGGGGCTTGTGCCTCAGAGCAGACACCAGAAAAACTGCGGGGTCCGCCGCCTACCTCCTGGGCACCTCCAGACCACCACTTTCTCGGGAAAATCACCGCAGAACCCGCTATATTCTGACCTAAAACCCGACAACACAGTTGAGAGAGCCGGGCCTAAGAAGCAGGAGGGAAAGACCCCTCCTCCACCCTTAGCCGGAAGTATGCTTCTCTAGTGAAGGCGCGCGTCTGCCGCGCACGCGCTCTCAGTTACTAAGCAACGTCGTTGCCGAATCACCCCAGCGGGAGCCCAGCAACAGCCGAGCCGCTGCCTTCTCCACCAATCAGAGCCGGGCTCGCCTCACACCCCTCACCAATCAGCGCCGGCGCTGCAAGGAAGTTTCCAGAGCTTTCGAGGAAGAGCCCCTTAACTCGAATTCATCCGCCCGATAGTTTTCCTACCTTTTCCTAAAGGAGGAGAAGGATCATCTGGAGGAGAGGGGAGCTGATTTGTTAGGATCCTTTTTTCCGGTTCTGAGGAATTTAGAGCTCAGTCGAAGGACATAACTGCGTCGCGAGAGGTGGGGCCGCGTGAACTACTTTCGGCAGCGCAGGGACACTAGGCCTACGTAAGAGTGATAAGTGACGCAACAGACGTTGTATAAATATCGGCCCCGCCGAGCCGGAGCACTTAGACGCGACGGGCATTGTTGGGTTCCTGTGTCGTCTTTGAGGTGACTCGGCGTGATTGAATTTGCGGCATCTTCGTATTCACTCACAGGTACTGCACCGCAGCCGTGAGCGTCGGGAGGAGCGAAGAAGGGGGCTTCCGTGAGGGCGAGCCGCAGAGGGCTTGGAGTCCGCGAGACGAGGCGGGTGGGGGTGGGGGAGGGGAAGCGAGGTGACGCGGCCCCGGCCTTTCCGGAAGAGCGGGCCTTGTTTACGTGTCCGGAGCGGGGGCGGTTTGGCGCGCGCGCCCGCCCGCCGGCGGAGGTCAACGGACACTTAACCGATGGAGATTCCATCGCATCTGCTTCAGGGGGGAAAGGTGGAAGAGAGGTAGTCGGCGGGGGCTTCTGGAAACGTTTTTAATTCGAATTCTGCCGTAGCGGAGGTGTAGGTCCCCAGTTGCGTTTAAAAAAGTTTTTTATCTAAATGCTGACATGATGACTAGATTTGGGGGGAATTGGGCGGGATTTTAACGAAGTATCTGGACAGTTCTGGATGATAATCTCAGGTACTTTCCATTCTCCAGCCTGTTAGGGAGACGTCTTGACTAAGGAATTTTGCCTTCAATGACTGATACATTGTCTAGTAAAAAAATTAGGAGAGATCTTGATGTAGTTAAGGCGTTTTAGAATATCTTTTAAAAAACTGATTAACTGTGAAAGGCGGTAGAAGATTCTGAAAATGGCACAGTAACGCTTTTCTTTTGAACCTTATAGGTCAAAATGCAAATCTTCGTGAAAACCCTGACCGGCAAGACCATCACCCTGGAGGTGGAGCCCAGTGACACCATCGAGAATGTGAAGGCCAAGATCCAGGATAAGGAAGGCATTCCCCCTGACCAGCAGAGGCTCATCTTTGCCGGCAAGCAGCTGGAAGATGGCCGCACTCTTTCTGATTATAACATCCAGAAGGAGTCGACCCTGCACCTGGTTCTCCGTCTGAGGGGTGGTATGCAGATCTTCGTGAAGACCCTGACCGGCAAGACCATCACCCTGGAGGTGGAGCCTAGTGACACCATCGAGAACGTGAAGGCCAAGATCCAGGATAAGGAAGGCATTCCCCCTGACCAGCAGAGGCTCATCTTTGCCGGCAAGCAGCTGGAAGATGGCCGCACTCTTTCTGATTATAACATCCAGAAGGAGTCGACCCTGCACCTGGTTCTCCGTCTGAGGGGTGGTATGCAGATCTTCGTGAAGACCCTGACGGGCAAGACCATCACCCTGGAGGTAGAGCCCAGTGACACCATCGAGAACGTGAAGGCCAAGATCCAGGATAAGGAAGGCATTCCCCCTGACCAGCAGAGGCTCATCTTTGCCGGCAAGCAGCTGGAAGATGGCCGCACTCTTTCTGATTACAATATCCAGAAGGAGTCGACCCTGCATCTGGTTCTCCGTCTGAGGGGTGGTATGCAGATCTTCGTGAAGACCCTGACCGGCAAGACCATCACCCTGGAGGTGGAGCCCAGTGACACCATCGAGAATGTGAAGGCCAAGATCCAGGATAAGGAAGGCATTCCCCCTGACCAGCAGAGGCTCATCTTTGCCGGCAAGCAGCTGGAAGATGGCCGCACTCTTTCTGATTACAACATTCAGAAAGAGTCGACCCTGCACCTGGTCCTTCGTCTTAGGGGTGGCTGTTAATTCTTCAGTCTTCTGTTCATAATGCTCAGTGATGGCATCGTTCTGCACTCTAGCCATTTACCCCAATTTAAGTTTAGAAATTACCAGTTTCAGTAATAGCTGAACCTGTTCAAAATGTTAATAAAAGTTTTGTTGCATGCACTTTTGGTGTCTGTTGTGAAATTACATGGTAATGGTGGGTACTCTTAACAGGTTAAAATGGTATTCAAAGAAGGCATTTGAGCTTTGTGCGACCAAATTTTAAGTCATTGGCAAACATTCCGTGTGCCAAGGTATAGAACTTTGTTCAAGGTCATTAACAGGATTCTAATGTAATTAAAACCATTTCAAATTGTAAGAGTATGGAGGCATATTGAGGGAAAGCACTTTCCTGCCTTCTCAAATAGTGGATAACAAAATCAAGACTACAGAAAAGTGAAATTTTGAGGCTGTTTAATTGTGTTCTGAAATCTTATAATTATTGGTTGGCTATTGTCCTTTTTTCCTCTGGTGCTTTACACTCTAACAGGTGTTTAGCCTTAGATAATAGAACCATAATTTTCTCTTAGGTGAACTGAGCCAAGAACCAAAGGGAGCCTTGGTCAACAAGGGTGAGGAAAAAGATTTGAGTTAAGGTGGTTATTAACATATTGGTTCCTAGTGACTTAACAGCTTTGTCTCCTTGTAGGGATAAGATTGCTCCAGTGAAGGAGATTCTGTAACTTGGGTGGTAAGAATCTTGGGGAAGTCCTACATAGCAGTTTTTGTGCTCCCATCCCAGGTGGCACAGTGGTAAAAGAATCAGCCTGCAGGAGAACCAAGAGATGCAGGTTGGGTCAATGGGTCAGGAAGATCCCCTGGCAAAGGAAATGGCAACCCATTCTGGTATTGCCTGGAAAATTTCATGGACAGTGGAGCCTAGCAGGCTCCATGGGATTGCAGAGTTGGATGTGAGTGAGGGCATAACATGGTTAAGCATTAGGAAGTATACTTCAGTGCTAATTGAAGGTGGTGTAAGAATATTTGGGGGCACAGCCTTCCTTTATCTACCATTCCCCTGCTTCATAATTTCCTTCAGTGGTGGTTCTCAACTGGAAATAGGAAGGGGAGGGGCTGGGTGTGGGAAGTAAAGGGGAAAGAGTTGGAAGTTGTCCTGGTCCTCAGCTTTACACTGGTAAGAAAATCATTTCTGATACCTAAAACTACTTAACAAGCATAGCATGAGGGGTAAGAATCACCCAGAGGTGCGATATATAAAGTCAAGCCTCATTAGAGTCCAGGTGTACCTGAGAAGAGCTTGGTGTACAACTTTAGGAACTGTTTTAGCAGCAAACGCTGTTTCAACTTTTGTCCTAGAAACCCACTTAATTTTGAACATACACTAAATTGGAATACTTGACTGATTTTCTTGGGTAAGTTAGAGACTGGAAATAAGTACTTTAGCCTGTTATGCTTCAACTGAGTGGCGGTAAAAACTTGAGCCAAAAAGGCAAAAAACTATTAAACCAGTAGAGGTGGTAATGAAACATTAAGCCTTTTAAAAGCTTTCCTTAGACTTAACGCATCAGATTTGCTGTCAGGTTGGAAGATTATATCCTTCCCAGTCCAGTGCTTGACCTGCCCAAGCCCCTAGTTCTTGTTACAGGCAAGGCAGGGATTGGGATCCAAGTGTCAACTCACAAAGCTCAGAAAATGCATGAAGTTTTATTGAGTTCCTTCCCCTAACCCTTCAGGAGGTCCCCAAACTAGTGTTTGCTGAACAAGTCTTGCTTTAATATTTAATATAAATAGGCCTTTTGTAACTAAACCTGAGTTTTGAAGATTAAAAGTTCTACACTTAACCTGAGAGAAGAGCATTTCACCAGAATAGCTGTAGTGAAGACGTGCTGATTTGGGCAATAGGACAAGAATGTCCTTTTCCCCCAGATCACTACCTGACTTGTCAGGCTTTGAGGTCTGCACTCCTGTGAATCCCTTGAGGGAAAAGTTTTTCAGCTGTTGCTCTAATTCTCTCATGGGATTTCCTCCTGTCCTTGGGAATCCCTCATAGTATTCACGGATCTTGGCAAACACCTCACACAACCGGAGGTCTGAACAAGGAAACCTTTGTGTGGTCTTTACCAACCTGTGCTATCAACTGGGAAGTGGGGCCAGCAGTCTCTGTTCCCTGAAGTCAGGCCACACTCACTCAGTAGACTTACTTTGCACAAGTGTCTGTTTCATTCTTAATGGGAACTATATCTCACAAGACTTCCCCAATCTCAACAGGCTGCATTTTAGATACCTCAATCCGAAGGGCAAAGGTATGACACCCTTTCAATCAGGCCCAGCCAACTCCAAATGGAAGCTGTAGGGACTTCCCTGGTGGTTCTGAGGTCCCAATGCAGGGGACCAGGTTTTGATCCCTGGTCAGGGAACTAAAGTCCATATGCTGCAGCTAAGACTGGATGCAGCTGAATAAATACTAATAAATATTTTTTTAAAAATAGAAGCTTTAGACAAATGTTGATTTCTGGGAAAGGATCTTGCACTTAGTGTAATACTAACTGCTGAAATAAGTTTTGAGGTTTTCCTTTCTTTGTACCTTCTTGATCCTATCACCATCCTCTCCCCACCACCCTTTTTGTGGTCATCAGAAGTTGAATGGTGAGGTTCACGCTCCAGCTGATAGGTCTCTGCCAACCCCTGTAGCTTATTCTAGCACCTATTCTTTGGACCATGTACCACCAACCAGGACTCCTCTTAAGGAACATGTTTACCAGCAGAAATTTATGTGTGTTTTGCAAGCTTTGTCCTCTAAATGTTACAACCTCTCAGAAGGATGCTGTGGTCACAGGAGCTCAGGAAGCTAGCTGTCTGCTATCTTCCCCTTGGAGGCCATCTTGAAGGCTCCAAGAAGTTCTGCCTTAAAAGAACCAGCTTAGTGTGGTTCAGTCCAGTGTGTTCCAATGTCCAATTTCACTTTTTCTTTTTTTCAATTTCCTTTTCAATCAGTTACCATCGCTCACACTTTGAAAAACCGTGTTTGAGACACAACTCCTCACATCCACATCTCCTTGCCCAGCACTACTGATTGTGCTTTGTTCCCAGCCTCTGCAGGACAGAAACCTGCTGCTGTGGCCTCAGAGAGTGCCACAAACTGGGCCTGGAAATTCTACTGCTAAAATAAAGCAACACAGGGACATCCCTGGTGGTCCAGGGGCTAACAGCCCACGCTCCCAATGCAAGGGAACTTTAGGTTTGATCCTTGGTCAGGGAACTAGATTCCACATGCCACAGCTAAAGATCTCGCATGCCACAATCAAGACAGTGCAGTCAAAAAATAAGTTAAAAAAATAGAGCATCACAAATACAGAAGAGAAAAATATAAATGCAAATATTTTTCAAACACAAGGAGATGGATAAAACTTTCCAAGTTAGATGTTTCTTCCATAAGTTGTTCTTAGTCAGGTGGCACCTACTATAGCTTGTCTTCAAACAGCTGTTAACAGAGAAAATAATAGTAAATTTTAGACGTGGTTTTTAAGTTTTTTTCTGATTTTTTAAAATAAAAAGGTGATACACACTTGATAAAAACACATCTAATGATATACAGGAATATCCAGTAAAAAGTGAAAAATCTCTTACCTCTTTCACTCCCCAGAGGAAACCACTGAAAGACTATTTATCCACTCATCTATTAATTCAACAACTATCTACTCTGTTTCTCTGGTGGCTCAGATGATAGAGAATCTGCCTGCAATGCAGGAAGCCCATGTTCTGTCCCTGAACTGGGATGATCTGGAGAAGGGAATGGCTACCCACTCTAGTATTCTTGCTTAGAGAATTCCATTGACAGAGGAGCCTCGTGCGTCCATGGGGGTTGCCAAGAGTCAGACACGACTGAGCGACTAACACTTTCACTGTTTACAGCATTGGAAATGCAGCAATGAGCAAAGCTGACCAAGTCTGTCCTTACAAAACTTAAAGAGGAGAGGGGAGGAGACTGATAAATAGATAAGTATATCATTTCTTTGGCAATGGAAAGTGCTATAGTGAAAAAGCAGAATACAGGGCACTGGGTGATCAGGGAAAGCCCCGCAAATAATATGACATTTGAGCAAGGTCTGGAGGAAATGAGGGACTTGCCTGACAATATATGGGGGAAGGGCAATCCAGGCAAAGGGAACATAGTGTGCAAAGGTCCTGGAAGAGAAAGCTTAAGTTCAAAAGCAGTATGAAGGCCAGTATAGCAGAAACTTAGCAAGGGAAAGAATGCCGGTGGTTAGGACTCTATGCTTCCACTGCAAGGGCCGTAGATTCCATGCCTGGTCAGGGAGCTGAGATCCCATATGCTTCATTGTTGTTGGTGTTTATTCACTAAGCCATGTCCAATTCTTTTGTGACCACATGGACTGAAACCTGCCAGGCTCCTCTGTCCATGGGATTTCCCAGGCAAGAATACTGGAGTGGGTTGCCATTTCCTTATCCAGGGGAATCTTCCCAACCCAGGGATTGAACCCATGTCTCCTGCTTTGGCAGGGGGTTCTTTACCACTGAGCCACCAGGGAAGGCCATGTTGCACAGTGCAGCCAAAAAATAAATAAAACAATGCTGCAATGGACATCTTTGTAAATGTCTAATCTGAGATGTGCAAATATTTCTTCAGGTTATAACTAGAAGTGGAATGATATCAAAGAATGCCATCACTGAAATTTGTGATAACTACAAAGTCACCCTTCAAAAATACTGTACCATATGCAATGAAATATTACTCAGCCCTGAAAAAGAAGAAAATTCTGACACGACTGAGCGACTTCACTTTACATGTTCACATCATTGCCTATTCGTATTGCTAATTGGTAATGTTGCCTTACATATTCTAAAAAGTAATCATTTTTCTTTATAATTGCAATAAATAGTGTCTTTCAGAGTGTTGTTTCACCTTTTGTTTATGGTGCCTTTATAAAAACTTAAATTTGGAATTTGAAAAAGAATCTGGCAATCTTTTTCTTTAGGATTTCCAGGCCAAAGACGAGAGGGTGCAAAGCTGAAAACTGGCAGCCTCCCCTCCACCCCTCAAGGCCAGTGTTTGGGAGGCACAGATCACGTGCTGAAGGAATGGAGGTGCTGGGCATGCACCCTGCCCCTCAATCAGCAGCAAGTTTGTGGTGCCCACAGCAGGCTCTGGAGCAGGAACAGGGATGGAGGGTCTGCTGAGCCTGCCCGTGTTCCAACCTCCAGTCTTCAGATCTGCTCTGTTCACCCTGAGGCAGAGTGGAAACTACTGACTATTGTGTCCAGAAGGCGATGCTTCAGTGTTTGCGGGGGAAGAGGGTTTTAAGGGCTCTTCCACAGAAGGCCTCATTTCTCAGGGAGGATGCCCCCCGCCCACCAACCAGAACCCTCAGCCTTTGCACACACCAGGCTCCCCCCAACCCCTCGGCAGGTTAACTGGCAGCTCCAACCCTCCTGCTTGCCCCTGACTTCTGAGAAGCGGCACCCCAGCCCCTCCACTCCTGTGAAAGCTGTCTTTCTGAGCATCAGGCCTGAGCATAATCTCCTTTAGAAGTTGAAGCGGCTTGCTCTCTTTTTGCAGCCAATACTTTAACTCAGACGCTCTTATGGCCTATTAGATAATTCTACTCCTCTCCCAAGCTTTTCCTGGAAGCAGCTGGAGAAGCTGATGGGAATGTATGGCTCCTGCCCCCATGCCAGCCAGGACCTCTGGAAAGAAGAAGGCCCTGAGTCACCCAAGGGCCTGAGCAGGGAGCTCGGAAAGAGAAAGAACTCCAGAGGCCAGAAGACAGGTGGTGATGGGGGAGGGGCAGCAGGGGGCTAAGGAGGGGCAGCAAGGCCTGGGGAGGCAGCAGGGGCTGAGGTGTGGCAGCGGGGAAAAGGGGCGCAGCGGGGGCTGGAGGAGTCCGCATTCTCATCCTCCGCTCCTCCGGGCCCTCCCCCAGCTGCTGATATCTCTGCTGCCTCCCCCATCTCTTCTGTAAAACCACAAGAAGGCAGGTGGAGACTGCTCGATTCCAGTAAAGTGCTAAAGATTTCCTCTAAGAGGCTGCCCCCGCCCCCACGCAGACTCACGTCACCCACCCAAAATAAGTCATTGTCTCACTTCCAGCTCTGCCCTCCCCACTCCTATTTCAGGCCAGCACTGTGCAGTATGCCTCCAAGCTCTGACCACTGGGCTCAGTGAGCGGGTGTCTCAAGATGGGTCTTCTCATGTGAAAATTTATGGGCTTCCCAGGTAGCACTAGTTGTAAAAAACCTACCTGCCAGTGGAGGAGACTATCAGAGACCTAGGTTCCATCCCTGGGTTGGGAAGATCCCCTGGAGGAGGGCATGGCAACCCACTCCCGTATTCTTGCCTGGAGAATCCCATAGACAGAGGAGCCTAGACGGCTACAGTCCATAGTGTCACAGAGTCGGACACAACTGAAGCAACTTAGCACGCACACATGTGAAAATTTATAGTGAAATAAGGGGCCCACACCTAAAGATACACACTCAAAGTACATATAACACATGTGCAGGCTCTCCAGGGTGACCCCGGAACACAGAAGGTAAGAGGCAGAACCTTCTGTGGGACACGCTTTGGGTTTGCCCAGAAATCAGTAAATATAACCCCTTTCATCTGGGAAGGTGGGCCAAACAGCTATGTGTGAATCTGGGCCCAACGTCTCCTGAGGATGAGAATGTTATTCTGAGCCTTACTCTAAAGCCTCATGGTCTGTAGAAATAAAACTGGTCCTTCTTGCAGGGAGGGAGAGGGATGGATTGGGAGTTTGGGATTAGCAGATGCAAACTATTATATATAGCATAGATTAACAACAAGGTCTTACTGTATAGCCCAGGGAACTATATCCAATCTCCTTGGAGAAACCATAATGGAAAAGAACATGAAAAAGTATATATATAACTGAGGCACTCTGCTGTATAGCAGAGATTGGCATAACACTGTAAATCAACTATACTTCAATTTAAAATGAAAAAAAAAAAAGGAAGGAAAAAAAGGGGGGGATTGGTCCTTCTTACTCTAAGCAAAGTGCTGAGGCTGCCCAGACAAACATGCTTTGTCATGGAGCAGAACAGACAGGTAAACAGACATGGTGATAAATACCAAGCCAGGTCATAGTCAGGCACCCTGTGGGCTCCTCCCCAAGAGAGGAGAGGGTGTGAGAGTCTACAGGGTGCTGGGGACAAGGAAATGGAGGAGTGGGTTCTCTACTCCCCTACCATTGCCTTAGGACCCATAGTACTTGCCCCACACCTTCAGGGACTCTGATCTCTGCTCCAGGCCTTTGGAGTCAAATCAGGGCAGCCCAGATCTCCTGTGTTTGGGAGATACTGGAAAAAACAGGTCGGGACCCACTGATTTTGCCAGTTGCCTAATCATCTCCTGCTCCAAACACCCAGACCTGGGGGATGACGTTGCAAGGCAGAGTCCCTCTAATGCTGCTTCCCTCTGGAGAGCAAAGTGTGAAGTCAGGCCTGGAGGGCTTGTTCTGTGGGGTGAGGAGTGGCTGGCTGCTTCTCTGGTGCCTCCCTCTGAGACTTATCTGCTCCCCAAGCACTGAAATTGTCAGGACCTACGGACAGGACAGGATACACCCCAGAGGATGCAGTACGGCAGCCTTCTCTGCTCTCAGTACTTCACTTTTGACTTCAGTGACACCAGCTTGGAGACACTGACTTGGAGACAGTGTTAGATCTCATGGGTTAAGGGCATCACCACTTTCAGGAGAGAAGTTACACACTGAATTATCTTCAGAATAAGGACTTTTAAATTAGACTAATGGACATGTTAAAAGATACAAGGAAGAAAGTGGGACTACAAAATAAGAATACAAAAATATCAAAAAGAACCAATAAGAGATAAGTTAAATATATAATAGATGGACTAAAGAACAATATTCAAATATTGTATGTCCCACACAAGGTTTGCTTCTCCACCTTCTGCCCCTTACCTTTTGTGTTCCAGGGTCACCCTAAAGAGCCTGCACATGGGTTATATGTACTTTCAGGGCATGTCTTGAATGGATGAATTAGCTGAAGAGTGAGTTAATGAACTAGAATGACAGAAATTCCCCAAAAGTAAAAAAGAAAAAAGGAACAGATAATATAAAAGAGAAGCTAAAAGATAGAGAGGATAAAAGTAGAAGCAGTAACATACAGACAATAGGAGTCCTTGGTAGAAGGTGATAAAAATGGAGGAGAGGAAAAGCAAAGGAAATCAAGCCAAAATAAACAAATGAGACCTAACCAAATTTACAATCTTTTGCCCAGCAAAGGAAATCATCAACAAAAAGAAAAGACAACCTATGGAAGAGGAGAAAATATTTGCAAATGATATGATCAACAAGGGTTTAATTTCCAAATATAAACAGGTCATACAGCTCAATAACAAGAAACAAACAACCCAATCAGAAAATGGGCAGAAGACCTAAATAGACATTTCTCCAAAGAAAACATACAGATGGCCAAGAAGAACATGAAAAATGTGCTGCTTAATAATGTTGCTAATTATTAGTGAAATACAAATCAAAACTACCATGAGCTATCACCTCATACTGGTCAGAATGAGCATCATCAAAGAGTCTACAAATAACAAATGATGGAAAGGATGTGGAGAAAGGGGAACACTTGTACACTGTTGGTAGGAATATAATTGGTGTAGCTACTATGCAGAACAGTATGAAGGGTGAAAAACTAAAACAGAGTTAAAATTTAATTCAGCAATCCCACTCCTGGGCATATATCCAAAAAAGATGAAAACTCTAATTAGAACTGAAATCCCACAAGCCACGTGGTGAAAATTATATATATAGCTAAGAGCAAAGAAAAAGAAGAAATATTTCCATAAAACCAACCCTCAAAGTCAGAATTAGGACTTTCCCGGTAGTCCAGCGGTTAAGAATTCACCTGCCAAAAGAAAAAGAGAAGAATCCACCTGCCAATGCAGGGGACACAGGTTCAGTCCCTGGTCCAGGGAGATTCCACATGCCTTGGGGTAACTAAGCTTGTGCACCACAGCCACTGAAGCCCTCACACCTACAGCCCCCGCTCTGCGACAAGAGAAGCCAGTGCAATGAGAAGCCCGTGCACCACAACCAGAGAGCAGCCCCTGCTCACTGCAACTAGAGAAAGCCCTGTGCACAGCAACGAAGACCCAGTGCAGCCAAAAATAAATAAATGAATACAATTTAAAAAATAATAAAGTCAGGAGGGAGGTGGGAGGGGAGTTCAGGATGGGGGACACATGTACACCCATGGCTGATTCATGTCAATGTATGGCAAAACACTACAATATTGTAAAGTGATTAGCCTCCAATGAAAATAAATTAATTAATTAAAAATAAATTAATTTAAATTAATAAATTAGTTAATAAAGTCAGAATTAAACTAACTATGGCACGTGTGAGTTCAGAGCTGCATAGATACCAAGGAGAGGCCTTTGCACATCTGCAAGTTTGAGGTACAGACATGAACTCAGAGCCCCATTCCAGCCCCTGGCAGGAGAGCCCCTTAATTTGGCAGGGTCAGCTTGAGGTTCCTTCATGCTTCCCAGGTGGAGCAGGTGGTAAAGAACCTGCCTGTCAATGCAGGAGACATAAGAGAGGTGGGTTTGATCCCTGGGTCAGGCAGATCTCCTTGGAAGAGGGCATGGCTACCCACTACAGTTTCCTGCCTAGAGAATCCCATGGACAGAGGAGCCTGGTGGTTACAGTCCATGAGCAATGCCCCCTATTTCAGACTTTGGAGAGCGTCTTTCATCTTTTTCCTTCTCTGACATTTTCCCTGTTTCTCAGGCTCAGGCAGTTTTGTGCACCAGCTGTCATGTGGTTTCTGGCTTATTTTTAAGAGAGGCCGGGAACCCCTTGAGCTTTGGGGTATCCAGGGTCCTAGGAGCTGCTGCGCATTCCCGATGTCTGGATGGTGGGGAGGTAGGAGAGGGTCTGATTCCTCCATATAACCCCACCCTTGGAAACACACCTCTTCCTCCTTCCTAGTCACCTAGTAAAACCCCAATCCGGGAAGAGTTCTGCACCTGTCTTCCCCCTGTCTGCACCCACCTTCCAGGGGGAATGTACCACACACTTAAGTTGACAGGTTTCATTTTAAATTAATGTTAACAAAACTCAAGTCCTCCTCTATTTCTCTGAGAGCTAATAGGTTCTATTTCTTCACACTTCCCACACCCTCATTCCCAGATGGTGGCCTTAGCTTAACGTTTCTTAGAGGAAACACAGGCCGTTGGACCTTCCCACCCTTGACCTGAAACCTGTCTGCACCTGGGCCCACTTTGCCTTCTTTTCTCACTACATGAACAGGTGAGTCCCATCACTGGGGCCACCCTCTGACCTTCTCGAGGTCTCTGTTGGTGCAGGTACCCTTCCCCTGCATTGACCATTGTTGGATCTTTCATTAGCGTATAAACAGAATCTGTCACTACATGGATAGCTGATCTTTAAACAGTTAATCCCTCCTACCTTGACTCCACATCTCCTTCCAGGTACTACCTGCTTCCTTATATCATGAACACCTCCAAAACGTGGTCTGCACATTTCCTCAATTTCAACGTCTTTGTTTTTGGAGGGTGGGGACATGGGGATGACTCCAGATTGTCTTGAAAACAGACATAATACATCACAGTCATGGTTGGTCTTGCAGTATTAAAATGGTTTCTTTCCAAATCCTTCTAAAGTGATCATAGAAGATTAAAAAAAAAAAAAGGTGCAGGACTCCCCAGATGGTCCACTGGTTAAGAATCTGCCTGCCAACCCAGAAGGTTCCATAGGCTTTGGGGCAACTAAGTCCATGGGCCACAACTACTGAGTCTGTAAGCCCTAGACCCAGGGCTCAGCAACCAGAGAAGTCGCCACAATGAGCTCACCCACTGCAACTAGAGAAAGCGCACACACATCAAGGAAGCTCCAGTGCAGCCAAAAATAAATCAATTTTTTAAAAGTATGTCAACACGGACAGAGACAGTGGAGGGGAAACCAAGCAGGGCACAGCCAGCAGTGTTTGGCCCTGGATGGTGGATGACCATGTGTAACTCAGTAGAGAAGCTGAGACCTCCTAGTGCCCCAAGGACATAAGTATAAAGAAGACCCTGCTGAGCTGGGGAGGGGGGCAATGAAGTGGACACCTGTCTGCTAAACTCGGGGGTGCTCAGTGAAGCCCCATCCACACAGCTAGCTTTTTGGTGCAAGACATTCAAGGAAAGCCTCTCTCATGAAAGGCAGAGTTCTCCAAAAAGCAAAGAGAAAAAGTAGACCTGTGACCAAAGGAGACAATGCAGGGAGCCAAAAGAAACTCTGATGCATAAGCTTTCCAGTTCTCTCTCCACCTCTCTGGAACTAAGGGCCGCTTGCAAGCCATGCTGGCCTGGACACCCAGCCTTTCTGGCCAACAATCTTTCTCCTCTAAGATGGTTTCTTAGCAAAGGGGCAGCCCCCAGGGCACTATGAGGGTCTGAGGGAGGGTCTCACATTCAAATCTAAATCACTCTCCATGACTTACCCAATAAAGTCTAAATGTGAGTGTTATTTCTGAAATGTTCTAAGTCTTGTTCTGAGCTCCTGTCCCTGGTTCCTGAGTTACCTTGTCATTTCTTCTGCTATGGTCTGAATATTTGTGTGCCCCCGGGCCCAGGTCAAAATTTTAATGTCCAATATGATGGTATTAGGAGGGGGGGCTTTGGTAAGTGCTTAGTTCAGGAGGATGGAGCCCTCATGAATGGTATCAGTGCCCCTACAAAGGAGACCCCGCAGGTTAGGATGAGGACACCAGGAAGAGGAGCTGGCTGCATCCAGGAAGAGGGCCTCCCCAGTGTGACCACGCTGGGGACTTGACTTGAACTCCCAGTTTCCAGAACTAAGAGGAATAAACTTCTATTGTTTATAAGCTACCCTGTCTGCGGTAGCAGCCTGAATGGACTAAGACACCTTCACAACATCCTTCCTTTTCCAGGCTTGCAGCAGCCCCAGGCAGTGAGGACAAACTCTCCTCAAAGTCCAGGGACCTGGGAGGGGTGTCAGACACTGCCATGGGGAACTGCAGCAAGAGCAAGACATGTGACGTGGTACCTTAGAAGACGTCAGGATTACACAGTACGCGATTCCATTTATGTGACGTTCTGGAAACCAAGGCTGCGAGAATGGAAATCCTCCTTGGTTATCAGAATATGGCAGTGAAGGAGGGGCTGGCAAAGGAGCACCAGAGCACACTTTGGGGTGATGACAACGTTCTGTATCTTGACCACTGTGATGGTCATATGCGTATATACTTTTGTCAAAATTCTAGAACTGTTAGCTTTAAAAGTGTGTACATTCTTACAAATTACCAAGCACATTAAAAATTTTAAGGGTGTAAGTTATACAATAAACCTTTGTGACTTTGTGAAAAAAAAAAAAAAAGAGAGAGAGAGAGAGATGGGAAGGCAAAAGTTGGCGATACTGCCTGTGTTCAAATCCCACCACGGTCACTTGCGAACTATGCTGTGATCCAGAGCAAGCCAGTTCACGTTTGGATCCCTTCTCTGAATGGAGACCACAGATCTAGCTCCCAAGGTGGTTGTGGTCAGGAGTGAAAAAGAAAATGCTGTGAAGGCCCGGCTCGAGAGCGCGTTTCCAACCTTACCCGCGTCCAGAGTGCGAGGCAGGTGCCTCCCCAGCCCTGGGTGCACCACACCGCGGGCGCACACCCGCTCCCCTGGAGAGAAGCAGGAGCCCCAGCCTGGACGCCCCAACTCCCTCGCTGTGCTGTGACTGAGGGGAGTGAGGCGTCGACTGGGAGGCACTGCCGCGCTCCTACCGCTTCCTTCCTTGGGAGCCCCAGGGAACCGCGGACACTTGCGTCCTACGGCGCGTGGGGAAAAGGGCAGGCCCTCATCTGGACAGGCGCCGGAGGTGACGCTAACGGGGGCGGGCGCGGGGGAACTCCCGGGTGTGTGTGAGGGGGGCGTTGAGGCGCGGAGCCGAGCCTTCGCACGATATGGGTGTGGTTGAGGCGCGGAGGGGAGGAGTCGTGGGGTGTGGGCGTGGCTGAGGCGCGGAGGGGAGGAGTCGTGGGTGTGGGCGTGGCTGAGGCGCACTGCGGAGGCGTCCCGGGTGTGGGTGGCTGAGGCTTAACGGGAGGCCCTTTGCATCTTCCTGCTTGGTCTCCTGATTCGCCTTCACCCCTCCGTGCTCTATCGCGTATTTTTCGGCTCGACCTTGGACGCACCCTGGGTCATCTTTTGCCTCAGTCAGGCTATCTGATGCTTTCTTGGCCCAGGCTGACTCTGCCTGTGTCTGGTCTTTCTCCTATCGCTGTCGCTGGTTCTGGCCAGACTGTCTGGATCTCTGGTCTCAGGCTGTGTCTCTCTTACCGGCCTTGACTTTGTAACCCCTTTGGACCACCGTTTTCTCTGTCTGCCCGATCTTTACCTCGACTCCACCTCTCCACTCCCCTTTCTCCTGTCTCCCAGACGGCAGAATATCCTTCCCTTCTGGTCTTTGTAGTAGTAAAATCGGACATCCGGGGTACTCTTTCTGCCCCCTTCTGATGCCTATGTCAGAAGCTTTTTCTATTTCCTTTATACTTTAATAAAACTTTATTACACAAAAGCTCTGAGTGATCAAGCCTTGTCTGTGGCCCCGAACTGAATTCTTCTCCTTTGGGGCCAAGAATCCCTGCATCGTAATTCAACAACCTTTCATCTTGGGGCCTCGTCTGGGATCCTTCAGGACAACGTAAGGATGTTTAGAGCTCTAGTTCTTTGTTTTCTTAGCGAACACGTTTTCTGACTATATAACATCCAGCTGAAGATTAGCAGGGGGGTACTCTTTCTGCCCCCTTCTGATGCCTATGTCAGAAGCTTTCTCTATCTCCTTTATACTTTAATAAAACCTTATTACACATACACACAAAAATCGGACATCCATAAGCCAGTAGCTGAGGGTTGTTGAGAACAGGCCCAGACCCAGCCCAAGGTACAGAAAATTCCCCAGAGGCTGTGAACTTGGGCTCCCAGATTTGGCCCGGGGCCTGGCTGTGGCTATTCTGGGTCCTGGGAAATAGGCCCCATATCTGGGCCAGGCTGAGCTGTGGTCCCAGGGGTGGGGGTGTGGGATGTAGTGCAGAGACCGCGTGAGAAGGGGCAGCTTGCCTCTGCTTAGAGCAAGGATCTCCCAGGCCAGGCAGACTGCACCCACACTCGCAGGACTTCGCAGGACTTCCCTCCTGCAAGAGGCACTCTTGGCCTTCCTAGCTACCTCAACTAGTATTTTTCTCTTCCAGTACCAGCCTGGTCAACTCCAGTCTCCTCCCTTGTTCCAGGAAGCCTGTTCAGCCTCCTAAATTGGCTTATTTCTACCTCTCTGCCAGTCTCAGACACAGAGTTGCTCAGAGAGGCTCCAAGCCAAGACACTGGCCCAGCCCAGGCTCTGGACCAAGTCTTGGGAAGCAAAGGAGCAGGCTCTGGTTTGTGCACTCACTTCCCCCAAGTTCCACCTTTCCTTCTCTCTAAGGCCAGAGCAGCTCTTGCCTTCCCACTCTGCACTTCTCTTTCCCACGTCTCTTTATAATTTACATTAATTACACACAGGCTTTAGACACTTCTTGCACAGTTGAGCTGGGTTTGTGTCTTTTTTTTTTTTTCTTTTTTAGCTTTGCAAGAGATGCCCTTTTTTGGTTTTTTAAGTCAGTGGTGAAAAACTCAAATAGTTCAAATGATACACATCGAAAAGGCAGTTGCCTTCCCACCCTCTCCAAAGAATATCTCTGCTGAACTTGCTTTGAATCACTTGTCTTCCTTAAAATTGATTCTGAAAACAAATTCAAGTGAAAAAAACATGTCTTTATAAAAAGTTTACTAACTGTAACACATGGAATTGAAACATATGGAAAGGCTAAATATAAAGACGGCTTGGGGGAGATTTTCCTCCCATGGAAACTGGACTGGATGAAGCTTCTTCAAATATGAGTTCAGTGGCATTGGGACTGAGAAAGCTGTGTTTCTCTGCTTGATTCATTTCTGACTAAAAACACAGGCAGTCTGCTCAGAGGACCTCTTTTTTTAAAAGATAAAATTCACATATAGTTTGCCAACATAAAGTGTACAATTCAATGGTTTTTGGCATATCTACAACCATCATCACAATCAAATTTAGAATCCTTTCATCACCCTCTCCTCCTAAAGAAGCCCTGTACTGGGAGTTCCCTGGTGGTCTCGTATTTAAGATTCAGTGCTTTCACTGCTGTGGCCCAGATTCAATTCCTGGTTGGGGAACTAAGATCCTCAAAAGTTACACATAGGCACAGCCAAACAAACAAACAAACAAACAAGCAAGCTCTGCACCCTTCAGTTCCCCCTTACTCCCCAAATCTGTAGGGATCTACTTTCTATCTCCATAGGCAACCACCAATCTCCTTTCTATCTCCAGAGAGTCTCCTATTCTAGACATTTCTCACTTCTTTTGAGTATATACCCATGAGTGGAATTGCTGGGTCATATGGTAATTCTATGTTTAATTTTTTTGAGGAACAAGCAGACTGTTTTCCAAAGCGGCAGCACCACTGTATAATTTGCCAGCAGTGTATGAGGGTTCCAACTTCTCCATATCCTCACCAATACATATCATTATCTGTCTTTTAAAAAATTTTATTGTATTCTAGTTGATTTAAAGGTAGTGTATAATCTGTCTTTTTAACTATAGCTGTCCTAGTGGTATCAAGTGGTATCTCATTTGCATTTTCCTGATGATTGATAATCTGAGGACTTTTTATAAACTTGATTTGCAATTAGGGTTGTCTACCCAACTGTCACTGAAGGACTTGAGAGTCTCCACTTACTCTTTACTTTTCCCCCAACAGCACAGTAATGTCCTCTGCATTACAATCATAATTCAAAGGTTTCTTGAGCACCACCTGGGGTTGGGCACTGTGCTAGGTGCTGAGGATACAGCAAAATAAGCAAGATCTCACCTCTTGGAGAGCTTGGTGTATAAAGGCGTGGCTCCAGATTCGAATACTTGCTCTGTCACCTCCCAGCTTTGTGGCCTTGGACAGTGTGTCCAGTCTTGCCCAGCCTCAGTTCCTAATCTGTGAAATAAGGTTGCTCTGAGAATTACATGCAAAGCACTGAGCAGTATCCGGCATATAGTAACTGCTCAGGAGGCCCTTGTTATTATTAAAGATGAGGCCAGACAATTAAATGTTAACCATAATGGACAATGAGTTACTATCAGAGAAATGCACGGTATCATGGAACACAGGGGCTTCCCTGGTGGCTCAGACAGTGAAGAATCTGCCCGCAATGTGGGAGACCTGAGTTCAATCCCTGGGTAGGAATATCCCCTGTGGAGAAGGAAATGGCAACTCACTTCAGTATTCTTGCCTGGAGAATCCCATGGACAGAGGAGCCTGGTGGGCTACAGATGATGGTGTTGCAAAGAGTCGGACACAACCGAGCAACTAACACTTAATGGAACACAGAGAGGGGACCCTCAAACCAATCCAGGGTCTAGGAAAGGCAACCCAAGGAAGTGATGTTTAAACAGAGAGGTAGGAATTGGCTAAAGCAAGGCAGTGTGTGTGTGTGTGTGTTCCTGACAGTTGCAACAGCTTATGCAAAGACTTGGAGGCAACAGTAGAGAGCATGGTATACTAGTATACTGGAGAGACTGAAATGTGTTCAGAATGTCTAGAGCAGGACTGTCCAATAGAATTCTCTGCTATGATGGAAAAGTTCTGTATCTATGCTGTCCTCTATAGTAGCCACTAACCACACGTGACTATGAGCATTTGAAATGTGTAACTGTAGAACTGAATGCTTAATTTAATTTTACTATAGTTGACATATTTAAATAGCCACTGTGGCTGGTGACCATACAGTGGACAGCACAGGTGTATACACTGGAATGTCATGTGAACGGCAGGATTGCAATAAGAGATGGGGTGTGGAGAAGGGTATCCTGCTGCATGGGCTTAGTATGGAGGGTTGTTTAAGCCAGGGAGTAAGGTGATCTGGTTTTCATTTTTGAAACACCACTCTCATTGCTGTAAGGAGAATGGATTAGGGAGGGGTGCCAGGCAGGAGTGAAGCAGGTAGACCAGCCTGAAGGTGGCTGTGGTCTCCCTGGCAGGAAAGACAGTGGTTTGGACCAGGCAGAGATAGGGACAAATTGGGAGGTTTAGGGGTGTGGGGTTCCTGATGGGGTGGATTTTAGGGGTGAGGGAGAGGGAGATGACCTAGGGCTGGCTACTTACTAGGATGGTGGCTCTGTCGCCAGTCTGGACCAGGGCTGGTTTGGAAGGGAGTTGTCGAATTTCAGAAGCATAGCCGCCCCTGCTGGCCGGTGCTGGAAGCGCCTTTAGCTCAGGGAAGGAAGGCTGGTGCCCTCAGGCTGCGGGTCTGGGGGACTGGGGAAAGGTCCCAGGAGGTCGGGAGGTCGGGGTGGTGGGGTGCATTCCAGGGGCAGGTGCTGGGCTGAGTCCCTCCTCTCCGGGAGTGTCCACATCAGCTTTCCCTGCCCCGTCTGAGCCACATGGCCGCTGGGGGACCAGTGGTGGGGAAGAGGAGGGGTGGGGGTCAGCGTGTAGGGGCCGAGTACCTCGCTGACCCAAGGGCCCGCCAGCTCCCCTCTCCTCCGAATAGGACCCCGCACCCAAGGGTGGCCTCCCACTGCCCCACCTCCGGCATCTGGGGGCCTCAAAGGCAGGCAGTGGGGGTGGGGCGGGGCGGGAGGCGGGGCGTGTCTCCCCAGAGAGGGTGTGGCCCTCGGTCCGAATGGTCAGTATCCCGGCCAGCGGGTCCTCCCTCGAGAGCGTTGATCAGGCTGCAGCCAGGCGGGCTGAACGGGTGGCACGCGGGGGGACCCAGCCGGCTCTCAGGGCTCCCGGCCGGCCAGCGCCCCTCCCGGCTGCACTTCCTCCGCAGCCCCAAGCCGGATGCGTCTCGCGCTGCCTCCGCCGAACTAGTGAGTCCGGGATGATGCGGGCGTCCCAGGGGCCCGGACCCCCAGGCCTGGGGGTGGCGGCTAGGAAGCCCAAGTGGGGTTCTTGCTAGCCCAGCCCTGAGCCAGGGTCTCCGCGGGGCTCCGACTCCCTCCTTCACTTGACCTCTCTGGGAAGATGGTAGGGCGGGTGTCCAGGCTGGGGGTGGGGGGCGACGATGGGCAGGGCAGGGGCTGTTGGGCAGGACAGCTGTTGCTGCGGAGGCTTGGGAGCCGTGGACCGGGAGGCAGAACGGTGCGAGGGTGGGGACCTTAGCCAGGTTAAATGGCGAGTGGCATGGGAAAGACGCCCCCGGGGTGCGCAGAAAGATGCTGGTTCAACACTGCGTCGTGAGGACTGGACAGCCCCCGCCTCCTCTGCTTCTGTGGGAAGATGCCCCCACGTCGCCCCCCGCCCCCGACTCCGGAGGCTGAAGCTGCAAGGAAGATGGTCCAGGCCCAGCCACTGTCCACCCTGCCACTCATGCCCCCCACTTCCGTCCCCAAGTCCCCGAGCTCTGCTCCCTGCGCCCTCTCCCCACACTGTTCTCTCCACTCTCCCCACCTTGGGCTCTTTTCCCTTCTCCCTGCTCACCCAATGGGGGGCCCAGGGCCTTCTCCCACTCCACACTGGGGCCCCACCCTACCATGTGATGGCGGCTGTGGTTTCAGCGCTCCCCCAGAGGGTGAGGCAGAGCTTGGAGCTGAACTCCCCGCCCAGCCTGGGGCCTGGTGGGGCTGCAGGCTCAGGGCAGCTTGGGCGCCAGAGAGGTGTCTCCCTCTGGTTCTGAACCCCCTAAGAGACACTAAGGCTGAAAATACAGACAGGCCCTGAAGAATTCTGAGAACTGAAGAGGAACAGCATGGTAGGGCTAGGTGCTGCCCACAGCTTGGAACCTTGGGAAAGTCACTTCCCCCTTCTGAGCCCTGGTCGTCCTGGCAGCAAAATAAAAACTTTGATAGGCCCGTGGTTTTCCGAAGACTTCCCCAGAGAGCTCCTACTCTGCGTGGGAGGTGGAGTGACCTGCCCCCACGTGAAACTGCATTTTCATCTGCTGTGAATATCAACTGCTGGGCAGGAGGCTGTGTCAAGAAAGGGTTGTGCTGTTAACACAAAAGTTTTGGGACCAGGGGCTGTGGCCTCTCAAAGATCAGGAAGTCCCAGAGGGAGAGTCAGGGACAGTGATGGTCCCTGTTTCTCTGACAGCCTCCCTCCCGGTCCTCCCTCCTCTGGCTCCTCTCCCTGCTCCTGTTGGACTGAGCCCCTGCCCTGGGGGCTGGTCTACTTGTGTGTGCTCACCCCAAGGACTGTAGCCCTCCAGGCTCCTCTGTCCAAGGGATTTCCCAGGCAAGAATACTGGAGTGGGTTGCCATTTCCTCCTCCAGGATTTCTTCCCGATCCCGGGATTGAACCTGCTTCTCCACACTGCATGCAGATTCTTACTGCTGAGCCACCAGGGAAAGTCTACTTGTACCCAGCTTCTGTTAGTGAGCCTCTCTGGTCCCAGGCTCCAGCCAGCTCTTCTAGTCCTGCTCCTACTGGGAGAAGGAGGTTGCTGACATCTCTGTCTGCCCCCACCCCTACAGAGGTTCCAGTCAGAAGGGGCAGCCGTCTTCCCTGAGGATGACTACGCCCTCCAGCCCTCCTGCTTTCAGGCTCGAGACCTCAGATGGAGGCGATGAAGATGGCGCCCAGGGAGACAAAGGAAAGGGGGGCGGGAGCTCCGAACCACCCCCCATGGAGTCCCGGTTCCAGGGTGAGGACCGGAACTCCTCCCCACAGATCAAAGTGAACCTCAACTTCCGAAAGGCGGCAGGTGCCAGGTGAGGCAGCATGTGTGGATGGAGCCTGGGGCCTCACTTCTAGCAGAAGCAAACTGGGTGGCCTGGCCCAACACCAGCACCCCTTCCCCACAGCCTGGGGGGTCCTCGGTCTGGCTCTGATGGCTCCAGGGCCGACAGGCTGAACTCCGCTCTGCTCGCTGAGGTTGCTGCTTCCAGAACCTTCCCCATTCTTGCCCTTCTGTCTTCTGGGGTTGCATTCCTCTTGGTAGGGACATATTCTTTCAGCTCCAATTACTCAGCTGAGCCTGGCATGTTCCTTGTTTGTCGCAGTCCCTGCAAGGGGTGGTAGCAGGATCCACACTCCAGGCCAGGAGAGTCAAGGACATCCAGGAATGTCCCGCGTGCTCCCAGGCTCCTCTGAGGCTGGACCTGTTGCCCTGGGGACGTGGACTCTGGGGATTAAGAACAGTGGGCTTATTCTTGGAATCACCTTCACTTTGACTTTCCTGTGATGTCCACTAATTCAGACCCTGGGAACCACTCTGGCAGGGAGCCCTGTGGGTGTGGGGGAGGGGTGCACCTGGCATGCCCCAGCGTGAGGTCTGCCATATCTGCATGGGCCAGACAGCACTCTGCCAGGGAAGCCCCTCTGTCCCTTGCCCCCGCCTCACTCACCCCTGGGACTCGGCCGCCCGCCTTGGCCTCCGAGCCCAGAGCCCCCGTCCTGGTCCTGTCTGTGCTGCAGGACCGAGGTCACATTCACACCAGGGCAGGAGAGGATGCTTGCGAAGCTTCTGGGATTGGGCCACCAGCTCGAGGCAGAACCAGCACCTCGGTGCCCTTTGTGCCCCATGGGCTTCCCTGTCCCAGGACTCTGATGCCACCCTGTGACAGGAAGTGCCTGTCCAAATAGCCACTTCCCCTAGCCAGACTGCCCCAGGCTCCCCAGTCAGCCACAGAGCCCTCTTGGTCATGCTGCGTCCACGTGGTCTGCTGGGTGAATGATGGTGCATCAGTCATGCAATCACAGCTTAAAATATGACTGATCCCAGCAGCCCCCCCACTCATCAGAGCCTCCAACCCTTTCTTGGTTGATCCACTCCATGGTAGACCTGAGGGTCCCCAAAACATCAGTTAGTCCCCCCTTTGTCCCTTCACATTGGCTGGTCATGGTGCCAGGAGCCCAGAGGCAAGCTGGCCTCTGTGAGAAGGGATGGGTCCAGGCGGGGGTACCCCACCCAGCCCTGCTAGACTCAGAAGGGTTACCAGCTCCTTTTGGGGATTTTCCCAGAAGTGTGGCTTCTCAGTAAAATTCTGTGAGCATCTGGTTTCCATTTTGGGACCCATCTCTCTGAGGAGACTCTGTCCAGGCTGGAGTTTCTCTGGAGTCGGGGTCTGGAGTTAGTTGAGCCCTCACCCCCCACCCCATCCCCCGCACCATGAATTCTGCACCATGTGACTTTGGGAAAGTTACTGTATCTCCTTGTTTGTCTGATAGAGATTGCTCACCCAGGACAGAAGTGATGGTCAGGGGGGCAGCTGCTCTGTTGTTAGTCCATAGATGGTCTGAGAAGACGAGGGGTTTTTCTTGATTCCTTGGTGGGGACCAGTGGTACAGACAGCCCCCAAGTCTGTGGGCACCTCTGGTAGCCCTGTGCTTGTTGTGAGACCCTCAGGGCACCTAGAGAGTGAGAGCAGATCTCCCAGATGCCTGAGGTCGGGGGACGCATGGACCACGGCCCCGGACAGTCCCCTCCTCCAGGGGTCTGAGCACCTGGGGTCTCATTGGTCAGTCTGGGAGAGTGCATGCTGCATGCTAAGTCGCTCAATCATATCTGACTCTTTGTGACCCCGTGGACTGTAGCCCTCCAGGCTCCTCTGTCCATGGGATTTTCCAGGCAAGAATACTGCACTGGGTTTCCATGGCCCTCTCCAGGGGAGCTTCCTGACCCAGGGATTGAACCTGTGTCTCCTGCATTGCAAGTGAATTCTTTACCACTCAGCTACAGGGAGGGTAGAGGCCCTCAAGAGGCTCTCATGGAGCTCCCTGGGAAGGGGAAAGAGCTTCCCCTCTTTTGGGGGCCCAGAGCTCTCTTGCAGTTATCAGGCACAAACCACATTCCCACAGCCAGCCAGACCCAAACCGCTTTGGCCGAGACCGGCTCTTCAGCGCCGTGGCCCGGGGGGCCCCCGAGGATCTGGCGGGGCTACCAGAGTACCTGCGCCGGACCAGCAAGTACCTCACAGACTCGGAGTACAGAGGTAGGCTACCGCTCGAGCCGGGGCTCCCTGGGTGGGTCTCGACCATGGTCAGGAGCTGAGAGGCAAGGAGGGGCAGTGCTCCTAGCAGCTCTCCTGCCGATAGAGCCCGCTCCCCTGTCCACCTACCCGACCAGCTCCCAACCTGGGCCTGCCTCGGCCACCCTCAGCCGTGTCAGTGGCGAACGGATATTCTCAGGCTTCCTCAATGTGGCCTTTCCCTGCCTCTTTTTCAGTAACAGCATCACTGAGATCTGACATGCATACCACACACTTTATCTATCCCAGAGCATTCTTTGCCCCAAATATAAGTACCTGTAATATTTGGGCTGATGAAGGAAAGAACATTTGTGCATTCTAGAAGGTTCAAATAGTAATGAAATGTATAAAGCTGAGGGTAAAAACAGTCCATCATCCTGGCTCCTAATAATGATATGGAATACATCTTTTCAAACTGTTTAAATTCAGGAGGTATATATGTAAGAAGTGGGGCCGTGCCATGTGTGCTGATCTGTAATGTGCTTTCCCTGTCTTACTACATCTTATAGCATGCTCCATCTCGGTGCACAGGCCTCTAACTCAGTCACTGTAACAACCGGCGGAGTTTCCCATCCTGCACATTGACCACAGTTTAGTTAACTAACCCCCTACTGGTGGCCATTTAGATTGTAATTTTTGGCCTCAGCACCTCTGTGTACTAAGAGTTTTGTATATAATTCCATGTGATCCTTACAAGAACCCTGGGATGGTTCCATTTTACAGTGAGGAAAATTGAGGTTAAGAGAGGCCAAATGACTTGCCCAGAAGAGACGGAGTTTTTAAGTGGCAAAGCCACTTCACAAACACTGCTCCAAATGTTCTTGTGTGGACAACGTTGCCTACACATCTTAGAAACTTAATTTATAGGGCAGGAATTGTAGCATACCAGAATATTACTCAGCCGTAAAAAGGAACAAATTTGAGCCAGCTGTAGTGAGGTGGATGAACCTAGAGTCTGTTGTACAGAGTGAAGTAAGTCAGAAAGAGAAAAACAAATATGTATATTAATGCATAATATGGAATCTAAAAAAGTGGTACCAATGAACCTAATGGCAGAGAAGGAATGGAGACGTAGACACAGAGAATGGACTGTGGACACAGCAGGGGAAGGAGAGGGTGGGATAAATTGAGAAAGTATCATTGACATGTATCCACTACCGTGTGTAAAACAGACAGCTAGTGGGAAGCTGCTGTATAGCCCAGGGAGCTGAGCTCAGTGCTCTGTGATGACCTAGAGAAGTGGGATGTGGGTGTGGGAGGGAGGCTATAGAGGGAGGGGATTTATGTATATGATTATGACTGATTGGAGTTGTTGTATGGCAGAAACCAAATCAACGTTGTAAAGCAGCTTTTCTGCAACTAAAAAATAAAGAAAATTGCAGCCATACCTGTTGGTATTCTAACCCCTCTGGCTTGAGCCTTATCACCCTGCGGCATGGCTGGGGTGCTCCCTGTATGGGTGGGTGGGCGGCCTGAACACCACAGTGCCCCCTCCCCTCCTCCTGCAGAGGGCTCCACGGGGAAGACCTGTCTGATGAAGGCTGTGCTGAACCTTCGGGACGGGGCCAACGCCTGCATCGAGCCACTGCTGCAGATTGACCGTGCCTCGGGCAATCCCCAGCCTCTGGTCAACGCCCAGTGCTTGGATGAGTACTACCGAGGCCACAGTGCCCTCCACATCGCCATCGAGAAGCGAAGCCTGCTCTGCGTGAAGCTCCTGGTGGAGAATGGGGCCGATGTGCATGCCCGGGCCTGCGGCCAGTTCTTTCAGAAGAGGAGCCAAGAGACCTCCTTCTACTTCGGTGAGCTGCCTTTTTGTATAAAGTGGACTGCAGAGGGGATAAGGCCTTGCCCACGGTCACAGGGTTAATGTGATCCTGAAACCCAGACCTGTCTGACCCCTTATGCTTCTAATCACTCGGCCACCTGCAAAGGCAGCTTGTCTAAGAGATGTTTTACCCTTATCTGGCCAAGGAAGCTCACTCACTACACTCGAGCTCAGACCAGGGCCAGGGGAGCGGGCAGCTAGCACTGGTGTGTGATGAGACTCAACCAGACAGGGCCTGGAGGAAGGAACATCTGTGCCCAGCGGCAGTGGGTCTGGGCCCCAGCAAAGAAAGGAGATAGAGGCAAGGGGTGGGAAGCCTGATGGGCAAGCCCACACTCTGATCCCTTTAGAGCTCCAGGTCCTCTCCCTTGGGTCAGAGCTGGACAGAGCCACCTCGACCAGCTCCTGAGAGAAGGTGCAGCTGCCCTGGGCAGGGCCCGGGACCTTCTCTGCTCACTACCTGGCCTGGCTGGGCCGGGGACCCTGATATAATACTGCATCTCCTCTTCTGGCTGCCTGACCCACCTCAAGGCAGTCCAGGGAGCATAACGAGCCAGCGGGTGGAAGCTGAGAGACCCAAGGCCCAAGCTGTCTCCTTGGCCCCCAGGCGAGCTGCCCCTCTCCCTGGCTGCGTGCACCCAGCAGTGGGATGTGGTGACCTATCTCCTGAAGAACACGCACCAGCCCGCCAACCTGCAGGCCACTGACTCGCTGGGCAACACAGTGCTGCATGCCTTGGTGATGATTGCAGACAACTCTCCGGAGAACAGCATGCTGGTGACCCACATGTACGACAGGCTCCTCCAGGTGGGGGGCCTGCAGCTGGAGGACATGCCCAACCTGCAGGGCCTCACGCCCCTGAAGCTGGCCGCCAAGGAGGGCAAAATCGAGGTGAGTGGCCGGGTCGCCCTTTCCAGGAAGCAGGAGTACTCAGCCAGGAATTTTGCAGAAAGAGCCTGGGGTGGTGTCTAGCTCAGAGCAGTTCCGGCATGCACCTCTCCTACGTGTGTGTTTATTATTGGTAAATTATCCAGGAGCTGCAGAATGAATATATTACATTATAAAGCAGGGATTGTATATTTTTGGCTGCACTGTGCAGCTTCCCAGATCTTAGTTCCCCGACAAGGGATTGAACCTGGGCCATGGCAGTACAAGCCTGAATCCTCACCACTGAACCACCAGGGAACTCCCAGGGATTCTTTTTAAAGTCATTTGGGTTTCTTGATTAGCAAATAGCTGTCTCATGTTCTTTGCTGTTAGGTTTTCTTCCTATTGATTTTTGTGTTCTTTTTAAAAATTATTTATGTATTTATTTTTTAAATTTTGGCTGTGCTGGGTCTTTGTTGCTGCACACTGGCTTTCTCTAGCTGTGGCAAGTGGGGGCTACTCTCTAGTTGAAATGCAAGAGCTTCTCATTGTGGTGGCTTCTCTTGTTGAGCAGTGCACACTCAAGGGTACGTGGGCTTCTGTTGTGGCATGCGGGCTCAGTAGTTGGGGCTCACAGCCTCCAGGGGTCATTAGTTGTGGCACATGGGGCTTAGCGACATATGAGATTTCCCAGACCAGGGATCGAACCCGTGTCCCTTGCATTGCAAGGCAGATTCTTAACCCCTTGACCAGCAGGGAAGTCCCATAAGTGTTACTGATCATGAACATAACAGCATTTTGTTTACAATTTGCAAATCATAGTTGCAAATTTTTCTCCCAGTTCAACATTAAAAAAATGTTATGGCATTTTTTGCTACACAGAATTTTTACATTTTTATGTAGCTGAGTATAATTATCTTTTTCTTGATTTTTGCTATTGCTTAACTCCTACAATATTTTAAAACTTTGTGTGTGTGCATGAATATACGTGTGTGTGTATGCATGTGTGTGTATTCCATAGCCTTATCTTCTTCCAGACTTTTCTTTTGCAGTTTCAATTTTAACGCCTAAAGCTGATTTATCTGGAAGTTATAAGTTACTCTTAGAAAGAGTAACCATGAGGAAATTCCCAAGCAGTCCAGTGGTTAGGACTCTACTTTGATTGCCAAGGGCTTAGGTTCGATCCTTCGTCTGGGAACTAAAAGATTCCATAAGCTGTGTGGTTAAACAAAAAGAATAAACATAATCTAGCTTTACTTTTTTCTCAAAAAACTTTCTCATTGTCTGATCCTTATTATCAGGGGGAGCTTCATGGGTGTACAACCTACACAGGTGACACAGGGCCCCATGCTTAGAACATAGGTGTCTTTAAAGCTTAAGACCAAACTGAACATAAATGGGTTTTACATTTTCTTCCTGCCCTCCAAGGCCCCTGGGGTGTGGGGACCTCCCTTTGTGTCTAAAGGCATGGCTGTGTGACCTGTGGAAGCCACTCCCCAGCACAGGAAGCCCCCACCTCCAACATTCCTCATTTGTAAAACCACACTGCTCCGAACCTGTTCAGGTCAGGGACACTTTCTAGCCTGCTGAGAGCTCTAGACTCTGGCCACAGTCATGCACACACATGTGTAGCTGGCAGCCTCTGATGTCATGGGGCATTAAGGACCCCTGAACTGGGGGTCCCTTGGCCATAAGACTGTCCAGAAAAGAGGCCTTGGGGCAGGAATGGGGAAGGAAGAGCCAAGGTTGGCAGGCCCTGGCATAGGTGGGTAGGTGGGAGTGCCTACATGGGGCTTAGTACGTGGACATGTATAACAGTTCATATGCACAAGTACACGTGTGTGCAGGGCACATGCGTGTGTCTGCTCTGCAGGACACTGAGTCCGAGGCTTCCCATCAGTGGGGGTGGTGGCCATGCAGGTCAAGCTCAAGCTCATGAGCCTGGCCCTGTAGATTTTCAGACACATCCTGCAGCGGGAGCTCCCGGAGCCATGCCAGTACCTTTCCCGAAAGTTCACCGAGTGGTCCTATGGGCCTGTGCGGGTGTCGCTGTATGACCTGGCCTCTGTGGACAGCTGGGAGGAAAATTCAGTGCTGGAGATCATCGCCTTTCACTGCCGAAGCCCAGTGAGCCCGCGGGGTGGGGGTGTGCCTAGGGGGCCTGGCAGAGCTTCCTGCGAGGTCTACCGCTCGGGTCAGCCTGCTGGACCACACAGGCCCTGAAACTGGGATGTGGGGGTGTGGCATCATGTCTCCACCCAGCCCCTGGGCACACGCTCACTCCACACACTGGTGCCACCCAAGCTGGGGATCACGCCAGGGTGTCCTCTCTGTTGCCAAGCACCTGTTCAGGACTGGTCACTCTGTAGCTGTGAGGGTGGGGAGGGGTCATTCGGGGCTCCCTGTCCTCTCCTCCTCCCCTGGTGCCCCCAACTGTACTTGCTGAACCAAAGGCGCCTCTGACTCTCACCTGCCGTCCCAGCTCCGCCACCGGATGGTAGTCTTGGAGCCGCTGAACAAACTGCTGCAGGCGAAGTGGAATCTGCTCATCCCCAGGTTCTTCTTCAACTTCCTGTGTTATTTGACCTACATGTTCATCTTCACCGCTGTCACCTACCACCAGCCTGCCCTGGAGAAGGCAAGGCGGGGAGGGGCACGTCCTGGGGAGGCTTGCTGGAAACAACCCTGGCAGAAGATGGGGCAAGGATTATCACCCACCCTGCAGATGCTGACCGCTGGGTGCTGTAGCCACGTGCTAACCTAGCTGGTCACAGCATGGCAGTAACAGCATAGCGGTAACAACAGTAATAGTTAGGACTTAGTGAGTGTGCACCATATGTGAGAAAGTGTTCCACATGACTGACATGTGTTAACATGTTTAATCTCACAAGTCTCTGAGATGATAACTCTCATCATGGCTGGTTTACAGGTGAGTGAAGGGAGGCACAGAGAGATTAAGCACCTTCTCCAGGGCCACACAGGCTGTGAGCGGTGGAGATGGGGCCTGAAACCAGACAGTCTGGCTCCAGAGCCAATGCTTGCTCTGCCACTCTGGGGGCCTCCCCACCACTCACACTCAGAATGGGCCCCCAGCCTAGCTATCAGTGGGGGGCTGCTGGGAGGGGACCCCAGGCTGAGCCGAGCATCTCTTCGAGCAGGACTTCCTCTCACCGGAAGTGATGGCTGGGAACACCATGCTGCTGCTGGGCCATGTGCTGCTCCTGCTTGGGGGAGTCTACCTCCTCATAGGCCAGGTGAGGGCTCCTCTGACCACCCCGCTCCAAACCCAGAATCCTGCTCTGAGGAGCCTGGGCACAGGTTAACCAAGTCCCTGCATTTTCAGGAGACTGAGCCCCATACCTGGTCCCGTGCTGAGCAGCCTTAGGTCGGCCTTGCCTTCTGGCCTGAATGCCCTAACCCTGCTGTGCTTGCTGGGGTGCCCTCAGGGCGGCAAATGACTCCTGTGATCCCCTGGCAGTGCCAGCTTTGCTCCCTTGTGAATAGAGCTAGATGGCCCCCAGCCCACGGTCCCTTGGCTGGGTCATTCCTCACTTGAAGAGCACAGAAGGGTAGGCTCGGGGCCTGAGCAGGACATCCTCAGGGGAAGATACTGCCAGCTTGCGGGAGACAGACTGGGCCGTGGTGTGGAGACTCTCTGGGAGGCCAGGGTGTCTGGAGCACCGGATGGTCCCTGGGCAGCCAGGAAGGGGGAGGGAAAGGAGCCCCTTTCATCGTATGGAGCATGAGCCCTCCAGCTGGATCCACAGGGAGCCGGGGGATCCCTGGCATTGTCTGGGTGTCTGACGGTTTGGAAACAGAGTCTGGAGCTTTCTCAGCTACCAGCCAGATTCATAAGCACCCCAAAAGTCAAAGCTGCCGCCTGAGCCCCCGAGGCGGTTTTGGTTGGATTGTGACAGGCCGTGGGCGGGGAGCTTGACAGTGGCGATCCAGCCCTGAGGGCAGTGGGGCTGTGTTGTGGCCCAGCACGTGTCACAGCCTGTCCTCCCGGCTCCCTGCCCCCCTGCAGCTGTGGTACTTCTGGAGGCGCCGTCTGTTCATCTGGATCTCCTTCATGGACAGCTACTTCGAAATCCTCTTGTACGTGAGGCCTCACCCCTCCTCCCCCATCTTGGCCTGGGAGGGGGCACCACACCGGCTTTGGGGACCAGGGAGCTCCAGGGGCTGGGACCAGCATGCAGGCTGGACCCCAGAGCTGGGCTGCTGTTGGGTCCAGCTCATCACGTCGACCGAGTCCTCGCTCTGCCTCAGTGGAGCCTAGAGTCTTTACCTGCTGTGTCTCACTGAATCCTCGCCTGCCGAGTCAGGCGTTGTTCCTGTCACCCTCGCTTTACAGGGGAGGGAACTGGGGCCCTCAGGGACCTCACCCGAGATGGAGGTCGGGATGCTCAGGTCCAGTCCGGACACAGGGAGGACATCTCATCTCTGAGACCGCGGCAGGGGCTGTGGGGCAGTGGGGGTCTGCACCGGCCAGGGGAGGCCCGCGAGCTGACCGACCCTGCCCCCCGCAGCCTGGTCCAGGCACTGCTCACCGTGCTGTCCCAGGTGCTGTGCTTCTTGGCCGTCAAGGCACACCTGCCGCTGCTCGTGTGCTCGCTGGTGCTGGGCTGGCTGAACCTGCTCTACTACATGCGTGGCTGGCAACACACGGGCATCTACAGCGTCATGATCCAGAAGGTGAGAGGCAGGGGCAGCCCCGTGCAGCCAGACTGGGCGGAGCTGGACACTGCACCCCAGGGGGACTCCTTTTGGGCTCAGCAGGCACGTGCCGACCCCACCCCCCCCAGCTAGGCTAGGCAGAGGGGAATGTGAGCAAGTCTGCCCGTGCCCCATGCCCCCAGATGCTCACCGAGTGTCAGCATCAGGGTGCACATACCTGTGCCTGCTCTCAGGGTCTGCCCTCCACGTGGGTAAGCACATGTGCACATGTGTGTGCTGGCAAGTGTCCACACAGGAGCATGCGCCTCCTTGCTCACTGAAGTAGCAGGGACCAAGCATAGAAGCTCACCAGTGTGGCTGTGCCCTGGGTCATCTGGGCACGTGGAGGTGCCTGCATTCATTCAGTCATTCAACATTTAGGAAGCAGATGCTAGGTATGGGTCAGGCCCTGTTCTAAGTGTCAGGAACACAGTATTTTGTTCACAAACAGAATAGATCTCGCTCTCCTGAAGCTGACATTCTAGCCGAGGAAACAGCATAAGAAAGCAAATGAGAATGGTGCATTACACTAAATTCTCTGAAGGAAACATGTAAGGGGGGTGTGAGGGACAGTGACTAGGTGCTGTAAACAGGCTGCTCTGCGGGTCTCTTTGAAGAGGTGGCATGTAAGTTAAGATCCGAGAGAATGATCCAGCCACCACAGGCTCAAGGAAGTAGCAATCTAGGCAAAGGGACCAAGGCCGGAAGCCAGAGCAAGCTGGGACAGCTAGGGACAGACAGAGGCTGGGAGGGTATGGGAGGAAGTGGGGGGAAGGGAGTGGTTTTGCTGGCCTCAGGGAGGCCCCTGGAGGGTTTCAGTCATGTCCAACTCTTTGCAACCCTATGGACTATGGCCCTCGGGGCTCCTCTGTCCATGGAATTCTCTAGGCAAAAATACTGGAGTGGGTTGCTATGTTCTCCTCCAGGGGATCTTCCCCACCAAGGGATGGAACCCGTGTCTCTCACATCTCCCACAATGGCAGGCAGGTTCCTTCCCACTGAGCCACCTGGGAAGCTCAGTGACATTAAGTACATTTACAGTGTTGTACAACCATCTCCATCATCTCCAGGATTTGTCCAACTTCCCCAGTTGAAATTCTGTCCCATGAAACCCGAACTCCCCATTACTCGCCTCCTCCTTGCCCCTGGTAACCACACTTTGACTTTCTATCTCTATGAGTTTCACTATTCTGAGTGCCTCATCATGTAAGTACCAGTCATACAGTATTTGTCCTTTTGTGCCTGGCTTATTTCCCTGGGCATAATGTCCTCAAGTTTCATCTCTGCTATCACACATTAGAATTTCCTTTCTGTTTAAGACTGAATAATACTGCACTGTATGTAGACACCACATTTAGTTTATCTGTTCATCCATCTGTGAACAATTGGGTTGTTGCCACCTCTGGCTGTTTGAACAACGCTGCTGCAAACACGGGTACCTGGGTTATCTGTTTAAGTCCTTGTTTTTCCATTCCTTCTCTTGGGTACATATCCAGACGTGGAGCTGCCGGAGCCTGTGGTTTAATTTTTTGGCCTTGGAGGGTTTTGAGCAGGAAAATGATGTGATCTGATATAGATTTTTTAAAAGACCCCCCTTCTCACTGTGGCTCCACAGGGCCTGTGTATGCACACATTGTGCATGTGCGCGTGCACGTGTTCAGGGCTGAAGCAGGGTCTGGAGTCACACCTAGTGACCTGGGCCCCCCAACCAACTCTGGGGCGTGTGTTCTAGGTCATCCTTCGGGACCTGCTCCGCTTCCTGCTGGTCTACTTAGTCTTCCTTTTCGGCTTCGCTGTTGGTAAAGGCCCTTGCTCCCCCGCCCAGCCCTTGCTACCCTCGAGGCTGCCCGCTGGTCTCCCCTAGGCTGAGCACCCCCTGCCTCTCTCCCCTCCCCGCAGCACTAGTGAGCCTGAGTCGGGAGCCCCAGGACACCGGGGCCCCTGTGGGTTCCAACTCCACAGAGGTGGCAGGGAAGGAGGACAAGGAGGCCCCATACCAGGGCATCCTGGACACCTCCTTGGAGCTGTTCAAGTTCACCATCGGCATGGGCGAGCTGGCCTTCCAAGACCAGCTGCACTTCCGCGGTGTGGTGCTGCTGCTGCTCCTGGCCTATGTGCTGCTCACCTACGTCTTGCTGCTCAACATGCTCATTGCACTCATGAGCGAGACCGTCAACAGCGTCGCCACCGACAGCTGGAGCATCTGGAAGCTGCAGGTACCTGGGGAGGGTCCCCATCGCCTCTTGTGTCCTGAGCCCCCGAGTGGGATCTCCCTTGTCCATTCTTTCCATCCTGCACAGGGCTGACCTGAGGATGGATCAGGTCTTGGGAGGTGCCTCGCACATACTAGGTGCTGTGTGTTAGCTGCCATCATTGTTAGTACTAAGTGTTTCCCGAGTGCCCAGTGCAGGGCTAGACATGGTTCTAGGCTCCAAGCATATGGCAGAGAACGAGATGAAGACTCCGCCCTCGTGCATCCCGCTTCGGTACTCATCGAATGTTCTGTGGGGTTAGCTTGGTGGGTGACACATGTGGGATGCAGGGGCCTGGGTTGGTCTGGCCTGGAGGAGCTGAGGGGGAGGGCAGAGGCTGGGGTAGCTGGGAGCTGATGAGAGCTGGGAGGGTCCAGGTGGGTCTGGACAGGTGCTGCGGGGAGAGCCTTGTGGGTGAGGGGGTGCTGAACTGTGTGACCAATTCACTGCTGACCGGGCAAGCCACTTATCTTCTCTGAGCCTCACCTGCAAAGTTCCATGCCGTCCCCAACTGGCTTGAGTGCCAGGGGCAGGCACTGTGAAGTTCTGTGCCTGCTGTAGTTCTAAAAGCTGTAGTTATGTGACTGCAAGTCACTGTAGGGCATTCATCACCTGCGGGCTCCCCAGCAATCACCCAGGACACGTCATCTTCAGTCTCTAAGTGGGAACACATTCAGGGGATGCAGGGCTTGACACAGAGGCATGTGAACTGTGGGGCTGGATTCAGATCCACGCACTTCACGGATGCTGAGTTACGCTGTGAAGTGCCGCCGCGCTGTCTGATGAATCCTTTGTTCCCAGAAAGCCATCTCTGTCCTAGAGATGGAGAAGGGCTACTGGTGGTGCAGGAGGAAGCAGCAGCGGGCAGGGGTGAGACTGACAGTTGGCTCCAGGCCAGATGGTAGCCCCGACGAGCGCTGGTGCTTCAGGTGAGCAGGGGGCCGGGGCAGCCTGGGGGCCCTGCTGAAAACCAGCGGGAGAGCAGCTAGGAAGGAAAGCCAGGTCTGGAGGGAAAGGCAGGGTCTGTGTGTCCGAGGACTCTGGCCAGGGCAGGCGAGGTCAGTGCTGCTGGACCTCATTAGACCCAGAGCTCCAAGACCCGCCGCTCTGCCTATCAGTTCATCTTCCTATCCACTGACTGAAACTGAAGGTCCCTCCCCAATGGTCCATGACTAACTCCTTCAGTCCTGAAATGGGGTACAGTCAGGAGGTCAAAAGCCAGAGGCATCCTGGGGTCAGAGTGTGCTAAGCCTGCTGTGACTGTTTGGCTTTGCCCTTCTACTCTCCACCCCCATCCTGACCCTGAGGCTGCAACCCTTCCCTTGAAAGCAGACTCTCCCCACAGAGAGGGAGCCTGGTGACAAGTGCATGGCCAGAAATACACTTTTCTGAGGGCATAGCCAAGCAAGGGGTGGGTCGTAGGATGTGGAGTAGCTGTGAAAAGACTCCAGAGCCTGAGTCCACAGAGATCCAGCTCCTCTAAATTCCTCTCTGGATGCTGGGGACAATCCAGGTCACTGTGAATAGCCAGAGCAGACAGACGCCTGTTCCTCCCTGTGGGCCCCTTGTAGGGGCAACAGTCTGAGAGCTGAGAGCACAGGCTCAGGTGGGCTGGTAGATGGTCCAGAGTCCTGTGGAGAAGACTCGCCCTCCTTGCCCTCCTCTGGAGCAGCCGCTCTCCTGCACCCCTGGCCTCCTGGAGCCTCACGGCTGCCCTGTCTCCTGCAGGGTAGAGGAAGTGAACTGGACTGCGTGGGAGCAGACACTGCCCACGGTGTGCGAGGAGCCCTCAGGGCGGGGCGGCCCTGGTGAGTGGCTGTGGGGCGTGTCTGCTTGGCCCACAGCACAGAGAGTCTGGGCTCCAGGCTCCATCGTGGAGGGGCTTTGTCCCATAAAGTGGTGCCTCCCCCAGTCTGTCCCCCCTCCTCACCACCTCTTGGGCAACCAGCTCCTGGTGCACCCTCCCCTCCTGCCTCTCCCTGACCAGGTTTCTGTCTGTCCCTCTGCTGCACCCTCCACTCATTCAATGGGTTCTGGGGGGGACCAGCAGGGGAACAAGCCAGTGCCCAATGGCTCCACCCCGACAGGCCAGCCTGGCCACCCCCACACCTGAGAAGCCACTTCCTCTGCCTTTGCCTCACGGCTCAGGCTTGTTCAAGGCCCCTCAATTCTAGGGTGGTGCTGGCCCTCCTCCAAGAATGACCCCCACCAGAGGCCTATTATGAGGACTGGCTCTCTGCAGGGCAGGCCCCTTCTAGAATCCTCTGTAGCTCCCACTTCAGGACTTCCGGCTGCCCTTCTCTCCTTTCTCATGCTCTTTCCAGACTCTGCCTGCTGTGCCCCGGCTCCCTCCCAACAGCCGCCCCATCACTCGAGAAACCGGTGTGTGGAGTCTCCTCTTGCCTCCAGGGCTCCTGGGTCCTTGACCACACGGCCCTCACTGATAACCTCCTGCCTCCGAGCCCTGCTGTCCCCTCCCTTGAAGACTCTGAAAATCCCCTTGTCATTCCACACCCCACTGCCTGCTCTGACCTCGAACTGGACATCACCATTGGGAACAGCCTTGGGGCTGCCCTGCCAGGACCACATTTGTCAGGCCGCCCCTCTTCGCCCAGGCGGGAGGACTTGTGGGTCTCTACCACCCCCTGCCCCCTGGTGCTGAGTGTCCTTGGGACCCTCTGCCCTGCCCCTTCCCTCCCACGTCTGCACCCAGATCCTAGACAAGGCTTTTGGCTCCAGGCTCATCCCACTCCAGTCCCTCTGATGCAGACAAAAACCACACACAGCCCCCAGCACACAACGCCTCCCACTGCCTGGAAGGCCACATTCCTCCTCCTCGGGTCAAGGCCCAAAACGGTTGTCCAGCCCCCTCCCCTGCACCTCCCTCCATGTGATGGCAGTCCTTCAACAGTGCTCCCTGTTCATCTCTCCTTGGCTCTGTCCCAAGTGCCCTTCCATTCTCTGGGCGTCCACCTTTCCCATCTTCTCCCCAGGTGGGGTGGGGTCTCCTCTCTTCTCTGAGCACCTGACTCTCGCCACCCTCTGGCTTTTCAGCACATTATCTCAGGTGTTCTGGTTTCTAACACAAGAGCCTGTCACCTGCAGGCACTCTCAGCTCCTGGGAGGAGGCCCCTGATGGGCACGTGGTGGGGGGAGGCACTGCCTGGGACTCCTCGCCTGCTGTCTACAGGCAGGAGTGGTGCCATAGCTGTGGCCTCCTCCTGTTTCCTGGAGCCTGCTTCCTGGGGTACACACCCTGAGGACCAGGCCACCGTGGTCTTCATCCCTTTACAGGCGCCATGAAGAGCCCGGCTTTGGCCTCCCAGTCCAGCCAGGACAGCGCGGTTGAGGAAGACCAGGTGCCCCTGCAGCCCCTGCAGTCCCACTGATGGATATCTTTCCAGTCCCACCTGCTGGCTCTGGGGCTCCAGGGGTCTTTGGTGGCAAAAATGAATAAATATTTTCTTGTGGCTGACTCTCCTGGAAACGTTAGTTGAGTAAAGGTATTGGGCCCTTGGGCTGGTTGGCATCTGCCACTTCTCTGAGAGTTTACCTGTGTCTGGGGCGGGGCTGTTCCCTCAGTCTCCTGGGCACAGGGACCCTCACCTGCATCCCCACAGCTGCCCTCTTTGGGGTGCAGGCAGTTGGCCGAGGCACTGTGCCTGCTGTCACCGCAGAAGTGAGGTGGTGGACACAGGCCAGTAGGGCCCCTCTACCCCAGCCTCGACACCAGTTAGTCACCTGCAGGACGTCTCTCAGCCCGCTCCTGGGCTGAACTTCATTCAGGCTGTGGATTACCGATTCCTGTGCAATCCAGGGGTTCCCACTCCTGCAAGCCAGAGGGACCCCCCTGGGACACGAGAGCAAGGTTACCCCGGCCTCTGAAGGCTTGCGAGGCTCCGGGCGCCCTCGGGGTCCCTAGCCGTCATCCCCCAGCATTTCCGGACGCCTCTTGGTCTTCTTGGCACTTACACTAAATCCTTCGCGCATGACGCTGGACCTCGTGGGTGTCTGACCCCTAGGCGTGGGCCCCTCTAGAAGCCCCCCTCCCTACATGAAAACCCCACGCCTATTTCTAAGACCTGCTCAGTAACTGATGGGTGACCACTGCGTTTCCGGCATTTTCCCTTGGGGTCCTGTGTGTTTGTTCCCAGGACGTGCGTGGACGGGCTGAATGTTTTCTAAGTGGTCAGACCCAAGCCTGTTCCCACGCTGTGGGAGGGAGGAAGGCTTCACCGCTGGTGAAACGCGGGCGCGGCTGGAGGAGTCTCGAAGGAGCGGGGGACGGAGGAAGGGGAGTGAGGGGGACGGTCGGGGAGCAGTGGCTGGAAGGGCTGGTGCGGGGAGGGCAGACGGCCCCGGTCCCCAGGACGGGGAGCGGTCACGGTGTGTGCACGCCTGCCGCGCGCCAGCCTCAGTAGGGTTTCGAGGGCGTGATCGCATGTAACGCGCAGAACCACGGTCTGTAGCCTCCGCCGCTCCACCTTCCAGAGAAGCAAGCGGAAGCTCGCGAAGGCCGAATCTCTGCTCCCGACCACCCGGGGTCGGTGCGGCGGGACACTCTCCACCAGATTGGCGAACTCAGGCTCTGCGCAAGCCCTCTGGGGCTAGCCGCGTGCCTGTGACCCAGAATTCTTGGGCCTTGGAAGAGACCATGAGCTAAGCAGGAGGGGGGAGCCCGGCCGGCGCGGCGGCGTTTGTGCCGTTAAACGGACCGGAAGTTCCCGTGAGTCTTTGCCAGGATTCCCCTCCCATCGCTGAGGAGTGGAATGTTCCGACTCCTTAAGGGTCTGGGACGCAGACTCTGTGGCCTTTCCACTGCCGGTGTCGCGAGCTGGTTTGTGTACCCAGTTAGGGCCTGTCTCGCTAGTTTCTCGACCGATGTTCCGGGGAAGCGTAACTGGATCGCGGCGGGTGGCTGCGGCCAGGCGGGCCTGGGGGCGGGCGCCTTGGCCATGTGCTCATATCTCGGGACCGAGATGGAGGAGCGCGTGCATCTTTGTCCGGCAGGGCCTCCGCGGTCTGGGAACCCCTCCCCCCGGGCTCGCGGCCGGGAGGGAGTGACCCCGAGGAGGACGGGTAAGCGGAGCTGCATGCACCCGAGGGCGCGGGGCGAGGCTCGTAGGGGGGTCGCGAGGGAGGCTTGCTCGGCTGTCCTGATGATCTCGTAGGAAGTGCCGTCAGAAGCGATAACTGACGACTTTTACGCTTATCTGATGCGGTCGCTGACACCTGACGCTTTAGGTGCCCGTAGCTGCCAGTCTGCCCTAAATGCACGTCCTGATTCTTGTTTCAGATGGCTGACCCAATGGTTTTGCAGACGGGAGCAGCAGCCGTCCTCGAGGTAAGATCCGGTCTCTGTGGACTTAATAAGGTTAGCTTAGCTGTGTCTAAGGTTCTTCCACCCTTAAACGCACGGATATTGCTTGATGACTTGCCGTTGTCACTTTCATACATTTGATATAATTATGCACGGCCTCTTGGCGTGTTTGGGACGATTAGGTTGCGGCCCCTGGCCTGAAACGAGTTTTGTCTAAACCGCGTCTGTGTTCAGTAACAGATACCTTCAGGCAGGTTTAGCCAAAGCCCAGGTCCCTGGGGCGGTACTAGGAGTGGTGAGGTGCTTGGCTGCTCTGATGAGATCACTTAATAGGAAGTGCCGTCAGAAGCGATAACTGACGATAAAGTTTCCCGACTGACTGCAGTCAAGGCATCCTCACCAGTTGCCGGTGCCCGGGAGTTCGGTGGTCTGGACTGTGACCCGTAATTTCTATATTCACCCAGGTTGCCAACTAGTGAGGCATTGCCAGCGCGTGATCACCAGCCACCGAGTATGGGAGCCTGGACTGAGGTAAATAATCTTTGGACTGTAGTTGAGGAGGCTGAGGTGTTGAATCATGAAGTTGCTATTGGACCATATGTTGGCAGTTTCGTCTGACTGACCTAGTAACTTGACCGTTATCCACCGAGTATCTGAGAATGATTTCGGTTCATGTGTGGACTAGATAGCAGAGTGACCCCAGGAGTTCCTTTTTATGTCCTGGCTGTAGAGTCCTGAGCAAACTTTCTGCTCTGAGATGCTCTGAAAATCGAAAGCCTTAGGTGTGTAATGTTTAAAATAATGTGACTGAATGGAAGTTGAAACATGTAAAGATGGCAGTTATGACTCAGTCCCTACGGACTGTTGAGGGGATGGATGTGCATTTGTATAGCTGTGGCTGTCAGTACAGTGGAAACTGCTTCCAGTTGCCCTTAGCTGGCTGTCCACAGGTGCCTTATCCATCCCTCCAGGGTCTGAGCTCTGAAGAGTGGTGACCAGCAGAGTTTTAGAGCCGGCAGCAATGGCCGGAGCATCCCAGCCCACGACAAGGTAAGACCTGATCTGGACCATGACCGTTCTGCATGGTAGAATGGATGAGCAGCTAGTTTTGTTAAAATGGTTTTGCAAAAAAGGATATCAATGATGAAATTACCCAAAAGAAGCTGGAATTACCGGCAGATTGTGTAGTGGTGAACCTATGGTTTTCTGAGGATATCTTTATGCTGTGAATGACTATTCTGGGGAGTATAAAGTAAGATTCACTGATACTTAGTTTCCTTGCAGGCTAAGCTGCAGCAGGGGCAGAATTTGGAAGTTGCAAGGACCAGTGGCAGCCATCAACTTGGACGTGGAAAATACAGGCTTCAACGTTTTGTTTTGTGCTGAGTATCAAAGAGGACATTCTTATTGTGAAAGAGCTGAGAAATGGATTTGGCAGCTTTTCTCTGTGACAGTGGAGTCATTAAATTCATAGTTTCCTAGTATTGTCCCTTAAGCAAAAGTAGCTTTTTGTACTTGTAAATATTGTATGCATATGTCATACTGGGTGAGAGAAACTTCCTGAAATTTGTAACTCCATGTAGTTACCATAGGTGTAATAAAAGGATGCTCTTTTGTATTAAGTTCTTAGAAATGTGTATTTTTGAAGAAAAAGTCAAGTGTGATCACTGCTGACAAATACTGTTAGGTCTCTAAGTCGTGTCGATATTAGTGGTCCAATTAACTCCTTGTAACCTTCCCTTATGGTCAGTTTAAGGTGTTCTCCCCTCTTGAGACTTACGGCAAAAATCCCAAAGCATTTAAGGCATCTGTACACAGTCCCTGTTCCTCTGGGCTCTGTCCACTGGCATGAGCTTCCTCTCTCCTGAAGCCCCACCCCCATCCCCACCCAGACTGCAGCATTTGATGCCCCAGTCTGTAAAGGTCTTGGCTCCCTGGCATCAGATTAGAAGCTTACCTAACCCTCTGTTTACCTGAGGGGCCCTGGTTCACCAACATCATGGCCAACATCATGGGTACATGAATAATTTTCTCCAATTCAGCAATCAGCTGGGCTTTTTGATTGGGCCTGAATGGGTAGGCTTAGGGTGTCGGAAAGGTGGGGTGGAGACTTGCTTTCTTCCCCTCCTCCCAGCTGTGGTTGCTCGGAGGCACCTCATCTTTGTGGTCCTGGGGTTTGGGGAATGTGCTCAAATTTTGGGGACCTCATGGGAAGGAATTTTATGAGAAATGGTCCTTTTGAAAGGAAGCAAGGCTCACTGTGGTCTGTACCCTAGCAACAATCACCTATGGGAAGGTCTGGTAATCTGCATAGAGAATGGGGTTTTCTGAGTGGGTCATATTTTGTGCATGTGCTGGTCTACCCCAGGCTTGCTAGGCAGGCTGCCATAAATATAGGCGGGTTTAGGAAATAGTTGGTCCCCTGGGTAGGCCCTGGGATCACATCACAGACAGAAAGATGGACCTTGTAGATGATGGGAAGTTTGTTTCAAGGAGCCCAGGGTTCCACAAGGAGATACCCTTTAGTCCAAATGGAAGGGGGACTCCTGGGGTCTCTAGGAGCCAGTCCCCTCCCCCAGCCCTTGACCTGGGGTACAGTCAGCATCTGGCTGGGGTTTGGTGGCCTGAATATCTGTAATTCAGGATTGGAAAGTCCTGGGTTAGATGGAGGGCCCCTGCTACACTCCTTTCCTGGGGGAGAGCTCTCCGGATTCACAGTAGCTCAGGTTTCCAGCACCCTCAACCTGCTGCAACCACAGGTCTAGGGAGGCTAAGGGTGGATTATTTTCAAGCCAGGGATGACTTCTCAGGAACCAGAGGCAGCAGACATGGGTGGACGGGGGAGATGGAAAGGACCGAAGAGGAGTTAACAGTGCTCCTTTCCCAGATGGTTTCATCTGGCTTCCCATGGGGATGGGGGGAGGTGCTGCCCAGGCCCACTGTGGAGCTTCCCAGGAGCCTCAGCCATCCTATCCCAGGAGGAGTGACTTTGGCCCACACTCCCCTGTCACGTCTGGGTTGCACCTACAGTTTCCCTGTGCTCCTGGTCTCTGGCAGGGGTTTCGGGGCCCCCTCCGGGATCCTCTGGGCCCAGGGCCTCATCCTGGGTCTCATGCCCACTGCCTGGGCCCTCGCCCAGCTCCAGGATGGTGGGCAGGTGGCCCTGCTTGGGGGAGCGCTTGCGTAGGCTGAGCAGGAAGGGCTGGGGCAGCGAGAAGATGTCCACGTTGTTGCCCAGGTCGATCCACGTGACGCTGGGGAACTTTCTGGGGTCTCTGAGGGCGTCAGTGAGGTCGCGCAGCAAGGCCCGCGTCAGCCGGTTGCCGTTGAGGGCCAGAGTGGTCATCCGGGGCAGCATGCTGAGCGCCGGCAGCAGCTGCAGAACCATGTCATCCGTGAGGCCCGTGAAGCCCAGCTCCACACTGTCCACCTGCTCCCCGCAGCGCTGCAGGTAGCTGGCCACCCGCTCCAGGTCACGGGAGGTCAGCGGGATGCCTGACAGGTCCACCGTGTTGTCTGGAGGGCTCCCGGCCAGGACCGCCTTGAGGCTGAAAGGGAGATGGGACAGCAGGGTTCGAGCAAGAGCGGCAGGCTTTTCTCGGGAGGCCGAGATGGGTCACCTCCAGGAGCCAGCCTCCACTCATCCCTGTGACTCTAAGAGGCTGGGGACCCCAGGCCCCTTGCACTGCCCCACCTCTCAACCTGGCTGCCCAGCAGGCAGAGGCTGGGGACCCCAGGGGAGGCCCCAGTGACTAAGGGTACCTTCAGCAGCCAAACGTCTGGGTCTGCTCTGGATTCCTTTCTTCCTACTCATGTGACCTTTAGATCCTTAACCTCTGTGCCTCAGTTATTTAGCTGAAAAATGGAGCCAACTGGGTACCACAGGTTGTCATGTGAAATAGGAATGCATTTAGGACAGTGCCCTTTAGAGGAGGTGGCGAATGGGCGAGTTCCCTACTCCACTCAAGAGCAAAATAAGATCTCGGATGCCCTTTCTTCAAGACCACCTTCTGGCCAGAAGGAGGATCCTTAGCGAGAGCCCACAGGACAGCAGGCAGGGATTGGGGGTGGGTGCAGGGGCCCGGAGCCTGGTGGGAGCTGCTTTCTACCCGCTTCCACTCCCCACCTCCACCATCCCTTGCTCTTCTGCCCTGCCTCTTGCTCTTCTTGCTCCAGACCCAGATCTCCTGGTCTCCAGGTACCCAGGTAAACCCAAAGCTCCAACTCTGGGAAGGACAGGGAGGTGGAGGGGCCCCAGATGGCAGCTTGGACTTCCTGTTGGCCTCATAGGAGAAAGAACCAGGCCGAGGTAAGAACTTGCTAAGAGTTCCAGCAGAGGGACCACAAGTGCAAAGGCCCTGAGGCTGTTGGAACTCAGCGTGTCTGTGAGCCAGCAGGAAGGGCACCCTGGGGGACACAGACCAGGTGTGAGTCAGCGGGATGGGGCGCCCCCAGTGGGAGTGAGGCTTCTGAATGGAGAGTGGACTGAGCATGCCCATGCCCTGGGGAGACAAAAGGCCCTGGGTCCCAGCAGAGCTCACAGCCCAGCTTCTCCCTCTGCAACCAGCTCACAAATCTCCTGGCCTTCTGGGTTCCATGGGTCCTGTCCTGCACTCTCCCCACACTTGGCCTCACCTTGGCCCAGCTGGAGGCCCCTGTGCCTACTTTCTCCCCCTGGGAGGGGCCTTGAATAGTCTTCCCCTGGCTTGAGAGTGGGAGCGGTATCCGGAAGGGAAGGGGGACCAGAGCTCTTCTCTGTGCTTCCCCTCCCATCCCGCCTGCAGGAGCTGGAGAGGAGCCTGCGCACCAGGACCCCAGGCATTCTGCCCCGTGATTCATCCAGAGTATGTTCCCCTCCTCTTGCTCCTATGATGCTGTCCTGGCCCTGGTTCTGTGTCCCAGTGTCCCCTCTGCCCCCAGGGTGCAGGCAGCCACACAACCTCTGAGGGTCCTCACAGCTGCATGAGCCAGGGACGTGGCTGGGGTCTGGGACCCTGGGAGACATCAGGAGGGCTGGTGATTGGTGGGAGGAGTGCCCACATTCAGCCCCCACTGCATAGATCAGGGCCTGGATGCCAGTGCCTCTCAGGGCTCATGCCCACCTGGAATGCCCCCCTCCACCCCCATCAATCCTTCTCCTGCAAGCAGCTTGTGTCCTCTCCCCACTGCCCTGGGAGGGGGTGCTCCACCCCCCAGGCCCAGCCCAGCACAGCTGACTGGGAGCTGCCCTTGGAGGAGGAGGCTGGGCGGGGGCGGGACTCACCAGGCCTGGGGCTTCCTCTTCACCAGCCCGCGGTGGCGCCTCCACTGGGAGTGGGGGCTGAGGTGGTATGTCAGCTGCCGGCACAGCTTCTCCATGGTGCCCAGTGCATCGCCCTCCTGCAGACCAACCACAGGTCCCTGCGTCACTGGAGCAGGTGGGGAGCCAGGCCCCTTCCCCCACCTTCCGCCACCCGACCCGGGCTGAGCTCGGTTTGGAGACCTGCTGCGCTGGCCCCTGGTGGCTGCCCGGAGCAGGGGGCAGGGGGTGCAGACTCATCTGCACACTGGTTTTAGTTTCTGTGAATTAGTTGCTGTTGTGAATAAACCTGCTGCTGCTGCTAAGTCACTTCAGTCGTGTCCAACTCTGTGAGACCCCATAGATGGCAGCCCACCAGACTCCCATGTCCCTGGGATTCTCCAGGCAAGAACGCTGGAGTGGGTTGCTATTTCCTCCTCCAATGCATGAAAGTGAAAAGGGAAAGTGAAGTTGCTCAGTCATGTCCGACTCTTAGCGACCCCATGGACTGCAGCCTATTAGGCTCCTCTGTCCAAGGGATTTTCCAGGCAAGAGTACTGGAGTGGGGTGCCATTGCCTTCTCCGGAATAAACCTGAGATTTCTATAAGAGCCTGATTTCAGGTGACACCTTAGCCAGGGTCATCACAGTCCCTGCTTCTTCCCGACGCCCAAGGCTGTCCTGCTCACCGGCTCCCCTCACAAATGCCCGCTGGGCCCCTCCCAGGTGCTGGACACTTGCTCTGCACGCTGGGAGCAAATGTCCTTGCCCTCATATTTCACACGACAAAGAGGACAGTGACATCCTTTACCATGTCTCTTCTGCCGACATCAGCAGTGGGAAAATAAAGGAATGCAGGCCCAAGTCTTCCCAACCCATTTCATCCCCCTTCGTTCCCTGTCTGGTCCACCAGCATTTGAGCTCGAGACCCTGGGTGTTATGGCCTGAACTGTGTCCCCCCAAATTCTTAAAGTCCTAATCCCCAGCACCTCAGAATGTGGCTGTATTCAGAGACAGGGCCTTGAAAGAGTAATTAAGATAAAATGAGTTCATCGAAATGGGCCCTAGTCCTATATGACTGGTGTCCTCATGAGAAGAGACCAGAACACAGCTGTGTACAGAGGACAGACTATGTGAGCACACAGGGGGGAGACGGCCGTCCGCATGCCAAGGAGGGCAGCTTCAGAAGAGACCAACTCTGTTAATGTCTTGATCTTGGACTTCCAGCCTCCGGGTCTGTGAGGAAACACACTTGGGCTGTTTTAAGTGGTATTTTTGTCACGGTAGCCCCAGCAAACAAATACGCTACGTTAGGGGACGCAGAGGGCAGATTTTAGAGACTCCTGCTCTGTCCAAGGGTAGTCAGTTCAACAGAGAGTCTCCAGCCTGAGAGACTGAGTGGCCCACAGCCTGTGCACTCACCAGACGGTCCAGGGCCAAGGACCAAGGCCGCGAAGTGCCAGGTGTGGGTGCAAACCCACTTGCAGATGGCAACGTGATATGGTAGGTCAAACATTAGAGTGGCCAGTGCCCAGTGGGGCGCCTGACACAGAGTGGGTGCTCGGTGAAGACCAGCTTGATTATTACCATTGTCATCATTACTCTGCTAGCAAGAGGCAGCACACAGCTCTCCCCCTTCTTCTGATGTTTGGCTTTCCGAGGTTTTCATTACTCATCTGAGTTCATTATTTTCAACCTTGGTCTGAAAATATTAAGTGGAAAATTCCCGAAAAAACTCATAAGTTTAAAACTGCACTGTCCTGAGTAGCGTGATGAACTCTCATGTTGCCCGGTTCCATTCTGTTGGGGACATAAATCATTCCTTTGTGTGGTGTAACCCACACTGTGTATATTACCTATACCGTTAGTATAGAAAACACACTTTTATACAGTTTGGTACCATCTGTTTCAGGCATCTCCTGAAGGTCTTGGAGTGCTTCCAGGTGGCACTAGTGGAAAAGAATCTGCCTGCAATGCAAGAGATCGTATTAGATTCAGGTTGGAGCCATGGGTTGGGAAGATCCCCTGGAGGAGGGCATGGTAACCCTCTCCAACATTCTTGCCTAGAGAATCCCAGGACAGAGGAGCCTGGTGGGCTACGGTCCATAGGGCTGCAGAGTTGGACACAACTAAAGCGACTTAGCAGGCACACATGAAGGTTTTGGAACATATTCCCCAAGGATGGATCTACCGTACTGAGTAGTTAAGAGTATAGACTTGATCCAAACTGTGTGGATTCAAATCCTTGCATTGTCTCCTCCCGTGTGACCTTGGGCACATCGCTTGACCTCTCTTTGCCTCTGATCCTCATCTGTAAAGGGTTAAGCAGGATAGGGGAGCAACCAGCTTACATGGGGCCATATGGAATTGGAGGGGCCTATGGGGCCTCCAGCTGGGGGATGTGATTGGATTTATGGGCTGCGGGTGAGGACAGGTCTGGCATGGACACAATCACCAGCCTCTGATTAAACCCCTGGCCAAGGAACGAGCAGAACAGGCAGACAGGGGCATCAGTCAAATATCAAAGAGGCAGAGGGAGGGCCCAGGGGACATGAAATAATGGAGAAGGCTCGGTCAGAGAAGCAGGAGTAAGGAGAGCCCTGGGCACCAAGAAGAAGGGGCTGGTGGGCTCAAACACCCCACTGGAGACTCCAGTGAGGAGGTGCTGGCCAGCACAGGCTCAGGGATGGTGGTCATGGTGCTGGCCGGGGTGAAGGCCAACTTCTAGGCCAAAGGGAGAGGGGAGGATGGCCCATCTAAGCCAAGGGTCTGCATGTGGGATTCTTTCACAATTCTTTCTTTATTTAGCTGCTCTGGGTCTTAGTTACAGCATATGGGATTTTCGGCTTTTGATGTAGCATTTGGGATCTTTAGTTGTGGTATGCAGAATCTAGTTCCTTGATCAGGATCAAACCCAGGCCCCCTGCACTGGGAGCACGAAGTCTTAGCCACTGGATCATCAGGGAAGTTCCCTGCCCCTAGGACCCTTCCACATCAGTATCACCCACAGCGTTAGAAAACACAGCTGCCTGGGCCATCCCCAGCGATGGGTGGGCACTGGGACTTTTAACGCCTCCCCCTGACCTCAGCCGAGATTCCCCTGTGCTGCCAGGTGGACCAGTGGGGTGGGATGTGGTAGTCTGCCCAGGATCACCCCTGGGACCACCCGGGCTATTCCAAAACTGAGAAACAAGCTCCTAGCCCTAAACTTAACCTCTGACCACTTCTCAGGGGTTCCAAAGTTGGGAGCCATAGACTGTCCCTCAAACTTCTCGGCCAGAAGGAAGAAACAGAAAGCTCAGTTCTGTCGCTCAGTCTTATCTGACTCTTTGCAACCCCATGGACTGCAGCATGCCAGGCTGCCCTGACCATCACCAACTCCCGGAGCTTGCTCAAACTCATGTCCATTGAATCGGTGATGCCTCTGTCGTCCCCTTCTCCTCCTGCCTTCAATCTTTCCTAACACCAGGGTCTTTTCCAATGAATCAGTTCTTCGCATCAAGTGGCCAAAGTATTGGAGTTTCAGCTTCAGCATCAGCCCTTCCAGTGAATAATCAGTACTGATTTCCTTTAGGCTTGACTGGTTTGATCTCCTTCCAGTTGAAGGGATTCTCAAGAGTCTTCTCCAACACCACAGTTCAAAAGAATCAATTCGTCGGCGCTCAGCTTTCTTTATAGCCCAACTCTCACATCCATACGTGACTACTGGAAATACCGTAGCTTTGTCTAGACCGACCTTTGTCGGCCAAGAAACAGAAAAAGAGGCGGCAAAGCAGCCGCCGCAGTGCGCCGGCATCGCCACCAGGGGGCAGCCGCGCATGGGCGTGAGGCCTCCAAGCTGGGCCTGTGCTCTTGTTTACTAAACAGGGACCGGAGACGTGGTCAATTTGCACGGAGCCTGAGGCCAAACGTGAGCCGGAGTCGTCAGGTGTGAGAGCGCCTCCGCTTGTCTGAACTAAGATTCAGTGACTTATATTATCTACTAGACACTGGGCACTGCCTCTGGCTTTGCCTATGTCCCAATCCTGTAATCACAGCCATTGCATGAGATGGGTGCCCCTGTAATCCGGCTTGACAAATGCAGAAACAAGAAGTCGACGTGAAGGCTGGCATCAGGACGCAAACCCGGCAGTCACTATGAGGCTGGGCTCTGCTCTGCCCTCAGGTAATGAATCTTTCTCCAAAGTGAGTCCAGGGTGCTTCTATCCTTTGCAACTAGGAAAGCTCCAAGCAAGCTCACTTAAGTTTTCCCACTCCAGGCCTCTGCCTGCAAGAACAGCTAAGCAGGTCCGGCCCGGTGGTGGAGGAGGAGGAAGGAAGCAGGGAGGCAAGGAAGAAGGAGGATGCTGGCCGTGTCCTCTTACTCTGAAAGTCGTGAGACCCAGCAGCCCCTGTGTGGGACCAGACCCCACTCCCAAGCCACCGCTGACGGTCCAGAAGGGGGCCCTGGAATCCTGACTTTAGACAAGACTCCTTGGGGGCTTAACCCTGAGACATGGGGAGAGGGGGTGGGGAGGGGGCAGGAGCAGAGGTGGGGGGCAGGTGTCTATGCTGGTTGGGGTCCCAGGGCCTCTTTCCAGCTTGGCTGCCACTGGGCCCCACGAGCCCCCTCAATATGGGAAGGATAAGCCCTCTTCCTGGCTTGAGGCAGCCTGCATGGGCTTCTGTTACTTGCAACAGTCCTAACTCACAGCAGAGGGTTGTGGCAGGCAGGTTGCGGAATCTGCTCTCTATGCTTTCCTCCCACTCGTGGAAAAGGAAGGAGGGGGAGGGGTGTGGCATAAGTTGGGGTGACTGGGCACCTGCCCAGTGCTGCAGACCAGAGGCCCCCGGGAAGACCCTGTTTGAGGGGTTCACTGACCTCTCAGGGGAGAGGCCCACGGCAGACCTGCAGGCCCCTCCAGGCGGGGTCAGGCCCCTTCCGATGCCATCTACTGTCTTCACCCCCGACCCCAGGGGATAACAAGCAGAGCCTTCCACCACTCTGAACCCAAGACTTTCTCATTCATTCATCAAACATGGCTGCCCTGCCTACTGTGTGCTGGATGCTGCTCCAGACAGCGAGACTGTGCTGGGCTTTCTGTCTACTCCTCCTCCCATCCACTCTCTGTCCTCTGTGCTGGACAGGCTGAGCTCTTACGGACAGACCGCATCACTGGCCCTTTTGCTTCTGACTGCCAGTGTGATCAGCTAATGGGAGGGAGGTCAGAGGGCAGGAGAGAAAGGCCTGGGATTAACTCTTCTTGTTCCTGCCCTGCTTCAGTCAGCCTCCAAGACGGCCCCACAGATGCCAGACTCCTGGGTGTGTACAGCCTCCTTCCACCCTCATCAGGGCTGATCAGGCGATCCAGTACGGCAGTGACTGCATGTGACGTCTGAGACTGGCTCAGAAGACACTGCGCTTCTCCCTTCCTCTCGGGCGTCACCCGCTCTGGGATAAGCCAGCTGCCCTGACATGAGGGAGCTCAAGCAGTGGACGGGCCGCGGGCAGAAAGCTGAGGCCTCCCGCCATTAACCATGGGGGGTTGCGCCATCCTGTCAGTCCCCTCCAGCCTCCAGATACTTGCAGCCTCGGCCAGTGTCCCGAGCCCCCAACTAGATTCCGAGCTGCCGCTGTTCCTAAATCCCCCCGCCTATAGAGATGGTAAAACGATGTTTTAAGCCACCATATTTTAGGGTGATTTGTTATGAAGCAACAGAAAACACAATAAAGTATAACAAAGAAACAAAGAAGGAGAAAAAAAGGAAGATACAAGGCGGTTTTGGGAGAGGCGTTCTCCTCCCGGCTCTGGCAATACAGCTTTGCCCACGGCCCTTCCTCGGTAACGACTTCCTGATGCTGGTCTCTGGTGTCTCAGTGGCCCCGGTCCATGGTCCATTCCCTTCTTCCTGCCCACAACCCTGGAAATAGTCCCTTATTGTTGCTATTCAGTCTCTAAGTCAGATCCCTCTGTGCGACCCCATGGACTGCAGCGTGCCAGGCTTCCCAGTCCTACACCATCTCCTGGAGTTTGCTCAAACTTATGTCCACCGAGTCAATGATGCCATCCAACCATCTCATCCTCTAATGCACGATGGAATGTGTCGCCTGCTTGTGCCAGGAGCAGGATGACTGTGAACAGGCGGATGTCCTCTCTTGCCCCTCCAGAGTTTATATTCTAGCGGGCAGAGCAGACACTAACCCAACAAGCACGTAAGCAAAATAATTTCAGAGAGGCCAGTGAGTGGAATGAGAAAATAAACGGGGCGTGAGGTAGAGGCTGATCAGAGACCTACTGAAGGGAGGCTGGGCAAAGAAGGCCTCTGAGAGGCAGTGCTTAGGCTGAGTCTGAAAGGAGGAGAGGAGAGCTGGAGCAGGAGGCAGCAGAGTCCTGAAGGTTGGAGAGAATCTGGATGCCGCAGGAAGAGAGGAGAGTGGGGGCTGGAGCAGAGTGGGAGCGATGGGAAGGGAGATTCAGGCGGGTCCAGAGGAGGGGGTCCGTGAGTTTCTTAAATATAGCACCACACAGAAGGCTTTTCAGGAGGTACCTGGTGACGCGGTTTACCTCTGCACAGAAGGGCAGAGAGGGCACGGAGCCAGGAGTGGAGCCCAGGGTCCAGCTGGAGGCTCTTCCAGCAGCCTGAGGAGGGGGGCCTTGGACATGGCCCCGACACATTAGAGAACTAGGACTGCTGGGGCGTGCTGACCAGTGGACAACATGGGTGCCCCGTCTAAATCGCCCCGGGTCCACTGTTCCCGACTCTGTGCCCAACTCTTCTCTGCTGTGCCCCTGCCTGGACAACCAGCACCTGCTGGCTTTGCAGTGGCCACCCTCTACCAACCCACCCCACACCTGCCCTCCTCGTCTAGCCCTCCATCTAGGAGACTTGGCACCAGACACTCTGGAAGCCAGAAAGAAGGCCCTAGACAGAGCTCCAGATGGGAGTGCCGCCCTGGAGCAAGGTTCAGCTCCCGGGCGCCCAGGCCAGATGCGGGGTGGACCAGGAAACCACCTCTTGCTCTGATCTTGGTTCTACCCTAAAGTGGAGGCCGCCCAGGACTCCTCCACCCTGCCCTGGCTTCCTGATGCTTCCTCCTGCTACAAGGAAGCGTGTTTTTAAGAAACTGCTGGAAATTGAGGGATGGGAGAGAAGAAACCAAAACAGAGAGGAAAGCCCGAGTGGGCAGCTGCCCTGCTGTGGCTGTCCCCTCCCTGCCCCGGTCCCGGCCTGGACTGTGGAGCCAACGGGAAGGGGAACAGATCTCCCCCGCCGAGGGGCTGGGCCGCGCCCACAGAGCCTGGAGAGCCGTGGAGCCAGGCAGGAAGTGGACCTGAGTGAAGCGGGTGGGTGTAAAATGACACTCGGTCCAGAGAGGAAGACCAGTGGATATAGTGGGGAGTGTGGTGAACTGAACGGCGGGCAGGGCCGTGGCTACCCTCACACAGCACCTTCGTGCAAACTAGACAGAGCTTAGCTCTCGGTGGACATGGTCCTGCCCCCATGCCCACGGCTGGTGGGCAGAGAGAGGGCTTGGACTGCTGTCTCCTCCTGCCCCACCCGCTCTGTGCACGTGTCTTTGTTCAGGATGCAAACTATGCAGATGTACATGGTGGGCCTGGCCCCAGACAACAGAGGTGGCTGCTCAGCTGCAGGCCTTAGCATTTTCCAAGGGCAGCCAACATGGGGATTGTCCGGATTTGATGCACCTGGCGGGCCGAACAAAGCCAGTACTGAGGGTGCAGGCGTATAGCCTTTACCATGGACGCTGGGCCTCAGGTGCCTGCATGAGGGGCCTGGGCAGCATTGACCAGCCCCCCACCCTGGGCACCGGGCTATTCTGCCCAGGAAGGCGCTCGCCTCACACCCCAGACCTGGCTGGCCTCAGACCATGGCTGCCCTACCGGCTTGGGGCAGTGGATGTAGCGGGCCAGGCTGATGATGAGGTCGTGCGTGATGGGGTCCACCAGGTTCCTGAAGCTGGCATAGCGGTACAGGACGTCATCCAGCGAGGTCGACTCCATGCCCAGGTCCTGCAAGAGGGGACGATGGCCAGAGATCAGCGAGGCATCCCCTCCCCTGCCCTGGAACCCCACCCAGCATACCCGCGGCAGTCTGTGGAGGTGGGTTTCAGTCCCTGGGGTTGTAAAGAGACACAACTGAGCGAGTTTTCACTCTGTGTGGCAGGCAAGGCTGGGAAGGTAGGAATTGGAATTCAGACTGTCCATATGTGGATGAGAGACCTCTTCCCTCTTGGGGTCTGTTTCCCCACCTGTGAAATGGGCAGATGGACCATGCCAGCAGTTACCAAATTGTGTTCCAAGGTCTTGGGGCTGATAAGATAAGAGAGAGGCCAAGGGTCAGCAAGTCTTTGGGCCCAGCTCTCAGCAGAGCCGCTCTGCTCGCTGTCCTTCAGTTTTTTTTTTTGTTTTTTTTTTTAAGGCAGTTATATTGCCAAAGTCTGAAAAACCTGGACCGGATGGCTGCTTGGGTTTCTTGGGTTCCTACCAGCCCTGCCCTATCTTCCCACCCCCGTCCTCTCAAGGCCAGTAGAGGTCATCCCATCCTGGAAGGACCAAGAAAACCCGACCTACTAACCCAGGATGCCGGGGCAGGTGTGGGAGGATGTACGTTGTCCTTTCCCAGGGACCCCCACCCCCAGGGCCACGTCCCCATCCTCGCTGTCAGTCTGGACCCCTCCCAGCCTGCTGACAGTGGCTGCGTCTCTCTGGGCAGCTCTTATCTGGAGTCATGAAACTGTTGTTGGGGAGGGGGCTGAAGGTGGAAGGAAGGAAGGGGGTGGGGAGGGGGTCTCCCCAGGAAGGCAGACGTGGCCCGGATCACGCGCTCTGGGTGAGTCACGGCCACCCCGCCCTGTGAATTCCAGCCGGGGTGGAGCTCCCAAGGTCCCAGGGTGCCGGGTTATGAGAAGCTGCAACAGGGAAAAACCAGATGGGGCCAGAGAGAGGCTGCTGCACTTTTATTGCTTTATTTCTTTACTTCGACCCCACCTCCTGGAGGAAATAGCCACCAACTGCAGTGTTCTTGCCTGGAGAACTCCATGGACAGAGAAGCCTGGTGGGCTACACAGTCCATGGGGCGCAAAGAGTCCAACACGACTGAGCGACTAACACTACACTTTGGACCCCACCTAGGTCCATGGGGTGCCTGTGCTACTTCAGAGCACCTCACACATCCCGAGGACCTTGGGCCACTTCTGGCATCCCTGGTGTCCTCTCCGTGTCCCCCACCAAGCCAGTGTACTGCAGACAAATATGTCATGACCGCGCTGCCAGTCCTACTGATCCTGCCCACCAGGGGCCTTGATGCTCTGCTCTGGCTGCGTGTGGGGGTGGGGGGATGGGGGGTGGAGGAATCACATCCTTATGCGGCTCCTCCAGGCTGCCCTGTGCATAGCTTTGGCCTGGGAGGGGCTGGTCTGCCTTGCAAATACCAGGCAGTGAGGAGAATCCTGACTTCCTCATTATGGGTCTAAATGGTGCAATCTCTAGGACCTGGGCACATCAGCAGGTACCCCAGAGTCACCGCTGTGGGCAGCTTGGCACGGAGAGTATCCCTGGCCTGGGATCAAGCGGGTCAATGGCCAGCATGTGCCATCTCAAAGAAGTAGGGCCCCCACTTGAGCTTGAAGAACCAGGTTTGGGGACTCACTCCAGCGGGAAAGGTGAGGGGTATGGCTTTGCAAAAAGCAACCAGAGATTCACACAGTGTTTCTCAAAGCATGAGGGGCGACCCTCAAGACCCTTCCAGGGGTTCTGTGAGGTCCTCTTTGCCAAATCAGCATGATGTACATTTTCTCTGTCGACTTCAACCAAAACAACTTACTGCAAGAGACTAAACACAGAGCAACAGGGATGAGGATTCAGCTGTCTTCCAAGCCAGCCACACAAGAAAGAGATTCACAAAACTATGAAACAGTGTGGCTCTCTTCACTGTATTTTTTCTTTTGGAAAACATATTTTCACGAAAATTTACTTCTTCCACATGCAAGCTTATTAACTTTATTTTTATTTATTTTTTAAAAAGAATTTCTTCTGGGCTTAGAAACATCAAAGCCTTTTATTTTAAGATTTTTTTTTAATGTGGACCATTTTTAAAGTCTTTATTGAATTTATTACAATATTTCTTCTGTTTCGCGTTTTGGTTTCCTGGCCACGAGGCACGTGGGATCCCAGCGCCTGACCAGAGGAGGTGGAGCCCACACCCCCTGCACTGGAAGGAGAGGTCCTAACCAATGGACCACCAGGGACGTCCTGAGCTTATTAATTTTAAATGAGTGAATAAATAAATATTTAAAATATTTCTTTTGATTTCTTCTAGGTAGACAGCCTTTATTAGATATGACCCATACACAAAAAACCTCTTTGAGGCCCTCCATAATTTTAAGAGTGTAAAGATTCCTCGAGAAATTAAAAGTAGAGAATTCCCTGGGAGTCTACTGCTTTCAGTGCCGTGGGCTCAGGTTCAGTTGCTGGTCAGGGAGCTAAGATCCTGTAAGCCACATGTGTGGCCAAAAATAAATAAATAAACAACATTAAAAACAGAACTACCATACAACCCAGCAGTCACACTTCTGGGTGTATATCTGAAGGAGACGAAAACATACTACCAAGGAGATGTCTGCATGCCCATGTTCACCGAGGAGTTACTCACAACAGCCAAGTCAGAAAGAATCTAAATGCCCATCAGTGGATGACTGGATACAGCAGATGTGGTCTATATAATACAATGGAATACTATTCATCCACAAGAAAGAAGGAAATCCTGCCATTTGCAACAATGTGGATGGACCTTGAGAACATCGTGCTCAGTGAGATAAGGCAAAGACAAAGACAAATACTGTATGATTGCACTTAAATGTGGAATCTAAAAAGAACTGAACTCTGAAAAACAGTGCACTGGGGATGGGGGAATGGGAGATGGTGTTTAAGGTTCGTACTTGCAACAGGAAGATAAATAAGTCCACAGTACGCTGTTAAAGAAATGCACACAGGTCAGCCATGAAAGACACCAGAAGTGTTATAAACATCAAGCTTGCTAAGAGATAAGACCTTAAGTGTTACCATAGAAGAAATGTTATTTATGTGACAAAAACAGGGGTGTTGGCTAATGCTACAATGGTAACCATACTGCAGCATGAATGTATCAGACAATACAGTATATGCCTTATAACTGTTATATGTCAGTTATATCTCAATTAAAAAAAAGAGATAGAACGTATAAAGAGGGCTGCTACTGCTAAGTCACTTCAGTCTTGTCCGACTCTGGGCGACCCCATAGATGGCAGCCCACCAGGCTCCCCAGTCCCTGGGATTTTCCAGGCAAGAACACTGGAGTGGGTTGCTATTTCCTTCTCCAATGCATGAAAGTGAAAAGGGAAAGTGAAGTCGCTCATTCGTGCATGACTCTTTGCGACCCCATGGACTGCAGCCCACCAGGCTCCTCTGCCCATGGGATTTTCCAGGCAAGAGTATAGGAGTGGGGTGCCATTGCCTTCTCCGATAAAGAGGGCTCTTAATGCCAAAAACACTTGGGGAACTGCAGGGATGGAAGCAGGGGGTACCCTAGGAGACAGTACGATTCACCATGGTCAAAGTTTGGAAACAACCCAAGCGCCCATCAACTTCCATAGGCACATGCATAAAAATGTGGGATATGTCTGCAATGGAATGTTATTCAGACATACAAAGGAACAAAATATGACATATGCTACACCGTGGCTGATCCTTAAGGACTTTATGCTAAAAGAAATCAGTCACAAAAGGAGGGTTCCACATGTATGAAGCAGTCACATTCATAGACGCAGAGTCTATGCATTCATGGACGCATAGAATGGTGGGGGCCCAGGGGCTTCCGGGGAGTTGCTGTTTCAGGGGATTGAGTTTCAGTTTGCAAGATGAAGAGTTCTGGAAACAATAGTGCGATGGTTGCACAACGATGTGAATGAGCTTAATGATACTGAAGCATAAAAATGGTTAAGATGGTAAATTTTATGTGATGTGCTTTTTTTTTTTTTTTTAATGGGCTTCCCTGCTGGCTCAGCAGTAAAGAATCTGCCTGCCAGCGCAGGAGACTCCAGTTGGATCCTGGGGTCAGGAAGATCCTCTGAAGAAGGAAATGGCAACCCACTCCAGTATTCTTGCCTGGGAAACCCCATGGACAGAGGAACCTGGTGGGCTAAGTTCATGGGGTCGCAAAGAGTCGGGCAAGACTGGGTGACTAAAGAACAACGCCAACAACTTTTTTTTAAAAGGTCCTAAGACGCAGGGGGGCAAACACAGACACCTTCCTGGGAAAGGAGGGAGCAGAAGGGGGCATGTTTATGGCAATTATTTTTCCTGCCTGTCCCACCTGGTTACCACAATTTTTCCCAGTGTGGGTATTTCTAGCTGTGGGTAGTTTCTTTAAATTTTCCTTCCATTTCGGAGTTTTACATCTACAAACATGGACTTTTCAGAGCCTGTCTCCTCATCAGGAAAGCCGCGCTCTGAGTATCTCTTGCCTTTCTCTCTTCCTGTGTTCTGCCCACAGCACACTCCCGTGGAGGGCCCAGGTTTGCCTCACAGACCTCCTGTCCTGCAGCGTCAACCCCATTCCCACTGCCCCTAGTTAGGACTGTGTGCTGGCTAGCATTCTGAATCCTTGTGATTCTTATTTTCCTCGTTAATCTCCCTTTTCATCTCGCCTTGTTGTTTTCTTTCCATCTCAGTTTGGCCTCTTTTCGTGACATTCTGTGCTGTTCTCACAAAGTTCATTTCCTCCGGAACCTGCCATAGATCATTACAGAGTCAGGGTCCGGCCTCCACACATTTCCCTGACGCACAGGATTTTTTCCCCACTTGTTCACCCTTGAAGGAGGGGTGATCTAGTGAGATCCCCCCACCTATCAAGTCTAGTGTGATGCTGTGATTTACAATACATACACACTTGAACTTTCTGGCACGGAGCTCCTAAACCCTTAGAATTTCCTAAATGATGAGAGAGACAAAGGTGCCTTTTGTTATGAGATGACGTTTTAAAATGTTTTTTGTTAATGAGGTGACTTTTGGAAAGTCCCTTGGTCATCTGGGAATGGGGCTGGTAGCCAGGGGAACCAATCTTGTCATTAGTGAAAGTGAAGTCGCTCAGTTGTGTACAACTCTTTGCAACCCCATGGACTATAGCCTATGAGGCTCTTCCATCCATGGAATGTTCCAGGCAAGAGTACTGGAGTGGGTTTGCCATTTCCTTCTCCAGGGGATCTTCTCCACCCAGGGATCGAACCCGGGTCTCCTGCATTGCAAGCAGATGCTTTTACCATCTGAGCCATGAGGGAAGCTCTTGTCATTAGAGGTTGGGAATTTCAGTCCAGCCCCTGACCTCCAGGGAGGGTACGGAGGATGAAGAGAGTCAGTCACCAGTGGCCAGCAAGGTCATCAGTCACACTGACTGATGAAGCCTCTGGAAAATCTCCACAGTGCAGGGTCCAGAGAGCTTCTGGGTCTGTGAGAACAGGAGGGGTGGAGAGTGGACACCAGTGGGGTGTGGAAGGTCCTGTCCCTCCCCACACCTAGGTCTGTGCCTCTCTCCTATCGAGCGGCTCCTGAGTTACATCCACTATGTTAAACTAGTGAGTAGAATGTTTTCCTGAGCTCTGTGAACCACTGAAGCGAATTCATCTGACCTGAGGAGAGGGTCGTGGGAACCTACAGCCGAGAGCTGGGCGGTCAGAAGCACAGTTGGCCACCTGGACCTGTGATTAGAGTCTGCAGCGCCGGCTGTCCTGTGGGACCGAGCCCTTATCTGCGGGGCCAGACGCTCTCGCTGGGCGAGTGTCAGAACTGCGCTGAACTGCAGGACACCCAACCTGCGCGGGGTAACTGTTCGCTGTGGTGAGAACCACACCCACATGCCGAACTTCTGACCTTCCTGGGGGAAGAGCTGAGTCCACCTCTCAGGTTTTTGGTTTGTAAGGAGGCCAGCTTGGCGGGAGGCCACATTCGGGACACTGAGCTAATGCAACTCTGACCTTGGGGAGGGGTGTCTTTGCCCATCACCATGGACTGGGTCTCCCATACTTCAGAAATGAGGTCTGCGGAAAGCCACTATGTGGTCAGTATCCCAGGACCTCCCTGTCCCTGGCCGAGCACAGGGGCCACAGTGGACTTCCGGTGGCCACGGCTCTGGGGTTTCCCTCTTCTGCCTGCCTGGTGGAGGCGGCGTCTGAGGGCCACTTTCTCTGAATACACACAGAGAAGCACGGGGAGGGTGCAGGCAGGGGAGGACTCCAGCAGTGCTGTGTCGACCCCCAAACCGTCACTCTCAAGGGGAAGGGTGGCCACCTGACTTCCTCAGATTGGGGAGAAGGGCTCCCTCTCCCCCAGGAGGCCTCGACTTCCTGGGGGAGCCGGGTGGCCCCGTCTGTCTCAACTGAGCAAGAGGGAGATCCTCCCAGGTTGCCCACCTGTCTCTGTTTTCAGGAATTTTCAGCTTTTTTTGGTGTGTCTCCTCAGGTATTTTAGGGGAAAGCTGGGGGAAGCCACACAGGAGGCTGCCACGCACACGCTATTTTAAACCACAACCACCCCCTTCCCTTTTAAGTTCCAGGTTTCAAGGCTGTTCCCAGGAGGGAGGCCCTGCAGGAAGCGAGCTTGTCTCTGTCTCACTCTTCCAGGCATGAAGCTGCGGCTTCTGCAATAACACAGTCTGGGGAGGGAGCAGGCGGCCGGGTCCGCATATTAACCAGCAAAGGTGGACAGCTGGTGCTGGAGCCGCCGGAGCCTGTGCGCTCGAGCTCTCGTGCTCGGGGTGGGTAATGAGGCTGTGAGCAAACAGGGTCCTCCCGAGGACAGTAATTAGTCCAGAGGGCAAGCAGGGAGCCGGCAGGCTGCCAGTCTCCTGGGCCCAGTGCATCAGAGGTTGCTCCTCTGGGGAAGGACACAGACTGGTTACTGGCCTCGCCTGGGTGGCCAGCTCCGTGTCCCCTCCCCCTTGACATTCTAGCAGCCTTGAGGATTCCCAGGAGAGGGACTGAACTGTCGGGTGCCTGCCAGGGGAAGAAGCTAGAGGATCTCCACGGGCAGGGACCCCGTGCAGACACTAGGCAGCTGATCGCTGAATGAAGACAACGGCCTCCAAGGAAGGTGGCAGCTGTTGTTCAGTCGCTCAGTCACGTCTGACTCTTTGTGGCCCCATGGACTGCAGCATGCCAGGCTTCCCTGTCCTCACTATCTCCCGGAGTTTGCTCAAATTCATGTCCACAGGGTTGGTGATGCCATCCAACCGTCCTCTGTCACCCCCTTCTCCTCCTGTCCTCAATCTTTCCCAACGTCAGGGTCTTTTCCAGTGAGTCGGCTCTTCATATCAGTGGCAAAAGTATTGGAGGAGGAATGGCAAACCACTCCAGTATTCTTGCCATGAGAACAATACAAAAGGAAGGTGGGCAGAGTCTTAAAATGCCGATGGGGATGGAGGAGACACCTGGGGCCAAGCACACACAGGGTGCAAGAAACTGAAACGGATGTACCAATTAAATGGTAGCCTCTGAAAGACAAGTCTGCACTTTTAGTCCCTGGAATGTGTGAATGATGTCTCATTTGGAAAAAGGGTCTTTGCAGATTCATTGCCTTAAAGTACTCAAGATGAGATCATCCTGGCTTATCCAGGTGGGCCCTGAACCCAACAACAGGTATCTGATAAGAGACAGATACAGGGGTGAAGGGGATAGGAAGATGGAGGCAGAGACTGAAGTGATGGAGCCACAACCGTCAGCCTCAGGGGAGGCTGGGCTTGACTTGAGACTTCTGATCTCCAGAACTGTGAGAGAGTAAGTTTCTGTTGTTCTAAGTCACCAACGAGTTTCTCTTGATGGCTCAGTAGTAAAGAACCTACCTGCCAATTCAGGAAGACATGGGTTTGATCCCTGGGTCTGATTCCTGGGTCAGAAAGATACTCTGGAGTAGGAAATAGCAACCTACTCCAGTATTCTTCGGGGGATAATCCCATGGACAGAGGAGCCTGGTGGGCTACAGTCCACGGGGTTGCAAAGAGTCAGATGCAACTAGACAATAACAAGTCACCAAATGAGCAGTCCTGGGAGACAACAGATGGAAGCGGAGGTGACGTGTTTCTCAATGATGCACCTGGGTGGAAAGAAAAGGTCAGACCGAGTGGGCTGGAGCCCTTTTCTCCTCTGACTGCTGCTGACCTCAGGCAGGAGCACAGCTGCAAGCACCTGGGAGCATCACCGGCAGAAACGTCCTTGCTGTTTTCACCAGTCCTGGGTCCTCTCTGGATGAGTGTACCCCAACACACTCTCCCTTGCTGTCTGCTCCCAGAGGCGGGACTGGGCTGGTCAGAGATGCTCCGTGAGATGGCTCCAAGCCCAATATGAGAAAGAATATTTAAAAACAAGTGGTAAAAGAAATCAATGGGCATCCCTGGTGGCTCCATGGTAAAGAATCTGCCCACCAGTGTGGGAGACTTGGGTTCGATCCCTGGTCTAGGAAGATCTCACATGCTGTGGAGCAACTAAGCCAGTGCCCCACAACTATTGAGTCTGTGCTCTAGAGCCTGGGAGCTGTAACTACAGAGCCCGTGCTCTTCAACAAGAGAAGCAGCTGCAATGAGAAGCCGAAGCACTGCAACTATAGAGTAGTCCCTGCTCCTCGAAACTACAGACAAGCCCACGTGCAGCAACAAAGACCCAGCATAGCCAAAAATAATTAAATAAATAAAATTGTTAGGAAAAACACATTCTGACACACGCTCCAACAGAATGAACCTTGAGGACATTATGCTAAATGAAGTAAGCCAATCACAGAAGGGCTCAGACTGTATTATTCCACTCATGGTCCCTGGAGCAGCTGAATCCATAGAAACAGGAAGTAGGATGGAGGCTGCCAGGGGCTGGGGGAGGTGGTGCAGAGTTGGTGTTTAATGTGGACAGAGTTGTAGTTTGGGAAAACGAAGAGTTCTGGAGGTGGATGGTTGCATGACAATGTGGATGTGCTTCGTGTCACTGAACTGTACACCTCAACGTTGGTTAAAGGAAGTTTTATGTCATCTATGCTTTACTACAATTAAAAAAAATCAAGTGATGAGTTCACAGGCCCTGGAGGTATGTAAGAAGCAGAGAGATCTCTTAGCTCAGTAGTGGCAGGATTTCTGTACCAGGAGGGAAGGCTCTCTAAGGACACTCTCTCCCTTCTGGCTCCCTGGGAGTCGTCATTAGTGTGGCCTTGGATGCAGGATCCTGGAGCCAAGGGTGTACAGTGTGTGCCGTCCAGGAGACATCCAGGAGGAAGCTGAAGAGGTGGGGCCTCGAGGGAGGAAAGCACTGGGAAGGACCATGAGAGGAGCAAAGACAGACAGAACCCAACCCAGACAGGAAGCCACCCGGATGGGGGAGCTGGAGGAGGAAGAGTTTGGGGGTGGGAGGTGGAGGTGGAGGACTGCAGAAAGGAAACTGGAGGACCCTGGAGACCACCCCCCTGGAGGTGGCACTGAGCCTGTGACTCCCCTGTTCCCTTGACAGTGTCCTTAACTCAGACGAGGTTGAATCAACCAGGACCTATGGGAGTGAAGCAGCTCAGATACACTCAGAAATGTGTCAATCTGGCATCTCACACATTTGTAACCTTTTAGAGGATCAAGTGGGCTTCCCATAGAAACTGCCTGCCAAAGCAGGAGACTTAAGAGACTCCGGTTCAATCCCTGGGTCGGGAAGATGCCCCCAGGGAGGGCATGGCAACCCACTCCGGTATTCTTGCCTGGAGAACCCCATGGACAGAGGAACCTGGTGGGCTACAGTCCATGGGATAGCAAAGACACAACTGAACGAACTTAGCGCCCACACACAGAGAGTCAGGTAAGTCAGAGAACCTAACAAATGAGACCTGTGTTCCAATTTGAAAGGGGTGAGTGAGTAACTGAGGTTGGGCTTATGATTTTAAGCAGCCCACTGAGGGAGGATTTGGCCAAGTCCGTGACAGTTTTGAAATGTTTAACAGAACTTCATATCCACCCTATTTATAAGCTTAATATGTTACATTTTAAGAACTTCTTAGGAGCTTGGGAAAGTCCTGCTTTTTAGGAAGGCTATTTACAAACTTTGGAAAACTGGACATATTAAATTTGTAAGATCACTAAGATATCTAAATAAATTTAGTTAACGATGTTATAAGCCTCCTACCCTTAAATGTGACCACTGAAATCTACTAGATTCATAAACAGAATAATGGCATTTGTAGATTAAACTTAAAATGTTAGGGAAATGGTAGGCTTTAAAGTTTTTCAGTTCAATATATTGAATCATAACTGAGAAAATCAAGCACCCATGAGCACTGTGTGTATGTGTGTGTATATATATGTGTGTAGGGCAAATGTGTATGTACATGTGTGTATATGTGTATGGATGGGTGTGTATACGTAAATGGGGTGTTTGTGTGTGTGTGTGTACAGTTTGTATGTGTGTATATATTAGTGTGTGTGTGTGCGGAGCATGTGGTATCTGCACAAAAAGGCCCCAAGGACCCTGTAAACCTCCCAGGGACACAACAACGAGGCCGAAGTCGGTTGGTAGGCAGCTATCCTTGTCCTTGTATCCCTGGGGAAAGAGGCATTGAGTGCCCACGCCCATGCCCACACACCCAGACTTTGAAAACAGCAAACAGCAAAGCAAAAGTCACGAAAGCAACCTCCACCGTGGCCTCTCCTTGAAGGAAATGCGCCAGTGTTGGCCTGCTTGCTGGCGAGGCCACTCCTGCCGGGTGCAGGGGAGGAGCTGGAGCCCAGGAGATACTCGCAGGCCCTGGTGGCAGGCCCCCCCCACCCCCGTCCCCGCAGGACCCAGTCACCACTGCCCCCTGCCTGCTGGCCCACCTGACTGAGGGGCAAGGATGGGCTCTGGTCCCATCGCAGAGCCCATTCTCATCCCCCAGGCGTGGCTGGTGACTCCTGCGCTCCCATGACCACGGGCCCTGCGGGGTCTGAAGGCGGGCAGGCGCCCCTCCTCAACCATGACAAGTGCCCGCGGGTCTGCTCTCCCCCCCAGGATGCAGCAGGGTGGCTTCATGGCTGCGTGCTGTTTGTGTTTTAACTTTGAAGTCTTTAAAACAGACACCCTTTGCACAAAGCAGGCCTCTGGAAACACATGTCTGACCGCTGCCAAGTGTAATTCGATTAAAATCCAAGAAGCAGCAGTAGCAACAAATAAATAACAAAAGGACGCTTTCTCTTCAGAAAATCATAAAATCAGCTGCAGGCCCAGTAGGCCTGAGGGGGTCTGCTCTGCTCTCTGTGGTCATGGGTCCACCCAGGCTCTGCTGGGGAATGATAGGAGCCCCCAGGTCCAGGCTTGAGTTAACCCCTAGGTCAGTGTGGCCCTGGGCACCCTCCTGTCCCGCTGCACGACAGCATCCCCAGCTACAAGTGAGCTTGTCATCAGCTCTTTCTTCCCAGAAAGTGGGAGAGACCAGCAGAAGAGGCCTGGATCACCAGGGTTTGGAACCCAAAGAAATTCAGCAAAGAGCACTGCATTCCCCCATCGGACCTTTCAGCTACTGTGCTTTATGACTCTGAAGGTTGGTGGCATTCCCACTATTATACTCCCCAGTCTTCCTTTCCAGTCCCAACCAGCCCCGCATCTTGTGGGTCTGGGATTCTACAGGAAGACTGGGGCCAGCGGGTCCCTGAGGTCTACCGGCTCCTCCACTCCACGGATTCTCAGCACTCTGTCATCCATCCTGAAGCCTCCAGATCTCTACTTAGGAAATAATCTGTCGCTGAAGCCTTCTGAAGCGCACTTAAGCCCATTTGTCTCTCTTGTGGTTAATGTTGTCCATTTTAAATGAAAGGTTTGGTCCATTGTGGAGGGAAATGTTGGTGACAGAGGTGGGGGGGGGGTGACTTCCAGGCTCCTTCTGTCTGGCTCCCTGACAACCTGCTTTCCAAGCAGGACACACCTCATGGGGACAGCCTGTTTCTCAGGGTGAGAAGTCAAGGATCTGAGGGCTGTGAGCGAGTGGCAGAGACGGGGGCGGGGTGGGCCCTGGGATTTCTTACTCCACCTCCCACAGCTGCCAGCCCTTGGAGCACATATGTAAGTAAAGGTCGTCCAGAGAAACAGAATTGATAGGGTGTGAGCGGATGAGAGGGAGAGGAGGGAGCGAGGTGTAAGGAACAGTGACCGTGGGATCTGGCCGATCTGAAAGCTGGACGGCAGGCTGGGACCCCAGGAAGAGCTGCTGCCGCCACCTCCCCTAGCCTAAACTCAGCACCCCTGCCCCCAGCCTTTCCTCGCAAGGTCTTCAACCAATCGGACAAGGCCCACCCACACTGTGGAAGGCCACCTGCTTTACTCAAGGTTGACTGATTTAACGCTGCTGCTGCGTATGTTAGTCACTCAGTTTGCCCTACTCTCTGTGACTCCATGGACTGTAGCCCACCAGGCTCCTCTGTCCACGGGATTCTCCAGGCAAGAATACTGGAGTGAGGAGCCATTCCCTTCTCCAGGGGATCTTCCCGACCCAGGGATCCAACCTGGGTCTCCTAAACTGCAGGCAGATTCTCTACCACCTGAGCCACCAGGCAAGCCTGATTTAATGCTAATATCATCTAAAAAATACCTTTGCAGTAACATCTAGACTCACATTTCACCAGAAACTGGGTACGATGACCTCACCAAGAAGGCACATAAAATCAATCACCTCCGCACACTGAGAGTCTTTACCACTTTATTTTTTATTTTGGCATGTGAGACGGTTCTGCAACCAGGGGTTGAACCCAGGTCTTCACAGTGAAGGCCCCAAGTTCTAACCACTAGGTCACCAGGGAACCCAAAGGGTCTTTACCACTTTCAGTCTCTAGGTCAGAGGCAAGGCCCCGGGCACAACCTCCAAGAACCTGGGTAAGCAGAGACGAGTCACACGGGATGGGAAGTCCAGCTCGAATCCAGCTCACACCCAGGTGTGGGGCTGGTGGGGAAGTGCAGGGAGAGAAGGAAAAGGTCCCCCAGGCTTCTGGCTGAGGGTGAGCCCTGCCCATTTCCCCAAGACCTTTTCTCTGGGCAGTGGGGAGGGCAAGAATGGACCAGGGAAGGAGCTCTGGCCGGCGGACTCTTCCCCACCCCACTCCTCCTTGGGGCCTCACTGCCCCACAGGTGGAAGAACCTGGGGCCACAACCAGCAGCACCGAGAGGTATCGGTGAGTCCCAGAGACTGCAGGGCGAGGGCAGTGTCCCTGGGGAGGGAGCGGCTCTGCCCATCTCCGGGAGTCAGGGAGTTTGTCCTCATTTTCCAGGGACTCTGGGAGGGCGGCGGTGCAGGTGGAGGTGGGTGGAGTGAAAGGGCCCAAGCAACAGGCCCATGAAGGCCCAGAGCTTCCTGGCAGGGTCTCAGGCTCTCTCCCATCCCAGTGTCCCTGGGTTCTGCCCACAGGTTCTCCTCAGTGGCCAGACTCCCTCCAGAGCAGGGCCCATGTGCGACACACCTGCTCTCGAGTCCCCAGCCAGCTGCCCCTGCTCCTCTGGGTTTCCTGGCCAGCTGCCACCAGTTTTCCAAAAGTAAGTTGTTTCTCTAATTCCACCCCACTGCCCGTTCTCTTATTCCAGGCCTTCCCCCACCTCCCAGAGCCCCGTGCCCCTCAGAGTGCCCCCACGTCTGAGCCCTAGCTCATGGACCATCCTCCCACTGAGACACATCACAGCACAAATACCTTTATCAAGCTCCCCATGCCTGACCAGGCTGATTCTTAGCCAGCAGGAGATTTATGGAGAGGTGAGAATTCTCACAACGGGTTAATTGGAACCTTCCGTGTCTGTTTCCATCTCCGAGAACCTTCCCCTCCTGATGGTCTCTAGGCTGGCAGCTGCTTGGAAACCCTGTGGGAGTTTTTACCCCAAAACTCCACAACTCTAGGAGAAAATGGGGATGAGGTCTGCAACTGGGAATGACAGGAAGTCCAGCAGACAGGCTCATTCCAGGAAAACTCAACTGAAGGGAGTTCTTTTATCTGGAGAGGTGGATGGAGGCTATTTACAGGAAACGGGGAGCATCCAGAATGCGTGGATGCTAAGTCACTTCAGTTGTGTCTGACTCTTTGTGACCCCATGGTCTGCAGCCTGTCAGGCTCCTCTGTCCAGTGGATTCTCCAGGAAAGAATACTGGAGTAGGTTGCCATTTCCTTTTCCACAGAGACAGGGATATAAACAGTCTGGGAAGCTGGAGGGGAATTCCTGGGTCCCCAGGACATGGGTGGGGACTGGAGATGATGGGAGCTCAGCAAGGAAGGCGTCTTGAAGGTCCCTGTGCTCCTAAGTCCTATGGGCCTGACTCCAGACTCACTGAAGGTGTCTTTGCCTCTGGGAGAGGGGGGAGTGTTGGGCTGGAAGAAGGTGCCCAATTGCTTCAGCTTCCCATTTGAGGAGGAAGGGGACAATCGTCTGGCTCAGAGGCAGAAATCATCCCATTCTGGCTGGCACTGCACTGCTGCCTGCTTCAGGTGACATGGGAAGGCTGTGCCCAAGGGGCCACAAGGGAGAAGGGCTGAGCCTCCTGACTGGCTTCAGCTGATAAAGACTGAACTTCTGCATGCCTTCACCAAGGCGGCTAAGTACAGCTGTGCAGGGTGTGCACTGCACAAGGGTGTCTGGATGGGGTTGAACTTGCCAAGCTTTGACTGTGTCTCAGCCAACCAGACAGGTGTCTCCTAGTTCTCACAAAGGGGCTGTGTGGGCCTGGGGTGGCCTTAGGTCTCCCTGGAAGCAACTGAGGGGATGAGGCATCCTTGGGCCATCTGCACTTCTCACTGAATGGCCTTCACACCTCCAGTCCTTGGCTGCCAGGAGCAGGGGTGTGGCCACGCTCCATGGAGGGGCAGTGAGCTCATGAAACATGCCCCTTATAGGGACCACTCTCTCTTCAAGCTGGGTTCTGCTCTCCTCTTCCTCCAATATTAATTCATCTTGGCCACCACCATCTCGACATCTTATTTTAACAAATAAGCCACTGAAAAAAGTACCAGTTAGGTCTTCCCGGGTGGCTCAGTGGTAAAGAATCCGTCTGCCAATGCAGGAGATGTGGGTTTGATCCCTGACTTGGGAAGATCCCATATGTCACAGAGCAACTAAGCCCGTGCACCACAACTACTGAGCCTGTGCTCTGGAGCCCGGGAGCGGCACCTAGTGAAGCCCTCGTGCCCTGGAGCCCGTGCTCTGCAACAAGAGAAGCCACCGCAGTGAGAACCCCAAGTGCTGCAACTAGAGAGTAGCCCCACTCTGCGCAGCTAGAGAAGAGGCCATGCAGCAACCGAGACCCAGCGCGGTCAACTACAAATGAATGAAAGAAACAGTGCCACTTGCAGAATGTGCTGGGGGACAGATGGGGGCCAAGGCCATGAGACAGAGGTGTGGGCAGGAGAGGCTCAGGCCTGAGCACCAGGGCCACTGGGAGGGGCTGTCAGGGGAGGAGAGACAAAGCCCCACCTGGGAGCTGGTCCGTTTGGGAGCCCTGAGGGAGGAGAGGTTTGTGCCCGTATGTGGGGATCAGTCCTAGCTCTTGCACAAACTGGGGACAAGGGAGTGACATCAGAGCATGACAGGGACTCTGGCTCACGTGTGAATGAACGGGTCCATCCAGATGCCACAGGAGCCTGGTAGAAGCTGTGAGGCGGTCGGGAACCTCAGTGGTTCCTCAGCCACACAGCCTCTCACTGTGCTGGCCAGAGAAGGGAAAGGGGCTGTGCTGGGGCCAGGGCCAAGGGTCCCCGGTCCCCAGAGAAGGCTGCCACAACTTGGAGCCCTTTTTCAAGGCCTTGTTGAGCACATGCTGGCTTCCTGATCCTCATAATCTGTCCATGAGGTGGGGGAACAATTTTACTCCGGTTTCTCCTGCTTCCCAGGGCCTAGAGCAGTGCCTGGAGGGGCAGACACCGGACTGTACAACAGACGGATCTCTTCGAGGTCTTATTTTGGCTCATCTGTATTTTCTCATTTTTGAACAACTGTCTTGTTCAGTTGCTCAGTCATGTCCGACTTTGTGACCCCGTGGACTGCAGCACTCCAGGCTTCCCTGTCCTTCACCAACTCCCAGAGTTTACTGGGAGTTGGACTCATGTCCATTGAGTCGATGATGCCATCCAACCGTCTCATCCTCTGTCGTCCCCTTTTCTTCCTGTCTTCAATCTTCCCCAGCATCAGGGTCTTTGCCAATGGGTTAGCTCTTCACATCAGGTGGCCAAAGTATTGGAGTTTCAGCTTCAGCATCAGTCCTTCCAGTGAATACTCAGGGTTGATGTCCTATAGGATTGACTGGTTGGATCTCCCTGCAGCCCAAGGGAGTCTCAAGAGACTTCTCCAGCACCACAGTTCAAAAGCAGCATTGTTCAAAACAATGATGATGCACTGTTTTTTTTTTAATAAAGAAAACCTACCGTTTCTTACTTTAAGTGAGATCCTGTTGACCTCATAGGAGTATTTAAAGAGCTAAATAAACAGGAGAAAATGCTTTATGGACCGGGAAGCAGGGCATGGGCAGGAGGGATGTCCCTAGAGCTTCCCCCACTCAAGGCGCTGGCCCCTACCAGACTAGACAACGAAATGACCCCTACTTCTTCCTGTTCTCACGGTCCCCGGCTGCCTTCCTGCTATGAAGGCTAGAGGGTGGGGGCAGCCCTGGGAAGCTGACCAAGATGAGCTGAACAACAGAGATGCAAAGTCTGCTTCTCACCCAGGGAAAGGGAGAGACACAGAGAAGAGACGGTGGGAGGGGGAGCGGGAGAGGCCGAGAAAAGCTGGGACGCAGAGGACAGCGTGGGCAGGGGCAGCCGTGGCTGGGGGCATGGCCCTCAGGCCCAACGTGAGGCTACTCTGCAGGTGAACACTGTCCTTCTCCACTCCTGCCTGACTCCTTGTCTATACTGGTGAAGATGAAGTTAGAAACATTGAAATGCCACATCGCCTGAACAGCAGCCGTCGGCAGAACTCCATATGGCTGCAGCAGCCAGGAGTCTGAGCTAATAAAAGTTGAAAAAAAAAAAAAAGAAGAAGGCTGGGAAATGCTCCCAGAGAGCCACGTGGGCACCGCTTGGGCCAGCGAGTGGGGTGGGGAGGAGAGCCAGGCACCATGAAGGCCAGCCCCCACCCCTGCCTGGCTGGCCAAGGTCACTGTGCTCATCAGGACAGCCACTTCCAGGGGCAGCGATGGAGCCTGCCATTTTTGACCACTGCCCCCACCCCAACCCGTTTCTCCTAATGAAAGTGGATAGGACACAGCTGGCAGGCCAGGGGAGGGAGGTGGATGGCAGGCTGAGACCCCCACTTTGGGGAGGGGATCTCCTCGGATGTGGACCCCATCCCTTGAGCATCCTGATGGGGAAGCCTGACCAAGACCTGAGTCACCTGGATAACTCTCTTGGAGGTGGCTTCTGCCTGCAGGAGGTTGGGGGGATTGTTTTGGCAGGTGCAGGGGAGGTCTCTCCCCACCAGACCTGCAGTCAGGACAGCTGGCCCAGCCTCAGGCCCTGGGGTCACTCCTGGCCACACAGAGGTGGCCGCATCCCTGGCCTTGGAAACCAGCAGAGCAGGCCCTGGCCTAGGGCTCCCCCTGCCTCGGCATCACTGGAAATGCCCAGCCTGGCCAGAGAGCAGCAGGGCTTAGAGAGGGAGGAAGCTTTCTCTCTGCGGATGGAATCAACATGATTCAGCACAAGGAGCGTGGAGGCCGGGCCCTCCAGCCAGGCTCCGCTCCCTGCTGCCACCTCAGCAGAGGCCCCAGACAGCACCTGCCATGGGGTCCCTGCGGTGCCCACGGAGGCCGGGCACCATGCCACTCCTCTCTCCAAGAACACCACTGCCTGGCGGGCTGCCAAGAACAGCCAAGTCCTGTGGACAGGGCTCCCGGGAATCTAACCAAATGAAAGCAAACTCGCCAGATCTCTCGACTGCACCCACGGGCCTGGCAAATAAGCCCCGGGGTACACAGCCCGGACCCAAGGGCTTGCTGGGGACACACCAAGACAGCGTGTCCCTGGCGCACGACTTACTGCAGCTCGCCACGACCTAGCGGTGTCAACCGCCTGCCAGGGACAGAGGTGGTGGTGGGGGTCTCCACTCTCAGAAAGTGTGGGACTTAGTCTAACAAAATGGACAGTGGGGAAAATGACGTACATATGGATGATTAAATCCATACAGCCTAACCGGCAACTGAATCTCAGAGTCTGTGGGCTGATGTGGCCCAGGAGGGTGGCCTTGGAAACGTAAGGAGCATTCCATGGAAATGAGGACGTGCATCCCAGGTGGAGAAGATCAAGGCTAAGGGTGGGGAACTCCCCGCTTGTTCTGGGGGTTGTCAGATGAAAAGGGCAACCTCTTGCTCATCTTTCTGCCAGGCCTCTGGGTTCCCAGGGAGCGTTATCCAGACCCCTGGGGCAGCCAGCACCCTAGGTTCCTGAGGGCTCTTTTCTGCATTGCGGGGGTGGCTTGTGTTCCCAGGCATAGCGTGAGGCCAGCCCAGTCACCCTGGTCACGTGGCCTGAGCCACACCATCAGGCTGACCCTAGAACTGCCCTGCCCAACAAGGCTGAACCATATAAACCAACCCAATCAGATCCTCTTTATGGAAAAACTGGGAGATGGGTCACTTCAGCTTGGTGTGTGCTGGGGGAACTGAGCCCCTACTCTGGTGCTCCATGAGGCTGGGAGACGACCGAGTCTGGGACCCGGGGACTCAGAGCAATCCCTGTACCCAAGAGATGACCCCCGCCTCCTACATGGGCTGGCACTCGCCCTCTCTCCACAACTAATGGGTCCTTCTTCCCAGCGCATCTTGAAGATTGCAGGTGTGAGCTGAAGACTTAGGAAGTGACACCTGGAGAAGGGGGAGGTCTGGGGGAGGGGAGCGGAGCAGCCTCTTTCATCCACAATTAGCTTCTTTCACCCCCCAGCTCCTTGAGCGCTGCCCCACACTACTTCTGAACTTTCAGTGAGTTCTGGCCCAGACTGAGCCCTAGTCAGGCAGACAGAATCTAAAACCTCCTGGGCCCAGCCTGAGAAAGGTGACCGAGACCCTGCCAGCAGCCCGGCCAGACCCCAAGCAAATTCTCTTGTTCCTTGCCGTTGTTGCCGTGAGAACGGGTTTAGGTTTGCAGAGCCGACGCAATCTCACACAGTTGTAGCATCTGCTCTGCTCAGTACCTTAGATACCCTCAGGGAAACGAGGAACACAACTCACAGGTTATCGGCTAGGTCCCAAGTGGGAGCAGACTGAGGACCGGAATGCAAGCTGCCCGAGCTGACCCTAGGCCCCAGGCTCTTCTCAAGATGGCAGGGCTCCTCAAGGGAAGGGGACTCCCCTTGGCTCCTTCCCTCAGCAGGCAGCTTCCTGGCAGCCTGCTTCCCTCCCCACTGCACAGCTCAGCATCCTAAACACCAAGGAGGCCTCCCCATACTGCTCAGGCAAGGGACATGCAGGGACAGGCTGGAGAGTCTCCAGTCAGGAAACTTTCCCCCAAATCTAAGACCAGAGAGACTCCTAGATTCAGAAGCAGAGGCACCAGCAGCCACAGTCCTTCAGCCCACTGCGACTGTCACACGTGGTCCCCAGGCCCGTTTCCATATCTTGAGCCTGTCACAAGTCACACAGGTTGGGAAGGAGAGGTCCCAGACAGGGGTATATTCTGAACCTGGGGTCTGTGAACCCTCCAACATTCTTGCAGGACTGTGAATGTTGGCACATTGTTCTGGGAAGAGTGTGGAGAGATCGTTCAGGGCTCCAAAGAGCTCATGGCCCATAGAGACCAGGACAACCTCCAGCCCCCTCCCACGGGGCTCTGGGCAGCCACACACATGGACAAACACAGGAGAAGGTGAGGATGACCGTGACCGTGACCGTCTGGGCTCCCATTCCCTCTGCCTGTTCACCTGTTCACCAATGCCCACCCTTGTGCTCTGTGGGGCAGGGACAGTGTCCCAGCATGACCGAACCCTGAGCTCCGCACACCCACCTCCACCTCCTGTTACTGATACGCCCCTGCTGGTCCGACCCTAGGGAGCTCTGGGTGTTTCCTGTCTCTCAGTGACTGCTCATTCGATTTCTGAACATCACCACCCCCGGCCTAGAGGAGGAAACTGGAAAGGAAAACAAGATTTGGGGGAAAGAGCCACTTCTGTGCACAGCACAGATGCAGCTCCTCATCCCTCCAAACAGCCTCAGGGTCCTAGAAAACCACCTCTTGCTTCCCACGGACATTTGGACATTGGGGCTCCCGTCCTATGCTGCCCAGGTCTCCCAGCCACTCCCTGGAGGGCCCTGATCTGCACCTTAGGCAGGCCCGTTGCCGGCTCTGCAGAGCCCACAGGCCTCAACCAGAGGTCACGAGAGCCCAGGATGTGCCTGGAGCAGGAGGGCAAGTTATTCTGCTGTTTTTGCAGCAAAGGGGAAGCCTGGCTGACCTCCTCCGACCCTTATCAGCTGTGCCACTGTGTCAGGACAGAAGAGTGTCAGGACACCAACGAGCCACCATCTGTTAGGAAATGCTCCCTGTCTCCGGACGCTGTGGGTGACACAGACAGTATTAGTTGCTCAGTCGTGTCTGTCTCTGTGACTCCATGGACTGAGGCCTCTGTCCATGGGATCCTCCAGGCAAGAATACTGGAGTGAGTAGCCATTCCCTTCTCCAGGGGATCTTCCCGACCCAGGGATCAAACCCAGGTCTCCCGCATTGCAGGCGGATTCTTTACTGTCTGAGCCATCAGGGAAGCCTGTGGGGGACACAGGGATGTGTCTACTCTCCAAAAACCAGGGGGAAGCTCAGGTTCTCCAGGATGTGGAATCACACTCATCTTGCAGGCCCCACCCGAATGACTGGCCCTCGAGAACAGGGGCTGCACTCTGCTTTTTCAGCCCCAGGAGGGCTTGCCTCGACCCCCACTGTCAGCCCCTCCATGGTCCTGTACCCTCTGCAGCACCCACCCCAGTGCCAGGAGACAGCATACAATCAGAGAAAGCATCTCACCGTCTGGTTGCAAATGGATATGATGGTCTGGAAAACCCATTATTCTGATAGAAAGCAAAACAGTTTCCACAGAGGCCATAACCTGGCTTTCAGTTCTTGAAAGACAAAGAAACACACACCACTAAAAAGTTACTAAGTGTGAATTGTCATCTTTCTCTGAAGATTCAGTTCAGAGATGGCACCTGGGGAAACAGCAGCATCTCAGGTAGCCTTCTGGATGCTATTTGGGAAAGTGGAGGGGAGAGCAGAAACCCCAGGCTTCCCAAGCCCCCAGGCCTCTGGCTCCCTCTCCCTGTGTGCACACACCTTGGGAACACACACTCCAGGGTGACCACACACCAGATACCTAGTGGGGTAGGGGGGTGGTACAGACTCCAGGAGGGATGAGGGTCTGATTGATTTCTGAAGCTTCCCCCAGGAAGGCTCTCTGACCGCCTCTTTCAACACTGATGGTAGAACTTCAGACAGGCCACCTCAGAGCCCCTTCCCCATCCCCACTAGACTCCACCACTGAGCCAGAATATGGGGCTTGGACTCAGCTCCCCCACAAAGGTCGGCCAGGACAAACCCTAGGGATGCAGGAGGGGCGCCTTCCTGCCTCTCTCCCACTGGACAGAATCCACAGAAGGGATGAAAAAGTGAAGAAGGAAAACAAGCCCAAGAGAAGTGGACAGCAACGGCCCCAGGGAGACCCAAAGCAGAGGGGACCCTCCAGAGGTGCCAAGGCAGTGCCTAACCAGGGGGATCAGGCTGAGGGCAGGGCGCAGGCAGCCTTGGAAGGCCCTGCGGCCAGCCGGTTCCACGGGAACCGGGCCAGCTCCCCCACCCCACCGCTTGGCTCCAGGCTGAGCTCCAGTCAAAGTTAGTCAGGGGAGAGAAGACCTGTCTCCCACCTGAACCCCCTCTCACCTAGGGTGCCTCCCAGCGAGCGAAGCCCCTGGGGGCTGGAATCTCACCAGTCCCAGAGCTGTGCCCTTGGACTCCCCCTGGGGAAGCTGACAACTGCGCATTCCTTGAGGACCCTTGATGGGAGAGAGTGCCAGTGGATAGGGGGTAAGAGAAGCACCTTGGCTCAGGCAGGCGTCCCCCGCCGCCCACCGCCCCGGGCCAGCCTCCTCCTCTGCCTGCGGAGGAGAGAAACGAGGACGTTATTCCAACAGGTCCCCCTCGGCCGGGCCTCTCCGGGCAGCCTTCCTCCGCCCTGCCCCGAGGCCTCAAATTCAGGGGCAGCGCCGAGGCACCTGCGGCTAGACCGGGCCCGGTCCCCGCGAGAAGGGGCCCGGGCGGTGCCCCTGGCGCCCCGGGGCCTCCTGGGCAGGGGCGGGGCGCCCCCGCCCCCCCTCCCGGCGCTCACCTGGCGCAGGTGCTGCAGCAGCGTCCCCGCCTCCTCCCGCCGGCCCTGGCGCAACATCCGCAGCAGCTCCTGGACCATGCCGACGCGCCGGTGGTAGGGGGGCAGCCCCGCGCCCGCGCCCGCGCGCCCCGCCTTGTCCCCGGCGCGCAGCAGCAGCGACGCCCAGAAGTCGGGCCGCTCGCGCCGGGGGCCCGGCGCCGCGCCGGGGCCGGCTCGCTCCGCCAGGCTGCCCTTGGTCTGCCGGGTGCCCATGCCGCCGCCGCCGCCGCGCTCTCCGCGTCCCCGCCGCCGTCCGCCCGCCCCTCGGCCGCCCGGCGCGCGCCTCCCGGGCGCAACTTTGGGGGAACTGTTGCGCGCGGGCGGGAGGGCGGGCGGGGGCGCCGGCCGCGCTCCTCCTCCGCGCTCCCCGGGCGCGCTCCCCCGGCGCTCGCCGCCCGCCGGCCCCGCCCCGGCCCGGCCGCTCCGCCCCCGGCCCCGCCAACGCGCGCCTCCGGGCCCGGCGCGCCCCTCGTCGCCTCGCCGCCCCTTGGCTCCGCTCGCCCGCCCTGCGCCCCCTCCCGGTCCTCACCACTTTCCCCAGATGCTACACGATCGCGCGTGGATGAGACCCACGGAGCGGGGCGGGGGGACATGCGCCCAGGCGACATGCTGAAAGTTTGGAGAATCGAGGCGGAGCGGGGCTGGAGTCTCAGCCCCAGAGTCGGATTTCTCAAAGTGGGCGTTGCGGAGCATCCGCGCCCAAGTCGTCTGAGGGCTTGTTGAGAACGCCGACTCCCAGTCTCGCCCCAGACCCGCTCAGTGAGAATCTCCGCCGTGGGGCCTGGCGATCTGCATTTTTAGCCTCTTGGCTGATTCTGATGGACACTCCTTTGAGACTCGGCCAGTGAGGGCCGATGGTGGTGCAGAAACCAGGTGCAAGGCTGTGTTAGGACGACTCCGTAGCCTGCAACAGTCCAGTCTCAAAAGAGCTGGACCATCCAGGGCAAAGAAGAGTCCTTTTCTCGTTTTTGCTAGCACACCTCCGGAGAAGGGTCCTGAGGGTATATCCCATGCAAAGCAGCAGGAGCATGCCTGCAAGTAGGCCCGACTGCATGTCCCTACTGTCCCCATTTACCTCCCACCCCACCCCCCACCTGGCCAGACCAACCCTCCTGTCCTTAGTGCACCAGATCACCCCCTGGCTCAGACGGTGCTTGGAACGCCCAGGGCAGCCCAGCCAGAGAGAAGGCCCAGGCACCTGGGGACCTTCCCCAGCCTGACCACCAGAGGCCTGGGGTGACTGCCCTGGTCCCAGGTTGGGGCTGCAGGAGGAGCAGCAGTCATGTCTCTTGCCTCTGACCCAGGGCCTGGGTGCTCCTGTGGGGCAGGAGAGCTGGGTCCTGAGCCTGGAGCATCCGGCAGGGCTCTTCTCTGTGGGATGAGAACACTGTGCCACGAACTGGGAGAGTTAAGATAGGGGTGGTGGTGTCAGAAACTCCGGGAGGATACACGTGTCCTACTCTGTGACTGACTGCTGTGTCAACCCCCAGTCCCTGGAGGATGGCCCTGTGTGGCCCTCACTGGCTTGCTCTTCCCTTTGGACGTCCGGCTCCCGAATGCCCAGCTCTGCTGGCAGAGAGCATTCAGTCTTCCTGAAGACTGGTTTCGCAGGGCTGGGTGACATCTTCCAAATTAATCCTCACCCTTTGTGTGTCAGCGTCTCCAGAGGACCCTGGCTGGGAGACACTTCGGTGCCTCTCATCTCTAACCTGCAGGATCACAGGCAAGGTGGCCACCAGGAAACCTGCTGACCTGGCCCCTTCCCAGGGATGGTGGGCTCCCCCTACCTGGAGGCACACTGCACCTGGAGTTGGCACGTCGACTGGCCGGAGGGTGTGGGGCTGGGACAACACCCTCTTGGTGGAAGTGGCCCAGGCGATCCTGAGAGTGGGGTCTACTCTCTAGCTGCGGTACTCCGGCTCCTGCATGGGCTTGGTTGCTCCGCGGCATGTGGGATCTTCCCAGCTCGGGGATGGAACCGTGTCTCCTGCACTGGCAGGTGGATTCTTTACCACTGAGCCACCAAGGAAGCCCTCTTCCATCTGTTTAGAAAGGAAACTTGTATTTGCTCCCATCTCTCCGTTACCAAGGCCCCATCTCTCTTCTTTCCTTTCGAGCCAAGTTTCTTGGAAATGCCTAGTATTTACGTCCATTCATTCCTCACACACTGTCTCTTGCCAGTGACCCAGTTGCTAAATTCAGTGGCCACATTCAGTCTTCCTTGACTCTTAAGCAGCAACTGATCCCGTTCCCTACTCTGTTTCGAAGAAAACTGCACTCCCTTGGCCTATGGGGATACTGCTCTCCTCCAGGGACGCCCTCTGGGGGCTTCCTGTGTTAGCTGAGTCCTTTCCTCGTCGCAGCCACCTGGGTGCAGGCACAGACCTCTGCCTTGGCAATGTTATTTATCCTCATGGCTTCACGAGACAAGCACACACTGATGACTCTAGGTCTTGCTTTCCAACTCACAAGCTGATAAGTTAACCTGTCACTGCTCCTCGGATGCCAATGGAAGACGTGACACTCCTGTATCAGAAATGTACGGCTTTCTACTCAGGCACACGTAGTGTGAACATCAGCATATCTGCATCGGCTCCCCTGGCCTCCGAGTCCCACTGGGATGCTGCACCTGTCGCGGGTTTACATCACCAAGGGTGGAGGATACCTGGCTGGGGAATCTACCGGTTATCTCGGAAGCAGTGAGCAAGCCTGGAGGGAACAAACACAGCACTGAGAAGTGATCCGGGTGTAAGGTGGCTAGGGGTTCTGGCTTCTTGGCACACAGGGTGAGATGGGAAGGAGTGAGGCAGGCCCTCACTCCTGAAGGAGTCTCTCTTCCGCCAGCGGGCGCTTCACACTCCACAAACAAGCACATCTCTCTTCCAGGCCTCCCCAACCGGCCCTCCGCGGGCTCTGCTTCCTGTGAGCAGCCGGAAACCCTGGAGCCGCGGTGTGCCCCGGGTATCGGAGCACCTGCGTGTGGTGAGTCCTGGTGAAAATGCGCAGGGGGTGGCGCTCGTTTGTGCGTGTTCACTGCGGGCTCCATCTCGCACTGTCTGGTACGGTGCACTTTCATCCTTTTAAACAGCTGTGAGGTCAGTCTCACTTCTGCCCTGAGTTCACAGCTGAGCATATGGGCTCTGGGACATGTTAGTGATGGGCCAGGCAGGGATTCATCTGTCTGACCTGAAAGCCCAGCTACGAATGTGACTTGAAACATGGATCTTTGCTGGACACACATTGTTGTCGTTTTCACCCCAGTCATTACATCACAACAGCCTTCTTTTAACTTCTTTCTAACTAAAGGGGAAAGTTACACACCACACACACACACACACACACACACACACACACACACACACACACAGAGGATTCAGTGACTTATATCCCTTTCTGTCCAAACTACTCAACATGGGACTTCCCAGGTGGCGCAGTGGATAAGAATCCACCTGCCAATGCAAAAGACATGGGTTCGATCCTGGTCTGGAAAGATGCCACATACCGCAAAGCAACTAAGCGAGTGCGCCACAACTACTGAGCCCACGCTGTAGCAAGAGAATCCACTACAGTGAGAAGCCTGTGCACCAAGATGAAGAGCAGCCCTCACTTGTTGCAATCAGAGAGCCCTCATACAGCACCAGAGACCCAGTTTAAATTTAAAAAATTAAAAAACAAAAACAAAAATTAAAAAAATTAAAACAAAACAAAAGACTACTTAGCGTGCATTGCTGCCCCCACGAGCGACGCTGTCACCACCTGGTGTTACTCACTCCCGTCCCGAGATGCTGTCTCCTGTGCCTTTGCACACACTGCAGTGTCTTCCTTCACCTCCTTAACAGATACTGGGTGTCCCTCAAGACTTGGTTTGGGTGTCCCCTCCCTGAGGAAGCCTTTCCTCAATGCCTCCCGCGCCATCGTCCATGTGACTGCAATACCCTGTGACTACGACCGTGTATCTCGTTTGCACTGTTTGTTGGCAGGTGCTCTTCTGTCCGGAGCACCCCCCCACCCTTCCCTTCGTTGCTCGGCTCCTCTTCTTCCCTTGCCTCCCACCAGCCGGATATGTGTCCATCTCGTGTTTCTCCTAGTCTGACTACTTGAGCCCGATGCTGCTGTCCTGGCCTGGGATCTCCTCAAGGGCTGGTTGTCCACTGGTGGCCAGTGGAGGAGCTCAGCATAAATGTGCTGAATGAAAACTGTGTGGACCCCCGTGCATGGCGGGTGCTCAGGAACCAGAGCACTAAGATGCCAGTGGGGCATGTTAACATGGGAACTACAGGTGACCTCCAGGAAATCAGTCTGCAGGGAATCGAGGTAAGAAAGTTGAGAGTGCTGATGTAGCTCCCTCTTTCAAGAGACTTGGCTGTGAGTTGGCTGGTAGCTGGTTGACTTGGGAAAGTTCCTTCTTGGTGGTGGTTTGTTACGAGTAAGCTGGAGCATTTATTTAGAGGGAACCCAGGAATCGAGCCTTTTGGTTGTTCTTTTTTATTTAAGCATCTTATTTTGGTAACTTGAGATGCATTGGAGTTTTCTCACCATCAAACCAGGAATTACAAAATTCTCATCATGATTTTTCTTTGAACATTCACTTCAGTTTCTTCTATTGTAAGATTTGAAGTTAAAATTAAAGGTCTTTCAGATTATATAAATGTTTAAGTAAAAAAATCTAATTCATGGATCAAATACTAAATATTTTTATCCACAATGTCAAGCTCTTATAGCTGCAAAGCATTTTACACTGATAATATTGAAGCCTTTTCTTAATAATCATGCAAAAATGTTTTGATAGTCCTTTTTAGAGCAGAAGAAACTGATGTTTAAAAAAATACAGAGTTTGGCTAGTGCTTCCTTGATAGTCAGAATTCAAACCCAGGTCCGCACTGCTTTAGAGAACATGTTGTTCAGTCGCCAAGTCATGTCTGACTCTTTGCGACCCCATAGACTGCAGCACGCCAGGCCTCCCTGTCCCTCACCATCTCATGGAGTTCCCCAAGCTCTTGTCCATTGAATTGGGGGTACCTCCCCACCATCTCATTCTCTGACGCCGTCTTATCCTTAGAGAATACAGATGGTCAATATAATTAAAAATTTTTATTTGAAAATGTTCTGCTGGTGCTGTTTGTCCTTGAATGTAAGGAAAGGAGTTGGCCAGGAAGAGCACAGGAGAGGAAGCACACCTAAGCCACGTCCCACCCAGTGGTGGGAGGTGGCCTAGGATGTCGCTGGAGGGATGAGTCTCAGACCAGCCTCAGGGAGACTCTGGCACAGATTTGGGAAAGGAGGAGGAAAGACATAAATAGTTTGTAGATGGAAGAAAAGCTGGGTGAGTAACCAGTGAAGGAAAGGGAGCTCTCTGGGCAGCTGGAGGGGAGCCCAGGCAGGATGGGCATGACCAGAGCCCTCTGCAGGTAGGAGACAGGAGCTTGGTGCAGCATCCTGCTTCCATGAGGTTTTGCTCCAGCAGTTCAAGAATCAGGGCCCAGAAGTGAGGGATTAGACCTGCTGGTGCTGGGGTTCCTTGGGGCAAACTGGGCGACTGTAGGTCTTGGAAGCAAAGACCTGTGGAGTACTGTCAGGGACGGAGGTGATGCCAGGACACAGGGATGGGACCCAATGTACGTCCTCCAGCGGTTCTCAAACTGGAGCAGGCATCAGAGTCCCCAGAAGGGCTCGTCAAGGGACAGACCGCCGAGCACCAGCCTCAGAGTTTCTGACTCAGTAAAGAAACTGGGACCAGCCACCTTTGTAATGAGTTTCCAGGGATCCCATGTTGCCAGGTGGCTCTGCCTGGGGACTGCACTTTGAGAAGAGCCAGAAGAGCTGGGTGTGGGGAGGAAGCAATCAGGAGTTTTTCTCCCCTAAGGTCTTGATAAGTTTGCCAAGGGGCCAGACCACTCCTGTGCTCAGAGGAGTTGAGAGCGTCCCTGAAGAGCTGGCCCCGAGAGAACACGGAAGGCACATGCACGCACAATGCAGGGGCCCTCTCTCTTAGTCCACTTTTCTCTTAAAGGAAGACCCTTCCCCCTTGCAGGATACCGCCAGCCCACTTCTCTGTTGGCAGCTGTTCCCACACATGCTGAGGTCTTCAGGGGCCCTGAATGCTACTGTGTGCTGGGGGCGAACGTGAACCCCTGTGTTTGAATCCCCAATTGCAAGCAGACCACTGGTGATATACCTGGCATAGGACCAGCTCTCATTAGGAAGCTTGAAGTCCCAGGATAACTGACCCAGGCCTTTGCTGGCAAGAACACTCTCAGACTGTCAGCAAGGCAAGTGAGAGAAGTGACCTGGGAGGGAGAAGGGCTGGTTGCATCAGGAGAACGAGCACCCAGGGCTCCACAAGTTCCAACGCTCGCCTTGCAGACGGAGCTCCAGGAGGACACGTCCTAGAATCCATCCACTCAGGGCCTCTGAGAACCATGTACAAGGCTGACTGCACACTTTCCTTCTACTTCCCTAATTGTTTCTCCATTTCTCCATGTATGGCTTGCTTTAATTTGGTTGTTTAGTTATGTAACAAGCACCCACGAGCTCACCATCCAAAACAAAACAAAGCCAAACCAGACCCATGGCAATAAGCAACCTTTCATCCCTGTATGCCATTGCCTGACCCCCCTTTCTCTTTATATTATTTTAATGTTTCTCTACATAATGGAGAAATCAAACACATCCAAAGCTAGAGAGACTAGGTTATTCACATGTCCTCCTTGTCCCCCTTTAACTTCTCAAAACATGCCCACTCTTGTTTCATCCATTTTCTCTGTTTCCACGTACTTTAGGTAGTTGTATTGCATTTATAAAAGCGATAAAGGGTTAGTCATTCGGTCATGGTTGACTCTTTGTGACCCCATGGACTGTAGCCTGCTAGGCTCCTCTGTCCATGGAATTCTCTAGGCAAGAATACTGGAGTGGGTAACTATTCCCTTCTCCAGGAGATCTTCCTGACCTAGGGATCAAACCAAGGTCTCCTGCATTATAGGCGGATTCTTTACCATCTGAGCCATCTGGGAAGTATGTGCTCCTAAAAGGTATCTTTTTTTTTTTTTTTCTTAAATTTTGGTTGTTTTTAATTGTATCAAAGAATATCTTGGGACTTCCCTGGTAGTCCAATGGCTAAGACTCTGTGCTCCCAATGCAAGGGGCCCAAGTTTGATCCCTGGTCAGGGAACTAGATCACATATGTTGCAACTAAGTGTTCCTATGCCAAAAGTAAAGATCCCAATGATGCAATGAAGAAGGAAGATCCCATGTGCTGCAACTGAGACCCAGTGCAGCCAAATAAATAAACAAATTTTTTAAATGGCCGAGATGGTAAATTTTATGTTATGTGAATTTTATTACAATTTAAACAAAAACAGACAGTTACAGTCAAAATCAGGGCCATGCCTTCCTTAAGATTGTTCTGGAATCCAGGGAGTTATACATCCAGAATATGGAGTAAGGACCACACCATCTCAGCTGCCGCTCTGGCTGACGTCGCCTGTGTGGTCCCCATGAAGGCAAGAGCCACCTCTTATACTCCTTCAAGCTTGAGCACTAGGGTAGTGTTACCTGGTCCTTCCCATTTTGGGCAACCACTAGCTGCCCCCCATTTAGAGCACTTCATGTAACTGGGACACCAGTGGGTTTCTACCTCTTGCAAAACTCCTTTCCAAAAAAGAGTGGTCCCTTCAGAAGCCTTGAATAGAGTTTTCTCCAAAGAAGACATACAAATGACCAACAGGTGTATGTAAAGATGTTCACCACCACTAACCATTAGAGAAATACAGACCAAAGCCATGGGATACCACCTCAACCTGTTAGAATGGTCAGCATAAAAAAAAAAGAGAACAAAACCCACCCTAGGAGATAAGTTCTCAAAAAATTAAAATAGAACTACCATGGGCTTCCCTGGTGGTTCAGTGGTAGAGAGTCCACTGCTAATATAGGAGACACGGGTTCAATCGCTGGTCTGGGAAGATCCCACACACCACAGAGTGGCTGAGCCCATGAGCCACAACTACTGAGCCCACGGGCCCTGGGGCCTGTGCTCTGCAACAAGAGAAGTGACCCCAATGAGAAGCCTGTGCACAACAGCTGTAGAGTAGCTCCCGCTCACAGCAATTAGAGAGAAGCGCGCACAGCAGTGAAGACCCGGCACAGCCAAAAACAAACAAACAAACAAAACTTACTAAAGAAAAGAACTACCATATGATCCAGCAATTTCATTGAAGGGCATTTATCCAAAAGACTTGAAGATAGGATCTCAAAGAAATATTTGTACTCGCTTGTTAATAGCATCATTATTCACGAGAGCAAAGAGGTGGAAACAAGCTGAATGTCCATGAATGGCTGAATGGATATAGTAAATGTAATCTATGCATACAGTAGAATATTATTCAGCCTTAATAATGAAAGAGATCCTGTCATGTCTTCAACATTAAATGAATCTTGAGGATATTCTGCGAGTGAAATAAACCTGCCACAGAAAGACAAATACTATATGGTTCTAGACATATGAGGTACCTGGAGTGGTCAGGGTCATATACACAGGAGGTAGAACGGAGGCTGCCGGGGGCTGGGGGAAGGGGAAGTGAGGAGTTGTTGTTTGACAGCATTAGTTTCACTCCTGCAAGATAAAATGTGCTAGAGATTTGCTGTACAGCAACGTATGTATATGTACCCCAATGTTTGTTATAGCACTTTTTACAATAGCTAGGACATGGAAGCAACCTAGGTGTCCACCAACAGATGAATGGAACAGGAGTTGTGGTACATATATACAATGGAATATTACTCAGCCATAAAAAAGAACACATTTGAGTCAGTCCTAATGAGGTGGATGAACCTAGAGTCCATTAAGGAGTGGTGAGAAAGAGAAAGAGAAATATTGTACATTAATACATATATATGGAATCTAGAAATGTGGTACTGATGAACCCACTTGCAGGGTAGCAATGGAGATGCAGACATAAAAAACAGACTTGTGGACACAGTGCAGGAAGGAGAGGATGGGACGAATTGCGAGAACAGCATGGAAACATACATACTACCATGTGCAAAATAGCAAATGGGAATTTGTTGCGTGACACAGGGAGCTCAACTCAGTGCTCTGTGACAACCTAGAGGGATGGGATGGAGTGGGAGTGGGAGGGAGACTCAGGAGGGAGGGGATAGATGTATACCTGTGGCTGATTCATGTTGATATGTGGCAGAAACCAGCAAAACATTGTAAAGCAATTGTCCTCCAATTAAGGAAAGCAATGTATGTATAGTAACATCGCTGTACTGTACACTGAAGTATTTGTTGAGAGGATGTTGTCTTTAACCATCAATAAGAATAATCAAAGCGCTGTCCTTCCCCAGTCTTAAGGAAAGTCTCCCCCTCTGCACTCTTCTCATCTGGAACCAGCTTCCATCCCCTCCCCCATCTGTGGAAACTGCACTTAATTCATTGATGTGCTTCTCCCTGGGGACTGAGCCCTGGGTGGGCGCTTCATCAGGTGCCCTCCAGTATTCAGCGAAACCGCCAACTGCCCTCCCTGCTTCCCTCCCCAGGGAGCGCCGAGGCTGGCCCTTTCTCACAGGAGTTGGGAACGGAGGAAATGGCCTCCAGTTTGTGGTTTGTTTATGTGATAAATGCTCGAGTGTGTGCTGTGCACTGGGGTGGGCTCTGGAGACAAGATAGCAAACAGGAAGGACGGGACCCTGCCTCAGGGAGTTTGCTTCCCAGCAAACAGAAAAAGGTAACTTCAGAAGGTGTCAAACGCTGTGATGAAAATAAACAGAGGGACCTGGCGATCTGGGAGGTGCCCCAAGGAGGGCCCTCTGAAAAGAGGATGCTCCTCTCAAGTTGAGGAGAATGGAGGCAGGAGGAATGGCATTCCAGGAAGACCTAACAGTTTGTGCAAAGGTCCTGGGTAGAAAGGAGTGGCATGTCTAAAGAACAGAGGAGGCTGGTGGGGACGAGGGGAGAGTGGACTAGAGGAAAGTGAAGATGTAGCTGGAAGGGGTGTGTGCAGGGCCTCTTGGAGCAAGTTGGAGCAGGAAACGTTTAGCTACTAACAGACAAGGAAGGAAAGACAGCATGGAGGACCTCCTTGGGTTCTCGCCCAGGTCTGTTACCTGCTACTTGCACAACTCTAAGTCAAGGGTTTTCAAACTTGGGCATGCATCTGAGTCAAGGGGTGGGCAAGGAGAGGGTTGTGACAACACTCAGCTGGGCCTCATGCCAGAGTGTCTGATTTGGTGGGTCCGGGTGGGGCCCACAGGTATGTGCTGATCAAGTTCCCAGGTGATGCTGTTACTGCAGGTCCTTGGACCACTTTGAAAATCATGTTCTATAAAAACAGAAAATCATGTTCTAAGCAAGTTACTGATTCTGAGTCTTTTTCTTTACCTGTAAAATTGCACGTCTCTGAACTAAGCAGTTGCCAGAGAGGACTGAAGGTGGAGGGAGGGATAGTTAAGAGACTTCAGGATGGACATCTTCATACTCTGCTATATTTAAAGTGGATAACTAATAACGACCTACTGCATAGCACAAGGAACTCTGCTCCATGTTATGTGGCAGCCTGGATGGAAGGGGAGTTTTGGGGGAGAGTGGATACATGTGTATCTATGGCTGAGTCCCTTTGCTGTGCATCTGAAACTATCACAACATTGTTAATCGGCTATATTCCAGTACAAAATAAAACAACTTTTAAGTTTTTAAAAAATTGCTCTTTTCTCCTGGTTGATGTCATTATCAAATGAGATTAAAAACCCTTTGTAAAAATAAAAAAGACACAAAGAGGGAAAATCAACTTAACTTTAATAATCACCAGTGTGTGTTTCCTTCACAATTTATAAAGAATGCTCACATGTAACACCAGCAGCGGGTGCCTTGGGAGCTGCGGCAGTTTTATTTTCTCTATGGGAAGGCTGGCTGACTCTCGGATCGTGTACATGTTTGAATCTCACTGCTTCTGGAAGGACAGACACCTGCTTTGCCCTGCCTGGGAGACACCTTGGGATGCACACCCCCCATTGTTCACTCCACAGACGGAGGCTTGATGATCTGTGTCTGTGGTTATTTTTGTTAACCATCATCTCCTCCCACTCCTCCCCAAGAAAGGCGTCCTGTGAGTCATCCAGAGGCCCAGGAGGAAGCCACGGTTGCTCGGCTGGTTTCTGGCCATCAAGGAGTGGTTGAGGTCTCCTTGAGCTTTGAAGGAAAAACTCCGTCGATTCATAGACTCCCAGAAAGTCAGCCTCTAGGATATGTGCCTATTATATACCCTTGGAGTATTTTTATTTGTACTCACTCACAGAGTCAACAAATATGTTGACTATCTGCTACAAAGCAGGCTGAGGATACAGCTGTGACAAAACAACAAAGCGGCCCTTTTGTGGAGTTTATATGTGTGAGATCCATCCGTGGAACGCATGCTGAAAGCCTACCGTGCGATATCCATCCATGGAATGCATACTGAAAGCCTACCATGTGTCATGAAATTTATAGTCCATCAGGGAAGACAGACTTGTAATCAGATAAATGCAGTGAAGTGTAATAGAGCTTGTGATGGTGATAAACACAGGGTGGGGACAGTGAGTCATAAGGGGGAAGAGGGCCCCAAGGCGGCGTCCCCATAAACCAGTTATTAAAGGCAACTGACTAAGGGGAGGCATTCTGTAGAGAGGAAGTGGCTGTAGCTTGGCACATGGGGCACCTGCCAACGATTCTACAGAGCTGGGATATAGGGTGCCCAGGATAGAGCAGAGGCTGGGAAGGGTGGCAGGGGTCTGGCCACAAATGGCCTTAGATGACCCGGACATGGGGCTTAATCCTGCATTAAGGGTATTGAAGTGTTAAAAGGCTCAGGGAGAAGAGGGAACAGCGACAGGGCTAAGCTGCGTGGGGTGATTATTCTGGAGAACGTGTGGGGGGAGCCACTGGGTGCAGAACTCGGGGTGAGGAGAGGAGGCTGGGCTCACAGATGGAAACAGGGATGCAGGATGCAACAGGGCCAGGAGAGGCCGGTCAGAGAGGGACGCTGAGGACGCAGAATGGACAGGGTTGGTCACAAGCTGGAAGAGGGGAAGGAAGACGCCGAGGGGAAGAGAAGCAGCTAGAGGAGCAAGAACGTGAGGAGGAAATGACTTCTGTCCTGCGCATGCTGAGTCCGAGATGCATGTTGGCACAGCACAAGACCTAACTAGAGTGTGAGGTCGAGAACCCCACATTGAGCAGTAACTGAACCCAAGTGAGTTTGGGGATGAGGGCAAGGACAAGCAGACCAGCGGGCACTGCATCCTTTAACACACTGGAGGAGGTGGGGCGGGGGGAACTTTGAAGAGAACTCAGAGGAGATGTCAGAGGAAGACAGCAAAGGAGGAAGAAACAGGGTCTTGGATGACTGGTGTGGAAGTTAAGGATGGAGAAAGTTCCAGAAAGAGCAGTCAGTGGTGACAAATGCTGAAGAACAGGTCACTGGAAGGACTTGAAAGTTTGATTTCAAGAGAATGAATTGAGACCCTACCAAGAAATAAAAATGTATGGAATGAATGGAAAAAACTTGGGAGATGAGACTCTGAACACCATCTCCAAAGGGCAATCACTGTTAAATGGACTCACAACTTTCTAATTTTGACTCTTCTGTTTGTACCAGAAATCTCCATCTTCTAGGTGACTAGTGAAAGAAATAAAACATAACTACAAAACATGGGAAATTACACTTGAAAACACACTTTCAGGTCTCAGAGACTTCAAGGAACTTCTCTACAAGGGGTGATGCAAACAGGAGCAGATTGTACGAAGTGCCTGCAGACAGTTCGGTCATCACAGAGAGAGGACAGGTGGAATGGCCCTCAGCAAAGCCCCACACGCCCGAGCTTTGGCAGAAGCAATGCTCTCTTGCACACGTCACGTCTGGCACCTGGCTGAGTGAGGACACTGCAGGAACCAAGATGGACAAGATCCCGGCCCCCAGAGGCTTGCATTCTAGTAGGAGGGATAGACAATAAACAAGTAAACAGATAAACCACCAGAGTGGGATAAATGCTATGAATGAAATAAACTAGGCTGAGCCAGTAGAAACAGGAGAGGATTACTTGAGACAGATGGTTGTCAGTTTATCTTGCTGAAGAATTTCCAACTTTAGTCACCTAGCAGACTTCACGTGCCATCATATTTTATGATTGATCACATCTTGCACTGTTCTAATAGTCTCCTGTTGCATTTCAGACAACCCTCACTGGCAATGGTAGGGGTGGGGGGTAAAGTTGTGAGGAAAATAATTCTGTGATATGTTCCCTGTGCCTACACCCTGATCCCTGGCTGAGTATCATGGGTGGGGACAAAGATGGGTCACTGAGAAGGTGAGTGGATCTCTACTGACTAGAATGCTCGTATGGGATTGTTTATGTGGGGGCAGTCCCATTTCTCACTGCTTCCCAAACACACCCCAGCTCCAGCCATAGCATGAATGCTCAACCCAAGGCCCTCCTGAAGTTTTTCAAAATGTGTGTATGAGTTCGAGGATGAATAAACCTTTCCATCCTGTGTGAAGTGGCTTGACTGCAGAAATCCAAAACTAAGCCAACTCCCTAGAACAGTGGAGGCAGGAGGTGGAGGAGGTGAGTCCCACTGCTCCAGGTGTCCCGGGGGCAGGTCCACTTGCTGCTTTTCTTTTTTTATTTTTATTTTTATTTTACTTTACAATACTGTATTGGTTTTGCCATACATTGACATGAATCCACCACGGGTGTACATGCATTCCCAAACATGAACCCCCCTCCCACCTCCCTCCCCATAACATCCCTCTGGGTCATCCCCATGCACCAGCGCCAAGCATGCTGTATCCTGCATCGGACATAGACTGGCGATTCGATTCTTACATGATAGTATACATGTTTCAATGCCATTCTCCCAAATCATCCCACCCTCTCCCTCTCCCTCTGAGTCCAAAAGTCCACTATACACATCTGTGTCTTTTTTGCTGTCTTGCATACAGGGTCATCATTGCTATCTTTCTAAATTCCATATATATGTGTTAGTATACTGTATTGGTGTTTTTCTTTCTGGCTTACTTCACTCTGTATAATCGGCTCCAGTTTCATCCATCTCATCAGAACTGATTCAAATGTATTCTTTTTAACCCCTGAGTAATACTCCATTGTGTATATGCACCACAGCTTTCTTATCCATTCATCTGCTGATGGACATCTAGGTTGTTTCCATGTCCTGGCTATTATAAACAGTGCTGCGATGAACATTGGGGTACATGTGTCTCTTTCAATTCTGGTTTCCTCGGTGTGTATGCCCAGTAGTGGGATTGCTGGGTCATGAGGTTTGGTTACCTGAGCCGCCTCTTCCTTATGTTGCCTAAGCTGGTCCCAATTGAAATTCTGCCACTGTCAACTCAAGTGCCCCAACTGTTATGATGCAGCTGAATCACACAGAACTGGGCTCAAATCCCCACATATTTTGGAGTTGAGGCTGTGCTGAGCACGGCAGGAGCCCCAGCAGTGGGCATTGACAGGTACTGCCCCCCTACCCTCCTTGGGGGGTGCCCAGGCTAACCCCAGGGCAAAGATTCCTACCACATTCAGAGGTCTCGGCTCCCTAAGGCTCCTAGGGCCAAAATGGACTTTCAGGGGAATGTCTGCTTTTAGCTAGGATGAGCTCAGCTGCTGCGACAAACAGACCTAAAGATGTTTATTGGCTCAAATACAACAGAAATGTCTCATTCACATAACAGACTCCAGTGTGTGTTTTTAGCGACAGGGGCTCTCTCCTATACAGTGATCCAAACTGAGGCTCCAGCATAGCTTGGCTGTTAATTTACATCTTGTCAGCAGAAGGGGGAGGAATAGCACTTCAGGTGATGTTCTATTGGTGAGAACCAATCACATGACCACACTGAACTGCAAAGGAGGCTGGGGAATGTAGTCCAGTCTTGCACCTTGCTGTAACTCCCATTGCTACCAAAGGGGAGAATGATTTTGGTGGGCAGAAAAGTTTGACTTTCTGAGAGGATCAAATGGGAGGCACTCAAGTGTTTCTAATCTTGACAATATTGACATTTTAACTGGACACTTCTTTGAGGGTGGGAGGGAGGCTCCCTGTGCATTGTAGAACATTTAGTAGCATCCCTCCACCCACTCCTAGTCATGACATCAAAATGTCTGGAGACATTGCCATCAGTCCCTGGGGCATAAAGACATCCCTAGTTGAGAATCACTGCTCCATACACCGAGAGCAATGTCAGAGTGTTTGTCAACCAGGGATGAAAGGCAGCAAAATTACCTGCTCTCCTCTCACTTGTCACTTGGAGATTCTCTGGTGGCTCAGACAGTAAAGACCCTGCCTGTGATGCAGGAGACATGAGTTTGATCCTTGGGTCGGGAAGATCCCCTGATGGAGGGAGCAACCTACTCCATTACTCTTGGCTGGAGAATCCCATGGACAGAGGAGCCTGGCAAGCTACAATCCATGGAGTCCCAAAGAGTTGGATATGACTGAGTGACTAACACTTTCACTTTCTTCACTTGTCATTTGGGAAGCTCGTGGTGTGGATGCTAGTTTTTGCTCCTGGGAGTGACAGATTAGCTGAGGTGCTGAAGTTTCAGAGAGAACAAAGTGATATGGACTCCAGCTCTCAGACTCTCAAGTGCATGATGGGAACAATGTTAGAACATGCGGGTGCCTTGTGCATAGCCAGGGTAGCCTGCACAAGAGATGCTCTACGGCTTCCACTCAATTCAAAACCCAAAGGGCACTGACTTATTTGCAACAAACAGATTTTCTGAATTATTTGGTGCAAATTCGCTAAAATCTCTGGGAGAAATAAGATTTGTTTGATACCTTTCCTAACATGAGGCAAATTTGTAAGCACCTAGTGAGTTGTTCTGAATGGACTTGGTGAACTAGGACTGGACAGACCCCTAGAACATACTTGTTTGCAGGAAGTGGGCTGCAGGGAGGATTTCTAGCAGCTTGTTTTATACCAGAAGTACTACCATCCAGCAAAGCCTTAGGCTGCCAACAGTCTGCTTTATCTCTTAGAAACCCAACAGTGCTGCTCTGACTTCACAGGAAACATTTCCTGGCTGTAGCTGATGGGGATTCCTTCATATCCCAGGGAGAACTTCGGGTTGTAGTCTCCAAGAATGAGGTCTAGATTTGTGTGTGGCTTCCAGCGTAAAAATATTAGTTTCTTGATTCACTGGGAACATGCACCCTCTTGAACATTAAGTAAAACTAGTTATGTAAGTCTTTTATTTGAAAGCTACTTGAAATGAATACAGGTCATAATCAATAAAGCTCAGTTTGAAACACTGCTGAGAAAAAAGAAGAGAGGAACATTTTCTCTGCCCCTGGAGCTGCGCAAAATAACAAGTTTACGTTAGGCCGAGGTTTGTGTGCAAATAGCTCAGTACTCTTGAGGATGAGCAATTTGGGTCTGAATAATAAGTGTTTGATGTCTCACAAACCCATGTGGATCATTCTCTCTGAGCAGGCTTGAAAACATTAGACTTTTCGGCTTTTTACCAGTTGCTATTTAGTCTGGAGGGTTTCCCTGGTGGCGCAGACGGTATAGAATCCGACTGCAGTGCAGGAGAAATAACAATGAAAACCCGAGTAACAAATCTGGCGCAGCTGAGGGGTGGTTCCCCAGAGCCCAGAGCCCTCTGGGGTCCGGCCTCTGCCTCGTTCTTGAGCCTTGTCTGCTGGTGTGGTCTTGCCTCCTTGGACACCTCGAGCCCAGGAGAACCAAGCACATGGCCACCCATGCACCAGTCCCCGCAGTGCCCAGATTTGTCTCCACCTCCCCGCCCAAACCCCAGAGCTTGATGACCATGTTGTCAAGTTTCAGGATTCAGGTCATACCTGACGCTATCCAGAAAGGCTTTTTGACTTTCACTGGTCTCTCAGGGAATGCTGGCCAGTTGTTCCCAGTGTCCCTCAAGTCGCTGACCAGCCTTTATTCCCTAGGACACACCATGTAGATGCCTCACCCGTGCTGGGCCACAAGCTCTGAGGGCGGGGCCTGAGTCCCATTCCTCTTGGGAGCAGCAGTCCCAGCACAGGATCTGGAGAAGATCTGATCAGTGAAAGCGATCAAAGAAATCAACAGTCATTTTATAGCAAATGTTATGCTGTCATGTGATGCTCCTTGCTTTTAAAATTGTGGTGAGAAACACAGAACATAACATTTACCGTCTTCACCACTTTTAATTGTCTAGTTCCGTGGTGTTTGGTGTGTTCACAGCCTTGTGCGACCATCAGTATCGTGTGTGCCCAGAGTTTCTCCATCTTCTCAAACTGAAAGTCTACCCATTAAACACTAACTCCCCTTCCCCTCTTCTCTCAGCCCTGGCACCCGCCCTTCGACTCCCTGTCTCTATGAATTTGATAGAGGTCAAACATTCTAGGTAGCTCAGCCGGTAAAGAATCCGACTGCAATGCAGGAGACTCTGGTTCAATTCCTGGGTTGGGAAGATCTGCTAGAGAAGGGATAGGCTACCCATTCCAGTATTCTTGGGCTTCCCTAGTGGCTCACAGGATAAAAAATTCACCTGTAATGCAGGAGACCTGGGTTCAATCCCTGGGTCGGGAAGACTCCCTGGAGGAAATCATGGCAACCCACTCCAGTATTCTTGTCTGGAGAATCCCCGCAGACAGAGGAGCCTGGGGTTGCAAAGAGTCACACACAACTAAGCGACTAAGCACACAGCACATGTAAGTGAAATCGTACACTATTTGTGCTTTTGTGTCTGGCTTATTTCACTGAGCACAATATTCTCAAGGCTCATCCATGCTGCAGCCTGTGTCAGAATTTCCTTCCTGTTTAAGGCTGAATAATATTGCACTTTATGGATAGACCACATTTTGTTTATTTATTCATCTATTGATAGACACCTGGCTTGGTTCTACCTCTTGGCTACAGTGAATAATGCTGCTGTGAATGTGGAAGTACAAGTGCCTGTTCAAGTCCCTGCTTTCAATACTGTTGAATATGTACCCAGGTTGCTGGATCATATGGTGATTCTGGGTTTTTTCGTGTTTGGAGGAATATACATGCTCTTCCAGGCTAGTGCTTTACACACACCAGTTCACTTAGTGCTCATAAGAGTTCTAGGAAGGAAGACTACTATTAGTCCTTTCTCGTGGGACTTCCCTAGTGGCTCAGAAGGTAAAGAATCTGCCTACAGTGCGGGAGACTCGGGTTTGATGCCTGGGTTGGGAAGATCCCCTGGAGAAGGGAATGGCTGCGCACTCCAGTATTCTTGCCTGGAGAATTCCACGGACAGAGAAGGCTGGTGGGCTACAGCCTATGGAGTCATAAAGAGTCAGACATGACTGAGCAACTGACACTTTCATTTCTTTCTCAACAGATGAGGAAATGAAGGCAGAGAAAGTTAACTTGTCAATTTCATAGTCAATCAGTGGTGAGCTGGGACTGAAGCTCACATTTAGATTCCAAAACCCACGCTTTTGAGCCCTGTGCTGCATTTGTTTTCTTCCAGAAGCAGGGTGGGGGGTTGGGGGTGCTCCCTCACTCTGGTGGGTGAAGGGCCTGCCTTGAATTGGGGGAAAGGACCTTTTTTTTTTTTTTTTTTTTGAAGATCTTAATGTGGGCTATTTTTCAAAGTCTTTATTGAATAGTTACAATATTGCTTTCTTTTTTTTTTTTAAATGTTTTTTTTGGGTTTTGACCATGAGACATGTGGGATCTTAGCACCCCAACCAGGGTTGAACTAGTGAACTAGTGTGTGTAAAGCACTAGCCTGGAAGAGCATGTATGTTCCTCCAAACATTAATGCGCCCCCAGCACTGGAAGTCTTAATCACTGGGCCAACAGGGAAGTCCCTGAAGGGCCTTCTTAAATAAGAGGTACCTTGCTTGTAAGTGGTCCATCTTTAGAGATTAGATGTGTTCAGCTTTTCCCTAGTCCTTCACAGGCCTGGAAATTCTGTAGTGAGGCCGTAACTTGCTCTGTGGTATATACATCCTAGGATGAGACCGGCTAACAAGCTCATACTCAAGTTTGGTAGTAATTACAAATTCCCAGAGTCAACTCTCAAAAACAACCTGGGTGCTCTGTATATCCTCTGAAGTGATGACTTAATACAGATGGGAGGTCATTAAAATCTGGAACAGATCTCTCAGGTTTTGTAATCCAACCTCTCTCTTAGTGGTTTGGACATGAAGGAGAGAACTGGTTTATAATCTGCTAAGTCATTCAGAACTAATCAACCTGTGGTAAACTTTCCCCATCTGTCTCATCAAAGACCTGGCAGCTGATTATGTGGCAAATGGTAGTCAGCACATACCCAGATACACCACTGGAACAACAGACATAAAACTTCCCTTGCTGAGTAGCCACTGGACATAAAGACTTGGTTGGGCAGAGAAGAATGGCCAGGGATGAGAAAGAATTCATGCTGATGTACCTTCTCTGCTCCAAACATACAGCAGTGACAGACAAAATAATGACATAACCCAGTATTCCCAGATAAACCCAAGGATAAGATGAATAGCTGAAGATTGAAAAGATCAAGCAGAAAAGAGATAAATACACTCTTGGCAGAAATGCAAAGCAGAGCAGACTGCAGCCTGGGATGTGTTGTGCTCTGGTCCAGAAGTCAGGAAAACTGACTGGGAGTTTGAATCCTATGGGATAAAGAGAACTAAAGATGTTCCACACAAGGCTCACTGCTGGAAGTGAGAGGCAGAACAGGTCCTGAAAGGAAGCTGGAAAAAATAAACAACTACTTCTGACTGCCACCTGGGGAGGTGGCATTTCCAAAACCATGAGACTGGGGAGGCAGGAACACACAGAGGAGCCTCACAGCCAAGCCTCCAGTTGGCCCATTTCCTGATTCTGCGAGACTGTGAGACTAGCATGGGGCAGGGGAGGCCTGAAGTGTTGTGTACAGGACTTTAGCTGGGCCAAGGGTCAGGTGCAAACAAGTGTAGAATGCTAGGCAGAGAAGTGTGAGCCCAGAGTAACAGGGAAAGAATAAAACAAAAGCTTTCCAAGAAAATAAAAAATTATAATATGAATTCACTCTAAATTTACACTTTGGAATAGACTGATAAAGACTTCAAAATAAGTGTATGTGGCATGCTCAGAGTGATAGAGAAAGGGATGATTTCCATTTAAAAAAGAATGAGAAACTAAAAAAAAGCATTCAGAAATAAAGCAGAACCGGTGATGCTAAAAAGCAACAAACTGAAGAACTTCTCTGGTGGTCCAGTGCCTAAGACTCTGCTCCCAATGTAGGAGGCCTCGGTCCGATGCCTGGTGAGGGAACTAGATTCCACGTGCCAAAACTAAGAGTTTGTATGCTGCAAGGAAGGTTGAAGATCCTGCAACTAAGATCCAGTACAGCCAAATAAATATTTAAAAAACTGATAACCACCTTGATGTTGGAGAATGAAGAGAACTAGATAAGAACATAGATCGATTACTATAACTTTAAAATTTACCATGAGATTAAAGACTATTATTTATTCATTGGAATGAATAGATTTAGTAATTAGATTGGGAAGATAATATAACATTAGAAACACGTCTATAGGTTAATGGATATATACTTTTTTGAACTAAAAGGTCATTTCTAGTTGTTAAATAAAATGTTACAATTTTAGTTTTAGCAAATGTATTTGTTTTTAGGGGAAGTCTGGATTTTTGTGACTATACATTACAAAACAGCCCCTCTTTCTTCTGATGTGTTCAACTTCACCATGATCTGGGGACAGACTATAGGGGAGGGAAATATTAGGATTTCTCACATTCAACACCACTTAAAAATTTCCTTGTATCATCTAAATATGATGATATTCAGGCAATGAAGGAAACACAATGAGGTATGACCCTTGGCTGAAGGCTTTGCTCATACTTCATTAGATTTCTCCCAGTGAAAATCTTCTGAGGTCAAAGTGGGCTGAATGATCATGTCAGTGTTTGTACATTAATTAAGAATCATAAGATTCAATCCCTGGTCAGAGAACTAAGATCCCATAAGCTGAGCAGCCAAAAAGAAAAAAAAAAAGAGGTATTTATTTACTATGAATTTCCTACTATTCAGGAAGGTGTGTATTTTGGGGAAGAGATTTCCTCACAGTTTCTACAGTGGTAAGATCTTTTTCTAGTGAGATTTTTCAGATCTGATCTTTAATAAGATATCTACTGTGCTTCAGAACTGTGTCACATTGGGGATATTTAGAGGGTGCCCCCCTTCTGGTAATAGGAGTCCTCAGTTGACAATAAGGGATGAGCTATGATTCAAGACTTTTCATGGTTATTACACTCATAGAGCCTCTCTCTAGTGTGAGGACATGGAGAATAAAATCCACCTTTTAGGTGAAGACTTTCTCACACATTCATAAGTAAGTGTTAGTTGCTCAGTCATTTGTAACCCCATAGACTGTAGCCCACCAGGCTCCTCTGTCCATAGGATTCTCCAGGCAAGAGTACTGGAGTGGGGCGCCTTTCCCTTCTCCAGGGGATCTTCCTGACCCAGGGATCAAACCCAGGTATCCCGCATTGCAGGCAGATTCTTTACCATCTGAGCCACCAGGGAAACCCATAAGGCTTTCTCCACTATAAATCTAGTGTTCGAAAAGGATTTTGTAATCATGGAAGAAGTTATGCTACTTTATTCACGATATTCAGCGATTTTCCCAAGTTTGAATACTGTGATGGAAAGTAAGAGGTGACCTTTTTCTAGACACTAGACATTCAGTACACAGGTAGCCTCTCTCTGTATGATTTCAGAGTCAGTGGAAGAGATAAGCTGGGATTGAGGCATTCGTGTAATTCTTAACACGTGCTTGGGAATCATGTATTCATTCCAGTATGAATTTTCAGATGATGCTTGAGAGATGAGCTCTGGATGAAAGCATTCTCTTATCCCTTACATTCAAAGGGTTCCCTGCCCATCTGAGTTCTGTGGTGCAGAATTAGATGTTTATTCTGCTTGAAATACTTTTGCATATTTTGCACTGAAGAGATTTCTCTGCTGAGTGGATTTTCTGATGTTGAATAAAATACGAGTACAAGTATTTACCATATTCATTACAACGATAGGATATGATAGTTTGCTAGAATGGCTCACAAGGAAACATCCACTTATGTTCACCAGTTTATTATAAAGGATACAACCCAGGAAGAGTGGAATGGAGAAGTTGCATGGGGCAAAGCACCCCCATCCCCACAGGTGCGGAGCTTCCACATCCACTCGGCACATCACCTTCCAGCATCTCAGAGCTCAAGTTCCCTTTGGGCTGACATTCCAACCATCTAATCACATGGCTGGTTTCCCTGGCAATCAGCCCCCATCCTTAGGGGCTTTCCAAAATTCACCCTATTCATATAAACGCAGGTGTTGTTATGAATAACAAAGGATGCTCTTTTCATGTTTATCACTCACAGAACCCAAATATTATAGCGAACGATGCTATTTCTTTTATCACTTAGGAAATTATAGTGGTGTTGGGAGCTCTGGCCAGGACCTTAGGATGAAGCCCCAAATGTGTATTTCTTATTACATTCCAACATCACAGTTAAAACTGTAGTTAAATTTGTACGGTTGCATTTGGCCAACAGCCCAGACAGAGCAACACCATTGCTGCTGACACGGGGCCACTGTGGAGGGGCCTGTTCCTATCGCATTGGAAGCTGCTCTGTTTGAGGCTGGACTCTCCCACTGGAAGGGTGATACTGAGACTGAGCAGGATCCTTTGGGGCCTTAAAGGGTACAAAACCCCTCTGTGTCCCCTGTTTCTTGTTTGTAGAAAAAGACTTTAGTCTCCCAGGCCTCCCCTGAGCTCCAAAGAACAGGCACAAGCAGTTACTAATTAGGGAAGTGAGGGAATACAGACACAAAGGAAAAGCAGTTAAGCAAGAAAAGTAACTGATGAAGAAGAATGAATGCTTCTGAACTGTGCTGCTAGAGAAGACTCTTGAAAGTCCCTTGGACTGCAAGGAGATCAAACCAGTCAATCCTAAAGGAAATCAGTCCCAAATATTCACTGGCAGGACTGATGCTGAAGCCGAAGCTCCAAAACTTTGGGCACCTGATGGGAAGAACTGACTCTTTGGAAAAGACCCTGATGTTGAGAAAGATTGAAGGCAGGGGGAGAAGGGGACAACAGAGGATGAGATGGTTGGGTGGCATCACCAACTTGATGGTATGAGTTTGAGCAAGCTCGGGGAGTTGGTGATGGACAGGGAAGCCTGGCGTGCTGCAGTCCATGGGGTCACAAAGAGTTGAACACGATCGAGTGACTGAACTAAACTGAAGAAAAGTAATGACAATAGGTCAGTAGTAAAACAGAGACCTAATTCTTCCCAAGGGATGTACATAGCAATCAGATACATATCCTAGAGTTTCTGTAGGAATTAAGACCATCCACCACCCCCAGTTGGATGCTGACCACAGCTGGTAGACCCCAGGCTGGTTGGAACCCGAAGGTTGATAATTAAGATTCCTGAAATACCACCTGGTTACCTCCCCTCCAGCCAATCAGAAGAAAGTCATGCACCCTGCAGCCCTCACCCTACATGTCGCCTTTAAAAACCCTTCCCAGAGAGCTGCCTGGAAGTTTGGGTCTTTTGAGCATGAGCTGTCTGTACTTCTTGCTTGATGCCCTGCAAAGAAGCCCTGGCCTTCCCTTCACCACAGTCCAGGGCCAGTAAGTTGGCTTTGCCATGTGGCAAGCGAGCAGACACAAGTTCTGTTCAGTGACAATACTCACAAACCCTGGAAATGAGGTGAAGTTAATTTCTAAATCAATAATAAAATTATCTGTATACCCCATTGTCTTTAACAATTTAGCAGCAGCGGCACTGGAGCTGTGGGATCTTTACCTACTCAGTGTAAAAGACTTTACCAAAGCCACTCCTTTGATTACCACTGATTTTTATTTGCTTTTTTTACTTTTTCAAAGTTGTCAGAGACAATGTTCCATAATGCCTTGGTAAAAAGATCCCTACAGACATAAACCATTTTGATTTTAAAAAATGTTTATTTTATTTAATTTTGGTCTTAGTTGCAGTGAGTGGGCTTAGTTGCCACATGGCATGTGGGATCTTAGTTCTCCAATCAAGAGTAGAACCTGTGTCCCTTGCACTGGAAGGCAGATTCTTAACCACTGGACCGCCAGTTAAGTCCCTCCACTGCATTGTAATTCTCCAGGATATAACTGTTTTCACAATACAAAAAATTTACATTTTAAACATTGTCTCCATTTTCTTACAAGTTTAAGGTCTCTGATATGTGAGAAATGGCAAACGTCTACGTTCAATGCACGTCAGAAATACACTGTGACTCCTCAGACTCTCCATTTCTCTGATCCTCACGAGAAAAATACAGAGGATAGGATGGCATGGTTAGGAGGCTTAACCAGATTTCAATTACTTGCTTTATTTTCCTTTAAACCTCATGGCACCCAGGGGACTGCTTCATGCTTGCTGTGTTTTCCTTTCCTGCAAACCTGCTGGCCGCCCTCCTCCCACCTCATTTACTGGAGACTTTTGCTCATGAACTCCCTCTCCACTCCAAGTCTCAGCTTCCTGCTCTGCGAGGTCAGGGTCCACAGGATGACCGACCCCCACCCAGACACACTGCTGTTTCAGTATCTTCTGGCCGCCCACCTGAGCCGTCATGCTGAGGCTGTACCCACTGGCTTCTCCACCACCAGAAGCCTGCTCCTTCTGGAACATCCATGTCAGAAGCCCATTCTCTTCCCACATCAGCTCAAAAGAACTTGAGATGCTCAGGCCCTTCTACCTCTGGGAGACCTCCAAACACTGATACCATGCACCCCCCACAACAAGTTGGTCACCTGGTTCCTCAGGACACTTACTTTCCTGAAATCCCCCCAACTGCCTCAAAAAATCCACATTTTTTTCTTTCAGTTTTATTGCTATATTAATATAATTGACATATAATACTGTATAAATTTAAGGTGTACAATATAATACTTCCCTGGTGGCTCAGACAGTAAAGAATTTGCCTGTAATGCAGGAGACCTGAGTTTGCTCCCTGGGTTGGGAAGGTCTCCTGGGGGAGGAAATGGCAACCGACTCCAGTATTCTTGCCTGGGAAATCCCATGGACAGAGGAGCCTGGTGGGCTACAGTCCATAGGGTTGTAAAGAGTCAGACGTGACTGAATGACTAACACTTTACTTTGCCTAATAATTTGGCTAACATACATCATGAAATGATTATCACAGTAAGTTTAGTGGATACTCATCATCTCACATAAAACCCACATTTTAGATGACCTCAGGGGGCCTCCTTCTATAGGCCTACATTCAAACAACTGCTTATTTCAAATTCCCGATCAAAAGACTCAAGCCAGCACACCCGTAAATATGGCCATTTCCTTATGGTTGGCAGCCTGCCCCACTCTCCAGTCCTCTGCTACCAGGACTCACCTTTCCACATAATAGTGGTTCTTGCAGAGCTTCTGGTCTGAAGTACAGGGTTGCAACTGACCAGCGCCACCACGACAGCATGGAGAAAAGCAGAAGAAACTTTAAAAATGACACTTCTAAGCTTTTGAACCGGAGAAGGCAATGGCAGCCCACTCCAGTACTCTTGCCTGGAAAATCCCATGGACGAAGGAGCCTGGTAGGCTGCAGTCCATGGGGTTGCTAAGAGTTGGGCATGACTGAGCGACTTCACTTTCACTTTTCACTTTAATGCATTGGAGAAGGAAATGGCAACCCATTCCAGTGTTCTTGCCTGGAGAATCCCAGGGACGGCGGAGCCTGGTGGGCTGCCATCTATGGGGTTGCACAGAGTCGGACACAACTGAAGTGACTTAGCAGCAGCAGCAGCAAGCTTTTGAACTGTGGTGCTGGAGAAGACTCTTTCTTTTTTTTTTTTTTTTTTTTGGAGAAGACTCTTGAGAGTCCCTTGGACTACAAGGAGATCCAAACAATGAATCCTAAAGGAAATTAGTCCTGAATATTCATTGGAAAGACTGATGCTGAAGCTGAAGCTCCAATATTTTGACCACCTGATGCAAAGAACTGACTCATTTGAAAAGATCCTGATGCTGGGAAAGATTGAAGGCAGGAGGAAAACGGGATGAGAAAGGATGAGATGGTTGGATGGCATCACCGACTCGATGGACATGAGTTTGAGTAAGCTCCGGGAGTTGGTGATGGACAGGGAAGCCTGGCGTGCTGCAGTCCATGGGGTCAAAAGAGTCGGACACGACTGAGCGACTGAACTGAAAAGACTGAAAGACACACAAGTGAGAGGTAGATGCAAAGAAGTCCAGAGGAGTGGGATTCCAGATAGCCAGGGGTGCTTCGCAGCAACCAGCCTCCCTCCCTGGAATCAAGCTGGCTGGGGTGGTGGGAGGAGGGTCTCTGCTCACTGGAAGAGGTGTCAGTGTAGGGTTTTTTTTTTTTTTTAGTATTTGTAAAGTATCTGGTTGGCACGTTGGACTGAAATCTGTAGGAACTGCAAATGCACAGTTAATTCTACCCTTGCTGAGTGTGGGTGGTGGGGCTAGTGGGGTTGGTGGTGGGGGCGAGGGGCTGTCAAAGTACAGGCAGATAAGAAGGATGAGAGGGAACCAGGATTAACCAGGTGACACTGCAGAGAACGCCTGTCACCTGTGGACACCCACCTTCTTCAGTCCTACTCCCACCAGTGTGGGGGTGAGAAGCTGCTCCCCAGCTATAAGGACTGGCTTCACATTTCTGACCCGACTCTCCATTGATTCACAGGCTGCCTCTCCTGCAGCGGCTAGAAGGAGGTTCTCTAGATGTTTCTTTTCAACACTGTGAGTCAGAGGCAAGCAGCCACCGTCTAAGGCCCCAGGCCATTCCTTTCATCTTAATTGCAACCAATATCCTGCTTAGAAGTTCATCACCATCTTTAAAGGAACAGCTATTCCTGATCCCACTCTTTGATGAGAAGGAGAGGAAAGCTTTTACATACTGAGGTTCAGGGGAGTCAGTCTGGTTATATATGGAAATGGAATGGAATGGAAAGTTGCTCAGTCGTGTGTGTGTGTCTGACTCTGCGACCCCGTGGACTGTAGCCTATCAGGCTCCTCTGTCCATGGGATTTTCCAGGCAAGAGTGCTGGAGTGGATTGCCATTTCCTTCTCCAGGGGATCTTCCCAACCCAGGAATCGAACCCGGGTTTGTTAGCTAAATCATACATCTGATTTAACCATTAAAGGGTACCATTAAAGGACTTCCCCGGTGGTCCAGTGGCTAAGACTCCATTCTCCCAATGCAGAGGGCATGGCTTCAATCCCTGGTCAGGGAACTAGAGCCCCCATGCCACAACTAAAAGATCACATGCCATAGCCAGAGTCTGCATGCCGCAACTAAAGGGAAGATCCCACACTTCCAAATTGAAAGGTCCCACATGCCGCAATCAAGACCCGGTGTGCCTGTTCAGTCACTTCAGTCGTGTCCGACTCTTTGGGACCCCGTGGACTGTAGCCTGCCAGGCCCCTCTGTCCATAGGATTCTCTAGGCAAGAATATAGGATCTTCTTGATGCAGGGATCAAACCTCGTCTCCTGCATTGCAGGCGGATTCTTTACTGCTGAGTCACTTGGGGAAGCCCAAGACCAGCACAGCCAAATAAATAAATATTAAAAAATCATAATAATAAAGAAAGAAAAGGTGCACTGACCAGAAGCAAAGAATGTCTATGTTAAAAATAAGGATGAAATGCCTCCCCTTACTCAGACGGCAATGCTGGGACTCCTTCCATGACCAGACTCCCTTCCTGGTTCCCAAGGCTATACTGATCTGCTGAGTAGGTGCTGGTCTCTTTTAGTTGTTGTTTAGTTTTTCTTTTTTTCCCCTCTTGGCTTCTGGCGTCTTAGTTTCCTGACCAGGGATTGAACCCAGGCCTCCACGGTGAAAGTGCTGAGTCATAATCACTGGACTGCCGAGATGTCCCAAATACTTAACTGATTTTTGGAAACTCTGATGGAATGTACCCCTGTCAGGTTTGACTGTTGTTCTGACAAGCCACAAAACTGTGCTGAAAACCCTGCTTCTCCAGAGCAGGTCCTCAGAGCCACTCAGAGGCCTTCTCCTGGGCCACAGCCCTCAGCTCTCTCAAATAAAACCCTTTTGTACTCCTATTATAGACTGTTTAACACCTATTTGCACTGACAAGGCTTATGCTTCAACCACCTTCAAGGCTTTGTGTCACCAGCAAAGCCCATAAACAGTTTTGGAGAAATAAAAATAGAATCTGGGTAATAAAATAAAGTCTTACCTTGCTTTTCCTCTGTACTGAGTCTGGTCGCTCCAGCTCACTGGGGGCTGCAGGCAGAGGCCTCACACCCGTGTCTTCGGCCCAGAGCACCCTGTGGGGCATGGCTGCCCTGGCACCTCAGCTACAGGCTGTAAACAGAAGCCTGGCTGGACACTCAATCCAACATGGAGGCAGTGAGCTGTGTGCAGAGACTCTGCACACAGCACTCAATCCAAGATGGTGGCAGTGGGTTGTGTGCAGAGTCGCTGTGCTGGGCACTGCAGACCTGGGTGGTAAACAGAGAACCTTGCCCCCTCCCCACCCTGGAGACCCTATGAAGCAGCCCCACCATCAACTGACCAGCATGTCAGAAAATCTTGTCCTCTCCACCCTCTGACCTGAGGAAAAAAATCCTCCTTGGTTCTGAACTGAGATGGGTCTCTTATTAGCTCAAAGCACCCTTTTTGGGCCAGACTCGGGAGGGTTGGTGACAACTGGGCAATCGCATTACCTTAAGTTTTCTTGTCTTGGGCTTCACTGGTACCCCCACAATTTACAATTTTAAGAGAAGTCAGGCTGCCAGCCTGGAAATCGGTGGGCAGGGAGAGGCTACTTCCTTTTTTTTTTTTGAAGAATTTTTGATGTGGACCATTTTTCAAGTCTTTATTGAATTTGTTACAATATTGCTTCTGTTTCATGTTTTGGTTTTTTGACTTCAAGGCATGTGGGATCTTAGCTCCCCAATCAGAGATCAAACCCATTCTCCCTGCATTGAAAAGTGAAGTCTCAACTACAGGACCACCAGAAACGTCCTGAGAAAGCCTATTTCATATGGTTCTTTTTTTTCAAATTTATTGTGTTTTGCTCCACTGCATGGCATGTGGGATCTTCATTCCCCAACCAGGGCTTGAATTCATGCCCCCTGACAGAATGCGGTCCACTGGAGAAGGGAATGGCAAACCACTTCAGTATTCTTGCCTTGAGAACCCCATGAACAGTATGAAGAGGCAAAATGATAGGATACTGAAAGAGGAACTCCCCAGGTCAGTAGGTGCCCAACACGCTACTGGAGATCAGTGGAGAAATAACTCCAGAAAGAATGAAGGGATGGAGCCAAAGCAAAAACAATACCCAGCTGTGGATGTGACTGGTGATAGAAAAAAGGTCCAATGCTGTAAAGAGCAGTATTGCATAGGAACCTGTAATGTCAGGTCCAAGAATCAAGGCAAATTGGAAGCAGTCAAACAAGAGATGGCAAGAGTGAACATGGACATTCTAGGAATCAGTGAACTAAAATGGGCTGGAATGGGTGAATTTAACTCAGATGACCATTATATCTACTACTGCGGGCAGGAATCCCTCAGAAGAAATGGAGTAGCCATCATGGTCAACAAGAGTCTGAAATGTAGTACTTGGATGCAATCTCAAAAACGACAGAATGATCTCTGTTCGTTTCCAAGGCAAACCATTGAGTATCACAGTAATCCAAGTCTATGCCCCAACCAGTAACACTGAAGAAGCTGAAGTTGAACGGTTCTGTGATGACCTACAAGACCCTTTAGAACTAACACCCAAAAAAGATGTCCTTTTCTTTCTAGGGGACTGGAATGCAAAAGTAGGAAGTCAAGAAACACCTGGAGTAACAGGCAAATTTGGCCTTGGATGCGGAATGAAGCAGGGCAAAGACTAACAGAGTTTTGCCAAGAAAATGCACTGGTCATAGCAAATACCCTCTTCCAACAACACAAGAGAAGACTCTACACATGGACATCACCAGATGGTCAACACTGAAATCAGATTGTTTATATTCTTTGCAGCCAAAGATGGAGAAGCTCTATACAGTCAACAAAAACAAGACCAGGAGCTGACTGCTGCTCAGATCATTAACTCCTTATTGCCAAATTCAGACTTAAATTGAAGAAAGTAGGGAAAACCGCTAGACCATTCAGGTATTAACTAAATCAAATCCCTTACGATTACACAGTAGAAGTGAGAAATAGATTTAAGGGCCTAGATCTGATAGATAGAGTACCTGATGAACTATGGAATGAGGTTCATGACATTGTATAGGAGACAGGGATCAAGACCATCCCCACGGAAAAGAAATGCAAAAAAGCAAAATGGCTATCTGGGGAGGCCCTACAAATAGCTGTGAAAAGAAAAGAAGCGAAAAGCAAAGGAGAAAAGGAAAGATATAAGCATCTGAATGCAGAGTTCCAAAGAATAGCAAGAAGAGATAAGAAAGCCTTCCTCAGCGATCAATGCAAAGAGATAGAGGAAAAGAACAGAATGGGAAAGACTAGAGATCTCTTCAAGAAAATTAGAGATACCAAGGGAACATTTCATGCAAAGATGGGCTCGATAAAGGACACAAATGGTATAGACCTAACAGAAGCAGAAGATATTAAGAAGAGGTGGCTACAATACACAGAAGAACTGTACAAAAAAGATCTTCATGACCAAGATAATCATGATGGTGTGATCACTCACCTAGAGCCAGACATCCTGGAATGTGAAGTCAGAAAGCATCACTATGAACAAAGCTAGTGGAGGTGATGGAATTCCAGTTGAGCTATTTCAAATCCTAAAAGATGATGCTGTGAAAGTGCTGCACTAAATATGCCAGCAAATTTGGAAAACTCAGAAGTGGCCACAGGACTGGAAAAGGTCAGTTTTCATTCCAATCCCAAAGAAAGGCAATGCCAAAGAATGCTCAAACTACCGCACAATTGCACTCATCTCACACGCTAGTAAAGTCATGCTCAAAATTCTCCAAGCCAGGCTTCAGCAATACATGAACCGTGAACTTCCTGATATTCAAGCTGGTTTTAGAAAAGGCAGAGGAACCAGAGATCAAATTGCCAACATTCGCTGGATCATGGAAAAAGCAAGAGAGTTCCAGAAAAACATTTATTTCTGTTTTATTGACTGTGCCAAAGCCTTTGACTGTGTGGGTCACAATAAACCGTGGAAAATTCTGAAAGAGATGGGAATACCAGACCACCTGACCTGCCTCTTGAGAAATCTGTATAAAGTTCAGGAAGCAACAGTTAGAACTGGACATGGAACAACAGACTGGTTCCAAATAGGTAAAGGAGTACGTCAAGGCTGTATATTGTCACCCTGCTTATTTAACTTCTATGCAGAGTACATCATGAGAAACGCTGGACTGGAAGGAACACAAGCTGGAATCAAGATTGCCGGGAGAAATATCAATAACCTCAGATATGCAGATGACACCACCCTTATGGCAGAAAGTGAAGAGGAACTAAAAAGCCTCTTGATGAAAGTGAAAGTGGAGAGTGAAAAAGTTGGCCTAAAGCTCAACATTCAGAAAATGAAGATCATGGCATCTGGTCCCATCACTTCATGGGAAATAGATGGGGAAACAGTGGAAACAGTGTCAGACTTTATATTTGGGGGCTCCAAAATCACTGCAGATGGTGATTACAGCCATGAAATTAAAAGACGCTTACTCCTTGGAAGGAAAGTTATGACCAACCTAGATAGCATATTGAAAAGCAGAGACATTGCTTTTCCAACAAAGGTCCGTCTAGTCAAGGCTATGGTTTTTCCTGTGGTCATGTATGGATGTGAGAGTTGGACTGTGAAGAGGGCTGAGCACCGAAGAATTGATGCTTTTGAACTGTGGTGTTGGAGAAGACTCTTGAGAGTCCCTTGGACTGCAAGGAGATCCAACCAGTCCATTCTGAAGGAGATCAGCCCTGGGATTTCTTTGGAAGGAATGATGCTAAAGCTGAAACTCCAGTACTTTGGCCACCTCATGGGAAGGGTTGACTCATTGGAAAAGACTCTGATGCTGGGAGGGATTGGGGGCAGGAGGAGAAGGGGACGACAGAGGATGAGATGGCTGGATGGCCTCACTGACTCGATGGACAAGAGTCTGAGTGAACTTCGGGTGTTGGTGATGGACAGGGAGGCCTGGTGTGCTGCGATTCATGGGGTTGAAAAGAGGCGGACACGACTGAGCGACTGAACTGAACTGAGAAGGATTTAAATGAAAACAAATCATGCAATTGTTGGAGCAGGAAAATAATATTCTTTAAATTTCTAACATCATTACTGATCTTTATCTGCTTATTTTATCAGTGACTGACAGACATGTCACATCATCACAGTGTGATTGAGCTTTTATTTCTTTTCTCAGTTTTGACAGTTGTTGCTTTATGTATTTTGAGTTATATTATTAAGTGAATTTCAAAGTCAGAATTTTTATCTTCCTGGTTGATTAACCCTTCAGTCATTATGAATTTTGCTCAATTCTAGTGATGCTTCCTGGCTTAAAATCTCTTTTGTCTGACAGTAATATCAAGACACTAACTTTCTTTTGATTAGTGTTTACACTGTATATCTTTTTTCCATACTCTTACTTTCTACTTTTTGTGTCCTTAAACTTCATCTCTTTAAAACAGAATAATTTTTCAAAAATCCAGTTTGACAATCTTTGTCTTTGACTTGAAGTATTTAGTCCATTTATACCACATGTAAATATAGATGTATTTGGGTATCAATCTACCTTCTTCCTATTTTTCTACTTGTCCAACCCCAATCTATGCTTCTTTCTCTTATCTCTTTTTACAAAAAACCTGAGTGTCCATCATTAAACGACTGGATATACTGCCGTACATCCAAACACCAAAGTCATATGCAACTGTGAAAAGAGGGATGAAACCATCTCTGTGATTTCTAGAGTATATGTTTATGTGGAAGAGGTGGAGAGACGTGTTTATACTAGGTTACAGTGTATCTAAGAAAGGGTGTTAACCCTTGAACAACCTGGCTTTGAGCTGTCTGTACACTTACATGTGGATTTTTTTTTCCAGTAAGTATGATCTATAGTACTGTATGACCTGTGGTTGGTTGAATAAGCAGATGCTGAACAGAGGGGAGGAAGGAACCTTACACGTCACACTGCTGGGCAGTCGTTGCTCCTAACCCCCACATCGTTCAAGGGTCAATATATTTTCTCAAGTTTTTTTAAAAAATATAAGAATGAACTACAACCTTTTAAAATGGTTAGCTTTGGGGGAGGGAGAAAACTGGGTAGACAGGACAGGGATAGAAGTTGGATTTCTTGAAGTACTTTGTTCTACAGATTTTACATAGGATGAAAAAACTTCACCTAATTATAACACAGAAATACAATAAAGAAAATGCAATTTTCAAATTTTGTAAAATAAAATGAAACTGTGTATATTAGTGTCTTAACACCACAGTCTGGATCATGAGAAATGCTACCAGACAAAAGACCTAGTTTGTCCAAGAAATATATTGACAGAAATAAAAGAGAAATGTCAGAGAAATTTACAGATTGAAAAAGACTTACAAAGCATCAATTAACTTCAAGTGTGCAACTCTCCTGGATCTTGAATCAGACATACTGTAAGAATGCAAAAAAAAAAAAAAAATTACACCAAGCAGGGAAATCTAAGCATTCGATTGCTTTTTGATAACATTAGGAAAAAAATTTAAATGCAACAAATCTATGTCACTGTGTTTAAAAAGTTATCTTTAAATCTGTACAGTGAAATGTTTGCAGGTAAATAATATGATGCTGAGACTTGCTCCAAAATAACAGGAGGCGACTGTCAGTGGTGGACTATAGACCGGAAGCAAGGCCGGCTGGCTGTCCAGGCAGGTGGGCAGGTACGTGAGGGTCACCGGAAAAGAGAAGAGGCTGCTGCACTCTTGGAAGGATGCGATGGTAGCGGCTATAAGGGGCTGTTTGAATAGCCTCGTCACCAAGCCTCTCGGCCCCTTAAAGGGAGCTCAGGCCGAAGCTTGGAGATGTCCGAGCACGCGCCTCGGCGGCGCGGGGACGGCCCCTCCCGTCAGCTCTCCAGCCTGGCCTGGAGCGCGCCGGCAGGTGGTCGCGAGCCGAGGGGTAGAGTCGCCGTAATCGGCGATGCGCCTGCGTAGCGAGGCTCTCCCCGCTTTTCTCAGGATCGCCCGTGCGCCTGGCCCCGCCTAGCATCCCAGAATCCCCTTCAAGCCGGAAGCGGGGCTTCCGCCGGGGACTACTGGGGCTCCTGCTCTCGTGGTGCAGGGAGGGCGGCTCTGGTCCGAGCCCTTCCCCGCAGGAGGTGAGCTTGGCCTCTGGTAATTCCCTCCCTTCAGTCTGATGGCGGCGTACCGGGAAGGGCGAGGGTCACCCGCCACTGGATGAACTGCAGCGCTCGGGGCGGGCGGAAGGTGGGCTTCAGGCAGAGGGGGCTTATTTAGCGTTCTCAGAGCGGGAGGGGAGGACTCAGTGCCGAGGAGCCACCTCCCTGTGGCCTGTGGGAGATAATTGAGAGGTGCAGGATCAGGGTTGGAGTGAACACTTACCTGGCTACGAAATAATCTAAACAAGAGTTGATGAAAGGCCGTGGGGATGTAGAAGAATGAACTATAATATGAAGAGGTAAAACCCAAACCTGATGGTCCAGGGAGTCACTGATCACATGGCTCTGAAACGTGGGAAAGATCTGGATGAGATACCAGAATTGGAGGAAGGGGGAGTGCATCATTTGCTAGGCAATTCTCATAAAAAGATTTGAATTTAAAAGACCCAAGGGGACGGGAGACAAAAAAACTTTCAGTGCTGTCACCTCATCAAGTGCTGACCAGTACTTTGCCAACAGATGTCCATCTAGTCAAAGCTATGGTTCTTCCAGTAGTCATGTATGGATGTGAGAGTTGGATTATAAAGAAAGCTGAGCGCCAAAGAATTGATGCTTTTGAACTATGGTGTTGAAGACTCTTGACAGTAACTTGGACAGCAAGGAGATCCAACCAGTCCATCCTGAAGGAAATCAGTCCTGAATATTCATTGGAAGGACTGATGATGAAGTTGAAACTCCAAAACTTTGGCTGCCTGACGCAAAGAACTGACTCATTTGAAAAGATCATGATGCTGGGAAAGATTGAAGGCAAGAGGAGAAGGGGACAACAGAGAATGAGATGGTTGGATGGCATCACCAACTTGTTGGTGATGGACTGGGAAGCCTGGTGTGCTGCAGTCCATGGGGTTGCAAAGAGTCAGACACAACTGAGCGACTGAACTGAATCTCATCAAAATAATGTAATTTTATAAAACTGTAGGTACATACTTTTTGTATTCTGAGTTTTATCATTACTTTAAAGAAAGAACTCAACCAAGTGCTGGAGCCAAGGGTTTTCCCTCACTGGGTGTATGTGATCTGGGTGGGCTTCACCTTCCATGTCCACACAAAGGACTCAGTCCTGCTGACAAGCTTACACACACATTATACATATCACAGTAGTGCACATGCTTGCCATTTTTAATGGCTACTGTGTTCTAAAGGTGTAGTAATTATAGTGAAATATAGAGCTATGAGGAAGGTAACAGAAATAAAGGGGTGAAAGTACATTTACAGGCACATGCAAGTGAATTCATACTAGAAGAATAAAAGAATGAAACTTAGTGGCATTAATTTTTAAAGACCAAATAAAAGTTTAGCAAGAAAAACTAGTACTTTGTATGAAACAGATCCTCAGAACTCTGATTTAGATCAGAAACCTGCTTTAACGTGATGGGGAGTGTGATGAGCCCAACACGGTAAATCATCAAGACACGTCAGTCAGACCACCACATAGTTGGTATCATTCACTCAGTTGCTCTCAACTGCTCTGTACTTTGGAGAACGCAATGGCACCCCATTCCAGTGTTCTTGCCTCGAGAATCCCAGGGATGGGGGAGCCTGGTGGGCTGCCATCTATGGGGTCCCACAGAGTCGGACACGACTGAAGCGACTTAGCAGCAGCAGCAGCAGCTCTGTACTTAACATGCTTGCCAGGTTAACTGAAAAGCTCCATCCCTCTGAAAACTTACTGCTCATGGCCTTGGCACAAGACCTCTCATGGTTAAGTGTGTGGTTTTCCAGGTACACATAAACCTTGTGTTCCCCCCGGTTTTGTTGGCTCAACAGGACTTATTTGCTCCCCAAATCGTTTGCCTGGCTATGTAATTATGTCTCCCCATTACAGAATTAGATATTATGTAACTGGTGAAAGAAGGGCAGAGTTGCCTTTACTGCAGACTCTTCCAGTGGTTGGAAGGACTCAGCCCACTTGCCAAGTATGCCCAGTAGCAGAGAGCATGCCCATTGCCCAGATCTGGTTTCTAAATTGCTGCCTATAAAAAAGAGCCAGGGATTCCTGGAGAAAGGGCTCATCCCATACCTGAGGTATTGAGAGTGCAAGGTGAACTGGAGATAGCTTTGTCAAAGGCCATTAAGTGCCCAAAGGTTGGAGAGGAAACGACAGTGGACAAAAGGGCTACCTGAAGGTTTCTAACTGGCCAAATCTGGGATAATCAGAGAATCTGAAACAGTGATCATAACTGTGTAGCACCAAATCATATGTCAACACTGCTGGTGACTCCTGACTCTTGAAAAATCGGTAATTTAAGGAAAGACTTGAGTGTGATCCCGTCTCTACTGCAGTCCCAGCTGATGAAGGAAAGCTCTTCCTTACAGAATACCAGTCAATAAATGTAGGAAGAAGGACAAAATTAGAAAATTTCATCAAGTTTTGCTGAAATAATAGATTCTGGCAAGGATCATCATCATTGGATCCCCAAAACCACCAGGGAAAATGTTGCTGGTAAATGGTCTACCTATGCACTACCACGTCACTGCACAGGTTATCTGTTACCTGCAACAGCAAGGACATCCTTTTAAGTTGGGAAGATGTGATCAAATTTCGTATCACAGTGAGTCATCCTTGTTTTTCTTGGCTGTGCCACGCAGCATGCAGAATTCCCCAACCATGGATCAAACCCATGTCCCCTGCATTGGGAGTGCAGTCTTAATCACTGGACTGCCAAGGAAGTCCCTAGTCAACCCAATATTGAGACTTTTGATGGGATGCAATATGAAATACATCTGTGAAGTGTTAATGTAAAAAATATGTAACATGAATACACCAAGCCTTTGGCCCTAACTGCTAATTTACAGAAACTACAGGAACAAGATAAACCACATGTACAATCTGTTAAATCCTGAAAGACATTCTACAACTGACCTGCTCTATTTAGAGGAGAAAAAACGAAGTCCTGGAAAACAAACCTCAAGGCAGGAAGCTATTCTGGGTGGATGGAACAGACAAGCATCTGTACGGCTTGAAGATGGAAACACAGACTGAGTGCTTGGTAGTCGGGAATTAATGTTCATTTTTTGAGATATGTAATGTTTTTGTGGTTGTTTTTATGAGATGCATGGTTAGTGTTTAGAGGTGAAATGTCTGTAAGTTACTCTCCAGTTGTTCAGTAAAAAATATGGCAAAATGTTAATTTTTGAATCTAGGTGGATATATATAGTTCATTTTATTATTTAACTTTTCTGTATATTTGAACATTTCATAATAAAAAGTTGTGGAAAATAAGACTACCTGTTTAAAGAAAAAACTTCAAAGCATGGATCAGACAACTGTAAAAGTGGGAAAAAAACGAAGATCTAGGATTCTCCACGATTATTATTATAAGGGCATCAACTGCCTCAGTGTTTTCAGCGGAAGACCTTATAAATGTATTATTTACATAAAACACACAAAGGTAGGAAACACGGATTAATGCAAAGAAAGGCGCTATGGACTCTAACACTCCACACTTTCTTTCCAGGAGAATAAAGTATAAGGTATGAAGTGCTGTTACAAAAATTGCACCTTAAATACAATGGTTATTTTTTTTTTTTAACATAACTATGGCATGAGCATAAACTGAGAATTATGCAACCTTGAGAAAACCTGCACTTTGTGAAGGGTGATTCCATGACATCAAGGTTAACTACTAGGAAGACAAGGGGAAAGCAGCTTCTTGAAGAAAACGCTGAAGAAGAGGACCTGGAAGATGCTGGCACTCCAGGTCCTTTGCCACCTCCCCCTCAGGTCCTTCCAATATCCAAATGAAGCTGCATGGTTCACACATGCTTACAGTGTTATTAATGGCACCAGAATTTATATCAGGTTTTCCTCAGCTAGCTCAGAAAAGCTTCTTACATAAAGATGTCCCATGACTTTTTACGAATACCCCCGGTAGAAAGATTTGGGGATTATAGTTCTTCATTTTGAAGTCATTCCTATTAGTAACAAATGGCCACATTGATTATGTATTTCTTTGCATGTATGCACCAAAAACTATAAAGATATGCCAATTTCACGCCACATCAGTTACTCTACCTTATTACTCCAGCCTAACTTGACTACATATTCATTAACTCAACCAGCATATCTCAATCACCTACCAAAGGCAAGGCACTGAAGGAACACAAGCAGAAGGGAAGGTCAGCTGTCAGCACATGGTCTGAAGTTCTGAGAGTGCAATGCTGTGGACAGTACATACAGTAGTGGTTTCACCTATTTCTAATTGTGTTTCTACCAGTTTTCCTTGTGTGCTGCTTGGGGCCCCAGTTATTACTGTTTAATAATTACTGCAACGGTGATAGTTTCTGCATCAATGCTTTTTCCAATGAAACGTCCCGTTATCTTAAGAGTAATCCCTATTTTACTTAACATGTACAAGGAGTACCAATTTCAGTGATTCTTTTGAAACCAGTCATTTCAATTTTAATTTCTTCTTACATAAATAGGCTGGTTTGCTTTTTCATTCACGTGGCCACTCATTTTCTTAGGTAATCTCTGTATCCTCTTTCCTCCCCCTTAAGTCTTTAGATTTGTTGCCTGAACCACTTTCTGCACTAAACTCAAATCCATTTTCCAGTATTTATTTTTTCCTCATACTGTTTAAATAGCTGCTTTCATTCATTACTTTCTTAAGATAATGGGGTTGCATTTAGCAACCCATTTCAGCAGGTTTCTTAGGTTCATTCCATGAAGCACTGGTTAAGATCATGTCCTTGACTTTGTTACCTTTCATTATTTTAGAAAGCCTTCTATTGCTTCAGTCAGCTGTGACTTTAAGCAGGTAAGCCCTGGAAGGATCCAACTAGGAGGTCTGGGCCCTGAGCACAGCAGGCACTCAAGAAACATGTTTCAAAGGCAGAAATGGACTTTCTACAGTAAGACAGTCACGGGGGAGCCTTAGAGTATGATTTTAGGAGTCAGATGGGGGGAAAAAAAACGGAACTGTGAATTTAGGAATCAGATGGGAGGTGGGGTTAAGAACTGTACTCTTTTTTTTCTTCTGGATGACAGCTGTTGAAAGCTAGTGTGTGCTCAGTTGTGTCCAACTCTTTGCAACCCCGTTGCCTGGAGCAAAACTACTGGAGTGGGTTGCCATTTCCTCCAGGGGATCTTCCCAGCCCAGGGATCAAACCCAGGTCTCCTGCGTCTCCTGATTGGCAGGCAGATTCTTTACCACTGAGTCACCTGGGAAGCCTGTCAGAAACTAGTGAGACTCAGGCTATTATGTTTTAGATACTAAACATATCTAAATTTTAAATTGTTTAATTTTTGCCTGTTCAAGAAAATTTGTGCACATGTCTAAGGGTTAGACACATTAGCTTCTCCTAAGAGACCATCTTTCACTAGGCTGCTCTTCCTTTAACATCTCAGTATTCAGAGGAAAACATAAAACAGTGGTCACACAGAAGTCCTTCCTTAACATACTTTCAACCATTTTCTTTTTTGGCAAACCTACTGGCTTCACGTGGCAGTTATGGCATAACAGGAAAAGGGAAGGGGGCCCTTTACATATTTAAGGCTTCAAAGCTGGGAAGAACTAAAGGCCGGAGGGCAGCTCTTCTGTTCTGTCACCCTGGGATTACCCTCTGGTGTGGAAGCTCTACTGGATGGAAGCCTTCCTGTTACAGTACATTCTTAAGGCCTCATGAAGGAAGTACTTGAAACTCGTTCTGAGTTAGTGGCTAACAGGTTTCTGGCACTCTTCCTTTCCTACGGTTTCTTTCTGGAATGAACTAAACCGGTATCAAATAAAGGTTATTATGAAGTGAATGTTTTCATCTGAAATTTCACAGTACATTTAAATAGGTTATACTCCCATCACTAATTCTGATACTTCTGCTGAGTGAAAATCTAACCCATATTGCACTTCTTTTGAACAATGTTTTCAACAAGCAGAGTACAAAATAAAATGTAGAACGATTAGGTTTGAAAACCTATGCGCAGTCTCCCGGATGCATTAGTTTCGATTTTTGGCACCTGTGTGGACGCGCTGATGCTGGATGAGGTTCGTACTCTGGGTGAAGCTTTTGCCACATATGCGGCACGCATAGGGCTTCTCTCCTGTGTGAATCCTCTGGTGCTGAATAAGGCATGTTCTCTGGCTAAAATCTTTGTTGCATGCGTTACATTTATAGGGTCTCTCTCCAGTATGAGTTCTCTGATGCTGATTAAGTGATGAGGAATAAATGAATGCCTTTCCACACTCGTTGCATTTGTAGGGTTTCTCTCCAGTGTGAATCCTTTGATGCTGAGTAAGGTTTGCACCTTGTCTATACGCTTTCCCACATATGTTGCATTTAAACGGTTTTTCTCCATTGTGAATCCTCTGGTGCTGAGTAAGGTGAACGCTCTGGCTGAATGCTTTCCCACACACACTGCACTTATAGGGTTTCTCCCCAGTATGTGTTCTGTGATGCTGGGTGAGGTTTGCACTCTGGCTGAAGGCTTTCCCACATATGCTGCATATATAGGACTTCTCTCCAGTGTGAGTGGTCTGGTGCTGAATAAGTGTGGAGGAGTGAGCGAAGGCTTTTCCACATTCATTGCATTTGTAACACTTCTCTCCAGAGTGAATTCTCTGATGTCGAATAAGGTAAGTGCTCTGACTGAATACTTTCCAGCACTCATTGCATTTATATGGTTTCTTTCCTGTATGTATCTTCTGATGTTGAAGGAGGTGTGTGCTCTGGCTGAAGGTCTTCCCACATTCGTTGCATATGTAAGGTTTTTCTCCTGTATGAACTCTCTGGTGATTAATGAGTGATGAGCTGTGGCTGAAGGTTTTACCACATTCCAAGCACTTGTAGGGTTTCTCTCCTGTGTGTGTTCTCTGGTGGATGGTGAGGTGAGCACGCTGGCTGAAGTCTTTCCCACAGTCATCACACTTGTAGGGTTTCTCTCCCGTGTGGATCCGCTGGTGGATGGTGAGGTGGGCACGTTGGCTGAAGGCTTTCCCGCACTGGTGGCATTCGTAGGGTTTCTCCCCTGTGTGCATCCTCTGATGTGCGATGAGGGATGAGACGTGTCTGAACTCTTTGCCGCACTCTTCACATTCGTAAGACTTCTCTTTGGCATGGCTGTTTTGGTGTGCAATGAGGGATGGGTACTTCCTGAACTTCTTCCCACACACCTTACACTTATAAGGCTTCTCTCCGGGGTATATTTTCCTGTGTACGACGCCAGGGCTGAAGGGCTTGTCTTCATCGTACATGAACGTTTTATTGTCTGACTGGGTACCAAACTGCATAATTAGGTTTGAATGTTTTTCAAAATCGCTTCTATATATATCATATTTATAGTCTTCTACAGGACCATCTTCTTGTGAAAGGACTGACTTCTTCACACTGAAATGTCTCCTTTTGGTGGGAATTCTCCTGAAGGTCTCTGCCGCTTGTCCCTCCATTCTGTCATCATAGTCAGAGGGTTCTTCCAGTTTGATGAGCTTGATTCCATCCTTTTTGAGTTTAGAAACATTTTCCACCAGAGTATACTCTTGGGCTTTGGTTTCCCATTCTGAAATTTAAAAAATACACATAAAAAAGTCTTCCTGTTTGGAGAAAGGAAACTATTAAAGTAGAAACAATAATGAACATGAATAAAAATGCCTAAAGACTGTGGCTTTGACAGCCCCATAACATGGTCCTCAATGTTCAGGGAAGGAGGATAAAATGGCAGAAAACAGGCCTAAATAGTTGAAGGAGGAGCAGCTCCTCTCTATTTAACACCAGCGTGGAGTTACTAGAATAGGTGAGGTCAGGCAACAGAGCTGAGAAGTGAAAACAAATGATGAACAACGTGGCATGACTTCCATTACATAATCATTTATAATCATATAAGTTAATTTACATAACAGGTCATAAAGCAGGCTGGCTGTCACCACCCCTCCCCTTCCAATCTACCCTGGACATCCTCATGATATCCTGGGCAGTTTCATGGCGTGTGTCCCTGTTTTAATTCTTATAGTAACTCCTACAGCCTTGGAGCAGTGGTCCAGACCCTCAGTGTAAGCATCACTGTCACCTGAAACACATCAAGTGACTGGGACCCTCCCAGACATCCTGAGGCAGAAACCCTGGGAGTAGGGCTGAGCCCTCCAGGAGGTTTAAATCACACTGAAGTTTCAGGATCAGTGGCTTAAAGGATGAAAGGCAAAGAAAAACAGTTAAAATACCTCCATTCAGTACTCTCGCCCCAAATAATCTACCCTTTTCTACTGTACTCTCCCTCTTCCACACCTCACATTCACCTTAAAGTTCCACGTTATCCACATAACCTGCAACTGTGTCCTCATCATCTTCTGAAGGTGCCACTAATTCCAGACTCCAGATTTTTCTTATGACACCTTCACCTATTAAGAAAGATGCTTATGGCCCAGCTCATGTTTGTTTCTTCTTCTTAGAATCCTAAAGTACAGATTAAGTTGAATCATACAAAACTGCCTTGTATATAGGTCAATATGGCAGAATATCAGCAGTTTCATATAGTTCAACTTAATATAATGTTGGGCCTATGGCAGAAGTTGGCCTTACATTATTTCACAGTTTTGTGTGTTTATTTCCAACTCAGATGCAAACTCTGGAAATGGCTTATCCTTCTTTTACATTTCCTTCAGAAAAAAGCGTTAAGACTCTGGATATGGAGGCCACTCAAGTGAACCTGGTAAAATAAATGACAATACCTTGTTGTAAAACGGTGAACTCAAATGAAAGCATGTGCATGTGTGCACACACACACACACACACACACAGGGAGCCCAAAACCTGATTGCAAAGCCATCAAATATTCATTTGTTGATGCCTATGTTTCATTATGATGACTTAAAACAAATCTAAGCTACACCTTTGAAATCAGGTAAGAAACTTGTAACTTGAAAATATTAAGAATTATATAATGAAACATCAAATAGAGTTTATAATACAGTACAAACAATAATGGAATGTTCAGAAACTTTCTAAGATGCAGATCAAAGCAGGATATTTACAAATATATCCATTCAGTAGACTCATCCATCAATAAAGGACTAGTTAGAATAGGAGATAATGGAATAGTAGGTACATTGACATGAAAAAGTGTGCAGGACATATAACAGGAAAAAAAGAGAATGGTATGTAGGGAAAGATCCCATCAGTGTAAAGATGTGTATCTCCAACTCCTCACCCCAAATCAGGGCCTTCTCCCCTCAGATCAGCGTTCTCTGCATGCCTGCACATACATGTGGTTAAGGAAAGGGAGACATATAGTTCATTACTCTGCCTTGTGCTGCTTCGATTTACACACTACTTTTGTTACTTTGATTCAAATACAAAAATTAGACATTACAAAATGCTTAGGAGTAATATTAAATGAAAAAAGCAGTTTTGTGACTAACATGAAAACTCATTAGAACTAGGTAAATATTATCAAGATGCCAACAATGGGATTTTTAAGCTTCAAAAATATTTTCTGATTTTCAAGAAATTGCCTGTATTTCTTTGTTATTTAGTACTACAGATGTTAATGTATTACTTTATCTAGTGGAAAAAAATTTTAAAAACAACTTTCTTAAACCAGGATTTATTACTCCCTCCTTAAAAAAAATAAAATAAAATGAGAATGTTAATGGAATGCATGAGAAAGCATGTATGTGTATATGTGTGTGTGTTTGTGTACGTATGTGTGTGTATATAGATAGACAGACACACACACATATACACATATATATATATGGCTTCTGAGGTGGCTCAGCAGTAAAGAATCCACCTGCCAACGCAGGAGATGCAAGACATGGGTTCCATCCCTGAGCTGAGAAAATCCCCTGGAGCAGGAAATGGCAATCTGATCCAGTATTCTTGTTGGGAAAATACCATGGACAGAAGAGCCTGGAGGGCTACATCCCATGGGGTTGCAGAGCTGGACACAACTGAGTGACTGAGCACAAGCACACAAGTAGTGTGTATGTGTGTATATAAAGACAAGATAGTCCCAGAAACTGGGCTTAGGTTCTATGTGATCAGAATCAGTCTGTGACAGAATGTTCCATACACCTAAGAAGGAAGTACTAAAGTTATAATTAGGGTCTTCCCTGGTGGTCTAGTGGCTAAGACTCCAAGGTCCCAAAGCAAGGGGCCTTGGTTCAATCCTTGGTAAGGGAATTAAATCCCACATGCTGCAAACTAGAGACTTGGTGCAGCCAAATAAATAAATAAAGTTATAATTAACAAGCTTAAAGTAACAAGCCTGAATGATGACGACAAAAAAATCGCTATTATAAGCATACATTCTTAAACTAATGAGACCACTAAGCAGGGCTTAAATATGTATATATAACTAACCAGAAAGGATGGATTAAAAGCATAAGGTATTACACAGTGGTGTAATATTTCTAGCAGAAGAGATCAGTGTTAATCAGGCTATCAAGGGAGGGATATCAAGGATGGGGGGAGGGCTGGTCTGAACCTGAAGAAATAGGTGGTCCTGTATGATGTAAAGAACCATGAAATTCTAAGACAGGACTGGCCATCAGAGACCAACACAGATGCTCGATTTGTGAGTCATCAAAGATCCCACTCCTCAAGTATGACTGATGAGATGTTGTAACCAAAGGTTCAACTTACACCACTCTGAGCCACTAAGAAAGTAAAACCCTTAGAGGCCCCAAATCAAGTAAAAGCAGAAGACCGGGAGTCTTGGAGGTTGATGCTGACTGCCTGAAAAACTCTTCCATCCTGTTGATGGCCTCTAGCTGCCCATTAAGGGTGCAAGGGGTTTGGGGGCCAGAAGACAGAGCTTGTAGCCAACCAGGAGGGGCAGAAGGCAGGAGCCTGTATGCTCTGTGCCACACCCTCTTCATAGAGGATGGGCTAGAAAAACAAACAAAACGCAAAGCTCACCTCAACTGAAGGAGAAGAGGAACTTGCCTTTCTCAGTTTTGTGCTCTTTGGTGGGAGCAAACCACCCCCTACCAATAGGCCCCCTTTTGGGGGTTTATAGCCTTAATTCAACCTGAATCATCTGAAAAACTGAAGTGGCCCCAGAGGGGCAGTGCCTCCCAGAAGACTGTTCTGACTGCAGTGCAGGGGTAGTTCCATTCTGCCACATGTTTTCTCAGTATTTAGACTGTGCTGAAATCACTCCCTAAATAATCTGGTGTATATTTTGTGTCACTCTGCCAACTAAAGCCAATAGGCCATAAATTATAAGAAGAATTAGTTTGTCAGGTAGCACCCTTAAAATACCTGGTGATCAGATAAAGTTAACTTTTTTAAAAAGTGAAGCAATCAGCTCTAAGGGAGCATATTATTCTCTGTCATTACTATTTAATTTACTGTTACTACTATATTCCAGCATTGATAGTGGTAGACAACCAGAAGTTAGTGCCTTAAAAAAGGAGGGGTCGTGGATAGGAAAGGAAATGCAAACGAGTACAATGTACTTCTTTTCTACACAAAAGGAGAGCTAAGACTATATTTATGATTTATCTCTGCAAAGAGAAACACAGGAAGGATAAACCAGAGACAAGTGAACACAGTAAACTGCAGAGTGGGCTGGAACAGGGCAGGACGGAAGACAGCACATGCTTTTCTCTACACTTTTGACTTCTGAACCATGTTAATGCTTTTATAGACTCAAACATGTAAGATTAAATAAAAAAGAATCAAGAAATAAGAAAATACTAAAACTGAACCCAGATGGAATCAAACAAGTTTAAATGTACATCAAACTGTTAAGAAAACCAGAAGGGAAGAATTCAAGTAACTCTGAACCCACCATCCTTGGTAGATATCCTTGTGTATCCTTGGTGGAATATTTCCTGAGAACAAGAAGGTGTTCTGAATATTACCTGAACAGTCTGTTATTTCAGCAATATAATTCTGAAACCATTCTTGTGTGTATTATTATGACAGAGCAAATGAGCAAACAGATATACTGATGCTGGGAACCAGGTGACTCACTGTGTGGGAAAGGAAGTAGAAAATGGATACGGGAAGGTACAAGATGGACCTTGTGATGCTGAACTGGAATTTGAGTTACCAGTATGAATCCATGTTTCAAGAAACCTACACACATATTTCACAGCTCTACCTACTGAACCAATCTAGAAGCAATGGTACCCAGGATAGTGAACACCCCCTCACTGTCCAGATTCTGGCTTCTCATCGCTCATCTCCACTACAATGAACCACTGTTCCTCAGAGAAGTTCCAGGTCTAAGGTGGGCATGAGGTGTGCCTGCAGACCACCCTCCGCCAGGAAGCCAGGAAGCACTGAAACATGGATGGAAATGCCTCCAAAGGACATGGCCTTGGGCTGAAAGGCGGCCATCACCCACATTTGGGACAACTGATAATCAAAAGCAACTTCCCCACCCCACAAAGGGAATGGACCAATAATACACTGAATTTTTAAAAATTCCGTTAGTCCATAGTGACACGCACACGTAAGAATGGGATGGGAGGAGGGATAACTGTTTTTTAAAGATAAATAATTTCAAAGAGATCAAGAATTAGAAAATCACCCTTTTTCAACCTGCAATGTAATAAAGCAAGGATCTTCAGTGGATGCTACGAACCTCAAATGAAAGATCATCAGGGGCTAGAATAGTCATTTAGGTGTCAATCCACAGATGACTACACAGATGTAGGAACTGTGTGAATGTGGCAAACAGGTAGAGACTTCTGTCCGTATAGCTCTGGCTCTATATATTTTTACAATTTCTGGTCTTGTCAACATGTTATCTTTTTAAATAATTAGAAAATAAAAAACGAAGAACTGAGGTAGGAGACTGGAGGCAGGTGGATACAGGATTTTGTCAATAGAGTAAAAGAAATTCAAAAAGATGTCGAAAGGGTTTGAAATTTAAGATCTTAGGGGACGTTCATGCGTACTTAAGAATACAGGGAGGGAACACAAGCCCCAGACAGAGCTCTAACAGAAGGAAACCAAGGGTCATGGAGAAGTACAAGATGATATATGGTAATCTTTTCCTGAAGACGGGATCTGGAAAGAAGCATCACCAAGCAGCTCAGTCATCTTGACAAGCTGGGGTGTCTCTGTGTACAGTGAGTGACTCAGCCATATTTAAAAACACATCTCACACACTTAGGATAACACAGGCTTTTAAGCACAAAGAATCTTGTCCACTGGTGGTTCTCTCACCTGGACTTGGGCCTTCTAGAATTTCTTTTAGCACCATCCATGGTTCTTCCAACATGGGGATCACAGTTGGTCTATACACTGTAAGTCCTGTCCAGGAGGAACAAAATGAGTTTTACCCTGGAGATAAACAGTCATTCTACTTTTATTAACTGACTCCTTCTTACCCATGAGGACAGACCTCTTACAGGAAAAGAACGGTTCACAGACACGATCTCATGAATGAGGTCACTGCCCTTTTGGAGCAGGGACAAAAATCTCCCACCACCCTGGAGGATGCGTGTGCAGAGACTGTGGGGGAGGCAGGCGCTGGGCAAGGCGTGGGGTGGCGGTCCTGGGGGGCCGTGCATCGTGGTTCCTGATGACCTTTCACTTTGAAACCTTTCATCTGGGAAAAGGGAGCAGAAATTGGCTGTTTCTGTGCCTGAACAGATGAGCATGTTCACCTCTAGGCCCAACCCACTTTTGAGAGCTGAGGAAAGACAGACTCTGGTATGTGTGTGGTTGCGGGGCACAGACAGACACTCACCGAGAGAAACCATGTTCCAGTAGTTCTGCAGGGTCACAGTCTTGTACAATTCCTTCTGCACAGGACGCATGAGCTCCCAGTCCTCCTGGGTGATGTCCACTGCCACATCTTTGAATGTCATAGATTCCTGAAACATTGGAAGGGCACAGTGATGGCACAGGTGTGTGCATGGTGAGGGAACCACAGAGTCTTGAGCGCTGGCAGGACCCTAAGGGTTACCACCCAATACTCACCCAGTGTACGGATGAGCAAACTCAAATGGCCTAGAAGTATGAAAATAAAATAAAATTTACCATTTTTAGTGCAGGCATTGGCAGTTCCATCTTAAAGAAGAAAGGGATGTGAACATAGATGACAGAGTTGCAAGGTTCGGCTTTTCAAGTGCTGTCTTATGAATGAATAAAATGCGTTATAATTTGACATTTTAAGATATATTGTCTGTTCTATTATGGAAAGCAGGGCCCTTCCTCTTTCTAAAATAAAACTGGTACTTATAACCACAATGAACTACTGAACTTACAGATACATCTTACAGTCTGGTAAAGTCAGCATCCCGCTGTTCCTCCTTTGTTAAAAAAATTTTTTTTTTGGTTACTCTCACATGTTTTTCAAATAAATTTTCTTTCTTTAAAAAACTGTATTGGGATTTTCAAATCACAGTTAAGTGTAAAATTCAGGGAGAGCTGACAATTTTACAATATATAAGGCTTCTTCTTTCATGTCCCATAGAATAACACAGGATTGCAAAATTTACACTATGTTGAGTTCTGGCTATTTTAAATTTGAGGGAATAATACTATGAATGGAATCTTTTATTTCATTTTATGATCTGATTTTTTCAGGTAAATAATAAAATGATTAATTTTTGTAAGCCATTTTCTGTAGTTGTCACTTTACTCAAATTTTCCACTATTGTTTCTACCAGTTTTCCCCTTGATTTCCTCAGGTTTTTTGTAAACATTCATATTATCTACAAATAATAATTTTACCCTGGTTATCAATTTTAGACCACATATACTTTTACAGTAAACCTTTCTCTTAAGACGGCCTGAGCTGCTCTTCCTGAAGATAACAGAAACTCGTAATTAACAGGAACACTGCACAAGTCATGGCCTTTAATTACCTGTTAAAGAAAAATAGTAACTGTTGTTTAATCTCACTGTGGTCTTCTTGATGACTTACTGTAGTCCAGACTAATGGGTCTCATAATATTTAATGCTCACAATCCAAGAGGAATATTCTTTCATTGGAGTTGAGTAACTCGGGCTACGAGTAGTTAAGCATCTTTGCCCCAAGTCACGGGTTCCATGGCAGAACCCGGAACCAAATCTAGACCCACATGGCTCTGGAGGTCAATGCTTTAGCCTCCATGTGATACTGCTCCTTGAAAATAAAATAGCACCCCCTTCCTACGGTAAGGAAAGGGATGATCAGAAGAAGCAATGGGTCCCGTTTCCTGTAAAAGGCACTCACCTACCTTAACAGGCCAGGGAAACTTAAGTTGAAAACTGAGGCTTAGGTCTTTGATAGGACTTCTGGGGTCACAGAAGGTAGAGGGCCAGGTTAGAATATGTCCACACAATCACAGAAGGAACTGACACTCGGACTCCTCTGGTGGTCCAATGGTTAAGACTTTGTACTCCCAATGCAGGGGGCCCCAGGTTTGATTCCTGGTCAGGGAACTAGATCCCACATGCTGCAACTAAAGATCCCCAAGTGTTGCAACTCAGACTCCCGGCAGGCAAATAAATAAATAAATATTTTAGAAAGGAAGAAACTGACACTCACTTTGGTAACCAAGTCATTGAACCACCCTGCCTGGAAAGCTTGTCTTCCTTTGGGGTCGTCCTCTGGGGTCTCTTGGGAAAGGGTGAAGTTCTGAGGAGCAGCTGGGAAAAAGAGAGAGAGACAATGATGGAGATGAGAGGTGTCTGAAGAGCCTAGGAAACTCTTCACCAGTAGATGTCTATGTTTTCTTAAAGTGAAGAGGAGTCAGAAGGAAACCAGAAACAGCACCCCTGCTTCGAAGAACTAGAGGGAAGGGGCAGTGATTCACCTGAAGACCCTGGCGCAGGCCTCAAAAACAAGTCTGCTCTGGGACTCCTCAGAATAGGTGCCAAACTCACAATTTCCCACTAAACTCTCATGTGACAGAAATTTTCTGAGTTTTCTTTTCACTTAGTAAAGAAATATTCCCTGGACACTTTCCTAGCTATTTGGAAGCATAGGTTAAAAAAACTAAATAAAATCCAGTTCACAAAACAAATTATTTACTGGCGAAAGGTTCAAACATCTGTAGGGAACCTCCTGAGGCAACAGGGGTCATCTATTGTGCCTGGCCACTGTTCTACAAGACACATCGTCTGCGTTCAGAGAACATGGGCTGGGTTCTGAGCAGGTAGAAGGGGAATGCGTACAGAAGGGGGTTCAGGTGAAGCGGGCTCCTCACTCACTCCCTGAGCTCTGTTCTCCTGATCACCTCCAAGGACTGTTCTCTGACGTGATGGCTGTTTCCTTGTACCACCCTGGGCTCCTCCCAACTCTGCCCTACAAGTCTTACCTTCTTCTTTCAGAATCTGAGTCAAGTCCTCCACCAGCGTCACTACCTCCTCACTGTTCCTCGGGTACTGGGACTTCACCCACGTCCGAACCTCCCCAGGCAGGATGCTCAGGAACTGCTCCAGAACCAGCAGCTCCAGGATTTGCTCCTTTGAGTGGATCTCGGGTCTCAGCCACTTAAGGCAGAGCTCTCGGAGTTGGTTCAAGGCTTTCCGAGGACCGGCCAGGTCTGGGTACAGGAAGTTCCTGAAATTCTGCCGACAGGTCTCAGTGTCACGCAGGAGTCTCAAGGCGAGGATTTCCTTCTCAGCATTTCGGGGTCCACTCTGAGCCTTGTCCATCTTCCATGTTGGCAGGGCTTGCGCACGAGAACTGGTCGTCCTCCTGCTTGGGGAGAACATTGCTACAAACAGGACAGTCAATCTGGCAACAGCCTTTATTTCTTCAGGTCAGAGCCAAGTGCTTGAAGCCACATGCTAGAGCCACCGAGACATTTACGGAGGGCTGCTGCAGCCAGGGGCTGAACAGAGGCAAGGAGGAGTCAGCTGTCTTGCTTACAAATTCTGAGCCCAGAACTCGTAGGGATGGGGAAGAGACCCTGAAACACAGGAATAGACCACAAGGTCAGGAATTCCTGGAGCTCTCTGACAGACACACAAACAAACAGCCCACCTAGAGACCTTACCAATTGGGCACCAGTTGGGACGGCCATAAAAGAGTGGTGCTAGATGCAACGACTTGAATCCTGAGCAAAAACACAGGTCAAACTTCTAACTTGTACAGGAAAAAAAAAAAAAAAGCCTCAGTATTTTAGTCATTGATATTACACAAGCTGTAATGACTGAAGTGACTCTCAAAAACAACAGCAAATCTGTTACTTCGAACAAACTCGGAGAACTTTTTAAAGCGCTCAAGAGTGGGGAAAAGGGGCGAGCCATCCACCTGCTCTCCGTATCGATGGCGGCCAGTCCAAGCCCATCACTACCTGAGGTCTGGGACAGAAAAGCAGCAGAGGGGACCCGTGTGACTTGAAGCCCGTGCACAGCTTCTACAGGACAATTCTTTAGGAATTTGGAACCAGTTTTCCCACGGAAAACCTCACTGCAGGCCTGACACCACCTGTCCACGGTCTCCACCTCCAAGCCCCCCTCAACCGCACAGTGTCCCCTAAAGCCGGCTGCTCACTAGGCCTGCAGGGCAGAGACGCCCCTGGCCTCCTCACCCGGCGGGGTCCCCCTAACTCCGCAGTCTGAAGGTCGCGGGCAGCTGCGTGGGGTCTGCCCCGCAGCCCCCACCCCTCAGGCCGCCCGCATCCTAACCTGTGGCCGGACCGGCGGACGCGCAGCGGAGCGGCCCTAGAGGCCCCGGGCAACAATGGCGGCGGGCGCTGCGCCTGCGTGGGGGGCTCGGTTCCGCGCTGCAGAGGGGCCTCCGCCCGCCAGGTCTCGTCCCGGAGGGCACGGAACCTCGGCCGGAGCCGCCCGCCCAGCCCGGTCCTAGGAAGCCCGGCCCGGAACCACCGAGCCCCGGCTCCGCCGCGACCTCGCCTCGGCACCACTGCGCATGTGCGCAGGGAGGACGCTGCGCGCCCGCAGAGCCAATCGGAAGCCGCGCCGGCCCCCGGGCCGGAGCCGCGGATAGTGAACCCGTTTCCGTGGCAACCGCCTCCACCCACCCACTGTGAATTGCTCAGTAGCCGGCGAGGTTCTGAGCGGGCTTTAAAGTTCCCCCGGGCAGTGGCAGGTCTGGTAGATGACTGTGAGAGAGGTCGGAGAGCAACAGTATCTGGAAAAAGGGGTGCAGATGAGGGGGGTGTGGATGGGGGGCGGTTGTAACCCTGCGCGAATCAACCTGAGAAAGTTGGTGCCTGAGTTCTAGAGGAAGGATGGGCAGGGAAGATGTGGGTCTTAAGGTAGAAAGACCCAAAGTGCTGGTTCTTTACTATTCACTGTTAAAGACTCCGAGTCCCTCCTCAGGAATCTGATTCTGAGACTCTCAGATTGGAAACAAGAACAACATCCTGCATCACGTTTATAAATACTCACAACATACAAAAAAATGCCTGAAAATAAAAGAATGAAAAACATACAAGTGTTCTCATTATCTACGGCTGTGTTGGCAAATCACCCCCAAACTTAATGGTGTTAAAGAAGAAGCATTTTATTATGTTTATGGATTCTGTGGGTCAAGAATTTGGAAGGTGAACAGTGCCTGGGGCTTTTCTCTGATCCGTTTCTGGAGCCTCAGTTGATGGCAGGGAGGGTCCTCTTTCAAGCTGTATCTGCACTCACATGTCTCCTGGTTGGGCTGAGATGGCTTAAGGATAAGCTCAGTTTGGACATGTTGGCCTTTTTGACATGAAGGACTCAGCTGGCAGCTGAGATGGTGGCTTTGGGCTTCAAGAGCAGGTGTCCTAGTGAACAAGAGAGAAGCCCATGGCTGATTAGAATATAGCTGTGGAAGTCACAAAGCATGACTTCCATCATACTCCTGGCCAAAGGCATCACAAGTTGTGTGGAATCAAGTTGAGGCAGATGTCGACTCCATCTCATGACGGGTGGAGTGTCAGAGTCTTACTATTAGCTCACCAAGCAAATCTGAACAACAAAAAAGTTGGGTAGTGTGATGATCTTTGATGTATCAACTTGGCAAGGCTACAGGCTTCCACTATTGAATCAAACTCTAACCTAGATGGTGTTGTAAAGCTACTTGTAAGTGTGGTTAAAATCCATAAACTGAGATGAATTAAGTAAAGGAAATTATCTTATTAAATAGGTTGGGTCTGAATCATTCAAGGCCTTAAAAGCAAAATTGAGGCTTTCTTGATGAAGAAAAAACTCTGGACAAAGCTTCCAGCCTGCTCTTCCCAAAAGATTGCCCTCCAGGTTTTGAATTTGCCTAGTCAGTCTCCACAATCAAGTAAGCCAATTTCTTGCAAAAAAACGAGAAACTTTTAGTATGTATGCCCTACTGGTTCTGCTTTTCTGGTGGAACCCTAACTGATGCAAGTAATAAGCCTAATTTCTAACAAAATAGAATCTTAAAAAATCATTAGGGGAGGGACTTCCCTGATTGTCCAAAGGTTAAGAATCTGCCTTGCAATACGGGGGACGCATGTTCAAACCCTGGCTGGGGAACTAAGATCCCACATGCCTCAGAGCAACTAAGCCAGAACACTATAACTACTGAGCCCCCACGCCACAACTAGAGTCTGCACAGCAAGGAAAGGTCCTACACGATGCAACGAGGATCCCACATGCTGCAACCAAGACCTGACACAACCAAATAAGCAAATAAAATATTTTAAAAATCATTAGGGGAAAAGATAAGCATGATACAACTTCATAATACTTATAAAACTTGACAGAGAAGACATATCATCTTAAATACATGTCTCTAACAATAATGCCTCAAAAAATACCAAGCAATAACTCATGTAACTGCAGAGAGCAAAACAGAAATCAAAACTGAAGCTAGAAACTTTAGTACACCCTGTAGAGCACACTGTGATGGGCTGTAGCACCCCCCTCCCTAGCCATCTGTGTGTTTGGCTGCTAATGGTTCACAATAAAATATTTCCCTGGGAATTGTCCTGGATGAAGCAAGCATCCTGTCTCAGGTCACACGCCCTCCCTGGGGCAGCCACATCTAGTGGTGCTCACTGTGGGGGTTCAAAGACCTTCTCCCCTTGCCTCAACTTGCAGTCTCTCTAAAGGGCCATCCAGCTAAAGACTAGCACAGGGGCACTCTTTCTGCCCCCTTCTGATGTCTATGTCAGAAGCTTTCTCTATCTCTTTTATACTTTAATAAAACTTTATTACACAAAAGCTCTGAGTGATCAAGCCCCATCTCTGGCCCTGGATTGAATTCTTCTCCTCTGGAGGCCGAGAATCCCAACGTCTTTCGTGGTTCAGCAACAACCTTTCATGAGGATGGGGGAGGGAGCAATTTTAGGACTGGAATTGAGTGGTTATTGCTAGGAGCCATTGACAAGAAAAGGCTGAGGGTGATTAATCACCAATTTAAGGTGAAGTGTGAAAAGCAGAGGGCTTGAAGCCTGAGGCAAAAATGTAAGAGTAGCATAACTTTGGCTAAGTTGGATTCTTGATCCCAGGAAGTTTTCTATGCCAAGGTCAGGACCTTGTTCTCAAAGGAGGAAACCCAGAGACTCGGGATGGGGACATTTGGGTTGATGTGGACAAATATCTGTAAACACCAATCCCTCTGGATTTTGGGGCCTGCAAACGTGACCCACTCCTCTCGGTCTTGTTTGAAGATGATGCAGAGGAAGCTTCTATTTTGTGATAAGACCTGTGTCCCCTCACAATCTACTTTCCTCCCCTCCTGATCCCTAGACCCATAACTAGGGTCAAGTCACCATGACAGCCCACAAGAGAAACGCTGGACATGGTAAAAGATGAAGACGGCTATTCAGCTGCTGTGGGCCCTGGTCAACGTGCGTCTGAAGGAGTCAGGTGAGTGTGGTCTGGATCCCGAGGATGCTGGACCATGGAGCGTAGAACATACAGCTGGGTGTGGAGAGCTAATTGGAAAGGAGCACACGCCTGTGATAAGGGTTTACACACTTTGCCGAGGGTGTCAGGAGGTGGTGCTAACACACTGGTGGTGAGAAAAGCTTGGAGAAATGATAGCTCCACACTGAGCAGAGAGGCCAGAATCACTTGGCAAATGGTGGAAAAGATGGTTAAAATGCTCAAAGAAGTGGACAGTCCAGAACAGGCAGAGAATGTAGGGGTGGAAAACGTCCCCACTCCATTTCTTTGGAAGATGGGGGAAACCCCTCTGTGGAGATACAGAAAGGTCTGGTGGGAGGGGGCACCAGCGTCATTGAGAAGCTCTGCTGGGGCTGATGTAGGAGGTTCCTTACAGAACCGGGCTCACCAAATCTCAGAGATCAGGCTTACAGAAAGAGCAGAAAAAAGGGTGGGGGGTGGGGAAAAAAAAAAAAAAGAAAGAGCAGAAAGGCCAACGTGGAAGGCCGGTGAGCAGGTGAGGGGAGCGCTTTATCTTCAGAGAGTGATGGGGACAATTACTTGAACACAGTGTCTTCCCAGGCACAACAGGGTGGTGTTCAGTCTACACAACCAACGAGATAAAGGCTGGATGATGGGAGGTCGAGGTTAGTCTTTACCTTTACTGACCAAGAAAAAGAGGAAAAACAGAAATTGATCAAGCTTTGTTGGAAAGTGGGGGCACTGCTGCGGTCTCTTCGCAAAGGAAAGATAATATAAGAGTGCTGTGAACTGCCCACAAGTTTACGTAATTTAGATGAAACGGAAAATTCAATTTCCCGGATTCGGCAGGCAGCCGGCCTCCCTGCGCTGCCCACCTTTGGCCACAAGAGGGCGCGCGAACCCGCCCTTCATGACCCTCCTGGAGCGCAGGCATGTTCCGCCCATGGATGGGGCACCTAGTCCAAGGGGGAGGAAAACGCTTAGTGTGAGCTTCCCGACTTATCTTGCAGAAGTTTTCGTTTAATAGATTGTCCCTATGTTTCATTCTTTACCTTCTCTCAGTACTAGGATTTATTTTACAACAATAGCCGCTCATTGAGGCGTTTGAATGTCGTACTCATAACTTGAGGGAGCATTTTGTAAAATAAGACAAAATCTTATCCAGTTGCCAGAATGTTTCTTGGCAAGAGTAGTGATCACAAGAAGACAACACATCAAAGAATATGTGATCAGAGATTTCAAAGGCCATTATCAGTTCAGTTCAGTTCAGTCGCTCAGTCGTGTCCAACTCTTTGCGACCCCATGAATCACAGCACACCAGGCCTCCCTGTTCATCACCATCTCCCGAAGTTCACTCAGACTCACGTCCATCGAGTCCATGATGCCATCCAGCCATCTCATCCTTGGTCGTCCCCTTCTCCTCCTGCTCCCAATCCCTCCCAGCATCAGAGTCTTTTCTAATGAGTCAACTCTTCTCATGAGGTGGCCAAAGTACTGGAGTTTCAGCTTTAGCATCATTCTTTCTAAAGAAATCCCAGGGTTGATCTCCTTCAGAATGGACTGGTTGGATCTCCTTGTTGTCCAAGGGACTCTCAAGACTCTTTTCCAACACCACATTTCAAAAGCATCAATTCTTTGGCGCTTAGCCTTCTTCACAGTCCATTATAATTATCTCCATTTGGGAGTGAAGAGTTCTGCAGAGCAGACTGAATGTTACCTGGAGTCTGAATGAGCCGTTCCTCTATCTTCACCTGTGAGTTTCTATTGCTTTCATCAGCTAAATCACAACATTGAATACAGTTCTATATATTCTGCCCATGCTCACATGAGCCCTAACAATGAAACCAAAAGGGTAAGACTCTTATAAACTGAGGAAAATGAAACAAAATGCTGATGGAATTACTGCTGTATGTTAATTGTATTTAAATATTGTGATTATTCAAAGCTATTATATTGCTGGATAACGTTAGCCAAGAATTTAACTAAAATTGCTCTTTAAAAATTTGCTAAATGATTTGTCTATTACACTTTGGTGAGGCTAGGGGGAAAAACAAAAAAAAATTTAGCTCTGTTAAAGGTACTATAAATGTATTCTGTATTAAAGTGTCACAAAATCATACATTTAACAACCATCTGGCAACGGATGAAGATCAAGGTATTTTTGCACAAAAGACTTGCCACTCTGATTACCCCCATGTGTCCTGAACATCATCCCCATAAATGAAGTGAAGACTTGAATTACCTCTCAGCCTTTGCTAGTAAGGCTGGCATCAGCTGTCCTCAGTTAGGACTCCTGAAATGCCTCTTCCCATCCGAGCTGGTCTCCAGGATAAAGTAGGGTGCAGGGTGCAAGGGTCCGGTTACACGCATTAGCTGTCAGCAGATGTCTTGAGATGTTTCAACAGTCTTGGGGCCTGCGGAGCACTGCTGTCTACACCAGGCTGAGCCTCCAGATTGGGGCTTCACCAGCAATGGTTGGATTTTGGCAATGTCCTCTTGTGAAACTCGGAGGCAGCCAACAGAGGACGCTTGCCCAGGCTCCAGAGGGCCTGTTATAGGCTCCTTGCAATAGTCTCTCAAACCCTGTTTCCTCGACCACGACCTGGTCCCACACTGATCCTTTACACTGCTTAAGGAGACGGGGGGTCCTGGGCTGTGGAGCTGGTGAGTGCGGTAGAGTCTGGGTCGTGGCTGCCAGCTTCTAGCTGCTTATTCTGCTTCCCATTAGCCCTTCTTTTCCAAGCTGGCTGCTGCTCCTTCTTCGTGGTCCCCAACATCACTGCTGTCCAGGTTTTGCAAAGCTTCCAGGATGACCTTCATTAGGGACACATCTCCCTGAGCTTGGGGACAAGGGGTGCCTAACTTACACACAGCTGGGAATCACCCAGACTAGACAGTGAGGTGTCTTTACACCTGGAATGTGCCTGTGAGGGGTTTAGGATTTCTTGGAATTCTAGGATTTGTTGGAAAGGGTTGTGTCCCTAGAAAGAGGGAAGAGCTCCCTCGTGGCCAGCCCCCAAATCCCAACTCGCACATTAGGTCAGAGTTTGAGCCTTCCCCCTGTTCGGGGAAGTGGACTGAGAGTTTATGCTAAGCCATTGGCTCTCTGTGGGGTTCCTTAGGGAAGATCAGACCTCCTGAGGAGATGCTGAGGGTTCAAAGGCCTGGTGTGGTCTGTGGTCGGAAGGGCTGAGGCATCAGTGCATTGCTGTGGATCATTGAACCTGTGTGTTCTGGGGCTTGGGTAGGGGTAGGGGGGAGGCTGCTGCAGGCTGTGGCTCCACTTCCTTCAAGGGCGGCGAGAACCAAGGTGTTTCAGCACCGAGGTCTGGACAGCGCCCTCCGACTGGGCTGGAGGTGCCCTAAGGGGTGGTGTACACACCCCTCAACGGGAGTGTGGGTTTGGCGAGGGAGGCCAGGGAGGGAGCCGGGCCTGGCGCGCTGATGTCTCAGGGACAGATGGGAGGCAGATCCTGTTAGAGCTGCCCCAGAGCAGCGTGCCAGGCATGACCCTGGGGCTACTCCACTCTTGTGCAGATAAGAATGCTGCCCATGTCCACCTCTTCCATTGCCTAAGTGCAACATGGTGTTAAAATGGGTATTTCTGCTAAGAATCTAAGACAGCAGAGATCAGATACCTAAAGTGAGATGTGAGGCAGGATGCCATGCAAAACTGACCTCCCCGCAAAAAAAAGTTGCTGAGAAACTCTTGGGGGACTCTTACGCCCCTCACCTATAATGAGAACATCAAAGCAGTCCTGAAAAGGACTGAAAAGGATTTCTAAGCTTTTGGAAAGATGGTGGGGAGGTGGCTTGTCCCACAGATCAAACCTAGTGACAGTGATTTTAACAGGCCGCCTGGGCAGCTTGACATGGGTCCCCTGGTGTTTGGGGGCATACTCAGTGGCCTGATGTATATTTTTGCTCCCCTGGTGGTCCAGCGATTTAGACTCTGCACTTCCACTCCAGGGAGTGTGGGTTTGATTGCTGGTCAGGGAACCAAGATGCGACTTGTTGCATGGTGCAGCCCCAAAGTAAAAAGGTATCTGCACGCTTTTTAAAGCACAAATTTGAGGGCAAAAGATGCAAGAATTCTTCCCATGATCTAGACATGTTCTGGGTGCCTGGGGTAGGGGATAGGGGGCTGGGAGTTTGGGGGAAGGTCCTCTTAGGTGCCATCTGAGGGGTGGCCTGGAGGGCTGATCACATAAAGTTCAGTTCAGTTCAGTTGCTCAGTCGCATCCAACTCTTTGTGACCCCATGAATTGCAGCACGCCAGGCCTACCTGTCCATCACCATCTCCCGAAGTTCACTCAGACTCACGTCCATCGAGTCCGTGATGCCATCCAGCCATCTCATCCTCGGTCGTCCCCTTCTCCTCCTGCCCCCAATCCCTTCCAGCATCACAGTCTTTTCCAGTGAGTCAACTCTTCGCATGAGGTGGTCAAAGTACTGGACCTTCAGCTTTAGCATCATTCTTTCCAAAGAAATCCCAGGGCTGATCTCCTTCAGAATGGACTGGTTGGATCTCCTTGCAGTCCAAGGGACTCTCAAGAGTCTTCTCCAACACCACAGTTCAAAAGCATCAATTCTTCGGTGCTCAGCCTTCTTCACAGTCCAACTCTCACATCCACACATGACCACAGGAAAAACCATAGCCTTGACTAGACGGACCTTAGTCGGCAAAGTAATGTCTCTGCTTTTGAATATATTATCTAGGTTAAGGCTTCCCCAGTAGAGAGCAACGAGCTGAAATACTATTTTCTCCAAGGCTAAGTGAAATCCTCAGCCCTGAGGGAGTCTCTTAAAATTCCACCCAAGTCAGAGAGAGTAGGGTGCTGCTAGAGATACTGACCATGGAGAGTTCTCTGCACCTGTGTTTATCCTCCCTTCCCTGCTCTGACTCAGAAGCGCTCAGAGAAACTTCAGCAAGACCAGGAGGGAAGCGGCTTCAACTTTAATTCATGTTCAGAGTCTTGACTGTTACATAGGATGGCTGTAATCACAGTCTGGGGGAGTGTTTCTTAACTGGATTTGTCTCTCACTTTCTTCACCCACCTTTGCTCTGTCATCCATGAGAAGAACTAGAAACTGAACACCTTTTTGAGGAATGATAGGAAACAGTCACTTTATGATCTCAGCTCACCTTGTACATGTTTAGAACACCCTCTGAAACAAACGGCCAGTCCCATTTGCTTCCAATCCTGATTCCTTGGAGACAACGCATACAGCACCGGTAGCTCAGCATCTATCGGGAGAGCAACTCTCTGGCCAGTTGATGTGTCCCAGGTCTGGAGATAAGAAAACATCTTCAGTGGGAGAGGCAATGGGCCAAAGAAAAATTTTATCATATACTGTATTTGTGGCAAGGCTGTGCCAGCTTCATTTTTAAAAATTCATTTTAAAAATATTTATTTGGTTGCATTGGGTCTTAGTTACAGCATGTGGGTGGGACCTAGTTCCTTGACCAGGAATCAAACCCAGGTCCCCTGCACTGGGAGCGTGAGTCTTAGCCACTGGACCACCAGGGAAGCCTGTATGCCATTTTAAAATGCTATCTTCCTTTCAAAATGAAGCAGTACAGCTAGTTTGGTGTGAAGCAGGAATGTATAAGTAGATTAATGGAACAGAATAATATCTAGGAATTAAAATTTTTTTTAAATATTTGATGCCTTGGTGCTGGTGGAATAAACCTTTGAAGTTAAGTTTAAGACAATTTTTCTTTTTCTTTCTCTTCATCCCTACTTTTTCTTTCTAAAAAGTGATACTTTAACCACAAAAAAATACCCTTGCCCCAGTTTTTATAATAATGTATGCTGCTTTGTTTTCTCAACTGGGGGAACAAGTGCTTATTCACGTGTAATAAATGAACTGAGAGTTAAAACTGATAACTGAAAATCCACTTTTATAACAAAAATGAGATTGTATTGGTAAAATATTATCTGACAATTACAACCTTTTACAATTTGACTTATGAATACACAAAAAGAATTTTATCAATTCCATGAGAAACTTGAAGGACACCATTAAAACTTTAATAAAGTTTGCTTAGAACTAATTCTTAGGCTAGAATATCTACAAAATAGATTTGAACATAAAATTATTTTCTAAAAATTATTTATTTATTTGGCTGCACCAAGTCTTAGCTGCATGCAGGATCTTTAGTTTCAGCATGAACCCTTAGTTGCAGTGGAAGTTATGGCATGTGGGATTTAGTTCCCTGACCAGAGATTGAACCCAGTTCCCTGCACTGGGAGTGCAGTCTTAGCTACTGGGCCACCAGGGAAGTCCCTGAATGTAAGATTCTTGAAAGAAGAACAGTCTAAGAGATTTCGGAGTGTTTGTTTGGTATTAAATTAAAATGTTACTTTTAGGAGATTTAAGTGAATAGAAAGGGGTTGTTTTCTGCCTTAGCCAAGGAGGCAAGACCCACTTAAGACATTTAAGTTTAAACTCATGCTAAAATGTGACATCTCTTGGAGTAAGTATTGCTTCCACTGGTTCACAGTAGCAGAGGAACCTCAAGGAGAAGAGGAGAAAAGGTCACTGCAAGAAAGCCCTAGGGGATAGCCTCCTGAGCACTGGGAGATGGGGATGGGTGCTATGCCCCAGCCTGTTCTCTGGTCAGTGGATTTGAGAAGGGATCTGCCCCACCAACCCCCAGGGAACAGAGAGCGAGACCACGCATAGCACAGCCCCATCTGATGCTCTGAACAGATTTTAGAGAAGGCCAAGAGTAATTTCAGAGTATGAGTAAGAGAGAAAAGCATGCTGTTTGTTTATTTTTAAATTCTGAAGAACTAGGAAAAGAGACTAGTTCATGACAGAAGAAAGATATAACAGTGAAAATGATGGAGAGGTTCAGATTTTTTCCCCAGAAAAATAGTATGAGACTTCCTTCAAGGTGTGGCCTCCTTAAAATGAGGTTTGAAAAGCTTTATGGGGCAACTGACTTTGAGTTTAAAAGAGAGGAGAGTAAGACAGGGGAGGCCTTTTGGAAACTGAAATGACAATAGCAGGATCAAGTGGTCTCTGAAATTGCAGAGCATGGAATCCCAGATGGCGGACATGCCTGAGAAGATGCCCAAAGGGCAGAGAGAATATGAAAACTGGAGACAATCTGAGAGATTACTGATGCAGAGGATGGAGCAGCATGATTATCCATCCAGGTGGTGGGAATTACCCACCCTATGGAAAGGTGAACACACTCCCAGGAAAAGTCTAGAGCAAAAGGAACTGAAGCAATACTGAAAAATACACTAGGAAACTTCTCTAAACTGGCTGAAAAGTAGTCTTTTATAATTTAAATTTCCTCTGGTCTTGGGCTATGTTCCTTTATCTCCATAGCTTTGAGTATGTGAGCATTGCAATTTAATAAAAGCTTTTTGATCATAGGTTAGTTAGCTTCACAGGTTAAAAATAACTTGTTGAATTTTAATTTGCATTTCTCTAATCATATAAAGAAGTTATTTTCATGTGTTTAAAAATAATTTACATTTAGTTTCCCAATAACTCTCTTGTCCTGTCTTCTGTTGTGCTGTTTGTGTGTTAATCATTCAGTCCAGTCCCACTCATTTGGACCCTTTGGACTGTAGCCCACCAGGCTCCTCTGTCCATGGGATGGGTTCTCCCAGCAAGAATACTGGAGTGGGTTGCCGTTTCGTCCCACTCATTTGGACCCTTTGGACTGTAGCCCACCAGGCTCCTCTGTCCATGGGATGGGTTCTCCCAGCAAGAATACTGGAGTGGGTTGCCGTTTCGTTCTCCAAGGGATATTCCTGACCCAGGGACTGAACCCAGGTCTTCCGCATTGCAGGGAGACTCTTTACCAACTGAGCCACCAGGAAAGCCTGTACTGTTGCTCTCTTTTTAAAATAGCTCTTCGGGTGACAAGGGGCTGCAGTGCTCGGTTCACACCCCCAGGAGTCTTCCAAGTCACCCCTGTCAGATAAGAAAACGACACTATTGCAGAGGAATAGGAGCACAGAAGCACGAACGGTCCAAAGTCCCCGGTTCGCTCGGTGCGAAAATGTGAAACTATGACCCCGACGTGACTTGAACACGCAACCTTCTGATCTGGAGTCAGACGCGCTACCATTGCGCCACGAGGTCACGAAGAATCTCTGACTTTTGATCCTTTAAGGCTCCTCAGTCCCGCCCATCCAGGTCGCTTCTTGGATTAAACTCTTTGCTTTTCCGGTAAACTTCCGGTCAAACAGAAAAAGAGCGAGAATTGGGCGGAGGACCTGGCTGTGCGAGCTCCCGGGACTCCCAGCCCACCCAAGCCCAAGCAGGGAAACAGCTGCAAAACCCAAAGTCCGGCCGGTGCGGGGGTGGGGTGAGTGCAGTACCGCATTCCCGCCGCTGAAAACCGTTAAAGAGGGGAACAAAAGCCGAAATCAGCGGGCACAGCTGGGAGATGACTTTGGAACTTAGCATAAAATTAGATGCTCCTGTGTCCACCCTTCGCCCCATCCGTCATTTTTGAACATTACATAAATGTGCAGTAACAATTAAAATCAATAATCCCACTACCCGCTGTAAAGCATTTTGATGTATTTCTTTCCAGATTTCCAACCTACTCCAGTATTCTGGCCTGGAGAATTCCACGGGCAGAGGAGCCTGGCAGGCTACAGTCCATGGGGTCACAAGAGTCGGACATGACTTAGCAACTAAACCACCACCACATACATGAGTGTCCACCTGTGTGTGTTAAACCTTCTTTGCTGTAAAGTACAGCAGTTACAGAAATTGGCACAAAACAAAGAGAAGGATCACAAACCCTTGCTCCCCCCAGACCTGCCAGCCACCCCAAGAGCTTGACATCTGCCTTCCTCCCTGACAAGCAGTCCACCTGGATGTCTATGGAAAGGACTTCCTTGCTTCATAGTTTAATCACCCAAATGTGCATCAGTAAAAACTGTGGTGGTGTTTTGTCTGGGGCATATGTCACTTCATCCACCCTGTTCTCAGGTTTCGCATTTCTGTTGTCAGTGTGTCTTGTTACTGGAGAATGCTGACTTACGTCATTTAGTTATGCTTTCCATGGTGGTCCTCCACTGTATGCTACTATTTCCCCCTTGGTAATTAATAAATATTTTGGGGATAAATGCTTTCAAGCTATACAAGCTGTTTCTCTTCAAACTTGCACCAATTTTAGCATCCAGACTTGACTGCAACAACTATGACTGTGGTGTTGTCTCATGGTCATTTTCTGTTTCCCTTTTTCCATCTATGTTCATCAACATAATTCTTCTACAGGAAAGAAGTGGTACTTCTTGGGGTTTTCCTGGTGGCTGGTTAGTTAAGACTCTGCACTTCCATTGTAGGGGCCGCTGGTTCGATTTCTTGTTGGGGAACTAAGATCCCTCAGGATCAAAAAGTTGAAAACAAAAACAGAACTGGTACTTCTCTTCCATTTACTTAGGTATTACATATTCATTTATTTATTTGCATCAATACAGATTCATGGGTATTTTTAAAATTTATAGTTTTAATCCATGTGTATTAGTTGCCCAGTCCTGTTTGACTCTTGGTGACCCCATGGACTGGGGCCCGCCAGCCGTGTCTGTCCATGGGATTTCCCAGGCAAATATACTGGAGTGGGTTGCCATTTCTTCCCCCAGTGGATCTTCCCAACCCAGGGATTGAACCCAGGTCTTTTACATTGCAAGCAGATTCTTTACCATCTGAGCTACCAGGGAAACTCTTTTAATCCATAGAATATAATTTTTAATAATGTTTCTGAAAGTCTCCCAGCTTTGGCTACAAGTCCTTCTGGTTAGTTAATGTGGCCTTTTGACATCTGCATCCTGTTTTCAGCACTTTTTTAGTTTCTGACACAAGATGTTCCAGGATTATTTTTTAGTTTCCCTGCACCAGGAATTCACCAGAAAACCATTTCTCCAAGGAGCTCTGGTTCCTGTTTTTGGAGTATGGTTTTAAGAAATCAAGATCTGGCTGTTGGGTGTGCTCATTACAATGGGCTGTCACCCTCCTTTTCATTATTTGTAGCTTCTCGGACACTGAGAAATACAGCTCTCATTAGTAATAATATATGCACTTATGATACATATGTAAACATACATATATGTGTTTCAGAATTACTAACCTATACACCTAAATTCTTTGATTTCTTTGTGGTTTCATGCTTGATTTCTTTCCGAATATTTGTTAAAGAACAGTTCTGTATGTTTTCCTTGCTTTTGGAGTTCTCTGATGGTGTGTCTGCTTTCATCATTGGTTTAGATTTCCTGTCTCATCCAGTTGTCTGCTTAGTTGTCGTCAATCCAGACCCCTCCCCTGCCCCCAAGGTTGTAGTTTACCCATCCATCTCCCTTCCCCCGTCCCCCAACTTGCTCTGGTCATAGCCATGCTGTGGTCCACAGTGTGTGTGCCCTTAGTCGGGTTTGTGCTTTGTCTTCATGTCTCATTGAATGGTGTTTTCCCCCCATAGCAGTAAGCTGAATTGGTGTATCACTATGCAGTTACAGGAGAAGGCAATGGCAACCCACTCCAGTACTCTTGCCTGGAAAATCCCATGGACGGAGGAGCCGGGTAGGCTGCAGTCCACGGGGTCGCACAGAGTCGGACACGACTGAAGCGACTTAGCTGCACACCTGTAAGAAAAAGATTACTAAGAGGATTACCTTATATGTGTATGGCTTTTTGTTTTTGCCTTTAGCTTTACAGGCAAAATACTGTTTTGCAAAGTCATTAACATTAGTTCTTCTCTTCCCCAAGTCCTTCATGCCTGGTTATATTATTTATCTGTAGTACAGTTAGGTTGTTACTTTTATATTCCATTTCTGGTTCATGCAGGAACACACCTGATTACTGTTATTTTCTTTAAACTTCAGCATTTGTAAAATATTACCATGGTTCTAAGTGCCAGAGCTGTGTGAAAGGGTATACTAAAAACTGTGTCACTCTCTTGTCATCTCTATTACCCAGACTCATTGCCCTCTTCTTTCCAGCTCTTCATCAACTACAGCTGCAGGTAACTAATCTTTTCAGTTTCTGGTTGATCCTTCCTGCATTCTTTTGCACAAATGAGCAGGTATATGTTTATTCTATTACACCCTTTTCTTTCTTAGATAAAGGACAGCACACTATATTATTTTGCCCTTTGCTTTTTTTAGCTTAGCGAAAAGGAAATCACTCCACGTCAGTTTGTTGAGATCTTTCTTTCTTACAGCTACACAGTACTTTCTGGTGTGGATGCAAGCACAGCTTACTCAACCAATTTCCCATAGTTTTTGCATAATATTTCCAAGATTCATCCATGTTGCTGTATGTCTCAACACTCCATTCTTTTTTAGTGCCTAATAATATTCCATTGCATGGATATATCAAATTTTATCTATCAGATTGGTACAGTTAAAATCTACCAAAATACCAAATGGAGATTTTTTCAAATAGAGGAGTAATCAGATTCTCCCCTTTACAGGTTTTTAAAAAATTGTTGAAGGTTGTAGTAATCCACTTGTTTTTGTTTTTAGTCACCAAGGCGTGTCCGACTCTTTTGTGACCCCATGGACTGTAGTCCACCAGGCTCCTCTGTCCATGAAGAGTCCTGGAGGCAAGAGTACTGGAATGGGTTGCCATTTCCTTCTCCAGGGACTGAACACATCTCTTCTCCATTACAGGTGGATTCTTTGCTGCTGAGCCACCAGGGAAGCCCCATATAATAATTTACATCTGCTAATCCTAAACTCCCAATCCAACACTCTCCATTCCTTTCGCCCTTGGCAACCACAAGTCTCTTCTCAATGTCCGTCTGTTTCTGTTTAGTAATATGAATTTCAAATATTTTATCTTGCAGTTCTAAAATGTCCACTTGATTTCTGGCAGGTTTTAATTGTTTTGAAATATTCTATCCCAGATGTTTTAAAAAATCAGTTGTAACCCCCTTTCCTTCTAGCTTTCTAAACATATGAATCTCAGCAGTTTTGACTGTTCACTCCAGGTCTGAATCATTTCTGGATTTGTTTCTATTGACTGTTCCATTTATTATTGCTCACCAATTTTCCCCTCTGGTGAAGGTTGATTTAACTTTTTTTTCTGGACAATGTGGATGATGAACGTAAATTTTAGAAGCTCTGGCCCGATTACACTAACTTCCTTCCCTTCTGCCTTGTAAAGCCATGAGCACTGGCCCCACAGAGAAACCACTGTGAGGGAGACAACAGCTTTCTCCTCAGGAGACTCGAGTCCAGAATCTGCTGTTGCACCAATCCTCTTATCACATTTCTGGATGTACATGGGTTTCCTGGTGGATCTACTGCCTGGGGATGTGGAACGTCAGGATTTTCTAAGGTGAAAATATCAACTAAAGTGACAGGGTGGTGCTCACATAGCGGTTTCAGGGAAATCCCTGGTGCAGATGGGTTGGCAGGAGTTGAGAGTTTTCTTTTGAAGATTGGGATCCTGCTCTCCTCTGTTATTTTGCTGTTCTCAAAAGCTCATTTCCTTCTTCTAGAGATTTCATGGGCTTCCTTAGTAGCTTAGCTGGTAAAGAATCTGCCTGCAATACAGGAGACCCTGGGTTCAATTCCTGAGTTGGAAAGATCCCCTGGAGAAGGGAATGGCTACCCACTCCAGTATTGTGGCCTGGAGAATTCAATGGAATGTATAGAGATTTTACATGGAAAGGATTTTACATGGAGATTCCTTTTCCAGTTTGTATGGGATGCAAAAATTCTCCAACTTGGTAAAGGCAGTGTCAAAATAACAATTATTAAAAAGGATGCAATTGCCCAGTATTGGCAAAGATATGGGGCAGGAGGCACCCTCATATGTGACTGGTCAGAGTCAGGGCTTTTAGAAGGCATCTGGCATGTGTATGAAAAGGCCTTATTAATATGTGCACTTTGTCCCAGAAATTCCATTTTTATGATCCCATGGAAAACAGTTCAGCATATTTCCAGTGATTTTCCTGTAGGGTTATTAAAATTGTTTATAACAGTGAAGAATTAGCAGCAGTTTTAGCTGCTCCTTTCCAGAAGCAGAGTCTAGATTTTTGAAATATGAGAGGAAGGAGGAAGAATACTCCAGGTTGGGTTCCCCAGCCGACTCTGAGTGGATCTTTGCACGGAGGGTTTTGGGATCACAAGAGAAGGAAGCAGGACTGGAGAGAGAGAGGAGACGGCTGTTATGCAGACTCAATGAACACATCAACTGACCCCAGGAAGAGCTCCAAGTTCACAACTGCCTCAGCGTTAAGTGGAAAGGCCAGATTTCTACTCCTGGGTCAACTAGTTGTTGGATGTGGGCTGTCCCGGGAATGGGTCTGCTTCAGGGGTGAGGTGACTCTCAACGTCAGGACTGCCTGCCAACAGCATGTCTAGAGTATGTCGAATAAACACTTCAGTTCTGAAAGTGGGGACAGGGCAGCTCACTGTTTCATCACCTGGATTCACTTCATATGACTTTTGGGAAAAGAAACACCAGGATTCTGGAGGGTCTGTTTTCCTGGAAGAAACTTACAAGGGGGATGAACTACAGTCTCCTCTCCCTCTGCTGCTGGTCTTAAGGTTTTAATTTATATTCACTGTTGCCTCCTCAACCTCAGCCAGCACCTGCACTCATCTTGGTGCCTTACCCAGTGGCAAGACTCAGACATTCATCCCTGGGGCCCTGGTTGCTGTGTGCTCCTCAGGCTATGACTGCTGTGTTCGTTATTCACCACCAAGATGGGTGAGTTGGTACTAGGAGGTATTCTAAGACAATGGGGAATTACCTGGGTGCCAAACATATGCCTCCCTTCCACCACTGCAGTAACAGCCCCACCCTCTCCTAGAGATCAGATCAGATATCCCTGTAGCAGTGCTGGCTCCTCTTGTTGCTGCCTGGTCCCCTGGCAGCAGCTGCAGTTTACATCTCAAAGGGATTATCAATGACTATCAATGTGTTTCCTGAATTAACTGTTCCACAAAGTGTGGCCTAAACTGGCACTTATGGCATGCCTTCAACAGGCCATTCCAGTTCCAGTGTCCATCACCCTGGAAGCTTCTGGGGACGTGGTTGGTGATAGGACTAGTGGATCCTGTGAGAATATGCACACTGCATTAACCTCCTCTGCTGTAAAGTTTGATAAAGGATAAAGGATAAACAAGGATAAAACTCCTTGTTTATTATGTGGATGTTGTCATGTGGATGAATCAAACATTCTATGAGCCCCAAGATAGTGAGTGGTTTTGTCTGAGACCTTGCAAGCAGGAAAGGAAAGCAAATAGCTAGAATATGAGTTGATTCAGTCATATGAATTGCTGTTGTTTTCATAACAGAAGGGATCCAGTGGCACTAACTTGCCACCAAGTGTCTGACTGGTCTCCTAGTGGGGTGGTAACCATATTAGGGACCTAGCACTGGGGACCCTGTGGCTGGAAGGCTGGACAGTCAGCAGTTGCAGAAAGTGAACAAGCCTTGGGAAGGGGCAGCTTGGGATGATGGGCATATATGCAGAGCTTCCATCTCTGCCACCAGGGCTTCAAAATTTAAGCTTGTGTTGTCAGCACTGAGCGACTGAACAAAAGTTGATGGACATCAACTTAGATCCTGGATAGAAATGAAGTGTAGGAGCTGGGCTTACATTTACCTGGCTTTTCCTCTGTTTATGGAGAGCAGGGAGAAAATTCCTCTCTTACTGTCAGAATTTAGGGGTGTCGCTGGGAGACAAAGGGGCGATATCCTAGAGGAGAAAGGTTTAATGCTATTTCCCCTCAAACCTTTAGCTGACTTCCAAGCAGTGAAACAAGAGAAACCCTGTAAAAAGTGGCACCTTTTTAAGGTGAGGTTGTGTGTGTGTTAGTTGCTCAGTTGTGACTTTTTGCGACCCTATGGGCTGTAGCCTGCCAGTCTCCTCTGTCCATGGGATTTTCCAGGCAAGAATACTGGAGTGGGTTGCCATTTCCTTCTCCAGGAGATCTTCCCAACCAAGGAATCGAATTCAGGTCTCCTGCACTGCAGGCAGATTCTTTACTCTCTGAGCCACTGGGGAAGCCACCGGGGAAAGTGAGGTTCAGTTCAGTTCAGTTGCTGAGTAGTGTCCGACTGTTTGCGACCCCATGAATCGCAGCACGCCAGGCCTCCCTGTCCATCACCAACACCCGGAGTTCACTCAGACTCATGTCCATCGAGTCAGTGAGGCCATCCAGCCATCTCATCCTCTGTCGTCCCCTTCTCCTCCTGCCCCCAATCCCTCCCAGCATCAGAGTCTTTTCCAATGAGTCAACTCTTCCCATGAGGTGGCCAAAGTACCGGAGTTTCAGCTTCAGCATCATTCCCTCCAAAGAAATCCCAGGGCTGATCTCCTTCAGAATGGACTGGTTGGATCTCCTTGCAGTCCAAGGGATTCTCAAGAGTCTTCTTCAACACCACAGTTCAAACACATCAATTCTTTGGCGCTCAGCCTTCTTCACAGTCCAACTCTCAACATCCATACATGACCACAGGAAAAACCATAGCCTTGACTAGACAGACCTTAATCAGCAAAGTGAGGTTACGAGAGGTTAAATGGATGAGCTGATTTCAGCAGCTGGCACAGTACAGGGAAGACAGAGATTACAGTTCAAGATCAAGCTCTACTAAGTTAGACGGGCTTGGTAAAGGCCTTGGAGCTTGCGCTGAGACTCCAAGAGAACCATGCTCTAGAGCAAGGACAAAACTGAGACAGACCAACTTTAACGTGATCCACTAGTACTCTGTTAAAATAAAACCTTATTCTCTCTAGAGGAAGATAAACCAGGGATCTCTGCAATTTTTATACTTACAATAGCTGGCATCAAATGAGATATTTTACTAATATTTAGTAGGTGTATTAAAAAATCATATAAAGTAAATATCCTCCATTAAAAAAAAAAAAAGATAACAGCTGACTAGATAGCAAGAAAAACAACAGACATAGGAGTAGGTTCCAAAGTGTAGCTACTGTAGTTAACTGCCCAGGACTTGAAATGAATATTATTAATATATTCAGGAGAAAAGAATGGCGAATTTCAGCAGATACCTACAATCCATATAAAGAGCAGACAAAAATTCCAGAAAGAAAATCTGACTAAAGTTAAAAATTCAAAATGAGGGTTTATTAGCAGATTAGGATAGTGGAGGTATATAGTTTGATGCACACAGAGAAGAGAGAGATGGGAGACAGAAGAAGCTTTAAGAGAGACCTGGACCACAGTGAGAGACAGTGGAATGCCATTTTATTTTAGGTTATGAAAAAGATCCCCAAAACTAACTATAATGAAAAGCAACTGCCAGATTAGAACCCTTATCCCAGTGAAAATATCCTACCTAAGTGAATGCAAAGTAAATATACAAAAAAAAAAAAAAAAAAAAGATACAGTAAAGACAAAAGCTGAGATAAGCCACTGGATGCTCTGATAACCAGGCAAAGGGAGCATGATCCAGTTAGAATGAGGAAAGTCAGGGATGAACTAAGAACACAGGAATAGGCAAATACGTGAATAAATATGAGTAAACACTGTTTAAAATAGTGATAATAATATCTTTTGGAGTTTAAAACAGAAATAAAATATATGACTACAATGGAACAAAAGGCAGAGTATCAAGGGAATTAAACCATTATTTTTTTTCATTGCTTTGAAATATTGAAATACTAATTTCAAGAGTGCTCCAACGAGTCAAAGACATTTTAGGGGTAATGATTTTTCAGATGTTTCAATATTAGGACAACCTTACAATTTTAAAAATTAAGGAAACCAAAGACTTTTTATTTTTATAAATTATATCAATATTTACTGTATTTGAAAGTAAAATTGGAAAAATGTTTACTGTTTTATTGATTAAAAATACTAAACTTACAATGATATTGAAATATATTTTTGAAAAAAAAATCTTCAAAACAAAAAATTAGTGCTAAGAGTGATGGTGTCTGAAATTTTTTGCAAATCTCTTTTAATGCCTGACTAGAATAGTTTGCGAGGTCTGCTATAACAAAAGTACCACAGATGAAATGGCTTAAATGACAGTTTATCTACTCACGGTTCTGGGGACAGATGTCCAGGAGCCAGGTGTCTGCAAGGCTCATTTCTCCTGAGGCCCCTCTCCTTGGCTTGCTGGTAGCTACCCTCCTGGGGCCTCTTCATATGGTTGTCCCTTTGAGTGTGCACTGCTGGTGGACTCTCTGTTCATCCATGTTTCCTCTTAAGGACATCAGTCAGACTTTATTTAGGAACCACCCTAACAGCCTCATTTTAACTTGTATGTTAGTTGCTCAGTCGTGTTTGACTCAGTGCAACCCCATGGACTGTAGCCCACCAGGCTTCTCTGTCCATAAGCTTCTCCAGGCAAGAATACTGGAGTGGACTGCCATGCCCTCCTCCAGGGGATCTTCTGGACCCAGGGATTGAACCCGGGTCTCCTGAATTGCAGGCAGACTCTACCATCTGAGCCACAAGGAAAGCCTCCTTGTGGAAAGGTGGCTTTTAACTTATCACCTCTTTAAAGGGCCTATGTCCTAAAGCAGACATTCTTGGGCACTTGGGAGTCAGTCTCAGCACATGAATTTGAGGGGTGAGGGACACAGTTCACTCAGTAACAATGGCTCAATAGAAGATAGCTGAATTCTGAGATCTTCTTTTGCATTAAATATTTTGCAATATCTCATGCCATGCAGCTTCCGAAAAACAGTAATCTATACTCATGAGAAAATGAGTATGAAAAATGAGAATGAGAAAGGTAAATAATGCCTTAGATTATGAAAATAGTCCTGCTTCTCTAGGGTAGCAACCAAAATAATAACTGAATGTATAATTAAGTTGAATAGAGTAGAATATGAGATAATGAAGCATATTTGATTAATACAAAAAAAGCAATAAAGGAGAAATGGAAGAAACAAGGTAACAAGCAGACTTACACCCAATGAGTAAGTACATGAAATGAAAATGGATTACACTCACTAATTAAACTACAGAGATTGTCAGACTAAAGATAGACCCTAAATGGATGCTGCTTACAGGAGACATACTATAAATATAAGGTCACAGATTAGGTTAAAAGTAAAAAATAGGGGAAAGACATATATCGTGTATATTTGCTTTCTACTGCTGCATAATGCATTAATGGGAACAGTGGCTTAAAACAACAACTGTTTATTAGCCCACAGCTCTGTGGGTCAGGAGTTCAAGCACAGTGAGGTTGGATTCTCTGCTCTGGTCTCAAAGGCTGAAATCAATGAGTCAGCTGGGTTGATTCTTGTCTGAAGGCTGAGGAAGAATCCATTTCTGAGCTAAATCAACTTGTTGGCAAAATTCAGCTCCTTGAAGCTACAAGACTGATGTTCCCGTTTCCTTGCTGGGCTCAGTCACAAGCTGCTCTCAGGTCCTACAGGGTGCACATTCCTGTCACGTGGCCCCTTTGTCTTCAAGGTCAGCAATGAAGAACATAGCTCACACTGACTCCCCCTCATATTCCCAATCTCACTCACCAGGAGGAGCACCACACTTTTTAAGATCTCAACTGATTTGGTCTGGCCCACTGGGGTAATTTCATTATTCTGAGTCAACTGATTTGGGACTTCAGTTGTATTTGCAAAATCCCTTCACAAAAGTACCTAGATTAGTGTTTGACTAAGTAATTGGGAACCTCTTGCATACCAGGGGCCAGAAGTTTAGGGAGCAATTTAGAATTCTGCCTAACACACCATGCAGACATGAACTGAAAGAAAACTATATCTAGAATATAGAAAGATATTCTAATAACCTGCAAATAACCAGAAAGTTTGGGAGAGTCTTGAATGGCACTCCTCAAAAGAGGATATTCAAGAAGCCAGTAAACACCTGGAAAGGGACTCAACATCAGTAGAGTGTAAGGTGATGCAGATTAAACCTCTAAGGTGATAACACTACACACTGGAACCAGGCTCTGGCACCTTCCAGTTCATGGAACTGCTCTAGTAAAGGTGCCCTGCGTTATCTCTGTGCCCAAATCCAAGGGACATCTTTCAGTTCTTATGTCACTTTAACCTGCTGACCTTACCGCTTTGTGCCTTTCTTGGGGAGGTAAGGCAGACAGGGTATAGGTGTGATGAGGGGTTGAAGGCAGAAAGGAACAGCCAACAGAGTTTATCAAGTCATGCAGACTCTTTGACAATATAGTTTCTTAAGGGTAGTATTTCAAGGTTAGACCCTCAAAACCTTCCAATCAGAAAGTGGTACGTTTTGTCCAAAGAAGACACATCTAGTAATAGTTAATAAATTTCACTATTAAAATTCAATCAAAATAGTCACTTTAACCACAATGTCAAATTCATTTTAGGGAGACAGTTCCCATCACTCACCCGAGATCCTCTTTACAACATTGTGGGAGGGTATCTGACTTTCCGTCAGTCTCCATTAAAGTGTTGCCCTACATGCCTTGTCCTTTTCAGGCGTCAGGTCCACGGTCTGTTAGGGCCTTCTGGGACCAGGATTACAGCCTCTGGGTTCCCATTTTGACTGCAGGTCTCTCTTAGTATTTCCAATACTTTAAAATGGACTTGGGAGTCCTTGGCTGTTTCCCTCTCTATACTCCAGTATTGCAATGTTGTGTGGGGCTGTACACAGACCTTTTCACCACTGTGATCTCCTTCGGTGCCATGTTGAAAGTGGAACTTGTCCTGAGGCTTGCAAGCCTTCTGGTCTATAACCTGGACACAAGTTCCAGATATTCTTGGATATATTTTGCATCTACCTGAAATTTCTATTACCTCCTCCAAATGAAAGTGAGAGAGTGAGGGGTGGTGGTGAAACGCTGGATAATTTCTTTGGAATCTAGGAAGCAGCCACACCAGTTCCCAAGCTCTTAAGATCCATGACCACTCATGCTCTGCCAAGGTATACTCAGCATCCAGGGTAATTCCTGGGACATGACAGGTGTCCACAGGAAAAAAAAATTAGCTTCACAGAAAAATAGCTTTTCATGTTTACATAAATATTACATGCTCACTGCAAAGAAAAAAACTGAAAAATATGGAAAAGCACAGAAAGGTAAAACAAACAAAAAAACACTAGATTCTCAAAAAAATCTGAAATGAATGTCATTAACTTTTAGGAGACCATCCCTTCATTCATGGTTATCAAATGTTTACAGAAATACATAGTAGTTTTATACCATAAACACTGCATTTACATTTTTCTGTTATCCTAGTCTTTCCCCGCACTTATCTCACGCTTCCCTTTTCTCCCCCGCTTCAAGGTAACCAATATTAACAGCTTGGTGTATATTCTTGTTACCTGTTTCCATGCTCATCTAATGACATGCACACATATACACACAAATGCATGTGATCATTACTTTAAAAATGAAATTTTGTACATATACATCTCTGTAATAAAGCAATTACTTACCAAAAAATTGTGGTAACACCTGTTAGTCAACTACTGTAAATATAACTCATTAAAAAAATTACTCTCAAGTTGTTCCATGGTATGGCTATATAACAGTTAATTCACCCATTCCCCAATTAGTTGGCATTCACTTTGTCTCCAGCTGAGTTTCATCTCTGTCTCTATAAATAACACTCTAACAAACATCCTTGCTTATGCATATATTTTTCACTGATGCTACTATTTTTGTGCAGCAAATTCTCAAAGTGAGACTGCTGGGTCAAAATGCTTTTAAACTTTTACTTAAAAATCTGAAAAATATATAGCTGGATTGCAAGTGGAAATATAAGTTGATATAACCATTTTGCAAGAGCACATGGTTTACCAAACTCCACTAGCAAAACATCTCTTAATTTTTGCCAACTCCACGAAGTGGAAGTTAACATCTCATGGGTTGTTTTAATATGCACTTCCCTGAGTACTATTCATTTAGGTTCATAACATTGTCATAGGTTAATGCATTTGGAGTTGTTTTTCTATGAATAGCCATCTAGTCCAGATGGATTAAAACCTCAAGGTAAGAAAATAAAATTATAAAAACCTTAGAAACAAATTTAAGAGATTATATATAACTTGGGGATTACATGGGTCCTTTTAACAGTAAATCAGGAATGTAAAAAGGAAAAGATGTTTTACTATAAAAAATTAAAGACTTACAATCTTTTACTATATAAAAAATACAAAGACAAATACTAGGTTAAGAAAAACATTTAGAACACACATGAGAAAGGATTAATATCTCAAATACATTAAGAGCACCTCTAGATTCCTAAGAAATGTAGACAGGCCAATATGAATATATATATATATATATATATATATATATATATATATGTGTAAAATATATATAAGCAATCATTGAAGACAACTTGTTAAATGAATAAAATATGAAATTTGGATGAAGGCTTTCACATGCCCTTTTTATTATGAATTTTCTTATAATTTCTAAGATTTAAGATGACCAACTACTTTTCTACATTCTTATAAAGCATCTCTTCAGTGTGTATTTTCTGGTGAATTGCTCCTGGATGTTTTCCCACATTCATAAAATATACAGTTTATAAGATTCTTGTTACTGTCTGAACGATGATTTGCTGTTCTCTATATTAACTGAATTTCTCTCTGATGTGTTCTTTGATGTACAGTAAGGCTGGAGCTACTCCTAAAGGCTTTTCCACATTCACTACATTTATAGGGTTTTTCTCCAGTGTGCATCCTCAGATGCACAATAAAGTCTGAGTTGGTTCTGAAGGCTTTTCCACATTCTTCACATCTATAGGGCCTCTCCCCAGTATGAATTCTCTGGTGCAGAGTTAGCTGTGATAGAGTAATACAACCTTTCCCGCATTCCTTACACATGTAGGGTTTTTCTCCAGTATGTGTCCTCCAGTGAACTGTAAGGTATGAACCTCTCCTGAAGGCTTTTCCACAGACATCACATTTATAGGGTTTCTCTCCACTATGGATTTTCTGATGTTCTGTAACATGTACCATCTGGCTAAATGCTTTGCCACAGTCATTACATTTAAATGGCTTCTCCCCGGTATGTGTCCTTTGATGGGTATTAAAGCCTGAGTTACTTGTGAAAACCTTCCCACATTCATTACATTTATAGGGTTTCTCTCCAGTATGCCTTCTCTGATGCACAGTAAGCTGTGATGTATTAGTGAAAGCTTTCTCACATTCATTACATTTATATGGTTTTTCTCCAGTGTGGGTCCTCTGATGTACAATAAGGTATGACTTAGTTCTGAAGGATTTTCCACAGTTGTAGCATGTGTAGGGTTTCACGCCAGTGTGAATTTTCTGGTGTTCCTTGAGATTTACCATTTTGGTAAATGCCCTCTCACAGTCAGTACATTTATATGGTTTCTCTCCAGTATGAATCCTCTGATGTACAGTTAAATGTGATTTTATTCTGAAAGATTCCCCACATTCATTACAGAGATAAGGTTTCTCCTCAGTATGAATTCGCTGATGTATAATTAGAGATGAAGAACGCATGAAGGCCTTTCCACATTCATTACATTTATAAGGTTTCTCTCCTGTATGCATTCTGTGGTGTACACTAAGGCATGAATAATTAATAAATGCTTTCCCGCATTCATTACATTTATAGGGTTTTTCTCCAGTATGAATCCTCTGATGTTCTGTGAAATTTGCTATACGATTGAATGCTTTCCCACATTCATTACATTCATAGGGTTTTTCCCCAGTGTGAGTTCTGATATGCACAATAAGACTGGAATTACTTCTGTAGGCTTTTCCACATTCATTACACCTAAAGGGCTTCTCTCCAGTATGAATTCTCTGATGAACATTAAAGATTGTGGTATTCTTGAAAGACTTCCCACACTCATTGCATTTATATGGCTTCTCTTCAGTATGGGTCTTCTGATGTACACTAAGATATGACTTATTCCTAAAGGCTTTCCCACAATCATTACATTTGTAGGGTTTCTCTCCATTGTGAGTTTCCTGATGTCTTGCAAGTTTTGATTTATCACTAAAAGCTTTCCCGCATTCACTACATTTATAGGGCTTATCTCCAGTTTGAATTCTCTGATGTTGATTAAGGCGCGCACACTGGCTAAAAGATTTTCCACAGACATTGCATTGATAAGGTTTCTCCTTAGTATGAATTCTCTGATGCACCATAAGTGATGAAGAAGCAATGAAAGCCTTTCCACATTCACTACATTTATAGGGTTTTTCTCCAGTGTGGATTTTTTTATGTTGACTAAGATAAGAAGGCTGGCTGAACATTTTCCCACACTCATTACATTCATAAGGTTTTTCTTTAGTGTGAGTTCTCTGATGTTGAATGAGTAATGACCTATAACGGAAGGCCTTTTCACATGTACTACATTTATAGGGTTTTTCTTTATTATTGGGTTTTTTCTCTAAAGTGAGTTCTGAGGCAGGGCTCATGACTTTGCTGCCTTCTGTATCCTTGCAAATTTCCTTCCTCAGATGGGTATCTGTGATCAAATCTAAACCCTCTGTAAAATTTTCATCATGTGTTTGGTATTTGCCATGGGGTTCTTCTGTGATAACTTCTGGTTCTGGAAGAAGAACAGATCCAAACCCAAAGCCTTTCTGAATAGTGGGGATTTTCTTGTGTTTAACTGTTCTTTGGCCTACAGGACTCTGCTGACTATATTGCAGTCTCAGTATCCTGTCGCCCCATTTCCATAATCCTCCCATTCTGGGGTCCCATAGACCATTCTCTGTGAGTTTCTCTACAATGGCATCCTGTGATAAATGTTTTTTAGAAAAATCCTCTGTTGGTATAGTATTCTTGGTTGTAGGTTTGGTCTCCAACTCTGGGAGGAAAAAAAGAAAAGTCAAATGACTCCTATTTCCTAGGTTGAGGAGATTGTACTAACAGCATAACAAAAGAGAACTGAATTGATAATGAACATATGTTTTTAACTGCTTGCAAATTGGCCTTGTTTTCTAGGAAGAAGGGGGTAGGGTTAAGGGTGGCTGATTGAGCAAAGAACCATAGTAGTAATTCAAGGAGTTTTCTTCCTATTAAAAAAAATTTATTCCTGGTAACCCTTCTACGATCCAAGTTTCTCAAATATGTCTTCCTTTTCTCATTCCTTTTAGAGTCAAATTCTTTAGAGAGTTTCTTCAAAAGCTGTAACTACTTCCTTGATTTCCATTTACTCCACAAACCAGAGATTCACCCCCAACAATACTTTCCACTTGTTCTCATTATTTGTTCACTAGCTTTTCTGTGAAGGCTTTCTCTGACATTTCCTTGTCAGAATAGCTTCTTCAAGTCTTCATATGTATCTTTTTTTTTTTTTTGCTCTTAATTTCGATTTTAAAAATTGTATTTATCTATTTAAGTACAGTTGATTATTATACAATGTTGTATTAATTACTGCTGTGCAGCAAAGTGATTCAGTTATACATACATATGTTATTTTTTTTTAATATTCTTTTCTGTATCTTTTTACACAACATTTATGGAAGACACTGATTTTTCAGAAAGTAGGCTGAATTAGTCAAAATTAATATAGTTCTGAATATTACAAATAATGACAATTACTTTTATCAAGAGTAGTTCTGCAACCTTTTTATGGGTCTTAAGAAAATTTCTGACAGTTTCAAAATTTTCTTAAACAATTATACTGGGTGGTGGTGGTCTTATAATTTATTTGTATATGCAAACTTAATATTTTACTTTTTAAAACACTTTCAAACTTCTTGAAAATTTTAAATTTATTTCCAAGTAATCACATCTAAATTAAAAAAAAAAAAAGGAATCAAAATCTGTGGTTAGTAAAATGGTTTTATGAAAAAAGAAATGTTCGATGATTTTAAAACTCAAGTTGAGTAGAAGTTTCAATGAATTCACAGGGTGAGACACAGGTCTGAATTCAGGGTCACCAAAAAAGACCACTCTAGAATCCAAGGACTAAAACTCAGATGATTTAAATATCTAAATGAATTAAGGTGACAGGAATTTTTTTTTAGGGAAAAAGAAAAATGGAGAGAATATGACACCAGCATATCTGAATAAAAGAGAGTATTGAACAGTGTTCTTTAAGTAGAAGAAAGATAATCTTAGTTAAAAGGGTAAATATTGGCTAAATAGATAAATACTGTATTTTGATTCCCAACTGATTTATTGTTCATATTCTCAATAAGTTAAGATCCTGGCAGAGTGGAGGGGGGTTCAGCAGGCTTGTAAGTGAAGAAAGTTAAATAATCAGTCAACAGGTTTAGTGTAAAAGAAATCAGTGATGATCCTTAAGAAAGCACTTTCAGGAAAATGAAAGAAGAGATATCAGATACATACTAGTTAAACAAATGAGAAAAATATAAAGTTAACTGGAGAGGAGAGAATTTAAAGAATGAAGAAGAAATGAAAGAACAATTATGAAAATCATGTTCCCAAGAAAATAAAATAGGATGGGATGGGGACTACAAGTACAGGGCAGAGATGAGGGAGAAGGAAAAGGAGAGAAAAAGGGAGAGAGGGAGAAAAGGCAGGAGGGAGGCGTAAGGAGAGAGGATGAGATGGGGAGAATCTTTTCCTTTGAGACAGCTTTGAACAAAGATATCCCTCAGATATTTCAAATATTCTGCTCCATCCAAGACCTACTGACTTTAAATAAATCTCATCCTCCAGTTTCTTATTAACTCACCCGAAAAGGGGGTTCTTGAAATTTCTCTCACTACCACCCATGGTCCTTTTCCATCCTCCAAATGAGATATCATGTCTGGTTTGGAAATTGCAAGCCCTGCTCAGAGAAAAACGAATAGGATTTGATTGTGCCTATGAGCAAGAACCAGGGTCAACTGCTCTTTATCTCCTGTGTGGAGTGGCTATGAGAAGTTCTAGAGGTGCGTTGTCCAAGGCAGCTGCCAAGAGCCACCTATGGCTACTTAACTCTAAATTTAAATTAGTTAAAATTATATACAATTTAAAATTCAGTTTTTCATTTTACTAGCCAGACTTCAAGTTCTCAGTAGCCACAGTGTCTACTGCTTGTCATACTGGACAGCACAGATGCAGCAAATTCCCATCACAGGAGAACATCCTACTGTACAGCAGTGTTGTAGAGAATTACAAAGGTACCTCAAAGAAGCTCTAGACTGTAATCCTAGGTTTGGAAATAATCTGTTTAGAAAGAAAATAAACATATTTGTTCATTCTTTCTAGAGGCACTGATAACTCTTACTCTGGAAATGACTGGAAAAAACTTTAGTCTTTAATCAGAGGGACTGTCAACACTCTCTAAGATTACAATGAAGTACATATTTCTTACTCTACAATTGGCAGACCATTGAGTTAAGAGCAAGAGACAGTACAACTCCTAACAATATGCCCCCAAGACTGAGATTTTAATGCTTAAATTCTAACCCAAAATTCAGTTAAGTATTTTAGAGAATCTATTATCTTCAGTAAATCTGGTCCAGTGTCAGGTACATATGCACAGAGCTTATCCTTACCCAAGGAGACAAGATTCCTATAATTCTCTAGCATCACATCCTTGTGCAGGTCCCTCTGCATAGGGTCCATCAACCTCCACTCTTCCAATGTGAAGTCTACAGCCACATCTTTAAATGTCACTGATTCCTGAAATAAATACAGAGATCCCTCAGGGGACTATACAGTTAGATCTATTAGGTAGATTAACACATACAAAACTGGGGAAGAAAACTAGCAGTTTCCACCCAAATGTTTCCTTCCTCAAAATCCTGCCATATGTATATTATCAACTTTTTTTCAGTTCTATTCTATAAAATATGGCTTAATAAAACACATAGTTTATCATTCAGATTGTAGTTATAGAATAAGCTGTCTGAGAAAGAAAAATAAGAAATCATGGGACCCTGAGGAGCTTTTTTGGTCAGGTTATAAAACATATGTATATGCGTCTTGCAAAGAAAAAAAATCAAAGAATGAGCTATAAAACTGTTTTAATGTTTATCTATTAGAGGAAAGAGGAAATAGAGTGAAGAGAACTGGAGCAGAAGCTAGATTTCCTTGAATATTTCCTGCCTTACAGATTTGACTTTTGATCCATACAAATACTTTATATTATTATAAAAGAAAAACTAAATTTAAAAAAGCAATTCCTAAAAATTAAAAGTAAAATGAAATCAACTGGTAGCATACACATTCATCAGAGAGGAACTATTTTGAACATCTTTAAAACACAGTAATTTTTCTGTGTATCTCTTGAGAGATATATTCTGAGGAGAAAAAGAATTGTAAAAAACAGCACATTTTCAGTAAATAATCCTATTGCTGGTGGCAGTGATGGAAATGCTAAGCTATTTTGTAACTGTTGTGTGTGTGTTAGTTGCTCAGTCATGTCTGATTCTTTTGCCACCCCATGGACTGTAGCCTGCCAGGCTCCTCTGTCCATGGAATTCCCCAGCAAGAATACTGGAGTGGGCTGCCATTTCCTACTCCAGGGGAATCTTCCCTACCCAGGAATCAAACCCAGGTCTTCTGCACTACAGGCAGATTCTTTACCATCTGAGCCACAGTATTTACCCACATTATGTGTGCAGTGTTGGATAAAGCAAATTAGAATACAAGTATCATTCAGAGTTAATAAATCTGACATGGGAGAAAGAACATATAGATTCAGTATCAATGAGATTATGTATAAACTCAAGAAATTCAAAACTGAATTGGAAATATTGGTATAAACTCACTAAGTAGTTTAAAGAAAATATCCCATCATACTTCCTAGCTTTGTCCACTGAAAAGGTCTAGAAATGATAACCAAAAAGGTACTTTTATGCAGTTTAGACTGTGACCTCTACAGATTCCACTAAACGAAATAAGGACCTGGAACTTTCTGTCATAATTAAAAGCAAGGAAACTCTCAAAGACTAGAGGAAAATATCTAAGACATTGGAGACAACTTGAAGAGGCTCCCACTAGCCAAAGATGGGAAGACTTGAGCATCAATAAGAACAATAACTGTAATGGATTTCAAAAATATCTAATGTATTTAAAATTATTATTTCATTATAAAACTAAAAGGATACTCATTGATCAACTTTGGAAGATTCCTGGAGACTGGTAAAGAGAAAGAAGCAACCCTTGCCCTTCTTTTCCAATGCAAACATCCAGTTTGCACAGCAATAAAATGGAATCAGATGATTGAGCAAGAAGTGAAGTATGTGACACAGGCTACTTTTTCATCAGGAATTATAACAAGACCACCTGTCAAATTAGGGCTGCCACCACTAAGAGAAACAAAATCTGTCAAATTGATGCTACTAGCCCTGGAATTACTGCATTGATCAAGCAAGATGGTATGCATGGTGAACCTGCAATGGTATTGGAACATTAAGAATTAGGGCAGTAAAAGAGGAGCTGTCACTTCATTCTCCTTAAGATACAATGCCAAGTATTACCTTTACCAATTCTGGCTCTTCTGCCTGAAGGTGAAGATCTTCCTCTGGCTGGAAAACTTGAGGACTCTGAGGGGACACAGGATAAGATCACTCCATGCCTACCTGTTACATACAGCACAGCCTCAACAAGCACCACCAGTCCACCGCAGATGTGGTGTATATACATCTCTTCTACTGTTTTATTTAGGGATGAAATTAAGGTCCATAGCAACATCCAATCATAACTTTCTTTCATTTTGTTTGAGACAATGACACACACAAGACTGAGAAAGATATAACTGTATAGGTTTTAAAGGCTCTAACAAATAACCTATCAAAACAAAAATAAACATATAAGGGGTCTTAGATGCCACATAATTCTTTTTCCTATGAGGATGAAGTCTGTTTCTCAGAAATTATCTATCTTACTCAAGAATAATATTCAAACGCTACTAACACCATCTGTTTTCTACAGTTGGAAAATCATTACCATGCCTGGGGGTTGGAGGGCATGTCTCCATACTCATTCAGGAAATATTTCAGGGACCTCTCACAACACTGTTTTCTTCCAAACCTTAAGACACTGTATACCTTTAAGGACCTAATTTTATACCTTCTAGTAGTACTTACTGATTCTGGATCTTGGGCCATTTTTAAAAATTAAGGGTAACAGAACTATCTTTAAATTTCATTGAGAAAAATGTCATCTTAGTTCTTCCCTTTCAAGTTCTCACGTTAAAAATACAAATATTCAGCTTCTAGAAAATCTATGATGATGTGAGCTCAACTTCTGATAATTAGAGATGGGTTTGATCAGGCCTATACTAGACAAATACTTTAGATCTACTAATAAAGTGAAACACTTTGATTTTCATTTTATCTTTTCAAGGCTTTGTCTTCAGGACTATTTACATGTTATATATCTTGCTATCAAGAATAAAAGATCACCACTACAGGTTATTATGAATCATTACTATAACAAATTATATTGGGACTACTTTTCTTCTGTCTCTCCTGTTTAAAAATGTCACTTCTAAAACACAGCTTTAATCACATTACTACCCACCTCAAACACACCCAAACACACACACATGCATATATACACTTAAATGTTTTCAGAGAAACATGAAAAATTCAGCTTAAATATCTAAATTTCAATCCTATCTTTCTCAAATATCTATCTCGAATCACTAGCTCACTCACTGTTCTCTGCCTCAGAGCCTTGCCTTCTCATCTGAAGTACCCTCACAATTAATTTATGACGATTTAAATCCCACTTGTAATTGGGTCACAGCTTAAATCTAACTATCTTCCTGAGCTTTCCATGACTGATTTAGCCCATACTAATATCCCATTTCTTTTCTTACATATCACTCATCAACTTTATCATACTGCTCAACAACTATCATTCACCTAAATAAATTATGTAACTGTTTCGTTTGTAAGCCTTACCTCAGTGAGACTGTAAGCTCCCTACAGCCAAGCACTGTGTCTTAAACATCTTCTTTCTCTCCATGTCATCTATTAAGCTTGATCACTTCTTATGGGTAGAAAAGAGGAGAACACTAAGAGTGGGCACAAGGGGAACAGTCCCTATGAATTAAGGTGTGTGTATGTATGCGTATGTGTACATTTTTCTTTTTTCACAGTTTCCTAAACAAAATTTTCCAATTGGAAAATACTCCATTCTACTATCGCATAAATAACTCAAATTTCCTGGGAACAATACAAAGTTAACATCATAAGTAAATTTCCCAGACTTCCTATCATATCTCAAGATAGTGCATATACTGTTTGTGAGATCTGGTGTCTTGATATTTGTTTCAATATGCATAGTGAATCTCCCTATAGACTACAAGCTTTACTATGATAAACCCAATTTTCATGGATCAAACAATTTGATTCAGTTACCAAAATGGGTATGGGTGAGGTAGAGAAGTCACACAACTTTGGGAAAAGTAGGCGTGCTTTCAAACCAGGACAATAGGTCAGATCAGAGGAGGTTTCCTCAACTTACCAGAGGTCCAATTGAAAAAACTACAGCAGCCATAATCTCTTCCTCTGGGTTCCCCTCTCTGGAAAAAGGGAGCCCTGCAAAGACAAATCTAAGAAAGAGAAATAAGCCATGAAAACCAATCTTGCCTTGGAAATCTCAGATGTACTAAGGTGAAATCTTGACATTACAAGTTAGTATGACCTCTCTAAAAATTACAAGTTAACCCCCAAGATCAGTGAGGGAATACTATTCTTACTAGTGTAGCTCTTAATACTACTAAATGCAGTCACAGCTAGCAGATCAAACACAGTACAAGCAGCTTTTAAACTACTTTCTCAATGACCTTCACATCACCCAATGGAAACTACATTCCCATTTCACATATGAGAAAATCACATATGAGGCTTAGAAAAATTAAACCATTTTACACAATGCCATGTAGGATTCCAAATCAATCTAATTATAATGCCCACACTTTCCATTACAACTTGCTGTGTGTTGTGAAAGAAAACAATTCAATCTTTCCTTGCCACAATCACCTCCTTACCTAACAATGAAATAATCTAATAATCTCTTTCTGTCTTTCCTATGAAGAGTCAACTTGCTAACAGTTTCACAGACCTCAGCTTCATGTAAAAAGAACACCACAACTCCAAACAAAGATATTAGAAACCCTGACATGCTTCTCTCAATCTCACATTCAAATATCTATCCTTTCTATATCAGACAAAACCAAACAATAAGGAGCAGGATAGTAATAACGATATAAGACAAAGTGGAATCCAGTGCACAAAGCACTGAGCAGTAGTCCTCTTATACTGAAAATGTTATATGCCTAATAAAGGCTTTACACTGTGGAGAAGCAAAGTGGCAGAGATCTTGTTCAGATACCCGAGGCACTTTTTGATTCTGCTTTTTGTCTTTGGTTAAAGATATGGCCTTGTTGATGTTGAGTTTGGTTTGAAAACAAGAGCTTGAGGTTTGAAAACATTTTCTTAACAAGTGCATAATTGTGGAATGATGCTGCAAGGCAAATAAAAGGGCAGGAACACAGAGAGAATTGAGCTTTCCATATCTTGTGAAATTCTACTTTTGAATAAGAGCTTCCCGGGCAGTCTGATATTCTCACCATTCAGCAGAACTTTGGAGGCCCAAAGGGATCTATGCTGAATTATGCTGAATATGTCCCTCCTTTACATGTATAATATACTTTCATTAAGAATCCACATCCAAGACTTCTCTGGTGGCTCAGTGGTAAAGAATCACCTGCCAACGCACGAGACACAGGTTGATTCCTGATCCAGGAAGATGCCACATGTCACGGAGAAACTAAGCCCATGTACCACAACTACTGAGCCTATGTTCTAGAGCCTGGGAGCCACAACTACTGAAGCACGAGAGCCCTAGAGCCTATGCTCTGTAACGAGAAGCCACCATAATCAGATGCCTGCGCCCCACAACCAGAGAGTAGCCCCTGCTCACCACACTAGAGAAAAACTCGCACAGCAATGAAGATCCAGCAGAGCCAAAAATAAATAATAAACCAACTTAAAAAAAAGTGTGTTGTGCGTCTGTACACGAATAATGAACTACCACAGAGAAAATTAAGAATCAATCTCATTTACAATTGCTTAAAAAAGAAATACTTAGGAATAAATTTAACCAAGAAAGGGACAGACCTGCATACATTGAAAACTTGAAGACATTAAGTGGAAGGATGTTCCCTGCTCAAAGCCTGGAAGAATTATTGTTGTTAAAAATGTCCATACTACTTAAAGTAAGCTATAGATTTGATTCAAAATCCATCAAAATTCCCAAAGTGTTTTTCACAGAATTGAGACAAATAATACTAAAATTTGTACAGAACCACAAAAGATCCCAAATTGCCAAAGCAAGTTTGAAAAATAACAAGGCTGGAGGTATCATGCTTCCTGATTTCAAACTATGTTACTAAGCTATAGTAATGAAAACAGTATGATGTTGCAAAAGATGCAGATTAATGGAAAAGATTAGAGTACAGAAATAAACCCACACATAAATGGGCAATTAATTTACAACAAAGGCGCCAAGAATATACAACAGGGAAAGAACAGTCTCTTCAAAAAATAATGTTGGGAAAACTGGACAGTGACCTGCAAAAGCATGAAACTGGACTACTAACCTATCCCACATTAAAAAAGATTAAGTCTAAGTGAATTAAGTACCATAGGATCTCATTTAAATGTGTAATCTAAAAACAAAACAAAACACCCTAGACTGCCAGATACAGAGAACAGATTGATGGTTTGGGGGGGTGGGGTGGGGGGTGGTAGCTGCGAAGTTGGTGAAGGTGGTCAAAAGGTACAAGCTTCCAGGTACAAAATAAGTAAGTCCAAGGGACTTCCCTGGCAATCCAGTGATTAAGACACGGGACTTCCACTGCAGGGGTACGGGTTCCAATCCTGGTTGGGGAACTAAGTTCCTACAAACTGCATGGAACGGCCAAGAAAATAAATAAATAAAATAAAATAAGCAACAGGGCTGCAACGCACAGCAGAGTTAATAATACTGCGTTCTCGGAATTCCCTGGGATCCAGTGGTTACAACTCCGGGCTTTCACTGCCCTGGCCCATGTCAAGCTCTGGTCGGGGATCTAAGGTCTTCCAAGTTTGAGTAAGCCCCGGGAGTTGGTGTTGGACAGGGAGGCCTGGCGTGCTGCAGTCCACGGGGTCGCAAACAGTCGGAGACGACTGAGAGACTGAAGTTACCCCAGCAACAAAAACAGACAAAAAAACCTGTGCTGGGTATCTGGAAGTTGCGCCGGCAGGAAAAGCTGCCTCCGCTTCCCAAAGGCAGGAGGGGGACACCTGTCAGGTTTCCGCTATCGAACCCCAGTCCCTCCACGCTGCCAAACCCAGGACGGAGAGATTCTCCTTCCTCCAACCCGTCTGCTCCCCTCAAAGCCCTTCTCAGCCCACTCCTCCTCAGTCTAGGGGCGGCCCCAGGAAGAAGGGAGGGTCCAGCCGCGCCCCCGCCCAGCCCGGCTCCCTCTCCCAGAGCCTCCAGGTCGCTGCCTTCTGAGGTAGCCCGACCCCGGCCGCCTCTGAGGCGGGCGGGTCAGCTCCAGGCCAGAGGCCCCACAGGAAGCGGCCCCGCCCCTGACGCCGCCGGGAGCAGAGCGCCGAGGGAGGGGTGAGGGGGACCCGGCCAGGCGCCAGGGCAACTAATACCTGGCGGCCGCCTGAGGACAAGGCGCTCTCAGGGCAGGGCGTGAGCGCTTCCAGCAATGGCGCCGGCGGCGGGAGCGGCCGCGGACGGCAGTGCGCCTGCGCAGCCGGCGGGGACCACGGCGCCCAGAATCCTCCGCGCCGCCGCCCTGCTCTTGCAACTCCTTTCTGCTTTGGTGCGGGAGTTGGCATCGTAGACAGTTTGTAGACCTAAGAAGTTTGGTCACGTTGAGAGATCACGACTGTGTGTCGAGCACTAAAACTAGTGATACAAAGAATGACACAGCCCTTGCCTCTGAGCACTTCCATTTGACTAAAGAAATAAAGCCATTGAGAGAACAGTGTGCAAGTCGCTGTCATGTCAGACTCTTGCGACCCCATGGACTGTAGCCTACTAGGCTCCTCTGTCCATGGGATTCTCTAGGCAAGAATACTGCAGTGGGTTGCCGTGTCCTCCACCAGAGGATCTTCTCAACTCAGGGATGGAACCTAGGTTTCCTCCATGGCAGGCAGACTCTACCATCTGAGGCACAAGGGAAGCCTCATGCAACTAACTAAAACCCCAGACGCGCTTGGGGGTTAGGGGCGGGGGAATTAGGGATTGCGTGTCCACCTGTATCTGCCTCATTCAGTTTCTTGGCCGAAAAATCATAATGCCTTCATTTTAATTTCTGGATCTTTGAAAGTTTCCTTGACTCATCCTAATAATAAATGTTGACAGTATTATTTAAAGCACGTTTTCTTTCTTTTGCCTCAGTTCCACGGTTTTGATGCCCAAAGGCCATATTTCCACATTGGGTCACACAGAATCCTCAAAGTTTCTAGAGCAGCTTCCCTCAATGATGAGACTGTTAACTCTAATACCACCTCCGCCCCCTGCCCCTTTTTTCCCCAACAGTTTCTGGCATCTTAGCTCCCCTACCAGGGCTTGAACCCTGGGCCCATGGTACTTAATCTTGGAGTCCTTCTGGTGACTGTTTTTCATGAAATGGAAATAAGATTGCAAAGTTTTATTATAATTTGTATTATTTGCCTTAATTACAAAATGTATTCAAGTGCATTATTTGAAGTATAACATACAGCAAAAAGGACAGAAATCATAACTCTACTGCTTAGTGATTTATTACCAAGTGATGAAATTAAAAGGCTTACTCCTTGGAAGGCAAGTTATGACCAACCTAGATAGCATATTGAAAAGCAGAGACATTACTTTGCTAACAAAGGTCCGTCTAGTCAAGGCTATGGTTTTTCCTGTGGTCATGTATGGATGTGAGAGTTGGACTGTGAAGAAAGCTGAGCACTGAAGAACTGATGCTTTTGAACTGTGGTGTTGGAGAAGACTCTTGAGAGACTCTTGGACTGCAAGGAGATCCAACCAGTCCATTCTAAAGGAGATCAGTCCTGGGTGTTCTTTGGAAGAAATGATGCTAAAGCTGAAACTCCAGTACTTTAGCCACCTCATGGGAAGAGTTGACTCCTTGGAAAAGACTCTGATGCTGGGAGGGATTGGGAGCAGGAGGAGAAGGGGACGACAGAGGATGAGATGGCTGGATGGCATTACCAACTCGATGGATGTGAGTTTGAGTGAACTCCGGGAGTTGGTGATGGATAGGGAGGCCTGGCATGCTGCAATTCATGGCGTCTCAAAGAGTCGGACACTGAGCGACTGAACATATGTTTGTAACTACAACACAGTGTAAGAAAATAGAATAAAACTAGCAACACAGAGGCTTCTCTCCTCAACCTCCATAAACACTACCCATTCTGTCCTGCCAAAGCTAAGGATCATCTAGTTTCCAACCCTACAGATTAGTATCGTGTGTTATAAACGTGTGCATTTAGTATGTATGGATTATTCTGTGTCTGGCCCAACAATGTATTTGGCTTAGTTTTAGTTGTACTTTTTACATGAAGTCCTTCCCTCCCTGGTCTCCCCATCACTCTGAAGTGAGGGATATACTTGGCCTGAGCACGACTTGGTAGGAATGATCTTCCTCGGCTCTTTCACCTTCTCTAGGATAGAGGTTATTAAGCCTAGGTGAACAATTAGAAATGCAATCGGTTTCCTGAATGATGTGGAGATATTTTATAGCTGGTCTTTACCTCTCAAAACTCGCTTAAGTGAGAATTTAAAAGCATTTTACAAAAGTTTCTGACAACAAATATACAAACGATATCTTTATTGACAGTGGGCCAATAAGAACAATCAAATTTAGTTTACAGATTATCAAAAACATTTGAAAAGCAGGACACTAAAACTTCCAAGATTGCTGTGGAAGTACAAACACGCAGTCAGATTAAACTCGTAAGCATAAAAGGAACAAATACTGATATGAAAAGGGCCAGAGCTCTTAGTAAAACTATCTTAGAGTAAGTCCCTTGATGCTAAACTGCAGTTAGAAGACATACAGGACAGCTCCTGGTTATGTGATACTTACAAGGAAAAAAGACAGATTCCACAAGATCTCCAGGAGGCTGTGTGGGATGGAGCAAGAGCAGAGAGCTGTGAAGCCCTTCTCTACCGTGTGCTGGGAGCAGGGTGGTTACCTCCAGATCAATAAACAAAGGGTATGGAAAACACATTAAGTAACTTCTGATTGATGCTCAGCCACTTGTTAATAGACAGAATGATTGTGTCCCCACCCCCACCCTCCAATTCACGATGAAACCTAATCCCCAAAGTGCTGGTATTTGGAAGCGGGACCTTTAGGAGGTGATGAGGTCGTAAGAGCAGTCATCACAAACAGAACTCATGAAACATGGACTCACAAACATGCCCTCATGAAGGAGGCCACAGAGAGCTCCCCAGCCCTTCCACCATGGAAGGACACAGCAAACAGATGGCCATCTGTGGATCAGGAAGGGGCCTCATCAGACATCCTACCAGGGTCCTGACCCTGGACTTTCCAGTCTCCAGAACTGTGAGACAGTTGTTCATAAACAAATCACTTAGTGACATTTCGTTACAGCAGACTAAACTGACTCACCACTTCATTAAAATGTTGTCAATCCTTCCTTGAATAGCACAGGTTTGAACTTCACAGGTCCACTTACATGCGTGTTTTTAATAAATACAACCTGCCCTCTGTATTGTTTTGCATCAGCAGATTCAACCGACTGTGGATGAAAATTTCCATCCACGGTCGGTTGAATCTGAGAATGCAAAAGCCTCAGAAACACAGGGCCAACTGTACTACATCACTTTCTGTAAGGAACTTAAGCATCCGTGGATTTGAGCTTATGTGGGGGCTCCTGGAAACTCATGAGAGAAAAGAATAATTGTGTGCCAGTTTCTCTACCTGCAGTCTTATCCTCACAACAGCCTTGAGAGAGGGATGACCTGTTTCCATTTTACAGATAAGGCTGGGGCTCAGAAAGAAGTAGCTTTTTAAAGTCACATAATTAATTGCCAAGTGGAGGTGACAGAATTCAAGCCCACTAATCTTGTGTTAGCCAAGTATTGGCCGCCAAATGAATGAACTTCTCACTCAAACACCTGGAATGTTGAGAAACAGCAAGTGTTTTAGGCTTTCTGGGACATGAAATCTCTGCCTTAACTACTTAACTCCACTATTTTAGTACAAAAACAGCTATACATGACATGTAAATAATGAGTGAGGCCCAGTTCCAATTAAACACTATTTACAGAACAAGGTGGTGGGTCCAGGCCAGTTTGTCAATTCCTGCTTTAGGTTGTTAATCCGAGTATCAAGTGATGAGGGCTGAGCTCCTTTTTATTTTGTCCTATGTCAGCCATTCTCCTAGTATCATCTCTCAAGTTCCAGCTTTTTTTTTTTAATTCTTTTCAAAGCCTCTCCTTAGTCCTTTACACTCTATTTCCTATTGTTTTGGTTTCCATTATTGCTGGGTTTAGACCTGACCTTGATCTCTATTACCCCACTTTAAACTCTTCCTCTCCTTTTCCTCAACGATAGAACTAAGGTATACGGAGGGAACAATGAGAACTGTAAGGAGTAATGGGGATAACGTGGAGGGGAAAAGCGTGCGCTGGCTGTTGAGTGTTCATCAAGGACAGGATTTAGAAGAGAGAGGAAATCTGCAAATGTTTCCACTTTCTTTTCTATAATCTTCTTTTCACAGTCTCTGTTATTCTCTGTAACAATAAATAAAAAGTCTGTAACAAGACATTTGTGTGGTGTCCTGCTAAATATTTATTTGAACTCTTGCTTTTGTGTTTCCATCCCACTACTAGGTCTTTGGTCACCCATGTAACTTATGTCAAGATCAGGGTGGCTCTGTGCCTTTTCTACCTTCTCCAGGGCTCTGGGATACGACAAAGACCAATACATAGAAGAACGACGACAAAAAATGTGCATCATGTGAGGTCTGAGGATATATTTCTTGTGCCTCGGAGCTGCTCCAGGTCTTCTTCTTGCCTGGGACTCTAAATGGAACAGCACACTGAGTCAGTCAACTTTCTAGACTCTCCATATCCCAGGGGCTTTTTCTCAAAGTGACAAAACTTACTTTACAAACAGCAGAATGAGGTAAAGGAGTGAAATCTCCCTAATTCTGTAGTACAGAAAACCAAGGATTCATTCAATGTCAAAGATAAGGAAAGAGGGACCTGAAACAAAACTACAGTTAAGGTTCCAACTCTTTATCTCAAGGTCACTTCCAAGGAAGTGTGAAGTGAGGATGTATCCAGCAGAGGGGTAATAACTATCTAAGTGTCAGCCTAATCCATGTGGGCATAACTCAAACCCCATTGTTCATCAACTAAGACAGCAGCCTTTGGGGCTGGGAGGGAAGCCAGAGTGTATTTCAACTCTAATCTTTAAATTTTTACAGTTAATGTAAAAGAAACAACATTCTCCAGATAGCTGGGTGTCCACTTTGGATTTGAAAATAAACAGCTCTGTGTCATCCTGATAATTGAGGATATGAACCTCACCCACAAGGATGTTCTTACACAGTGAGATGCAGTAACAAGCTTTGGTGTGACAAAGAGGGGGAATTGGACTTCACAATGACTGTATTGCTACCCACTCCCAAGGACTTTCTGAATTTCTACAAAAGAGCATTATGGGTAGTGGGATGGTGGTTTAGGGATCAACCTTTGAGATTTCTGGCTGGAAGCACTCAGAATCATCAAATCAATGGATAGAAGAAACATTCTGTTTATGGCTCAAAACTATTGTGTTATGTGAGTAGAATTAGATGCACACAGAACTGTTTCTCAGGCAGCATTTTTTGGGTCTTCCTCCCAAACCACTCAGGTATTTAACACAGCGATAACACCAACTTACATTCCTTAGCACTCAAGTCATTTTTCAGGGTTGCTCTTCCATGTGAATCCTTTGATGTCTGATGAGGGATGAACTGCACTTAAAGCTCTTCCCACACTCGTTACATCTGTAGGGTTTCTCACCAGTATGAGTTCTCTGGTGTTGAATAAGGGCTGACGAATGAATGAAGGCTTTGCTACACTCGTTACATTTGTATGGTTTCTTGCCAATATGAATTCTTTGATGTTTAGCGAAATTGGAGCTCCGGCTGAAGGTTTTCCCACACTCATGACACTCGTAGGGTTTCTCTCCTGTGTGAATCCTTTGATGCTGGACAAGATGTGTGCTCTGACTGAAAGTCTTCCCACATTCGCTGCACTCATAGGGTTTCTCTCCAGTGTGAACCCTCTGATGTTTGGTAAGCGACGAGCAGTGGCTAAAGGCTTTCCCACACTCCTGGCATTTGTAAGGTTTCTCTCCAGTGTGAGTTCTTTGATGTTTAATGAGTGCTGAGGAATGAATGAAGGCTTTATCACACTCGTTACATTCATAGGGCTTCACCCCCGTGTGGATCAGCTGGTGCTGCACAAGGTGGGTGCTTCGATTAAAGCCTTTCCCACACTCACCACACTCATACGGTCTTTCTCCAATGTGAATCCTCTGATGAATGGCAAGGGATGCACTTTCGGTGAAGGCTTTTTTGCACTCACTGCACTCGAAGAGAATTCTTGTGTGAGTTCTCTGATGTTTGGTTAAATTAGCCCTGTGGCTGAAAGATTTCCCACAGTCTGCACAGCTGTAGGGCTTCTCCCCCGTATGGACCCTCTGGTGTCGAATGAGCACTGAGTGGTAAGTGAAGAGTTCACCACAGTCATTGCATTTATGAGGTTTCTTTTCCTTATAGGTCCTCTGCTTTTTCATTAAGGTAGATTTCTGTTTCAGTCTTTTTTCAAGGGTGTGGAAAGCATAGGGTCCTTTGGGAATTCTGTCTTGAGTGAGAAGGACTGACTTCTGGCCTAGGGTTTTCCAGTAAACGTCGTGCTCAGGGGCTCTCTCTTCTGGGAGTGAATTCATGTGGGTGAACATTCCTCTCCAGTGTCTCTCCTGACTTCCCTGCTGATTCTCCAACCAGTCTTTACAGTCAAGAGTTGTTTCTGTGCTGGAGATACAGACACTGTCCCTTGTCAGCCTGTCTATGATTGCAACCTGGCATGATTCTTCTTTGCAAAAATCTTGCACTGAAGTTGAATCCTTGCTTCTGGGACTAGTCTCTGAGTCTGAAAGAAATTGGAAATGTAAATTTCTTTCGTCTTCTGAGTTTGACAAAATGGTAGTTCTGTAATGGGTCAGAGTTAATGAAGGTGAAAAGCATGGCTTCAATGAGGAAGTGGATTTGACTCTTGGAAGAAGATTTGCAAAGAGAAGAAAATGGAGGGGAACGAATGTACAGAGCTATGCAGATAAATCCGTACACAATCTGACCCAGGAGGCAGAATAAGGCAAAAGATGACCAAAAAGACAAGAAGAGGGATGGAGAGGAAGTGCTATATTGCTGGCTGAGCAGGAAATGAGTATCCCAGATCAGGACAGGGGAGGAACAACCTCTAACAGAACATCAAGTGTTGTCTATCAGATACAGCCAGGCAGTCACCACTTTGGTGCAGGCACAGTGATGACTTCTAAGTTTCCAGTCACCCAGCCTTACTCAATCCTACTATGCACTCCATTTTCAGTTTAAAATCTCTCCTAAGAATGCATTTATAATGTCCCGATTCAAAAATCTATGACCTCCCTAAGATATAATGGCAAATATAAAAGACTCTGATGATGGGAGGGATTGGGGGCAGGAGAAGGGGACGACCGAGGATGAGATGGCTGGATGGCATCACTGACTTGATGGACATGAGTCTGAGTGAACTCCGGGAGTTGGTGATGGACAGGGAGGCCTGGCGTGCTGCAATTCACGGGGTCGCAAAGAGTCGGACACGACTGAGCGACTGAACTGAACTGAACTGAACTGATACCTGCACAAGGCTAAACATTACAACACTAATTGAGGTAGCAAAACTGGTAACATCTCAAATATTCTACTATAGAGAACTGATTAAATCATGGTGTATATACACAATGGAGTATGTGGAACTTAAAAAAATAGTACATTGATCACTAGATAATTGCTAGGAGGTGATCTTCAGGATACATTAAATAGACTTAAAAAACCCCAGCTCAGGATGGGGAACACATGTACACTCATGGCAGATTCAAGTCAATGTATGGCAAAACCAATACAATATTTAAAGTGAAATAAACAAAACAAAACAAAACAAAACAAAACAAAAAACTCCAGCAAACTGGAAAGGAGTGTGTTTGGTTTGCTACTTTGAGAGATACAGATATTATCGACATATTTGGTTACATTTTCCAAAATCAAGGACAGATACATGAAATACTAGAAAATAAGATTACTCAGAGAGAGCACCAGAATACAAGAGAGCAGGGACAGTAGCCAACCTCTCTGAATATTATCTACTATATATCTATTAGAATTTTTATGTTCAATATGAAATTATAAAGCCAAAATAATTTATAAAGACTATAGTTCCAAAGAATAAATAAATAGTTCAGTGAAATCCATTTGACCAGATAAATTCTTGGTTGCCTAAAAAAAGGTCTGGTAAAAAAGTCTGATAGCTTGATAGGTGGACTTCCCAGGTGGCTCAGTGGTGAAGAATCTGTCTGAAATGAAGGAGACACGGGTTCAATCCCTGGGTTGGGAAGATCTCCTGGAGGAGTAAATGGCAACCCACTCCAGTATTCTTGCCTGGGAAAGCCCATGGACAGAGAAGCCTGGTGGGTTAATGGGGTCGCAAAACAGATATGATTTAGCAACTAAACAACAACAAACAACAAAAAATGAAACAGAAGAGCAATTCAGAAACAAAATCAAGTATATAATTAAGGACAATACAAAGGTGGAATTTCAGTCAGTGAACTAAAGATAACTGGTTTTTAAAGGAAATGGTCCTGTGACTTACTAAACATTCAGAAGACAAGTTAGACCTGTCCCTCATTCCACACAGCCAGATGAACTTTGTTCATTTATTTACTCGTCTATCCATTTATTCAATGATTATCTAGTGGATATGCTAGGCTCTGGGGAAAAACAAACAGTCCTTATGTACACAAGGGGAGAAAAAAATTTAGTCTGACATCCATGAATACATATAAAAAATGCACCTTAGTAAGAAATAAAAGGCAAATGATGCTGTGAAAGATTATAAGGGGAATCCAGGGGCATGGGGGGTGAGGTCCTCCCTGAGAAGGTAAATCACTGAGCTGAAATCCAAGTAGGGCTGGGGTCCGGGTGAGTGTTCCAGGTAACAGGTACAGATGAAAAGGTGAGCCTTCCAGGTAGAGGAAATGATATGTATAGAAGCCCCAAGGTGAGAGGGAGCACTTAGGAAGAGCACAGTGGTTGACAGCATGGACTCTGAAATCAGAACGCATGAATTTAAAACCAGCTTTGTCACTTCCAGCCATGTGACCTGGCCCAAGTTATTTAACTTTCTACTTTAGCTTCCTTATCTGTAAGATGGGGCAAAAACAATACCTGCTTCATGAAGAATAAAAACAACACCTACCTCAAGGAGCATTAAATGAGGATATTTATAAAACACTGAGGACCCTAATACAGCATAGGTGCTACATAAGTTGTTTGTAAAATATAAATTGATATAAGGCTAGTATGGGCAGTGATTTCAAAGTGTGGTCTGTGGACCTCTGGGAGTCTCTAGGTTCAAAACTGTTTTCAAAATAATACTTGGATCTTATTGGCCTTTTTCACTGTCTTGAAATTTGCATTTATGTTGCAAAGTAATGGTGGTGAAACTGCCCACAACTTAGGCACAAATCAGGACAAAACACCAGATGTACCAGTAGCTGTTACATTTTCCCCTGCTGTGTACTCTCAGTTAAGGGGAGGGGGGAGCCAGTTTCACCTAAAAATGTCTATGGAAACAATAGGAAACACTATTAATTTAATAAATTAATTTTAATCTATTAAACTTTGACTACACGCCTTTTTAACATTCTAGATGATGAAATAGGAAATATTTATAATGCAAGTCCACTTATATAAAAATATGGTGCTTGTCTTGAGGAAAACCATCCATTGTGGAATCAGTCATTTTTTCCTTTTTAAATAGACTAGCACTTTTACTTGAAAGAATGACTGACAAACTATGTTATCTATGTTGGGTATCTGGCAGATATTCTCTCAAAACTGAAAAAAAGATGAGCCTACCATTTCAAAGAAAACAACTGACAGTATTTGAAAAAATGTGAGCTTTTAGGCAGAAATTAGAATTTTGGAAAACTTTTACCTCCCACTGAGAGCTTCATAGTTTCCTAATACTTAAAGGCTTTTCTGATAAGGTCAGTGGTGATACTGAAAATTGTGACTTTTAACATATTCCATAATGTGTCAATATTTGGAAGATCTGCCTAACTCAGTAAACAAGATTTTCCAAAAGATCAATAGATTTTAAGAGTATGAAAAGTTCATGGATATGGTTTCAGATGCACCTTGTACCTAACCCTTTAGGAAACTACTACTTGCCCCACTTTGGTGTATAATCAGGAGAAAAGCCAAAATTATCTCAAAAGGCTATAAAATACTCCTACTTCTTCCAGCTAAATATTGGCATGAGGCAATATTCTTCATACAGGCCAACCAAAACAATGCATCACATCAAGCTGCATTCAGAAGCAGATATAATTATAAAGCTGTCCTCTATTAGCCATATACAAAAAGACCTGCAAAAATGTAAAACAATGCCATTCTTTTCAATAAATTTTTGTTGTAGAGAAATAATTTTTATTTAAATTGTGTTATTTGCATTAACATGTAATGGGTTTATAATTGTTATTTCTAAATTTATCATACAATAGTTTAAAATCTTTCTCACTTTTAATTTCTAATATGGTAACTACTGGTAGATATGACCCACATAAACAAAAGCATGCTAAGATTCTCAACAATTTTGGGAGTTAAATAGGTTCAATGATGCTAAAACCATTAAAGAGTTGCTAAGATAAGGTACAAAATCAGAGGGAAAGTAGGTATGAAGCAGGGCTGGATATTATGAGTAAGGGTCAGATTTTACAAGCGTCTATAGGCCTCTAGGATTTTGGTGGTCATCCTAAGAGCAACAGGAAGCCACGGACAAGCCCTAAGCAAAAGGGTGACGCCATCAGACTTGCATTTTGAAAGTATCACTCACTGCCACATAAAGAATGGAGTTTATAGGGGTAAGGGTGGAGTCAGGGAGATGACCTCAGATGAAAGGGAGACAGAGAGATGTTAATGATGAGGAAATACTTAGAAGTGATCAGATAAACACAAGGATGAACTGGATAAAGGCAAAGAGGTTATGTAAAGATTGTTCAGATTTCTGACATGTACAATTTGATAAGCAGCAAGTGCCTTAATACAATTATTGGAAGAGGATCCTGTTAGGGGGATGAAGAATTTGGGCACATACCAGGCACTGAGTTTTCAACATGTTGTACTGTAGCATCTTTGACATAAACAAGTAGAGATAGCACGCGGGATCTTAGTATCTTGACTAGTGACTGGACCCATGCCATGGCTCCTGCATTGTAAGCAAGGAGTCTTAACTACTGGACCACCAGATGCTAAAGAAGTCCTGACTTCTTTAGCATCCCATGGGATTGTTCTTTCTGGAGACCCCCATCTATCTGACTCACCTGAGCAGCTGCTTTTGGGGGCTTTTCTCTCAAGCAGCAGTGGTTCTTCTCCATTCTCCAAACTGTGGTTCTCAGGTTTGGAAACTGGAAGCCCTGCTCATTAGAAAAATTTAAAAAAAAAAAAAAAAGGGAACTTAGCTCTTGGTGATGGGTATAAAGCTGTGTCCCAGAGCACAGCCCCAACCCCTGGATCCACAAAGACAAGACACCATAGGAAGTTCTGGAATAAGGGAGGTGGAAGCCTATAAATGAAGCTTAAAACATGCGCAGCAAGAGTCTGGGCACAGTAAGGAGTCACACACATTTGAGAAGACAAATATTTAGCCTGTAAAAAATGGAAAGAAAAAAAAAAAAGATTTTCTCACTTGTTTATTACGGGAGTCCCAGGGAGACACTGCTCATCAATCCTCAGCTCAGGGAAAGAGCTGGGTGAAGTGGGACCCCTGCAGCAGCACCATGAGCCTGGGGGTCTATGACTAGTTGTTTCTGATGTTTTCCTTTCTTTTTTTCTTCAGTTACTAGAACCCACTTTCTTACTGAATTTATTACATGAGATTTGGGAGGAGCTAAGATAGTTCCTTCCACTACTCATACAAACACATACATGTACATGCATGTGTATGCATGGACACACTTGCACACAAACACACCACACAGAGGTGGACACAGGATCCAAACTGGCCAGAGTGTTCTCTATTTCCCTGGCTTGAGTAACTGTCTCATGATGGACACATGAGCTTATCTGCTGAAACTCCCAGGACAGAAGCCCTCTTTCTTTCCTCAGCTCTGTAACTGGAAGGACGTAACACTAGAGGCGCTAAAGGCCATCTCTGCCCACAGGGAGATTCGGGAAAACCTATGGCACGTCATTAAAAAATAAGCAGGTGAAAGAAACTCCTGACACCATACCTGATTCCCTTCCAAGCTAGTGTGAATTCAGTTTTTGTCACCTGAATCCAAAGACTCCTAATAAAAGAAAACAAGCCTAGACCTTTCACCAAGACCCTAGAGCATACACAGATTCTCTCTGGGCCCAAAGGGACCAATACTTTTTCTGGCTTTGTTAAGCTACTTCACTGTCAATAAAACAATGAGGTCCCCATAAGCAGGTCAGCAGTCACAACGAGAGTCTGTCCTTACAGAGTGAGACCAGGTTCCTGTAGTTCTCCAGCATCACGTCCCTCTGGGCGGGATCCAGCCTCCCCCACTCCTCTGGGGTAAAGTCCATGGCCACATCCTTGAAGGTCACTGATGCCTAAGACACAAAACATACTTCTGTTTACCATCCGTCTCTTCGCAGTCTCCCTATCACCTCTCAGTTTCTGCTGGTCCTGGAGTAAGTGCGTAGATGTATTCAACAGGGGGAATGACTGCAGTAAGAGACAACCATTCTCATGTGTCCTGGACTTTCCATGTAAAGTCGCTGGGTAACAATTACGTGCCAGGCACACTGTCCAAGATCCAACATGGGAATCAAAAGAAGACCATGGTTTCTGCACTGAGAGACTATCATTTTTTCTGGGGAATAAAGAATTAAAACAGGAACCAATGAATCAACAAAACAGTTTGGCAAAGTAAATGAAATACAGGCAGAGACAAAAAGCACATCTGTATAATTCTCCTTGGGAGTCCTCAATAAAAAATTTGAAAGATAATTTACACAGAACTTGTGACTGGACAAGCTCAGTGAAGCATGGAATCAATTCAAAGCAAGAAGCATTAAACTGGAAAATGACAGCAACAGATTAAGAAAGGGTACAGATATAAAATGTAAATGTTCATATGTAAACACCTTAGGACTGAATTAATCTAACACACAAAATACAAAAACTCATTAGAAAAAGATATATACCAGTACTGAAGGTTTCTCTTTAAGCGATAGAGAATGGTAATAATATTCCACATTGTTGAAATAAATATACCAAATGCTATAACTTGATAGAAAACCACTTCTATTTAAATATCCATAAAGCATTTGCAAAAGTAATGAAGTAAATGTTAATAAATTCCAAAAGAGAAATGAAAAAGCAATAACTGATGGTAATTGAAAAAATTAATTACAAAAATATTAAAATTTCAAAATAATGAAATAAAAGGCAAAAATCAATGTCATAAGGCTAAAATTGTACTCAGAAGAAACACTTCCATTTCATTAAAAAAAATTAGTAGAATTAAGTGAACAAAGCATACAAGTCAAATTAGAGACAGAATGAGGGAAAACAGAAGGAATTACAGGATAAAAGCAGAAATTAAGGGGAAGAAAATCAAGAAAAATAAGGGACTGGGAAACATGAATAAGAGCAGTACGTTATAGTACTATAACAACATCAACTTCCTGATTCTGGAAAAAGAAAGTAATAAATGAAGTGAAATGTTAAATCCTGGAGAATCTGAATGGAGTACATATATGAGAAATCTTTCTACCACTTGCTACATAAGTCTCAAATTATTTCAAATAAAGTTTCCCAAAATGGAACTAACCTTAGAGACTTAAAAAAATTTAGGAATCATCCTTAGAAAATATAAAAATCATTAATCAGCTACTAAGTAGACAAGATACTATGAGAAAAAATGACTTTGATCTTCCAATCTGCCTATCTATAGCTAAACTGACAGTGGAAATTAACTTCCAAACCATTAAAAAAAAAAATCGGAAAACCAAACAAACAAAAAAAATCAGAAAAACAAAATGCAAACTACTGCACAAAAGGGAGAAAAAATATAGAAGGAGAAAGCACAGTAAACAGAATTACAAAAATCACACAGCAACAAAAATGTGAAACACACAAGCAATTATATTAATATGAATAAATTCACTTCCCTTATAAAAAGGTTTCTTAAAACAGACACATCCTCTTTACAGAAAAGAGATCCAGACAAAACCCCCAAAGTTGGGGACTGGGTGGGTGGCTGGGGAAATGGAAGGAAACACAGTATACTACATGTCTGAATATAGTAGTTCAAGTCCAACGAAAACATATGGAAAAATATACACCAAACTGTTATCCTCAGTAGGGAGAGGTAGCAAACAATTTGGTGAGGTCAGTATGCATACTATACTTTTATATTTATACATGTCTGTGCCTTTCACCTGGTTACTGTGAGCAAAATTTTAAAACATTAAAAAAAAAAAATCTGATAAGTAAAAGATCCACAGCCCAGGCAAATTTTAATAAGAAAGACAGTTGCAATATTAGCATCAAACAAAATCTAATGCAATACAAAAAGGACACACGGAGAATTTTCAAAATTTCCATAAAAGGTTTAATCCATCCTGAAGCTGTAACAACTCTCGAAACTAGTCTCTTGTTGAAATGTATTAAGCGTTCACCCTTCTTCTGGTGCTTTATACCCTGACTGTCCTCTGGCTGCCATGCCTAGCCACGTTTAGTCCACACAGTTCAGGCAGTCCTAGCTCACCTCTAACCCACGGGTGGGATACAGGTTTACATGTGTGCTCAGGTCTATACTCTGATCATCACACTCAGATTTGGTGAATAATGGTCCAAGGAAGGGTATAATACCCATTAGAGTTAACTTTCAGTACTTCTGGAATCTGGAACGACTAGAAAGGAAGATGTTCTTTTCCTCTGATTTTCAACATAGGAAGATGTAAGCTTAAATTTGTTAGGGGCCAGCCTGCACTAGAAGAAAAGACTGAGTGCAAAACACAGAGAAAGGAAAAGCTGACTGAAATGGAGAAAACAGGTTCTAATGTCACTGTCTGAACTTAATTTTAGCCAGACCTGGATTTTCCCTTATAACTGTCAATAAACTTGCTTAGGCCTGTTTGAATTGAGTTTTCATTAGCTGCAACTTAAAAAGCTTCTTGAGTGATAAAATCTTCAATAATCATATAAGATATTCAAGAAACCAACGGACGCCACCAAGTACACAAGGATTCTGAGAAATCACTTTGCTAAATGGTAGGAATGTGCCAGGCCCACTTTTCACACTCTGGATTAAAGCAGCCAAGACAGAGGCTAGTGGAGGAATCTTTGGGTTGTGGTATGACACACATCAGGGAGAACTCTTTTCTCCTACCCAAGTTTAATAAAAATTAAAAATTTTTGGACATGCAAAGAAAGTTGAAAGACTATTATACCAATCACCCATATATTACAACTATCACTTATATCCAACAATTCTAATATATATATATATTTGGCCACACCACAGGGCATGAGGGATCTCAGTTCACTGGCCAGGGATTGAACTCGAGCCTCCTGTAGTGGAAGCAGTCTCAACCACTGGACTGCCAGTGAAGTCCCAAATTAACAATTCTTAATATCAGCCCTTGGGGAAGGGAGAGATTGGAAAGTGAGCTGCAACTTGATAACACTTCACCTCTAAAATACCTGAGCATTCATCATCTTGGAGGGGTGATTAGAATCTTCTATAGGCTTCCTCTTCCAGTATTTCTTTGAACTATCTGAGTAATTATGTTCATAATTCACTCCAGCACTTACGGTGCTTTCTTAAATTCCTACTTAACAGTCACGTATATGCTGTTTCCCTCTACTGAAACATACATTTTAAGAAGAGTGCACCACACTATCTTTTAAAATCATTTCCAAATACCAGGCACAGAAATTAGCTGCTACATTCAAGAAGGGCAAAGCTCCTTCCATGCCTGCTGAGTGATCAAACTAGATGCACAAGATACTATGAAGAAGTAGAAAACATTTCTCACCGAATCCACTAGTCACTTGAGCCATCTCTTAGAATCAGAACTCAGCTCTCCAGATGGGCTCTAGCGGGACACAGAAACTCCACTTCAAACAGAAGAGAGCGTGTCCACGATCTGAGAGATAAGGTGAATTTCAATAATCAGCAGAGATCCACTCACCTGCGACCTGGCCATGAGGCGCAAAGCTGCCACTTCTCCCTCTTCTGTGCAGTTTTCTTGGGAAAAGGGAGAATCCTGGGGAGGCAGAGCTAAAAGCAAGAAAGCAGTCATGATAGGACCCAAATATATCTCGTGATGCAGATCTGCAGGTTTAAAACTCCTGCCTCTGTACTACTGGTGCTCCTTACAGACACTGCTACTGAAGGGATCCCAATCTGGAAATAACTCAGGAACGCTGCTCTTCGGGGCTTCAATTCATTCAGCTGCTGTTACCCTAACAGATCCTGGAAGACAGCATCCTCTGAGCCTGGAAATTAAAAGTCCCAGCCACACCGACCCCCCGACCCCCGCCCCAGGCTTGATCTACATAGGAAAAACAGGCTCAACAGCTCTGAAAGAAATCACTCTGCAACCTTAGTCCAAAGGTAGACTGCTGGATCCCACCTCCAAATAATTATTATTACTTGAGACTGGGGTAGAACTTAGAAATCCAACAAGCAGGGGTGGGGGAGGAGTGTAGATTTGATGTAGGTCACAGAGAAAACTTCAAGAAAGCCTTGATTTAGGAGAACTGGAAGCCAGTCACTGACTCCTATGCCTCGTGTCTCCTCTGTAAGACAAAGGATCTGCTCTACCGAAATCAAAGAGTTTTTGTGCAAAGTGGAAAAATAGGTGTGGAAAATGCATGCGTGCTCAGTCGTGTCCGACTCTCTGCGATCGCATGGACTGTAGCCCGTCAGGCTCCTCTGTCTATGGGATTTCCCAGACAAGAATACTGAAGTGGGTTGCCATTTCCTTCCCCAGGGGATCTTCAAGACTCAGGGATCGAGCTTTTCTCTCCTGTGTCTCCTGCATTAGCAGGCGGGTTCTTTACCACTGAGCCAACTGGGAAGATGTGGAAGATACTTTTGTTTACCAAAAAGCTAAACCGTCGGACCCACTGATGAAGCTAGGATGGTATAACCACCCAGGAGAAGAAGAAGGTGTGACACTAAGTGAGAGGCTATGCCCAAGCCTCAGCAGCAATTAATAACATTTCGCTCACATTTTGAGGGAGGCTTTGAAGGGTCTCCTGTGCACCCAGCTGGAGTGGGAAGAGAGGGGATCCCACAGCAAGCTCTCCACTCTCATTCGAAGAGCCCGTCCGTCCCCAGACAAAGGAGCCAGACAACACTGACTCCCGTTCATCAGGAAGGATTCGGCCCGGCCCCCAGCACAAGTTCAACACCAGCCCCTCTCACCTCTCTTCCCGGGCGTTTCGGCCACATTAGTCTCCATGGCCACCGCCTCCTCCCGGCCGCGAAGGTTCTGCTCTCCCCCCAGCGCAGCCCGCTCGGGGCGGAGGGGCGGGAAGCCCCGAGGCCTCGTGATCCTCCTTCCCGCCGCCCCTCGGGGGGCTCCTCCAAAAGGCTTCGCTCCGTCCCGAGCCGGCTCGGCCCTCGAAGCTGGCACCTGGAAAGCCGGGACAAGCATCCCTGAGGCTGGGCGCTAGCGCCTCGCGCTGCCGCTCCGGGACCGCGCGGCAGGAGCACCAGCGCCCGGGCCGCCGCCGAGGGGCCGCCGCGCAGACCAAGCCCCCCACCCGCCAGCCCGTCCCGCGCCCCCGGGCCTCGTTCCTGCCCTCGACGCCCCTTCCTCCAGCGCGCACTCCAGCCCTGATCGGTGCAGACAGCTGCCCAAGGGGCACCGCCGAGGCCGAGTGAGAGAAGCGGTACCTGAGCGACAACTCACCTCCCACCACGGCCTCACAAAGGCTACGAACTTCTCGGGCCAGCGGGACCGCGCATGCGCAAGAGCAGGGGGTTAGGCTGGCGGGCCTCGTTCGGTCCCGGAACTACGCTTCCCAGAAGGCCCCGGGCGCGGCCAGACTCCCGCGCCTTAGCAGGTGGGAGCACGCGTGGCGCGGTTGGGGGAAATCCTAGGAGCCGCGGGCTGCCTCCGTCTCGCGAGAGTAGTGGGCGCTTAGCTCATGCGGGATCCCGCGGACACGCAAAAGAGCAAACGGCAGAACCGAGATATTGCAAGTCCCGCGCTCTGTCTCCACGTGGCGCTGCTGAGGCGTCCCACTTAAGACACTCCAATGTAAGATGTTCAGAGTACTTGGCTTTCCCCACATTCGTCTCCTTTCTCCCAAACTCATCCTTTGCCGTCAAACAGTGTGAAAGGTGTATTTGCAGACCGATGTGTATGCGTTCGTAGACTACTTGTAATACTGAAAATTCACACATGTGAGATGGGTGAGTTGAAAAGATTCAACCAGTTTCAACTGGCTCAACAGATTTGAGCAACAGGTTCTCTGCAAGCATAAAAATTAAATTTATCAAAGGAGGTGTTCCCTTAAGGGAGCACGATTAGTCTCTGTTAATGGGCTTCCCTATAGCTCAGTTGGTAAAGAATCCGCCTGCCATGCGGGAGACCTGGGTTCGGTCCCTGGATTGGGACAATCCCCTGGAGAAGGGAAAGGCTACCCACTCTAGTATTCTGGCCTAGAGAATTCCATGGACTATAGGGTCATATGGAGAAGGCAATGGCACCCCACTCCAGTACTCTTGCCTGGAAAATCCCATGGGTGGAGGAGCCTGGTAGGCTGCAGTCCATGGGGTCGCTAAGAGTCGGACACGACTGAGCGACTTCACTTTCACGCATTGGAGAAGGAAATGGCAACCCACTCCAGTGTTCTTGCCTGGAGAATCCCAGGAACGGGGGAGCCTGGTGGGCTGCCGCCTGTGGGGTCGCACAGAGTCGGACACGACTGAAGCGACTTAGCAGCAGCAGCAGCAGGAGGGTCATAAAGAGTTGGATGTAACTGAGCAACTTTCACTTTCTGTTATTGGACAAACCTAGGCACTTCAAACTTTTGTCTACACTGTCCCTCTTCTTCTCAGTGAATAATATCACTGCTTACAAATCATTTGCAAAAACCAGAACCTGAATATCCTCAACTCTCACTGTTTATTCATCACCAAGTCCTATTCACTGTGTTCTTTAAATCATTCTCCAGTTTGTTCATGTTTCTCTTTTCCTTTCAGTATTACCTTAGTGTAATAGTGGAGTGGGTATCCATTCCCTTCTCCAGGGGATCTTCCTGACCCAGGGATCAAACCTGGGTCTCCTGCATTGCAGGCGGTTTCTTTAATGTCTGAGCCACCAGGGAAGCCCCATTACCTTAGTTCTAGACACCGACGTTTCTCTGGTGTTAAGGTACCAGCCTCCTAGCTGATTTCTGTAAGTCAAGTTTGCTTTCCCACCAGTTAGCCACATGTTCTGGCTGGTGATCATTCTAAAGTTAAGAATAAGATGTTACATTCCTGCTTAAAACCCTTCAATGGTTTTCAAAAACTTTTGGGGAAAAGATTTTTAGTTCCTACCATAAGGCACCCCCTGGGATTTCCCTGACAGTCCAGTGGTTAAGACTCCTCACTTCCATTTCAGTGAGCGCAGAATCAGTCCCTGGTAGGGGGAGTAAGATCCTGCAATTCACAAGACACGGCAAAAAGAAGAAGAAGGTACTCCTTATCCAGTTCCCATTTTCCAAAGTGGTTCCCATGATCTGAGCCTCATGGTATTCACACCTTTGTGTTATCCGCTCTCTGACCTTGAGTGTGAGTAGGAGTTCTGACTTAACTTTTAACCTATAAAACGGAACAAAGGTGACACGATTCTAATGCTTGTTTTGCTAGGAGAATCCTCCTTGCTGGCATTGGTGAAACAAGTATGATATTGGGGAAATCTGCAAGACAAGAAACTGTCAGCCCAGAAAGACAGATGAGGGCTAACGCCTGCCAACAACCCCCAGATGCTTGGAAGTGGATCAACCCTAGTAGAGTCTTCACATGAGAAACCAGTCTTGGCTGATACCTTGACAGCCCACTGCAAGGACCCAGCTAAGCTGTGCCTGGACCTTCATCCACAGATACTGTGAGATAACAAATGTGTGCCATTTTCAGCCACTAAGTATGTAGTAATATTGTTAGATAGAAAACGGTAACTAACACAGCATCCCAATGTACATGGCTAGATCCTTGTCCCAAACCCAACCTGGGTGCCTCTGGAAGGAGGGAGGTTGTTGAATTAAGAAATGAATGAGAAATGGATTGGAGACCCTCTGGGAGACAGATGGCTACAGTCTGCCCTAGGGTGTGTGTGCGGCGTGTCTAGATGGGGATGGAATGGTAGCAGTGATGAAAAGCTCCAGATGCCACGAGGGGACTCAGGGATGTGCTTTGGGAGTGGGGGTGTTTTCTGATGTCTTGTGTGCTCCTTTCTACTCTCTCTGACATCACTCTGGGAAAATCTTTATCCACTCACCATAGCACAGGGTAACCTTATAGCTGGGCTAGGAGAGGAGTAGATACTAACAGATACAAGCAGCTCCACTTCCAAAGGTTTTATTCACCTTTGTCGCACCCTGATCCACATGAACACCCAAATACGTATGCACATGCAGGAACATACATGCAGTCAGCCAGATGATTACTGCAAAACAGAAGTGAAAATAGATTTATTATTATATAAGATCATCTGGTAGGAAGAGGGTAATAAACAGGGAGTGGTCTTGACCATATTTTAACACCATGGATTCTCTGCTTTGAAAATAACTCAAATTCCTTTGATTTCCCTGATGGCTCAGCTAGTAAAGAACACACCTACCAGCGCAGGAGATGCAAGACACACAAATTTGATTCCTCAGTGGAGAAGATCCCCTGGAGAAGGAACTGGCAACCCATTCCAGTATTCTTGCTTGGGAAACCCCATGGACAGAGGAGGCTGACCGTCCACGGGGTGGTGAAGAGTTGGATACAACTAGCATTGGAGAAGGAAATGGCAACCCACTCCAGATTTCTTGCCTGGAGAATCCCAGAGACAGGGGAGCCTGGTGGGCTGCTGTCTCCGGGGTCGTACAGAGTTGGACACAACTGAAGCGACTTGGCGGCAGCAGCAGCAGCAACTAAACAACAGGTCTTGGGTCAACCAATGGTCACATCCTCTTGTTGAAGTCCTCTAACAATAAATAACAAAGAAGGACTTCTGACAACCTCAAAGACTAAACATGGATCACTTACAAGACAAAAAAAAAAAAAAAAGAATGATTTGTTTTGTTCAATGAGTGCTAAAACCCCAGTGTCAAAAGCAGTGCCTGGGACTTCCCTGATGGTCCAGTGGTTAAGACTCCATCTGCTGATGTAGGGGACAGTGGTTTGATGTCTGGTCTGGGAAGATTCCACATGCCTGCAGGACAGGTGCTACAACTCCTGAAGCCTGTGCTCCGGAGCCCATGCTCTACAGTAGAAGCCACCCCAATGAGATGCCCACACACAACTACAGAGTAGCTTCCTCTCATCACAACTAAAGAAAAGCCTGTGGGCAGCAATGAAGACCCAGCACAGGCAAAATTAAATTAAACAAATTTAAAAAAACCCAGTTCCTGGCATTTTGTGGTCCCTCAGTGAATAACTGACTGAGTAAATCTGACTTGTCAGTAGCACTGACTACAAAAAGAAAAGGATCTTTTCAAATTGTAAAAGATAAAGCTTTCAATCTAGGCTTTTACGTGTTACTTTCATGTAACTGAGGGTGCTATTTAAAACTTCTGCTTTAGGGCATCGTCACCCTGTTTATAGTAGGTCTCGGTGTAGTTTTGTGGGCCGTGGTTTCAATGGCAATTTAATCTTCAGAGCCTTTGTGGTACTATTTTGGTTAGCTTGGTTGATCTGGTGCTGCTGGAGCTCTACCTGGTCCCTGCCGATGCTGCCTGAGTGGGTGGAAAGGGAGTGCAACTGGATGGGTAGGGGATCGTCTGCCCGTGAGGAAGAGGAACTTCCTGGGGAGAGTGCTTTGTTTGGTGGCACCTCCCTGCCAGTACCAGTAGCACCCAGCCATCTGGTGTCTCTAGGGGTGTTTGTGTATGTGTGTGTGTTCGAGGGGCAGTGGGGACTCCCAGGACCATCTGGGACAGAGTGTACTTCCTGGACCTCTGCCAGTGCCACCTGGAGCCTGGTTTCTCTCTGCGGGTTAGTGGAGTCTCAGGTTTGCGGGGGACAAAGAGGGTTCTCAAGTAGGATCCCCCACTTCACCCTGACTTCAGCTCTAGGTGGGGGAGAGGAGACTCAAGTCCAAGGGGTAAAGCAGCTTTCTGTCTGGGTGAGGTGGCAGTCGCTGGCTGAAGTGCCGTGATGAGGCCGCAGCGTGGTCCGCTGTGAGTTCCCACCGGAGGTCTGAGCTGAGTGTGGGGCGTGTGTGTGCCAGGAGTCACCATGCTTGTTATTTCTGCCTCAGGCAGGTGGGGAGTCACTGGGTAAGAATGGATTTTCTTGTTCCCGAATTTAAAGCTCAGAATCTCGCAAAGCTATGAGAAGCATTCTGTGTGTGAGTGACCCTGGCCAAGAGCTCACTCCTTCCAGCTGACATTAGGAACAAAAGCCTTTGCCTAACGTGAGCTGTTCCTAAGTGAATGAACAAACAGTTTAGTTATTTTCTTTGCATTCACGAGACTCAGGTTCTCAGCCAGGAGTGGTTTTGCCCCCAGAGGGGACAGTTGCCAGTGTCTGGAGACATTTTTGCTGTCACCACTTGGGGAGAGAGTGTCACTGGTTTCCAGAAGGTGCTGGTTTCCATGGGGTGCTGCTGAGCCTCCCATAGTGTGCACAAAACAGCCCCCCTACCCCCTCACAATGGCAACAGTGCAAGGCTGAGAAACCCTCATGTTGGTGGCATGCCATGGCAGCACATGACCACCAGGTGGCAGTCATGCCTGCTGCTAAGATGTTAGATCACAGGCGCTCGCCAGCCCCAGGTGCATTCTCCTGGGGCTCAGTTGTGTCTGACTCTTTGCAACCCCACGGACTGTATCGCCCACCAGGCTTCTCTGTCCATGGAGTTCTCCAGACAAGAATACTGGAGTGTGTTGCCATGCCCTCCTCCAGGGGATCTTAAAGTACGATATAAGGGTTCCTCTGTTCCCCTGCAAGGCTTACCCTTAAAGAAAGGAGTTTGGGACTTCCTTGGTGGTCCTAAGGGCTTCCCTGGTGGTGCAGAGGTTAAAGCGTCTGCCTGCAATGTGGGAGACCTGGGTTCGATCCCTGGGTCGGGAAGATCCCCTGGAGAAGGAAATGGCACCCCACTCCAGTACTCTTGCCTGGAGAATCCCATGGACGGAGGAGCCTGGAAGGCTGCAGTCCATGGGGTCCCGAAGAGTCGGGCACGACTGACCGACTTCACTTTCACTTGGTGGTCCAGGGGTTAAGAATCCAGCTGCCAGTGTGGGGGGACACAGGTTCTATCCCTGGTCTGGGAAGATCTCAGCCGCAGGGCAACTAAACTCATGCTCTGCAACAAGAGAAGTCACTGCACTGAGAAGCCTGCACACCACAATTAGAGACTAGCCCTTGCTCACCACAACTAGAGAAAGCCTGCGCACAGCAACGAAGATAAAAATAAAATAGCACAGCCGAAAATAAAAAAGAATTGAGTTTGAATCTGTGTACCTATTCAGAATCTTTTCTCATGTATGTGTGTCTGTGTATGTATACATGTGTATGTACACACACATGTCACCAGTATTGTACTGTTTCTTTTTACAACTCATTTCTTTTTTCTCAACATTATACTCTGGATAACTTTACAAGTCCTCTTGAGCTACCATGTGCTTTAAATGGATGCATAGTGTCTCGTGTACTATAGTTTATTTATATATATTATGTATAATATTTATATATTATATACAATATTATAATATATTAATTATGATATATAATTAACATATCAATCATGATATAAATATATAATTTACACAACATATTATATATAATATATATTATTATATATTATATATAAAATTATATTATAAATACTATAATTATTTATATATATTCTTATTGATGTGCACTTGAGTTCTTACCAGTTTTTTTTCCTTTCTTCCAAATGCAAGCAATTCTGTGATTATCCTGCTGTTGCTGCAGGATAGGTTTCCAGAAATGTGATGAGTCAGAGTGCATGAAAGGTAGAATCTTGATGACTCAGAAGCACTGATTTGTGCTCCAAAGTGCCAGAGCGAATCCATTTCCCCATAGTCTCACCTATATTGGTATCCATTAGTATCTAATATCTATATTGAATACTGTCTTTTTTTTTTTTTTTTTTACTTTTTAGCTGTGCTGTGTGACATATGGCCTCTTAGTTCCCTGACCTGGAATGGAACCTGAGCCTGCTGCATTGGAAGTGCAGAATCTTAACCCCTGGACTGCCATGGAAGTCCTCAATATTTGATTATCTTTAATTCATATTGTATTGTATTATTCTTATGAAGTTGGATTTTTTTCATATCTTTTAAAATATTTTCTAATGTTTATCAGTACATTTCCCAATTTTATATTCAATTTAGAAAAATCAATTTGAAGTAGCTCTTTATATCTTTTGCTTATTATTGCTTTGTCTGAATTTTGATTTTGAGTAAGTGGTGATCAGTTCAGTTCAGTTCAGTCACTCAGTCATGTTCAACTCTTTGAGACCCTATGAACTGCAGCATGCCAGGCCTCCCTGTCCATCACCAACTCCTGGAGTTTACCCAAACTCATGTCCATTGAGTAGGTGATGCCATCCAACCATCTCATCCTCTGTCATCCCCTTCTCCTCCTGCCCTCAATCTTTCCCAACGTCAGGATCTTTTCAAATGAGTCAGCTCTTCACATCAGGTGGCCGAAGTATTGGAGTTTCAGCTTCAACATCAGTCCTTCCAATGCACACCCAGGACTGATCTCCTTTAGGATGGACTGGTTAGATCTCCTTGCAGTCCAAGGGACTCTCAAGAGTCTTCTCCAACACCACAGATCAAAAGCATCAATTCTTCTGCACTCAACTTTCTTTGTAATCCAACTCTCACATCCATACATGACTGCTGGAAAAACCATAGCCTTGACTAAATGGACCTTTGTTGACAAAGTGATGTCTCTGCTTTTTAATATGCTGTCTAGGTTGGTCATAACTTTCCTTCCACGGAGTAAGTGTCTTTTCATTTCATGGCTGCAATCACCATCTGGAGTGATTTTGGAGCCCCCCCTGCCAAATAAAGTCAGCCACTGTTTCTACTGTTTCCCCATCTGATTGCCATATTTGCCATGAACTGATGGGACCAGATGCCATGATCTTAGTTTTCTGAATGTTGAGCTTTAAGAAATGGTATGGACCTAACAGAAACAGAAGATATTAAGAAGAGGTGGCAAGAATACGTAGAAGAACTATACAAAAATGATCTTCATGACCCAGATAATCATGATGGTGTGATCACTCACCTAGAGCCAGACATCCTGGAATGTGTAGTCAAGTGGGCCTTAGAAAGTATCACTACTGGAGAAGGAAATGGCAACCCACTACAGTATTCTTGCCTGGAGAATCCCAGGGATGGGGAGCCCGGTGGGCTACCGTCTATAGGGTCGCACAGAGACGGACACAACTGAAGCAACTTAGCAGCAGCAGCAGACCCCACCCCCAGGAAAGCCACTGCTAATCCCTTTCTGGAGTTATGATCCACTTTGAGAAAGAGAGAGAGCTAATTGAAAAGCTCCACCTAAAGTGGCAGATTCATAATTGATTAAATACTCTTAATCCTCATTTTGGGGATCTTTTGTAAACGTATGGATATTATTAATGAGGAAAGACAAGAATTTAACAAAAATATTTTAGTTTCTAAAGTAGCCACACATGCAGCCTTTTCATTGGTATGTGCATATTTTTCTATTTCTCTTCACATTGGAATAAGAGCAGACATTCTTAATTCTTCTAGAATTTGAGTTTTTAACATAATGAAAACTTTACATTGCATTAGTTCAACTGCAAATTTATGCCTGTATGCAGACAGTGTTTGTAATTTCTAGTGTTAAAAATAAAAGTATCTGAGACTGAAAAAAAAAAAGAAAGTATCACTACGAACAAAGCTAGTGGAGGTGATGGAATTCCAGTTGAGCTATTTCAAATCCTAAAAGATGATGCTGGGAAAGTGCAGTACTCAATATGTCAGCAAATTTGGAAAACTCAACAGTGGCCACAGGACTGGAAAAGGTCAGTTTTCATTCCAATCCCAAAGGCAATGCCAAAGAATGCTCAAACTGCCGCATAGTTGCATTCATCTCACACCCTAGCAAAGTAATGCTCAAAATTCTCCAAACCAGGCTTCAGCAATACGTGAACCGTGAACTTCCAGATGTTCAAGCTGGTTTTAGGAAAGGCAGAGAAACCAGAGATCAAATTGCCAACATTTGCTGGATCATGGAAAAAGCAAGAGAGTTCCAGAAAAACATCTATTTCTGCTTTATTGACTATGCCAAAGCCTTTGACTGGACCACAATAAACTGTGGAAAATTCTGAAAGAGGTGGGAATACCAGACCACCTGACCTGCCTCTTTAGAAATCTGTATGCAGGTCAGGAAGCAACAGTTAGAATTGGACATGGAACAACAGACTGGTTCCAAATAGGAAAAGGAGTACATCAAGGCTGTATATTGTCACCCTGCTTATTTACTTATATGCAGAGTACATCATGAGAAACTCTGGGCTGGAAGAAGCACAAGCTGGAATCAAAATTGCCGGGAGAAATATTAATAACCTCAGATATGCAGATGACACCACCCCTATGGCAGAAAGTGAAGAAGAAGTAAAGAGCCTCTTGATGAATGTGAAAGAGGAGAGTGAAAAAGTTAGCTTAAAGCTCAACATTCAGAAAACTAAGATCATGGTATCTGGTCCCATCACTTCATGGCAAATAGATGGGGAAACAGTGGCTGACTTTATTTTTTAGGCCTCAAAAATCACTGCAGATGGTGATTGCAGCCATGAAATGAAAAGACACTTACTCCTTGGAAAGAAAGTTATGACCAACCTAGACAGCATATTAAAAAGCAGGGACATTACTTTGTCAAGAAAGGTCCATCTAGTCAAGGCTATGGTTTTTCCTGTAGTCATGTATGGATGTGAGAGTTGGATTATAAAGAAAGCTGAGTGCAGAAGAATTGATGCTTTTGAACTGTGGTGTTGGAGAAGACTCTTGAGAGTCCCTTGGACTGCAAGGAGATCCAACCAGTTCATCGTAAAGGAAATCAGCCCTGGGTGTTCATTGGAAGGACTGATGTTGAAGCTGAAACTCCAATACTTCGGCCACCTGATGTGAAGAGCTGATTCCTTGGAAAAGACCCTGATGTTGGGAAAGATTGAGGGCAGGAGGAGAGGGGGATGACAGAGGATGAGATGGTTGGATGGCATCACCTACTCAATGGACATGAGTTTGGGTAAACTCTGGGAGTTGGTGATGGATAGGGAGGCCTGGCGTGCTGCGATTCATGGGGTCTCAAAGAGTTGGACACGACTGAGTGACTGAACTAAACTGAACTGAGCTTTAAGCCAACTTTTTCACTCTTATCTTTCACTTTCATCAAGAGGCTCTTTAGTTCTTCATCACTTTCTGCCATTAGGTTGGTGTCATCTGCACATCTGAGGTTATTGATATTTCTCCCAGCAATGTTTATTTCAGCTTGTGCTTCTTCCAGCCCAGCGTTTCTCATGATGTACTCTACATATAAGTTAAATAAGGAGGATGACAATATACAGCCTTGACGAACTCCTTTTTCTATTTGGAACCAGTCTGTTGTTCCACAATCATAGAAAACTAGCCAATCTGATCACACAGACCTTGTCTAACTCAGTGAAACTAAGCCATGCCGTGTGGGGCCACCCAAGATGGACGGGTCATGGTGAGGTCTGACAGAATGTGGTCCACTGGAGAAGGGAATGGCAAACCACTTCAGTATTCTTGCCTTGAGAACCCCATGAACAGTATGAAAAGGAAGAAAGATAGTACACTGAAAGATGAACTCCCCAGGTCGGTAGGTGCCCGATATACTACTGGAGATCAGTGGAGAAATAACTCCAGAAAGAATGAAGGGATGGAGCCAAAGCAAAAACAACACCCAGTTGTGGATGTGACTGGTGATGCAAGCAAGGTCCGATGCTGTAAAGAGCAGTATTGCATAGGAAGCTGGAATGTCAGGTCCACTGCTGGTGCTGCTGCTAAGTCGCTCCAGTTGTGTCCAACTCTGTGCGACCCCAAAGACGGCAGCCCACCAGGCTCCTCTGTCTCTGAGATTCTCCAGGCAAGAATACTGGAGTGGGTTGCCATTTCCTTCTCCAGTGCGCGAAAGTGAAGTCGCTCAGTCGTGCCCGACTCTTAGCGACCCCATGAACTGCAGCCTACCAGGCTCCTCTGTCCATGGGATTTTCCAGGCAAGAGTACTGGAGTGGGGTGCCATTGCCTTCTCCATGAATCAAGGCAAATTGGAAGTGGTCCAACAGGAGATGGCAAGAGTGAATGTCAACATTCTAGGAATCAGCGAACTAAGATGGACTGAAATGGGTGAATTTAACTCAGATGACCATTATATCTACTACTGTGGGCAGGAATCCCTTAGAAAAAATGGAGTAGCCATCATAGTCAACAAAAGAGTCCAAAATGCAGCACTTTGATGCAGTCTCAAAAATGACAGAATGATCTCTGTTCGTTTCCAAGGCAAACCATTCAATATCACGGTAACCCAAGTCTATGCCCTGCCCAGTAATGCTGAAGAAGCTGAAGTTGAACGGTTCTATGAAGACCTGCAAGACCTTTTAGAGTAAGGGGTGAGTTAGGGATAAAACTTAATATTCTGTCAAACAGCTAGCCAATTGAACTAACAACCTTTATTACTTAATTCCTTCCTTTCTGTTGTAACGAAATGCATGCATCCCCAGGGTCTAATTTTGGACTCTGTTATATCTAATCTTGTGCTGGTTTTAGAGTGATTTTTTTTTTTTTTTTGCCTCAGTGCATGGCATACAGGGTCTTAGTTCCCTGATCAGGGATTGAACCTGTGGCCACTGCAATGGAAGTGTGGAGTTGTAACCACTGGACAACCAGGGACATCCCAAGTTTTTATATTTAGAATGTAGTTGGAGATACAGATCCGAAAGTGTGAGCTGGAGATGTCAACTTGTCCACTTGGTAACTGAAGGTTAAGGAAGGGGTGTACTCATTGAGGGCAGAGCATCAGCTGGGAGAGAAAGTGATCTTGGCTTGAACTGCAAAGAATTTCTTGTCTTTACAGCCAGGGAGAGGGAGAGAAGCAAGAAGAGCAGAAGGGAAAGTAGTGGCCGTGAGATGGGGCAGTCAGGAGAAAGGGGGGGAGTGTCCTTTGAAGGCTATCTAGTCATTATCCAGTTTTCTACTACATTATCTTGTTTCTTATTAAATTTTATTTTATTGAAATGTAGTTGCTTTACAATGTGGTGTTACCGGCTACGCTCTCTTGATTTAAAATTTAGAATCTTACAATAACCCTGAGAGTTAGACAAAGCAAGTCCTACTCTTGTTTTTCAGGTGAAGAGACTAAAGGATTGGATGACAAATGACATGCAAAAGTGGCTAATGAACCAGTGGCTGAGTTGAGTGCAGACTTGTCTTCTGATTCCCGACTCTTGGACATCTCTCCTTGGAAGATGACCCCTGAGCTGCCACAGGGGACATGTCGACAAACAGGTTTTTTTTTTTTTTAAGTTATTAATACTATTTTATGATGATGTATGGTATGAGTTGTTATTTTAAAAGTTGGATAATTTGGGAAAGCACATTCCAGGTAGAAAGCACGACTACCTGGAAGAATGTCATGCATCTCTGGATGGAGTACCTGGAATAACTTCATTCCTGCTGTCTACGTGTAGATGTGGTCTGCTTGCTCATTCATTCAGTCGTGTCTGACTCTTTGCGACTCCATGGACAGTAGCCCACCAGTCTCCTCTGTCCATGGGATTTTCTAGGCAAGAATACTGGAGTGGATTGCCATTTCCTTCTCCAGGGCATCTTCCTGACCCAGGGGTGGAACCTGTGTTTCCTGCAGTGACACACATATACTAAAGCTGTTCTTTTTGACATAGTCTCCTAGTGTACAATCCACTTTATATAACCTTTAAGAAACTTAATATATTGTGATCCTTCCTCATGCCTTTAAATAATGAGTAACTGGTTTTGAATGAGTTAGAAAAGCAAATAGAACAGCTTGGCAGAAGCAAACAAACCTTGTTGGGTGGATGACCTTCAGTCCTACCCAGCTCCTATGATCTTTTTATATACTTTCTATGGAACATATGCATTCACTTTTTGGAATGAACAGCGGTTCCGGAACTAAAGTCTCCACGGCTCACATCAGTAATCCCCACCGCCCTTATGCAACCCTGGAGGGCATGTGTTCTGTGCCTGGGCCTGACATGATGTTCCTGGCCCTGTGGGTCCACATGGGTTTCTAGTTTATGGGAGCAGAATGAACACACCCTTTCCCTGGTCCCTAAGAGGAAGCCACACTATTTCAAAGACGAAACTTCAGAAACCGCTATGCTCAGTTCAAGGGAACAAAAAGATAGGTTCATATGGGTGTCAGGATGGGTCCCAGGGAGAATCCAGTTTCAAACCTGACACCGATCCAGAAGGCACCCACACGAAGCCAGAGCGGGAGGGGAGCACATAACCTCAGGGTCAGTGGAAGCCCTGTTTGCCTGTTCGTGGTTGGAGCTGCAGACCTAAGGCACATTCTGCCTTGATCAGACACCACATAGCGACTGAACAATGAACAACAACCTAGATCCTGAGACTCCTGCCTGACCTAGGAAGTGTCCCTGGTGCATGTTTTCTTAGGACGTGGTCTGTCCATGTTTGAGATGCCAGGACTGAGATGTCATGCTGGGGAGAGAGCCCAGAAGTCTGAACAGACCCGGGGTGTGTGGTAAGAAGTCAGAGCAGGTCCTCCTCGGTGTCTGTCTGGATTTCTTCAGGCTGAACTTTCCCACCTTTGCCCTTGCTCCCATTTTACATTCATCTATGCTTTTTATCACCTTTGCTCTCCTCCAACTCTCGTATTTATTGTCCCCATCTTAGCATCGTCAGGGAGGAAGACATCTGGAAGCATCACTATGAATAAAGCTAGTGGAAGTGATGAAATTCCAGTTGAGCTATTTCAAATCCTAAAAGAGGATGGTGTTAAAGTGCTACACTCAATATGCCAACAAATTTGGAGAACTCAGCAGTGGTCACAGGACTGGAAAAGGTCTGTTTTCATTCCAATCCCAAATAAAGGCAATGCAAAAGAATTCCCAAACTACAACACAATTGCACTCATCTCATACGATAGCAAAGTAATGCTCAAAATTCTCCAAGCCAGGCTTCAACAGTATGTTAACTGTGAGCTTCCAGTTGTTCAAGCTGGATTTAGAAAAGGCAGAGGAACCAGAGATCCAATTGCCAACATCCATTGGATCATTGAAAAAGCAAGAGAGTTCCAGAAAAACATCTATTTCTGCTTTATTGACTATGCCAAAGCCTTTGACTGTGTGGATCACAACAAACTGTGGAAAATTCTTCAAGAGAAAGGGAATACCAGACCACCTGACCTGCCTCCTGAGAAATCTATATGTAGGTCAAGAAGCAACTGTTAGAACTGGACGTAGAACAACCGACTGGTTCCAAATTGGGAAGGGCTGTATATTGTCACCTTACTTATTTAACTTACATGCTGAGTACATCATGAGAGATGCTGGACTGGATGAAGCACAAACTGGAATCAAGATGGTCAGGAGAAATATCAGTAACCTCATATATGCAGATGACACCACCCTTATGGCAGAAAGCAAAAAAACTAAAGAGCCTCTTGATGGAAGTGAAAGAGGAGAGTGAAAAAGTTGGTTTAAAACTCAACATTCAGAAAACTAAGATCATGGCATCTGGTCCTATCACTTCATGGCAAATAGATTGGAAAACAATGGAAATAGTGAGAGACTTTATTTTTTTTGGCTCCAAAATCACTGCAGATAGTGACTTAAGCCATGAAATTAAAAGATGCTTGCTCCTTGGAAGAAAAGCTATGACCAACCAAGACAGCATATTAAAAAGCAGAGACATTACTTTGCCAGCAAAGGTCCATCTAGTCAAAGCAACGGTTTTTCCAGTAGTCATGTATGGATGTGAGAGTTGGACTATACAAGAAGGCTGAGTGCCAAAGAATTGATGCTTTTGAACCATGTTGTTGGAGAAGACTCTTAAAAGTCCCTTGGACTGCAAGGAGATCCAACCAGTCCATCCTAAAGGAAATCAGTCCTGAATATTCATTGGAAGGACTGATGCTGAAGCGGAAAGTCCAATACCTTGGCCACCTGATGTGAAGAACTGACTCATTTGAAAAGACCCTGATGCTGGAAAAGATTGAAGGCAGGAGAAGGGGATGACAGAGGGTGAGATTGGATGGCATCACCGACTCAATGGACATGAATGAGTTAGAGCAAACTCTGGGAGTTTGTTGGTGGTGGACAGTGAAGCCTGGCATGGTGCAATCCATGGGGTCAAAAAGAGTCCGACATGACTGAGCGACTGAACTGAACTGATCTGGGTTCTTCTGGCTGGTGTGAGAGTTAAATGAGGCAAATTAACAGGAGGAGATCAAGTACAAGTTTAATAACAATACATGTACTTGGGAGACACCCAGGAAAACTGAGCAACTTACCAAAACAGTCGAAACCCTCACTCTAAATACCATCTTCAACTCTGGTGGTTTAGATGGTAAAGATTCTGCCTGCAATGCAGGAGACCTGGGTTTGATCCCTGGATCAGAAAGACTCTCTCGGGAAGGGCATGGCAACCCACTCCAGTATTCTTGCCTGGAAAATCTCATGGTCAGAGGAGCCTGGCGGGCTATAGCCCATGTGGTTGCAAAGAGTCAGACACATGAGTGACCAACACTTTTAAGTTAAAGACAAAAAGAGGATGTTGTGGGTAGTGGTTTGGGATTTCAGAGGGAAGGAAGTCAGTTTACAAGAAGATGGAAAAGTGAATGTTTGATAAACAAGTGTTTGCTGGGCCAGTGCAGTCAATAGGATGCTGAGTGGAATTCCAGCAAACAGACTCAGCTGGATTCCTCCCTGTCCCACACCTAGTTCTCACTGTAGTTATCTCTGGTGACATTTCCCTTCCTGGAACAGGCCCTCGCTCTACATTCTTTCATACTGTTCAGGTGAGGTAAACAGATAGACTTCTTTTTTAAAAAACTTTCTAAATTTTATTTTTGACTGCTCTGGGTCTTTGTGAAGCTCTGCGTGAGCTTTCTCTAGTTGCGGTGAACAGGGGCTACTCTTCCTTGTGGTGCGAGCGCTTCTCATTGTGGTGGCTTCTCTTGTTGCAGAGCATGCACCCTAGGGCGTGTGGGTTTCAGTAGTAGCAGCACACAGTTCAGTAGCTGTGGCTTGGGGGCCCTAGAACGTGAAGGCATCAGTAGTTGTGGCATACTGGGTTAGTTGTTCCGCGGCATATGGAAATCCTGCCGAACTGGGGGTGGAACCTGTGTCCTCTGCATTGGAGGTGGACTCCCATCCACTGTACCACGAGGGAAGTCCCAGAAAGGCTTCTTGGCCTGAAATACCTTTATGAAAGTGAACAGGGCTCCTTGGAATGTGTGGTGCCCCAGCCAGTTCTGACTGGGGACTGTGCAGCTGTCCCAGGTCCAGGAAACTGGCCAAAGCTGCAGCTGTCCTGGGACCTCTGGGGTGAGTCACAGTTGAAGCCCATCTTCCATCCCCAGGGTGGGAAAGAGCATTTGTTCTATATTTTAAAAGATTTACTCATTTGGTCAGAATAGGATGTTTGGCTGTTTTATGCCTAAGCTGTGAAGGGGACTAGCATTTAGTTTGTGTAGTTACTTTGGGTTTTCTCTCATGGTTCTTAGAGTTGTTATGTAGGTTGGACAGGGCACAGTTTAAGGCATATGGTAGCCACCTGCCACATAAAGCGTTATGCTCTTGGGATGTATGTCTGGAATGTATGAGGAATGATTGGAGTGTGTGGCCTGGATCCTGGGCTCCCTGTTTCCAGGGCATTGAAAGCTCCCATGGGAGTTATTGGCAGGTCCAGCAGCTAATTATGGCCCTGAGAGCCTGGGTGGCTTGAGGATTGCTGATCAAGGGGTGCACTGTGACCACACCTCATGGGCAAACAAGAGTGACCTGGAAACAGCCCAGGGCCAGACCTTCTGTGGAAGAGGCAGGAAGTGATCCATGTGCTTCCTTAAGTTGGAGGAGGTCTGTCACTCCAGGCACAGTGAAAGCTGATTTCGGCCGGTTTTCTCTGTCCATCAGCATGAGTTTTGTAAGCTCTGTGGTAGGTGCTCATGAGCAAGCCAGAGCACCCTGTCGGGTTCACAGTCTTATTTCCTGAACCAACATGTGTGTCCCCCATCTTTGTGAAGAGCAAGCATGTGCAGCACCCCGGGACCACCCCTCCTTCCCAAGTGGAACAGTCACTACCCCACAAAGGGACCAGGGGCTTGGGGGTGAGGCTGGGGAGGGGCTGGGGTAGTCACAGCCATCCAGCTCTGAGACTTAGAGCAAAGACTCTTTGAGTCTATTCTCTTCTTCAGTTTGTTCTTTTAGTTTGCAAATTACCGGAATGATCTAAGTCTTTTCATCTTGAGAGAAAGGCAGGGCTGGGGACCCTGATGGTGACCATAGGCTGGAAAGTCCACTGGACCCACATCCCCAGGTGGCAGGAGAAGTCTGGGCTGGTGTCTGGAGGAGTGTTGGTGCCGCTTCCACCTCTGTGGTTCTCAGACCCTGGGATTTCACCAGAAAAGCTGCAGAGTGAGTTTGGAGGACTGGTGTAACTCTTCCAGATAACTCTACCCCACTTATTAAAGATAAGACTGCCAGTTCCAGAAAAGGGGAAAGGACACAGCCTCAATTAAGTATTATCCCTAGAGATGGGTCAAATTCAGATGTATAATTTTTTATTATATTATCCTTATTTATCTCAGTCTGATGCCTGCTTTTTCTTAATTTCTTTTTGAAAAATATTTATTTATTGAGCCGCGCCAGGTCTTAGTTGTGGTACACAGGATTCTCCATCTTTGCTGCCGTGGAATCTTTAGTTGGGACAGGCGAACGCTTAGTGTGGCATGTGGGATCGAGTTCCTTGACCAGGGATTGAACTTGGGCCCCCTGCACTGGGAGTGTGGAGTCTTAGTCACTGGACTACCAGGGAAGTCCCCTTTCTAATTTTTGACAGGAAGTATTAGCTAGGTTTATAAATCACAGCTCAGCAGACAAAGATGAGAAACATTCAGTGAGATTGTTTTTAAAGGATGTGTTTATTTACTTATTTTGTCTTTGACTGCACTGGGTCTTTGTTGCTGTGTGCAGGCTTTCCCTAGTTGTGGTGATAGGGGCTACGGCCATCTCACTGTGGTGGTTTCTCTTGTTGCAGAGCACAGACTCTCGGACACACGGGCTTCAGTAGTTGTGGTATATGGGCTTAGTCTCCCTGAAGCATTTGGGATCTCCCTAGACCGGGGATCGAACCCACGCCCTCTGTATTGACGGGGAGGTTCTTAACCCCCTAGACCACCCAGGAAGTCCTCAGAGAGAGTTTGGAAGCTGTTTCTTTAGGGAAAAGGCTGAGAGGCTTCCTTATCCTGAAACTGCCAGACAAGAGTCTTCGGGTGGAGAAAGTTCCTCTTGAGTTCTTCCCCCAGGGGGATGACCTTAAACCCAGAAACCAGGAAGGGGTGTGTTGGCGCTACTGTTCATGTGGCCCTGAGGGAGAGTGTCAGGTTGTGGGGTTATTCATCACAGAGTCACTCATGAAAGATTAACCATTACCTACCTGCCGACTCATTTCCTACCACCGGGGCTCAAATTCTGGGCAGGAAACCTCCCTCAATTCCAGAAAGGAAAACCAAGCTGCAGCTTGGCCCTGAGGCCCCCGATGGCAGATGTGATTCAGGGAAGAAGGAAATTATGTTTGTTTTGTGAAGAAGAAAAACATTAGTATTATGCGAGGCTGAACGGTCAGAGGCTGGTGTGGAAGACAGGACAGGGTGGAGTTGTGGGGCTCCAGTCCAGTCCAGTTCAGTCGCTCAGTCGTGTCCAACTCTTTGCGACCCCATGAACCACAGCATGCCACGCCTCCCTGTCCATCACCAACTCTTGGAGTCCACCCAAACCCATGTCCATTGAGTCGGTGATGCCATCCAACCATCTCATCCTCTGTTGTCCCCTTCTCCTCCTGCCCTCAATGTTTCCCAACATCAGGGTCTTTTCAAATGAGTCAGCTCTTCGCATGAGGTGGCCAAAGTATTGGCGTTTCAGCTTCAACATCAGTCCTTCCAGTGAACACCCAGGACTGATTTCCTTTAGGATGGACTGGTTAGATCTCCTTGCAGTCCAAGGGACTCTCAAGAGTCTTCTCCAACACTACAGTTCAAAAGCATCACTTCTTTGGTGCTCAGCTTTCTTTATAGTCCAACTCTCACATCCATACATGACCACTGGATAAATCATAGCCTTGACTAGATGGACCTTTGTTGACAAAGTGATGTCTCTGCTTTTTAATATGCTGTTTAGGTTGGTCATAACTTTCCTTCCAAGGAGTAAGCGTTTCTTTTAATTTCATGGCTGCAATCACCATCTGCAGGGATTTTGGAGCCCAGAAAAATATGTGGGGTTCCATCTGACATCAAAGGAGCAGGTGTGATGAGAGGGCTGGAGGGTGGTCTGGACTTCGTGATGGGGGACTTCCACCTCAGTCTGAGATATGGCAGGGGTCTGGGGAAGGGGAGGGGGTCAGCGGGAGAAACAGCACTTTTGGGAAAAGCCGAGCTTGGTAAAGAACCCGCCTGCCAATGCAGGAGACATGAGAGATGCAGGCTCGATCCCTGGGTTGGGAAGATCCCCTAGAGGAGGGTATGGCACTCCACTCCAGTATTGTTGCTTGGAGAATCCCATGGGCAGAGGAGTCTGGAGGGCTACAATTCACAGGGTCACAGAGAGTTGGACATGACTGAAGAGGCTTAGCACGCATGAGCTTCAGTTAAGGCAGGGAAGTGGGGAACTGTGACTAAGAATATTGGGGCACCCGGGGCACAGGGGAGAGAGGGGGGTGACTGTGGCAAGCTGGGTCAGTAGGGAATTTGGGCTTAGGAGACACATGGGACATTAGCCCCAATCTTGAGGTGCTGGAGCATTGCACCAGGGTGCCTGGGGCATGATGAGATGCGCTACAGCCCTGGGAGGTCAGGTTGAAGCTCAGGTAGCAGTGTTGTCTGGAAGAAGCTGCATCGGGCCCGGCAGTGAAGGGGACTTAGAAGTTGAGGTGGATTTCGTGGTCCTTAGAGGGCCAGGGGCCTCCAGATGGTCAGCGTTCTCCAGGCCTGAGCCCAGGCCAGATGTCTCAACTAGACCACAGTGCTCTTTCCCACAAGCTTGGGCAGATCTCAGGTACAGCAGCACAGTTGCCCCGAGAGCCAAGCCAGGAATATGTTTACTGGCCTTGGCTTTGCCAGCCTGCCCACTTCATAGATGAGGAGACTGAGGCTGAGACAGGACAAATGATTTTCCTGGATCAGGTTGGCATCGGAATGTCAGGTGTCCTGTTCTCCATGCTGCTGTGGAATGTCTGCTGGCTCAGGACTCCAATGGGCACCAAGCGTGCGGGCTGCCCTCTGGGTCAGCAGGAGAGAAGGGGCAGGCAAGGTGACCATTCGTGAGGGAGAGGCTGGCTCAGTGCCCTCGGATTGGCACCCGAGGTTGTGGAACAGGTCGGGCCGGGCAGTTACCTCCCCTCCTCCTCCCCAGAAAAATCAGAGGCTCCTGGCATGTGAGTAGACCAGTTCAGTTTCCAGAACCAGGTCATCTAGAGAAAGAAAGGAAAGCAACCCTATTTGTTAAAATTCCAGAAATGATCTGGGCCAGGAGAAGTCATCTCCTTTCCCTCCCACCTGGAGATTTAAAGCCATGAAGTGGGGCTTCTCTGCTGATTCAGTGGTGAGGAATCCACCTGCCAATTCAGGGGACTTGGATTCAATCCCTGATCCAGGAAGATCCCACATGCCACGTGGAGATTAAGCCCTTGTGTCACAACTACTGAACATGTGCTCTAGAGCCCAGGAACCGCAACTACTGAAGCCCAAGCACCCTAGAACCTCTGCAACAAGAGAAGCCACTGCAATGAGAAGACTGAGCATTGCAACTAGAGAGTAGCCCCCACTCGCTGCAAGTGGAGAAAAGCCTGTGCAGCAACGAAGACCCAGCACAGCCAAAAATAAATAAATAAATAGAATGATGAGGGAAAAACCCATGGAATGAAATGCAGGGAAACCTCTTCTTGGGTGTCTTCACCAGTGGAGAGGGGAGAAGAACCTTCATGTTGCTGAAAAGGAGCGTGTCTAGGCCATCTTGACATGCATGCTCTGTACATGTTGACAAAAAACAGGGCTGCGCCTGACATAGATTTTTACTGCCTGCCTGTCCTCCTACACTAGGCAGGACTTCTTGGTTTATTTGCTTTTATCTGGATCCTGTAGAACTCACATAGGTGGAGAGCCATGGCCGGGGGGTGGTGCCATGACTTGGACTTACCCCAACGCTAATCTCAGGGGCGAACCAGATCATCCCCATCCCATTCTGTCTCTGTTCCATTAACGTTCCAAATCCCTTGAGTGTATCTGGAGAAATCCTTGGGCACGGGGGAGCTGTAGAACAGATACAGATGGGGGCCAGGTGCCTTGGAATATCCTGGTTCTGTGATGCCCATCTGGTAGATTCTTCCTCTGCTGTCTATCCCCATCTTTCTCCTAAGGAGATAAATGCTCACGTCTTATCCTCTGGCATCTGTTACGCGGTGAATTGTGTCCCCTCCATTCATATGTTGTAGTCCTAACCTTCAGAATGTGACTAAATTTGGAGACTGGGCTTTTTCAAGAGGGAATTAAGGTAAGAGAGAGGTCATGACGGTGCCCCTCATCCAAATCTGACTGCTGTCCTTATAAATGGAGGAGATCTGGACACAGGTGTGTACAGAGGGGAGGTCATGTGAACACACGGGAGAAGACGGCCATCTGCATGCCAAGGAGAGAGCCTCAGGAGAGACCAACCCTGCTCAGACCTCGATCTTGAAATTCTGCCCTCTCGGATTGGGAGAAGATAAGCTTCTGTTGCTTAAATCAGCCAATCTGTGTAGCTGGAGGAAACCCATCACCGCATCTTATTGTTTAGTCGCTCAGTCCTGTCCAACTCTGTGATCTCACGGACTGTAACCCACCAGGCTCCTCTGTCCATGGGATTCTCCAGGCAAGAATACTGAAGTGGGTAGCCATTTCCTTCTCCAGGGGATCTTCCCAAGGATCGAACCCATGTCTCCTGCGTTAGCAGGTAGATTCTTTACCACTTAGACACATGGGAAGCCCTCATCATATCTAGGAAAACCTTAATAAGTGGGTAAAGAGACCAGCCATCTCTAGGAGCCCCTGGGCAGGTTGTGCAGCCCGAGAGGGCTGTCTGCTTAGTTTTATGTGGAAAGGGACAAGTTCTTCCTGACCCTCCTGATCGCCACTAGGCCCACCTCCTAAACCCTTCTCCTGGAATGGAGAAGGTCATATACAAAAGGTCAGAGACACAGATCTTGTTCTCAACTGTGTCCCTCCTATTCTAAGAGGTGGGAAGGGATGAAGGGCTGTCCTATTACTTAAGTCCTTACATTTTGGGTCCCTTTAAAAATTGAAAAGAAGGGACCACCCTGATGGCTTCCCAGGTGGCTCAGATGGTAAAGTGTCTGCCTGTAATGAGGGAGACCCGAGTTCGATCCCTGGGTTGGGAAAATCCCCTGGAGAAGGAAATGGCAACCCACTCCAGTATTTTTGCCTGGAAAATTCCATGGATGGAGGAGCCTGGTAGGCTCCAGTCCGTGGGGTCACAAAGAATGGGATACGACGGATTGACTTCACTTTCACTCTCACTCTGACGGTCCAGTGCTTCTACTGAAGGGGGCTTGGGTTTGATACCTGGTCGGGGAATTTAGATCTTGTATGCTATCTAGCGGGCTTCCCAGGTGGTTCTGCAGTAAAGAATCTGCCTTCTAATGCAGAAGACAAAGGAGATGCGAGTTCGATCCCTGGGTCAAGAAGGTCCTCTGGAGGAGGAAATGGCAATCCACTCCAGTATTCTTGCCTGGGAAATCCCATGGACAGAGGAGCCTGGTGGGATATAGTCCATGGGGTCGCAAAGAGTCAGACACAACTTAGCGACTGAACACATGCTATGTGGTGTGGCCCCAGGAAAGAAAAAGTTGATGACCAAAAAGTCGAACCTGTCAAGTTATATAAAGCAACATCGGCTGTGACTGCAGATCTCAGGAATCTCCGGTCCTTTCCAAACTGACCTGCCTTGGCTGAGATTATGGGGTGGGGATGGTGGTACGAATGATTCACAGAAGAATAGCTATTTCGGTTCTGGGCTGGAGGAGGAGCTGGAGCCTGGGCCATTGAGCGCGAGGACCCGGGCTCCCTGGTGGCCATCACAGTTGGCTGTCCTCCCAGCTCAGTGGAGTAATGAGCAACCGAGCTGCCTCTGGGGGAGGAAACAGTTAAAGTCCTGCCGCAGCTGCAGTCCTCTGGGCGTGGTTCTGCTGTCTGACTGGGGCTCCGGATCCTGGGCCCAGAGGCAGAGGAAGCCCAGCTTCGCAGTGGCAGACTGTTTACATGGCTGAATTGGATCTGATGGCTCCAGGCCCGCTGAGCGGGGTCCCCGCTCACCCTCCGGCCACTCTCAGCCCAGACTCTGGCTCGGCCAGTCCCGCAGAAGAAGAGAACCTGGGCTCCCCGGGGAGCCCCCCAGGGGAAACTGGGGGACAGGGCTCTGAGTGGCAGGGAGCTCCCGAGACAGAGGGCCCGGAGGAGGAGGAGGAGGTCCTATGTGACTTCTGTCTCGGGGCCAGCAGGGTGAAGGCCGTCAAGTCCTGCCTGACCTGCATGGTGAACTACTGCCCGGAGCACCTGCGGCCACACCAGGAGAACAGCAGGCTGCATGGCCACCAGCTGACCGAGCCCGCCAGGGACCGGGACCTGCGGGTGTGCCCCGCCCACCGCAGCCCACTGATTGCCTTCTGCGACCCCGACGGGCAGTGCATCTGCGAGGAGTGCAGCCAGGCGGAGCACAGGGGCCACGCCTTGGTCTCCCTGGACGCCGCCCGCAGGGACAAGGAGGTGAGTGCTGGGGTCTAGGGGAGAGGGAGGTGGGGAGGCTGCCAGGCCTCTGCCGAGGCTCCTGGGGCTGCGTTCTCTCAGCCTTGCTACCTGGCGGTACACCCAGCCTGAATGTCTCTTGCACTTGGCTTTGGATGCTGTAGTGGCTCACTCTATCCCCACTGGCCCCACTGTCCCTGAAATGCTCCCTGTCTGTCTGTCGCTCCTCTTGCTAGTTTCCTGCTGTTTCTCACTCAGCTTTCAGTGCTGATCTGTTTCTGGGGGTGGGGTATGCAAGGTGTATGACTGAGGACAGTGGTGTTCCCCTCTGGTCAGGTCTGAGTGGCAATGAATGAAATGTAAATCTTGGCAGAAATTCTAGAGAAAAGAGCCAAAAATTTCCCCTAATTTCTCTTCTTCCCTTTACCCTAAACGAGATATCAGGAGACAGGGCCCCCCTGGAGGTGCCAGCTATGAAATTCAAGACCTTGAGATGGGCTGAGATAACATAGAACTGGGAACGTCCCTCCTGGATAATGTCAAGGACCACTTCCCTTAGGGAAAATAAACCTCCTTATCAGATAGAAGCATCAGGAGAGACAGAAACACTGTGCTCATAGCCTATAATTTTATTCCCATCAGATAGGGAAACTGTTTATGGAACAACTGGCTTTTCTCTGCCCTAAGGCTGAGAGCCTGGAGAATTCTTGGGAATGGACTTAAATGCTTTGTTTCTCTTACTTGGACTTCCTACGAGCACTTTGCTTCTGGGGGGTGGGGTGACGTGCAGTTGAACTTTGTCTCACATTTCTTTCTTTCTTTTTAAAATGTTTATTTATTTAGCTGCTTGAAGCATGCCGGCTTAGTTGCATGTAGGATCTTGGTTCCTTGACCAGGGATTGAACCCTTGTCCCCTGTGTTGAAAGGTGGATTCTTAGCCACTGGACTGCCAGGGAAGTCCTGTGCCACATTTCTTGTGTCTAGATGCTGGGCAGCTCCCTTGTTGGCACTGAGCACAGTGCCTTGGCCCAGGGCTCCAGACAGCTGAGAAGGAGCTTCCTGGGAGGGGCAGGTTCCTAGCAGGGTCCCTCTTCCACGTCCTCCCTTAAGTATGGATTTTATCTGGTGTAAGTGGGAATAATTCTGGAAAGTTCTGTATCCCAGATGTCAGTGAGTCACCATTTCCAGCTCTAGAATCCACTTGTTGACTGTTCCCAGCGTCTCTAGTGCCAGGAAACGTCTGGTCAGGAGAGAGCTGGTCATTTCCACCCACTCCTCACGTTCATGGCCACGAGGAGGCTCTGGATCAACAGACAGGTCAGAGGACAAAGCTCCAGGTAATTGAGGAAACTGGTCTTGGAGCGTTGCCATGTGCAACATGCTTCCCTGGGATTTCCCCATTTGGTCCTGGGATGACTCTATGAGGTGGCGACTCTTCATCCCCACCACATTTGTCCAAGCTCATGCAGATGGCTAAGTCATGGAGTGAGGGATGGAAGCTTCTGGAAGGCCACCCACTGGAGGACACAAGGAAGAACTCCAAGGTCACAATATTATAACCTTATTTTTTTTTTTTAATGCTTCCAAAACCTGCCATACATGTAGTAAAGAGTTGAAGGCAGAGTGCATTTCCCTTGTTCAGGGTATAATATCTGAATTCTGTCATGTTTAGCTGGAAAAGGAATGCATGTACATACACAACAGAGGAACAATCACCAAATACTGCAATAGATTTTACCAGAAAAGGTCTCCCTCCCATCCTGGATCCACCCATCTCCTTCTTCAGAAGTATAATATGCTCAGTCACCAAGTCGTGTCCGACTCTTTGCAACCCCACAGACTGCAGCCTTGCCAGGCTGCTCTGTCCATGGGATTTTTTCAGGCAAGAATACTGGAGTGGGTTGCCATTTCCTTCTCCAGGGGAGTTTCCCAACCCAGGGGAATAACTACATGGGAATAACATCGATCCCCAGGGATCAAACTTGCATCTTTTGCGCTGCAGGCAAATTCTTTACCTTGGAGCCACCTGGAAAGCTCCTCTTCAGAGGTAAACACCATCATATACTCTTCCTCCTTGTTCCTTTCAGAAAATTCTGTGCCTGTAGCAACATAGATACAATATAAGTTTTAAATGTAGTGTAAGCTGGTGCGTTACAGAGACATTGAGTAGTTGTCATTCTGAGCAGGGAGAGTTGTTTAGTGAAGGGAACCCCAACCTCTGGGATCTAACCTGACAATCTGAGGTGGAGCTGATGTAATAATAGAAATAAGTGTTAGTTGCTCAGTTGTGTGCAACTCTGTGACCCCATGGACAGTAGCCCTACAGGCTCCTCTATCCGTGGGATTATCCAGGCAAGAATACTGCAGTAGGTGGCCATTCCCTTGTCCAGGGGATCTTCCCAACCCAGGGATTGAACCTGGGTCTCCCTCATTGCAGGCAGATTCTTTACCATTAATAAAAATAAAGTACACAATAAATAATAAAAATAAGTAATGTGCTTGAATCATCCAGAAAACCATCCCCCTACCTATGGAGGACTTTTCTTCCACGAAACCAGTTTCTGGTGCTAATAAAGTTGGGGGCTGCTTATATAGTACATGTGCAGAACCCCAAATTTGGACATCCCAGGAGGGAGCTGTGTCAGGTAACACAAAGGCACCCAGGACAGTTTTTGGTGCTGAAAGCAGTGGCGGTTATAGGAGCAGTGTGGTAGCCTCGGCCCCAGATCTAGGCTCTGGCCTGTTCACCGCCTCTGCTTGCGGTTCTGCTTGTTTGAGTTTTCTGCTTTTCTGCCCTGTGTCCTTGCTTTCAATTCAGAGCGAGCGAGCCCAATAATTGTGCTCTCTCTCGGTGGTCCTCACTGCTCAGGAGCCGAAAGATTTCTTGCCAGGAGACTGGCTCAGAAGACACAGTTCCTTGAGGAGGCTGCAACCTCCACCAGGATTATTTGGAAAGCCTTAACAGACCTAAGTAAGGCTCCAGAAGTTCCATCTTTCCTTCAGCCAGCCTGAACTTGCTGGAGCTACTTGCTGAAGGTCACTTTGGATGGTGTTTAGGGCTGCTTGCTAAGGCAAGCCCATCATGCAGAGGAAGCTGAGAACGGCAGGGTCAGCCACAGGGACAAAGCGCAGCCAGGACCCTGCACAGGGTCTGCATGGCTTCTCAGTTCTCCGACTGAGCCTCTTCTGCGGCTCCTATGCTCTCCAGCTATGCCTGTGGGCAAAAACTCTTGAATTTGGAAATTCCAGGTGTTCTCTGAGTATTTCTTCTGTGCTGCTGGGCTCCTAGGGCCTAGCCCTTTCCTATGGGGACTCACCTCTTCCCCTTCCTGGGGCCAACTTCCCAGGGCCCCTTAACTTAAAAAAAATTTTTTTTTAATTGAAGTATAGCTGATTTACAATGCTGTGCCAATCTCCATTGTACAGCAATGGAGTGACTCAGTTTTAACATATATATATTCTTTTTAAAATATTCTTTTCCATTAGGGTTTATCTCAGGATATTGAATATGGTTCCCTATGCTATACAGTAGGATTTTGTTGTTTATCCATCCTGTATATAATTGACATAAATTCGAGCAAACCCCAGAAGATAGCGAGGGACAGGGAAGCCTGGCGAGCTGCAGTGCATGGGGTGGCAAAGAGTTGGACATGACTGAGTGACTGAGCTGAACTGAATCCCAGACTCCCAGTCTATCCCTCTCCCTTAGCCTTCAAGAGCAGCTGGTCTTAACTCCTCTCACCTTTTCAGAACTCAGGCTCACTGCCAAGAAGTGGACATGCGTGTGTGCATGTAGTGAAGTCTGTACCACTTCTGTGACTGCTTTTCTGTTCTTTTCTGTTCCTCACTGTGTTTATCAAACATTACCGAGAGCTTTTTGTGGGCTCAGTGTGCTGCACCCTCCCAGGGAGTGTGGGCTGTAATCAGGAAGCCAAAGCAGGCCCTTGGCTCCCCAGACGTCCAAGGGTTGGGACAGCACAAAAGCTCAGCCGTGTGTTCCGAGGAGGGAGCCCCTGGCAGGTGAGGGGTGGGGGTCTTGGCAGGAGGGAAGGCCTGGGCTGGACCCCGTCTTAGACCTTTAGGTCCATTTGTGGCAGGTCACTGCATCCAACCTCGGCACAGGTTCCAGAAAGCTAAGGACAGGGTAGGGACGTGGACACAGTCTCAAGGTGAAGCAAGAGCCAGGTTCTGAGAGCCACAAGTGTCCCCAGTTCTCGGGGGAGCAGTTAACCAGCGTTGTTCATGGCCGTCTGCTGCCAGAAGGTGGATGGCTTGAGGCTGTTCAGAAGAATTTCTTCTAGAACTTCTGAAGAGTGGTTGGGCTCAGTATTATCTAACTTGTTTTTTCTTAAACATTCTACTGCCTTCAAGAACAGGGAGGCTGCCTTATATAACTGGACTGACGTGTAGTGGGTTCCGACCAGCCACCTGAGGAGCGAAGTCAGGGCCCAGGCCGGACTCTTGTGTTCCCAGAGGGACACACAGAGTGCCTGACACCACGTAGAATGTCTTTTTTTCTCTCTCCTCACTCCCTCTGCTGTTCCAGTTTGCATCTCTAACCTGATCCCGGCCACCCAGCTGGGTGCCGCCTGTGCCCTGGAGGAAGAGGCAAGAAACAGTCTGTTAACATTTTCTTGAGGTGCCAGAGGAGATGCTAGAGGGCCTGACGAGGGCCGTGGAGCCCGCCAGTGGCAGGTGTTGGATCACAGACACGGTGTCCTTTGCACAGCATCTGTCCTCTCCCCGCCAAAGTGGGCGGGGCTCTCTGTGCCCCTGGATGTGGGGCATTTACGCTCACTGGCACCCCTGTTCTGCTTTGGTGCAGAGCCTGCCCTGGCCTGCGATGTGTGTGAGGCTGAAGTCTTGGGAAATCCTGGAGCCGGGGTCTGAGGCACCCCGTCATTTTCTAGGAACAGGAATAACTGGAGGTGCTGGTTGCCCAAGTGGTCCCGCCTGTCATGGGGAAGCGGGAGTGCCCGCTGGTGGGGTGACTCAGAGGTCCCCATGAGGCACTTTGGAGTCCTTTTCTCCTTTAGTGGCTGTCTGCAGACAGTGGGGAAAAACCCCTCCCTATATACTCTGGGGATCTCCTGGGTCCCTGGGTCATGCTGGGGCTGGCCCCTTTAACATGTCCACGTCTGTGCTGTTGCTCTTGTGTGTCCTGTTGCGTCTCCCACCACCTTTTAAACAAGCACCTCATGTCCTTCCCCCCGCCCAACCTGGAGAGGTCACTGGGTAAGCCTTTCTGATAGATCAGGATTCCACAATCTCCCCCAAACAGGTCAGATCCCCTCCTTCTCCCCCGCTTCCCCCACTCCATCAGGTCTCAGGTGTGGGAAGTCAGTGGACTCCCATCAGCTATGAGTCAGGACCCTGGAGCTTAATCAGAAGTTCCCAGTTTTTGGCAGAGTGAGGCAGGTCCGCTGCTCGCCTGGGCTTCTGTCCCTGGGGCCTGGGATTACCACGAGCTTTGGTGGGAGGAAGGGGAGACACGTCAGGTGCTCCCCGCCAGTCCAAGACCTGTTAGGGCAAGTGACTCAGAACTCAGTGCTGACACACGCTACTGTGAAAAGCAGTGAAAGCTATCCTTTCTGTTGCCACTGTCTCACACCCTTGTGGAGGCAGAAAGTGATGGGGGCCTTTGAAGTTCACAAAGGCTCTGGTTTCCTGTCTTGTCAGGTTCTGGGCAGAAAGTGCTTAGGGAGGTGGAGTGGGGCTGGGCGGGGGGTGGGGGTCAAAGCAGGCAAACCCAGAGTTCTCATGTGGGCACTCACCTCGGTGGGGAGGGGTTGCCCTGCCTGCGTTCGGGAGAGAAGGTTCTGTGATGGAAAGCAACCAAAGAGGCACCAGTAAAATGACGAAGTCAATGACGCCACTGCCACTGATGGAGTACCCGCGAGGTGCCAGCTGCTGTGCAGACTTCCTGCTGCCTCCCGTCCTCATAGGAACCCTGTGAGTTGGACACTAGCTTTCCCCACCTTACAGTGAAGAAATGCAAGTGGGGAAGCTTTAAGTCAACTTTGTCCCAAAGTCTTGGCTGGTAAGTAGAAACCCTGGGGTCCCCCCCACTGCCAGTTCCAAGCCCCTGTGCTCCCTGTCAGCCTGTTCTAGACCACTGACACCTACGTGACCCTCGTGGCTCTGTTTTCTCACCTGTGCTATGGAGACAGCGTGTTTACCTGCTGTGGGCATGGTCTCAATGACAGGAGGAGATTCAGCTGGTAATGCTGGTGCACAGTGGACCCTCTCTGCCTCCATGGAGGGCACCCAGCCTGCCCCTGAGAGCAGCTTCCGAGGCAAACTCTCCTTTCTGTGGAAGAAGGGCAGGTGGCACCGTTGCTCCCTGGGACCTTCCGGGTACGCTGGGCACCTTCCTCCCTAACACTGCTGACCTTTCCTCTTCTTAGGCTGAGCTTCGGAGGACCCAGTTAGACCTGGAGCAGAAATTCAAGTTGAATGAAAATGCTATCTCCAGGCTCCAGGCTAACCATAAATCTGTCCTGGTAAGTCTGGCTGGAGTCACCTGCCAGGCTTTGACACACCTGGCTGGCTGCTGCTGCTGGTTCAATCAGGCCCACCCGGAACCGTGGGATTCGGCTGCAGGCCTGGCCTCCACGTCTGCAGGCCCGGCCTCTGTGTCTACAGGCCCCTTAGGTCTTATCATCTGATGGAAACTGTGGGTACAGATCAGGTTGGCTACACTGTAGGGTGGCATCACCTTGTCTCTGGGATTTGCTGTGAAATTAGTTCAAGGTTGAAAACTGGCAAGTGATTCACTTTTAACAATAGAGAATAGAAGCAAACTAGTCCTGTGATGTGTGTGCATGCTAAGTCACTTCAGTCGTGTCTGACTCTGCGACGCTATGAACTTTAGCCCACCAGGCTCCTCTGTCCATGGGATTCTCCAGGCAAGGATACTGGAGTGGATTACCATGCCCTCCTCCAGTCCTGTGATAGCTCTGGCTTATTTGTATATTTGCATATGCTTTTTTGACCAGGAGCAAATGGTATATGTGGGAATGGAGGGGGGTGGTTAGCTAGAGCTCCAGAAATTATGCATAATCTTGTCTTCTTCCACCATGAAAGGGTGTTCCGCATGCGATTCTCGCCTGTCCTAAGTCCTGGCAGACAGAAAAGAGAGGCGAGAGCGGCTGGATTAGTGGATGGTACTTCGGGTTTGAATCCTCAGTCAGGAAGATCCCCTGGAGAAGGAAATGGAAACCCACTCCAGGATTCATGCCTGGGAAATTCCGTGGACATAGGAGCCTGCCATGCCATAGTCCATGGGGTTGCAAAGAGTCGGACATGACTTAGTGACTGAACAACAACAATAGCAACTTGATAAGGCCAGTGGTGTACGTGTGTGCCCAGTCTGACTCTTTGCAACCCCGTGGACTTTAGCTCACCAGGATCCTCTGTCCATGGCACTTCCCAGGCAAGAATCCTGGAGTGGCTCTTCATGCCCTCCTTCAGGGGATCTTCCAGACCCAGGGATTGTACTCAAGTCTCTTGTATCTCCGGCATCGGTAGGCGGGTTCTTTACCACTGGGCCATCTGGGAAGTCCCATAATGGTATGCCAGGCTACTTAGTTTTAGTCTCTCTGGTTTCTGACCACTTTCCATAATAAACTCGAAGTGGACCCATACTGTTTCACAAAAGCTTCTCACTAGTGGCAAGCCAATAACCACAACTCAGAGGAGAATGCAAAACGTGCACACATTGGCAGTTAGGAGCAGTGGCATCTTTGTGTATGAAGAATGATTCTACCTCTCCATCCGTTCACCCACTCATCCATCCATCCCTCCCCCAACCATCCATCCATCCATCCATCCATCCATCCACCCACTCACCTGTCAGCACCAGTACCTAAGAACTACCAAAGATAAGAGGGAACTGTTGAAAAGAACGTGGATTGAAGTTGTAAATATGACCTTGACTAAGGCATTTACTAAAGATATGGAAGGACAGACTCCCACATACACAGGTGCCATCAGGCAAATCCCTACTGTTCATCACGTGGAGTTAGTTGTATATATTTTTGAATGTGGCATTCCATTCCATACAGGTAGGCTTGTCCTGCAATGCTCAGGTGCTGTGGTTGCCTTCACATGCCCTAGACGTTTTGTGTCTGGCCCAGACACCAGAGGATGTGCTTTCAGCTCAGATGGATCCAGTGGGCAGTTTGGTGTTGTTCAGTCACTAAGTCGTGTTCGACTCTTTGCAACCCTACGGATTGCAGCACATCAGGCTTCCCTGTCCTTCACTATCTCCTGAAGTTTGCTCAAACTCATGTCCGTTGAGTTGGTGATGCCATCCAACCATCTTACCCTTTTTCATCCCCTTCTCCTTCTGCCCTCAACCTTTCCCAGCCTCAGGGTCTTTTCCAGTGATTTGGCTCTTCACATCAGGTAGCCAAAGTATTGGAGTTTCAACTTCAGTATCAGTCCTTACAATGAATATTCAGGGTTGATTTCCTTTAGGATTGACTGGTGTGATCTCCTTGCTGGACGGTTTGATTTCCTTGGTGGGTAGTTTAGCTGGACATAATGAAGTGCTGAGAAAGCAAATTCAGGCTACTGATTTGTACAAAGAAGACAAATTATTAATTTTCTGCAAGAAATATGACTCTCAAGTACACTGAACAGGTCCATTGTCCAGGCAGGAAGACTGATGTCACAGACCTGAAGAGGAACCTGACTGTCAGATCTGGCCTCAGCAGACAACGCACAGTCTCGTCCAATGGATGAGAGACAAAGTTAATGAAGAGTAAATAAGGACTCACACCCCGGGGGGTCCTTGTTTTATGGAACCCAGGATTCAAATGAGAATAAAGGCTTTCTTTTATAGTAGGAAATTGTTCCCTAATTTGAGAGTTTCTTGGGTTTATATTGGGATTCTCAGGTGGCGCTAGTGGTTAAAAATTAACCTGCTAATGCAGGAGACTCAGAAGACGCAAGTTTGATCCCTAGGTGGGGAAGATCCCCTCCAGGAGGAAATGGCAACTCACTCCAGTATTCTTGCCTGGGAAAGTCCATGGACAGAGGAGCCTGGCGGACTGCCGTCTGTGGGGTCAGAGTTGAACATGACTGAGTGTGCATGCATGCTTTTTTACATTTCTGTGTGTTGAGCTTTGATAAGATTGATGCTTCACTAATCACTAATGGGTTTTTCACTGATTCTCCCCCACCCCCTTGCCACTAGGTGTCAGTGTCGGAGGTGAAGGCCAGGGTGGAGGAGCAGTTCGGGGAGCTCCGTGCTGCCGTGACGAAGGCCCAGGCCGACGTGATGCTCTTCCTGGAGGAGAAGGAGCAAGCTGCCCTGGGCCAGACCAACGGCATCAAGACCCACCTGGAGTGTAGGAGTGCAGAGATGGAGAAGGCCAGGCAGGAGCTAGACAGAATCGCTGCCATTGGCAGTCCCGTGCTATTCCTGGAGGTATGGGTCACTGCGACGCCGGAGCCAGAGAGACCCTCACTCTGCTAGGTCCGCAGTGGATATGGCAAGGCAACCACCCTGTTGATAAATGAAGCAGAGAGCAGCAGAGAACAGGAGTAGGAGGGAGGGCTGCCCAGAGCGGGAGGCCAGACCAGGTCGTGGAAGATGCCTTCTATGTGGTCAGGTGCTGAGCTGGACCCATTACATTTTGTGAAGTACACGCCCCTATCAGCCCGTGTCACAGATGCAGAAGGTGCTGTATTGAGTAGGGCAGCCCTGTTTAGGAAGCACAGAAGCCAGGGCAAGTTCCGCTGTGTTTCTTTTCCTGCAGGAGTACTGCAAGTTCAAGAACACGGAGGATGGCGCCTTCCCCAGTGTCTACATAGGGCTCAAGGACAAGCTATCAGGCATCCACAAGGTCATCACGGACTCCACTGCCCACCTGATCCAGCTGCTGCAGAGCTACAAAGAGAAGCTCCAGGAGTTCTCCAAGGATGGTGAGACGCCAGGCCTTGTGACATCTCTGGAGGGGTTGGCAGGGGAGGCGGGGGTCAGGGAAGGAGAACAGAACAGGGGTGGAGAGAATGTCCCATTTTCAGAGCCGTCCTCTGGTTGGACCGTGCAGCTGGTGGACACGTACCTTGATGATGTTAACTTACAACTGATTTCAGAAAACATGGTCTTGGTATGCGCTTGGCCCGCATTTCCACTTAAGTGCAGACTAACTACCGAGGTCACTGATGCCTGTGCTTTCAAGTGAAACCCAGGTTAGGCTGGGATCTTTCCTCAGTGGGTTTTACTTCGATGTGGTCCATTGAGCAGGATTCTCTGAAGCATGACTAGTGTCTGGTCCTGACTTTCCCCAGGAGGCCCAGGGAAGAGCAACTGAAGTGGGGGGTTCCTGTTCCTTAGATTCTCTTGCCCACCTGGACAGGTGAGCATTTACAACTCTTGATTTTCTAGAGGAGTACGACATCAGAACTCAGGTGTGTGCTGTCATTGAGCACAGACATCGGACCTCAAAACCTGAGCCCTGCACCAGGCAGCAGTTCCTCCAGTGTAAGTCGTGAGCTGCTCTGCTTTCCCGGGGCAGGGGGGTGGGTGGGTGGGGACTGTGCATGTGATGCTTCAGAAGCAAGGATACCATCTTTCAGCAGGTTTCAGGTTCTTGCAACTTTAGGTCTATCCCCAAATGGTACATTTAAATTTTAAATAAGCTGAATTAAAAAAAAAAATTAGAACTTTTAATTTTGAAAGTATTTCAGAGTTAAAAAAAAACATTGCACAAAAGAGGACCAAGAATTCTGATACACCTTTCACCTAGCTTTTCCAAACGTGAGCACTTTACATATATATGGTCCATTGATCCAAATCAGGAAGTGAGCATTGCTGGCTGGAATTTATTCAGATTTCACCAGGGTTGCTTCCAGTGTCCTTTTTCTGGTCAGAAGTCCAGTCCAGAGTCACAGATGTTTTCTGGTCTCCTTAGCTTCCTTCAGTCTGTGTCCAGTCCTTTAGTCCTTCTGTGTCCTTCAAAACCTTGGCCCCTTTAAAGATCCTGGCTGGTTACCAGGTGGCTCCCTTTTAAGTCTGGCTTGGCTGAAATTACTTAGCCCATTGTCCTGTCCTGACATCGAAGTGTCCTGGTCTGTTGGCATTTTTAGAAACACTTATTTTCAATCAATACTTGCTCATGGTTAACAAGACAGGGAGGTCTTGTCTCCCAGGAGAGGAAGGACATGTCTGGGTAATCAAGGCTAATTTTTCTGACTTTCATCTCTTTGGAACTCACTGTTCAACCCTGCTTCTGCTTGCTTTCTGGGGTGAGCTCTGGCTGGCTGACTCCTGAACCCCGTTTTCTCTGGTCTTGACGTGGAGCCTCGGGTTTGATGACCCTGTTCTTGCCGCAGCTCCTCGTCTCCCCCAGGACCTCTTGGTTTCCAGTTTCCTTTATTTATCTTTTGTGCTTCCTGACAGCAGCATATCTATGTTTTACAAACAGACAATGCAGCTAATATAGGGGCTTCCCAGCTGGCGTGATGGAAAATAATCCTCCTGCCAATGCAGCAGACATAAGAAATGCAAATTTGATCCCTGGGTCAGGAAGATCCCCTGGAGAAGGGAATGGCAACCCACTCCAGTATTCTTGCCTGGAAAATGCCATGGACAGAGCAGTCTGGTGGGCTACAGTCTGTGGGGGTTGCAAAGAGTAGGACATGACTGAAGTGACTTAGCATGCGCACATATAGTTGATACAAGAAGCCAACTGATGAGCTGCTGCACGCGTCAGGGGAGATTCAGGGGTGGCTTAGATGGGGGTGAACGGGGTCTCTAGGTGGGACTTGGGGCTTCCAGTGTGAGTTGAGGGGCAAAATGAGGGAGGATGGGGCCAAGAGAAATGTCAAAATAACCTGGAGTGTGACTTGAGCATTTGGGTGTGTGGAGGTGTCCTCTGGGGCCAGGAAAAGAATATCTGTGTACATGTGGGGGGGGACTGCTTGAGAATTCCCCTGCTAAATAGTGGCCAAATATTTTAACAAATGAGTGAATCAGATGTGGGTGTATGACCCTTGCCAACACTGCATAGAAAAGCACCTGAATTCAGGACATGTTTGTTGAATGAATGAAAACATGAGCCCATCAGTAAATTGTATTTCTTGATTCAGTTCAACAAATAATACAGTAAATGGCAAGCAGTTTGAGCTTCAAGAAGGAAGGAAGGAAGTGGGGGTGACTTGTTAAAAGGTGTCTGGGACCACTTACCACATGAGTGGGAGTGAGACCCCCTCCCCCAACCCCAACCTAGCAATTCCCTCAGACATGGCTGGGCATCCCAGGATTTAACTCTGTCCTGATGCTATCTGCCTGGAGATGGTATCAGAGCCCACCAGATGGACCCCACTTCAGATGCCAGTCACAATTATGGGGCCCCCAGAGGACCCACAACTTCTGTCCGACTTGGCTGCAATCCGAGGCTCCCAGGACCCTTTTTGGATTCGAGCATTTGCTAGAACAGCTCACAGAATTCAGGGAGACACTTATGTTCACCAGTTCATCAAAGGGTGTGATGAAGGACACAGATGAGCAGCCAGAGGAAGGGAGAGATGCTCAGAGCGAGGGCTGGGAGGGTCCCCATGGAGGTGGGGTCAATTGCCTGATGTGGATGTTTGTCAGCCTAGAAGTACTCAGAACCCCACACTCCTGGGATTTTATGGGGGCTTTATCCCACAGGCATGATGAACCACTTCCAGCCCATCTCTCTTCCCAAGAGAAGAGGAATTAGGGCTGCAAGATCCAAGCAGAACTTGGTTATGACTTGGTCCTTCTGGTGACCAGCCAGCCCCACCCCCCCATCCCCACACAGAGTCACTTTGTTAGAACGAAAGACACCAGGACTTCCCTGATGACCCAGTGGCTAATACTTCTAGCTCCAAGGCACTGAGGTCCAGGTTCAATCCCTGGTCAGGGAACTGGATCCCACATGCCAAAACTGAGATCTGGTGTAGCCAAATAAATAAATAAATAAACATAAAGTGAAACCCCCCAAACTCTACCTCTTAAGGAGAAAAAAGACATTTGTTTAACCCAGGAAATTACAAGGGTTTCAGGAACTCTGTGTCAGGAACTGGTCTCAGCATGGGATTTTCTAGGCAAGAACACTGAGTGGGTTGCCATTTCCTCTTCCAAGGGGATCTTCCTGACCCAGAGATTGAACCTGTGTCTCCTGTGTCTCCTGCATTGCAGGCAGATTCTTTCTAGGCAAGAATACTGGAGTAGGTTGCCATTTCCTGCTCCAGGGGATCTTCCTGACCCAGGGATCAAAACTTAGTCTCTTGCGTCTCCTGTGTTGGCAGGCAGGTTCTTTACCTCTGAACTGCCTGGGAAGCCTGTCAAAGACCAAACATTAGAACAAAAGATGGTGCTAGTGCTGTTACCACTCAGGAAATTACAGGGAACTCTGTGGTGGGAGCCAGGGGCAGAGACCAAGTCTGCAATTACTGTAAGTCACAGAGTCCCGCTTGTGTTCTGTTTCCTGGTTTTCACCCACCTCTTCTCTGGGAGGGGACAGAACTTGGGTAGACAGGGAACAGAGGGATGGGTGTCTACTCATCCCTTGCAGGCTGGCTAGATGTGAGTCAGCTGCCAGCCCCCGACCTTCTATGTCCCCCCCAGATGCCTGTGACATTGTCTTCGACCCCGACACGGCACACAGGTACCTCCGGCTGCAGGAGGACAACCGCAAGGTCACCAACACGGCGCCCTGGGAGCACCCCTACCCCGACCTGCCCAGCAGGTTCTCACACTGGCGGCAGGTGCTGGCCCAGCGGAGCCTGTACCTGCACAGGTACTACTTCGAGGTGGAGCTCTCAGGAGCGGGCGTCTATGTGGGCCTGACGTGCCAGGGCATTGACCGCAAGGGTGAAGAGCGCAACAGCTGTATCTCTGGGAACGACTTCTCCTGGAGCCTCCACTGGGACGGGAAGGGGTTCAGGGCATGGCACAGCGATGTGGAGACCCTGCTTAGCGCCAGCGCTTGCCGGAGGCTGGGGATCTATGTGGACTTCCCCGGTGGGGGCCTCTCCTTCTACGGCATCGAGCCTGAGACCCTGACGCTGCTGCACAGGTTCCAGTGTAAGTTTTCGGAGCCCGTCTACCCAGCCTTCTGGCTTTCCAAGAAGGACAGTGCCATCCGGATTGCGGATCTGGGAGAGGAACCCGAGAAGCCAGGGCCGGCCCCGGAGGAGGCTGCTGCCTAGACGCTGACCCAGGTCTCAGACCTGTGCTGACACACAGACAGGTGGCAGTTTCTATTGGGAGACTGACGAGGGGTCCATGCCAGCACCTGCTGGCTTTAGAGATCATGTGAGGATGAGGGGAAAGGTCTCTGGTCACCGCCCTGGGCTCCTCACTGCACTGGTCCCCGTGTTTGCAGTAATCCTCAAACCCTAGGTCCCCCTCACCATATTCTTATGATCTCGCCCTGTCTGCTTGGGTGGACACCATGCTGTGCCCAGAGGTGGTCACCAGGCAACCTCAGAGCTATCAGAAAGACTGCAGAGGAATCAGAACCATTGCTAACCTTGTCTTACTCCCGTGTTCCCTGTTCTGAGCGCCTCCTGGGCCTCAGCCCTCGTGACCTTCTCGGCAGCCCCATGGGGAGGTGCTCAACCACCCCCACTTGGCGGATGGACAGGCTGCGGTCTAGGGGGTTAGTGAACTCAGTCAGGGTCACTGTGGTCATGTGGCGAGTGAGTGGCTGAGCTGGGATTCAAACCTGACATCGAACTTCTAACCACTACCCAACCCTGCCCTCCTCCTTAGATCACAGGTGTTGTGTGTAAGTGAATAAACTACAAGCTGAACTGCATTTGTGAGCATGGAGAGTCTGACAGCCTCGGTGGCTTTTCCTGCCCATGTCTGATGGGCCTTGCAGCTGTGCTGTGACAGAGAGCTCACTACCTCACAGGCAGCTCTCCTGGCTTGGGCACAGCGAGAACTATAGGACTGTCTTCGTAGGGTCCATGTCCTAGTCCCTATGACCTCGGCATATGGCCCTAGCACCTCTCTTCTGGAGCCACCTGGACGGTGGGGAGCTCCTTATCCAAAGGACAGTTGTCTACACACTGAGAAGTAGCTCTCACAGGTCCCCTGGGAATATGCGTGTTTTCACATCCTGTTTCCCAGTTTCCTTGTGGTTTCCAGATTTTTTACGTCTCTGATCACTTTGTCTTCCTTTTGACAGATTGTTCCCTAAAATTAAAGGTGTCTTTAGTCCTTATTCTTGCTCAATTGTGTCTGACTCTGTGACCTCATGGACTGTAGCCTGCCAGGCTCCTCTGTCCATGGGATTTCCCAGGGAAGAATACCAGAGTGGGTTGCCGTTTTCTTCTCCAGGGGATCTTCCTGACTTGGGGATCGAATCCGCGTCTCTTGTGTCTCCTGCATTGGCAGACAGTTCTTTACTAACATCAAACCTTTAGGCAAATGACAAACTGTATTTCAACGGGTTTCTGAGGACATAACCTGAAATCCCTTCTGGGATTCACTGGAAATATAACTTCTGGGTCTTTTCCATGACCTGTGTCAAGGCAATCCTCTTCCTCTTTGCCCTGTCTGGTGGTCCTGTCTCAAGAGCACATTATTTCAGCATCACTTGACTTGTTTCTGGAGACCCTGTCAGACATTTGAATCATAGGATTTACACAGTGTAGGATTTTAATTTTCAAACTGAATTTTAAATTTTTTCAATTTTATTGACTTTTAAAAAATTTGAATTGTAAAACTCATGACATCACTGCTGCTTGTGGAGATAGATTTGTTTCATGATCCTACTGGGTTATAACAGCTCTCCTTCCTATCCTGCAGAAATTGGTGACCTTTTCTTAAATCTTACTCTTGTTGATACATAAATTGGTGAGAGTCTTGCAGTCCTCAGTCAATACCTTTTGGTTTTAGTTATTCAATAAGTCATGCATCCGTGTGGGACTTCCCTGGCTGTCCAATGGTTAAGACTTCACCTTCTAATGCAGTGGGTGCGAGTTCAATTGCTGGTTGGAGAGCTAAGATCCTACATGCCTCATGGCCAAAAAACCAAGACATTAAACAGAAGCAATATTGTAACATTCAATAAAAACTTAAAAAATAGTCCATGTCTAAAAAATTTTTTTAAAAAGTTATGCATGAGTAGAACTCTTCGATAACGTAGTTCACCTCTGCACCTTTATGCAATGGACACCATGAAGGACGTTTTCAACTGCAAAGGTCAAGATACACTATGTCAGCACTTCCTTCTAACAGTGCTCTGAAAGGAGAAAATGAGATCAGCTTGGCCACCGTGTTTTTTTTAAACCCCTATAGGTTGTTGATGTTTCTTCCTTAAATGCTCACAAACTATTTGATAAAGCATTTTAGAAATCAGGTACAAATTCACATCTAGTCTGCTGTTTGTAGAATCTACCTTATTTTTCTTTTAAAAAATCTAGACAATTTTGCCTGTCTCCATCCTCCAGCATTCTCCCTAGTTTCTCAAAATTTTCTGCTTGGATTTCAGTCACGTTGGTAAATTGTGTCAGTATCGTGAGATGTCATTTGTTTACGCCACACTCAGACTCATAAAAGGAACCCTCTGGGTGTCTCCTCACCTGTCTTCAACACCGGCTTCTCTTTTTGTTCACTCATTAAGGGCTTTCCTGGTGGTTTAGGGGTGAAGAATCGGCCTGCAATGCAGGAGACACAGGAGACGCTGGTTTGATCCTGGGGTCATGAAGATCCCCTGGAGGAGGAGATAACATCTCACTCCAGTATTCTTGCCTGGAAAATCTCATGGACAGAGAAGCCTGGTGGGCTATAGTCCACAGGGTGGTAAAGAGTCAGACACGACTGAGCAACTATCACTTTTTTTCTTTCTTTTGGCTTGAAGACCTTTTTTCTTGATGTAAAAAAGTAGAAGTTGCTCTGCTGCTGCTGCTAAGTCACTTCAGTCATATCCGACTCTGTGTGACCCCATAGACTGCAGCCCACCAGGCTCCCCCGTCCCTGGGATTCTCCAGGCAAGAACACTGGAGTGGGTTGCCATTTCCTTCTCCAATGCATGAAACTGAAAAGTGAAAGTGAAGTCACTCAGTCGTGTCTGACTCTTCGAGACCCCATGGACTGCAGCCCACCAGGCTCCTCCATCCATGGGATTTTCCAGGCAAGAGTACTAGAGTGGGGTGCCATTGCTTTCTCCGAGAAGTTGCTCAGTTGTGTGCAATTCTTTGTGATCCCGTGGACTGTACAATGGAATTCTCTAGGCCAGAATGCTGGAGTGGGTAGCCTTTCCCTTCTCCAGGGGATCTTCCCGACCCAGGAATCGAACCAGGGTCTCCTGCATTGCAGGCAGATTCTTTACCAACTGAGGTATCAGGGAAGCCCCTTCTTAAATTTTAGTAACGCTCGGTTTTTCTGTGATCAAAATTGATTGATCACAGCAAAACTGGGTGTTAGGAACATTTAGTTTCTTTCTATTGTTGCCTCAAGTGACAGTCATATCTTCTTTTACTTGGTCCAAAACTGAAAATTGCCTAAAACAAACAGATAAAAAATAAAAAGATAACAAAGGCCAGTGTTATGTTCTCTGTCATTTTTTCCAAGCTTGGTATGTATATCTCCAAGCTGTATGTCATATAGGAGCCTCCACTGTCTCTGGCAGCTCCTTAATCACAGATGGAATGTAGGCCTCACACTAGGACACCCCACCAATCAGTGGTAAGCACCTGTCTTCTATGATGAGAATGGGGCCCGGAGGGGGTGTAGGGCTTGCCCAAGGCCACAGCTCCAGTAAGAAAACTGTGGGGGATTCCAGCCCATCTCTAACTCCCAAGGTTGGGCCCTCAAGCATGAAGTCAAGGCCAAACTGGATTGTAAAACTGCTTCTTTGGCATATGTCAGCCCCACAGATTAAAACCCTAATTTATTTAGACCTTTAGGAACAAGCTGCTTCCAGTTTGTAGCATATCTGGGGGTAACGTGCCCCCTATACAGGTGCTTTGGGCCTCTCTGCTCTGTCTGGCCTTCCTGGTGGACCAGAAGCTAATCCACTCTTGCCTCTTCTCCAGGCTTGAGCTGTTAGCACTGATCTCCTTCTGGGTCCTGTCTTCACCCTAACCTTTTATAAGACCAGCCTGGCCATGACTTCCACCGCCTTTCTCTGGCAGTAGCTAGTTTCCAAATGTGGGTGCTAGAAATGCTCATGCCATTGCCTGCCTTTTGATGGTGTTATAGTTGCTAAGTCATGTCTGACTCTTTGTGACCCCATGGACTGGAGCCCGCCAGGCTCCTCTGTCCATGGGATTCTCCAGGCAAGAATACTGGAGTGGGTTGACATTCCCTTCTCCAGAGGATCTTCCTTCCTCTCCAGAGGATCATCCTTCCATCCAGTAAAGGATGAAGGGGGATCCTTTACTGTCTGAGCCAGTGGGGAAGCCCTGCTTCGCATGTAATAATACCTCATTTAATCCTCACACTGACACTGAAGTGACGCTGACACAGAATGATCTCTGTTGGTTTCCAAGCCATACCATTCAATATCATGGTAATCCAAGTCAATGCCGCGACCAGTAACACTGAAGAAGCTGAATTTGAATGGTTCTATGGAGACCTACAAGACCTTCTAGAACTAACACCCCCAAAAGATGTCCTTTTCATTATAGGGGACTGAAATGCAAAAGTAGGAAGGCAAGAGATACCTGCAGTAACAGGCAAATTTGGCCTTGGAATACAAAATGAAGCAAGGCAAAGGCTAACAGACTTCTGCCAAGAGAATGCACTGGTCATAGCAAAGACCCTCTTCCAAGAACACAAGAGAGGACTCTACACATGGACATCACCAGATGGTCAACACGAAATCAGATTGATTATATTCTTTGCAGTCAAAGATGGAGAAGATCTAAACAGTCAGCAAAAACAAGACCAGGAGCTAACTGTGGCTCAGATCATGAACTCCTTATTGCCAAATTCAGACTTAAATTGAAAAAAGTGGGGAAAACCACTAGACCATTCAGGTATGACCTAAATCAAATCCCTTATGACTATACAGTGGAAGTGAGAAATAGATTTAAGGGACTAGATCTGATAGAGTGCCTGATAAACTATGGATGGAGGTTCATGACATTGTGCAGGAGACAGGAATCAAGACCATCCCAAAGAAAAAGAAATGCAAAAAAGCAAAATGGCTGTCTGAGGAGGTCTTACAAATAGCTGTGGAAAGAAGAGAAGCGAAAAGCAAAGGAGAAAAGAAAGGTATACCCATATGAATGCAGAGTTCCAAAGAATAGCAAGGAGAGATAAGAAAGCCTTCCTCAGTGATCAATGCAAAGAAATAGAGGAAAACAATAGAATGGGAAAGACTAGAGATCTCTTCAAGAAAATTAGAGATACCAAGGGAACATTTCATGCAAAGATGGGCTTAATAAAGAACAGAAATATTATGGAGCTAATGGAAACAGAAGATATTAAGAAGAGGTGGCAAGAATACACAGAACTGTACAAAAAGATCTTCATGACCCGATAATCACAATGGTGTGATCACTCACACTCACCTAGAGCTGCACATCCTGGAATGTGAGGTCAAGTGGGCCTTAAGAAGCATCACTATGAACAAAGCTAGTGCAGGTGATGGAATTCCAATTGAGCTATTTCAAATCCTAAAAGATGATGCTGTGAAAGTGCTGCACTCAATATGCCAGCAAATTTGGAAAACTCAGCAGTGGCCACAGGACTGGAAAAGGTCAGTTTTCATTCCAATCCCAAAGAAAGGCAATGCCAAAGAATGCTCAAACTACTGCACAGTTGCACTCATCTCACACGCTAGCAAAGTAATGCTCAAAATTCTCCAAGCCAGGCTTCAGCAATACGTGAAGCGTGAACTTCCAGATGTCCAAGCTGGTTTTAGAAAAGGCAGAGGAACCAGAGATCAAATTGCCAACATCCGCTGGATCATCGAAAAAGCAAGGTAGTTCCAGAAAAACATCTATTTCTGCTTTATTGACTATGCCAAAGCCTTTGACTGTGTGGATCACAAGAAACTGTGGAAAGTTCTGAAAGAGATGGGAATACCAGACCACCTGACCTGCCTCTTGAGAAACCTGTACGCAGGTCAGGAAGCAACAGTTAGAACTGGACATGGAGCAACAGACTGGTTCCAAATAGGAATTGGAGTATGTCAAGGCTGTATATTGTCACCCTGCTTATTTAACTTCTATGCAGAGTACATCATGAGAAACGTTGGGCTGAATGAAGTACAAGCTGGAATCAAGACTGCCGGGAGAAATATCAATAACCTCAGATATGCAGATGACACCACCCTTATGGCAGAAAGTGAAGAAGAACTAAAGGGCCTTTTGATAAAAGTGAAAGAGGAGAGTGAAAAAGTTGGCTTAAAGTTCAACATTCAGAAAACTAAGATCATGGCATCTGGTCCCATCACTTTCTGGCAAATAGATGGGGAAACAGTGGAAGCAGTGGCTGACTTTATTTTGGGGGCTCCAAAATCACTGCAGATGGTGACTGCAGCCATGAAATTAAAAGACGCTTATTCCTTGGAAGGAAAGTTATGACCAACCTAGACAGCATATTAAAAAGCAGAGACATTACTTTGTCAAGAAAGGTCCATCTAGTCAAGGCTATGATTTATCCAGTAGTCATGTATGGATGTGAGAGTTGGACTATAAAGAAAGCTAAGCGCTGAAGGTACTTTTGAACTGTGGTGTTGGGAGAAGACTCCTGAGAGTCCCTTGGACTGCAAGGAGATCCAACCAGTCCATCCTAAAGGAGATCATTCCTGGGTGTTCATTGGAAGGACTGATGTTGAAGCTGAAACGCCAATACTTTGGCCACCTCATGCGAAGAGCTGACTCATTGGAAAAGACCCTGATGCTGGGAAAGATTGAGGGCAGGAGGAGAAGGGGATGACAGAGGATGAGATGGTTGGATGGCATCACCGACTCAATGGACATGGGTTTGGGTGGACTCCGGGAATTCATAATGGATAGGGAGGCCTGGTGTGCTGTGGTTCATGGGGTCACAAAGAGTTGGACACGACTGAGTGACTGAACTGAACAGTTGTCTCCCTTTTACAGATGAGGAGACTGAAGCATAAAGGGTTAAGTAATCCACCTGTGTTCACAGACCTTGTGAGCAGCTGGGCTGGGGTCCAAACTCAGGGGTCTGACCCCAGACTCCCCGCTCTTCTCCACTCAGCTGTGGTGTCTCCTGACACCAGGGTTGGCATGTGATTGAAGCTTGAAGAGACCCCAAATATATGCTCAGGCCCAATGACATTTTTTTCACTAAGGAGTTTTACCTGCAGAGATTTCCATTTAGGATTCTTTTTTTTTTTAAATTATTATTTATTTACTGTAATATATTTATTTACTTGGCTGTGGTTGGGTCTTTGTTGTTATTTATTTACTCTATTATTTGTATTTACTTGGCTGTGGTTGGGTCTTTGTTGTTATTTATTCACTTTATTATTTGTATTTACTTGGCTGTGGTTGGGTCTTGGTCGAAGGCCTTAGGATCTTCCTTGTGTTATCAGGGATCTGTCATCGCAGTGCACAGACTCTGTAGTTGTGGCACATGGGCTTAGTTGTTCCTCGGCATGTGGGATTGTAGTTCACGGACCAGGGATTGAACCCACACCCTGTGTTGGATGGGCAGCATCTTAACCACTAGACAGCCAGGGAAGTCCCTTGGTTAGCATTCTGAAACACTTAAGTAACTTGAAAAGTGAAGTGAAACTGAAGCAAAAGATTTAGTCACTCGGTCATGTCCAACTGTAGCCTACCAGGCAAACATATATTAAGCATTTGTGTTTTCACTTTGATGTTAAGAAGATAGCTATAAACATGCAAGATCATTCTAACTAAACAGCCATCCACAGAAGCCTCTATCTAATTTCATATTCATAAATATTTAAAATTCATTCACAACAACAATGGAAGCCTCAACACCAGGCTCCACCATATAATTTTCTCTTTAAAAGGGGTCCATCCACTATCTAGATTTGACCACCTCTCTTCCTGCTGTTCTAGAAATGAGATGACCAGCTCTTTCAGAATATACAGCAACTGCCTCCCTCTGAGCAGCACCAGGCTTAGGAGATTTACGGTAAAGGCATGTTTCCTAGGAGGTCAGTACTGAAAGCCAGACTCAACCGGCAGTTTCTGGTAGAGACAAGCTCTCCACCCCATTGGAGCAGTGTACCTTTTCTTCGAGAGATGTTCATGTCGGAAAAGGCTCAACTGGGATACTCATCAGCGTCTACTGTCCGTCTGGGGTTTGGCCGCAGGCAAGGATAAAATGAGCCAGTCTTCTCTGGGCCATGGCAAACCTGGAGTCCAGGCTCAAGAATGCCCCGTACTTTCGCTGTGAGAAGGGGAATGATTCTCTCCCTGTGTGCCAGAAGTGTGAGACATGCATCCTGGCCTGGAAGATCTTCTCCACGCGAGAGTGGTTCTGGAGGGTGGATGCTGGGTTCCAGAGGAGGTTCCTGGTGAGTGTCCTGCACCAACTGGACAGCCCGTACTTGTTACACTACTTCCTAACCCTCCTGCAGACCACACAGGGCAAGGACCTGGTCTACCACAGGACCCGGGTCGACCTGAGCAGGAAGGAGGGCAAGATGATCCAGTCCTGGAATCAAACGCTGGATGAGACGGTGGAGCAGAAGATGCGGGAGGCTCTGCGTTGGCTCCAGAACAGCAGCCAGCGGACGAAGGCCAACTACACGCTCCTGCTGCTGCAGATGTGTGACCCCAGATTGCTGCTCACTGCCACTGATGTCATCAGAGTCCTGTTTCTGAGAGAGTGGGGTGACGCCTCAGGTAAGCAAAGCCACAGGTAGAGAGACCGGGGGTCCCTGGAGACCAGGAGCCTATGAAGGGATGGGAGGTGTGGACGAGCTCAGGTTGACAGGGCACTGCCAGATGGCAGGTGGTGGTGGGCTAGTTGCTCAGTCGTGTCCGACTCTTGGCGACCTCATGGAATGTAGCCTGCCAGGATCCTCTGTCCATGGGACTCTCCAGGCAAGGATTCTGAAGTGGGTTGCAATTTCTTTCTCCACGGGAACTTCCCAGGATAGAGCTCAGGTCTCACCTGCATTGTAGGCAGATTCTTTACCGACTGAGCCACCATCGTGGTGCCTGGTCCTGTTGACTGAAGGAGAAGCTGCTGAAATGTGACTTCCTTCTGGAAAATGAGAAATGACACATGCAGAAGGAACTTTCAGCTGTCAAGTGTGGCTCAGGGACTTCTTCATCCCTGAAGCCCAGAAGTGGCTTGTCCCTCTGTCTCTGCTCATTAGTGCCAGGCTGTTCCCCGCCTCAGTGCATTCAGGATTGAAGTGGGTTTGGGAGGGGGTTAAGGTTACTGCTGACTTGTTTGGCCCTTCAGTTTGCACTGCACGGAAACCAGGCCAAGAGGTCCAAACCTAGGACTTTTCTCCATTCAGTCAAAGTGTTAGTCGCTCAGTCGTGTCCTACTCTTTGCGATCCCATGGACTGTAGCCCACCAGGCTCCTCTGTCCATGGGATGCTCCAGGCAAGAACACTGAAGTGGGTTGCCATTCCCTTATCCAGGGGATCTTCTTGACTGAGGGATCGAACCTGGGTCTCCTGCATGGCAAGCAGATTCTTTACCGCCTGAGCCACCAGGGAAGCCCTATCTCCATTCATTCCACTGTATTCCTTGCTTGGACATGAAATCGAACCTGGATGTGGAGTTTATCCAAAGCTGGGTCAGATGTTGTTGTTTAGTCTCTAAGTTGTGTCTAACTCTTTGCGTCCCCATGGACTGTAGCATGCCAGGCTCCTCTGTCCTCCACTATCTCCCAGAGTTGGCTCAAATTCATATCCCTTGAGCTGATGGTGCTATCTAACCATCTCATCCTCTGCCACTCCCAGCCCCTTGCCTTCAGTCTTTCCCAGCATCAGGGTCTTTTCTAGCCGGTCTGATCTTCACATCAGGTGGCCAAAACATTGGAGCTTCACCTTCAAGGAGCATCAGTTCTTCCAATGAATATTCAGGGTTGACTTCCTCTAGGATTTACTGGTTTGATCTCCTGGCTGTCCAAGGAACTTCTCAAGAGTCTTCTGAAGGCATGAAAGGACTGAATAAGGCTGGGATAGGAGTTCTCCATTATTGTTGTATCAGAATCACTTGGAAGGCTTATTAACACCCCGGTGGCTGTGGTCCTCCCCCAGAGCTCCTGACCCAGCAGGTATGATGTGGGTTATGAGTCTGCACTGCTAACATGTTGCTAGGAGATGCTGCTATTGGTCTGTGCGCCTCATTTTGGGAGCCAGTGGTCCAGTCTGTTGGTGAGAAGGTATTGGCCAGCTGGACTAGGGCAGCAAAAGCAGCCAGAAAGGAGGCAAGGGGGGTGTCTAGAAAGGCAAGCAGAGGTTTAGCGGCATGGGAGAAGGTTGGAAGGGGGCAAGAGATGGAGAGATTCAGAGGTTGTGCTCTTGAGAGTGGGGGATTCCTGCTGTCCATGGTCCTATTTGCAGTGTGGTCCTATTTGCAGACTCATAGAATTTCAAGAAACTTTACAGCTCCCCAGGGGACTATTAGGGGCTTCCCAGGTGGCTCACTGGGTAAAAATTCCTGGGTTGGGAAGATCCCCTGGAGAAGGAAATAGCAACCTATTCCAGTATTCTTGCCTGGAGAATCCCATGAATAGATGCAGGCTATAATCCCTGGGGTCACAAAGAGTCGGACGGGGCTGAAGAGGCTAAGCATGCATGCAGAAGGCTATTAGAACCTGATAAAGGCACTTGCTTTCTTTGGTGTCCAGGAAGTAAAAGAATAATCATATGGAATGAAGAAGTGGTGGAGAAAGTCAGAGAATCCCATCAGTTAGGTTAGAGATTGACCAGTCCAGCACCTTTATTTTTGTAGGTAATGATATTGAAGTTCAGCGAATCTGAGTGACTTGGTTGTGGTCATCCGGTTGGGGGGTGAAAACCAGCCCTCCCATCCTAAGCATCTCCCATGGGCAAGGCTGCCCTCCAGGCAGGGAAGCAGATCTGTCCATATACACGCCCTGCTCTGAGGTCCTCCCCAACCGTAGGAATCAGCTCCTTGTATTTACAGGTCTCCCTCTCCTAGGGAAGCTTCTCTCTTAAAAATGAAATTTTCTAATTTGACTCAAGGGCATTTATTCATATCACCGAAGAAAATTAAAAGTGCTTCGAAAAAGCGATCCCTCTTTCAACTCCTGCCTCTTTTTCTCTCTCTTGTCCTCCTTTCCTCTCTCTGTCTCTATCCTTATGTATATAGAAAACTGATGAGGTTTATAGTGCAGGCAGAGTGGCAAAGGCTAACAGAGGCTTTCTGTGACTTTTGTGTAGAAACTCAGAGGCCCCTAAATAAAAACAGACATGACTGGCCTGGTCTGTTTTGTGTAGATTTAAGAGAAACCGGTAGACCTGAAGCCACTTTTCTTCAGCACTTCCTCTCCATGCACCCGCTTCAAGGGCCGCTCGTCTTGGTCTTTTGTTCTTTAGGGACTGACCCAGACTTTACCAACATATTTTTAATCCCTGAGAAAGGCCACGTACACTCGTGCGACACCTCACAAGTCTGCTGGGCAGCCAGAACCAGGCACACAACCTTCCCGTTGTCCAAAGCTGCAGGAAAAGCAAGCTTGCATGACCTTGTGCAGCGGGGAGCAGCCACTGCTGGTAAGTCCGCTGGTGGCAGGAAAGCCCGAGGGGAGGGGTCCCCAAGGACCTGGAGGGGCTGGCAGGTGATGGCATCTGAGGAGGACAGATGTGGGCAACTCACACTCATTTGTTGTCTACAAAGTGGGCTGGGCACTCTGGTGTTTATTCCCTCATTTAATCCCATGTCTGGTAAGTGGGCTTCTCCAATGGCTCAGTGGGTAAAGAATACGGCTGCAATGCAGGAGACACAGGTGACGCAGGTTTGATCCCTGAGTCAGGAAGATCCCCTGAAGGAGGAAAATGGCAGCCCACTCCAGTCTTCTTGCCAGGAGAATCCCATGGACAGAGGAGCCTGGTGGGCTAATCCACGGGGTCACAGAATTGGGCGCAAGTGAGCAACTGAGCGTGCACACGCTCACTGGTGGGGTGAGAAACAAGGATGATAATCAGTCGGTGTGATCCTAAGTCTTCCTCTGCACCAGATTGTACCCCTCGGTCTAGTCCCCCGACTTCTGGTACAGGGAGGGGGAGGGGCACCTCCAGGATCCAGCCCACCAGGAGCTATTTTTGCAGCACTGGATTCAGTCTTTTTATTTATTTGTTTGGCTCTGTGAGGTCTTAGTTGTGGCATGTGGGATCTTTAGTTGTGGCATGAGAGACCTAGTTCCCTGACCAGGGATTGAACTCAGGCTCCTGGAGTGGGAGTGCAGTCTTTACCACTGGGCCACGAGGGCTGTCCCTGGATTCAGTCTTGAGGTGGAAATAAGAGCAGTGGGGAATTGGGCTCTGACCTTAAGGCTGTCCTCAGTTGGTTTTTGAATCAAGACACATACATGGAATAAATATAGGAAACATAAAGCATAGGTTCTAAAACACTTTTTATATGGAAAATATGAAGTTTCAAAAAATAGGTTTGTTTTTGTTGTTCAGTTACTAAGTCGTGTCTGATTCTTTGTGTCCTCATGGACTGTATCACACCAGGCTCCTTCCTCTCTCTTCCCCTGTCTCCTGGAGCTTGCTTAAACTCCTGTCCATCGAGTCGATGATGCCATACAACCATCTCATCCTTTGTTGCCCCCTTCTCCTCCTGCCTTCCATCTTTCCTGGCATCAGGGTCTGTTCCAAGGAGGTAGAACAGTGTAATTGTCACCCATGTTAACTGTCTTCCAGGCTCAATAATTGTTACCATCTTGTCCATCTTATTTCGCCCACCCCTCTCTTTTGAAATTGTCTGAGGCTTTTTCTTGTTGAGATCCTTTAAAGGGAACTTTGGACACCATGCCTTTTCACCAGCAGGGCAGTTTTCATGCTGCAGATGTCACCTTGAGCTGGGAACGCTGAAAACTGCTTGGTTTTCAGCTTGGTTAGGGGAAATGGTATTTTCACTTTGGCAGAAGAAATGACCAAAGGTCAGTGGCCTCAGGGTAGACTCTGATGAGCTCTGTTTTGGTGGGGGAGCTTTTGGCAAGGACTTGTTTTGGGCCTGGTGGTGGTGGTAGTTTAGTTGCCAAGTCGTGTCTGACTTTTTTGCAACCCCGCATAGAGTCGGACCCTATTGAGCGACTAAGCACACATACGGATGAGCTGTAGCCCACCAGACCCCTCTGTCCATTGGATTTCCCAGGCGAGGATACCGGAGTGGGTTGACATTTTCTTCTCCAGGGGATCTTCCTGGCCAAGGGACTGAACATTGGTCTCCTGCATTGCAGGCAGATTCTGTACTGGCTGAGCCACCAGGGAAGCCCAAAAATGCTCGGAGAAAGCACACGTCCCTGGGTGGGCTTGGACCCATCCCAAAGATGCCCCAGCTGTGCCCCCTTCCCCGGATTCCCTCTAGAAATGCAGTGGAAGAGTTCGCTCCAGTGTATTTCCGAGATGAACAGGCCATTTTCTGAAAAAGCCAAATCAGGCTTGACCCCGGCCCCTGATGTGCTGCTGGAGCTGGATACCGTCAGGGAACTGTCCTCTGGGGTCAGCAGGTACTGCGACTTCATCCGCCAGCTGCCCATCCACCTCTCCAAGTATATTCTAAGTATGTGGGGCCTGTTGGGGGGTTTCTCAAGCACCCCCTCTCCCTCATCGTGGCCCAGGTGGGAGGTCCCCAGGCCCACCTCTTGTTTTTCCAGGTTTGCTGGATAGGAGCACCTTGAACAGGTGTAGCTTTGTGAGCCAGCACTGGGCGGCGCTAGCACAGCAGGTCAAGACCGACCTGTCCATGCACTCCTTCATCCAGCACCAAATCACCTTCCTGCAGGTATGGCCTGTCTGGGAGGGACAGGTCAGATCAGCCTCCTTTCTGCCCAGCCTTCCTGTCTGTGGTGGCCCCCGACTGGCCTCCAGCTCCACGTGGGCTGCTTCTTCACTGCTTTCATGTCCAGATTCCCGATCACCATTGACTCTCTAGTGGGGAACACCCCATCTAGAAGCCCCGCAGCCAGAGAGAGGCAGAGCCTTCCCCACGCCCCACGGAGCTGTGAGCTTTCCCCAGGGAGCCTTACCAGAGCTTGTGCCATAAGAGAGCCTCATGTACACAGATGTTTACAGGGCCACAAAGTGTATTTTTAGGTTATGATGCATTGTTCCCTGGCTAGTAACCACCTCTGGCATTTACAGTTCTGTCTCTTGCCTGAAGCTTGACCCTAAATCAGGGGTTCCTGGTAGTCTGGTTTTTTCCCAGCAGAGGGAGGGGACAGGAGACAGATGAGGAGGCCCTGAGGCAGGCCATATGCTGGAGGCTGGGGACCACCCACCGTTTTTTAAAAAAATTAATTAATTTATTTTAATTGGAGGCTAATTACTTTATAATATTGTAGTGGTTTTTCCTATTATTGACATGAATCAGCCATGCCACCCACCGTTCTTGCTGGTCCTCCTTGGACATTTGATGTCATCACCCTCCTCGAGCCAGTCTGCCCATACCACTGGCCCAACTCTCCAGGCCCAGGCCTTCCTGGGCCAGTGCTTGTCCATCTTTCAGACTCTGCCAAGCACTAGTTTTTAGTTTTCTCTTGGAGTGTAAGGACAAAGAATAACTGTTTTCTGTTATTTCCCCCAGGGGTCCTATACCAGGGGAATAGACCCTAGTTACGCCAGCAAGGTTATTATCCCAATTCCGAAAATGACGGATGATGGGAAGCGCCTACGTGTGAAAAATCAGAAGTGGAAACTGAGAACGAAGGTGGGTTCTGATGGCATCTGGGGTAAGTAACTGTAGGGCGTCCTTTCTTACTGGCCATGGAAGGCCGAAGTCCAGGCTCGGGTCTCACATAAGGATGTCAGACATCAGAGGGTACAGGATAGAGCGTATTATGGATGTGGGGTATGGAGGATATGGAATAGAGCATATGGATGTGGGATATGGGAGGTGACGTACCCCAAGAAGGAGGCCAGAGTCCTGTGCTGTGTGTCCGTAAGCAAGTGATTTCCTCTCCTTAAGCCTTATCTTCCTCATCTGTCAAGTGAGGGCTCATTTGGGTGTCTTCTTGGAGTTCTTCCTGACTGCAGCTCCCACATCAGGTCCTATGTCCATGACACCAAGCATCTAGTGGGCAGCTGAGAGCCAGCAGCAATGTCAGGATCACTGGGTGTCCCCACCACTGGTCTGTCCCCGCATTTCATGGCCGCAGAAGTCTGTGGCTGGGGATGGGGAAGGACATGGGGGCAGGGCCTCTCTGAGGCTACCCTCTCTGAGGCTATCCTCTCTGAGGCTCAGCTGTCTCATCTGTGAAATGATGAGAATACTTGGTGGGGCAGGTAACATGCTGTGTGACGCAGCTGTGAGGAGATGAGGGTTGCTGATGCATGAAGACCTTGACACACAAGGCCCAGAGCGTGCAGCAGTGATTTCACATGTGCCTCGAGTTCCCACAAGTATGCTCTGTACTGTTACATGTACACAACATAAACATAAATCCCCGGGTTCCATGAAATGGTCAGTCAAGGGGCACCAGTGACTTTATTTTGCATGCATCTTGGTCCTGAGCTCAGTTTAGAAAAGTTGTGTTATCAGCAGCACTGGATGTTCACAGAATCAGAGGTGGAAGAGGAATCAGGACCCTCAATTCAGTATTTTCGCACTCAGGGGTTCCTTTTCTCACTGGTCGGCCCCCTCCCCATCACCACGTAGCGGTTGCCACGGCCTGAAGAGGAGGAGGCCGTGGACCCCTGCACCCTTGCCAGGGGGGAATCCCAAGGTGCATGTCTGGGACCCTGGGTCAGGTCGCTGCCGTCCTTTGACTGCGGGTGTTCCCTTGTTAGAATGACTACAACCTGTGGACTGCGTACCAGAACCAGGAGACTCAGCAGGTGCAGATGGAGGAGAGGAATGTCTTCTGTGGCTCTTACAACATCCGCATCCTCTCTGACACGTAGGTACTAGGCTCAGAATCTAGGGCCCAGGGCCCCTGGACTACCCACGCAAGCATTTGAGGATTCCCATGACCCTTGCTCACTGGAAAAGCAATCCTTCTTCACCTGAAACTCCAGCCCCAAGCCCATCTGGAGACTTGGTGCTTGATTTTTGCACCATTCTCAGTAGAGGGTGGGCTTTCCTGGGGGCTAAGTGGTAAAAGAATCTGCCTGTCAATGCAGGGGACGTGGTTTCGATCCCTGGGTGGAAAAAGACCCCCTGGGGGAGGAACTGGCAACCCACTCCAGCATCTATGCCTGGGAAATCCCATGGACAGAGGAGCCTGGCAGGCTACAGTCCATGGGGTTGCAAAAGAGCTGGACATGACTTAGCAACTAAACAACCACGAACTAGCTGGTGGAGGACGCTCTGCCCTTACAAACTTTGGGTACACTGACCAGCAACCTTTTGCACAATTCACATGCATGAAATCTTTTAAAACTATCTTTACTGTTTAATTCTTATTTTAGAGGTAATATATCCTCATTGGAAAAAATATACACTAAATGCCAGAAAATGTATAGAGAAAAAGAAATCTCTTCTATAATCTCGTCATGTAGAGATAACTACCATTAATATTGATGTCTATCATAGAATTCTTTCTTGGCATGTATAAATACATATTTTAAATAGAAATGGGGCTATGCTATACATATTTTGGTAACCCACTCTAGCAAAGTACTGTGTCTTTTCCTGTTAAATATGAAAATGGCATTTATGGTAACTATGTAGTGTGACATCATTCGAGTATGCCAGAAGAAGATCCTTTCATAATGTCAACTTCCTGACATATTTTAGATCTAGGACTTCACTCTTTACTCAAAAAGTTTTGTGAAGGACATCTTTTATTCTATTTTTGGCTGTGAACCTTACTAACAAATTGCATCTTGACCAAATAGGGTGAGGACAGAACAGATGGGAAAAGGCAGAGCTGAGTGTTTATGAGTAGTATGGTGATACGTGCTCTTTAGCAGAGAGAATGACAAGTTGAACTCTAGATACGACAAATGGAATGAGGGCAAAAATGTCAGGAATTGCTCCTTGTATTCAGAGTGACTATCCATCCCTGTTTATCCAAACAACCTTGCTTTACTCTGTGGTCCTCGAGTAATTAGTAATAGTGTCCCCTTTCATGATTAAAAAAAATCTCAGTTTGGACAATAAAATTTTTGGTCATCCTGCTCATATTTAATCTATTTGCTAATAATCTTATGATTGGAAAATTAATTCAACTCACCTTATTTTGTTGGATTTCATACTGATTGAGGGCAGGGTCCATCCATATCTTACTCATCTTTGTATTTCCCATGAGCACCTATTGGCACAAGACTTTGCCCCTAATGTAGTATGCTCACTGGATATTGGTTAAGGGAAACAGTGACAGCAGTGGGATATGCAGTGGGTATAGGGCTTCTCAGCTGTGTTCCTCTGAGGTTTTCTGTGAAAAAAGGTTTCCATGGTCAAATAAAGCAGAAAATGCTGCATACTCTCTTCTCTGTCCTGGGGATTTATTATACATTAGCAGAAATTGTTAAAATAGTTGTGCCTTTCGTGTTTAGGTTTTAAATCTAGTTGAAATGCATTTTTGTTACAATGTGAGGCAGGGATCCATCATGGCTTATTAACACTAGGCCTTGCCTTCTGCTACGTCCCTTGCTGGATGGATTTTCCATGATGGCATTGCTATAGGAGAAAGGCACTGTACTAAATTGTTCCATGGTTCTCTTCTCTCATGGTGCATCTTTTTCCTGGCAACTCAGGTGGGACCGAAACAGAATCATCCACTATTCTGGGGGAGATTTGTTAGCCGTGTCATCCAATCGAAAGATCCAGCTTCTGGACATCATACGTGTAAAGGAGATACCCATCAGGTTTCGAGGCCATGCTGGGAGTGTCCGGGCCCTCTTCTTGTGTGAAGAAGAAAACTTTCTCCTGAGTGGGAGTTATGACCTGAGTATCAGGTAAGTGGTCCAAGAAAGTTGTGGTCCTCAACTTGCCCAGGCTTAAACATAGCTTGTGGAAAAAGCACGTGTGCTTTTATGTTTTTTTTTGTATTTATGCAAAAGTTATCCTAAATGATGCTGACTTCTAGAATAACCCACACTTTTTTTTGGCAAGATAAAAACCAAAAATTTGTATATTGTTTAAACTTTGAGTGAGATAGATTTATAGCAATTATTAGATCTATTTTCTAGCAGAAGGCTATGAATCGGAAAGTATTTTCTTTAGTATTCTTATATGAAAGCATAATTTATATTTCTTTTCACAGATTCCTTCAGGGGAAAGTAGTTTTTTTGTGGGTGTGAAACCTGGTATGGAAGCCAAATAGTGATAAAAGTGTATATATACAAATATTTTCAAACAATATAAAACACTCATGTGCTTGTTACTCAGGTCAAGAAGTAGGGCATTACCATTCCCAAATCTCATTATGTGCCTTTCTCTTATTTTTTCTTTCTTCCTCCTGATCAGTATAAATTTTATATTTAAATTTCTTTATAGTTTTGCTACCTATTTATATATCTCCAGATATATTCACTACCTTTGTCCTTTCTTGAACTCAACATAAATGTAGTTGTATTTTAAAACTTCATGTGTACTTGATTCTTGCACTAATTTTGAGATTCATCTTTATGATATAGATGGCAGTAATTAACTTATTTTCACGGAGATATAGTATTTTATTGGATGAATACATCATCATAACTCATTTATTTACTCTTCTGCTGGTTGATATTTGCATTGATGTTAGCTCTTTATTCTTTCACTGCCATAGACATTCCTGTATGTGTTTCCTGGTATCCATGTGTATGAGTTAAAAAATTTTTTTGTTGAGGTATAATTGACCTATAAATTTGAAAAAAAATTTTTATTGAGGTATAATTGACATACAATATATTAGGTGTATGATATAATGACTTGATATATGCATCTATTGCAAAATGATTACCCCAGTGAATTTCGTTATATCCATCACTGCACAGAGTGACATTTTTTTTTCTTGTGATGCGAACTTTCAAGATTACTCTCAGCAACTTTCAAAAATACAACACAGTGTTGTTGGCTTGCTTTTCTATTCTTGCATCAAAACTACCTTTTTAAAAAAGACAGTTTTTATAGAGCAGTTTCAGATTCACAGCAAAATTGACAGGAAGACACAAAAGTTTTCCAATATACCCTCTGCACCAGCACATGAATATATTCTCTTGTCCTCAAGATTCCCCATCAGAGTGGTACGTGTTACAACTGATGACCCTGGTTTGACACATCATCATCTCTGCTTTCCTGATGGCTCAGTGGGTAAAGAATCCTCCAGCCATGCAGGAGATACAGGAGATGCGAGTTTGATCCCTGGCTTGGAAAGATCACCTGGAGGAGGAAATGGCAAACCACTCCAGTATTCTTGCCTGGAGAATCCCTTGGTCAGAGGAGCCTGGTGGGCTACAGTCTGTGGGGTCACAAAGAGTTAGACACAACTGAGCGACTGAGCATGCATGCAATTACCTGAAGTCTACAGTTTATCTAGGGTTCACACTTGGTGGTGTACATTGTATGCATTTGGACAAATATATAATGACACATAGCCATCATTATAGTATCATACAAAGTATTTTCATTGCCCTAAAAATCCTCTGTCCTCTACCTATTCATTCTTCTCCCAATCCCTGACAACCATTAATCTTTTTACTGGCTCTGTAGTCTTGCCTTTTCCAGAATGTCATATAGTTGAAATCATATAGTGTATAGATTTTTCAGATCTTCTTTCACTTAGTCATATGCATTTAAGGCTCCTCCATGTCTTTTCATGTCTGGATAGCTCATTTTTTACTTACATTTCATAATAGTCCACTGTCCAGATGGACCACAGTTTATTTATTTCTTCATCTACTGAAGGACATCTTGGTTGCTTCTACATTTTGTCTGTTATGAGTAAATGGCTATAAACATCCATTTACAAGTTTTAAAAAATATTTGTTTATTTAGTTGGCTACAATGGGTCTTAGTTGCAGCATGCAGAATCTTCTTTGCTGCATGTAGGATCTTTAGTTGCAGCATGTGGAATCTAGTTCCCTGACTAGGGATTGAACCCAATCCCCCTGTATTGGGAGCATGGAGTCTTAGCCACTGGACCACTAGAGAAGTCCCCATTCCTATTTTTCTAAAAGCGTTTATCAAATACCTTTTCTGCATAAATTACGAAAACAACCTGGGTATATGGCCAGCCATGCTGATAGGAAGTAGAAATTCAAAACATGCTTTTTTTTCCAGACCACTGGGACCTTGTTAAACTCAACTATGTATACATAGCAGGCTCTGATGAACAGATAAAGGCCATGGGACCTTTAGGAATATTAGAAGGAAAAGTCTGACAATGCCCCCCCCCCCCAATCAAAAAAATCATTTACTTATTGTTTATTATGTGCCAAGTCTTCTAATAACTCTATGGGATAAGTACCATTAATATCCCCAATTTACAAATGAGGGAACTGAGATAGCAGGTGATTCAGTAACTTATTTGAGATCACACAGCCAGTGAGTGATGGATATGGGAGTAGACCTCAGGCAGCCTGGCTCCAGAGCCCAGTCTCTTGACATTATACTTTGTCCTGTCACAAAGTCAGTATGAATGGTTGAGAGACCTCAGGCAGGTTTGTATATTAAAAAACAGTATATGCTTTGTGTGTGTGTGTGTTTAGTTGCTAGGTTGTGTCTGACTCTTTGTGACCCCATGGACTGTAGCCCACCAGGTTCCTCTGTCCATGGGATTCTTCAAGCAAGAATACTGGAGTGGGTTGCCATTTCCTCCTCCAGGGGATCTTCTCAACCCAGAGATGGAACCCAGGTCTCCTGCATGGCAGGTGGATTATTTACCACAGACTCACCTGGGAAGCCCTAGATATGCTTTAGAAATGCACATAAAATAGTCTGAATCCAGTGGCATGTTTCAGTTGTTCTGTTGTTCTTGTTTGAAGATCAGCTCTACCACTGAATCAGTGTCGTGGATTCTTAGTCTGGTGATTGTTCTAGGGACCCTTCCATCTGATGAAAAGTGAAATTGTTAGTCACTCAGTTGTGTCTGACTCTTTGCAATACCATGGACTGTAGCCAGCCAGGATCCTCTGTCCGTGGAATTAAGCCATTCTCTTCTCCAGGGGATCTTCCTGACCCAGGGATCAAACCTGGGTCTCCCACATTGCAGGCAGATTCTTTACCATTTGAGCCACCAGGGAAGCCCAAGTTGTGACAACCAAACATGTCTCCAAACATTGTCACATGTCCCCTGGGAGCGGATGTCACCCCTAGTTGACAACTTCTGCATTACTGTATTTAATTCTTCATAGACCTGTGAGATAATTATTTTTATTATTATTTCCATTGCATCAAGGAGTAAATGAAGTTTTCACCAAAGTTCAGTAGCTTTCTTAAAGTTACACCTAAGAGATGCTGCAAGTGGGATTCAAATCAAAGCCTTGGACTCTGAGCTTAATCATGAAACTCTGATGCCTTCCAACTACCTATCAACCTGAAGGAACTCTATACTGTTGAACCCTTGGGCCCTCAGAAAGTCTCAAAAACATCTCTTTTTTTGTGGTCTGATTCCTGCAGATACTGGGATCTGAAAAGTGGGGCTTGTATACGCATCTTCAATGGCCACCAGGGAACCATCACCTGCATGGATGTGTATAAGAACAAGCTCGCCTCTGGAGCAAAAGATTGCCAGGTAAAAGGTGAGAAAGAAATGCCTCAGACTCTCTAAGATGTTTCCCTAAGCCCATGGGTTGCCAGAAGACTTGTTTTGCTCATTTCTACAGGCAGTCGCTTATTCCTTCATCCATCTGTCTATGGAGCCACTGATCCATTCACTCGATGCCTATTGGTTGAATGCTAGGAGCTTAAGTGTAAGGAAAGCAGCATATGCCGTGGCCCTTTCGACGTGGCTTTCTATTTCCGCAAGAGCCTCGTGGTCTCCTAATGGAGACAGATACATAAATATATCGTGGAGGGAAGAGTAAATATGAGAATGACGACAGTTGCCTTTTATTGAGTACTAACTTTGGGACTGCAATGGGTGCTTTACATTATCTTATTTCAGTCTCATAAGCGTTCTATGGCGTGGATGCAGATAAGGGATCCATGACTCAGAGAGAAAAACAATTAGCCCTGAGTCAAAATTGCTAAGTGGTTGGGTGGGGATTTGAACCCAGGGCTGTCTGGTTCTAAAATGCATACTCCAGCGAGTTTGTGGAGGGCTAAGTCACCATAGAAATAAGAGTAAAAGGGAAAGTACTGCAGGCAGGGTACTGTTTGAGTGTGGTCCTGAGGATGAGTAGTTCTACATGCAGAGGGAGTGTGTAGGGCATTTCAAGCAGAAGGAACAGTTCAGGCAATTCCCAGAGTATGAAAGAAAATGAAGAATTGAGGGACTTTCCCTCTGCTCAGTTGGCTGAGCTGTTGTGTGTGGTGTTGGCGATCAGGCAGGTATGTTTGTTTGGGGCCAGATTATAAAGGGCCTTCTGTGTTGAAAATTGAACTTTATTCTGTAAGATGTAGGAGGCTGTAAATGCATTCTAAGCTGAGAAGTGATATGATGAAATGTGTATTTGAGAAAGACTGCTGTGGTGATATTGTGGAAGAAAGATTTGGAGAGATGGCAACTCTGTGGGGACAGTATGTCTTCAGAATATTTGAGAATAGGCAAGTGTGAAGTTATCGGATAGATCTGAGTTTCTAGGAGATGGTACATACAGAGGGCGGGGTGGTGGTGGTGGTGGTGAGATTTCCAGAAAGAACTGGCAGGACTTCAGCACCAACAGGAGATGAAAAGCAAGAAAGAAGGGAGAAGGGTGAGGCCAGACTTTATAACTCAGGCCATTGGGTACACAGAAGTACCACTGATGGAAATGGGACCTTGGAGGAAGAGCAAGGTAGGGGAGGGATGGAGGAGAAGATGATAGCTTGTATTTTGGACACATTGAGTGTGGCAGGCAGAAGAACAGCCAGCCAAAGATGGTCCCATCCTAATCCTGGAAACCAGTGACTGTGTCTCCTTGCATGGCAAGAAGGACTTTGAAGATGTACTGAAGTCAGGGACCTTAAAATGGGGAGATGACCCAGGGTTATTGGTGTGGGCCCATGGGTCATCACCTGGATCCATAAAAACAGACATTTTTTATGTGTGACCAAAAGGAGACTTGACTGTGGATGAATGGTCAGAGAGATGGAACGTTGCTGGCCTTGAAGATGGAGAAAGGGGGTTGTGAGCCAAGGTGTGTGTGGGGGACCCTAGAAGGTGGAAAAGGCAAGGACATGGATTCCTCCCCCCGCCCCCCTGAGACTCCCTAAAGGAGCACAGCCCTGCTGACACCTTGATTTTAGCCTTGTGAGGTTGTGCAGTGATTCTGTAAGATAATCCATTTGTCATTTTCAGGTTCTAAGCTGATAGTAATCTGTTACAGCAGCAATGGGAAGCTAATGCATTGAGTGCGGAGTTCCCGCAGATGCCCAGGGGAGGGCAAAAAATCAGTGTAGAAAAGCTTACTCACATAGTTTGGGTTAATGGTTAGAAACATGGTCTCTGGACCTAGACTCTCTGGGTTCAAATCCCAGTTCAATCTGCTCACCACCCCTGTGATCTTAAGCAGGTTACTGAACCTCTCTGGGTCTCAGTTTCCCCATCTGTACAGGAAGGAGTAATAACAGCTTTGTCCTGTGAAGATGAGTTAATGCATGGCAAGCACTTTGATTGGTGCCTGGCTCATGGCTAGTGTGGGGTGGGTGTGCACTGTGGTTAGTATTTGGTCCCGTGGTACTCATTGCATTGCCTGAAGAAGTAGGTTCTATGAGGGGCTTTAATGTTCTCATCACTGAATTTGTGATGCCTACTTTCAGTCTCTTCCTTCAAGCTCAGTTCTCCCACCACCCATGGACTCTCATATCCACCCAACATTTACGATATGAGAGATGGGGGCTCCAGCACCATCTGTGTAGAAGCAGAAGTAGATCCACACTCAGCTGTGACAATCTCTTAGAAGTAAAATCCAAAAGTCAGATTCAGAAATACCTTAAAATGTAAATGGAGATAGACAGCTTTCTCTTCTTTGGGGGTGGGTAGGAGGTGAGGGTCAGGAGACAGCATCTGGGAGGAATCATGCCCTGAACACCTGCCATGACTTTCCTGAAATCTACTCTAGCATCTTTCAGGCTTGAGGAGGAGGCTTGCTAGAGATGAGCTGTCCACCTCTTAGACCAGGAGGCTAAGTTCCAGAGTCAGAGCCAAGGTCTATGCATTGCTGGATCTCCCAAGGGCTATGAGAGGGGAGCCCTGGGTTGCACGTACATGGACTGTGGGTGAACCAGTGGGGGTGCTGGAGCAGGTGAAGCCTTCTGGAATCTGACATGATGGGCTCGGCTGGTCTCAGCCTCTGTGATGGGGTATGGAGCCCCTTTGGCACCCTCTCCATGCACCCTCTTTTCTCTCTCCCCTTCCCTTTCAGAGTGGGATATAGAGACAGGGAAGTGCCTAAAGACCTTCAAACACAAAGACCCCATCCTGGACACCAGGATCAATGACACCTATATCGTGAGCAGCTGTGAGAAAGGCTTGGTCAAAGTGTGGCACATGGTCACGGCCCAGCTGGTAAAGGTGAGGGGTGGGGACTGGGGGGAGGGGACTGGGGGGAGGGGACTAGGGGGAGGGGCTAGGGATGGGGACTGGGGAGCGGAGTGCTGCGGGTGAGAGGCTGGAGGACACTGACAGACACTGACAGACAGGTAGCTCCCCAGACCACCCTAGGGTGGTTGAGAGGCAGTCACCAAAAGAGGGTGGTCCTGAGAAAGGGAAGGGGAAGATCTCCTAAGAAGGGGCCATTCTGAGCTGGTTGAAGGTCAAGGCCCACGTGAGCCATGTTGTCATGGGTGGAGGTGGTAGAGGCTACGTTTTGACTGCAAGATACGTGGATTCAGCGGGGTCTTTTCACAGCAGCACAGGTAAAGTACCTTTTCTTCTTCTGGAACATTTGACCCTGATTCTGGCATGGGGTCTGGGAATGAACAAACCATAGTGATCTCCTCTTGCCTGTCTTCTGAGAAGAGAATGTTGGCTGTCTAGAAAGTGATCGAATGTTCAAACACAAGAAGTGTTCTTGCCGGATAGGCAGCCCCTGTCCCTGGTGAGTGGTGCTGAGATATCTTTTGTGCTGAGAACACAGGATCACAGCAAGAAGTGGCTGCCTGGCTGGTGGGCTTTTCTTACCAGTGATGTTACCGTGGTCTAAGCAGCAGTTACTGGATATCAAGCTGCCTCTGGTCCTGGCAGGGAACTGACACATGAGCCTTGCCCTTCTGGCAGCAGAGGAAGGAAGACTGTGTCCCTCTCAAGTACTCCAGGAAGGCAGAGTACACAGACCCACTGGGTACAAGGCCTCTTCTGATCTCCTTCCTTCTTAACTGGGGAGGGAGCTCTGGAGAGCAGGTTGCCTGAACCTCATCAACCTTCTTAGAGCAGACATGGAGTGGGCTCAGGCAGACTCCCAGTGTGGTAGCCCCAGATTGGTGGAGCGTGGCTTTGGGATCCATCTCAAGAAGCCTCCAGCTCTGCTCCTGGAGGAGTCATGATTCGGGCTGAAGATGGGCTGAGAACAGAGGCATCTTTTCTTGCAGACGCTCAACGGCCACGAGGGGGCCGTGAAATGTCTATACTTCGACCAGTGGCATCTCCTGTCGGGAAGCACTGATGGCCTGGTCATGGCCTGGAGCATGGTGGGAAAGTACGAGCGGTGCCTCATGGCCTTCAAGCATCCAAAGTAGGTGCTCAGGACACCCTGGCCAGGTCCCTGCTCCTGAACCCAATTTTCCCATCAGAACCTAGAATTCACTCTTTAGATCAGTCCCTACTGCTCTCTGCTGACCCTCTCGCCTCTGCTCCTCACGCATTTCCACTTTCCTCTTCTTCCACCTGTTGCCCAATATAGTCACCCCCTCTCCTGCCCTCCTTTGCTTCTCTTAAGAAACAACAATACTGTGTGCAGATTTTGAGAAGTTACTGAAAATTTACATTTACAGCACATGTGATAAATTTTATCTGTTACCTACCAAACTTAAGAATATTGGCGGAGCTGTCCCTCAATGATGCCAGTTTCAGTAAACTTAAGTTCTTGGAATATTGTGGTTGTGAAAGCTTAAAATGACCCAGGTGCCGAAGGTTTAAAAATAACTAAGGGCTTAAAGAAGGCGCTCCCTTAAAGCCTGTGGGCTCAATTCTCTTCCGGGACAGCAAATGGATTTCATTTTGCATTTCCAATCCCAGTTTAGTGATGGTGCCTGCTTGGATCCAGTTAAGAAGTACTCTGAGGTTATCTAAGTTTATTTGGAAAGGGCATTGTGGTCAGTTAATGGTTCTGCCATAAGCGTGGGTTTTACAGACTGCTCTATGCCACTCTTGTACTACATGAATTTTGCTTCTTCCCCTGAGTGCATTGTAAGAGACGCCAGGAAGCTAAGTGCTATCCTAATTCATTGAGAGAGTAAATGGGTCTTCCAGGAGGATCTGTTAGGGATAGTTATTTAATGAAATATGATCCTAGATTTCACTGTACCCTCACAGGAACTTCTTTTTCAAAATTAATTTTTAAATTTTTAAAAAGGTTTTATATTGGAGTATAGTTGGTTAACAATGTTGTGATAGTTTCAGGTGTGCAGGAAAGGGACTCAGCCTTTGCTGAGAATGTACCCATTCTCCCCCAAACTAACTCCCTTCCCATCCAGGCTACCATATAACATTGAGCAGAGTTCCTTGTGCTATACAATAGGCCCTTTTTGGTTATCCACAGAAACTTCTTGAGCAGGCAGACTGGCTTTGTGGGCAGTAGAGGGGGATATGGGCCTATATGTGTATGTTCTCTATCTGGGGTGTATAACTGCATTGTTGACAGGTGGGTAGTATCAGGAAGGGCCAGTGTTCAGTGATTTAGTCAACCCTTGGGTGATTATCGATAAACCTCTCAGCATTTGTCATCTGGCTTGTCCAAACTTGACCTCAAGGAGGGACTCAAACTTTGTGATGTCACATTAAAATGATAACGCTGCGTTTTTAAAACCTTCCGAGCATGATTCAGTAGGATTTAATTTAGTTGTTGGAAGATAATTGTTTCCAGCAAACTCAGCAGTGTGTTCATCATTTCATCAAACCCATTCTATTAATACTTCAGCTATGAGACCTTCTTAAACCATTCCCATTTCCACTGAATGACAGCCCAACACACCATCCACGTTGGCTTTTGATGCCTTGAACACTTACAGCAAATCCATAGACAGTTGTAGTCCATTTGGAGGACATGGGCAGTGTTCTCATTTGTAGGGCCCTTTCTCCCACTCATCTGTAGCAGCACTGTGTATATATAAGTGCTTGATTGCTGTTCAGTTGTTAAGTTGTGTCTCACTCTTTGCGATCCCACAGACTGCAGCAAGTCAGGATTCCCTGTCCTTCACCATTTCCCAGAGTTTGCTCAAACTCATGTCCATTGAGTTGGTGATGCCATCCAATCATCTCATCCTCTGCCATCCCCTTCTCCTCCTGCCCTCAACCTTCCCCAGCTCTAGGGTCTTTTCCAGTGACTCAGTTCTTTGCATCAGGTGGCCAAAGGACTGGAGCTTCAGTTTCAGCGTCAGTCCTTCCAATGAATATTCAGGGTTGATTTCTTTTAGGATTGACTGGTTTGATCTTGCTGGGCAGTTTGATCTCCTTGGTAGGTAGTTTAGCTGGACATAATGAAGTGTTAAGAAAGCAAATTCATGCTATTGATTTGTACAAAGAAGCCAAATTATTAATTTACTGCAAGAAATATGACTATCAAGTACACTGAACACCTTCATTCCATTTAATGTATACATTGTATATTTATATACATTATATATTTAATACATTAAATGTATATTTATATATTATATATAACATTTTAATATATCTTAAGTAAATTAAATATATATATTTACAACTTAAAAATTAAGATAATTCACATGACACAAAATTCACTGTTTCATGAGGTACAATAGAATGTTTTTTAGTATGTCCATAATGTTATGTGGCCATTCCCATTATCTAATTACTCAATATTTCTATCAGTCAGTAGTAATGTCCTCTGTTTCATTTCTGATTTTAGTAATTTGAATTTTATCTCTTATTTTTGGGGGGCAGTCTAAGCAAAGATTTTGTAATTGTTATATCTCCTTGGTAAATTCATTCTTTTATCATTATTATGTAATGTTCTTTTTTTGTCTCTATTAACAATTTTGTCTAAAAATCTATTTTGTGTTGTATTTGTATAGACACTCTGGTGCTCCTTTGGCAAGGAGTATCTTTTTTACCCACTCTTTCACTTTCAACGTATTTGTGTCTTTGAATCTACAGTGAGCCTCCTGTAGGCAGCATTTAGTTGGATCATGTTTTTAATCGTTTCTCCCAATGTCCGCCTTTTAATGGAAGAATTTAATCTATTTACATTAAGTGTAAAACGAACTTAACTCTACCATTTGGCTCTTTGTTTTTCTATAGTCTTTGTTTGTTTGTTTGTTTCATTTCTCAAGTCTTCTATTGTGGTCTTTTGGGGTGTTGAATGGATATTTAGATATTAACAGTGTATCATTTTAATTCTGTCATCATGTTTTTACTATATATTTTTGAATTACCTTATTAATGGTTTCCCTTGGGTTGCTGCAAGCCTTTGGTTGTTTTCTGGAGTTCCAAATAGTTGATTCTGACAGTTTTTGCCAGTTTTTTCATTGCTTTTATGGAAGGATGGAATTTTGGAGTTCCTTTGAACGCCACCATTTTCACTGACATCAGCTTCTGCAGTGGTTTTTTTTTTTTTTTTTTTTTTTTTATCAAGGAGGGACAAAGAAAGAGACAAGTGACATTTCTAGGGCAGAGATAAAATATGAAAGGAGACTGGATTATGCCAGAACCATGAAAACCACTGTTGTGTGAAGTATAGGCTTAGTTTTAAAAATACCTTGATTGATTTGATCCCGACAGGAATCCTCTGAAGCAGTTCCCCTTCTCATGGAAGAGAAAACTGAAGACTGAGAGGTTATTTTCTCAAGTTTATACAGTCAGTAAGAGATACGATCAGGTTTTGATCCCAGATTTTCTGATCCCAAAGTCTGTGCTTTAAATCACCAGGCTATACTGGTATATAGGCTGAACCACCAAATGTCACAGGAACCCACAAGAAGTGTAGGCTCAGCTCAGTTCAGTTCAGTTCAGTCGTTCAGTTCAGTCGCTCAGTCGTGTCCGACTCTTTGCGACCCCATGAATTGCAGCATGCCAGGCCTCCCTGTCCATCACCAACTCCCAGAGTTCACTCACACTCACGTCCATCACGTCAGTGATGCCATCCAGCCATCTCATCCTCTGTCGTCCCCTTCTCCTCCTGCCCCCAATCCCCAAAGTACTGGAGTTTCAACTTCAGCATCATTCCCTCCAAAGAAATCCCAGGGCTGATCTCCTTCAGAATGGACTGGTTGGATCTCCTTGCAGTCCAAGGGACTCTCAAGAGTCTTCTCCAGCACCACAGTTCAAAAGCATCAGTTCTTTGGCACTCAGCTTTCTTCATAGTCCAACTCTCACATCCATATATGACCACTGGAAAAACCATAGCCTTGACTAGATGGACCTTTGTTGGCAAAGTAATGTCTCTGCTTTTCAATATGCTATCTAGGTTGGTCATAACTTTCCTTCCAAGGAATAAGCACCTTTTAATTTCATGGCTGCAGTCACCATCTGCAGTGATTTTGGACCCCAAAATATAAAGTCTGACACTGTTTCCACTGTTTCCCCATCTATTTCCCATGAAGTGATGGGACTGGATTCCATGATCTTCATTTTCTGAATGTTGAGCTTTAAGCCAACTTTTTCACTTTTCACTTTCACTTTCATCAAGAGGCTTTTTAGTTCCTCTTCACTTTCTGCCATAAGGGTGGTGTCATCTGCATATCTGACGTTATTGATATTTCTCTTGGCAATCTTGATTCTAGCTTGTGCTTCTTCCAGCCCAGCGTTTCTCATGATGTACTCTGCATAGAAGTTAAATAAGCAGGGTGACAATATACAGCCTTGATGTACTCCTTTTCCTATTTGGAACCAGTCTGTTGTTCCATGTCCAATTCTAACTGTTGCTTCCTGCCCTGCATATAGGTTTCTCAAGAGGCAGGTCAGGTGGTCTGGTATTCCCATCTCCTTCAGAACTTTCCACAGTTTATTGTGATCCACACAGTCAAAGGCTTTGGCATAGTCAATAAAGCAGAAATAGATGTTTTCCTGGAACTCTCTTGCTTTTTCGATGATCCAGTGGATGTTGGCAATTTGATCGCTGGTTCCTCTGCCTTTTCTAAAACCAGCTTGAACATCTGGAAATTCACAGTTCACGTATTGCTGAAGCCTGGCTTGGAGAATTTTGAGCATTACTTTGCTAGCGTGTGAGATGAGTGCAATTGTGCGGTAGTTTGAGCATTCTTTGGCATTGCCTTTCTTTGGGATTGGAATGAAAACTGACCTTTTCCAGTCCTGTGGCCACTGCTGAGTTTTCCAAATTTGCTGGCATATTGAGTGCAGCACTTTCACAGCATCATCTTTCAGGATTTGAAATAGCTCAACTGGAATTCCATCACCTCCACTAGCTTTGTTCATAGTGATGCTTTCTAAGGTCCACTTGACTTCACATTCGAGGATGTCTGGCTCTAGGTGAATGATCACACCATCGTGATTATCTTGATCGTGAAGATCTTTTTTGTATAGTTCTGTGTATTCTTGCCACCTCTGCTTAATATCTTCTGCTTCTTTTAGGTCCATACCATTTTTGTCCTTTATTGAGCCCATCTTTGCATGAAATGTTCCCTTGGTATCTCTAATTTTCTTGAAGAGATCTCTATTCTTTCCCATTCTGTTGTTTTCCTCTATTTCTTTGCATTGATCACTGAGGAAGGTTTTCTTATCTCTTCTTGCTATTCTTTGGAACTCTGCTTTCAGATGCTTATATCTTTCCTTTTCTCCTTTGCTTTCCATTTCTCTTCTTTTCACTTGTCTTCTTTCCACAGCTATTTGTAAGGCCTCCTCAGACAGCCATTTTGCTTTTTTGCATTTCTTTTCCATGGGGATGGTCTTGATCCCTGTCTCCTGTACAATGTCACAAACCTCATTCCATAGTTCATCAAGCACTCTATCTATCAGATCTAGTCCCTTAAATCTATTTCTCACTTCCACTGTATAATCATAAGGGATTTGATTTAGGTCATACCTAAATGGTCTAGTCGTTTTCCCTACTTTCTTCAATTTCAGTCTGAATTTGGCAATAAGGAGTTCATGATCTGAGCCACAGTCAGCTCCTGGTCTTGTTTTTGTTGACTGTATAGCAAGATCCAAAGAGACACACAAGGAGGAAAAGCCTTCAATCACGAGGCATCTCTCCCAGTGCTGGATTCGCCATAGGTGGACTGAGGTGCACTTAGGGCACCAATAAAGTTATTGCAGTTTCATCTTGGAAAAAAATGAGAACTTTGTTGAACTTTCTTACATGTATTTTATACCTGACATTTATTATGTATCTATCCATCTGTCTATCTATCCATGTGTTAATCACATGATACATCAAGCCACATTGACTTCTTTGCTGTTCTTTGAATGTCTTCTGTGTTTCAAAGTCTTTGTTATTTTTGTTTTGCTAGTTGTTGGAGCCTTGAAAAGTCTCAGTATGACTCTGGTACCTTGGTCACCTTGGAATCTGACCAAGTCCAGATGGTATGTGGTGGATGTCACTCTTATTTGTTTTTTAACTTTTTATTTTATATTGAAGCATAAGAGTCAGACATGACTTAGCAACTAAACAACAACAAAAACACAGCTGATTAGCAATGTTGGGATGGTTTCAGGTGCACAATAGAGCAACTCAGCCATATACAGAGAACGCATATACATGTGTTCTCCCCCCAAACTCCCCTCCCACCCAGGCTGCCACATAACATTGAGCAAAGCTCCCTGTGCTACACGGTAGGTCCCTGCTGCTTATCCATTTTAAGTAGAACAGTGTGTATTTGCCCATCCCAACTCCCTATATTGGATGTCATTGTTTTAACATACCTCAGCAATGATTGTACACTGAAACATGAGCCAACGTCCACTTTTATAAAAAATATTTCTTGAGGACCTGCTGTGGGATTGGGCCGTGTGCTGGGTGCTGGGTGTGCAAAGGTGGATAAGACAAGTGCTATGCCCGAGGACCTGGCAATATACCGGAAGTCTATGTATATGAGTGGGGTGAGAGGAGCAGTGAAGGTGAGAGATGGCTTTATGGAGAAAGTAACATATGAATGTGGCCATGGATGGACTTGGATGGGTGGAGGTGGCAGAGATCAATGGACCTGCTTTGCACACAAGGCCTAACAAATTGGTGACATCAAGTTCCATTTTTCAGTAGCATTAATAGCAGTGGGGTAATGGCACTTGTCAGATCTGAATACTCCACTTATCTGGAGCCCAGCTAGGACCCAACTGTTGTCAGGGGGATTTTGTTAGAGGCATTTATCTAAATCTTTTCCCGATTCCCACTCCCCCCCTCAACCTTTCTCCTGCTGGTAATCACAAAAGAGAGCTCAAAAATCTCAGCTGCTGAGTACAGTTTACCTATGGGATGTTTCACTGAAAGAATAAAAGCCACTAATTTAAGGACCAAGAGAACCTGCTCAAATACCAGGTTTTTGCTTCTTATAAAGATAACCATTTTCCCGTCTGTTTTTTCCCTTTATTTGTATAATAATGCTACTTTTCAAAAGATTCAAAACGTCAAATCATTCTGAGCATGACATTTAAGTCTGATAGCTAGAAATCAAATTGTAAGAGAGAAGCATAGTCATCTATATATCTGACACACACACAAAAAATCTTGACATAAGCCCTTTTGTTTTTCTGCCTTGTGGCACTGTGACCAAGTTGTAGGAACAGTAACTGCAGAGTGAGGGAAGAGAGTACAGCTGCATCTTGAGGGTTAATGGTTTACATCCAGAATCACAAAATGAGGCAAACATTGCTTCAAGGACAGTCGTGAGCCCCCCACCCACTTCCAAACACACACCAAAGTCCCTGACTGCAGACACATCCGAGTGGTTTGCCGGAAGGTGGGTACTGCCTGTTGCTCTGTTCCCTTCCAGGGAGGTTCTCCATGTGGCCCTTCTCTTCCTCCGGGTCATCAGTGCTTGTGCCGATGGCAAGATCCGCATTTACAATTTCCTAAACGGGAACTGTCTGAAGGTGATGAAAGCCAATGGCAGAGGTGATCCTGTGCTGTCCTTCTTTATTCAGGGCAACAGGTGGGTGGTCGGTGTGGAGGTCAGGGTCCTGAGCGAGTCTGTTTAGATGGTTTCTTTTACCCTCCTCTGGGACACTGGCCCCGGATTTGCTGGCAGCAGGAGAACACAGGTTGTGCTCACCTGCATTTTGGGTTGTGGTGGATGATAGGCTCAGGGGCTCATTTGTTTCCGGGGTCAGATCTGATCACATGATGGGCATGATACAGCTCTGCTGCAGGGACCTGGTTCTGCCAACAGACAGCCTCCACCTGCCCCCTGATCCCGTGTCCAGCCTGAGCGCTCCTCAGCTCCCTGTGTCTCGTTTCTGATGCAAAGAGACTTGCAGGAGGGTTGGGGTGGCATTGGCAGGTGGCCCCATGTCCAGCGGGGCAGAACTGAGCAGAGGTGTGTGTGCTCAATCACTTAGTCAAGCCTTTTCTTTGTGACCCCCATGAACTGTAGCCCACCAGGCTCCTCTGTCCATGGGATTTTCCAGGCAAGAATACTGGAGTAGGTGGCTCTTCCCTTCTCCAGGGAGCAGAGGAGTTTAAGAAACAGAACCATGGTGGCACTAACTGAATAGCACTGTGTTGTTATATACTAGGTTCACGTGATATCATGTAAAAATACCCAACTAGACTTTTAAATTCTAGCACAGGCTCACTTGAGACATCACCTAGTCGCTCTGAACTACTTTGGCTTCCTTCCTTGAGGAAGGAAGGCTCAATAAATGAATACTCTTTCAGTCATGAAGTCAGAAAGCCACAGAGGTCACCTCTGACCTTTTTTCTCATTCGTGACATCCAAAGAGAGACGTCAACTTGAGTAAACATGAGTCTGAAAGATTTCTAACTGGGGTGGTTCCTTAATTCCATCCCAGCATATCCTACCATAACCAGTCACTTTTATGGAGAGTTTATGCTGACTGTTGATAGCCTTAAAATTACAGCCTTTTGGAGCAGAAAGGAGCCTGCACACAACATTTCCTTCTCTTGTTTACAGTTATAGGCGACCTAGGAACCAGGGTTGGGGAGCAGCACCCTGTGAATGCTGTGAACCCCAGGAACAGTGGGTGGGAGGTAATATTTGGGGTCCTGGGTTCAGGGGGTATTAGGGAAGATGGAAACCCTCCTGCTTTCCAAATACAAAATGTCCTGTCTGGACATAGAGTGTGCACAGAGATCCTGGAGTGATGGAGTGAAGATTGGGGTAGAAGGTCAGCGAGCGCTTAAAGACTTCCCCCATTAGAGAGCTTTCTCATCCCATCATGACAATAGACATGTGGCATTTGGATGCTGTACTTAAAAAAGGAGTGAACTTCCAGACATCTGTGTGCAGAGTAGCTAAGCTTTCTGTCTCAGGTACCTAGGTCCTTAGCACTTACTCCAGGAACAGAAATTCACTTAAAAATGTTTTAACTCGAGAAGCGAAGTAATCAGGACACGTGCGCTTTGCTCACAACTCATTTTTAAAGAAACCAGCTACAGAGCTAATGAGTTCTGCTGCATGGCCTGCTACCTTTCTCCGCTCTAGACCCTACAACAACCTACACCACCCTGTTTGTGTGGTCATTGCCCCAGCACTGATCTCTTGGCTCTGGATCCAATGGGACAGTAGTCCTAATGCATATTTGGAAGCCGGGGCAATGGCAGCCTCCACGTTCCTTTTAGGGGTGTGTGGGATCTTAGTTCCCCAACCAGGGATTGAACCCGCTCCCCCTCACTGGGAGGTGTAGTCTTAACCACTGGACTACCAGGGAAGTCCCCTTTTGTGGGCAATCATGTTGCTTTGGTTCCAGGATGGTGATCAACACGGAGAGCAACATCCTCCTGTTTCAGTTTGAGAATATCAAGTGGCAGTACTCAGTGGAGCGGGCCAAACAAAAGAAGAAGGACAGAGAGGAGGACAGGGAAGAAAACAGCTTTGCAGAAGTCCTCTCCAAATCTAGCACCCAGGTCTACAGTCCAAGGGATTCTGTGTCCAGCAAGCAGACAGCCCAGGAGTCCCTGTTAAGCAAACCTCACAGGTCCCGCATCTTCCGGAGGGCATCCAGATTACCTACAGGTGAGACAGCTGAACCCAGGCAGCCTCTGTGGTATCCATTGGAGCAGGCAAGGGGCTGCCAGGACCAGCTTCTTTGTGGGATATTTTGGCCAGTGGTTTCTTAATGATGTATATCCCAGTTCTTTAGGGCAGGTGGGAACCGTTCTCTTTGACATGACAATCTAATAGGCAGCTCAAGGGAAGCTGCTTATTTTCAAGGCCTAATTTCCAAACGTATTAGACTCTTTCTACAGAAGGTGACGCTAGCCCTTCATCAATCCAGTTCAGTTCAGTCGCTCAGTAGTGTCCGACTCTTTGCGACCCCATGAATCACAGCACGCCAGGCCTCCCTGTCCATCACCAACTTCCGGAGTTTACTCAAACTCATGTCCATTGAGCCCTTCATACTTGCCATTAAAACAAGAAACAAGCTACCAACACCCTCCTCCATGCCCTTGATCCAAACATATGTTGCCGTTGGGTTAGTTGCTCTGTCGTGTCTGACCCCATGGACTGTAGACTGCCAGGCTCCTCTGTCCATGGGATTCCCCAGGCAAGAATACTGTAGTGGATTGGCATGCCCTTCTCCAGGGGATCTTCCCAACCTAGGGATCGACCCTGTATCTCTAGTGTCTCCTGCTTGGCAGGTGGATTCTTTACCACTGAGCCATCTGGGAAGCCACTTCCAAACATATAGTTCATGATTTACTTTCCAAACATATAGTACGTGACTATTTCCTTAAGACAGAGACGAGATATATTGCTCTCTTCTCTCTAGACCTCTGGTTGATAACATGCGTACCTGGAAAATACTAGATCAACAGATCACCTCCAAGCATATGATACCACAAATGATCAGCTAGGACAGAGCACTAGAAATTTCAGATAACACTTAAAGCTTCATAATCAGTAGGAAATCAGATTGGGGTGGGGTTCAGCTGGTGACCTAGATGGACCTTTGGTTCTAGGTGACTGCCTAGCTTCAAGGAATAAGAAACATCAAACAATAAAGTGATAATTTGGGTGAAGATCAGTTGAATTATCAGCTGTGCCCCCAGTAGTCATCCTTGATTGAATCACAGAATTACTACAGTTTCCTCTTCAATCTTAATTTAGGTGTGTTAACAGAAACACCTCCAAGTCCAGGAAAGCCAAAGTCACCCTGGAAAGATGGCAGGAAGAAACTGAGTTCTCAGGAAGCAAATGGCATGGGTGCCGAGCAGGAGAATTTGGAAGCAAAACCTGTTGTCGCCAGAGATCAGAAGACGGGTGATCCTTTATTCTGAATCAGTGTGACAGGATTCAGCCCCTCTTTCTCTCTCTGTTCAGTCCAGTTTTTCACCAGGCCAATAGCTTTGTTTATCTTTGATTCAGAACAGATAAATGCCCAGCTCCTACTAAGAATGACCGTGGTGTTGGTTTAGTGACTGATTTCCCCTAATCATCCCCTGCTAACTTGAGGCCACACAGAAAAGTGTGAAAGTGTTTAGTCACTCGGTCATGTCAGATTCTTTGCCACCCCATGGACTGTAGCCCGCCAGGCTCCTCTGTCCATGTGATTTCCCAGCAAGAATACTGGAGTGTGTTGCCATTCATTCTTCAGGGGCTCTTCCCCACCCAGGGAGCGAACCTGCATCTCCTGCTCTGGCAGGCAGATTCTTTACCCCTGAGCCACCAGTGTGCTAGAATGAATCTTTTGTCCTTATCAGTGGCTTTTGGACCTGTTATCATTCAAAACGTTTTGGGATCTCCTGTTCAGGAATTGCTTTTTGGCCATGTGATAGTTTCCATTTTGCAGTGGAGACATATTTTTTGAAGGCAGTTTTGATTCTAAGAAACATCCAAAGATCTTTTGGAATCAAATTTGATTATAATAAAGTGGAGATCAAACTTTGCTATACAAGTTTTATTTTAAAATCTATGTATGTTACTAAAAATTTATGGGCTTCCCAGGTGGTACTAGTGGTAAAGAACCTGCCTGCCAGTGCAGGAGATGTAAGAGATGAGAGTTTGTTCCCTGGGGCGGGAAGATCCCCTGGAGGAGGGCATGGCAACCCATTCCAGTATTCTTGCCTGGAAAATCGCATGGACAGAGGGGCCTGGTGGGCTGCTGTTCACAGGGTCGCAAAGAGTTGGACATGACTGAGCAACTAACACTTCACTAAAAATTTATAAGGCCCATAAATGGGGTGTGAAGTTCATTACCACAGGGGAATTTCAAGAATGTGTGGAACAGAGAGATGTTCCTTCCAAAATATGCATATCTAGATGTTAATGCACCCTTGGACACAAATACTAGCATATCTATTAAAAGCTCATGTTAAATATATTCTGATTGCTCATCTCATAGAGGATTTTTGTTCACATGATGGTGGCGTGTCCATTGGGCAACAGCGACCTTAGTCTGCATAATAGTTAGAATGGATTTAATTTTCACGCATGAGTATTTAATAGTTTTCATGGAACACTGATTTGCTTTTCTTTTCTGTTTTTGGAAAAAGCAGATGATATGGAGAAATTACCAAAACAAAGGTATCTGGGAATTTCAGGAGACTTGATCAGTCGCTCAAAGAAGTCCTGGGGCATACCCATGTCACCTGACCAGTTCCTCCTGACCGTGAACGCCCTGCAGAAAGCCCATAATTCTGGGGAGTTTGCCTATCCCCGGAGGCCCCAGGCCCAGATCATCGATGTCTGGGGACCTTCCATTCCATACTCAAGGAAGGTCTTGAGTTTGAAGGGCCAAGTGGTCCAACAAGCAGTTGACCGACTGAGATTCAGCACTCCTCCCATAGAAGTGAAGCAGACCAATATTCCCCTCAAAATCCAGAAGCTTCAGCCCAACCTGAAGAAGTCTGTACATGGCCCCCGAGTGCAGTCCACCATCCCCCAGCCGGTGCTTGTCTGCCCCAGGTTCCATGGTGGCTCGAAGGGCGAAGACCGGGCGACCAGTTCAGCTGACGGAGTGCGCAACTTCAGCCCCTTAACCAGCACGCAGGTCATCAAGCCAAACCGCATGCTGGCTCCGCTCGCGAGCACCGCAGCCCAGGCTGCCAAGAAAGAACGGCCCTGCTTCTGCTCTCCCCTTGACCCCTTACGAGTGAACACAGAGTTCATGCTGCTGACTGTGAAGGAGCAGAAAGAGTATAGGGAGGCCAGGATGAAAGAGTTTCAGGCCATTAAGCCAGTTGGAGCGGTCGATCCAGAAAAGGCCAGCAGAGCTGCATGGATCAGGAAGATCAAAGGTCTGCCCATCGACAACTTCATGAAGCTGGGGAAAACCGCGGCCCCTGAACTTGGACAAAATGTGTTTATTTGAACCAGCCTTGGGAAATTACAGTGTCTTATAATAAACAGGAAACCAAGTAGATGTTGATATTTGGCCTCTTTTGTTTTGTTTGTTTTCAACTGTTCCCTGGCATTTACCATGGGGACTCTTCATTATCTTCCTATAAGTCAAAGAACTGATACTTATCAAAGTAAGGAAACAGAGACTAAGAGAGACTGGTATCTGTATTCCCACTGAAAACCATTTAATGAGATGCATGGAAACCCTGTTTCATTGATGGGGGATGGAGAAGTGGTTTTTGGAAATTTAATACCACTTATCGCTACCAATTTCCTGTGCCATTTCTTCTAGCAAATGGACCAAAGGGATTATATCAGAATCATGCACTGGAGTCCCCTGGTGTTTTTGTATGGAAGCCTTATGAAGCACAGTAAGTTCAATTAAGTATCAAAAAGGAGCCCTCAAATTGTGTTTCCTTCTCAGGGCTAACTCCTAGGGAGAAGAATTAATATGCCAGCAAATTTGGAAAACTCAGCAGTGGCCACAGGACTGGAATAAGTCAGTTTTCATTCCAATCCCAAAGAAAGGCAATGCCAAAGAATGCTCAAACTACTGCACAACTGCACTCATCTCACACGCTAGCAAAGTAATGCTCAAAATTCTCCAAGCCAGGCTTCAACAGTACGTGAACCGTGAACTTCCAGATGTTCAAGTTGGATTTAGAAAAGGCAGAGGAATCAGAGATCCAATTGCCAACATCTGTTGGATTATCAAAATAGTAAGAGAGTTCCAGAAAAACATCTACTTCTACTTTATTGACTACACCAAAGCCTTTGTGTAGATCTCAACAAACTGGAAAATTCTTAAAGAGATAACAGACCACCTGACCTGCCTCCTGAGAAATCTGTATGCAGGTCAAGAAGCAACAGTTAGAACTGGACATGGAACAACAAACTGGTTCCAAATTTGGAAAGGAGAATGTCAAGGCTGTATATCGTGACCCTGGTTATTTAACTTATATGCAGAGTTCAGTTCAGTTCAGTTGCTCAGTCATGTCCGACTTTTTGAGATCCCATGAACTGTAGCACGCCAGGCCTCCCTGTCCATCACCAATTCCTGGAGTCCACCCAAACCCATGTCCATTGAGTCGGTGATGCCATCCAACCATCTCATCCTCTGTCATCCCCTTCTCCTGCCTTCAATCTTTCCCAGCATCAGGGTCTTTTCAAATGAGTCAGCTCTTCGCATCAGGTGGCCAAAGTATTGGAGTTTCAGCTTCAACATCAGTCCTTCCAATGAACACCAAGGACTGATCTCCTTTAGGATGGACTGGTTGGATTTCCTTGCAGTCCAAGGGACTCTCAAGAGTCTTCTCCAACACCACAGTTCAAAAGCATAAATTCTTCAGCACTCAGCTTTCTTTATAGTCCAACTGTCACATCCATACATGACTACTGGAAAAACCATAGCCTTGACTAGACGGACCTTTGTTGACAAAGTACTGTCATCACCGACTCGGTGGACATGAGTTTGAGTAGACTCTGGGAGTTAGTGATGGACAGGGAGGCCTGGCGAGCTGTAGTCCATGGGGTTGCAAATAATCCAGCACAACTGAGCAACTGAACTGAACTGAACTGACCCTTTCTACACTGATAGCGTGTGTCGATGTTGCTACTTAAAGCTGTTGAGGGGCCAGGCAGGTAATTTAGAAGCATGCAGCCCAGCACAGGGCCTCTGGCCCATCAGAGAGCTCAAGCCCCATCCGAAGGGGGTACCCTCCACTAGCCCAGCATGGCTGTGGGATGGAAACCATTCAAACAGTAGCAGAACAAAACAACAAAACACCAACCCCACAACCCACACACTGGGTGGGCCACCAAAACCCTGGCATGACAGACTAGATGCATGAGACACCTGCTCCCAGCCTCCACTTTCACCTCCAGGTCCACAAATACTAATGGTTGGCAGCCTTTCTCTCCTTGGAGAATTTTTTTTCTCCATTATTAAGATATCAGGTGTAAAGTAGCATTGGCCAATAGCCATACAAAATTGTGATTTGTATGGAAAGAATCTCCTCAATTAAGGAAACGTGCTTCTACATATTATTCCATGAGTCTTCCAAGAGCAGTTTCACATAGGTCTAGCAGGTAGAACACTGTTACCATCTCAGTTTCAGAGAAGATGCCAAGTCCCTGAACTCAGCTCCTTCAAGGGGCAAGACCACATCCTTAGCCGCTAAACTTAAAACCATAAGAAGAATAACATCTCCTATTGAGTAGGTACCCATCCTATAGGGACACCCTTTCATCACCTTCCCGAAGAAGGGAAGGAACACAGGGGTCAGTTAGATAATTGGTAAGTGCACATTTATTTTTTCAATTGTTTCCACCATTTAAAAGTACAAAAGCAATGCTGTACAGGATTACAGATCATCGTAGAACACTCAAACTAAAACTATGGAACACCCCGTCCCCAAACCTGCCCTGAGGCCGTCCACAATGATGGGAAGGACACCCTGTAGGTACAAGCAACATCTCTACGTGATAAACCATGAAGCTTTCCGCGATATGCTGCACGGTTAATTTCAGCTCCTGCTTGGACCAGTCCGCGAGTCCCCGCCCACTTGCTAGCCCCGCCCCACCCCGAGTCCGGGCTTCGCGTCTCGCCCACTCGTTAGTCCCGCCCCACCCCGAGTCGCCCAGTCCCCACACTCGCCCCACCCCACTCGCTCCTCCCCCGAGAGCCCGGATGCGGAAGTAGGGCCGGGTTTCCGCTGTTACTTCGGCTCCTCCTGGCTGGTGGAGTCCTTTTCGCGTCTGGTCGGTCCCTCCCCGCGGCTGCGGCGCTGACGTGGCTTCCGGAAGTGGGGCTGGCGCCTAGCCGTCATGTTGCAGCAGGTGAGGGGCTGTGGGCGCCGGGAGAGGGCCTCGGCGGCTGGGCCTGCCAGGTGAGGGCCTGGAGGGGCCCGGCCTGCTGGGTTTGAAGGGCGCAGTAGCGAAGACGCCGAGTGTGGACGGGCGAGGGGAGGGGGCCGCCGCTCTGGACGTGGGATTAGAGGAGTTGCTCTCCCGGGCCTAGCGGTGAAGTTTATGCCGTTGAAGCAGCGTTGGAGGTGATGGACGCTTGGTCCACTCCCGTGACCACATCTGCCCTCAGGGCATCTTCCTGTTTTTGGAAAAATTACACTTTTGCTCAGATTATCGTAGGTGGTGTTTTCGCGTTGAGGAGTTACCGTGGTCGAGGCCACCGTCTTAGGCCCTGGGAAAGAGCTGCACACAACGCGGAATGCTTCCTGCCCTGAATGGGAGGGTGAAGTGGACTGTGCCGGGGGTAGGGGCTGGTCCAGGGCCGGGGCGCGGAGACAGGATAAGTTACAAGACTAAGGTGTTTTCACATAGTGATAACAAAGCCAGGGTGAGACCTGGGCTGTGAGTTCTAGGTGGCTGTGACCGTGTCTTTCCGTTGTCTTCCGTGTTGACTAGTGGAAGAGGGGATTTCATTTTGCTTCATGAGTGTCTACTTTTCCTATCAGGACAGTAATGACGACACTGAAGATGTTTCACTGTTTGATGCGGAAGAAGAGACAACTAACAGGCCGAAAAAATCAAAAATCAGGTATAAGGACAAGTTGTAAGGGATGGGTCAGCGTCTGGTGCTGTTTTGTCTGTTGACTGGTGCCAGCACTGGTTTTCTGGGCAGAGTGGTTGTGACTATGCTGGTGAAGATTGTGTACTGCCAGTTCGCTTTTCAGTCTGAGATGAGATGACATCTCATGTTTTCTCTGGGAATAGTTGACATATGGAATTTTACTCAGTACTGAGTTTTCAAATCTGCAAAGCCAATTATTTGAACACCAGTGTTTTTAATTCTGACTTTTGTACCAAGGATGCACCATTTTTAAAGATAATTTCTAAAGATACATTACAGTTGGGTTTATTGTGAAAATTTCAGTACTGTATCTTTTGTGTCAATTAATATGAAAACATCAAGCCAAATTTCAGTTCCATACTTAGTACTCTCTAAAGAAATTCACTTAATGAAATAAAACTCTACCTGAACCTTGAAAACATTACGCCAAGTGAGAGATACCAGTGCAGAAAACCACATTTTATATGATTTCATTTATGTGGAGTGTCCAGAACAGGCAAATCCATAGGGACAGAAAGTACGTTAGTGGTTACCAGGGGCTGGAGGAGGGGTGTAATTGGGGTAAATGGGGGCGTGACTGCCCACAGGTATAGGATTTCTTTTGGGGGGCGGGGAATCATGAAAAAGTTCTAAAATTGATTGTGTGATAGTTGCACAATTCTGTAAATATACCAGAAATAACTGAATTATACCCTTTAAACAGGTGAATTGTATGGCATGTGGTTATAGCTCAATGATGCTGTTAATAAAACACCAACTCTGCCTGATAGGTATTTTGTCTTAATGCCTGAAGGGATTTCTGAGGGCCTGGGAATTCTGAGGGCATGCCTTTTAGACAGGTGAAAATAGGAGTTGGTCCTAAGAGTATAGTGTCCCTTATTTCTCCAACCTTGGTAAGGTTTCTTGTTATGTTTCTTGTGAAAGTTTATAGTCAGTGAGGTGTAAAGTCATGTTTACATAGTGTATTTTCTGTGACAGCAGGGCCTAGTCAAATAATGGGACTTAGGAAAAAAGAGAGGTACTTGGTTTGCTTCTTCCTCAAGTCACCTTTTATTTTGACAAGACTCTGCATGGTTCTGTGGCTGAAACATTTTCATCTACATCTGCAGTATCTGTCGTAAAATGTAATTGCATTTCTTTTGTTATGTTTTGGTTTTCAGACACCCAGTGGCATCATTTTTCCATTTATTCTTTCGAGTCAGTGCAATTATAGTCTATCTTCTCTGTGAATTGTTCAGCAGCAGCTTTATTGCCTGTATGGTGACAATTATCTTGTTGTTGTCATGTGACTTTTGGGCAGTCAAGGTAGGTTTGATTGTTTTTATTTTAAAATCATTTAATGTGATGAGATTGAATGACGTATAAACAGTAAAAAAAAAAAAAAAGAGACTTAGCATTTTCGATTGGGGTTAATTTATCTTTTTGTTACCTTAGGCTTCATCTGTGTACAAGTGCCAGTTATGTCAGTAGGTTACTACTCTACTGACTTGTCTGTGTGTTATGTTAACCTGCATCAGCTTTAAAGTGAAACACACAAAAATGTGACCAGCAGCTACAGACCACGCACATACTGCTTCTGGTCCACACCATTGGTTTTGCTTCAGGGGTCACCTCTGGCTGTGCCATGTGTGATTTCTAGATAAGACCCCAGGATAGCTTGACCACAGATAACTGAAGGAGTCCCCACCATTGCGAAGGCTCCCATGGGAGCTCCAGGACAGTGTTTCTTAGCCAGGGTCAATTCCCCCCCACCCCTGCGGGCGTTTGTTGTGTGTCACCGTCCGAAGACATTTTTGGTTGTCGCAGCTCGGGGTGGGGAAGTGTGCTCTTGGCATCACGGTGGAGGCCAGGGATGCTGCTGGCCATCTTAAGGTGCATAGCCGGGACAGCCTCCCATGTCAGAGAATTATCTGGCCCCGAGTGCAGATAGTGCTGGGGCTGAGGAGCCATGTCGTAGGGGATACTGAGAAGGTAAGAAATAGACCCAGAGGCCATGGTGGTGGAGCGATAGTTGTACAGATAGAGGGGTGTGTGAGGAAGTCACTGTGGTCAAATATGAGATGTAGACTCCAGGATTAGGCATATGCGTATTCACTGTAAAGCTTTTTTGTATGTTTGGAAATTTTTAAATTTTGAATACAGGGGGAAAAAAATGCAAAAACTAGTTTTGCAGTTTCAGAGATGTGTTTACTGATTCAAAAACCAATAAGGTGTTACGGGTCTACTCATGCCCACCAGCCCAGCCATTTTAGATCTTTTGATTCTTAGAGATAATCAGAAGTCTTTGGCTTGGTGGTGTAGGCCACAAAATGTAGAGAATAAAAATTACAAAGGTCTGTTCCTGTAGGTACTTATTTTGTACAGTCTTCTTTGGCTTGAGTTTCTTTTGTTGCTTTGTGTCCTAAAGTGTTTACTGTAGCCAGGTCATAGTTTTGTTTTGACGAATGTTTCTTTTTGTTGTTCATGTTATTTCTGCCTAGCCAGATAGAACACTACCTTTTGACTTTTAGTCAGTTCCTCCTTGTAATTTCTAAAAATTAAATAATTAGAACCTTGTGGGTTTAGAGTTTTAAGAAATATGGCCAGAAAATATATTTTCTGATGAACTCTTAAAAAAAAAAAGGCTTAAAGAAAGTCGCTCTTTGTGTGTGGCAGGATTACGTACAGATACACAAATAATTGAGATATGAAATTAAGTCAGGAATGGGGAAACTATTAAATGGACTGCTTACACAATACCAGAGACTGGGTGGCTCGCAAACAACAGGGATTTATTTTCCACATTCTGGAGGCTGGAAATCCAGGTACAGGGTGCCAGCATGTTCAGCTTCTGGCGAGGGCCCTCCACCGGGTTCTAGACTGCTCACTTCTCACACAGCTGAGAGCAGAGAGAGAGGGTAGAAACTCTCCTGCCTCGAAGGGGGACACTAATCCCATCTGCACAGGCTCCCCCCTCCTGACCTCATCTCACCCTCGTCACCTCCCTGAGGCTTTCGCCTGACACTTATCACTGGGCGATGCTGTGGGGCTAGACTTTCAGCACATGAACTTGGGGGAACTCAGTATTCAGTCCAAAAGTAGGTCCCAGTGGCTAAAGAGTCAGGTTTAGAAACAGGAAACCAGAGAAAGGGCGAGAGCTCACGAGGGGAAAGAAGGGCGATGTTTGTGGATGTGCCGACCCTGTCACCTCTGTCCTGCTGGGCCTGCGTGGCCATTGTAGTTACTCTTTGGTCCAGGCCTCACATGTGCTGGTCTTAACTGGGTGTTATGGATGGAAAGCTGATGATTTGTTGTCTGTGAAATGTTACACTAAGATAGGATGTTAAGGTAGATCTGTCGGTGGTGGTTTTAAAATGTGTGTATGTGTGTTAATCTTCACCAGAATGTCACAGGTAGACTAATGGTTGGCCTGCGCTGGTGGAATCATATTGATGAAGACGGAAAAAGCCATTGGGTGTTTGAGTCCCGGAAGGTAAACAGCCTCTGGTGTTTTGGTTTTCTTCCATGTCATGTAATACATTTTGTATAGATAATATTTGAATATTTAAGGATAAGTTACCTATGTAGACGTAATCAACTCATAAAGAGCCACCCCAGATCCCTTGGCGGGGCAGCACTAAACTGGATGGCCTTCTGAACTCCCCGTTTTCTCTGGCCGGCTCAGGCTGAAAATGGTGTTTCCAGGAAAGAATCATGAGAGAGGGCTTGGGCTCCGAGTGTATGCCGTGTGCCCGGCTGGCCCCTGGGGGCTGCTGCTGCAGGATCTCTTTTGAGCCCCTTGGCTCTGTGGGCTCTGCCAGGGGTAACTGCCTCCAATGGCTCCCTCTTGCCCCCATGGTCCTTCTCCATTCCTGGGCAGGGAAGAAAGAGGATTGCAACTGCATAGAAAATCTGAGTTGATGGAAGCAGTTTGCTCTTTAGGCTTTGCCTTCAGAAGCCCTGGGGGACACTGATCTCTTTGGGGTTTTAGCCTGCTTCCCTGTAGTGGAATCAGCTTGGGCAGCAGAGGACAACATTCTTGAAGACAGCATGGGTTAAATCTCTCGCCTTCTGCTTGGAAGGGCCCTGACTAGTGCTTCTCAGAAAGCAGTGTGTGCTCAGTGAGCCCTAGACCTTTATGTTATAAAACCCACCTGGGGAACAGCACACAACCTTTTACATTCCTGGATATTGCTAAGATGTGGTGGTCATTGTCAGGGTCCTAACTCCTGGACCCTGACCTCACCTTTGAGTCTCCAGGATGACCACAGCCTTGATTTACTGAATCCTTACCATGAAGGTGTTGTTAAAGGGTTGATTATGAATAACCAGTGTAAGTGCAAGAGGCATGACTAGAAGCCTGTCAGAGGCCACCTTTACTGTGTTGGGTGATGACAAACTGTCCACTCTGCCTTGAAAATAAAACATTCTCGATTTAAAACAAACCACATTAAGACCAGTTCTAAACATCACAGTGGTGGTACATCTACTGTTTGAACAGGGCAGGGAGTAGGGGTTCAAAGTTGGGACTTGGGTTGTCTGTATTAATTTATTTAAATTTGAGGGTAAGGAGTTTTTCACTAAAAATGTTTTAACTTTTTGCCAATAAATATCACAGAACCTTGGTTATTAAATCTGTGTTGTTTTGTAGGCCTCCCCTCAAGAGGGTAAAACCGTCTCCGAGGCTGAATCAAGGATCTTCTGGTTGGGACTCGTTGCCTGTCCTGTGCTGTGGGTGGTCTTTGCCTTCAGTGCTCTCTTCTCTTTCAGAGTAAAGTGGTTGGTGAGTGTCGGTGACCCACCCAGGTGGCCAGTGGGTAATCGCAATAGGTGACCACCAGTCTTATCAATAACATTAGGGTCCTGTCTCGAACAGACAGCTTCATCTTGTATTTCCTGAGTTTGGAGTCTCAACTCTGCTTTCCTCTGAGCACTAGAAAACAGTCCTGTGAAAGACCCCGTCTTACCAGTTCTCCAGGTGCCCAGCAGTGTGTTGACTTAGCCCATCTAAGTGATTACCACATTGGTAGTCACAGTGCAGTGATTACCACATTGGTCCCAGGACCTTGTCAGGTGTGGGTGGTCCGCATACTCCCGACATGCTTAGCTTAGTTTCGAGCTGACGGTGGTCCTTCCTGAAAGTGCTGGTGGTGACCTGTCCTGTCATCTACTGCAACAGTCATTGAATAGTCTCTCTCAGTTTCTCTGGTTCAGGAGGTTGGAAGGGGCTTGTCTGGGAAGTTCTGGCTTGGGATCTTTTGTTTTTTTGATCGAACAGTGGCTGGGGGCTGGTATGGCCCCTCTCTATGAGGTCCCATGGCCTCCCAAGTGGACAGCCTGGTGGCCTCGTGGCAGTAAGACTGCTTACTCGAGGCTCGCAGCTCCAGGTGAGAGTGCTGGAGCTCACGTGCTGAGGTACCTGGTGCAGCTGAACCTGTCTGCTCTGGGTGCCCTGACAAAGTACTCAGACCGGGGGCTGACACGGCAGCACTGTGTTTTCTCCCAATCCCGAAGGTCTCTCTGGCTTATTGGCCGTCTTCTCCCTGTGTCTTTACATGGTCTTCCTTCTGTACGTGTCAGTGTCCTAATCTCCTCTACTTGTAAGGACATCAGTCATGTGGGATTAGGGCCATGTTGTCTTGACCATTCTTTTGGAATTCTTAAGGAAATAATTGACATTTGCACTCCTTCTGGGTCTCAGTTACTTTTCTATGTCTGCTCACTGAACCATGGAAAATAGTAGGGAGGTCCCGCCACTGTACCCCCGGCTCTGACACACAGCATGCATGTTGATGGCTGCTTGTTGGACAGTGCAGAGCTCGTGGTGGATGAGTCTGTTTTGGAAGGGAGACGGGAGGAGTCTTTGCCACCCTTCACAAAGCTTCCTTCTCTTCTTTTGCAAGCTGGGCTCTATGTGTCATTGATGGCAGAGAGAATGGTCAGTCACCATCAGGCCCGTAACTGTTGATTGTTGCCTTCCCCTAGGCGGTGGTTATCATGGGAGTGGTGCTGCAAGGGGCCAACCTGTATGGCTACATCAGGTGCAAAGTGGGCAGCAGGAAGAACCTAACCAGCATGGCCACCACTTACCTTGGGAAGCAGTTTTTAAGACAAGTAAGTGTTCTCTGGATGTGAGGATCATTTTGATGTGGTCAGTGACTAATGCAGTGGTGATTTCTAACTCTTGTAGAGTTTAATTTCTGTGAAATACTTGAAGTTTTTAAAGGGATATATTTAAGTATGAAATGGTGATAGTCAAGTTATTTTAATTTGTCTTTGGAAGCTTTTAGGACATTCCAAAAATGTCAGTGTCCTGAAGTTATTTTAAAACCAGAGGGCTAAACTGTTCACTGACAATAATTTTTTTTTTTAGAAAAATTTAGCTGAAGTTCAGTTGCTTTCCATTACTTCTGGTGGCAGTCTTAAAGAATGTATCTTATATGGTTTTAGGGTTTATAGTATGAGCAAGTTAGAAACATAAGACCGTATCATTAAAGATTATTTTAAAAGTACTCAGATTTTTTTAAGAACATGTAAGTTTTATTACTGTAGTTCCTGGATGTGAAGTTTTCAGTTAGAGTTTTCAGTGGGATCAGTAGTATTCTTAGGTAAAAATAGTTGCTGGTAAAATCTTTAGGAAATTGATTAGGTCTTTGTGTGAATGACGCCTCACGTTTGTGTTTGTGCAGTAGGTTGGGCAGGTAATGATGTGCAGGACGGTTAACGGGTTTTCAACCTTGGCCCTGCATCAGGATTGCCTGGAGGGCTAGGACACAGATCTCGGGGTCCCACCCCCGAAGTTTCTTACTTACTTGATAACCTGGGGCCAGGTCTCACCAGTTGCATGTTTACACGTTCCCAGGTGGTGCTGATGTTGCTGGTCTAGAGATTACCTTTGTGACTAAGGCCCTGAGAGGCTAAGTGGCGTCTCAGAAATAAACAGCGGCTAAGTGGTTCAAAGTGAGGGCTTAACCCAGCTCTCCTCTCTTGAAATTTGTTGCTCTTTCCTGTATGGTTTCTCTTGTAGAAAAGTTAAGAAGTGGGGAAAGCAAGGATTCTTGCAGGGCCATGACTCATCTTGACGGCTTTGGCAGAGTCCTAGTATACTTTTGCTGGGTGAAGTCCACCTTATGGTAATTTTCAAGTGTGCGCTCAGTAGGTTTTTCCCTTCAGATTTTGAACTTTGAGCCTAACGTACATGGACAGGGTTGGTAGACTTACATGACAGCCAGTGATGCTCTGCTCCAGTGAGATTGCCTGCTGGACATCCGGGTGGACTCACTGCTTTACTTCTCCAGCATGACAGTAATTTTTAACATAATGGGGCCATGTAGTAACTGCATCTGCTGACAAATAGGAAATGTTTTCCTAGTGCTTTGAATCTGGTGTTTAATGTAAAATAGCTTTTCTTTATTTTGTAAATCACTTTTGGCATTAAGGAATTGTTTTTCTTTTGCAGACCACTGGCGACACTCAGACCTCCTCAGGAGAGTGAAAGTCTGTGTGCTTTTTTCATGGGGAACCGCCCAAGGGGGTCTTGACTGAATCTTCAGAACTCAGAAGCTACTGCAAAGAGGAGTGTGGTGTTTGTTTTTCCATTTAAAAATTTACTTTAAGAAAAAGGAAAAGTAGTTTTCATATTGTCTTCTTTCTAGCACTTGGGCCTTGAAGGTGTGGTATGGCTAGAAACATTGTCGGCATTTGGTTTATGGTATACATAGGCGTCTGTCCATAGTCTTGTGAGATCCCTGTGTCTTTTAAGTTAAAGTGTTTGTGTTCACGTCCATGTAAATGGAGACCTTTGCATCTTGGTCCATAGAACACAGAAGGATGTTCTTAGTCTCTCTCAAAACTCTCTGTGTTTACACACTGTTTCTATAGATTATTTTAGAAGTTTTTGCTTCCATGGTAAGAGTGAGCACTTTGGCTAATGTATACGTTAGAAATAATGGTTAATTTTACACTTATGTATACTTTCGTGATGAGACTTCTTATCCTAGGCATTCACAGGCAGGTACAGACCACACTTGGGCTGTTGGTGTTAACTAGTTTCTAAAATTTGGTTTACTGATGAGTCTTGTACTCAAGACCCAGTTAACATAACAGGAACATTCATAGTTTATTTTCATGGGATTCCTAGGGATGGCTGCTGTTCTATTTATTTTGGGGGGAGAAAAGCCAGATTTTACTTCGAAACCCCCAGAAGCTCTTCAGTGATCCTCGGCCTAATGAAGTCTTTCTCCACTAAAAGAGTATTATTCTTATGTAATAGTGAGAATAATTATTTCAGTACTTGGCATTGTAAATGCCTAAAAGACGTTTTATTTTATGAATATTTTTTTTGTCTTGCTGTAATGGGGATATTGTAAATCATGCATTTGTATTAACGGTATTTGTTAAAACAACATATGTAACAATCTGCAAAATACTGTAGGCATCTGAATTCTGTCGTAGGTACTGTAAACTTTGTTTTAATCAGTGGATTATTTTGTGATTGTATTTATACATTGTTAAAAATTTTTTGAAGATGTTTTGTTTAATTGAATGCGTGTCTTTATTGGAGTGAGAGCTTTGAAGGTGCATAACTTTATATTTGTATAAAACTCTACTGTTTACAAAGCACCGTGACGTTTGTGGTCTCATTTGATCCTCATGGCAAACCTGTTCTGTGTGACACGAGTGTATTGGTGACAGAGCGGGACCTCAGGTCACTGAGTGACTTGTCCAAGGAGCCACTGATTGCAGGAAGAGCCATCAGGACACGCCTCTGATTTTTGAGGAAGTCTTTGTCTCTAAATGTCCTTTCCTTTCTTATGGATCATTAACTTACTAAGTCATTAATTTGGTAAGTGCTTATTTCCCATTTTATTTATACATATCTGATGAGGAAAGTGAATGCTGTGTAAAGACATGATATTATTGAACCTGAAAGATCTGACATCAGTCTGCTGAGTTGGGAGTCTAGCAGGAGACCCATTGGTGTCGTTCTTGAGGCAGCTGTTGTTATTTGAGGCTGCGATCCTAAACCAGACTGATTTTCGGAATGTGCATGTGGCAGCACCTGCTGTTTGCTGCTTTTTATCCCCCACTATTAGTTTTTCCCTTCTGCTCATTTCCCACTTATTAGCCAGAACATGGCAACAGAGACAGTGTTTCCCAGATTTTTTTTGCCGTTTTGTGGCTGCACTTGCAGGAAGTGTCCTTAGAAGGATGGTATGCCTGTCTCTTCTCCTTTCCACCCCTGTTAGCTGAAATGTACATGGAACAGATGGTGCTTGGATAGTTGTTGTGGTTAATGGGGTGGAAGCCTGGTCTTGTGAACAGCAGAGAAGTAGAGGTTGAGTTCCCTCTGGTGGGGACAGCCCTGAAGTGCCCGTCTGAATTTTTAACTGAGAAACAAACTTCTCTCTTTTTTAAGTGTTACTACTGTTTTCCTGTTGCTGCAGCCTAACTAAATTCTTACCAGTCTGTATTTTTAGCTTCCCCCACAGTTTCTGTTAGTGTGGAATTTGAGATGTAGGAGTTCAGCAGACACACGTTTGCTCTTTCCACTGTGAGGTGTTTAAGCTAACCAGTCTAGCCCTTCCAGATGCTGCTGTTCCATAAAAATTCACCCCGAAACCAAGCCTTGCAGAGTAGTCATTTCATGACACACAAGCTGGGGATCAGGGGTCTGGGTGAAGCCCATCAGAAACAGCTTTTCACTGCTGCACAGTCTAGGCTCAGCTGAGAGGTTTGAAGGCCGGGGTTTGCATGCTCTCCAGGAGGCAGGAAGCATCTAGGGGTGTCTTCTTGGGTCTGGAAGCTGATGCTGGCTGTCAGGTGGACCGCAGCCAGGTTGCAGTTAGAACATCTATATTTGCAACCTCTGGGTTGTCTCTCCGTGGAGGCTCATCTGAGGTCGTCTCCACAGCCTGGCAGCTGGGGTCTCAGACAGGCTTCCCTAGGGAGCCAGAGAAGTGCGTGACGTTCTGTGACTAGCCTCGGGATTCACGTAGTGTCGCTTCTGCCACACTCTGGTTGAAGCAGCCACAAACTCCCCCTGCATTCACAGAGAGGGGACATAGCAACCATCTCTGGAAGGTAAAAATCTGGGCCCCCCACACACTTTAATCATTTCAAGACTGAAAGCTAGTTGGAAGAGACTATGGGGTGCAAATATTGCTTTCCCTTTTGTCTTGCTTGGTCAGCCTTGAGCACAAGTGAATTGGCTGACTGGTGCAGTTGACGTGAAAGCAGTGTTGCATTCCCCAGCGTTGCATTCCCCAGCCCCCATGTACCTGTTCCCTGACCCACACCTTTGAAAGTTGTGTGTTGTGCAGAGCTTATGGCAGATAAGTCCACTGAGGTGTCGATACTATCATCCGTCAAATTAGTAAAACTCTTTTGAGCTTATTCAGAGTTCTTTTATGTCTATTAACCTCATTTGATTCTCCCTCTGTAACCTTGAGAGGGAGGTGAGACCGTGAAAACCTTGTGTTACTGACAGTTGCATGTAGTAGAGACAGATGATGTTCCCCTGCTATTCCTTTGGTTCTCCTCTGCTTCTCAGCAGCCCCCTATTTAACAGAAGCCATGAGGTCAGTTGTGGCCCTTGTGATGCAAGTGAAGGTGTGACCTGTGTCACTTGGGGTGAAGAAGGTACAGCGGATGTGGGATTCTCCAATCTTCTTTCCTTCTGAGGCAGCCAGAGGTGCTTGAAGTCGTACCTCAGCCAGCCAGGTCCCTGGGGGGCTTGTCGAGCAGAATCTCCCACCTGCTGCTATCAGACGAATGGTGTGAGTGAGGAGTAAGCTCCTGGTGGAGCCACTCGATCTCCTGGTGAATTTGTTTCCATAACAACACAACACAGTAGCCTGTTCTGATGAATATAGGTGCACAACTGACAAGTAATACTCAGAAAACTTGTAAGTCCCAGTTTGCTGTTGGATTCTGGTCCCTTGGTGCAGGGTTGCCAGTTCTGGTCATACCAGGCAGGTAAAGTCAATGAGGTGAAAAGTAGGAGAGTCCACCTGGATCTGAGTGAACCGGAAGCTCCTCATTTCCAGCCATTGCTTGCCCCCTTAGGCATGTGGTCCCTGTGTGCCTAGGGTTTTCAGTTTTTCAAGAGAAATGGAAAATTTGGATGCTTGTATGAAATCTAGTCTTTTAATGCTTGTAAATTAAATGTTAAGAGGAAAAAAGAGAACACATGAAGCCAAACAGTTTGTTTGCAGGACAAATTCGGCTGTGCTAACTTTTGCTGTTGTGTGATCGTGTTCACACTAGTGGGACTCTCTCTCCTGAGTCTTGAGTCAAAGCTGAGCGTCCGTAATGAGCACAGCTGTTCGGCCATCACCTACTCTGCCCTAACCACCGATTTCTGAGAAGCCCGCAAGCCACTGTTTGCAAACCACTGCTAGGAATGTAAAGCCAAAGTCTGCGTGGTTTTGAGGAACACGTTCTCAAATCATGTGTCAGATACATTTTCAATTAAAACTAAAGTCAAAATAATAAGTTCTTGTGAGAAGCAGGAAGCATTCTTTCTATCCTTTTTATTCTAGAAGGAAAAGAGCAAGCCTGTCATTTCCTGAAGAGGTTAAATGTACCAAGGAAAAGGGTAATCTAACCTTTACTCACTTTTAATTCATGAAGAAATAATAATTAAAGTATGATGGTCAGAAAATCAAATAGTACCGAAGGGCTACAAAGAAATGCAAGTCTTGCCCACTCTCAGTTCTGCTATCAAGTAGTAGACATCTTTAGCTGCGACAGTTTTTGTATTTGGGGGTATTTACCTCATACTGAATAAAATGCTTATTGTTTTTACAGTGTTTCTTGACTTACCAACTGTCTCTGTTAGCTTTTGGCTTCCTACTATGAAAAATGAAGATTTAACTCAAACCCCTCAGGTGGTGCTAGAGGTAAAGAATCTGCCTGCCACAGTCCCTGGAGGAGGTCATGGCAACCCACTCCAGCATTCTTGCCTGGAGAATCCCATGGACAGAGGAGCCAGGGGGGCCACAGTCCATAGCGTCACACAGAGTCAGACACTACTGAAGTGACTTGGCACACGGTATGCACCTCCCCCTCATAGTTTGAGCACTTTTTTCCCTAGTTGTTTGTAAAATTACAGGCTTAGCATAAACCTCCATTTGCTAACTCCTTAAGTTGTCCGAAGGTAAAGTTAGTTTTCTCTGTTTGTTAGTAATTTGTTCAACTGCAAATAACAAATAATAGTGGCTTATTATATTACAAATAAATATTTATATATTATAAATAATAGTGGCTTAAAAAAAGAGTTTGTGTGGTTTTCTACAAAGGAGGTCTAAAAGTGGGCACTTGGTGGTGTTGATGCACTTATTAAACAGTTCTCAGAAAGCTGGTTTTTGTCCCCATGCTTATTGTTTCAGGGTCACAAGATGACTGTCACAGCTGAAGATGACTCATCTGTTTATAAGCAAGGAAGGAGAAGGGAGGTTCTGGTCCTGTCTGTCCTCTTCTATCAGAAAATCAAAAGCTTTCTCAGCAATCACAGTAGGGTTTTGCTTCTGCTTACATCTCATTGGCCAGAGTGGTGTTGCTCAGGTGTGTAAAGTCTGGAAAAGCAGGTAGGTAGGTGGACATTGCTTCCTTGAGTAAAAGTGAGGGCTTCCCCCATGGCTCAGACAGTAAAGAATCTGCTTGCAATGCAAGAGACTCAGGTTCAATCCCTGGGTCGGGAAGATTCCCTTGGAGAAGGAAATGAAAACCCACTCCAGTATTCTTGCCTGGAGAAGTCCATGGACAGAGGAACCTGGTGGGCTACAGTCCATGGGATCGCAAAGAATTGGACATGAGTGACTAACACTTCCAAAGGAGAAAGGGACATGGGGTAGGGGACTGGCAGTGCCCGCCACACACTTCTCATGGGAGCTTTATGTAGGAGACACACTGCTGCTGTCAGCATAGCTTCTATAATAAATAGGTAGGTGAGCATGTTGCAGCATTGGATCTGGACAGCTTTTTAAATCCCAACTTTTGCTGTAAAGCTATTGAAGCACAGCTTGGTGAGGTCTGTGAGCATAGGCTGCTGTGCTGTTACATAGGTATTCTTCAGTGTGATTTGGGGGTTGGATTTAGAATATTCAGAGCCTACTCCCTCGAGTTCTCTCGAGGTGGTGCCACCCCCAGGGGAGGGTGTTTTTCTAAATACGTTAATCATTGGTTTGCACAATGATGGGTTGTTTCATGGGTAGAGAACATTTCTGTACAACCCCAAGTTGTCTGGCATCTGTATAGCTTCCGTATGCCCCAGGAAAATTATGTACATGCAAATCCTCCTTTAAAGAGAAGGGAAAAGCAACCCCTGACAGCTGTCAGCTGGACACTGACCTGGCCCTGACCGCTAGGCTCTGGGGTTCTCCTTGAACATAGGTAGTCCTCTAGGACACTGACATCTGACAGGGTCATTCTGTGGCCCTGAGAGAGCAAGACAAAAATGTGGACCCTGTGTAATCGTGTTGGAGCATAGAAACAACCTTTTGAATTGCAAGTTAAAGTCACTGCAGCAGCATTAGTCTCCTTTGTTGTGGCCACATTCACAGGAATTTTATGTGTAAAAGCTCCTGACTGTGCCACGTGCATGTACAGGGTCTGCATGTCCAGGAAAGACCTGAAAAGGCGCTAATCTCTTGCCTCTAGACTGTCTTGAGGTTCTACACAAACAAGAAATCAAAGCTTAGGTAGAGATGCAAATTACTAGTGTTACGCACCCCAGTGCACATGAGCCCTTCAGCAAAAGGCTTACTTCAGATGCTTAAGGAAATCTCTGATTATTAGCTGAAGATGAACCTAGCTGAGTAGAGATTTCAGTGACTACACATGACAAAGAATACCACAGATGTTCAGAGTTCTGAAAAGTCACTGAAAGACCCTGCAACCTCCACCACAACAAGCATTAAAGGAAAGAGGCAACAAATCTGATTTCCAGAGTTGTCTCCTTATATTACTGAAATCGTCCAGTTTTCAACAACAACAGCAACAAAAATTGGCAAGACACACAAAGAAACAAAGACAGTATGGCTCATACACAGAAAAAGAATTCAACAGAAACCTTGCCCAGACTTCAAATCAGCTGTCATGTATGTTCAAAGAGCTAAAAGGCACTGTGGGCAAAGAACTGAAAGAAATTAGGGAAATGATCTATGAACAAAATGCGAGTATCAGTAAAGATAAAAATTATAAAAAGGAACCAAATATAAACTATGGAACTGAAAGTTTAGTAACTGACATGAGAAATTCAGTGGAGAAGTTAAACAGGTGAAAGAACAATTGAAAATAGGACAATTGAAATATTGCAGTTTGAGGAGCAGAGAGAAGGCTGAAGAACAGTGAACACAGCCTGTGGACCTCAAACACACCCTAGGGGAGTTCCAGGAGAAAGGCGGAATATTTGAGGAATTAATGACTGCAAACTTCTCAAATTTCATGAAAGATTTTGGGAAAAAAAAACAACCCACATTAATCTGCACTTCCAAGAAGTGTAACGAATTCTAAGTAGGATAAATTTAAAGAGGCCACATCTAAATACATTCATAGTTGAATTGTCCAAAGCCAATGCCAGAGAATATTAAAAGCAAGGGAAAACAATCCACCACGTGTAAAGGATGCTCGGTGAACTTAAAAGCTTGCTTCTTATCAAAACCATGAGGTCAGATGACACTTTCAAAACAGACTTTAAGACAAAATGAATTGTTACAAGAGACAAGGACATTACATATTGAAAAAAAAAGGGTCAATCCGTCAGGAAGACGTGACAGTTATGAACATATATGCAGTTGGTGTCAGAGCTCCCAAAATGCATGATGTGAAAGCTGAGAGGATTGAAGGGAAAACTCAGTAATCATTACTGATGATTCACTATTAATAATTTAATGATCAAGTGAGATGATCCATGTAAAATATTCAGCATAGTCCCAAATACTCAGTAAGCACTCCATAATGGAAACTCAGAAAAACAGAGTTGCTTAGCTAGTTGAAAGTAGAACAGTCAGGAGGCCTAACCCCTAGTTGAGTGACTATATGGTTTGGATTCCCATTCAGGATGTGGCATGGAGAATTCAAGTGGAGAAAAGCCATCAGTTGCAGGAAAGACTCTTTTTTTCCCCCTATATGCTGTAATTTATTATACTATTGATACATGATTCCATATTCTAACATAGGGAAGTTATTGTAATAGAACTGTGCTATATATATCCAAATTTTTTTAAAAAAATTTTAATTGGAGGCTACTTTATAGTATTGTGTTTTTTGCCATACATTCACATGAATCAGCCATGGGTTTACATGTGTTCCCCATCCTGACCCTCCCTCCCACCTCCCTCCCCATCCCATCCCTCAGGGTCATCCCAGTGCACTAGCCCTGAGCTCCCTGCCTCATACATCGAACCTGGACTGGTGATCTATTTCTCATATGATAATATACATGTTTCAGTGCTATTCTCTCAAATCATCCCACCTTCGCCTTCTCCCACAGAGTCCAACAGTTTTTTCTTTACATCTGTGTCTCTTTTGCTGTCTCATATATAGGGTCATTGTTACCATCTTTCTAAATTTCATATATATGCGTTAGTATACTGTATTGGTGTTTTTCTTTCTGACTTCTTCGCTCTGTATAATAGGCTCCAGTTTCATCCACCTCATTAGAAGTGATTCAAATGCATTCTTTTTACTTGCTGAGTAATATTCCATTGTGTATGTGTACCACAGCTTTCTTATCCATTTGTCTGCCTGTGGACATCTAGGTTGCTTCCATGTCCTAAATATTGTGCTGTGATGAACATTGGGGTACACTTGTCTCTTTCAATTCTGGTTTCCTCAGTGTGTATGCCCAGCAGTGGGATTGCTGGGTCATATGGCAGTTCTATTTCCAGTTTTTTAAGGAATCTCCACATTGTTATCCATAGTGGCTGTACTAGTTTGCATTCCCACCAACAGTGTAAGAGGGTTCCTTTTTCTCCGCACCTTCTCCAACATTTATTGTTTGTAGACTTTTTGATAATAGCCATTCTGACAGGCGTGAGATGGTACCTCATTGTGGTTTTGATTTGCATTTCTCTGATGAGTGATGTTGAGCATCTTTTCATGTGTTTGTTAGCCATCCGTATGTCTTCTTTGGAGAAATGTCTGTTAGTTATTTGGCCCATTTTTTGCTTGGGTTGTTTATTTTTCTGGAATTGAGCTGCATGAGCTGCTTGTATATTTTTGAGATTCGTTGTTCGTCAGTTGCTTCATTTGCTATTATTTTCTCCCATTCTGAAGGCTGTCTTTTCACCTTGCTTATAGTTTCCTTCGTTGTGCAAAAGCTTTAAAGTTTAATTAGGTCCCATTTGTTTATTTTTGCTTTTATTTCCATTACTCTGGGAGGTGGGTCATAGAGAATCCTGCTATGATTTGTGTCAGAGAGTGTTTTGCCTATGTTCTCCTCTAGGAGTTTTATAGTGTTCTGGTCTTACATTTAGATCTTTAATCCATTTTGAGTTTATTTTTGTGTATGGTGTTAGAGTGTTTTGGATGTGAGGGTGATCTGGTTGCGACATCTGTCACCCCATTGATCGCCAGGGTTGATTCGGCTGATCTGGCTGGCTAGGCGGATGTCCCCTTTCTCCGTCACTTCTCCATGTGTGTCCCTCCCGAAGCTGCACGCTTGGTCTAAGAGGATGACCGTCCCCGATAGAGGAGGACCAGTCTTAGGTCAAGGGTATATGAGTATCTGCACTTCCCTGTGAGAACCTCCAAACAAGCTCTCACGGAAAGACTCTTTTGCAGGCTGATTCTTCTATTTTTCATTTTCCTTAGACCAAGTTAGAGATTGTAAGATAAACTGGTAACTTACTATAGTGTTTATTTACAGCTTATATTTAGAACACATATTATTATTTATGTTTTTCAGATAGTCATTGAAATCCAGCAATGCTATGGACCAGTGTTCACGGTGAGCATTTCTTTTAGGGTATTGCCTTTCTCTGCGCGCCCTTTTCCTCTTTTGCTTGTAACTTTTGCAGGGTCCACTAGATGGCAATACATCAACGTAAAATGCAAAGAAAAGAGCCAGACTGGAGCATCTTGTTTACTTGGTTTGGTGGGAAATAATAGTTTTCCTGGAAAATTAGCCTGCAAGTAGTGAGTTAGGACTAAACCCATGTTTCCTGTTGTGAAATTAATTAAAACCAGTGCCTATGAATGAGTAGATGCTGAATGAATAAGTGCAGTTATTTAGTACTTAGGGCGTACCAGACACCGAGTTAGGCACTCCATACATGATACATGTCTGCTTTCCTCATATCACCAACGCCCTCTCCCCCGGTTGAACAGTGGAACTCTGAGGATTAAAAGGTCAGCAGCTTTCCCTGGGTCATACAACTAGAGACAGGTGAAGCCAGGACTGGTCAGTGTCAGGGGAAGGTGATGAGTTTGAATCTAAGATATGTTTGGTTTGAAGCCAGTGTTTACATCCAGGTACCAGAATGCAATGGAACAATGGATTTCCATTAGGACTGGGCAAAAGCTATGCATTTATGAGGCCTCTCTGCAGAGCAGAGTTGAAGCCATAACAATGTATGGGCTGCCTTTGGCAAATGTGCCTGTTGAAGGACAAACAGCTGTGGGATTTCCTGGCCATCAGGTAGCTCAGAATCTGCCTTCCAATGCAGGGGATGCGGGTTTGATCCCTGGTCAGGGAACTGAGATTCCACATGTGGGTCAAATAAGCCCAGAGCTTCAGGTACTGAGCCCATGCACTCTGGAGCCTTGAAGCCACAATTAGAGAGAAGCCTGCACACTGCAGTGAAAATCCTGTGTGTTGCAACTAAGACCTGACACAGCCAGATAAATAAATATGAAAAAAAAAGAACAGCTGAAGTGTAATTCCCAAGGAGAAGGTGATTCAGCAGAGGGCTAAGGGAACACGCTCTGGAGGCAGACAGTCCTGAGTGTAAAACCTGGCTTTGTCCTTACCGGTGGTGTGTTCTCAAGCAAGATAAGAACCTCTTTGACCCCTTGCAATAACCTCAAGAGGGAGATACTCTCACCATTTTACGCATAAGGAAACTGAGGCCTGCAGAATGTAGGAATTCACCCAAGTTCATGGTGTGTCTGGTACATGATGCTGCCAAGACTCAGATCTGGCGAGTCTGACTGAGGCTTGAGTTACACTGCCAGGTACCATGTACGATGCTTCCCCAATCATAGCGCATAGGACACTGCCTAGTAATTCCTTGTGTATGTGTGTATCTGCTTGTATCAGTCAGAGGAACAGACCAGCAGGAGATATGAATGTGAGCTACCCAGGTGGTGCTAGTGGTGAAGAACCTGTCTGCCAATGCAGAAGAGATAAGAGACACAGTTTCCATCCCTGGGTTGGGAAGATCCCCTGGAGGAGGAAATGGCAACCCACTCCTGTATTCTTGCCTGGAGAACCCCATGGACAGAGGAACTTGGTGGGCTGCCATCTTTGGGGTCACAAAGAGTTGGAAATGACTTGAGTGACTAAGCTCACACACACATTCTATGCTGAAAACCTAACCACTGTGACTATTTGGAGGCAGAGCATTTAGGAGGTAACTAAGAGGTTAAATAAGGCAGGATGGTCCTTATAGGTGGCCTTAAAATAACAGGAAGAGAGATCACTCCCTGTACCTACGCCGAGGAAACGCCATGTGAGGACTCAGAGAAAGTGTCTGTCTGCAGGTCCAGCTGAATCCATTGGCACTCTTGGACTTCCATCCTCCTGGAACTGTGAGAGGTGAACTTCTGTTAGCTTAAGCCACCTTGTCTATGCTGCTTTGTTACCGCAGCCCAAGCTGACTGCTACAGTCCTAACCGGAATGAACAGCAGTATTTTTAAAGCTTGTCTCATAGAGGATGTGAAATGAGCCAGAGAAGCATAAAGGAAGGAAACACTAATTTTCATGAAGGCTTCTCCAGCTCCAGGAACAAAATAGAAGCTCTTTCTGCATCTAATTGGGTCCCGCCTTCTCAGTGTCCAAATTCCTGCCTTGTGGTGTGGGGCCTCATCACTTTTTGTTGTTGTTGTTGAAACTCACTTTATTTTTAAAAAGTCATGAACAATAAGTTATAATTATTTCCCCTTTTTTATATCTCCATCACTATTAACCTTGCTAATCCCTTCAAGGGCTTCCCAGGTGGCTTAGTGGTAAAGAATCTACCTGTCAATGCAGGAGATGTGGGCTTGATTCCTGGGTTGGGAATATCCCCTGGAGAAGGAAATGGCAACACACTCCAGTATTCTTGCCTGAGAAATCCCATTGTCAGAGGAGCCTGGCAGGCTATACAGTCTCTGGGTTTGCAAAGAGTCAGACACAATTTCGTGACTAAACAACAATAATCCCTTCAAGCCTGGTTTCCTTGTCTGAAAAACTCGGATAATGAAACCCACCTCACAGAATTGTGGGAATTAAATGATAACTTATGTGCCAGCCACTTCCCTGGTGGCTCAGACGGTAAATCGTCTGTCTACAATGTGAGAGACCTGGGTTTGAGTCCTGGGTTGGGAAGATCCCCTGGAGAAGGAAATGGCAACACACTCCAGTATTCTTGCCTGAGAAATCCCATTGTCAGAGGAGCCTGGCAGGCTATACAGTCTCTGGGTTTGCAAAGAGTCAGACACAATTTCGTGACTAAACAACAATAATCCCTTCAAGCCTGGTTTCCTTGTCTGAAAAACTCGGATAATGAAACCCACCTCACAGAATTGTGGGAATTAAATGATAACTTATGTGCCAGCCACTTCCCTGGTGGCTCAGACGGTAAATCGTCTGTCTACAATGTGAGAGACCTGGGTTTGAGTCCTGGGTTGGGAAGATCCCCTGGAGAAGGAAATGGCAGTCCACTCCAGGACTATTACCTGGAAAATCCCATGGACAGAGGAGACTGGTAGCAGCCTGGTATAGCCTCCTCAATACATAGGATTGATTTAGACATGCTCCTGGACCAGGCATTCTCACACATCACTGGTGGTACTCTCAACTGGATGAATCTCTAAAAATGCTCAGAAATAACTATTGTTGTTTTGTAGTTCAGTCGCTAAGTTGTGTCTGACTGCCTGTGACCCCATGGACTGCAGCCCATCAGGCTTTCCTGTCCTTCACTGTCTCCCAGTGTTTGCTCAGACTCATGCCCATTGAGTTGGTGATGCCATCCAACCATCTCATCCTCTGTCACCCCCTTCTCCTGCCCTCAATCGTTCCCAACATCAGGGTCTTTTCCAATTAGTTGGTTCTTTGCATCAGGTGGCCAAAGTACTGGAGCTTCAGCTTCAGCATCAGTCCTTTCAGTTAACATTCAGGGTTGGTTGGTTTCCTTTAGGATTGACTGTGCTGATTGAAACAGACTAAACTACAAATACATGTTGTGGGGGACTTCCATGATGTGGTAGCAAGGACTGGACTGAACCTCTCATTGTAAACAATGGGAAAGCTGAACAAGATACATAAAATAATTTCCTCCACTACCTTGGCATTGTACCACAAGTGGTGCACAATGGTGGTGCCTGAGAAAAGGGATAAAAATGAAGTGAGCCTTTTAGTTGCCTTGGATTTCCACCTGCAGGCAGTTTCTAATGCTGAGATGGGGAGGAGGAACCCAGAGAGAGGCAGGCAATCCCTCCCAGACTTTCCTGGTAGTCCAGTGGTTAAGAATCCACCTTTTAATGCAGGGGACAGTTTCCATCCCTGGTAGGGGAACCAAGATCCCACAAGCCTCAGGGCAGCTAAGCCTGCATGCTCTGGAACCTGAGCTCGCTATCCCACATGCTGCAACTAAGACCTGATGCAACCAAGAGAAAAAAAAGCGCATATTGAGAAAACTAGAAAAAAGTCCCTGAAAAACCCACACTGTAAAAAATTCAAGTACAAAGGAACAGAGCAATTTTCCCTACACATCATTGGCATTTATATTTTTATTTGCTTTCTCACCTCCGTGCATTCCTTGTTGAAGGCAGAGACCACTGTCACACGTCTCCCCCCACCCCCCATGACAAATCCCGTGTGTACCACGTGTTTCCTCAATACCTGACTGTCCTCATGTATAGACCCTTGGCCTGAAGAAGGGCTGGCAAATGTGTACCTATGTGCTGCCCACCTTCCTGGGCCCTGACAGACATCACTAGTCAAGCCTGGAGTACTTCCCCAGTGAGCTTGGTTGTAGCCAGGGTTCTATTAATAGGTTCTATTAATAGATGGTTGCTTCTAATTCACTAGCATTAGTGCTGACAGTGTTTAACTGTTTGGCGTCCTGGGCCTGAAGGAACGCTTAGGATTCAGAAAGGCGCAGTAACATCCTGTCCCGGACATGGTCTAAGTTTTCTGCCAGCTGTCATCTGCTTTCCAGTACGTGGGCACGGCTGGCATGCTGGCGGTCTGGCTGAGAGCCGGCGGGCGGGGGGGCAGACATTCTGGGGGCACTGGAGGCTTGGGATGCCTTGGGGCTGATGGAATGAAGAGGCTTTTGAGCTTGGCTGGGGTGCTGACCAGAGTGTCCAGGGTTGCAACCACGGCGGGTGGAAGTTGGGACTTGATCACAGCTCTGAACCCCTTGTTTTGGGGGTGGAGCCTGATGTGATGTTGGCCCCTGCTTTGGACTCTTAGTGCCTGAGGGGTCCTCTGTGAGCACCTGCAGTTGTTCTTCTTGGCTGAGGATTATCTCGGCCTAATTTGCAGACGGAATAGAAAGAGACTGGGTGTGAGACCAGGCTCGGAACTCACGTTCTGTCTCTGCCGCTTACCAGCCAAGCAGTCCAGCTTCTACCTCTGTTTTTTTTTTTTTAAATTTAATTATTTTTTTAATTGAAGGATAATTGCTTTGCAGAATTTTGTTGTTTTCTGTCAAACCATAACATGAATCTTTAAGGAAGGGTTGGTGACCTCAACTCAGGAAGTTGTTTGGAGATTTAATGAGACAAAGTAGGTAATATATGAAGCGCACAGTGGATATTAAAAATAATCAGCACTGGGACTTGCCTGGGGGTCCAGTGGTTAAGAATCTGCCTTGCAATACAGGGGATGCGGGTTCCCTCCCTAGTTAGGGAACTGGAACTAAGATCCCACATGCCTTGAGGCAACTTACCTTTGGACCTCTAGTGCCGCACTGAAGACCTGCCACAGCCGAATAAATGAATGCACGAGCAGCACTGACATACTGTTTACTGTGTGCTGCACTGTGAGGTAGCTTCCCTCATAGCTCATCTGCCTGCAGTGCAGGAGACCTGGGTTCGATTCCTGGGTCGGGAAATCCCCTGAAAAAGGACATGGCAACCCACTCCAGTATTCTTGCCTGGAGAATCCCATGGACAGAGGAGCCTGGGGGGCTACAGTCCATGGGATTTCAAGAGTCGGACACGACTTAGCGACTAAACAACTACTACTACTGGACTAATTCAGTTAACGTTCATGACATTGCTCATGCCGTGAGGTTCTATAAGTATCATCATAACTTGATAAGGTGAGGGGAGCTCAGAGCAGTTGGTTCTGCCCAGGGTTACGCAGCTGGTCCCTGCTAGAGACCCGAGTGTTCTGACCTCTGGCCTGCACTCTCAGCCACTGTTCTCCCTGTGGAGGCAAGTCCCCTTCGCCACAGTATGGCCAGCAACTCGTATTCATTGACCACCAGCTTTGTGCCAGCACCTGTGTTAAGTGCTGGGAAATACAAATATTAATGTTACATTTGGGAATGAATGAATGGGGACATGAAGTTGAGTGGGATATGGTTTTGGGGTCATGGAAAGCTTGTAATTGGTGTAGGGTGATGGGATGGGAGAGAGAAACCCAAACAGCAGCAAAGAAGGGTCCTACGGAAATGACTGGCAAACTCAGTGTCCTTTCAGAGATCTCCGCGGGTAGATTATTAGACGTGCTCAGTTGCTCATTCATGTCTGACTCTTTGTGACTCCATGGACTTCAGCCCACCAGGCTCCTCTGTCCATGGGATTCTCCAGGCAAGGATACTGGAGTGGGTTGCCATTCCCTTCTCCATCTTCTCTCTTCTTGCTGTTGCCTCTGCACTGATGACCTGCTGTGGGCGTCCCTGAGCCTCCCTGTGCCTGGAGACCCCAGAGCAAGGGAGAGGCTGATGAAAGATGGATTTTAGGATAATTGCGGTCTCGACCCCTTGGAGTGGTGTTGAGAGGCTCGTGTCTTTATGACCTGGCCTTTCTGGATTCTGCTTCTCCACAAACAAAAATGAGTATGAAAAAAAAATCCCATTCTTTCTCTCCTCTGAATCCAAGTGACCCTGGTAACATTTCATCATGAAAGTCACATCCAGGGAGGGAAATTGAAGGGGGAGGGGACACATGTGTACATATATTAATGTATGGCAGAGACCAATATTATAGACCAAAAATGAAGTGAAGTCACTCAGTCGTGTTCGACTCTTTGCGACCCCGTGGATTGTAGCCTGCTAGGCTCCTCCAACCATGGGATTTTCCAGGCAAGAATACTGGAGTGGGTTGCCATTTCCTTCTCCGGGGGATCTTCCTGACCCAGGGATCAAACCCTGGTCCCCCGTACCACAGGCGGACTGTTTACCATCTGAGCCACCAGGGAAACCGTGTGGAGCAATTCCACGTAGCTGGCATCTCATTGCTCAGGCCCCGAGGAGGCCTCCTGGGTGGAGAGACGCTGCAAGGCTGGGTGGCAAGTCTTCCATGGAGCCTGGCTTCAGGCCCCCTTCACCCAGCTGGTCGTCCTGGGTCAGGTCCCCCAGGAGGGACACTGAGATGATAGTTCTCCTGCAAGCTGTATTCCTGGTTCCTGGAGAAGCATGAGAGGAGCTGGGTGGGAGAGGGTGTGACTTCAGACTAAGTTCCAAGGAAGTGACTTTAGCCTATTTCTGCAGGGGGTTTGTAAACAAGGGGTTTTTAAGTGCCCAGGAGCAAAGGATGGGAGGCTGGGTTCTCTCTGCTCCTTCCCGTCAGTCACTGGGTATGCCCCCCCCCCACCAGTGAGGAAGGGGTTCACCCCACCATTTCTGACTGCTTCCAGTAGCCCAAGGGCAGCTGTTCAAAAAAGACTTGCATTTGCAAGCTGTTGGAAGGAAAAAAACCCCTGAAGTTGGGTAAAGTATGCCCCCATACAATGATGGGGTCCCTGGGGTGGGGGCAAAGCTCCTACAGCTGGGACCTCCCCAAGGCCAGGACCTGTGAGTCATCAAACTGTTAGTCAGAAGGGAGAGAAGCCTTTCACCCTTTTTTACTTTGAAAATGTAAATTGAGAGATTGAAGATTATACGTCAAGTTCCTCTGGGTAGAATCTTGGCTATTTGGATAGACTTTTACGACTGGATGACCTTTTGGGCCTTGATGTTCGGTCCCCCATCGGAGGCTTGAACACCCTATTTCTTATTATTTCCAGTAGTGAAAAATCTAAATAAAGAAAATACATAACGGTTTTAAAGAAGAAATGCCTGATTGTTTTCACATAGAATGTTTGTTAAAGCCCAATTTAAAATTCAGTTCACTCTTGGGATATTTTTAGCATCTTGAGAATGTTCCAGATCGCTGACTCAGTAAGCCCAGGCTCTTAAAAATGCATGTTTTTAAACCCCACAATGTAACATTGTCTGAGCTCCTTACCATTTCAGTCTGCTCGTACAGCCTGAAGTCGGCCTTGGTTTCCTAGGGGATGTATCTGAGCATCCAACACCCCCAACTCAAATCTGATGACAGAGCAAGTTCCGGGCATAGCACAGGGTAAAGGGGGCCTATGGTGGCGTGAGAAGGAACAGAAGTTTACTGTGTTCACGGCAGCCAGAGCCGCCAGGGCTCCAGAGCTAGTGCAGGTCAGCATCCTCACTTTGCAGAGGAAGAAACGAGAGCCCGGGGATGGCCAGGCGCTCGTCCAGACTGCCTGCTGCCTGCTGACTTCCTTCCCCTTGGCCACCTGAGAGGGGAGTGGGTGTGCCGGCTCCCCCTTGATTCAGTGGAGCTCCTTCCTTTGGTGCAGTTAGGTTTGGTCATGGTGGTAATGGTGGTTTACTTGACACACATGGATGCTTCAGGAGGTGGTAAGACAGAGTGTGACACTATTTCCAAATCTGAACTATGTTGCATTAATAAAAATATCTCAGGCTTCCCTGATGGCTCAGTGGTAAAGAATCTGCCTGCCAGTGCAGGGGACACAGGTTCAATCCCAGGCCAGGAAGGATCCCACATGCCATGGAGAACTAAGCCAGTGAGCCACAACCACTGAGCCTGTGCTCAGGAGTCCAGGTTCTGCAACTACTGAGCCTGTGTGCCACAACTACTGAGCCCGTGTGCTCTAGAGCCTGAGCTCTGCCAACAAGAGAAGCCACTGCAACAAAGAGTGCGGTACAATCTATCTATTCATCTGTCCCTCTATTCACCTATCCATCTATTCACCTATCTATCCATCATCTATCTGTCCCTCTATTCACCTATCTATCTGTCTATCTGTCTGTTCATCTATCTGTCTGTCTATCCATCTATCTATCCATCTATTCACCTATCTATCCATCTATCTATCTGTTCATCTATCTGTCTGTCTATCTAGGGCTTGTCTTGTGCTTGTGCTCAGTCGTGTCTGACTCTTTGTGACCCCATGGACTTTAGCTCTGTGACTTCTCTGGTGGCTCAGATGGTAAAGAGTCCGTCTGCAATATGGACTGCAATAGACCTGGATTTGATCCCTGGGTTGGGAAGATCCCCTGGAGAAGGAAATGGCAATATTCTTGCCTGGAGAATCCCACGGATAGAGGAACCTGGCGGGCTACAGTCCATGGGATTGCAAAGAGTCAGACACAACTGAGTGATAAGCACAGCACAGCACAGGACTATAGCCTGCTAGGCTCCTCTCTCCAAGGAATTTCCCGGGCAAGAATACTGGAGTGGGTTGCCATTTGCTACTCCAGGGGATCTTCCTGACCCAGGGATCGAACCTGTAACTCTTGCGTCTCCTGCACTGGCAGGCAGATTCTTTCCTACTAGCGCCACCTGGGAAGCCCCATGTCTATCTATAATCTATAATGTTTATCTAATAATCAGTATGCAGCAGAGAGGGAATGCTCCCAGCAGTTTCAGATTGTAGTGACATAGATCACTTCCCTCTCAGGGGCTGGGTACTGACAGCTGGGACAGCATATTCTAGTTTTTTTTTTTTTTTTTTATGAGCCCCTGAGCACTGCAGGGGTTGTATGGGCTGTCATGGATACCAATACAGGAGACTTCCCCCCTGGAGCCTTGGCTTCTCTGAGCCACATCAGGAAAAGTCCCTTCCAGGTAGACAGACAGAACATGGTCTTTAAAGAAAAACCTTAAATCTCATGCTGTCTAGCCCACCAGTGGAAAATGCCAGGGCGTACCTACAACCTGACTTAGAGACATCAGGGCAAAGCTATGTCTGGGATCCTACCCCAGTTCTCTGAGGATGGCCCAGAGGAGGTCTGTGTTCAACAAATGGTTCAGAGGTCCTGGTGCTCACTGTGGTTTGAGAATCACTGTTCTAAAGGACCACTGATGAAGCCACACTCTCCAACTCTTTGAGTCTTCCTTATCCTTCTGTGAGTTAAGTCTGATACAAAGCTTTAGCTTATTTAACTGTATCAGACTTCTGAGTTTTTACATATTAGCTATTGTAAGTTATTTCTCCAAAGTCACACATATTGTTGAAAAGGGGAAATGAACAAGATTATGGTGGGTCATGAGCTATCAGGTGAATAAAGGAAGCCCACTTGTAAACTCAGGGCTATTCTGATCGGGAGAAAGATGGGGGACTGAAGTGATTTTCTGATTAGAACAAAGAGAAAAGGGAAAATGGGACTAATTAAAAGCTCCTCTGTCTTTGTAGGGCCAGGATCTCTATTGTTTCTGTATATTTTATTCTATTCTATTCTGTATATTTCTTAATGGTTCTAATTCATCAGTTCCTCTGGGTTCCTGGAGTCTGTAGAAAACATTTAGGATGATTTTTACTAAGGACTTAAGATTGGCATACTCTATAGACTGAAGGCTTCACTGGGGCAGATATATGTCTTGAGATCAGGGATTGTCTCTCTCGTGGTGATGCAGGGAGTGAAACAGGACCCTTGTTCTCAAGGGCAGTGAGCACTTCCCGGTCTGTAATGTCATTGTTTGCCCAGAATAACTCCTCACATTTGTCTGGCTCCGTGGTTTTCAAAGCTCTTCGACATCCAGTCTTGTATTTTGTCTTCCCTAATGGAGATGAAGTACCTGTGATTAACTCTTGCCATCCCATTTCTTTTAGGGGCTTCCCTGGTGGCTCAGCTGGTAAAGAATCTACCTGCAATGCAGGAGACCTGGGTTTGATCCCTGGGTTGGGAAGATCCCCTGGAGAAGGGAATGGCTACCCACTCCAATATTCTGGCCCGGAGAATTCCATGGACTGTATGGTCTATGGAATCGCAAAGAGTCGGACACGACTGAGCAACTTTCACTTCACTGTCATCCCATTTCCTTAGCTGTGAAGCGCAGGAGGTGGTTTGTTCAAGGTCAGGTAATCTGTGGGCTGCCCCGCCCATTTTTTGTTGTCGTTTAAGTGGCTCAGTCATGTCTGACTCTGACTCTTTGCAACCCCATGGATTGTAGCCCGCCAGGTTTCTCTGTCCAAGGAATTCTCCAGGCAAGAATACTGGAGTGGGTTGCCATTTCCTTCAGGGGATCTTCCCTTCTTAAAATGAAAAGGGCAAGGGACCCTTGTTTCCATTTTTAAGGAAACTATGTTAATATCTGAAAAAGCACTGGTGTAGTTAAGATTTGGTAAAGGTTGTGTGTGCCAAGTCGCTTCAGTTGTGTCCAACTCTGTGCGACCCCATGGACTGCAGCCCGCCAGGCTCCTCTGTCCCTGCGATTCTCCAGGCAAGAACACTGGAGTGGGTTGCCATGCCCTTCTCAAGAGGATCTTCCCGACCCAGGGATCGAACCTGCATTGGCAGGCAGGCTCTTTACCACTACTGCCACCTGGGAAGCCCTGGTGGAGGTTAGTGGTTACTAACTGGTCATCACTCAACATGGGGCATGACAGAGGAATGAAGTGGCTTTCTAGGGACAGCCATGCCATCACAGAGCTGCAGCTCTGGTGGGGGTGACTGGGCCCTCAGCCCTGAGCTCTCTCCCTGAGCTACGGGGAGCAGACACGTCTCATGTGGGGAGGGCTCCTCAGATTTCCCCTCATCTGGCTTCCTCCCTTTCTTTTACCCACGCTCTGCTCCACCACTCCCTTCGGAGCACAAAGTTACTTACTGAACACCTACTGCATGCAAAACACTGTGCTGGACATGGGGCAAGACAGGTACGAACTACTCGCGTTAACTCTACACAGTGCGCAGTGCTCAGGCGCTCAGTCCAGTCCCACTCTTTTGAGACCCCATGGACTGCGGCCCGCCAGGCTCCTCTGTCCATGGACTTTTCCAGGCAAGAATACTGGGTGGGTTGCCCTTTCCTCCTTCGGCGGATCTTCCCGACCCAGGGGTTGAACCTCTGAGCCACCGAGGAAGCCAAATAGAACTAAGGGGGCTGCAAATGAGGCGAAGATAGCTTTCTGGGCACCCCGCCCCCGCCGGACCCTACATTTTCAGAGCTCTTCACTGCTCATTTCTAAGGACTGAGGCATTCTGTTAATAGTTTCTGTGATCTTCTGCCTCGAGGATGTATCCTCAGATAAGCGGGCTTCTTCACCCAGGACGCGTGACCAGAGCCGGTTACTGGAACCCCCGGCCCCACCCTACGGTCCCCCTCGTCTCCGCGAGCTTCAGGCTGCGGACGTTAGGTGGCGCTAGCCGCCTGGCGTGGGGCCGGGGGAGGTCCGAAGACCGGGCTGCGGAGGCTGCGCCCAGAACTCTTCCGGCAATCTGGACCGCATTGCCGACGCCCTGGCTCTGCCTCTCATCTCCGAGAGAGAAAGAGAGAGAGAGAGACGGAGAGCTGCGTAGTGGAGAGAAGGGCTTGGCCCTGCCCTCGCTGGGCCGTCCAGCGGCTCCCCCACCCCCGCACGTCCGCTCAGGGTGGACAGGGGGCACGGGGTGCACGGCCGGAGGAAGGAAGCGGTGAGCCAGAGGGTTCCAAACAAAGGATGACAAGACAGGGTCCCAGAGCGCTGGGCCTGCCAGCCCCCTTCTTCCCGGCACGGCTGACCCTCCCAGGAGGGGACCCAGAGGGAAGGGTGGAGGCCGGCCACCTTCCTCCCCTGCCGGAAGTATCCTCGCGTCTAAGGGTGACTAATGGGTACGGCTGAGGGGTCTAATTCCAGAAACGATCCTTGTCCCTCAGTCACCCCTCCTCTGAGTTGCTTCCCTCAGTTACTGTTTTCTGCGCTGTGATTGTGACAAGTGGTTACTGCTCAGCAGCTAACAGGCCGTGTGATCCACTGGCCAGTGGTGATGGGTTGGGAGTGGGGGTCCCAGGAGGATGGACGTTGTGGCAGTGAGGTAGGCAGTGAGGTCTGGTTCTCTCTCCCACTCCTGGGGGTCAGAGACGCCATCCTGACTAAGGTGGACAGGAGCTCCATCTAAAAGCCTGCCCACTGAGGGGGTGTACTTGCTTTCAGGAGGCCGCGGCCCCCAAAATCAGGTCATTGCATCCTTTCTCACCTAATCCAGGTGGTTTCCAGCTGAAGCCCCCTGCAGCTGGCTGCTCACTTCAGTGCACAGCCTCAAGGTTCCTTCCCTATACCTGTAGGCTGTGTTTTGGCAGAGGCATGTGAAAGGGTGTTCCGAACTCTGAGCAGAGCCCCAGGCTGGGCCAACCTGGCTTCTTGTGAGACTCTTCTCTGCCCCCCTTCCCCAAGGGCTCCCCAAGGAAGTAGCAGGAGGCTTTGAATTGGAGGCCTATTGCACACAAATGTGATGTCCCCAGGTGACATGCTGAATGAAATAGGAACTACTGTTAATAGGTCACCAAAGTCAGCCCAAGACTGGGGAGGAAGGCTTTATGTCTGTGGAATTAAATACTCTCCAAGTGGTCAGAATGAACTCCAAGCAGAATAGAGGACAGAAGAAAAGGATCCAGTGATCGCAGTGAGTGCCAAGTTAAAATGAGTCATTGGGGATGGATCAGTGATGACCAGGAAGGGACACTGAGAAAACCCCCACAGAAATGCTCGAGCAGCCTCCGGCACCTTCCTCCTGTTACTAGAAGATGCTCAAGTCTTGGTCATTGGAAAAGACCCTGATGCTGGGAAAGACTGAGGGCAGGAGGAGAAGGGGACAACAGAGGGTGAGATGGTTGGATGGCATCACTGACTCACCGGATATAAGTTTGAGCAAGCTCCGGGAGTTGGTGACGGACAGGGAAGCCTGGCCTGCTGCAGTCCATGGGGTCGCAGAGCAGCAAAAACTCCTTTCAAAACCTCAGGAAAGTGCTTCCTCCCCGAGTGCCTTCATTCTGCAGGATGCGCAAGGAGGACCCTGTACTTGGGCTCATTTCCTCACAAGATATGCTGGAAAGGTGAGCTCTCAGTGGCCACAAGGTGACCATACTCATGATTTTATGTCCATCACTGAGTCGCAGTGGGAGGACGCTGGCCGGCTCACCCAGCAGAGGCTGTCCCTGCAGCGGAGCATTGTGGCTCAGGACAGAATCATCTTAGCAACCATACCACTCTATCTGGAGGATGGATTTGCAAGAAAAGACAGAACCAAGAGTCTTCGAGCTCTTCCTGTACCCCCCCCTTTCCCCTCCCCGTCCCCCTCCCTCTTCCCCTCCATCATCTCCTTTCTCCTCCGCGCTCTCCATCTGCCCACATAGCTGACCCTCCTTTCTGCATATTAGGGGTTTAGACTAGAGCTTCTCTATTATCTTCACTACTGACATTTGGGCAGATAGTTCTTCGTCGTGGGGACCATCTTTGCATCCTAGGATTTTAGCAGCATCCCTGGTTTCTACATGTAGATGACAGTAGCACTCCTCCCCTCTCCAGCGATAACAACTCAAAATATTTCCAGATATTGCCAAATGTTCCCCTGGGGAGGGGGAGGTGTGCAAAACTGATCCCCAGTTGAGAACCACCAGTTTAGACAAATCACAGATGGAAGTATTTGCTGTCACACTCAGCAGTAATTGCTCTTACACATAATCACTGGCATTTTTGTGTCCAGTAGGATCATCTGATAAAAGGACTTATTGATGAAAGCATACTTTTATTCCAAGCCTGACATCTGTCATGATCGTCTGGTCTTCCCTGCCCCTCTCCCTCAGCATCTTTGAAGTAGTGCAAACTGATTTTTGCTACTCTAGTATCACTCAGAATGGTGTCTCTGTGTTTTGGGTCTCTACCATTAGTGAAATAAGTTTGTTTTCTTTGGGAAACATGATCTCACATTTTTTTCTACAAAAGATTAATTGATTTACCTGAAAGTGATTTAATAGAGTGTTTTTGACTGCCAGTCTGCTGGAGATTGGCTGAATCATTGTTCCAGAGCATTCAATTATGAGATTAATTCCTATTCATGTGTTTCTCTTTTTTTTTGGCAATCTGTTTGGAATTGCGAATTTGCAGATTTACTGGTCACAGTGCTTATAGATTCTCTGTCTGTATTCTCACCGAGGTCCTGCTTGCGATGCATGACTATTATGTTATACTGAGATGTGGTCCATGTTCCTATTACTTTATTCTGAGTGTACTCCGTGCTCTGCTTTCAGTCCTGCCTTTATCCCACCATGAATTGCTTTTGGATCCTTGATCCATTTTGTACTTTGGGACTATTGTATGAGACAATTGTAAACCGCAGTAGAAAGGAAACCTAAGCATTATGAGAAATAACCTGCAAATAATGAGAAAATGTTGGTTGAGGTACACCACACCTTGCCAGGTGAGAGTTAGCCAGGAGAGGTGACCTGGTGCTGTGGTGTGACTTGTCCTCAGACTTCCCTGCAGTGATTTCAGTTGTAACGTCAACTAGGAGCACACCCTTATGTTAGAGTCACCTGTCAAACGTGTGACATGCAGTGAAGGAGGTTTGCATCAGAGTTTTCCCAGAAGAGCAGCATCTGCATTCCCACCTTCAGGTTCCTGCCAGCTGCTTCCAGGGACAGGTGGATTTCAGCCCTGTTTAGGGAACACTGAGCTCAAATCAGCAGCCTTCATTCAGAGGCTGCTGCTGCTGCTAAGTCGCTTCAGTCGTGTCCGACTCTGTGCGACCACATAGACGGCAGCCCACTAGGCTCCTCTGTCCCTGGGATTCTCCAGGCAAGAACACTGGAGTGGGTTGCCATTTCCTTCTCCAATGCATGAAAGTGAAAAGTGAAATTAAGGTCGCTCAGTCGTGCCCAACTCTAGCGACCCCATAGACTGCAGCCCACCAGGCTCCTCCATCCATGGGATTCTCCAGGCAAGAGTACTGGAGTGGGGTGCCATTGCCTTCTCTGCATTCAGAGGCTGGTAGAGGGAGAAAGACTCCAGATGCCCAGGGGTCCTTCTCTGGGTGGGACAGCAGGACCTGTGGGCAGGGGGAGGTGTCCAGTTCTGGGAGCACTGCCCCCCGACTCCACCCCACCCCAGATCACACAAAACTCTTGGCAGAAAAGGGTGAGGCTGTTGTTTCTGCTCTGGATGTGTGGTGACGGGATCAGTTTCAGCAGAGGGTGAAGCCCAGGGCTGAAATGCAGTTGGACAGCTCCACAATGCCAGGCCCTGGGGGTTTTCCCCGTACAAATCCCTGCTTTTGACAAAGACCAGCACTCTGGGCTGAAGGACAGCTCAGCAGTGGTGGCTGGCCCCAGCAGTGGCTCCACTGCCACCCAGGGCGGGCTCTGGACCCGTGCCCCTCTCCTGGGGCCCTGGAGGTACGAGGCTGTCTTCCCCGCCAGCAGCCCCTGCCCTGGCCCCCGCTTTTGTGCCAGGACCAGGCTTGGGTGGGGGATGTAAAAAAATGAAGTTAGGTTCATTTAAGAACAATTATTTATTTGTTTGGCTCTGCTGGGTCTTAGCACATGGCATCTAGGTCTCTGACCAGGGATAGAACCTGGTTCCCCTGCACTGGAAGTGAGGAGCGTTAGACACTGACCACCAGTAAAGTCCCAAGAACAATTTCATATTCAGTTCAGTTCAGTTGCCCAGTCGTGTCTGACTCTTTGGGACCCTATGGACTGCAGCAGGCCAGGCTTCCCTGTCCATCACCAACTCCCAGAGCTTGCTCAAACTTATATCCGTTGAGTCAGTGATGCCATCGAACCGTCTCATCCTCTGTCGTCCCTTCTCCTCCTGCCTTCCATCTTTCCCAGCATCAGGGTCTTTTCTCCCAATGAGTCAATTCTTCGCATCACGCGGCCAAAGTATTGGAGTTTCAGCTTCAGTTTCGTATTACCTCCATTAAAAAAAAATTTACTGAAGGACCAGAAGGGCAGGTAGGAGGATGCTTCTGGAGGGAGATCTTGTCAGGAGAGCTGGGTGGCCTTATTCACTGCTATTGCAATTGTTGTCATCCCGCCAGAGCTCGCTGCACTGATACCTGCCTGATGCGGCATGCTGTGTCTCGCTTATCCCCACAATCCTCCGGTCACTCTCACTGGACAACTGAGCAGCCTGCCACCTGGCAGGTTGAGTGTTGGCCCAGAGTCCTGAGCCGCTGAGCTGAGCTTCTGGGTACTATTCCTGGCTTTGGGAACTTTCCTAAGGCTGACGTCATGGTCTCCTACTTGGAAAATTCAGGGTGGGTTAGTTGACCTTCAGTGACTGTTTTTTTTTTTTTTTTTTGCTCTCACACACATCCCCTTATGTCCTAATTTCTGGAAGTCCCTTTCCTTGGGCCATATCCTAAAAAATGCATGAAGCAGACTCTTCTTTCTGAGCTTCCTTCCTTCCCCAGTGTTCCCCAGGGCTTCCTCCATCCACGGAGGGGCAAGGAACGAGTGCCTTTGTGGAATTTAGTTGCTCCTGCTTCCATCAGAGATCATGAAGGAGGGATTTCCCCAGTGGTCCAGTGGTAAAGAGTCTGTGTGCCTTGCAATGCAGGGAACTTGGGTTCAATCCCTGGTCGGAGAGCTAAGATCCCACATGCCTTGGGGCAACTAGGCTTGCACACCACAGCTCCTGAGCCTGTGAGCTCTGCAACTAAGACCCCAGCCAAGTAAATAAAATAAAGAACCCATGAAGGAAAACAGCTTCAAGTATTTCCTTTCTATTCAGTGATGGAATGGCAGCTACCAGCCAGCAGGTGACGAATCATTTGCTGGACGCGTAAGGGTCTTAGTATCACCCCACTGCTAAAAATCCCCAGATTGTCCCATCCTGCCCCACACCCCCAATTAGGTAAATGAGGAAATAAGGTTTTGCAGAGGCCGGGCATGGGGTGGGGGGCTTGACTGCGAGCATCAGGACCTTGCAGACCTGGACCAGAATTCAGTTCTCTGCTTCCTCATCGGGAAATCCCATACAGAGATGAATACCCTGAAGCCACTCCCCACTTTTGGAATGTTCAGATTCCTGTCAAGGACCACTCCAGGGGGCCTGGAACATTCCAGAGGAAACAACCGCAAGATGAGCAGAGGGACAAAGACCTCTGAGCACCAGGTTCACAGTGCCAGGGTGAGGGTGGCTGGAAACCTCCCAGGGGTGCTGGCTGCCCGGATCAAGGGATACCAACAGGAAATGCTGCCTCCCAGGGCCCCTAGGCTGGGAGGAAGCCCAGGCTACACAAGCTTGGCGGTCCTCCTGCTTCCAGAGACACTCTGCCCCAGGTGACTCAGGCTTCCTGAGAAGCTGCTTATCGCTGCCAGCAAGGACATCTGTGCCTTCCTCGCCCACGACATCACCAAGTGGCATCACCTCCTCCCCCAGCCAGGTCAACATCAAGGAAAGGAGGCAAAGCCAGGCTTTGCCAGGAGCGCCCCCAGGACGAGACGTGGTGACTGTCTCCCCAGTATTTCTGTTTCTGCTTCCCTGTCCTCCTCCTCCTGCTCGGAGGCTGCTGGAAGTCCGGGAAGAGCTGACTCACTTGCCCATGAGCTCCTGGCCGCGGGGGGACAGAGCCATGGCTATAGCAACCATTAGCGTCCAGACTCAATCAGGGCAGGAGGCCTGGATGGAGAAAGAGTGCTGAAGGGGTGATAGGACCACCACACATGTTGAAAATTAGTCTCCTGGATGGGTTCTCTGGACGAGGTTTGCCCACAGGGAGGCATTGTAGGGTGGGTGCAAGTCATAGCCCAACTCTCCAACCCAACCACGTGTGTCCCGTCAGGTAGAGGATGACTGCACCCCTCCTCAAAGTCCATCCTGGAAGGGGCTAGAGAGAAGGGGGTGAAAATCCTATCTGAGTTTTCGTATTGATGGTGGTGGAGACCGTGGAGCATCAGACAGTTCTGTACCGTCATCAGGGTTCCCACAGCATCCTCCTGAGAGACCATGAGATGCTTCTGGATGGCAGGAGCCCTGCTTGCCTCTCCCTGGGTGGTGCCTCTAAGGCTTAGTCCTTGGAACTCATCCTTGGAGGCCAGCCACCACCTCCCCACCCCCCACCAAAGGGGCACATGGTCACAGGCTCCACCACACAAGGAAGTGAATGGAAGCCTCTTGGCAAAACAAACGAAAGGAGACATGACCTGTTTAACTGTTTGTAAGCAAAGGAGCCTCCCTTTATCGTTTCAGAAAACATTCACTTTTTTTAAAAAAGGAATTCTTGGCTGATTTATTTTATTCAAACTTTGTATAACTGTGGTCTTCGTTCAGGCACTAGGTTGTGTTCAACTCTTTACGGCCCCGTGGATTGCAGCACTCCAGGCTTCCCTGTCCTTCACTATCTCCTGGAGTTTGCTCAAACTCAGGTCCATTGAGTCGACGATGCCATCCAACCATCTCATCCTCTGCCACTCCTCCTGCTTTCCATCTTTCCCAGCATCAGGGTCTTTTCCAATGAGTTGGTTCTTCACATCAGGTGGCCAAAGTATTGGAGCTTCAGCAACAGGTTGATTTCCTTTAGGATTGACTGGTTTGATCTTCTTGCAGTCCAAGGGACTCTCAAGAGTCTTCTCCAGCACCACCGTTCAAAGGCATCAATTCTTCCATGTTCAGACTTCTTAGTTTCTTTCTTTCTTTTTTTTTCTAATTATTTAGCTGGATTGAATCTTATTTGCAGCACTTGGGATCTTCGTTATGTCATGCAGGATCTTGCGTTGAGGCTCACGGGCTCTCTGGTTGCGGTGGACAGGCTTAGTTGCTCCGAGGCCTGTGCGATCTTAGTTCCCTGACTAGGGATTAAACCCACGTCCACTGTATTGCAAGGTGGATTCTTAACCACTGGACCACCAGGGAAGTCCCAGAAAACATCTACTTTTATCTCGGGGAAACCAGAGCCATGCAGACACATCCCAGCCTCAAGTGGCAGAGGGTAGGGGGAGCTGGCCTTTTAGAAAAACCAGGATCTCCTGAGGAGCTGGAGATTTCATCCTATGAACCGTGGAAGGCAGTGGCGGGATTCTTTCCCCCCTTATATAACATTCCCCTTGACTGCATAAGTAATGCATATTCATTGCAGAAAACTTCGAGAGCCTCCTCAAGTTCTGCCTGCTTCCATCTTGACTCCCTGCAGTCCCTTTTTGGATCCATCACTGCTTCAAAACACAGATCTGAGCGTATGCGTCCCTCTTTGACGCCCTCCTGTCGCTCTTAGGAGGGAGACAAAGCTTCTTCATTTGGCTTCTCTCCAACGTCTGCTCTTCCCTGTTTTTCCAGTTCATTTACCTCCACACCCTCGTGTGTATTTCAGGCAGACTAGGGCCCCTTGTTTCACTACTAACTTGGGACATTTTGTTCCTTTTCCTGGAATGACTGCTTCTCTTTCTTGTCATCATGGATCTTCCACTCCATCCTTTGCATTTCAGTTGAGTTATCACTTCTTCAGAGCCATCTTCTCTGACACCTTTGATTGGTTCACATCTCCATATTTATGCCCCATGCAACTTGAGATTGTATGTTTCCTTGTGATGTGTTGGTGTGAGTCTATAGGCTGTAGAAACTTTAAGTCAGGGTAGGTCGTAAGCTCCGTGGGGGTAGACTGGGTCTGTTTTTGCTCATCATGCTGGAACACAGTGCTCAAAAAAAGCTGAGTTGATGAGCAAATACATAAATGAGTAAAATGCCACTGACAGTTTGAAGGGTGGTGGATTCCACTAAAGCTGTCGCCAGTGGCACCATTTGCCCTTGGCTTAAAGCAAACAAAGAGACTGTGTCCTTCTCTCGGGGAGCAGGACCTGCTTCAGTGGTTCAGAATTTCAGCAGGAGCTGCATATGATGGGGCCATTATTTTAGAGTTCTGCTTTTTTGAAAGCTCACCAACCCAGCTGCCAGTTCTTACTCCCTCCGTGATCTCATTAGGGAGGGAGTGTTTTGGATTTAAACACGTTTGGCTGTTGAAGAACCCTGATTGCAAAACAGGGTGACTTCACGGTCTTCTTTTTTCTCCTCAGAAGCCCAGTTCTCTTCACACTGGGGAGGCCTGGCAAGGGTTCCCTGAAAGAACAGGAAAATAGTGTTTCAGAAGCATCCTGTTTTCACTCCTTAAAAGGACCATTGTAACATGGCATTTCATTGCGTGTGTGTGTTTGTGTTCATGTTTATCGTGTTCCCATGTGTCTGTCACAGAACATCACAGCACCAGGCATTGGGTGCTCCAGTTTGGGTGAAGTTAAGCATTTTCATCTCTGACCTGCTTGATTGTGGACAGAAGTCCCCTCCCACTTAGCTTGTGTGAATCTTATAACCCCGTCTCCGTGGGCCTTCAGACATAGCCAGCATTCACTTGGCAGAGTCACTTGTCCTCATTTCCCTTCATTTATTCATTCAGCAAACACTCAGAGCCCACAGGATGGATTACTGGCTCCAAATTTGCCACAGTGATTTCCTTGGCTTTTGATGACTTAGTCTCCCTCTTACGAGAGTGTAAGCTCCAGGAGGGCCTGGATCTTTATCCACTTTGCTCACTGACATATCTTAAGGACCTAGAATAACGCTTTGCACTCAAGAAAAACTTGTTGACTGAATGGATGCATGTTACTATGTGCTCCAGGGACCTCTCTGGTGTCCAGTGGTTAAGAATCCACCTTGCCATGCAGGGGCCCTGGGTTCGATCCCAGGTTATGGAACTAAGATCCCACATGCTTCAGGGCAACTAAGCCCACATGCCAGAGCTAGAGAGAAGCCAGCAGTCTGCAATGGAGAGCCCAAGTGTGCAACTAAGACCTGATGTAGCCAAAAATAAATTTAAAAAAATATGCTCTGGACGCCTTCTTATGTTTTACCTGTCTAGCACTCAGCATCTATGCCTCCCACCCACTGCCACCTGGGATGAGAACCCTAGTTTTCCATGAGGAAAAACCCTCTCACTTTCAGACTCTAGGGTGTGGAAAGAGACTAATCTTTTTGTTGTTGTTGGCTGAACCACATGTCATGTGGGATCTTAGTTCCCCTAACCAGGGATTGAACCTATGCCTCTTGCGGGTTCTTAAGCTCAGGTACTTAATAACTGGGCCACAAGAAAAGTCCCAAGGGAGAAGGCTAATCTTACGCCTAAGACTCAAGCTGTTAAGACTGGATCCCAGGTCTACTGTTGGATTTCCTGGGAGGAGAGGCTCTCCCCCCAGAGGACGTGAAATGGGAAGGCTGTCGCTGTTGGGGCCACCATGTAGTGACTGCTTGCCTGGGAGTGGAGCCCAGACTGAGGATGGCAGAGCTTAGAGAAACTGAGAATCACTGAGTTCTGATGACATTGCTTTTTCTGCTTCCGCTAGTGTCCATTTGTATTAGTTTTCTAGAGTTGTCATAACAAAGTACCTCAAACTGGTTGGCTTAGAGATCCAGGCATTTTGGATTTGGGCCCACCCTAATGACCTAATTCTAGCTTGATTACCTCTGTAAAGACCGTATTTGCAAATGATGTCACATACCCTGGTACTAGGGCTTAGAACTTCAACATTTTCTGGGGGGTTGGGGAGGGACATGATTCAGCCCTTAGCTCATCTCTTGCAGCTGGGAGCTTTACACAGTTAATGTTTCATGAAGCAAATCAAGTTCCATAAGGCAAATCAATAATATCAAGTTTGTCTTCCTATGATAAACTACCACTTTCTGGCGTTGGTCCATCTCACAGAAGTTTGCAATAGAGTAGCCAATGACCAGCATTTATTTCCTGAACATCTTCTGCATGGACTTTGATGTGGGCACAAGGTCCACTGGAGGTCAGGAGAGCCACAGGCCACTTCCAGCTTCCTGGACTTATAAAAACCAGAAATGAGAAAGCAAGTATCTAGATTCATTGTGAGAGTTTTCATGTTTATGTGGAAAAAGTAAAGATTTTATGCTCTGCATGATATGTCATTGGGGGGAATTGCGAATTAAAACACACACTTATTAGAATGGCCAAAATTCAGAACACAGACAACAAGAGGGGCTGAGAAGATGTGGAGCCAAGGGAACTCTCGTTGGTTGCTGGTGGGGATGCAAAGAGGTGCAACCTCTTTGGAAGATATTTGGTAGTTTCTTACAGAATGGAACACTTTTGCTGTGTCGTTGTTCAGTTGCTAATTTGTGTCTGACTCTTTGTGACTCCATGGACTACAGCACACTAGGCTTCCCTGTCCATCACCAACTCCTAGAGTTTGCTCAGGCTCATGTCCATTGAGTCAGTGATGCCATCCAACCATCTCATCCTCCAGCCATTGTGCTCCTAGGTATTTATCCCAATGAACTTAGATCTTCATTCACATAAAAAGCTGCACGTGGTCATTTACAGCACTGTTATTCATAATTGCCAAAACCTGGAAGCAACCAAGCTGTCCTTCAGTAGATGGATGGGAAAACTGTGGTCCATCCAGACAATGGAATACTATTCAGTACTAACAAGAAATGATATATCAAGTCATGAAAAGATACAGTGGAATGTTAAGTGCCTATAGCTAAGTGAAAGAAGCCAACATGAGAAGGTTTCATGTTATATGGTTCCAACTATAGGACATTCTGGAAAAGGCAAAATTATGGATACAATGAAAAGATCAGAGGTTTCCAAGGGCTTGGGGAGTGAGGTGAATATATAGAGTATTTTTAGGGCAGTGAAAATATTCTATATGATACTATAATGATGGACACAGGTCCTCTATACGTTTGTCCAAACCCATGGAATGTGCAGTGTCAAGAATGAACCTTAAGGTAAACTATGGACTTTGGAGATTCTGATGTCTCAGTGTAGATTCATCCTGGGTGAAGCATGTCTCACTCTGGAGGGTGATGCTGATTATACAGAAGCTATGCATATGTGGGGGCTGAGGGTGTATGGGAACGCTGTACCACCAGTGTGTTTAAACAGGAAATCATCCTAGAAAATAAAGTCCTTATACAGAGGGCCTCCCAGGTGGCGCTAGTGGTAAAGAACCTGCCAGTGCAAGAGACTTAAGAGATGTGGATTGGCTCCCTGGGTGGGGAAGATCCCCTGGGGGAGGGCATGGCAACTCAACTCCAGCATTCTTGCCTGGACAATTCCATGGACAGAAGAGCCTGGTGGGCTACAGTCCACAGGGTCGCAAAGAGGTGAATATGACTGAAGGGACAACACACACACACACATACATACAGGGTGAAGTCGGTCAGAGAGAGAAAAAAAATATTGTACATGAATGCATATATGTGGAATCTAGAAAAACAGTATAGATGATCGTATTTGCAAAGCAGAAATAAAGACACAGATGTGAGGAACCAACATAGGAATACCAAGGGGGAAAGTGGGGGTGGGATAAATTGGGAGATTGGGATTGACGCATATATACTGCTGCTGCTGCTGCTGCCGCCGCCGCTAAGTCGCTTCAGTTGTGTCCGACTCTTTGCGACCCCATAGACGGCCTCCTACCAGGCTCCTCTGTCCCTGGGATTCTCCAGGCAAGAACGCTGGAGTGGGTTGCCATTTCCTTCTCCAATGCATGAAAGTGAAAAGTGAAAGTGAAGTTGCTCAGTCGTGTCCAACTCTTAGTGACCTCATGGACTGCAGCCTACCAGGCTCCTCTGTCCATGGGATTTTCCAGGCAAGAGTACTGGAGTGGGGTGCCATTGCCTTCTCCGGCATATACACTACTGTGTATAAAATAGTGAGAACTTACTATACAGCACAGGGAACTCTACTTAGTGCTCTCTGGTGACCTAAACTGAATGAAATCCAAAAAAGAGGAGATATGCATATATGTATAGCTGATTCACTTTGCTTTATAGCTTTAAGCAATAAAAAGCAATGCTTTTTAGTTTTAAGCAACTCCACTGAAATAAAAACGAAAAAATGTATTTAAAAAGGACCCACCTCCCAGAGTAATGGAAATAAACACAAAAATAAACAAATAGGACCTAATTAAACTTTAAAGCTTTTGCACAATGAAGGAAACTATAAGCAAGGTAAAAAGACAGCCTTCAGAATGGGAGAAAATAATAGCAAACAAAGCAACTGACAAAGAATTAATCTCAAAAATATACAAGCAGCTTATGCAGCTCATGGCAACCCACTCCAGTGTTCTTGCCTGGAGAATCCCAGGGACAGAGGAGCCTGGCGGGCTGCCGTCTATGGGGTCGCACAGAGTCTAATACGACTGAAGTGACTTAGCAGCAGCAGCATGCAGCTCAATACCAGAAAAATAAACAACCCAAGCAAAAAATGGGCTAAAGAACTGAACAGACATTTCTCCATAGAAGACATACAGATGGCTAACAAACACAAGAAAAGATGCTCAACATCACTCATTATCAGAGAGATGCAAATCAAAACCACAATGAGGTACCATCTCATGCCGGTCAGAATGGCTGCCATCAAAATGTCTGCTAACAATAAATGCTGGAGAGGGTGTAGATAAAAGGAAACCCTCTTATACTGTTGATGGGAATGCAAACTAGTACAGCCACTATGGAGAACAGTGTGGAGATTCCTTAAAAAATTGGAAATAGAACTGCTTATGACCCAGCAATCCCACTGCTGGGCATATATACCGAGGAAACCAGAATTGAAAGAGACACGTGTACCCCAATGTTCATCACAGCACTGTTTACAATATCTAGGATATGGAAGCAACCTAGATGTCCATCTACAGACAAATAAATAAGAAAGCTGTGGTACATATACACAATGGAATGTTATTCAGCTGTTAAAAAGAATGCATTTGAGTCAATTCTAATGAGGTGGATGAAACTGGAGCCTATTATACAGAGTGAAGTAAGTCAGAAAAACACCAATATAGTATATTAATGCATATACGTGGAATTTAGAAAGATGGTAACAATGACCTTATATGCAAGACAGCAGCAGAGACAAGGTTGTGAAGAACAGACTTTTGGACTCTGTGGGAGAAGGCGAAGGTGGGATGATTTAAGAGAACAGCATGGAAACACGTATACACCATATGTGAAATAGATCAGCAGCCCAAGTTCAATGCGTGAAACAGGGCACTCAGAGCTGGTGCACTGAGACTACCTAGAGGGATGGGGTGGGGAGGGAGGTGGGAGGGAGGGAGGGTCAGGATGGGGAACACATGTACACCCATGGCTGATTCATGTGAATGCGTGGCAAAAACCACCACAATATCGTAAAGTAATTCAGTTCAGTTCAGTTCAGTTGCTCAGTCATGTCCGACTCTTTGAGACTCCATGAATCGCAGCACGCCAGGCCTCCCTGTCCATCACCAACTCCCGGAGTCCACCCAAACCCGTGTCCATTGAGTCAGTGATGCCATCCAACCATCTCATCCTCTGTCGTCCCCTTCTCCTCCTGCCCTCAATCTTTCCCAGCATCAGGGTCTTTTCCAATGAGTCATCTCTTCACATCAGGTGGCCAAAGTATTGGAGTTTCAGCTTCAACATCAGTCCTTCCAGTGAACACCCAGGACTGATTTCCTTTAGGAGGGACTAGTTAGATCTCCTTGCAGTCCAAGGGACTCTCAAAGAGTCTTCTCCAACACCACAGTTCAAAAGCATCAATTCTTTGGTGCTCAGCTTTTTTTATAGTCCAACTCTCACATCCATACATGACCACTGGAAAAGTAATTAGCCTCCAATTAAAATAAATACATTAATCTTAAAAAAGGTAATGCTTTTCAATATACTTAAGTCCCAGTGTGATACAATTGCAATATGTTAAATTAGTTATAGGATTTCCAAAAAATGAGCTCAGTCATTTAGTCGTGTCCGACTCTTTGTGACCCTGTGAATATAGCCCGCCAGGCTTCTCTGTCCCTGGGATTCTCCAGGCAAGAATACTGGAGTGGGTTGCCATTTCCTTCTCCAGGGTTCTAAGAAATAGTTCAGTAATGTACAGCAGGAGTGTGCCAGGTACATCGAGAGCCCTTTATGGCTCAGATGCAGCTGCCAACTAAAACACAGCTGCTACCCTCAAGAAGCCATTGACCATTTCTACCTTATAGCGAAGTGAGTCAGCCATATGTATACATATGCCTCTTCTTTTTTGGATTTCTTTCCCATTTAGGTGGCCACAGAGCGTTGAGAAGAGTTTCCTATGCAACATTGTAAAGCAACTATACTCCAATAAAAGTTAATTAAAAGATAAAGGCAAAATTAACTTCTCTGATAAATATTATTGTGTAGTAAACACTTTGATTATATTTATAATATTGTTTTCATGCCTTTATTTTTTTAATGTGTAATTTATTTGTATTTACACGCTTCTGTAACTATTAGGAGGGAATTGCTCGATCTAATATACCAATGAATGTGTGTGTGTGTTAGACGCTCAGTTGTGTCTGACTCTTTGCAACCCCATGGACTGTAGCTCTCCAGGCTCCTCTGTCCATAGAATTCTCCAGGCAAGAATACTCGAATGGGTTGCTGTTTCCTTCTCCAAGACCAATGAATACATAATGGCCAAAAAAAAAAAAAAAAAGAAAGAAAAGAGGAAGAAGCCATTGACCCACTGCGGGTAAACATGCCTATGAAGAGGTGATGCTGTTACCGTGAGACAAGTATGCATGGCACATCGGGAACCTCCAAGGGGGAATTAGGGGCTCTGCCTGGTGAGATGAGAAGCCTCATAGAGGTGAAGTGAGCCTTGAAGAATGAGCGGTTTTGCATGTAGAGAAGAGGGCTTTTTGGGTGGAGGGCCCAGCATGGACACACCTGATGGAGATGGGAATGGGTAGCATTCTGGAGCCTCACTGGCTCAGCTCAAAAGGAAGCAAGTCCCCACCCCAAATTTCTACTTGGTTTCTACAGGGCAAGATTTTGCTTTCATGTCCCCAACCCATCATGAGGCTTTTGAGTCTCTCCTCCTGCTGGACTGTGGGGGGCTGTTGGATGGTGGGTGTCTGTAGATGATGGGTCACTCAGGGTCCACAGCTGAGATCAGGTTGGCCAGAGTCCCTTGCTCTTAGGATTGTGGGACTCCCACTGTGGACTCGGCTCCCTCCCCATCTCTCCTCCGTCCCCTCCACCTGCACCTGCTGTGGCTCCAGAGTTTCACCTGGGAGCAGTGGGAACTCCTATTAATAGACACCAAAAGACTCTGCCCACAAAGCGGGAGACCTGGGTTTGATCCCTGGGTTGGGAAGATCTCCTGGTGAAGGGAATGGCTACCCACTCCAATATTCTTGCCTGGAGAATTTCACGAACAGAAGCTACAGTCCATGGGGTCGCAAAGAGTCGGATACGACTGAGTGACTACATACAATAAGAGGTGGAATTAGGTGTGTGGATCTCTTGTGAAATAAATTATGCAGTGTTCCAAAGAGAAAAATTCCTGTGGGCTTGCTGGGGTCTGGAGCACTGTACACAGCACTTTGTCCTGAGTTGAGAGTGAGGGCTGACTGGGGGAAATCCGTCTTGTGCTCTGACCTGATAACACGATTCCGAGCTGGGGGCAGCGATGCACAGAGCAGCAGTCTACCCGGACCACGTTGGGTGCCGGGACTGGTCCGAAAGCGCTGTGTGTATGTGGCTTGGTGTCTAATGTACTCTCTGCTGTTTGCTATCTTCTTAATAACTTAGCGACTCATGATTTATTGATGAGCCTTCCATTTTCTTACACTGATGATCTCGAAAGGTAGGACATGAGGAAGAACATAGCCAGGAAACATGTCTATTATCTACCTATCTAGGTGTCTGTCTAGGTGGCTTGCTAGCTAATCTGTCATTGCCTGTTTTTTTTATTAACTGTAACTTTCATCTATTCTCCTTCTTATCTAATCTTTGGCATATACTTGGAAAGATAACTCAGAAGGTGGTTTTCTTCTTTTTTTAAAATAGCTTTATTGAGATATGATTAATATGCTGTAGAATTCATCAGTTTAAATTGTACAATTCAATGGTTTTTTTCAGTATAATTAGCAGAGTTGTGAAACCATCTCCACAGTCAATTTTTGGGGGCATTTTCATCACCCTAACAAGAAACCCCATAGTTTTTAGCTGTCATGCCCCCAACTTCTCCATCCTGCCCAGCCCCTGCCCAGGGCAACCCCACTTTACTTTCTGTCTTTATGGATTTATCTATTCTGGATGTTTCGTATAAATGGAATCAGCATATGCTGTCTTTATGACTATCACATAGCCTTTATCCATGTATGTTCTGTAGTTGATTCTTCTTATGGACTGTGTGTCCATAGGCAACTCATTTACCAGCTCTGTGCCTCATTGTGTTCACTTGTAAAATGGGGATTGAAGTAGTGAAACCTGCCTGTTAGCACGTGGAGAAGATTTTGAATGGTGGATTGGGGGGGCCCTGGTGAGTTGAAGACAGTCCCTGGCATGGGGGGCATGTACCCGGAGCTGGTGCTTGACCCCTGGGTGTCCTAACTCATTGTGCGCCCAGTGAAGGGAGGGTGAGGCTGAGCACGTGCTGCAGGGCGATCACAGCGGAGCCAGGGACAAGGCTGGCCCTCCCCCATGGGGGGACGCTGGAAGCCTTGGGGCACCGGGAGGCCCATGGCTCGCCCTGCACGTTCCCTTAGGGGTCCCTCTTGAGGTGACAGCAGTGGGTGGGTGACTGCAGAGGCACAGCGTGCTGACTCTCGGGGAATTTTCTGCCCACAGAGGAGGGAAAAATGCACCTCTCTAAGAGGGGACAGTCAGAGGCCAGGCAGGCCCAGTGGGAGGAAGAGAACTCAGGCTGTAGGTTTCCTCTGTAGGGCTTGCGGCCTCGCCACAAACAACACAGACACAGCGTCACTAGCATCATGGCCCCCTGTGTGCTGGCAGGCTGTAGGGCTGAGGTCACTCCCCAAAGGCTCCTTAGCTGGTTGGTCCAAGGGCCTGGTCCCTGTCACCTGCAGCAGTAGGCCTGTGAGGGCCACCTTAAGCTGCAAAAGGCTTTACGGGCTGGTTCTTTGGAGGTTCTTGTGAATCTGTGCTTACCTGCCCACCCTCCACGCTGCAAACCAGCCGCCACCCCAGGCCTTTGCACACGAGTGTCCACAGTCTCCTTAGACTCCCAAGGAGAAGGCAGAATATTCTCTGAGCCCCCAAATATCACACAAGTGTCCACAGTCTCGTGTCTCTACACCCGCCAGGAGAGAGGGCAGATTCTCAGAGCCCCCAAATGTCCGGAAATGCGGACAGGGGAACTCCAGATCTACTGAATCAGAGACTCTGGGGTGGGGTCTGGCAATCTGGGTCTCAGTAGACCTTCCAGGTGACCACTGAATAGGGGTTTATTTGCCTCTCTGGGGCAGAGAACCCCCCTGCTACCTGGGCTAAGGCCCAGAACCCAGTGGGCGTTTACAACCGGACCAGGGGTGGGGGGATCCCACACCAGGGTTTGAGGACAGCACCCTGCAGCAGGCTGAGCTCCAGGGGGATGAAGAGAAGAGGGCAGGAGCCTCTTTTGCTCCTCTTCTGCTCAGGGTGGGGACCATACCACCTGCTGACATCACAATGCCCATTTACTCTGGCCGCAGGCTCCTGGACCACCTGGGGCAGTGGAGAGAGGATGGCTGGCGGCCACGAGTAGAGGACCAACGGGGAAGTAGGGTCAAGGACACGGGGACGTTTGGGGGCGAAAATAAGCCCCGGAAGGGAGAGTCACCAGGCTCCTGAAGGTAGCATGGAGAAGCACAGAGACCTCTCAGGTAACTCGGGGGTAGGGTCCTGTCTCGCCTTGGAGCACCAGGGGTTCCAGAGAGAACAGTCAGGAATGAATGCGGAGCAAGGCCAGCCTGTCACAGCAGCAGGAGCCCTTCTGCTGGGCGTCGGAGCCTCGGTCTTCCTCCTCCCCTGCCGTCCACCCCTGGACTCTAACTCTACTGAGGTCTGGATTAACTTTGCAGGAACTTAGGCCTGTCTTTTAAAATGGTCAGGTGACTCCTCAAGGCAGCCAGGGCAACAAGTCTATTTGAACAGCAAAGAAACCAAAACAAACACACGAAATACACCTGCTTCCTCCCTAGGGGTGGGGGATGAGGCTTCTATAGGATTTCCTCCCCACCCACCAAGAGCTCAGCACCCAGGACATGCTACACCCGGATTGGGGGAGGCCTTGACGGTTAAGGACCTATAGGAACCCGGAGGGGAGAAGGTCGTGACAGGCACACAGACAGCAGGTTCTAGAAAAAGTGCTGATGAATATTCCAGTTGCTTATTGAAGAATAACAAAGAACAGGAGGAAAAAGGGCGAGCCCGTAAACACAGCAGTCCGCAAGCATTCTGATCAGCGTGGACACAGTGTGGATGCGGGAGGGGAAGAGGCAGGGGGCTGGGCTCAAACCCAGGCCCCCAGAGGTCGCCTCGTCTGTGCCAGCAGCTGCGGATTTGCATGTGCTCCAGGTGTGAGGAGCTGCTGCGGGAGAAGCAGGAAGGGAGGGGAGGGCCAAGGATGAGGGGGCCAGAGTCCTGGGTTCAGTTCAGACTGCCCCGTGTCCGGCAGAGGGTCACTGGCCAGCCTGGGGTCAGGGAGCCGGTCCTGTCCGCTTCACCCGCTGTGTCCCAAGGTCACAGTCTTCCTTCAGGCCTCCAACCAGCACTTCCCTCCTTCCTTTTCAGCTGAGTTAGTTCGGGGTGTCTTCTGAGTGCTCCCAGCTGGAACCTGTGTAAAGTACAGGGACGCTTCCTCCCCAGTAATGAATGGTCAGGCCCACATGGCCTGGGTTGGAATGTAGGGCAGCCATTCCAGTGTCTTCTCTTTGCCCTCCTGGTGCTGCCGTGAGGGATCTGGAGCCCTGGGATCCCTCCTCCTCCCCTAGTCAGAGCGGGGGCCCTCGGTTGCTGTATTGGAATGGGTTATTTTGTATGTGTCCTTGTATCTGTGTGGGCATGTGTATATATGTGCTTGTGTGTGTGTTGGGGGCTTTCCAGGTGGATCAGTGGTAAAGACTCCACCTGCCAATACAGGAGACTCAGGAGATGTGAGTTTGATCTCTGGGTTGGGAAAATTCCCTGGAAGAGGAAATGGCAACCCGCTCCAGTACTCTTGCCTGGAGAATTCCACAGACAGAGGAGCCTGGTGGACTATAGACCATGGGGTGGAAAGAATCAGACATGACTGAGCATACACATATATTTGTGTTTGTGTGTGGATTTCTGTTGCCTCTATGTACTTGTGTGTGTCTGGTGGACTCCAGTCGCCCATGGACACGGCTGAGCATGCACATGTGCATGTCTGTATGTGTTTGTGTCTGTGTGTGCATTTGTTGCCTCTGTGTTCTTGTTTGTGTCTGAGTATGTCTGTGTGTGCATGTCTGTATTTCTGTGTGTGCCTGTGTGTACATGTTCGTGTGCATTTGTGTATATCTGTGTTCCTATGTGCATCTGTGTCTGTGCTTGTGTTTTTGTGTGCATCTGTGTGTATGTGTGTGTGTGTGTGCACACATGGGCCCAACCCCTGCACTTTCAAGCCCCTCCATGGCCGTGCCCCCTGTCCTTCCCCGTCAGGCTGTCAGTGGGGCTGTGGGGCTTGGTGGATGGGCGCCAGGCAGCTGGGCCTGGGGGAGTGAGGAAGGAGTAGCAGCTGGTACAGGCCACTCCCTGGGGAGTTTTGGCAGAAAAAGGAGGAAAATAGAAGTCAGGGAAGCTTGGGGTCAAGGGAAGAATTTTCTAGAGGAGGGGAGACTTGGGCATGTTTGAAGCAGAGAGGGAGGGACATTTGGAAGATGCTGGTGATCGGGGCGAGGAGTGAGGCCAGTGGGCGGGGCGGGTGAAAGGGGCCGAGCGTGGACAGTGGACGTCAGCACTGCTGCGGTCTGTCTCGGGCCAGTCGCCATGCGCCCAGATTGCTTACACCCCCAGCATCCATGCTGTCAATGTCCCCAGTGAGTGGTGACCAGCAAAGGGCGCAGAGAGAAGATGCCAAACACCATGCCCAGGCCGGGAGCTGGTCTCTGCCTTTAACAGGCTCAGCATCTCCTGGGACAAAGACGTATCAGCCTCCTGCGCCTGAGGGCTTGCCTGGCCCATGGGTCTTCACTCCTCTGCCACCCTTACCCTCATCCCTGCCCCACCCCACCCCACCCTCTCTTCATTGGAGAAAAATGAGGCCAAGCGAGGTTGGTAATTTGCCCAAAGTCACACAGCTGGCAAACAACAGAACTAGGACAGAAACCCAGCGCCCTCTGACCCCAGTGTTCGCGCTCTGGGTGAGTGTAGCCCCTCTGGGAACTCTGACTCCGTTGCCTGCTTGACCTCCTGTCACTTTGCCCACTCCTGACGCAGCCCTTCACTGTCCAGACCTCAGCCAGGCCATGTGCCAGTTTTGGCTTTCCCACCAACTCCTGGCCCTGGCTTCTTCCTCAGGACCTCAGGATCTTCTCCCCCCCAGTTCCCGTTTTCCTCAGGCTACCAGGTCTCTGGGGATGGGACAGACAGGTGTGTGGGAAGTCAGGCTCTGAGGAGGGGGCTGATGACCAGGCGTTTCCAGGCGGATGGGTCAGTGTCAGATCTGATGGCACCCGGTAAACTGCGTGGTGGGCAGTCCGCTGCAGAGAGAAGATGGGAAGCTGCTTCCACAGCTCATGGAGGCTGGTGCTGCAGGGAAAATGCCCAGAAATCAACAGAAAGGAAGGAAAGGTTTGCCAAGTTGCTGTGAGGGATGCTCACGAGAAGACTCTTGAGAGTCCCCTGGACTGCAAGGAGATCAAACAAGTCCATCCTAAAGGAAGTCAACCCTGAATAGCCTTTGGAAGGACTGATGCTGAAGCTGAAGCTCCAATACTTCGGCCACCTGATGTGAAAAGCCAACTCATTGGAAATGACCCTGATGCTGGGAAAGATTGAGGGTAAGAGGAGAAGGGGGCAAAAAAGGATGAGATGGTTGGACGGCATCACTGACTCAATGATGAATTTGAGCAAGCTCTGGGGGATTCTGAAGGACAGGGAGTCCTGACGTGCTGCAGTCCATGGGGTCACAAAGAGTCAGACTTGACTGAGCGACTGAACAACAACAAGCGAGTGTCTGGTCTAGGTTAGGCATCAGGAATATGCGGCAGGTCAGGCCAGCAGCCTGGGAAGTACTTGGCCCATTTTGATTTTCACTTTTCATTGTTTATTTCTAACAAATAGTTATTTCACCATTGTAATTCTTAAAGTTTTTAGGAACATGCCAGAGAATGACTTTGTTCTGGTTTTTAGACTCTTGATTTTTGGTTGCAGAGAGACAGAAGCCAATTAGCTAATCACAGTCATAGGCTGTCAGCCAGGGCTTCTTGGAGGGGCCACCTGCAGGATGTCTCCAGCCTGTACTGTTCTCCAGCCACCCTGGAACAAGCATTTCACTCTTGCTCATCGAGACCCTGAGCCTCCCTGACTCTGTAGCACACTGGTTTTTCCACCACATCTGATCCTTTTTTTCTTCTTCCCAACTTCTTCAAACCAAGTCTCCTCTCTGATGCTAAAGAGAATCCCCTCTCCATATCTAGATGCACCTCCAACTGGTGGCCCTACAGCTGTGCTGACAGTGGGGGATGTAAGGGTCCCCCTGACTCTTCTCCACAGTCTCTCATCTCTCTTTTCACTTCCAAGTTTTGGTCCATTCCTGCCCACACACTCTGCTCCCTTTTCTGGCCCCTGCCATCCTTACATCCTTAAAACATTTTACCTTAATATGTGGTCTGCTGAGTGGCTTCAGTCGTGGACTCTTTGTGACCCCATAGACTGCAACCTGCCAGGCTCCTCTGTCCATGGGATTCTCCAGACAAAAATACTGGAGTGGGTTGCCATGCCTTCCTCCACAGGATCTTCCCGATCAAGAGACTGAACCTACATCTCTTGAGGCTCCTGCATTTACAGGTGGGTTCTTTACCACTAGCACCACCTGGGAAGCCCCTTTACATTAATACACTTTACAATCAGCTTGTGAGTTTCTATAGACACTTTCAACTTGGTTGAGATGACATTGAATCTACAGCCCAATGTAGGAGAACTGATATTTTTACAGTGAACATGGCATTTCTTTCCATTTATTCAGACTTCTAAACTAACACCCCCAAAAGATGTCCTTTTCATTATAGGGGCCTGGAATGCAAAAGTAGGAAGTTAAGAAACACCTGGAGTAACCAGCAAATTTTGCCTTGGAGTACAGAATGAAGTAGGGCAAAGGCTAATAGAGTTTTGCCAAGAGAACACACTGGTTATAGCAAACACCCTCTTCCAACAACACAAGAGAAGACTCTACACATGGACATCACCAGATGACCAATACTGAAATCAGACTGATTATATTCTTTGCAGCCAAAGATGGAGAAGCTCTATACAGTCAGCAAAAACAAAACTGAAGCTGTCTATGGCTCAGATCATGAACTCCTTATTTCCAAATTCAGACTTAAATTGAAGAAAGTATGGAAAACCACTAGACCATCCAGGTATAACCTAAATCAAATCCCTTATGATTATACAGCGAAGTGAGAAATAGATTTAAGGGATTAGATCTGATAGAGTGCCTGATGAACTGTGGACAGAGGTTTGTGACATTGTACAGGAGACAGAAATCAAAACCATCCCCAAGAAAAAGAAATGCAAAAAAGCAAAATGGCTGTCTGAGGAGGCCTTACAAATAGCTGTGAAAAGAAGAGAAGCGAAAAGCAAAGGAGAAAAGGAAAGGTATACCCATTTGAAGCAGAGTTCCAAAGAATAGCAAGGAGAGATAAGAAAGCCTTCCTCAGTGGTCAATGCAAAGAAATAGAGGAAAACAATAGAATGGGAAAGACTACAGATCTCTTTAAGAAAATTAGAGATACCAAGGGAACATTTCATGCAAAGATGGGCTCAATAAAGCACAGAAATGGTATGGAGCTAACAGAAGCAGAAGATATTAAGAAGAGGTGGCAAGAATACACAGAAGAATTATACAAAAAAGATCTTCATGACCCAGATAATCACAATGGTGTGATCGCCCACCCAGAGCCAGACATCCTGGAATGTGAAGTCAAGTGGGCCTTAGGAAGCATCACTATGAACAAAGCTAGTGGAAGTGATGGAATTCCAGTTGATTTATTTCAAGTCCTAAAAGATGATGCTGTGAAAGTGCTGCACTCAATATGCCAGCACATTTGGAAAACTCAGCAGTGGCCACAGGACTGGAAAAGATCAGTTTTCACTCCTATCCCAAAGAAAGGCAATGCCAAAGAATGCTCAAACTACTGCACAATTGCACTCATCTCACACACTAGCAAAGCAGTGCTCAAAATTCTCCAAGCCAGGCTTTAATAGTACTTGAACTGTGAACTTCCAGATGTTCAAGCTGGTTTTAGAAAAGGCAGAGGAACCAGACCTCAAATTGCCAACATCTGCTGGATCATTGAAAAAGCAAGAGAATTCCAGAAAAACATCTATTTCTGCTTTATTGACTATGCCAAAGCCTTTGACTGTGTGGATCACAATAAACTGTGGAAAGTTCTGAAAGAGATGGGAATACCAGACCACCTGACCTGCCTCTTGAGAAATCTGTATGCAGGTCAGGAAGCAACAGTTAGAATTGGACATGGAACAACAGACTGGTTCCAAATAGGAAAAGGAGTACATCAAGGCTGTATATTGTCACCCTGCTTATTTAACTTATATGCAGAGTACATCATGAAAAATGCTGGGCTGGATGAAGCAAAACCTGAATCAAAATTGCCAGGAGAAATATCAATAACTTCAGATATGCAGATGACACCACCATTATGGCAGAAGGAAAAGAAGAACTAAAGAGCCTCTTGATGAAAGAGAAAAGGAGAGTGAAAAAGTTGGCTTAAAGTTCAACATTCAGAAAACTAAGATCATGGCATCTGGTTCCATCACTTCCTGGCAAATAGATGGGGAAACAGTGGAAACAGTGGCTGACTTTATTTTTTGGGGCTCCAAAATCACTGCAGATGGTGATTGCAGCCATGAAATTAAAAGATACTTACTCCTTGGAAGGAAAGTTATGACCAGCCTAGACAGCATATTAAAAAGCAGAGACATTACTTTGCCAACAAAGGTCTGTCTAGTCAAGGCTATGGTTTATCCAGTAATCATGTATGGATGAGAGAGTTGGACTATAAAGAAAGCTGAGACCCGAAGAACTGATGCTTTTAAACTATGGTGTTGGAGAAGACTCTTGAGAGTCCCTTGGACTGCAAGGAGATCCAACTAGTCCATCCTAAATGAGATCAGTCCTGGGTGTTCATTGGAAGGACTGATGTTGAAGCTGAAACTCCAATACATTGGCCACCTGATATGAAGAAATGACTCATTTGAAAAGACCCTGATGGTGGGAAAGATTGAAGGCAGGAGGAGAAGGGGACCACAGAAGATGAGATCGTTGGATGACATCACTGACTCGGTGGACATGAGTTTGGGTAAACTTTGGGAGCTGGTGATGGACAGGGAGGCCTGGCGTGCTGTGGTCCATGGGGTCACAAAGAGTTGGATGCGACTGAACTGAAATATATATTTTTTAATAATGTATAATTTTCTGCAGAGAGGACTTGCACATCTTTTGTTGGACTTATTTACTGACTTTGGCATTTTTGAAGTAATTGTAAACAGTAACATTGCAGACATTTGTTTCTGGCTGGTATTTAGAAGGAGTATGTTGTCTTTCCCTACAACAAGCTTGCTAAACTCGACAATGCTAATAGTTTATTTGTAGATTCACTTGGGTATCTACAGATATAGTCAGAGTCTTCCCTCTGTGTCCTTGGGGGATTGTTCCTAGACCCTTTGAGGGTATCAAAGTCCACGGATGCTCAAATCCCTTACAGTTGGTCCCATATATGCGGGTTCAGCACCCATAGCTCCAAGGGGCAACTGTCTGCTAGTTACAAGCAGGTTTTAGAATCAAATTGACTTGCTTTTGAATTCTAACCTCAGCATTTGCCAACTGCAGGGCTTTGAGACAGTTGCTTGGTGTCTCTGAGGCTCATTACTCCCTTTACAGAATGGGGACACCATGTCACAGGTGAACAGTGGTAAGGAATGAATGGCGTGAAGTGTGTCCCTCTGGTGGCAGTGCTGGTCCTCCCGGGTCTCCATTTACATTATTTCCATCCCTGTCCCCACCTCTGCCTTCCCCATGAACTCTGTAGCTCTCCCAGTTCTGCCTTTCACTCCCATCATTTTATGGAATCACCCTCATACACGCTCCTAGTGTCAATGTCACCGGATTCATTGGGTCCTTGAGTTTCTTGATGACGTCCATGTCTGTGACATCTTTTTTCTGACACCAAATGTGTAGCTTCTGACACCAGCTGATTCTCCCCTCCTCTACCACCAGCTGGGTGCCTACACGTGAATTCAATTCAGCTTCTGTCTACCAGGAGAGCATCAGACAGAGGGCTCAGTCTCACAAGACTGCCCCCATTTCAGTTCAAGTCCCAAGGGCCTCCTCTACTTCTCACTGGCTATAAATTTGGGGGTTCCCATCACCCCTTCCTCAGATATGCTCATTTGCTAGAATAACGCACAGAACTCAGGAAATGCTTTACTGTTACTTTACAGGAAATGTTCACCAGGTTATTGTGGAGGATACAGTTCAGGAACAGCCAAATGGAACAGATGGAGTTTGGTGACGTGCAGTTGGTCAGTTGCTCAGCTGTGTCTGACTCTTTGCGACCCCATGAACTGCAGCATGCCAGGCTTCCCTGTCCTTTACCATCTCCCAGAGTTTGCTCAAACTCATGTCCATTGAGTTGATGATGCCATCCAACCATCTCATTCTCTGTCACCCCTTTCCCCATTCTGCCTTCAATCTTTTCCAGCATCAGGGTCTTTTCCAATGAATGGGCTCTTTGCATCAGGTGGTCAAAGTATTAGAGCTTCGGCTTCAGCATCATCCTTGCAATGAATATTCAGCATCATTTGCCAAAGGGACAAATGAGATTTTACTTCCTCGGTCAGTACTTTTCTTTACAAATCCGCTCAGTCAGAGAGTCTGGCTGTATCCTCTCCTTGTCGCCCTTTGAAGCACCTGGCAACAGCAGGGCCTCCAAGCAGAGCTGTGATGCGCCCAGGGCCGGCAGCTGCTGCAAGAGCCAAGAAATCTCGTCGTTTTCTTGCCTGCCCCTTGGCTTCAGAGTAAAGTTTTAGAAACCACCCGTCAAGGGTGACCACACTGAGGTGGAAAAAGTGTTTCTGAAGCTGGAGTCAAAAATTTCCACTGACACCAGAGTTTGGCACAGCAGTTCTTAGTCCAGGTGACATTCACACACCATTTCTGTGACTTCCTGGAAGCCAACATGAACCTCAGCCTTTCTCTGCTATCTGGTGGGGAGATGGCAGAGGACAGCTCTCCTGTGAACCAGCATCACCTTGCAGGCTTGTTGAACTCAGGTCCCGGCCCCATGCCAGAGTTTCCGATGCAGCAGGCCTGGGTGGACCAGAGGAAAAGCATTGCCAACAAGCAGCCAGGTGACGCTGAGGCTGGTCCCCCGACCACCTTGGTGACCTCTGGTCCGGGTCATACGCTCCCTGAGAGCAGGGAAGTGCCAGTGGGAGTCATCAATGTGTGCATGTCTTGGCGACCTTATGGATTGTATGCCATGCTCCTCTGTCCATGGGATTTCCTAGGAAAGAATACTGGTTGCCATGTCCTCCTCCAAGGGATCTTCCAGACCCAGGGATCGAACCTGAGTCTCTTACGTCTCCTGAATTGGCAGGCGGTTTCTTTACCACTAGTGCCACCTGGGAAGCCCAGTGGGAGGCATCAATAAGTCCACTTAAATACACCCTCTGTGCATCCTTTGGGGCTGAGGATGGGGTGAGAGCCGTGGTGAGGGTCAGGGCCCACAGGGTGGCCATGGAGCTCTGTTGCTGCCCCTAAACTGCCTGGCAGCCCCGCTGCAGGTCCTGGGGCAAAACAGCTGTCCTCGGGTTCTGTCTGCATCACCTTGAAGCCTTCCTGACTTGCAGGGTTCCTCCTGAACTGTGACTGTCAGAAACTGTCAACAGTTCCAGTCAGGCCTACCTGTTGGCAGGGGCACTTTAGGCAGAGGGACGCCGTGACCCAAAGACACCTTCCTGGGACCCCCACGTAGCCCCAGGAAAAGTCAGCCCCTGGTCTCCCCACCCCAGAGCCAGAGAACACGGGGTGGGGCCGGGCCCATGGCTCCTTTAAAGCCAGGTAGATGCTGGCGGTCACAGCGAGCCTGGCACTTGCGGCTCCTGGTTGCAGGCGCTGCGTCCCCGCTGCATACACAGAGCCTCCTTTCTTCCTCCAGGAGAAGCCACTCTTTCATGGGCGGTGCAGTCAAAGGAAGTGGAAAGTCCCAGACAGAGCCTATGAGCCCCTCTGGGTCCCTTTGCCTCTTCTGGCCCCTCCCAAGGACAGGGAGGCGCGGCCTCTGCAGGTGGGCTGGGTCCTGCCCAGAAACAGGGTTTCTGGAGCCAAGGCCAGGATCGAGGGAGGGAAGGGGGAAGCCCCAGGCCTGGGCTCTGGGCTGGACCACAGCCCCGGCCGGCCCTCCCGCTGTGGCCCAGGAGGGCCGCGCTGAGAAGCTGCTGATCTCCACCCCGCCGGCTCCACATTCCTGGATGCTGAGGGAGGGATCCCAGTGTTTATTCCGAACAATGTTTTCCTCTGTCTGAACCGACTGGGCGTTAAATTCTTCCAGATTTCTGGCTCCACGTCGTAACTCCAACGGGAGAGAAACAGGTTTACGGCAGTTGGCAAGGGTGGGAACGCAGGGTCGGTTCCTGTACCTCGTGCGTCTAGAATTTCCATGGGTGGATGGAAAGACTGCTGGCTGTTTGGTGGTGGTGGGGTGGGGTGGGGGGTGGGAGGGGCTTGCCCTGGCTCTGCACCCTGCCTTTCACATTTCCCACCCTAGAGGGCAAAGTGTACTTTCTCTTCTGGAACCGGGCAGAAAGGGGGCAGAGTGCTGAAGGTCAGGGCTTGCTGTGCTTTCTTGGTTGCAATAAACTCAGAAGTTGGGCTCACATGGAACTCATTTGGTGGGGTGCTGGGAAGCTGGCGTGCATCCTGGGTCCTGGGCTGCTGTGTGGGGAGGAGGTCAGAGCTGGAGAGAGAGAGAGGAAAAAAAACAACCCTATCTTCACAGAAATCTAGTGACATGAGGGCTAGACTGTTGGGTCAGAAAGACCCCAACATAGCTGGTTGGGTCTCAGAGCCATGCTGGTCGGTGCCTGTGATGATCTGTGACTGTTACTGTCCTTTAACAGGATGTCCTTTAGCAGGATGATCACACAACGGGGCCACAGAGACCCTCTTCTCTTTATTAACGATATAGAGACCTTTGGGAAACCAGTGGGATCAATTCAAAGATAAAAGCACCCTTCCCTTTGAACACAATAACCTGGTTCCTGGTTTTTTCTCGGGGATGATTTGCTCTCTGCAGGGTCCTGGGTGAAGCCTCAGCCTTGGGGGCAGGGGCCCGTCAGCCTTTTCGATAGGAACAGCCTAGATCCACATCAGGCAGGGGGTAGATGGTGGCCTTGAAACCCCCAGTTTTCTTATCCTGTGCTCTCAGACTCTGAAAACCTACTCCTGAATCCCTTTCATGGTTTGTGTGTATATGAGCGTGCATGAGTGCACACATGTGCTCATGCACACACAGCAGGAGAGAAAGGTGGCTGGCCAGCCACCCAGATCCAGAGCCCAAACAGCATTTATGTAGTAGAGGGGGTGGATGGGTAAAATAATTGCATGATAGAACTTGACTTTATAATCTGGCTGCTTTCACAAAGCCATTTTGATGCCAAAGTCATTTTTACTTGGTCTTAAACCACTAAAGCTACAGCTTTCTGAACCTCTCAAGGAACATGTGAAGAAAGCACCCTGGCCTCATCTCTGAGCCCCACCTCCACCCCTTCCCACCCCTCCCTGTCCCCTCTCTGCCTTGACCCCTCCAGCCACAGCATCAAGATGGCCTTGTCCAAACTGGCTTTGTTAGACGATGGCCTCACTTCTGTGGTGTTTGATAGCCATGAATTATTTATGTACACATGCTCCCTTGTAGCAGGAGTTGCATTGTTCCCCAGAGATGGGAGCAGAGTAGAAGGAGGAACCGTGTACGGGAATTACCCCCATGGCTGGCAGAGTCCACGTCTCTGTTCAGTATCAGGAGTAGGATCCTTCCTTGGGAAGTCTGATATGGGCCTTGTATCAGTTACCTCTTGCTGTGTAACAAATAACCCCAAATTTAGTTTCTTAAAACACACATGTACCTCCCAGTCTCCATGGGTTGAGAATCTGAGTGGGACTTAACTGTGCCTCTGTCTCCAGGCCTCTCTGTGGGGGACAGTTGTGGATTTGGCTGGGGCTGTGGTCCCACCTGAGAGGCTAACTGGGGAGGGTCCCTGCCCAAGCTCACTCACATGGTTATTGGCAAGATCAAGTTCCTCACAGGTTGTGAAACTCAGGGCCTCGGTTCCTTGCTGGCTAGAAATGTCCCTGGCCATTAGCTTTCCTCTAGGGTGGCTTATAATAGGGTTTCCCTCTGATGTACAGAGACAAAGAGAGACAGACACAGACAGAGACAGAGAGTGAGTTTGAGAAGGAAGCCAAGGTTTCTGTGTAACCCAATCGCCATGTAATGTCCCATCACTTTGATAACATTCTATCTGTTAGAAAGGAGACATCAGATGTGTGTGGGGGGGGTGGTTTCAGAGGATGTGAGTTCTGGGCAGAGGATATTTGGGGGCCTTCTGGGAGGCAGCCTGCCAAGGCTTCTGGGCCCAGTTCTGTTCAGTCTGTTCAGCCTGTGGGCCCTGGCACCCCAGTGGTTCTGATAAGCCTGTGGCTGTGAGGGGCAGAGATAAACGAGTTTTACGGTCACCAGAGAGTAAGACACAATGTTCTGAAGACCACCTGGGGGCTGGTGATTCTGAGCTCCTGAACTGGTTACACTTGCCCTCCACTCACTCCTCTTGTCCCACCTCCACCCTCTGCTCTCTCTGGAATTCATCTAGTTCTTGTCTTGGGTGCCCATGTTATGGCATCATCTTGCTACCCACACACGCCCCAGTCACACATCAGAGAGGTATGTTCATGCCATTAGTTCAGGCTTCCTGATCTTCTCTACAAAAGCAGATAGTTTAGAACTTACTGATCATGACATCCTTCTCCCTGAATCAACTGGATTGGAGTAACATCCGTGGGACAGGGTGTTTCTCATGGAGAAAATGAAATTTGGAAGGACCGAGTAACCTGCTGAAGACTGGACTTAAGACGCAGAGCTGGGTCTCAGAACTCTCCTCCAGCCCACGTCCCCTTTAAGCTGCTCACATACCCAAGTCTCCAGATTGTTTCCAGCAGGAATCTGGCGAGACTTTTTGGCCCAGTTTGCTCATGAATTCATCGCAGGCTGGAGCTGCAGTGGCCTGAGAAGAAGAGAAACGGGGTCAGCTGGGACCAGGGGTGTTGAAGCTGAGGGTTGCCTAGAGGCATGCCTGGGGACATCGGGGGGTTTCACGGGGCATGTGTGTGCATGTGTGCATGTGTACATGTGTGTGTGTAGGTCATAGACCACCCCCCCTTCACCTTGGGAATCAGGGCCGTGTGCATATATGTACATTTGGACTTGAGTGGCTGCAGATTGTCTGGGATGCCTCAGACCTGCTGGGCTCGGGTCACCTCCAGAGGGTGTCCTTTCTGCAAGCAGATGATATAAGCAGGGCTGCTGGGACCTAAGGAGTGGCATTGGTGTGGGGGTTGGGTGAGACTTGGGGACAGAAGTGTGTCCCCCTCCCATAGCCCATCCTATCATCTCCTCCTGCTCCAGCCTCTTCCTGGATGTCACAGTCCTGCATGACAGTCACTCAAGGAGGGTGAGGGCTGTCCAGCCTGGGCTCCTACCTGCTTGACATAATGTGCCTCACGACAGAGCTGTCAAGGCCAGAGAAATCCTGTTACTGCCCCTAGTTTACAGACGAGGTCATCAAGCCTCAGGAAGTTGAAGTGTCCCACTGCAGGTCACACAGCTGGGCAGCAGGCGGCCTGTCCTGCCCTCATGCTCTTAATTGTACGTGCTGTGCTGTGCTTAGTCACTCAGTCATGTGTGACTCTTTGTAACCCCATGGACTGTAGTCTGACAGGCTCCTGTCCATGGGGATTCTCCAGGAAAGAGTACTGGAGTGTGTTGCCATGCCCTCCTCCAGGGGAACTTGCCAACCCAGGGATCGAACCCAGGTCTTCTGCATTGCAGGCAGATTCTTTACCGTCTGAGCCACCAGGGAAGCCCACGAATACTGGAGTGGGTAGCCTATCCCTTCTTCAGGGAATCTTCCCGACCCAGGGGTCGAACCGGAGTCTCCTGGATTGCAGGCAGATTCTTTACCAACTGAGCTGCCAGGGAAGCCCCTTAATTGTATACTTTACTCCAAACAACTGCTTCATATGCACCTTTGTCCTGTTAGGCACATTCTCGTATGTTGCCTCCCGGAGATGTTGAAATACAAACATAGGTAGATCATAGAAACACTGTGGGAGTGCCGAGGAGAGAGCTGGCTCTCAAGCAGGGCTGCACGATGGTGGGTCTGCAAGGTTGGGCCTCTGTCAGGAGAGGATGTCCCCCCAACACATACCGTGGAGGGCCCGTTCCCGGAGAGTAAAAGCGCTCCGTGCACCCTTCCACTGTGCCAAGGAGAGACACATTAAAACCCTTGTTGAATTGGATTTCTGACTCAACAAAAACTCCTTTTGTCAGAACCTCAGAACTTCCTGGCACGTGACCCGCACATATTTCCTATGTGGTAATGGATCGCTGTGGACTGTTTGTATATCGGTGCCTAGAAAAATTCATTTAAAATGAGTAACTCAGTATTTCTCTCCAATTTCAAAGACCCTTTTCTTGATGTTTGGGTACTCGATCTTTGCTATTTTCTCTTTTAACTGCAGGCAACAGTTTTCCTGCATGTTCAGCTGTCCATTTCCCCTAGAGCACCCATGGTAGTTACACGATAGTGTATTTTACCAGTTTACCTTCCTCATTCTGTGTTTTTCAGAAACCTCTTGAAAAGAGCCACACCAGAGATTTTCAGATGCATGCACGCTGGAGAAACAGGAACCAGAGACGGTCAGAGTGAGGTGAGCAAACCTGGAGAGAGAGACCCCAGTACCAAGTCATGCACAATGGGACAAAGGGCCCTGGTAGACCAGGCACAGATAAGACACTTGAGAGAAGAGGTGAGAGCAGGTATAAGGCCCCTGGGGCTGCTGATCGGCCTCCCAAAAGAGTCAAAACAGTCCTGGAAGGAGAGATGAAGGGGCATCTGAATTTATCATCGTTCTGAGGGAAGAAAAGACCACTCCATCCTCTAAGAGCAGATGGGAGACCGCCCGGGGCCGCCTCTAGTAGCAGTGACATCCCTGTGTATGGTGGGCATGCAGGGGATGGAGCACACGTTGGACCAGACAGGAAGGGAGACGCAGCTTCCGAGGAAAAGCGGGGTTGGAGTTCAGTCTGTTCAGGCCCTGTGGTTTTCTGTGTGAGACAGGGTTTCAATGAAGCCTGAATCCTGGACTTGGTGGCTTCAAGCCAGTGTCTTGGGCTCATTTCTGGGCAGGGCTTCCCAGGTGGCACTAGTGGTATATCCTCCTCCCCTCCCTCCGCCGCTTTGCAGTAGACATAAGAGATGCAAGTTCGATTCCTGGGTTGGGAAGATCCCCTGGAGAAGGGCATGGCAACCCAGTCCAGTATTCTTGTCTGGAGAATCCCGTGGACAGAGGAGCCTGGTGGTCTATGGGGTTGCAAAGAGTTGAACACGACTGAAGCGATTTGGCACGCATGTATGTATATGTATATGTATATGTATATGTATATGTATATGTATATGTATATGTATATGTATATAAATATGCTGTGTAGTTGTTCAGTCGTATAAGACTCTTTGAGACCCTAGGGAGTGTAACTCATCAGGCTCCTCTGTCCATGGCATGTCCCAGGCAAGAATACTGGGGTGGGCTTCCAGTTCCTTCTCCAAGGGATCTTTCTGACCCAGGGATCGAACCCCTCTCTCCAGCATTGGCAGGCAGATTCTTTACCACTGTGCAACCAGGGAAGCCCATAGGTTATGTGTATGTTGGGATAACTGACCTCTGAAGAAGGTGGCCACATTAGCTGTTTGCTTCCAGGCAGAGTCTCAAATGCAATCACCTTTATTCTTTTTTTAAGAGAAAAACAAGATAGGGATTTTAATATGATTAAGTGAAGTCGCTCAGTCGTGTCCTACTCCTTGTGACCCCATGGACTGTAGCCTACCAGGCTCCTCCGTCCATGGGATTTTCCAGGCAAGAGTACTGGAATGGGTTGCCATTTCCTTCTCCAGGAGATCTTCCCAACCCAGGAATCGAACCGGGGCCTCCTGCATTGCAGGCAGATGCTTTACCAACTGAGCTATGAGGGAAGCCTCCTCATATTTTATTCTTTTAATATGATTAAAGTGAAGTTAAAAAAAAAATCAGGTGAAACATGGCCTTATAAAAATCTTCTAATTAAGAAAAATATATAGGTAAACAGGCAAAAAAATCAAATTAATATTGTATAAGGATACATAAATAAAATTTTGCTCATCATTATTATCTAAAATATTAACTTTTGAAAAAGCATTATTTCTAGGATTTGCTTGATATTTATTATTTTTTCCTTAAAGATATTTTAAATGTAAGTAATATATGCCAGGTTGAAAATTCACAGTGTTCATTAAGAATGAAATGAAATTTGATTTCCCTCTTTCACTCTCTGGTCTCCAGGTCTGTGACTTGAAGGGTAATCAATGTTAGCTGTTAGCAAGTCACCATCTTTAAAGCAAACCCTGGGTTCCTGGTGGTTTGAGCACTGTAGAATTGCATGGTGGGACCCACTGATTGCGGCCCACCCTGGAGATGCCTGTCTGTCCTCCCATTGTTCCAGTGGAGCAGGGCTTCCTCTCTCTGATTGATTACACTCTGTGAAGCCACATGTTTTCATGGTCCCTTTACTCCTGAGCCAGCTGTCAGGCAGAGAGAAGGTCCCTGGGCACACACTGCTTCACGCCTTTCATGTCTGATTTCCTGAGTACGAAGGCAGGGCTGATTCCTGCTGCCTGTCTTTTCATCTTTCCCAGCCGTCTTGCCTGTCGGTGTACCCAGCCACCGAAAACATCCGTGGAAGGAAAAGGTTGAACAGTGTTCCTCTGATTGTGCCTGTTTGGCTCATTTTGGAAATTTTATTTAAAAATTTGAACCTTGATCTCTAGACAGTATAGACACGGGTGCTGTTTGTTGAATGAGTCTTCATATTACATTTAAATTGGGAATTTTACTATTTATCATTGAATAGTCCTCAGATAAATATGAAATTTAGATTTGTAGTTTTACCCAAGGCTCAGTTCTACTTCCTGCAGCCAAGTGTTTATTCTGCCAATTCAGCATCATGGTTCATAGGCAGAAACCCTGCAGCCTGTGTGAGCTGCACCCAGAGAGGAAGGTTGGCCCGAGTAGAGACGCACTTCACTCAGGACTTGAACTCCTCAAGGACTCAGCACAACCATCTGTCTTCTCTTCTTGAACCTGTTTCGTGCTTTCCCACCCTGACCTGGGTTGAGTTGGGAAGCTTGTGATCTGGCTCCTCAATGAGCCAGGTGCTCCTTGAACCGAAGCTCCAGGCCTGATGCGTGGTGACAGTGGACCCCCCCATCTGCAGAGTGGCTGAGGGGACTGCTTCTGGTCTCTGCAGGAACTTCTCTTCTTTTATTTCTGGTGACTCACATGACACAAGCTGGTTGTGTTTGATGTGTTATGGGCATGGGAGACACATGTGCTTTGTAGACCCTTGGCACTGCGAAGAGTAGACCCCTTCCCCCCACCCCCCGAAAGCAAGAGATGAACATGGAGAATCCACTGTGGGTTCTCGGGGAGGGTGGGGCCCACACCTCTTAGAAGTCCTGTGTTTGGGGCTCAGTATGGATTTGGTGAACACCTGTACCCGTGCTTGAACTGATGTGCGTGGCAGTGGGCACTTCAAATCTGCTTCCACTTCTGGTGTCCCTCAAAGTCCGCGTGTAATCATTAGAGAACATGGATGTGCAGAAGCGTCTTCAAGAAGCAGCGTGTTCCCCTTCTCCCTCCTGCCCCTGTGATAAGTCAGTGATGCCAGGCCTGTGTCAGAAGATGGGCACTTCGATGAGGCTCCTGCCTCCCGCCCCAGGGTGGTGCCCACCCCCCTCATCCCCTGCCCTGGAAAGAGGCGTGGTCTCGATCAGGACCAGCTGATAGCTACCCAAGCTGCCCATCGTGTACAAGTAGGCTTTTTAGCAGAGCTCATTATGGGCTTGTTTCTCCTCTCTTGGAGTAGGCGTGTATTTGAGGTTGAGAAGGTGACCAGCAAGTTGTCTCATAGGGAGGGGGCAGGGGAGGCAAGCTTGCCGCTCCCCACCCCTGTCCCCTCTGTTTTAGCTCTGGAATTCTCAGGGCTTCCCAGTATCATATCAGGATCTCCTGGGTGCCCCCTGGAGCCTGTCAGCTCCATAGTGTTGGGTGGGAGGATGGGGCAGTGTGAAGAGGTGGAGGGAGTCTTGGTAAGTGGGCGGTGGGCTCATGGTAAGTCTGTCGGGGGGCCCAGTGCTTCCCTAGGTCTGAAGTGCGGGGCGTCAGAGAGTGTTCTCAGCCTATAAGACCAGGGTCCGCTCAGGATGAAAGTCAGCATGGGAATACCACGCGGCACCAGGCTGGTTCACGTCTTAGAGATAAGACTCCCAGGACACTTCTGCCCTAAGTGGAAGCTTCCTCTTCAGACCAAAATAAATGCAGAGTAACCAGAAGGCAGACAAGGAAACGGGCAGGCCAGGGAGGAGACCGGAGGTTGAGAAGGGTAAGTGCAGAGGTGGAAAGAAACTCTGCACCAGCTTCCTGCTGGGAAAAATATGGTTCTCCATCCGTGGGGGGTGGGGTGGGTGTGGGGGGCCCAGGGGGTCAGACAAACTCCTTGGATGGCTCAGGGAGAAGAGAGAGATGAAATGCAAGCAAGACAAGATGCCTGCAGGCTGAAGCAGAGCAGGGGGCAGGCCAAGCAGAAGGAAGGAAGAGGGTCTACTTTCCAGGGAGCACTGGGCCCTTCCCAGGTGGCGCTAGTGGTAAAGAACCCACCTGCCAATGCAGGAGACATAGAGATGTGGGTTCGATCCCTGGGTCAGGAAGATCCCCTGGAGGAGGGCATGGCAACCACTCCAATATTCTGGCCTGGAGAAACCCTATTCTTGCCTGGGAAATCCCATGGACACAGGAGCTTGGCAGGCTACAGTCCTTGGGGTCGCAAAGAGTTGGACATGACTGAGTGACTAACACTTTCACTTTTTTCACTTTTTCTTTTGCATTCTGTGGGGCACAGCTTGGGAAACACTGGATTAAGACACTGTCCTGCCCATCAGGGGTGTGCATACAGCACTATTTTCACAGTGTTTGTGGGGCAAACAATCTGAGTGTTTGGGGTGGATTTGTACCTACTGATTCATCTGTCTTGCCTGGAACCCACGAAATCCTTTTGCAGGATGGTTTCCTGAGATAAGAATGTGGCATGGACAGAGTGTGAACCACTTCTGCATGAAAGCACCATCCTTAGCCCCCACTTTGAGACAGTGGTTCTTTAATCTTCCTGATTCCAGTATTAGCAGGTGGTGGTGGGAATGCTCCACAGCCCTTAATTAAAAAAAAATTTTTTTTAAGATTTTTATTTTGATGTGGAATTTTTAAAAAGTCTTTATTGAATTTGCTCTGCAGTATTGCTTCTGTTTTATTTTTTGTTTTTTGTTTTTTTTTGGCTGTGAGGCATGTTATAGTAAAGCTCTGACCTTGGAAATGATTTACTTTATAACTGCAGTAAGATTGATGGTGGCCCTGTCGAGAGCTCCCTTCCCTGCCTTCCCCAGTGGCTCCTCAGTGGGGAGGGAAAAGGGGCAGAGAGTCTTGGAATTGCTCACCTGAGGGGCGTTTCCTGCCTGCACAAGCCAAGCGTCGTGTATGTTGCAGCTGAAAGATTTAGAATCGTCATTCAGCCTCTAACAGGGCTACTAAGAGTAGGTCCTCACACTGGCAGCGGCACCTGGGCGTGACTTCGACATGCACGTTCTCAGGCCCCCAGAGCCGGCGGCAGACCCTGCATCCCTGGTGCGGACCCTGCTGGTGTGTTTTCCCAGCCCCACCCCCTGGGGTTCCCATGAAGTGGCACTGCCCTGGACCCATGGTTCTTAAAGCAGGGTCTCCTGGACACAGCTCTGGACTCACCCTCAAGCTTGTTCAGAGCCACTCAAATTCTTAGTCCCTGGGTGTTGACAGGAGGCAGTGGGCATGCTCCCTGGGGCTTCCCAATGCTCAAGGAATGAATCTATAAAGTCATTCATTCTCCGAAGTGCATTTCAGGGACTTGGAAGTAGAGAGGAGCTGAAAAGGTCGCTAAGTGGTTAATAATAAAAGCTCACCAAACTTCCTTGCTGAAGATTTGAGTTGTGGCTCTGGACCTGGGCCCAGGGATGTTTTAACAACCCTCCAGGTGGATGGACCCTTGAGAGGTTCGAGAGTCCCTAGACTGCAGTTACCATTGGTCATGTTGGGCAGGAAGGCAGCCTTATTGCAGCCTCTGCCTGCCGGCCTGAGGTTGACTCCAGGCAGCTGCCCATTTCTGCTGCCCCTTCCCCTGATAGCAGGCCAAGGGTGCTGCCAGGGAGACGTATTCTGCCCAATGGCAGTAACGTGCTCACTTGGGCTCTGGTGGAGAAGAAGACGTAGTTTTGAAGTGGGGGCGTTTCTTTCTTCACCTTTTCCCTAGTCCAGCCTTGATGTAGCCCCCAAGCCAGCCTCGCACTGGGTCCTCAAAAGCCGGCAGTCAGAAGGTGGAGGCCTGGACCTGGCCTGCCCTCCCCACATGCCCTGGGCTCAGCCTGTCTCTCCGGCTCCCAGAGGCTCCTCCTTGTCTCTGAGCCGACAGAGGCCCTTGAGCTCAGGCTCCCAGGGAGGCTGCCCGCCGCTTTCTTCCAGGACTCTCTGTGGGAGTCCAGGCTTACAGATGTTTTTCTCCAAAGGTATGTAGGCCTTTGCTGTGAAGAATTCGGTAAACATGGAGATGCTCGATGCAAGAAAGATGAAGATGGAAGAAGGTAAAGCTCAGGTCTTCACAGTGGGTGGGGTTGGCCGAGGTTGGGGCGTGGCGGGGGTGGGGGAGATGCTGAGGTGGCTGCTCTTGTCACACTGGCGCGAGGATCTGGTGGCTTGGAGAGACAGAGGGGCAGGTCTCTGGGTAGTTTCATCTCTGTCCTGTACAGTGGATGCCCTAACCCGCAGGACCCCAGAGTTTTGCGTCTGCTTTCGGCAGGCAAGGACGGGTGGTCACATCTGTGCCCGGAAGCTTGGATGCTCTCCTTCTAGAGCGAGGTGACGTCACGTATCCTATCTCCCCCCAGGCACAGTGACACCCTTGCTGGGACCTGGAACCTTCCACAATGCTCTTCCTCATGGCCCTATCTCCGAGGAGCTCTCATTTCCCCACAAGGGGGCCTGGGAATCACTTTAGAATCTGCCTCTTCTCTTGAGTTCTAGTGCTTTTCACTGAATTCAGGCTGAACCTTTTAAGTCCCCTGCCTCTCCAACTCATATCAAAATGACCAAAGGACTATAAAATTAGGGCAAGTAGGCAACACCTGAGGAAATAGAGGAGGAGAAGCTGCGGGAGGGAAATTTGGAGGCCTTTCTTCTGGACCAAGTGAAGCTGCAAAGGAAAGAAAGAAGATCTGACCTGGAAGGACTTGGTATTCACAGAGGGATGGGCTGCTTGGCAAACTAATGGGTGGATTTTCCAGTAAAGCTTCCCCCACCCCAGACACCCAAAACTTCTGGCCAGCAGCTAAAGTGAAAAGCTTATGTATGTGTGAGCCTGTGAGACTTGAGTTCAAACCCACCATGTGCTAGCTGAGCAGGATGGACAGCCTTGGGCTTGTCCTCTCTTAAAGGGGGATGACATCCATTATCAGGTGTAACAAGGATTAAATGAAAAAGGCAGTGAGACTCAGCCAAGATGTTCATAGTTGCTGCTCACTGATTACTCTGTGCCAGGTACTGTGCTAAATAAAATCTTTACATATATTGCTTCCTTCAATCCACAAGAAAGCTCTTTGGGGTTGGTCTTTTTCTAATCACTGCTTTACACACAAAGCAGCTGAAGTTAAGGAGGGTCAGAGACTTGCTCGAGATTCACAGATAAGAAGATGGGGTGGAGAGGGTGGAGAATGAATTTGAACTCAGATAGTCCAAGTGCAAAGCCCATGCTTTCAACCCCTGAGCCACACTGTTACAAGTCCTTGACTTATATTACTTTATTTCATCCTTCCTATAGCCTTATGGTAGCCATTTTTACTGGTGAAATGACACAGGTTTATAGGTTAAACAATTTGATGTATGCAAAGATTTGAAACCAAGCCTGTTGGACTCCAAGGTCCCACTCTTGACAATTGTTTTCCTTAATTAATATACTCTGTGGAGTGTCATTCTGTCTCCCAACTTTACAGATTTTCCAGTAAAGCTCCCCCCACCTCAGACACCCAAAACTTCTGACCAGCAGCTAGAGTGAGAAGTTTATGGATGTGTGAGCCTGTTAGATTTGAGTTCAAGCCCACCATTTTATTCCCACTGAATACAGGGGGTGGAAGGGCTATCACACCTGATGGGGAGAAATCCAGACTCTGATTCCTCTGACCCCTAAAGAATGGAACCATTGCCGCGAGTGCCTCTAAATTGCCTGTGTTTCTCTTTGCCAGTAGAACTCACTGAGAACATCGGGCTCCCAGTGAATCTGCTTGACAAACACGACCCGTGGCCGGCCTATGTCACATACACCTCCCCGATGGTGAAGAGACTCATAGAGAAGAGCAAGGCCAGAGAGCTGGAGTGCCTGCAAACGGTGGAGGAGAGTCGGCGGGGGGGCAAGCAGAGCAAGCCAGCCAGCCTCATCCAGCTGAAGAGGAGGAAGTCTTCCAAGTCCTCAGGCACTGCCACCTTCAAGGACCTGAGGTCCGAGACCATGCTGTCTGTGTGGGGCCCCCTCACCATGTCGGCCATGGGGCCCCCGGGGGTCCCAGAGCCCCTCCACTTGCACTCAGACTCCAAGGCGAGTCCCACCACCAGCTACAACAAGATCATCTTTGCCCGGGCGCCCACCATGAGGACGCTCCCTTACACGGCTGGGCGGCCGTCAGAAATGTTTTGCCTCTAGCCAGAGTCCCCGCAGCTGACCCCCGAGCTTGTATGGCAATTAAGTGCCGTTTGCCACACATTGTGTGGCGGCCCTTGCGTTGGAACTCGCCCCTGCTGGTGCAGAGGTTGGCTGAGATCAACCCCAAGGGATGGGGGCCATGGGTGGGCGGGTGCGCTCCCTCTGGCAGTGCAATTAAGTGGGCCTGGGAATGCCAGGCTCCAGTTCCTGGTGTAGATGCTTAGGACCCAGCTGAGGACGAATCAGTTCTGGTCCAGGCAGCAGACAGAAACCACACCAGAGAGCAGGCCACTGAAAAGGCAGGAAGAGGGTTCAGAGGGCGTGGATGGAGAGGCACCTGCAGGAAGCAGCCTGGGGCATGCACCCAGGGAAGATGCAAATATATTAAGCTAGACGCTTGGTGATGGGCAGGTGGGCTGATCTCTGATTCCTGAGGTGGGCTAACGAATGCTTCTCAGCAGACGCTGGTGTCCTGAGCTCGGAGGACAGCCCTGTGGGGTGGCACCCCTGCCTCTTGGCTCATGGACGCACATACTTGGTTCCAAGAGTTGTTGGGGAAACCCAAGAGGGGCTCAGATGTTTCTGGAAGGAGTTGACACCGCCCAAGTGAATGAGTACTGCTGAGGACAGGAAGCCAGCAGGAACCAAATCTGGAGCAAGTCCCTTCTTCCTCCTCCAGTCTTGACGCTCCCTCTGGCTCTCCTGATAGGCAGAGCCTAACTGGGAGGGAAATAGAAATGTGGTTTGCAGCAACCCAAATCCTGCGTCTCAAAGCAGAGTGTGAAAGGATGGACTTAGAGCCAGGGAATTAAGCTTGAGTCCCTGCCCAGTGGGTTCCAAGAGATCCCACCTTGCTGTCCCATTTGGTTCCTGAACCTGTATTGGGAGGTTTCTTCCTTGGGGGGGGGGTGCTTACAAAGTGGCTATGGGGGTCCAAGTGTCCGCTGCTGAGAGATGGGGGATTCTGTCCCCTGGGCTTCTCTGAGGCTTGTGGAGCAGAGCTGGCGGGGAGACAGCTCCGGCTGGACCCCAGCTGTGCTTTGTCAGACAGCTGAAATCGGTCCACCCATGCTTGGGCTATTCCCAGCTGGCCTCAGAGCAAACGATGCTGTCCTCAGTCTGGAGGCAGACACACTATGTGTTTAGTCACAGAGGGGACCCAATGTGACAGGCAGACCACCCAGTCTCGGCTCTGGGGCTCCTGCACTGAGCGTGGCTTCACTGATCGCATCTCTCTTCTTTGCCTCACCCAAGTGTCTGTGCTTGTGTTAGTGAAACGGTTAATACTCACCCAGCTTCTCACAGAGACACAGAAGATGCAATGAGTTAGTTGTTGGAAAATGTGGAAGCTGCCCTGAGAATGTGCCCTCTCCACCCAGGAGCCCTGCAGAAACACTTGGCTGCACTCTGGCTGCCGTGAGCTGTGTAGAGAGTTGCACAAGTTAGGAGCTCCACATCCATTCCTGGGTCCGCAGCTCTTGGCCAGAATGAATTCTTACAAAAATAATATGATTTACAGTGAATCTGAATGACTGTTTTTTGGGTCCACGGAACATTTACAGACTTGGAAGAGAATGATGAATTCCTAACAAAAAATTTTCTTTTCTCTATCCCTTTATGGGAGTTTATAGCTAGAGTATACTTGGGAAGTGATGGATTATAGATTTTCATTGTGTCAGTGTTTGCAGGGGTTTGGGCTGATTTCTTTCCATTCCTTTGAAGGTAAAGTTGTTACATAGTGTTTTGTTTTGTTTTTGGTGGCTGTTGCTTTTTAAATTTCTAGGTGTTTCACAGTTTTTACAAATATATACTCTCTAAATGAATGGTTGTTTTATAGATAACATTGCTTAGATTAATTCTCAGTCTGTTATAACATATAAGCAGGAGCTAAGCACACCAGTACCTTACACTGTGATGAGAATGGCTTGTGTCTGTGGCTGCAGTCCAGACACGGTGGCTTCTGGGGCTGTTTTAAGAAAGAAAAACTCTTAATTGCTTTGAAAGGGAGGAGTCTGTTCAAGGCCAAACTGGGTTCATAGGTCCAGCCACTTCAAGGACTTGCCATGTTGGCTTGAGGACCGAGGGGGCTGCCTGGAAGGGGTTCTCCTGGAGAGGCAGCTGATGGACGGAGTAGCTGGACCAGTGATGAAGCCTCCGTCACTGGAGGAAGGAGGGTGACCCTGAGGTATCGAAGCAGCTGTTGCTTAAATTTGTCTCCAGGCCCAGATGCCTGACTAGAGGTGGGGGCCCTGGAGCTGAACTTGTGCTAAACTCATGGAGGACTCTTGCTAAAATCCTGGGAGGCCCTGAAGTAATGACAAAAAGTGGGGGAGAGACTTCTTGATGTCACAAGGCACCCACATGCAGGTCCCCGCCCTGGGCGTGGACACGAAGCTGTGGGTCTGTAGAGCCCAGGAGATGCTCGGCGGGACTGGACTGGCTTTGTTCATGAAGCTGGGAGACTTCCCGGTGCTCCCAGGGCCTGCAAGCAGCCTTCCAGCTGCCTGGAGTCGGCCCAGCGGGTGGGGCTTGGAGAGGAATGTGGATTCTTCCGAGTGCAACCTCAGCCGCCTTCTGAGTGGAGGGCCTGGGGGAGCTCAGGTTCCTTTGGGTGTGCTGGACTCACAGCACATGTGGAGTCCTTGGGAGTCCACAGCCCGTAGCCGCCGCCTCTTTACCTCCACAGCATCTAGAAAGTTCTGTTTGTCAGGGGAGCTGTTTCGTCTCCCCACTCTGGCTGGTGTGTGAAACACCAGAGTGTATCTTTTGTTAGCCCTGCTGTGCTGCTCAGTAACTAAGGACCCCTCTGCCTCTGACACGTAGAGTAGCTGTTTTTGAGCAAATTCTCTGGCTCCCGTGCACGATATGGTTTTTGTCTGTTTGCAGATTTCACAGTTGGTGTTTAGACAGTTGACGTTTACCTTCAGCTGAGCCTGTGGTCCTTGCCATTCAGGGGTTGGGAGGGGTGGGGGTGGGGAAGGTGGGCTGTAAGGACAGACGATCTGGCAATTCCTGGAGCTGGGGTGTGCCAGCCAGATGTTTGGGGGTGGCCCAGGGATCCTCCAATTGGAAAGGGAGGCCAGGCGCTTAGTGGAGCCGTGGACTTAACTGACAGCGCGTGTGATTACAAATCCTTCTGGTCCATTAGGGGGCCTGAGGGCCTTGTATGGGAGGCACAAAAGCCTCACAGTTCCCTTAGTCCTTTTTTTCAGGACAGAGATAAAATAATGGGCCCCCTGAGGTAGGGGTTTGGACCCCTGGGCTTTGATGGGGGCCCTGGGGACACAGTCCAGGAATCCCAACCAAGGGCCAGCCCCACGTCCCTGGAGACGGAAAGCCAGCGGCAGGAACGCCAGCCCTGCAGCCTCACTCTGCATGTCCACAGAGGTGGTAGGAAAGACTGTAAAGTGCTTTGTGGGATGTGGGTGCGCCCGTGTGCCTGTCCTGCCCCTGTGGCTCTCTTCAGCTCTGTCTGAGTCAGTCACTCCTAGAAGCTTCTTGGAATCCCCACCCTTCTGGAGTGATGGGCGTGTGTGCAAAACCCGCACCTTATCAGTGATGAGACCGAATGGGAGCTGGAGGGGCAGTAAACAAGGGCCTGGGATTTACCAGGATCCAGTGTTGCTGAGCCTCGGCTGAAGCTCAGATAATCAGGAAATCTTCCCTCTTCCTTGCTCACTACCCCCTTCCCCAGCCCCAACTCTCACCAGGGATGCAAAGCCTCAGCCACCTGCCTTCGTTCTAAGTTGCTTCAGTCCGACTCTTCGTGACCCCATGGACTATGGCCTGCCAGGCTCCTCTGTCCATGGGATTCTTCAGGCAAGAATACTGGAGTGGGTTGCTATGCCCTCCTCCAGGGGATCTTCCGACCCAGGGAGGGGAACCCGTGTCTCTTACATCTCCTGCATTGGCAGGCATGTTCTTTACCACTAGTGCCATCTGATTAGGTACTTGGAACTCACACTGTGCTGCCCTAAACCAGTGAGGCATGGCTGGGCACATGCAAGGGGCTCCCTCTGGGGCATTGGGATGGGCATGGGGGGCAGGCAGGGGATGCGGGAACATCCCAGTTTTAGGTGGAGCTCACCACTTCTCCCATATTCTGTGCCTTGATCCCGACCACGATCCAGTTTCCACATGGGACAGGCAGGATAAACAGTGATGTGGAGATGACCTTGGACTCGGTGCCGAGAGCCCCATCTCTTCTCCCAGGCTGTCTGTTCCAGGGCAAAGAATTCCCTCCCCACCCAAGGCCTTTCTAGGAAGCTCCTAGTTGTGAGGGCCCAGCAAGGTTCCAGGTAACCCACTTCCCCTTCAGGTCTAGTCTCCAGCCACCCGGTAACCTCCGTCATTTTTGGCAGACAAGGCAGGCAGGAAGCTTCTGCATTTCAGACAAGTCAGAACGGTTTCTGTGGGTCTGCCAGTCGGGAGGGGTGTTGCAGAGAGACGAACTGGTCCCAGGGAAAGTGACCACTGGAAGAACAATTGCCCTGTGGGCCCTGAGTGCACCAGGCCCTCTGTGCCCACTTCTGTGTGTTCCTGCTTGTCCAGGTTCATTCACTGCCTGGGGGCTTCTGTCTGTTGTCCTGGCTAGAAGGGAGCCCTTCTGGGACTGGACCCAAGCCCTCAGGTCCAAGTCCTGGCTACCTTCCTTGTACCCGGGTCCCCTCCCCCCCATTCCTTCTCTTCCTCCTTGTTTTCATCACTGGCAGTCCTGCTGATGTGTCCTCATGAGGGCCAGGTGAGCTTGGCCTGTGGCTTTGACCCTCAGGGTCAGTGCCGGGCATCCTTTTGGAAGGCATCCACTCCTCCCTGTGAGTGGCTTTACCAGAAGCCGGTCCTTCATGGCCCATTCCTCAGGACCAACTCACCTGCCGCTGGACCAGCTGAATTGGGAAGGAGGCTCTGAAAGTGTCAAGAGAGCCGGACAAGGTCAGCCGTGCTCATGGTCATCTTCCCAGAACACGGCCCATGGCCTGGCACGTGACTGCAACTCAATTACAAATAATTTACAACAGCAGTTCCCAACACCTGGAACAGAATGAACTGTGATGTATCTTTTGTAGTGTCCAGAGGCTGGAGAAACCACTTGGCCAGGGTTGTGTGAAAGGTTTGAGGCAAGGGGCAGGCAGCTTTGGTGGAAAGCTCCTTCTGGTCCTGATGGTGTGATTCGAATAAAGGGCCCGGGTGGTACCCTGGATGTGCCCTTCCCTGAAGGACATGGAGGAGCAGCAGGCACAGTCTCTCAAAATTCAGCATCTAGTTACTCTGTCCTCTTAGAACGACCAGCCCATGCCCGTCTGATGGAACTCCAAGTGAATGTGTTTTCTCCATCCTTTATCAGAAGGGATGTAAATTCACAGACCTAACACCATCTCCCTTTCCGACGTCGGCAGCCATCCAATGGGCACCCTACAAATATGTGCTGGGTACTGGCTTGTGCCAGGGACCCCAAGGGGGCCCAGCGTGAGCGCGGCAGACACTCGGTCTTCCGTCTGGCGGTGCAGACCCTGGTCCGTCACCCTTGCATGTTACAGAGAAGCTTGGGGTTTGTGGAGCGCTCTTGCTTGAAGCACCTGGTGTGTTCTCCCCAGGCTCATGACAAAGGGCTTAGGGAAGAGGCAGGATTAGTATCAGGACAGCTGCTTATGAAAAGGGGTGAGGTCATGTCGAATTTTTGGCCAAACTGAAGTTTGGCGGCCTGGTGAGTTTTTTGAACTTTGCCAAGCTGCCTTCAGTTTACGCTTACCCGGCTGCCGTGTTTGTTTCTGTAGCACCATGGAGCTGTCCCCGGGCTCGGGAGCGAGCTTCGGGGTGTGGCGCCTCTCTCCCGGCCCGGCCCCTCGTAGCAGAACAGAGGCAGCACCCACATCTGCAGGCTGCTAGCCCTAGGATTCTTACCTCTAGCCTTCCTGGCTGGAGGGCTGGGGCTGGGCGAGGCAGCTTCAGATGTGGGGGGGCCCCTCCAGTGTCTGTACTTTCCCCACCGGGTGGTGGTCAGGTCCAAGCCCTTAGCATCTGGGCCCCTAGACATATGAGCCTCACCTGAACTTTCCCATGTCTCAAAACAAAGAGACCAGGTCTGGCTTTCCATGGTTTCTACCTGCCTTTCTGGGTTTTGGGGGACCCCTCTGTAGACCAGGGTGAGGGATGTCCTTTAACCAAGGGGCGAGGCGTGGTCTCCGGCTCCACCTCATCGTCATCCTGGTCATACCTGCAGAGCCCTCCCCCTCTGCTTGCCTCTCTCCCTCCCTTTTCCTCCTTCCTTTCCATCTGATTTTCATTTTATTTTTTGTCATTGTAAAATGAAATGATGCTTGTTGTGACTCACTCTCCCTACGGTAGAAGTGACTGAGATGGCCTGGGCTGCACAAAATTTGGAGAAGCAGGCCCCTTTATGCTCAGATCCTGGGTCTGAGACTCTATCCTGAGGAGGTGAGACGTGCTCAGGTGCACCCTGGGAAGCTCGGAGCACTGTGCGCCACTTGAGGTCACCCTGGCCGTTCTCTCACTCCAGAGCCATTGCTCCGAAGTCCCAGGCCGCTGCTCTCCCTCTTCTCCACTGGGTCCCCCTATGGTCTCCCAGGGCATGGCTCCCCTAGGTTGACACACAACAGTAAATCTGCCCTGAAGGCCTCTGGGTGGCAGACACTCAACAGAATAAATTACAATTCTACTGGAAGTGTGTACTTTGGGAGGCCCACAGTCTAATTCTGAGTGGTGTTCCCTGGTGACGACCAGCTCCACCTCCAACACGGATCTCAGGGCATCTCTATTAACTCAGATTCCGGAACCAGTTCCCCCTGAATCCTTCATCTTCCCTTCCTGCATCAATAGCTTCCCTCTTGATCACAGAATTGCTGCTGGGGTACCAAGCGCCCCATTTCTAAGAGGAGGTTTAGTAGTTCTGAACTGGAGAAGGCAGTCCCAATGTTCAACAGAACACATTGCAATTAAGAGCTCAGAATGGTTAGCAGGGGGCTTTCGTCTAGTCCTCTTTAGGGTCCTGCTGGCAGAATTCAGGCAAACTTTGCCTTCTGTTGTGCCAGAGTGGGGAGCTCCTGGCAGAACACACACTACTGCACCACCACCACCATTTCCACCATGACCGTGACCATCACCACCACCACCATCACCGTCATCATCATCATCTTCATCACCACCACCACCACCATCTCCATCACCACCACCTTCACCACCTCCATCAGGCCACGTCACCTCTGAACAAACTTATGAAAGTGCAGCCCTTATTTATTGAAAAATTACGAAACCAGCAAAGACACAGTCTCATTAAAGCTAAGCTAAGTCACTTCAGTTGTGTCCAACTCTGTGCGACCCCATAGACGGCAGCCCACCAGGCTCCCCCGTCCCTGGGATTCTCGAGGCAAGAACACTGGAAGGCCTATTGATAAATTAGAGAGAGGAAGACATACTGTAGAGTGTGTGAATGCTTAGTCACTCAGTCATGTCTGACTCTTTTGGGACCCCATGGACTAGAGCCCACCAGACTCCTTTCTTCATGGACTTCTCCAGGCAAAATACTGGAATGGGTTGCCATTCCCTTCTCCAGGAGATCTATCCAACCCAGAGATCGAACTCAGGTCTCCTTCATTGCAGGCAGATTCTTTACCACCTGAGCCATCAAGGAAGCCCTTGCTGCTAAGTCGCTTCAGTCGTGTCCACCTCTGTGCAACCCCATAGACGGCAGCCCACCAGGCTACCCGTCCCTGGGATTCCCCAGGCAAGAACACTGGAGTGGGTTGCCATTTCCTTCTCCAATGCATGAAAGTAAAAAGTGAAAGTCAAGTCGCTCAGTGCTGCCCAACTCTTCGCGACCCCATGAACTACAGCCTACCAGGCTGCTCCGTCCATGGGATTTTCCAGGCAAGAGTACTGGAGTGGGGTGCCATTGGTAGAATCTAAGAATGCTGAACTCAGAAACGGGGAGAGTAGAGTGGTGGTTCCCTGGGGGCTGGGGGTGGGGGGGGAGTAGATGTTAGTCCAGGGGTAAAACTTCCAGTTATGAGGTTGATGAGACGTAATGTACAGGATGCTGATTATAGCTGATAACGCCATGCCAAATGTTTGAAGGAGGACTGAGGAATGCGTTCTGAGAAGCCCCAGTATGAGTGGGTGGGGTGAGGTGAGGGATCCAAGCAGAGGTTGGGAAGTGAGGGGGTGAGAGTGGGTCACCTCAGGACCCAAAACGAAAGACCATTTCCCCCCTAAGAATGACCAACAGCTACAGCAGGGTTTTAGGCAGGGAAATAGCGAGATCTATGAGAGGCTAAACTCTGTTTGGATTCCTGGCTCCCTGACCCGCTACCATGAACATGAGCTCACCTACCACCTTAAATATTGAGAGGCGAGGAAAAGGGGGATATGAGGCCCGCCTCTGAGGAATAAAAAGTCTTATACATACATGAATTTTGTTCTCAAGTGAGAGCTATCTCCTCTCAAGTCATCCATGTGATGCTGTGTCCTCAACCTGGGAAGCTGTGCCCTGTTCAACAAGCTGGCTCTGCTTGGAGCCTTCTGAGCTCCACTCTTGTTGGCATTTTCTGATTCAGTTCACGGGCTGTAGCAAAACTCAGCTGCTCTAGGACCACAGAATGAGGGAGGGCGTGTAAGAGTGGCTCCGTTAATCTCCCCCAATCATTCTGAAGATAAGGAGACAGAAGGTCAGAGGGGCCCAGTGATTTCGTGGAGGATTTGAAAGCAGTCCATCCTGGTCTTCCTGATCCACTGCTGACGTCTGCCATGGATAAGGGAAGGGGGCCTCTCCAGATAGCCCTGAGCACGCAGCTGGAATTTCCTTGTGGAGGGGGTGGGTGGACCACTATCTGCAATTCCTTTTCTTAAGAAAATCACCAAATATAGTTTTCACCAGAGATTTTGTTGAAACTTATTTTCCCAGCAGAGCACCCCAGGCAAGTCGTGTTTGCGTGCAAACCCTCCTTCCAAGGTGGTCCTAGTTTCTTGTGCTCCAGGAGAGTTTTTTGAAACATTTCCAAGCCCACCTGGTTCTCCTTTACTGATTTCATCTTCATGTAGAATGAGTTAAAGACCAGCATACTTTACAAAAGACAGGGTGAAAATACCCATGGGGCAAACCACTGCCAGGACTTTTTAAAGGCAACATTCACATCCCTTCCCCTGCCTGCACTCCAGGCACCAATAACTCTCCACCTGGAGCTTTCTCTCAATGCCCTGGAGGGGACAAGGAGTTAAGGTCCCGGGAAATGCCCTCCGTATGGCCAACAGGAGGGAGAAGACAAATAGCCCAGCTTCCTACCCCTCCCCCACTCCCCAGTTCGGACGTGTAAGTGAGGAGGTCCAGGCTGGTGACAGACGAGTATTTGAGTGGCCATCTGCTCAAGGACACCCTGTGCCTCAGCCTGTGTTCTTCCTCTGCCCACTTCTCCACTCCCCTGCCCGTGTCTCCCGGGTTTACACCCCCCAGTAGGCTCCTTGTTCTCCAGTCCTCATCTCAGAGTCTGCTTTTGGGGAACCCAAGCTAAGACATCATGCAGGCAACCCCTGGCTTATCCAGCCACCCAGGAATAAAGGAGTCCCTCTGCGGGGGAAGTTCTTTATTTTGTGTTTCACTCAGGGCACAAGGGCTCTTTGAAATGTGAAAAAAAAGCAAGGCGTGCATGTTTGCAGTCAAGAAACAAAAAAGACATCCACAGAATATGATGAGAAATCATTCTCTGCCCCCACTTCCCTGCCTGCCCCCTGCCGTTCCTCTGCCTGGAGGTGACCACCATTAACGGGTGGATGTGCATTCCTTGGGGGATTTTCTCTGTGCGCTCTTAAACCCTGAAGTCAGGTCACGTCACATCTCCTCTCAGTAAGAGACCAGAATCCTTTGTACAACCAGCAAGCTCTTCTGGCCTCCTTTCTGTGCCTCTTCTCCACGTTCTCCTTCCAACTGGCAGCTCTAGCCTGCATGGACCATCAGGCTTCCTTCTCTGCGCCCTCCTGGCTGAAATGCTCTCGCCCCATCCTCACCCTTTCTCTCTGGCATCGAAGGAGTCTTGGCTCAAACACCCTCTTCTTGGTAAAGCTCCAGCCTTGCATCCCTCATATCTCTTCATTTTTTTCTCCATCACTTTCCTCCTGGTGGCCACCCCCACCACCTACTTACTGCTTGTCATTCTCCCAGGAGGATACATGCTCAGGAGAGCAGAGGGTCTGTGTTGTGTTTACCGCTGGGTCCCCGGCTCTTGGAACAGTTTCCATATCAGGTAGCTGCTTGGCAAAGCTTTGCTGAATGCGCACACTCCCCCCACCCCCACATGTTGTATGATACACAGTGTCCTGCTGGGTGCTTTTCCCACTTAGCCATCTTGGAGGTGGTTTCTCTGGGCACATAGAATCACTGCATCCTTTTAAGCAGCTGCAGAATGTAATGTTGTGTGTGTCCACCATGAATATAGCTCTTTACCCGGACATAGTGGACCTTTGCTGGTTCCTGGACGCAGAGTTGCTGTGTCTCTGCTCACACGAGGGGCACATCAGCAAGGTGAATTCCCGGAGTGCAGCTGCCCTGGTTCATTCTTATCTGGACAGAAACTATTACCAAATTGACCTCAGAAAAGGTCACACCTATTCACACTCCCCCTACAGTTGTGAGAAGCCCTGTTTCCCCACTTCCTAATCGGCACATGTGTTAATAAATTTTTGGTCTTTACTGAAAGGCTTCCCTGATGGTTCAGATAGTGAAGGGTCCACCTGCAATGCAGAGACCAAGGTTAGATCCCTGGGTCGGGAGGATCCTCTGGAGAAGGGAATGGCTAGTCCAAAATTCTTGCCTGGAGAATTCCGTGGGCAGAGGAGCGTGGAGGGCTGCAGTCGATGGGATTGCAAAGAGGAGGACACAGCTGAGTGACTAACACTTTCACTTTTGACCTAATTAGCAAAAATTTTACAGATTTTAATGTGCCTTTTCTTTCTTTGCATTTGTTTATTCACCGTTTCTAACACACTCTCTCTGTGAACCATTTTAAAAATATATTTTACTGATTTAAAAAAACTGACTTGGCCTTTCACTTGTGGCTTTCAAGTCCTCTTTTTGTATTAGGCTCTTCAGTCCTTTGCTCATAACCCGTCTTTCCAATATTTCCCAACCTTTCCTTTGTATTTTGATTCCATTTTAGTACTTTTGAAATGCATAAACTTTAAAAGATTTATACAGTCAGCCTCATCAATATTTGTCTAATTCAGACCAAAAAAAACTTGTCTTAATTATAAAAGCTTTTTCCTCTCCTAATCAGATATGAAAAAATTACCTCATGTCCTTTTCTAGTACTTTTATGGTTTTTCTGTTTTTAATTAATTTTAGTTTAAATTGTAATTAATTAATTTTAGTATAAAGGCAGGAAGGAGGATTTAGTTGAACTTTCCCTCTCTGGTGAGCCAGTTTCCCCAACAACATTTATTGAACAATCGATCTTTCCCTCAATGACTGGAAACTTGCCTTTCTTATACCTTAAATTATTCTACGTTTTCCAGTCTCTTTGGGGACTTTCTATTTCAGTTCATTGATCTGCCTGTCTGTTTGCCAGAGTCAGATTGCTTCCATTATGGCAGCTTTAACATCTCTTTTATTGTCTGATAAGAGTAAGCCCAGAGAACCTTTCTGAAATTTTTTTCCTGATGACCACTGAGCCTCTTGGTGAGAATGGAAGTGATTTTCAGGTAGTACAATTGCCCTCTTTTGTCTTAGGTAGTGAGACTGGTGACTAGAAGGCAGGCTCCAAGGCAGACTCCTTGACCCTTGTAACTGACAATCCTCTTGTTCCTGCTGAAAGGCTGAACTCCATAACAAGGTGACGGCGGGGTGCCTGAATTCCCTCACCTCCAAGCAGTGATACCTGCCTGCCGTTTGAGGCGCTGAAGGTGTGCTGGGGCTGGCTCACCTCCAGCAGGTGAGATGGGAACATCAGAACTTGAATTTGCCAACTCACGTAGTGGTCTGAAGGCCTACCCTTTCCACTCCGGAAAGTGATACCAAAATAGAAGGGAAATGCAGTTCAGAAGGAAATTCATCCTTCTTCACTCTTGGAAAAGGACTGACGCAGATGATGCTGACAAATATTTAAGGACACTGAAAGCACAGAGCACGGGGCTGAGGCCTCGGGGCCGCCGCGGACCTAGAAGCGGTGCAGAGCTGCCGCCCCCACTCTGACAGCTCCCGTCCCTGGTCCCCAGCAGTGGGAGCTTGGTATGAAGTTAATGTTCGCAGTGGGTGAGGCGTGGGAAGCAAAACAGATACGAAGACATTTTTCCTTCTCGGCTTCTTTCTCTTAGACTATTCCTGGTTCCTCAGGAACAGGCTTCCATTGTGCATGCCCACCCTGGGCAGCTTGGCCAGGGTGCCATAGCCCGCCCCAGGAGACAGTGTGCCGGGCCCTGGGGGGCAGAGCTCGGCTCCAGAGTTGCAGCTACAAGACCACTCAGACCTCCCCTCCCAGCATGCCCTTTCTCCACCAGCATCTGTCCTGCAGAATCACTCAAAACTCAGGAAGAGTCCAGAGCTTGACACTCAGAGATGAGCCCACTAGCGGATCCTCATACCCAACCGATGAGCAACATGTACAACTGGGCTCATCCAGTTCTCGAGGACCACGCTGGTGTGTGTCTGAGATGGAGAAGGGCGGATGAGGATGACGGGGAGGGGGAGTGAAGGAGCTGCGTTGTTGTTCATTCACTCAGTTGTGTCCGACTCTTTGCAACCCCATGGACTGCAGCACGCCAGGCTTCACCATCTCTTGGAGTTTGCTCAATCTCATGTCCATCAAGTCGGTGATGCCATCCAACCATCTCATCCTGTATTGTTCCCTTCTCCTCCTGCCTTCAATCTTTCCCAGCATCAGGGTCTTATCTAATGAGTCAGCTCTTCATATCAGGTGTCCAAAGTATTGAAGCTTCAGCTTCAGCATCAGTCCTTCCAATAAATATTCAGGACTGATTTCCTTTAGGACTGACTGGTTGGATCTCCTTTCAGTCCAAAGGATTCTCAAGAGTCTTCTCCAACACCACAGTTCAAAAGCATCAATTCTTCAGCGCTCAGCATTCTTTATAATCCAACTCTCACATCTGTACATAACTACTGGAAAAACCATAGCTTTGACTATATGGACCTTTGTCAGCAAAATGATGTCTCTGCTTTTTAATAAGCTTTGAGTACAGGTCAAGTGAGGGAAGGGCCCCTGCCTCTAGCCCAGTGCCCAGTAAAGCCCTACCCCCTGTACTTCTGTGAGTGTTCAGCTCAATCAACAGGTGCTAGAGACTTTTGGTTTTTTGGTTTTAGAGTTACCTTTGTACAAAACAATTTTTAAATTTTTTTAAGAAGAAAGTGTGAACATAATATGTAAAGAAGTAATTACAAAACATTTTAATATAAATAGTACAAGTTGTGGAAAAATTGTAAACCTGCCATCTAAAACTGATTACCCTTAAGAAAATTTCATGCTGTTTGACAGCTCCAGAGTGACTTGTTATAGGCCTTGGCTCATGCAGTGATGGAGGCCAAGAAGGCGCATGGTTTGCCCTCTGCAAGCTGAAGAATCAGGAAAGGCTGTGCTCTAACTGTTGTTATTTAATTGCTCAGTCCGGTCTGACTCTTTGTGGACTGCAGCACACCAGGCTTTCCTGTCCTTCACTGTCTCCTGTCAATGCTTCTACTTTCCCCCTCTTTATTTGCCATGAAGTGATGGGACTGGATGCCATGATCTTAGTTTTTTGAATGTTGTGATTGAAGCCAGCTTTTTCACTCTCCTCTTTCACCCTTGTTAAGAGGCTCTTTAGTTCCTCTTCACTTTCTGAGTGGTGTAACTGAGTCCGAGTTAAAGATCTGGGAATTCGGGCACCAATGGTGTAAGAGCTGGTCTGCATCCCAAAGTCCAAGAACCAGGAGCATCAGTGCTAGAGGGCAGGGGAAGAGGAGTGTTTCAGCTCCAGCGGAGACACAGAGAATTTGCCTTTCTCTGTCTTCTTATTCTATTCAGGCCCTCAGCAGGTTGGATGAGGCCCACCTGCACAGGTGGGGGTGATCTTTACTCCATCCATGGATTCAAAGGCTAATCTCCTCCAGAGACACCCTGGCCACTGACACTCAGAAATAACATTTTACCAGCTCTCTGGGCATCCCTTAGCTCAGCCCAGCTGATGCTGTCACAGTTTATCCTCAAGGAGATCTGTCACAAGGGGAATTGTGGCATCATCTTCCCCATGCCTGACAGACAGATATTGGCTGCCCTCAGCTACTGAAAAGAGTAAATGAAATGAGTTATGGAGTAATAAGGACAGTTATGGTTGTTTTTGTTTACTGAGAGCTTCCCATGAGCCAGGCAGGGCTTAGTCACCTTGTATGACTTCAGATTTTACAAAACCAGAGAGGTAAGTACTCTTAATTGTTCCTATTGTCATAGATAAATCGCAGTTTAAATGCTAGAATTCAGCGAACCTAAAGAAATGCCTAGCTCCTAGAAAAATCTCAGTAAATGTGGCTGGAACAGCCACTCGTAGGGGCTCATAAGAGCTAACTGTATGAATACTTCCAATGCCAAGAACAGCTGGCCCCTTGCCGACTCTGCGACATTATGTTGGCCGCTTGAAATGGACCAGGGTGGGAGTGTTCACACCACAGAAATCAGCAGATACTACAAATCAGTTTTTTTTTTTTTTCCTAAACAGCCTGCTTCAGCACCATGACTACTTACTAAGATTATACTCCTATGACCTAGAAATCAACCTAGAATTGACCCCTACTAAAATCAATATGGGCTTCTTTCCTGGCTCAGATGGTAAAGAATCTGCCTGTAATGCAGGAGACCTGGGTTCGAACCCTGGGTCGGGAAGATCCCCTGGAGAAAACCAATACACTGAAAGAGGGGACTGGCCTAATTGGCTTAAGCGCTGGCAACATCTTTATCGTAGTGATGATAAATTTCAATCAGGAAAGAATTTTACTCCTGTGGTCTTCAGCCTCAGGGGCAGGAGAACACCTTTGAGGGGTCTGTGCTCATGGGCAAATGGTTTGGGGAACCTCCAGGTACAGGTGTGACGTCAGGGACAGGTAAGTGGGTGTCACGGTGCCCTGGCACATGTTTTCTGAACAGGTCCTTGAAAGCAAACATGCTGCCTGGGAGCCCACGTCCCTGCAGGAACTTAGGAAAGCCACTTGGAATGTCTGTTCTTTTCTGTAAAGTAAGGGAATTGGATCTAGAAGGAGCTCCAGAAGCACCCAGCCCATCACTGCTCCATGCAGACTCTCTGTTCACAGAAAGTTCTGAAGACTGTGAATCATCGCCCAGGTGCAATCACCACGATTTTCATGATAACAGGTCTCCTTATTTTAGCACAAACCCAAGTGTGTGTTGTAAGGAATAAAGCTGACTGGAGGTTTGGATGCAATGACTCAAGGGAAGAACGAGACAGACGGTGTGCACATCTTATCAAGCAAGCAAACTTTCGCCCAGCACCTGGGGTGATCGCTGCCCCGCCTCCTGCTGCTTTGCAGTCCTTTGTTATCATTTCCCCTCCCCACCTCCAGATTATGAGGTTCTTCAAGGGCAGGGCTCAAATTGTATTCATGTCTTCATTCAACAAACATTCTTAAAAGCCTATTACGTGCTTCAAAGGGGATTAAAAGAAGACACGAAATTCTTCTGTTAGGAGCTCACCGGGAGGAGGAGTCAGAGAGAAACTGGAGGCAGGATACGATGAGACAGACCCTGGCTGGGCAGGTGGAGCTTGAAGGTGCCGAAGATGCTGAGAAAGGGTGAGGTTAGTAGCGGGTGGTGACAGACAGGGCTAGAAGAATCTCTGAGGTGGGGGACTTGGGACTGAAACTGGCAGCCACGTGGCTGATAAGAGTTTACAAAGAGAGACAGCCCCCGTGCTCACAGGGAACTTGATGCGCTTGAAATAGTGCAGAGACCCCTGAGCCATGGCAGAAACAAAAGGCAGGGAGTTAGGACCCTCCAGGGATTTCCCTGGTGGTCCAGTGGTTAAGAATCTGCCTTCCAATGCAGGGGATGCAGGTTCAATCTCCTGTAGGGGAACTGAGATCCCACATGCTGCATAGCAATGAAGACCCGATGCAGCCAAATAAAATAAATGGAAAAAAAAAAAAAAACAAAACCCGAACAAACCCCACTCTCTTGCTTTAAAAAAAAACCCTCCAAAGCTAAGATTGAGCTTGACATATACATACCACTCCCTGGAGAAGGAAATGACAACCCACTCCAATATTCTTGCCTGGAGAATTCCATGGACAGAGGAGCCTGGTGGGCTACAGTCCATAGGGTGGCTCAGAGTTGGACCCAACTGAGCAACTGAGCATGCAAACATAGATAATAGAACCTACTGTATATCGCAGGGAAACCTATCCAACACTCTGTAATGACCTACGTGGGGAAAGAATCTAAAAAAGAGTGGATATATGTGTATGTATAACTGATTCACTTTGTTGTATATTTTAAATTAACACAACAGAGTAAATCAACTATATCCCCATTAAAAAACAAAAGAACTCTTGAAAGCCAGGAAGGCAGCACATCCGAGTGGAGCCCAGGACACTGTGAGCTGAACTGAGCTGGCCACCAGGCTGGGTGGAGCCCTGAAGGCTTAGGCCACCGGAGGCCCCATGGCTGAGCAAGGGTACAGGTGGGGGGCATCAGGTACTGTGCCCCCGACCTCTGGCCAGGCCGACTGCCTTGAGAGGCACATGCCATGCCTGGAGAAGGAGCTGTGAGCCTCCAGAGGGACTGTGGGCAGCTGGCCGCCCCACTTGGGATATAACCCAAGGCCTGTCATCCCTGAGCTTGGGGCCCTGGGCATACTCAAGCAAGCCAGACACCCAGGGAACAGCATTCCTCCTTGCACACCCCAGAATGGACCCTGGCTCTATAGAGTAGGTGCCTCTGAGTGGATGCCAGCTAGTCCAGCCCCTGACAGGTGGGAGTGAGCACCCCGTCCTGAGGGCAATCAAAAATGCCAATCTGTGGAGGGTGTCCTGGAGGGGCTTCCTGCCTCAGACCAGTGTGTGGGTTCATGGAGATGGGGGTTGTTCCTAAGGCTGAAATTCTATCTCTCTGAGGAAGTGCATTCACTGTGACTGGAGATATTTGTAGACCCCAAGTCCATAAAGACAGTCCTGTAATGAGAGTGCTGGCATGGTTGCCCGGAGCTCAGAAAGCCTCGCTAGGTTTCCTGTCAGGCCCTGCCTCACCCCGGGGCCCTGGAGCAGAGACATCTCACACAGGACATTCCATCACCTGTACGAAGGGCCCCTCCCCCAACCTTACAACAAGGACCCTCCTCCCCACCTCAGTCCCCTCAGCATGGAGCTTGATGCTTCCCAGAGAGAAAGCCCCACTAAGGACTGGGGACAGAATGAGAACGGGTCCAGTATAGGCTTCCCAGGTGGCTCAGTGGTAAAGGAATCTGATTGCCAAGGCAGGGCACACGGATTTGATCCCTGGCTTGGGAAGATCCCCTGAAGGAGGAAATGGCAACCCACTCCAGAATTCTGCCTGGGAAATCCCATGGATGGTAGCCCGCCAGGTTCCTCTGTCTGTGGGCTCGTGAAGAGTCGGATGAGACCGAGTGACTGAGCCCACAGTGCAGGCAGCACCCATGTCTGTCCTGGAGCCACTCTGCTTGCTGCACCCCACGCCCACCCGCGAGGACCTTAAGTCAGGACGACGGCCCAGGGCCTGCTTCTTGCACAGCACACCTCCGAGGCCGGGCCCTGCAGCCACCTGGCGAGCTCAGCCTTTCCTTTCCCAGGAGGGCCTTCCACAGAGGCAGCCACATCTGCACAACATCTCGGTGCTCATGGCCTCTTTGGGGAGGAAGAGCCGGTCCTCTTGGCTGGCTTGACTTTGAAGCGTTAATTCGGGACACACAAGACCCGCCAAGGGCATTCCTGCCAGAGATCATCTCCATCCAAACAGTCCTCGTTTTTGACGTCTGAGCGTCTTCCCTAGGGACAGATCTCCTCCAGAGTTAGTTTCCTGTTGGCCTGAAGTGCTCTTTCTCATTAGGAATGAATTGTAGACACACGTGTCGAATCCATGTGATTCAGAAAAGGCATCATAGGCAAGAGGAATATTTATATTTAAAAAATTAAAAAAACATTTACTGATGTATAGTTGATTGACAATGTTGTGTTAACTTCTGCTGCACGGTGAAGTGACTCAGTTATGCACACATATATTCTTTTCCATGATGGTTTATCACAGGATATTGAATGTAGTTCCCTGTATTTTACCATAGAAACTTTTTGTTGGATATTTGTATTTTGAGTAATTTTATATGCATGTCGAAATCAGCTAAATCAGTGGCATATATACATATTTATAAGTATATATGTAATTAGTATATTATGCTATATATAATATATTACAGTGTAATACTATATAATGCATATATATATATAATTTATTATATGTGTGCTCAGTTGCTCAGTCATGTCTGACTCTCTTTGTGACCCCATGGATTGTAACCTACCAGGCTCCTCTGGCCATGGAATTTTTCAGGCAAGAATACTGGAGCGGGTTGCCATTTCCTCCTCCAGGGTTATAGTATTATCCTATGTTATATATGTGGTGGTGGTCAGTGGCTCAGTCATGTCTGACTCTCTGCAGCCCAATGGACAGTAGCCCACCAGTCTCCTCTGTCCATGGGGTTTTTCAGGCAAGAATATTGGAGCGGGTTGCCATTTCCTCCACCAGGGGATCTTTCCGACCCAGGGATCAAACCCCTGTCTCCTGTGGCTCCTGCACTGGCAGGCAGATTCTTTAAGACTGGTACCAACTGAGAAGCCCCCATACTACATATAATATTATACTAATTATATACCATTATATATAATATAGTATATTATAAATAATATATATTGATATTATACATAGAATATTTATTTTATCTACTCTTTGTAATCATAGAGACCTTTCTTCCCATGAAATGTTGTTGGGGTGAAATCAAGCAGGTGAAAGCTGGGTGTTCTGCTTGGAGGCAGGGAGAAGGCTGGGACCGAGGGGGAGGGAGGGGCTCTGGAGCTGGTTGGGCTCACCCCCTTTCCTGCAGGAGGCTGAGCACATGCTGGGAGCTCAGTAGGCAAACCACCAGTTCTAAGAAGCCCTACAATTACGATCCTCTAACATATGATTTAAAATCTTTCCCAAATGTAAATTGCTATTGTCAGGAGCTACAGTACCCCACATCACCCCCTCCCCCCGTATCCACACCAGGGATTTGGTTTAAAAAATTGTTATTTTAAACTTTATATTGCTTTTTTTTCCTATGAGAGAACAAATAGGGTATTTTTATTTTTAAAAAATTATTTTATTTTGACCTTGGTAGGTCTTTGTTGCTGCACGTGGGCTTTCTTTAGTTGTGAGTGGCGGCTACCCTCTAGTTACAGTGTGCGGGCTTCTCACTGCGGTGGCTTCTCTTGTGGAGCTCGGGCTGCAGAGCACGCAGGCTCAGTAGTTGTGGCTCCTGGGCTGAACGGCTCTGTGGCAAGAAGGATCTTCCCTGAACCCGTGTCCTCTGCATTGGCAGGCAGCTTCTTAACCACTGGGCCACCAGAGAAGTCCAGGCCTATTTTATTTTGCTTTGTCTTGGCCACACTGTGCAGAATGTGGGCTCTTATTTCCCCAACCTGGGATTGAACCTGTGTCCCTTGCTTTGGAGGCTCAGAGTGTTAACCACTGGACCGCCAAGGAAGCCCTAGGAATTTGGGTTTTCAGGCCAACTGTTTGCTCCTCCTGGAGAACAGGGGAGCCTGTTGGGCTATAGTCCATGGGGTTGCAGAGAGTTGGACATGACTGAACAGAGCACAAGAGGATTGATGTTTTTACAGAGGCAGCACTGACTGAGGGCTTCCTTGTCAGCCCCCATCTCTCGATGTCAATGCACTGTTGGCTGCTTTGGCCATTGAGGGGACATCTTAGTGGAATCATCTTCTGGATGGGGAGGAGGTGGGGGTGGGGAGGGCAGGAGAAGGAATTGGGTTGGGTAGGCTTCCCACAGTACTATACACAGGTGATGGATTGAGTAAAACAACAAAGACAAGTTTTTCAAGGAAAACAGCTAACTCATTTGGGACTGATTACGATGCCTAAGAGGGATTTTGAATTTTGGGAGGGTTGTCCTTAACTGAGCTCAAACGATATTCTCTGCTGACTGTTAATTTAGGCTTGTAGAGTCATTCTAACTTCAAGTTTAAAAGTCCTGCATGCAACAGCTAGCTGCCAAAACTCACTAATGAGGATCCCAGGGGCCCTTGGAGGGTGTTGGGGTGAAAGCTTCAGGCTTGATTTATGGATGCAGGGTAGTTAATAAATCTGGGCAAACTTGAGGAACCACCCACATTTGAGGGAACTTTTAAAAACCAAACTTTCTGGGATTTTTGCATCACCACACAAAAATTTCCTATGACTTAGACAACCAAGAGGGAAAACAATAGTGTTTTTCATAAGCAGTTGAATCTTCTGCTCGGGGAGCAGAATCATGCATATATGTCCACCTGCCTTTGCCAAGGTCAGGTGCAAGACCACCGAAGCTGCTGCCTGGCACTGTGTGTGACTGTTGGCTGTGATGGAGGCAGACGGTCTTAACGCCCCAGTGGCTGAAAAGGAGCAACACTAAGATATCTGTCACCTTCAATAAACATTCCAGGCCATCCAGGGGCCCCTGGGCAGCCTGGGTGAATTTCAGAGGGAAGAAATATCCACCTTCAGGGACCCCCGTTCCCAAAAACGGACCCTTGATACCTGTGCACGTTCATGATTGGATAAGAAAGATATTCCCAGCCCGGCAGCTCCTTCCTCCTCCTCATTGACACTGAAGTCAGCACTGGGTGGCCTTTTTTTGGGGTGCAGGGACCCCCTGCCCTGCCCTGCCCGACTCAGCAGGTTGAATTACATGTGCCCTGTCCCAGGAAGCGCATGGCTGCTTCAACTGCACAGTTGGGCTCAAAAGGTCAAGCTCCTCCCTTAGTTTGTACAGGACAAACCTGGCATGTTTATGAGCTGGTATGAAGAACTACACCCCCAAATGCCAATCCCACCGCCCCCCCCCCCCACCATGTTAAAGTAGATCTAATTTGCCAGTTCAGGTTTCAGCCCCCACCTTCCCAGCCCCATCCAACTCCAGGCATGCATATTTCCACCTAGATGTTCAGCTCCCTGCCCCCGACAGTTATGAACATTTTTGATTGCAGCCACCTCTGTAATAACAGGTTGAGTTCCACCTTTAGGGGGCACACAAGATCCATCTGGGGATGGGACGTGCCTGAGGTGAGGCCTGGCATGAACCAAGCCCCACCTGCCCCAATGCCCAGCCCATTTGCCGAGCGCACGCCCTGCTTCTACTTTTCTTGAAGGCTGATCACCCCAAAGCTGGCCGCCTGGTTCCTGCTCACATGCCCAACAGCTTGTTGGTTCTTCCTCCTTGAATAGGGTGACTAGTGAAAGAAAGACATTGATCTTTAGGCTAAAAGGCCCTGATTTTTAACTTTTTAAACACTGTGGTAAAAAACATGTACATGAAGTTTACTATCTTAACCATTTATTTTTTTTGGGGGAGTGGTTCCCAGGTGGTGCTTCCCTAGTGGCTCAGACAGTAAAGAGTCTGCCTGCAATGCTGGAGACCTGAGTTCGATCCCTGGGTTGGGAAGATCGCCTGGAGAAGGAAATGGCAATCCACACTGGTGTTCTTGCCTGGTAAATTCCATGGATGGAGGAGCCTGGCAGGCTACAGTCCATGGGGTCACAAAGAGTCAGACATTTAGTGACTTTTACCAGGTGGCGCTAGTGGTAAAGAACCCGCCTGCCAATGCAGGAGGACTTAGAGACATGGGTTTGATCCTCGGGTCAGGAAGATCCCCTGGAGGAAGGCATGGCAACACTTTCCAGTATTCTTGCCTGGACAATCCCATGGACTGAGGAGCCTGGTGGGCTACAATCCATGCGGTTTCACAGAGTTGGACAAGACTGAAATGACTTAGCAAGTAGGCATGCACATTATACTTAATCTAATAGATGGAAAATATGCTCATTTCAGCATGGCAGCAACATAAATGTTTTCAATTTGATCTTTCACACCATTTCTGCACACTAAGCTCTTGACACCTGTGTGTGTTTTGCACTTAGCAGCATCTCGGCTTGGATGAGCCATGTTGCTCAGTGGCCACATGTATTGGTCAGTTCAGACCTAAATCAAACCTTACAGCTCACCCCTACGAAAACCTATTGTCCAAGGAACTGGCTAATTCCACCTCCCTTGGCGCTCAGGTGGGCCATACCTTGGGCTGGCTGAGAATGGGGGATATACCAGCCTTGATATCAGGGTTCTGTGACCTTGGGAACCAGTCCTTGGTCGGCAGCCGCCTCCTCAACCCTGTTCAGTGGCTCCCACATCAGAGCTGTCTAGAGGGTCAGGGAAGAAGCACGTGCCCTGAGATGCACGTGGACCACTTTGGACAAGCAGGGCCAGCAGCAGCAGCTTTTAAAGGACCTGAAATGGACTCCAGGCTGTAGGAAGGGAGTGGAGCTCTGGAAGCTGGTCCAGTGGCCTGGACTGGAGGGACTGGGGATTCTGCACTAGTCCTCTGGGCTGACCTGCGGGCCTCCAGCATCAGGGCCAGACAGAGCATTCCTCCCAGGACTTGGCAGTGCCGCCCCCATGCAGCCACCTCTGGAGATGGCTGGAATGCCAGCAGCCCACGGGCCTCCTGTGTCAGCAAAAAGAGCCCTGGAGATGGGTGGCTGGATAAAAAGTCCTCTGTGTGCCATGGGGGGGGGGGCGGGGGGGCGGGGACAATGTCCACGACGGCCCACGCTTCCATTATGGGGACATTTCTCGCTCTGCTCTAGGCTCCTGAGAGAAGTGCAGATTTTCTGCAGAATTTGTGGCTTAGTGGGCTTCCATGTCTACTGTGTCCTTGGAGAGACTGCTATTCAGAGCCTGGCCCTCTACTCCCCGCCCGCATCCCCCACAGGTCCCGGCAGGTGCAGAGCATGTTTTGAGCTGGTGGAAGGAGTCCGTATATTCTGCATTGACCGGATGAAATATATTATGAATGAAATATATTATGATTCATTTCAGTTTTTATTTAAAATATTTTTTGGCCATGTGGCCTGTGGGATCTTAATTCTCTGACTGAGGATTGGATCCGTGCCCTCTTCAGTGGAAGATCAGAGTCTTAACCACTGGACCACCAGGGAAATCCCCATTTAACTTTTTAAAACGTTTATTTTTATTTTTTAGGGGTATAATTTTTTAAATTGAAGTACAGTTGATAACAATGTTGTGTTAATTTCTGCCATACAGCAAATTGATTCAGTTATACATGTATGTGTTCTTTTCCATTAGGGTTTTTCTTAGGATATTGAACATAGGTCCCTGTGCTATACCGTAGGACCTTATTGTTTATCCATCCTATATGTAGTATGTAATAGTTTGCTTCTGCTAATGTGTTTGGATATAATCTTATTATACAGTCTCAACAACTCAGTACAGACTTCAATCATAGAAAGAAAAAGCTTGTGTTTAGGTTCATATCTTCAACATTTTTTTAACTTGGCATAATTCACGTTTTGATCTAGATGCCCACTTCACTTTTTAAATGGGGCTGCTTGAAAGTTAAAAAGCACAGCTGGGACTCACATCTTCTTTCTTCAGTGGGTGCTGGGTGTTATGACATCATAATGTCTGAGTTCCAGTATCACCTATCAGTTCAGTTCAGTTGCTCAGTTGTGTCTGACTCTGCGATCCCATGGACTGTAGCACACCAGGCCTCCCTGTCCACCACCAACTCCCGGAATTTGCTCAAACTCATGTATCACCTATGGGCCCTCACAAAACAAAAGACTTCGAGCAAATACTTTCTCTGGGCCTCCATGTCCTCTTTTGTGAAATAGGGGAGTTGAATTAGCTAACATCTGAGCCTCCTACAGTTCTTTTCCACTTCTCTGCTACCCACTCCAGTATTGTTGCCTGGAAATCTCATGGACAGAGGAACCTGGCAGGATATAGTCCCTGGGGTTGCGAAAGAGTCGGACGTGACTGAGCGACTTACACTTTCTGCTACCCAAATAACGTGGGCGAACTGGGAAGCAGTGCTGGTCGGCCCAGCCTGTCTCAGTTCCTGCAGGAGGTTAGGGTCCATCTCACCTCTCAGATCAAAGATTAAATAGCACAGTGTTGGTGAATGGATGTCAGGGGCATCTCGGGAGCTTTTATTTATTCATTAGCCAAAGCCTGCTGAATTCCCCGAGGACAGTTCTTCCTTTGGAAACCTGACCTCCCCGAGTCCCATCAAAAACCCACCCGGGAGAGGGGATGTATCTGAGAAACCCCACTGGCGGCCAGCCCGTGAACACCTGGACTGCTTCTCAGAAATGGATTTCAGGGCCGGGAGCAGAGGCATTAACCACCTCTTCCAGAAACACTCCTCCGGCAGTCTTTTAAGAGCTGGAGGTGGGAGTGACTACCTCTGTGCTCTTGCTTATGCATGCAGATATTGAAATAAATATTTAAGATGAGCAGAGAGAAGGGCTAGAAGAAGCCCAGGTCTGTCTGTACGTGTTACTCAGTCCTCTCTGCCGACCCCTAGTCCACTGGCCGGTCATCACTTCCTTCCCTGCTGGTCGCTTCTTTGCCTTACATGCCTTGACCTGTCCTTCTCCGGAGCAGAGTCTGGTCTGGTGTTGGGTGTTCCCTTGCTCTGGCCCCTCCCCCAACCCAGGCTCCCTTCCCCTACACCCCCCAGATCCATCCAGCCCAGCCCTGCGTCCTGGCCCAGGATCCCCTCTGCTGGAAAGGCCTTTTCCTCCAGTTTCAAGCCCTGGAATCCCACCCATCTCTGTGTTCTTAGCTTTTATGGCCTGGAATTCCCCCACAGTCATGACCCTTTACTGTGGGCTTAGTCTGTGCCAATTTGTTTTCCTTCATCCTGCAGAAAACCACACCCAGTGGGGCTGTCCCCCGGGGAGGGTAGGTGAGGGAGTTTGAACCCAGTCAGTTGGCTCTGGAATCCACACAAGTGGCCCCTGAGTGGACCACTTTCCCATCTGCCATCTTCTCGGTCTGCTGGCTTTCCGAATAAAGTCGCTATTCCTGGCCTCAACGCCTCCTCCCCCGTCGTGCAGTAAGCAGAGTGACCTTGGTCTTGGTAACACACACAGTGTCCCCTTGCTCCTGCCTCACCCCGTACACGTCTTTGTCCTGCTCTCCTCTTGTCAGAAGAACACTGGCTCAGATTGGATGAGGGCACAACCCCGTGAGCTTATTTTATCTCTACTCGCTCTTGGGTTCATCTCCAGACACATCACATGCGTAGGTGGCAGGAGGAGGATGTCCAGATGTGAATCTGGGGACACGACTCAGCCCACAGCAGCAGGATCGGGGTCAACTCTAGACTGCAGTGGTGTAGGTGATACCTACCCTGATTCAGCCCTGAGTCCCTCCTGGTGCTAAATCCTGCTCAGCACTTGTAAGGAGACACTTGAGATTTTGACCAAGTCTGGGCCTTGAACCACAACAGCCTGAGGGTCACTGTGCATGGCAGGAGCATGAGTGACTTCATTTGCTTTTACCTGGATGTTTCGTGTGTCATCAATCAGAGTATCACTGTCACCCACTCTGCTTCCATCTAGAAGAGAGTCTCAGAAGGCCTGGGGGTCCTATGGGCTTTGCAGGAGGTCCTGGGGTTAGGGAGAGAGGTTCAGGCAGAGCAGACAGCCTGCATGCGGGTCTCAGAAGTGAGGGGGTGTGGTCAGACACCCTTGTGTGTGAGCACAGGGCAGTGAAGGCGGAAGAGTGACAGCTGACATCCCCAGGTGCAGCTGCCGCTTGGCTTTGGGATATTATGGACTTTGGCTGAAGGGGCTGGGTCTCTTGGCTTCTCATTGTATCAGTCAGTCAGTCAGTTCAGTCGCTCAGTCGTGTCCGACTCTTTGAGACTCCATGAATCGCAGCACGCCAGGCCTCCCCGTCCATCACCAACTCCCGGAGTTCTCTCAGACTCACGTCCATCGAGTCCGTGATGCCATCCAACCATCTCATCCTTGGTCGTCCCCTTCTCCTCCTGCCCCCAATCCCTCCCAGCATCAGAGTCTTTTCCAGTGAGTCAACTCTTCCCATGAGGTGTCTGAAGTACTGGAGCTTCAGCTTTAGCATCATTCCTTCCAAAGAAATCCCAGGGTTGATCTCGTTCAGAATGGACTGGTTGGATCTCCTTGCAGTCCAAGGGACCCTCAAGAGTCTTCTCCAACACCACAGTTCAAAAGCATCAGTTCTTCGGCGCTCAGCCTTCTTCACAGTCCAACTCTCACATCCATACATGACCACAGGAAAAACCATAGCCTTGACTAGACGGACCTTAGTCTGCAAAGTAATGTCTCTGCTTTTGAATATACTATCTAGGTTGGTCATAACTTTTCTTCCAAGGAGTAAGTGTCTTTTAATTTCATGGCTGCAGTCACGATCTGCAGTGATTTTGGAGCCCCCCCAAATAAAGTCTGACACTGTTTCTACTGTTTCCCCATCTATTTCCCATGAAGTGATGGGACCAGATGCCATGATCTTAGTTTTCTGAATGTTGAGCTTTAAGCCAACTTTTTCACTCTCCTCTTTCACTTTCATCAAGAGGCTTTTTAGCTCCTCTTCACTTTCTGCCATAAGGGTGGTGTCATCTGCATATCTGAGGTTATTGATATTTCTCCCAGCAATCTTGATTCCAGCTTGTGTTTCTTCCAGTCCAGCGTTTCTCATGATGTACTCTGCATATAAGTTAAATAAGCAGGGTGACAATATACAGCCTTGACATGTAGAAAGTCCAATCAAAGGTTAAGATGCAGAGGTGGGCTGTGAAAGGGCAGAGGGTGGTGCTGATAAAGTGCTGATGAGCTCAGAGTAGATCCAGACCCTTCCTCAGGTCTGTTGAGTGGAGTATCTGGGGAGGTTCATCTAGGGTCCTGACTGATGCTTTTTTTTTTGTATAATAACAGCTAATATTTATTGAATGTTTATTAAGTGTGGGTAACTATTATAAAGCTTTTATTGGGATTATCTGAATTAATGCTCAAAACAAGTAGTTGTCAAACTAAGGCCTATGGGCCAAATCTAGTCCTTCATCTTTTTATTTTTTGGTGGGGGGTGAAGTTGTTTCACAATGTTGCGTTAGTCTCTGCTGTACAATGATGTGAATCGGCCATATGTACATACACACCCCCTCTTAGACCTCCCTCCCATTCCCACATCCCACCTCCAGGTCACCACAGAGCACCGAGCTGAGCTCCCTGTGCTATGCAGCAGGTTCCCACTAGCCATCTGGTTCACACACAGCGGTATAGAGAAGGCGGTGGCACCCCACTCCAGCACTCTTGCCTGGAAAATCCCATGGGTGGAGGAGCCTGGTGGGCTGCAGTCCATGGGGTCGCAAAGAGTTGGACACGACTGAGTGACTTCACTTTGACTTTTCACTTTCATGCATTGGAGAAGGGAATGGCAACCCGCTCCAGTGTTCTTGCCTGGAGAATCCCAGGGACTGGGGAGCCTGGTGGGCTGCCGTCTATGGGGACAGAGTCCGACACGACTGAAGCGACCTAGCAGCAGCAGCAGCAGTAGCAGCAGTGTATATGTCTATGCCACTGTCCCAATTCATCTCACCCTTCTCCCACTGCCCGCACGTCCATTTTCTACGTCTGCGTCTCTACTCCTGCTCTGTAAATAGGTACATCTGTACCATTTTTCTAGATTCCACATATATGCTCTTTTTTCCCTTTTAAGTAAGAAAGATATACCACATCTGGCTGAACTGTCCCCAGGGCTCCCTGTCTTGGTAAATGTCACCACACATGTGCCCAGTTCGAAATGGGACCACCGCCCAGACTCCTGAACTGCTTTCTCTGGAGCGAATGCATCCCCAGATCCCAGTGAGTTCACCTGCTGCAGGCCTCGTGGGCCCTGCAGGACCACACACAAGGCTCCAGCCTCTCCCTGGGGACCTGTGAGGCTGGGTTTCCTGCTGGCCCGAGACCCCTCCCCTGGGATTCCTCTTACTCTCATGATCATCTTTCCAGAATGTGAATCCTTCCCTTGCCTGGGAGTTTCCCAGGGCTCTCCACGGTTCTTCAAGGTTAGTCCAAACTGTTAGGTGACCTCCAAGCCTGTGTGAGCCCAGGGCCACGTGGCTGGTGGTTTGAGTTGTGCCCTCGGCTTGGTCCGCATCTGCCCCCTTTGTTTCTCTAAACCTCACTCACCTTGCTCATCCCCTCATCTGGGGTCACATACAGCTCTCTACACCCTTCAGCAAAGTACGGCCCTTTGGGACTTCTGGTGCAAGAGGGCAGGTGGGACCCGTATTCACAAAACTCCGTGAACATCACTGAGGAGGGGCTGGGAAAAAAAGGCTCACATCTGTAAGGGTAAAGAAGATGAGAGAGGAGTCAACTGCAGGGACATTTTGGAAGGCAAAGATAGGGACACACAGCAAGTGATTTTGCAGATGTGGGAGGCTCACTGCTAACCCTGGGTGAGAAAAATGAAGCCCAGTTTCCAGCCCAGAACTCCCCAAAGCCTCAAGAATGGCAGCCCCCATGTGCCTTTAAAAATGGACATCAAAGTACATCATTCCTTGGAAAGCTGTTTAAGAAGAAGTATGATAGTCTTTCCCTACCTCCCCTTTCCTCCTTTGCTCTGTTCAGCAGGTGACCACTTGGCCCACAGGCTAATACAAAATCAGATGTTTTTCTCTCTGGAAATGCTTCAACTGCAGGTTTCTGGACAGGAGGACACTAAACACAGTGAGCCAAAACGCAAATGGATGTTTTGGAACTCTTCTTGCAGGCGTTGAGCTGGATCCCGCAGAAGCTGGTGGCTCTGAATTGATGGAGGTATTTAGCACAAAGGCCAGGGAAGGCCAGTTGTGGAGGAGATGGTCTTGGCTGGAGCCAAAGAGGGATGGTACAGGGCAGACAGGAATGGGAAGTTGGAGTGGGCTCTCAGGGCAGCGATACTGTCAGGCTGGGGACTCTGATTCAGTGAGAAAGATCCTTGCTGGCTTAGCAAGCAAGACATGGAATGATGGACATGGGACTTCAGCAAGACTTTTCTGAAGCTGAAGATCTAGGCTGGGGCCTGAGGAAGCAGGGAACCCAGGAAAATGCCTTTGACAGTAACTAAGGAGCTGCCATCTATGGGGTCACACAGAGTCGGACACGACTGAAGTGACTCAGCAGCAGCAGCAGCAGCAGCAAGGGGTAGGAGGGTGGGGGTGAGGACAGGGGTGGGATGGGAGTGAGAAAAAACCCACAAAACCAGAAGGCAAAGGCTTGTCTATTCCCGTGACCCTGCCCATCAGCTCTCCTAAGACACTGCCGAGCTTCATAAATGCAGATTTTTTTGGCAGGGAAGAACACTAGATTTGTGAAAACAAAACCCCAGCTCTTTGAATTATTTGAAGGAATCCCAGCCAAAAAATAAGTGAACTCGACTTTAGACAGAAAAAAAAAATTTCTCTTAAGAGATTTTTTTCAGTCCATTAGCAACCTTTGTCCACCCCCAGAGCGCTGGATATAGTGTCCACACGGGAACATCCAGGAAGGCAGTGAAGTCCCACTTGCTGTCATGAGGCCTGAAGCCTCCACGAGGTCCTCTGGGCCCCATCCTTTCCCACCGTCCTTCCATCTGGGCCCACCTCTTGCCTCTCTACCGCTGACCCCGTAAGGCAAGCAAGGCAAGCAATCGCTCAGTCGTGTCTGACTCTTTGCGATCCCATGGACTGTTGTCTACCAGGCTCCTCCGTCCATGGGATTTTCCAGGCAAGAGTACTGGAGTGGGTTGCTATTTCCTTCTCCAGGGGATCTTCCTGACCCAGGGATCAACCCAGGTCTCCGTAAGGGGGGCACGATATACTTTGCAGGTAGTAAGCGCTCAATAAAGCCCGCTGGTATTTTTGATCATTACAATTAAACCTCAGTGACCCTCCTGACATTGCTAATGGTTCAACCTCTGACCTGCAAAGAAAATAGGACTTGAGTTGCCGGACATCACATGGCCTGTTCCACGAGCACAGTAGGTGGGCAGCACTGCTCCAAGTACCCAAGACATGAAAGGAACCTAAATTCCCATCGACAGAGAAATGGATGAAGAAGAAGTGGTACCTATATGCAATGGAATATTAATATTACTCAGACATTAAAAAGGGTGAAATAATGCCACTTGCAGCAACAGGGATGTACCTAGAGATTGTCATATCAAATGGAGTAAGTCAGGCAGAGAAGGAGAAACATCATATGACATTCTTTATATGTGGAATCTAAAAAGAAATGATACAAATGAACTTACAAAAACAGAGACAGACTCACTGACTTAATGAATTTGTGGTTGCCAGGGGAAAGGATGGGGGAAGGGATAGTTAAGGAGTTTGGGATGGACATGTACACACTGCTGTGTTTAAAATGGATAACCAGCAAGGACCTACTGTATAGCATAGGGAACTCTGCTCAATGTTATGTGGCAGCCTAGATGGGAGGGGAGTTTGGGGGAGAATGTATACATGTTTATGTATGGTAGGGTCCCTTTGTTGTTCACCTGAAACTATCACAAAGTCGTTAATTGGCTATTCAGTTCAGTTCAGTTCAGTTCAGTCGCTCAGTCGTGTCTGACTCTTTGCGACCCTGTGGACTGCAGCATGCCAGGCCTCCCTGTCCATCACCAACTCCCAGAGTTTACTCAGACTCATGTCCATTGAGTCGGTGATGCCATCCAACCATCTCATCCTCTCATCCCCTTCTCCTCCTGCCTTCAATCTTTTCCAGCATCAGGGTCTTTTCCAATAAGTCAGTTCTTCCCATCAGGTGCCCAAAGTATTGGAGTTTCAGCTTCAACATCAGTCCTTCCAATGAATATTCAGGACTGATTTCCTTTAGGATGGACTGTTGGGATCTCCTTGCCATCCAAGAGATTCTCAAGAGTCTTCTCCAACACCACAGTTCAAAAGCATCAATTCTTCAGCATTCAGCTTTCTTTTGGAGAAGGAAATGGCAACCCACTCCAGTGTTCTTACCTGGAGTATCCCAGGGACGGGGGAGCCTGGTGGGCTGCCGTCTATCGGGTCATACAGTCAGACATGACTGAAGCGACTTAGCAGCAGCAGCAGCAGCTTTCTTTAGAGTCCAACTCTCACATCCATACATGACTACTGGAAAAACCATAGCCTTTACTAGATGGACCTTTGTTGGCAAAGTAATGTCTCTGCTTTTTAATATGCTGTCTAGGTTGGCTATAACTTTTCTCCCAAGGAGTAAGCATCTTTTAATTTCATGGCTGCAGTCACCAACTGCAGTGATTTTGGAGCCCCCCCAAATTAAGTCTGCCACTGTTTCCCCATCTATTTGCCATAAAGTGATGGGGCCGGATGCCATGATCTTACTTTTCTGAATGTTGAGCTTTAAGAAAACTTTTTCACTCTCCTCTTTCACATTCATCAAGAGGCTCCTCTTTAGTTTTTCTTCACTTTCTGCCATAATGATGGTGTCATCTGCATATCTGAGGTTATTGATATTTCTCCTATACTTCAAAACAAAATGAAAAGTTTTAAAAAAGAATGCTATTGACTAATTTTTTGATCATCCCTCTTTATCAAAATTCCAAGATATGGCCAGTCTAGCGAGGGGCCCATGACATCTACAATAACATTGGAACCTTCTGTGTTTGAACCTGTTTTCAGTCTAGTTGTGGATCTGTCCCTTTTCCCCCCTTTTACTGACTTTGATATTGTGTAAAATATACACAAGGTAAAATTTACCATTTTAACCATTTTGAATGTTCAGCAGCATTAAGTGCATTCACATTGCTGTGCAACCTACTTCATGCATTTTAAGCCTCATCTCATGCCCACATTCTTTATGAGCAGCCAACTGTCTCTGCCTTGATGGAGAACTCTCATTCTAGCTGCAGTCTTGAACTTGGTAGAGCTTTAGAAATCAAGTTTCAACCTCCAACCGGAGGTAACCTTCTTTGTAGTTTTCTGACATCTGGTCTCAAGACCTCTGCTCTGGCCCACTCTGATGGAAATTCATCACTTAGGAAGCTCAACAATTTCCCTCCTTGGCCACCCCTGTGCCTGCAAGCCTGGCTGGCCCCTCTGTACTGTTGCCCACAGACCCCTGCTCTGCCGATTTAAGCACATTCCAGGAGTTTCTTCCCTGTTCTACAGGAGAGTTTGTCAAATATCTAAAAAGGCGTGAAGTAGCAGAAACCCCACTGGCTCTGTGGCCAGATGGATCTGAGTTTCAATCTAAAAATCTATTGATGGGCCCTAGGGCAAATCAGTTCTTTTCTCTGAGCCTCAGTTTTTCCTTCTGTAAAATGGGGATCTTACCCTTAAGTTTTTGTGAGGCTAAGAAATGATGCACAAAAAACATCCAACATCATTCATGAGACACAAGAAGCTCTGGACACCATTTTTGTTTAAAGATAGAAAAGACTTCCCTGCATTCACATCCCCAGGGCTCCCTTCTTTCCCTCAGGTGACAAAATGTCTATTTATCTACAACTAGAGAAGAGGGTGACAGAAGACGAGATGGTTAGATAGTATCACAGACTCAATGGACAAGAATCTGAGCAAACTCTGGGAGACAGTGAAGGACAGGGAAAGAAACCTGGCGTGCTGCAGTCCGTGGGGTCGCAAAGAGTAGGACGCAACTGAACAACAACAACAAAATCTGCAACTGGCCCCTTCCTCTATCACTAGATTTACATCCAACTGAGAGTCTATGGTTCCCCACCTGCACTTCAAAAATAGTTCTGCACTTAAGCTGTACTAAATGATTCAGAGTCAGTAAATCAGAGGCAATACCCACCCATCCAATGTTCGTAACACTGTGTTTTTGCACAGAATTAGAGGGTCTGGGTATTGTTTACATAAACGACTATGATTATTTATGTAACAGCTTGTGATTATGTAACAGCTTAGGAGCCTGAGATGGAATTCAGACCAGTCTGTGGAAGGGGGATGGGGTGGACCCTGGAGTCTGCATGTTCACAAGAGGGTGAAGGGCTTGCTGGGAGGTGCCTCTCCCCCGGCAGGAGCAGCCAAGTATGATAAGGATCTCTCTAGTCATTCTGAGGGAGGGTGAGTCTGTTTGGGTGTCACTCAAAGCCACCCCCAGAAGACAACAGTATTTGAACACACTTCTGCGTTCAAGGAAAAGTGAGGATCTGAAAGCAAAAACTAAAAAATATGGTATTAAAAATGCTGATGGAAGGAAAGAAATAAAAAAGTTCAGAGTGGAAATAAATGAAACAGAAACTAAAAAAAAAGAAAAGATCAAAGAAATTAAGAGCTGGTTCTTTGAAAAGATGAGCAAAATCAACAAATTTTAACTAGACTAACCAAGAAAAGAAAGAGGACTCAAATGAAGCAGAAGTGAAAGAGGAGATGTTACAGCTGCTACCACAGAAATCGTAAGAGACTACTATGAACAATTATAAGCCAACAAATTAAATAACCTAGAAGAAATGGATAAATTCCTAAAAACATGCAATTTTCTAAGACCGAATCATGAAGAAATAGAAAATAGGCTGATTACTAGTAAGGAGATCGACACAGTAATAAAAAAACAAAACAAAACAAGACTCCCAACAAGCAACAGCCCAGCACAGAGAGTTTCACAGGCAAATCCTATGAACACTCAAAGAAGATTTAATACCTTTCCTGCTCAAACTCTTCCCAAAAGTAGAAGAGGAGGGAAGACTTGCAAACATTTTATGAAGCTAGCATCACCCCCATACCAAAGCCAGACACTACAAAAAAGAAACTCTCAGGCCAATATCCTTGATGAACATAAATGCAAAAGTTATCAACAAAATACTAGTAAACAGAATCCAACAATACATTAAAATGATCATGTAACATGATCAAGTGGGATTTATTCTAGAGATGAACGAGAGCTCAGTATAGGGAAATCAGTCAACGTGGTTCATAAAAAGAAGGGTAAAAATGACACAATCATTTCAATAGAAGCAGAAAAAGCATTTGACAAAATTCAGCATCAATTTATAATAAAAATTCTGAACAATGTGGGTATAGAGAGAACATAGTTCAGCATAATGAGGACTATCTATGACAAACCCACAGCTAACGTTATAGTCAATGGTGAAAAGCTGAAAGCTTTTCCTCTAAGACCAGGAATAAGACCAGGATTCTCACTATCACTACCTTTATTCAACACAAATCTTAGCCACAGCAATTAGGCAAAAAAAAAAAAAAGAAAGAAAGAAAGTAAAGGCATCAAAAGTGGAAAGAAAGAAGGAAAATTGTCATCATTTGCAGATGACATAAAACTATATAAAAAACCCTAAAGACTACCAAAAAAGCTGTTAGAACTTATAAATAAATTCAGCAAAGTGGTAAGATATAAAATAAATATACAGAAATCTATGGTGTTTCTATACACTAATGAACTATCAGGAAAAGAAAGAACCCATATGGACCCAGCTATTCCACTCATGTGTGTTTATCTGAACAACAGGAAAACACTAATTCAAAAAGACAGCTATAGCCCTGTATTCATTGCAGCATTATTTATAATAACCAAGGTATCGAAACAACCTAAGGACTTATTGATGGATAAGTGAATTAAGAAGACATGGGACACACACACACACACTGGAATATTAGTCAGCCATGGAAAGAATGAAATCCTGCTATTTGCGACAACATGGATGGACCTTGAAGGTCTAAGTGAATATAAGTCAGATGGAGAAAAACAAATATTGTATGGTTTCATCCATATGTGGAATAAAAAAAAGCCAAGACAAACTGGCATAACAAAAACAAAGTCAGAGGGGAAGGGGGGTGGGGGCAGGAGAAATGAGTGAAGAGGTCAACCATATGGTGGTGGATGGTGAGACTAGAGGTGACCACTTTAGTGTACACAAATGTTCAATTACAGTGATATACACCTGAAACAACATCATCACCATCATCATCATAGAAGCTGCGCTTAGACTCTGGGTCAAAGTTAGGAGGCTGGCCAAGAGTCAGGGAAGCACAGATCATTGTAATGAACATTGCCGCAGCTGTATCCGCTGCTGGTGTGGACAGGAGAAATTCCAGTGAGTTCAACATGGAATACTGTCCTATGGGTGACCAAAGTTCATCAGGGATATAATAAAAGAACACAACGGCTATAAGAGGGTAGGAAGAGCTGCGTGCTGGGAGGGAGGGCCAGGTAAACTCCTCTAGGAATTCAGGAAATGGGGAGATGGCTTGTGGAGAAAGTGACTTCCTGCCGTACCACCATCTGCCTCATTCCTCATGAGTGTCTGTCCTGTCTAGAATATTTCTCACTCAACTCACATTTGCACAAAATACTTGCCCCCTCTCCTTTTCTGCTGACCTCCTGCTTATCCTTCAAGGATCTCCCAGCCACCATGGTGTCCAGCTTCTCCCAACTGTCTTGGGAAAACTGAGGTGGTCATTCCTCAAGCCTTACCGCTGTGTCTGGTATCATTACATCGATTGCCAAGTTGTGGCTTGTTGTCTACACCTGACGGAGAAACCCAACTCGCAGTCACATCTGTTTTTGTCTCCCCAGAACCTTGCACAGTGTTCAGTATTTATGGATGCCCAATCAATATTTTTAAAAATATTTTATTTAATTTATTTATTCTGGCTATGTCAGGTCTTAGTTGCAGCACATAGGATCTTCCATCTTCCTTGCGGCATGTGGGATCTAGTTCCTTGACCAGGGATCGGACCCGGGCCCCCTGCTTTGGGAGCGTGGAGCCAGCCACTAGACCCCCAGAGAAATCCCAAATATATTTTCTTAACTCATTTACAGAAGAAAAGGGGAGTAATAAATAAAGAGACGGAAATGTTGGGGTGCCACTGATAGAAGAGTAGGTGGGTGGGATTCAATAACTGGATAGAAATCTGAGACAGAGAAAAGTATACTAAAACAGTGTTTGAATATTTTAAATAAATATTGGCTTGGATATATAAGGACTATTGGTAAAATTGTTTTTGTCTCCATTCCTGAAGTTTTGGGGTCTGAGAGGTCAGAAATGTAACACTGTACTTTGCCTAAACAAAGCCTTGGTTTTGTCATCTGCGAATGAGGGGGAGGTTGCTGGAGGAGGAGGAGGGGAGCCGACAATGGCTTTTTTAACACCCGTATTCTGGTCTGCAGGGACTGGAGTTTGCCAGGGAGGAAAGCCCTGGGGCCAGACAGCGTGAGTCATCCCTAGAGGAGTTGGAGTTACCCAGGGGTGAAGATTACAGAGCTTTCCAGCTCTAGGTGGCTTTTGAATCTTATCTTGGACATTCATTCCTTCACATATTTAAAAAGATACCCCAGGTACCTGCCTTTTGTTCCATAAGGAGGTACCAGGCACCCAGAGGGGCTTCCCAGGTGGCTCAGTGGGTAAAGAATCTGCCTGCAATGCAAGAGACATAAGAAATGGGTTCAATCCTTGGATCTTCCTGATCCCCTGGAGGAAGGCACAGCAACCCACTCCAGTACTCTTGCCTAGAGAATCCCATGGACAGAGGAGCCTGGCGGGCTACAGTCCATAGCGTCGCAAAGTGTGGGACATGACTAAGTGACTAACACACACAGGCATCTGGAGTTGAGCTCTTCGCAAAGTCAGAGTCTAGTGGAGAAATGTTATTACAGGGTGATCATCCCAGTAGAATTCAGTAAGTTACCAAGTGCTGTGGGCACACAGAAAGACAAACTACATCGGTTAGCTCAAGGTCCAATGCTGAGAACAGAAACCCTCAAAATACCAGTGGCCTAAACTGGTTTGTATTTCTCTTGCACATAAAACATGTCCAGAAGTGGGTAATTTAGAGATGGTATGAAGGCTCTTGGGCATCAGGAACCCAGGCCTTTGTCTCGCGCTCTGCCATCATCAACCTGCAGCTTCCTCATCCTCTGGTCCTCTGGGGCTGCCCTCCCGGTAGAAAGATGAGCCCCTCCCACCTCAGGCAGCTCTTTTTGGCAGCCTTCCTTCCGGGAAGTCCCACGTGGCATTCCTGCTCCTGTCTCCTGGCGGTACCGAACTGTGAGGGTGGCTGGACATTTGGTTGTTTTTCTTTTCCAGTCAGCGCTGTCCCCAGCTACTAGTTAGGAGTCCTCTACCAGGGAGGGAAGGGAGAATGGATGGTAACGTGATCAACCTGTGTTTTTTTGCCACACTAGAGAAAGATTGGAGGCAAAAGGAGAAGGGGGTGGCAGGGGGTGAGATGGTTAGATAGCATCACTGACTCAACTGACATGAATCTGAGCAAACTCCGGGAGATAGTGGAGGACAGAGGAGCCTGGTGTGCTGCAGTTCACGGGGTCGCATAGAGTCGGACATGACGTAGTGACTGAATGACAAAATCTCTTTTCATGGGGAGTGCATTTGTATTGTAAAATTATCACTGCTTAAGATTCCGTGTGCCTGCCCCATAAAGGCAGGAATGCGTGAGCTGGGTGTCAAGACTGGGCTTTTGGAAGAGGTGGGGGCAGGTAGAGTGGTGGAGATTGTAGTCGGGCCTCTGCAAACTGGTTTTGGTGCTTGAATTCTGATGACTGCTGTCTCCCCTCTGAGACAGAGTGAAATACACAGGGACATGGCAGCTACGCCCCCGTCCCAGGGCAGAGCTCTCTGGGGAAGCTGAAAGGGTGGCTGTACCTTTGGTCAGGAGGCCACACTGATTACTAGGAGTCTGAGGTGGTCCATGCAGAGCACACCAGACTGGACTTACTCATCCAGCCAGAGAACTGGGAACGGACAGCCCAGAGCATGGATGCATTTCCACCTCCCCCATTGAACTTGACCCAGTGAACTGCTCAGACTCTCCCTCATGAGACCATCAACCCTTCCTCCCCTGGGGATTGTTAGATCTAAGCGTGAGGTTTCAATGATTCTTTGACCTCTGGGCTGAGACTGAAGTATAAGGACAAAGAGGAAAGTATTTTCCTTTATTGCCAGCATTTAAGTGTGTGGGTGGTGTGCCGTGTTCCAGAAATGGCACTTCACCAGGATCTTACTTGGATGGTCGAATTGCTCTGAACTTGAGTCTCCTTCTCCAGGATAGCTGAGAGTCCTGTCCGCTCTCCTCACCTTTCCAGTGTTGTGATGATTTTACTGTTATTTTCGGTTTTTTTTTTTTTCCTTGGTTCAAATTCCTAAGAGACAGAAGCTGATGGGAAAGTATAGGAACACAAAGAAAATCCATGCAGCGAATATTTAAATATTCAAACAATAAATAAAGAAGAAGTGCAAACAACTGTAAAAAAAAAAAAAAAAAATAGGAAGCCCTAAGAATGAGAGGAGGAGAAACTAGAAATCACAGAGGAGCATGAAGTAGGTCAGTATACCAGAAAGAATGCAAGGCGAGTTACCATGTTATGTAAGAGCTAACTTTAATGGAGGTATGATTAATATACACAAAAACTTTTAAATTGTACAATGTTTGATTTTACAGTTAATTTACAGTGTTGTGCCAACCTCTGCTGTATAGCAAAGTGACTCAGTCATACACATATAGACATTCTTTCTTTTTCATATTCTTCCCCATCATGGTTTATCACCGGATATTGAATACAGTTCCCTGCGCTATACAGTAGGACCTTGTTGTTTACCCCTCCTATTTATAGTTGTTTATATCTGCTCATCTCATATTCTGTCTTTCCCTCCCCAACTTCTCTCTCCTTTGGCAACCACAAGTCTGTTCTCTATGTCTATAAGTCTGTTCTCTATGTCTATGAGTCTGTTTCTGTTCATAGATAAGCTCACTTGTGCAATAATACGGTATTTGTCTTTCTCGTTCTGACTTACTTTGAGTTCAGTTCAGTCGCCCAGTCATGTCTGACTCTTTGCGCCACGGACTGCAGCATGCCAGGGCTCCCTGTCCATCACCAACTCCCAGAGTTGCTCAACCTCATGTCCATTGAGTTGGTGATGCCATCCAACCATCTCATCCTCTGTCACCCCCTTCTCCTCCTGCTTTCAATCTTTCCCAGCATCAGGGTCTTTTCCAATGAGTCAGTTCTTCGCAACAGGTGGACAACGTATTGGAGCTTTAGCTTCAGCATTGGTCCTTCCAATGAATATTGAGGATTGATTTCTTTTAGGATGGACTGGTTTGATCTTGCCATCCAAGGGACTCTCAAGAGTCTTCTCCAATACCACAGTTCAAAAGCATCAATTCTTTGGCACTCAGCTTTCTTTATAGCCCAACTCTCACATCCATACACGACTACTGGAAAAACCATAGCTTTGACTAGACGGACCTTTGTTGGCAAGGTAATGTCTCTGCTTTATAATATGCTGTTTAGGTTGGTCATAACTTTTCTTCCAAGAAGCAAGCGTCTTTTAATTTCATGGCTGCAATCACCATCTGCAGTGATTTTGGAGCCCAAGAAAATAAAGTCTCTAACTGTTTCCGTTGTTTCCCCATCTATTTGCCATGAAGTGATGGGACCAGATGCCATGATCTTAGTTTTTTGAATGTTGAGTTTTAAGCCAGCTTTTTCACTCTTCTCTTTCAATTTTATCAAGAGGTTCTTCAATGCCTCTTTGCTTTCTGCCATAAGGGTGATGTCATCTGCATATCTGAGGCTGTTGATATTTCTCCTGGCAATCTTGATTCCAGCTTGTGGTTCATCTAGTGACTTACTTTACTTGGTATGATAATCTCTAGCTGTATCCGTGTTGCTGCAAACGCCATTATTTTATTCTTCTTGTGGTTGAGTAGTATTCCATTTAGGTATGTACCAAATTTTCTTTATCCATGCCTCTGGTGATAGACATTTAAATTGTTTCCATGTCTTGGCTCTTGTGAATAGTGCTGCTACAAACACAGGGATGAATGTATCTTTTTGAATTATAGCTCTGTCTAAGTGTGATATAAACAATTTTAAGTTTTTTCACATACATCTATATATGTGTGCTTGTGTGTGTGTATGTGTGTGTGTTAGTCACTCAGTCAAGTCCGACTTTTTGTGACCCCATGGTGTGTAGTCTGCCAGTCTCCTCTGTCCATGGGATTCTCCCGGCAAGAACACTGGAGTGGGTTGCCATTTCCTTCTCCAGGGGATCTTCCTTACCCAGGGATTGAACCTGAGTCTCCTGCATTGCAGGCAGACTCTTTACCGATAGAGCCACCGTATATATATGTGTGTGTGTGTGTATGTGTGTGTGTGATTGTGTATGTATAGCATATTCATGAAACAATCACCACTATCAAGGTAATGAACATATTCACCAACCACTAAAATTTCCTTGCCTCTCCGTCTCATTTCTCCCTGCACTACCTGTCCCTAGGGAACTATGAATCTACTTTTTATCACTGTAGATCTGTTTGCATTATCTGGAATTTTATACAAAGAGAATCTTACAGTACAGTCTGTAGTCTTTTTTTGCCTGACAGTTATCTTAGGTTTCATCCATATCACTACATATAACAATTGTTCACTCCTTTTTGTTGCTAAGAAGGCAATGGCACCCCACTCCAGTACTCTTGTCTGGAAAATCCCATGGACAGAGGAGCCTGGTGGGCTGCAGTCCATGGGGTCGCAAAGAGTCGGACACGACTGAGCGACTTCACTTTCACTTTTCACTTTTCATGCATTGGAGAAGGAAATGGCAACCCAGTCCAGTGTTCTTGCCTGGAGAATCCCAGGGACGGGGGAGCCCGGTGGGCTGCCGTCTCTGGGGTTGCACAGAGTCAGACACGACTGAAGTGACTTAGTAGTAGTAGCATTGTATCAGGTGGATAGATCATATTTAATTTATTCATCCAACTATTGATGGGTACTTCTGTTGTTTTTGATTTTTGGCTCTTAGAAATAAAGCTATTATGTCCATCAGCAGATGAATGGATAAGAAAGCTGTGGTACATATACACAATGGAGTATTACTCAGCCATTAAAAAGAATACATTTGAATCATTCTAATGAGGTGGATGAAACTGGAGCCTATTATACAGAGTGAAGTAAGCCAGAAAGAAAAACACCAATACAGTATATTAACGCATATATATGGAATTTAGAAAGATGGTAACAATAACCCTGTATGCGAGACAGCAAAAGAAACACAGATGTATAGAACAGTCTTTTGGACTCTGTGGGAGAGGGAGAGGGTGGGATGATTTGGGAGAATGGCATTGAAACATGTATAATATCATATAAGAAACAAATCGCCAGTCTAGGTTTGATGCAGGATACAGGATGCTTGGGGCTGGTGCACTGGGATGACCCAGAGGGATGGTATGGGGAGGGAGGTAGGAGGGGGGTTCAGGATTGGGAACACATGTACACCCGTGGCAGATTCATTTTGATGTATGGCAAAACCAATACAATATTGTAAAGTAAAAAAAAATTATAATAAATTAAAAAAAAAGAATAAAATGCATGTGACTCTGGGACTGGAAAAAAAAAAGAAATAAAGCTATTATATACATTTAGGTATATGGTTTTGTATGAACATATGCTTTCACTGTTTTGGGATAAATACTTAGATACAGACTGGCTGGGTCATGTGGTAAGCATAACTTTAAAACAAATTGTTCAGTTAGTATAGCAAATAATGGAAACATCCCACCATGTTACTGGGATGATAAAAAGAAAAGTAAGGATAAGCCAAAGATTGAGAAATGTGTTTAAACATTTGTTAGTCCATTTGAAATGAAATGCCATCATTTTATTTTTCACTACATTTTTTGCTGTTATTCATTAAATAGTTGCCTTTATTTTGGTTTGACTTTAATTATAAGTGAGATTTAATATCTTTTAAGTGGACTGACCATTTGTATTTCTTTTTCTCTGAAAAAGCTTTCAGGGCTTCCCTGATAGCTCAGTTGGTGAAGAATCCACCTGCAATGCAGGAGACCTGGTTCGATTCCTGGGTTGGGAAGATCCCCTGGAGAAGGGATAGGCTACCCACTCCAGCATTCTTGGGCTTCCCTTGTGGCTCAGCTGGTAAAGAATACTCCTGCAATGTGGGAGACCTGGGTTTGATCCTTGGGTTGGGAAGATCCTCTGGAGAAGGGAAAGGCTACCCACTCCAGTATTCTGGCCTGGAGAATTCCATGGACTATACAGTCCATGGAGTCTCAAAGAGTCAGACACGACTGAGTGACTTTCACTTTCACTTTTCTCTGAAATGCCTGTTCATTTTATTTGCCATTTTTCTGTGGGATAGTTTGTCTTTTTATTGTTGTTGATTTGTACAATCTGTTTGTTAATTAATATTTACATATATATTTGCATATGAAGTACAGAGGTTTTTTTTTTGCCAGTTTGTTATTAGGTTCTATTGGTGGTTTTTTCACATAGGAGTTAAAATTTTTTTAATTAATTTATTTTTAATTGAAGGATAATTGCTTTACAATATTGTTTCGTTTCTGCCATACATTGACATGAATCAACCATAGATATACACATGTCCCCTCCCTCTTGAACCTTCTTCCCACCTCCCACCCCATCCCAGCCCTCTAGGTTGTCACAGAGCCCCAGTTAAGGTTCCCTGAGTCATAGAGCAAATTTCCACTGGCTATCTATTTTACATATGGTAATGTATATGCATCCATGTTATTTTCTCCATTTGTCCCATCCTCTCCTTTCTCCCTGCCCCTCATGTCCATAAGTCTGTTCTGTATGTCTGTGTAAGAATTTTAAATTTTACCAGCAGCATCATGAAGGGGTGAGAGATGAAGGTAAATATTCCAGACACTTTCCTTTGGCACTTGTGGTCCACAAAGATGAGAGGAGGTTCTGGATCCTGGGGAAAGGATTCAGAACCATCTGGGCTTGTTGAGAAAAGATTTATGGGAAGAGATCAGGGCTGCCAACTAAGGAGATGAAACAAAGGGTCTCATCCAGACGATTGCTAGTCTCTTCCAGGGTCACCATCATTTGCACCTGGTGTGTGTAGCCGTCATCTTGCCCTGTACCTGCTGCTGGCTTTCTTCTGCTGGGCAGAACCGGGACACACCTCCCCACGCCAGGCAGCCTCCAGGTTCAGGAAGTGTCACCCATTTTCAACTTTCTCTCAGTCAGCTCTTTTGCATTTCCCTTTCATGATTTTTGCTCAAAATATGCAGCTTGTGGGGAAAGGACAGGAAATTGCACAAAACCCTTCAGATGATCCTCACTGTCTGGGGTTGGCCAGTGGCAGAAAGGCAAGACTTCTGCTTTGGGGCTTGATGGATTTGGCCCTGGTCCTGGCTGTCCCTCGCCAGCTGCGTGACTTGGGTGGGCTCCTAAAACTCTGGGTGTGTATTAACATTTCCTCTTCTGAAGCTTTCCCTTATCTTCCTCTCCCCTGGATTATTGTCAGGGCCAGGGAACAAATATATACCTTTCCAGCTATGTTATATTATTGTTGTTTGTTAGTTACTAAGTCATGTCTGACTCTGCGACCCCCATGGACTGTAGCCCGCCAGGCTCCTTTGGCCATGGGATTCCCCAGGCAAGAATATCGGAGTGAGTTGCCATTTCCTCCTCCACAAAATCTTCCCGACCCAGGGAACAAAGCTGCATTTCCTCCATTGGCAGGTGGATTATTTATCTGCTGACCCACCTGGAAAGACCAGTGTTACATTATCAAATAATAAAAATCCAATGACTATAAATACAGGGTGCTTAATCAGTGCCTTGCATCTAATAGGTGCTTAATACATACTTGTTGATGAAAGGGGTACATGGCATGAATCACATGGCAAAGAGACCATGAGGGTTTTCAATGGTGCAGCATTTTGGAGGCTGACCTAGGACTATGAATTAGTAGCCTTAAACATTCGGCCCTTTCCATCCAGCAATTCCAGTTCCAGAAACTTTTCTTTTTCAAAGAGAGAACTAGAGGAGGTATAATGATATTTTTGTGCCACACTGTTCATTATAGTGAAAAGAACTGACAACAATTCTACGTGCACAGTCATGGCAGGGGTGGGGGTGGGGTTGGAAGGCAATGGGGGCAGGTCAAACAAAGTCTGGTTCTGTCCTGGTAGATTCTGTCCTGGTTCTGTCCCTGGCTGCAAAGGCCCCGTGGAAGCATAAGATTGGCTGCAGAACAGGCCTGGTGCTGGCAACAAAGCCTGGCGCTGGTGCCTGCCGGCTCTGGGGAATTTGACGAGTTTACTTAAGCTCTCAAAACATTAATTTTCCCCTTTGAGAGTGGCTTTAATGATTCTAACCTCATTGGGTTAGGAAAATCTGACTGGAACTTGGGATGGCTGTTGGCAGGCTGCCAGGGCCCCCAAAAGGCAGGAGCAATCAAGTCACATGAAAAGGTGGAATACAGCAAATTAAATCAAAACCGGATGATCACATTTGTGTGTGCGTGTGTGAAAAATGAATACACATACGGAGGTAGGAAAAGTCTGGAAGGATATATGCAAATTTGTTGGTTGCAGTTGTCCCAGGGGCATGTTGTGGGTGGTTTTAGTTTTGTCTTTTTGTTCTTTGGCATTTTCTCTTTCCTACAAGGTCTTATAATCATCTCTGTGATCCAGTATTCTTGCCTGGAGAATCCCATGGACAGAGGAGACTGGAGGGCTGCAGTCCACAGGGTTGCATAGAGTTGGACACGACTGAAGTGATAAAAACACATTCAGATTACATCTATGGCGTCACTCCTGGGGTATTTGGGAAAGGATTGTGTACTGTCTGGCATAGTTTGATGATTTGCCATAAAGGCAGAGTACCTGCTGGGCAGTTTTATTTAGTCGATTTAGTAAGAGAACAAAGTCGATTTGCTAAGAGGCAGCTTCATTCTCTTTTGGATGAATTTACATTATTTTCCTAGGCTCCCCTAGTAGTAAAGAATCTGCCTGCAATGCAGGAGATGCCGGTTCAATCCCTGGGTCAGGAAGCTCTCCTGGAGGAGGGCATGGAAACCCATTCCAGTATTGCCTGGAGAATCCCATGGACAGAGGAGCGTGGCAGGCTGTAGTCCACAGGGTCACACAGAGTTGGACTGAAGCGACTTAGCATGCACTTATATCATTTTCCCATGTGAGACTTATTCTTCGAGTGGGGCTGGGGATGCAGCATCCCAGTTACCATGGACAGTGCTCGCTGGCAGGCCTTTAACAACAGTAATAATATCTCATCTTTTTGTCTGCCAGGTACTGTCCCAATCATAAAAATCCTGTAATATGATGCTATTGTACTGTTATTACCTTTATGAGGTGGCTTAGGAAATGGTGGCCTAGAGAGATTGAAGAAATGCCCACAGCCTCATGGCTTCTAAGTGCTGTACACTTAAAAGCACTGCCTCCCAGCCAGAGGGTTCTGGCAATGCCCCCCGGGCAGCTTTGTTAGCCGATGGATCTTGTGCAAGTTCCTTCATCCATAAATGGCTATGTTAATGGTGCTTGTTGGGAGGAATCCACAAGCCGGTGCATAGAAGGCACTTAGCACAGAGCCTGGATGAAGTCTGAGTGGACGTCCTGCACGTGTGGCCCCGCTTTCCACTAACCTTGATGGCAGAAGCATCCCTAACAGGGCTCCGAGGGACCATCCCCACCATGAATTGGAGCTGATACGGCAGATTCTCTTATCTGCCATCTCTGCACTAGATGCTCTGATGGTGTCATTTCAAACAATAAAAGTGCAAGCTCTGGTTGAACATGGTTCTCTTTTCCTGTCCCTGTGCTGAAGCCACCACAACCCTTGTGCCATCTTCCAAGCTGTTTTGCTCCCCTCCTAACTTGGGGACAGCTCAGATGTTAATAAGCTTGGTTATCATGGTGATTTACATGATTTTGATACTATCGATAATTCTGCTGTTCAGATTAAGGTACACTGAAAATTAACAAATGAATTTGTATGGTTTGTACTAGGATTGATTATTCGTGATGATTTGTAGTTATTTATTTCTAGTTATTTGTAGTTTTTAGTTCTTCTTTCTCAACTGCAATCTTGTCCTACATTTCATAGTTATGAGATGGAGTACTTTTTTAAAATTTTGTTTTGTTCCATTTTTTGAAAAATTTTCTTGAAATATAGTTGTGTTACTTTTTGCTATCCAGCACAGTGAACCAGTTAGGCATATACATATATCCACTCTTTTTCGGGGGACTGTAAGGAGACCAAATGAGTCAATCCTAAAGGAAATCAACCCTGAATATTCATTGGAAGGATTGATGCTGATGCTCCAATACTTTGGCCATCTGATGCAAAGAGCTGACTGAATGGAAAAGACCTGGATGCTGGGAAAGACTGAAGGCAAAAGGGGAAGGGCATGTCAGAGGATGAGATGGTTGGATGGCATCTCAATGGACATGAGTTTGAGCAAACTCTGGGAGAAAGTGAAGGACAGGAAAGCCTGGTGTGCTGCAGTCCATGGGGTCGAAAAGAGTCAGACACAACTGAGCGACTGAACAACAACCACCCATGTGGGTCATTACAGAGAGAGACAGTATTATTAACTCCGGTCACCAAATGGCCGTGAACCTGCAGCATTTCAGTTTGTAAATTTGACCTTGGAAATAAGTTTATTGATTTTCTAAGGAAACAGAATTGGGACGTGGGTGTGTTGTCTTCTGATGGTGGTTCTTGGGCTCCACTGTTGAGTCTGTGAGGCATGCGTGTTTTCTGAGATTTACCTAGAGATTAAATGGTCATGTAGAACTGTGAATCATCCCTTCTGACTCAGGGCAAAATGGGTGTTGCCACACGTTGTATAAATATCAGTGTCTTTTGTTTTCCTATTCTTTTAATGAGCAGAGTATTAAGGTTCCTAAAAAAGAAAATGATATGCAAAGTCCAGTGGAAATAAGCAGGTGGGTGAAAGTGTTAGTCACTCAGTCGTGTCCAACTCTTTGCGACCCCATGGTCCGTAGCCTGCCAGGCTCCTCTGTCCATGGAATTCTCCAGGCAGGAATCCTGGAGCAGGTAGCCATTTACTTCTCAGCGGATATTCCTGACCCAGGGATCAAACTCACGTCTCTTGCACTACAGGCAGATTCTTTACCATCTGAGCCACCAGGCAAGCCCCCAGTGAGAGGGTAGCATGCCCAGAAAAGTCTAGAAACTCTGTGGATTTATTACCCTAATCAACACCACCATGTTTCATGCTATTTTGTTTCGCTATTATTAATGGAATTGAATATACTTTTCAGGAACAGGAGCCAAGAATGAGGTCTGTCTGGGGCCACCCCTCTTTCTCTCAACCCTCATCCTTATTCCAGAAGCTATCTGTGTTGTAAACAGGGGCCCTTTTTCACTGTGTACTTGGGGCCACATTTTTCACATTTTTGTGCTTTTTTGCTGGTGATTCTGCAGTTTAAAATGGCTTCCAAGATGCTGAGATGCTGCCCAGTGATCCTACGTGCAAGAAGCTTGAGACAGTCCTTACGGAGGAAGCATGTGTGTTAGGGAATCTTAGTTGCACATCTGTTACAGGGCTGCCGGCCATGAGTGCAGTGAATCGCCAGTGTCTATTAAATCAGGTGTCTTTAAACAGAAACACACAAAAAATCAAGGGTTCTGTGTCAATTGGTCAATGAAAACATTGTCATCAAAGGTACCCTGTACTTCCCCACCCCTGGAGCAAAGGTTCAGGATTCACTAATTCAGTGTTCTCGCTGACTTTTATAAAACTGAACTGTCCCAGATAGCAAGTATTGACTACTCATGTTGATAATCTATAACTGTAAAGTTCAACATATTAATGTGTCTCATCATAATGAAGACCCTACAGCAGGATGGGAAAGTGACTCCTCAATTGTAACACACCCAGAGCAGCCCCTACCCCCACCATACACGCGAGGTTGTGAGTCCTGTGAGGATATTGTGAGCCCCTGGTCGGGGAGCAGACCCAGCAACTGAAGAGGGGCAGGTGTTCTGAAGATGACACGAGGACAATCTGAATCATTTCAGGTGGGTTGGGATGGACCTGTGAGATGATTTTCAACGTAGGCATGAAACACACACCCTATTCCCACCCTTCCACTAATAAAAAGTTCGAACTTCATAAAAATTAAGTTATATGCCAAAGTCCAGTGGAAATAAACATTAGAGGTGAAACACTCAAAAAGCATTACAAGGTGAGAAGGTGAATTTACCACCTAGGAAGGGCCCAGGTGTGTCTGATTTTGCTTTGTTATTATTTTGCACAGGCTTTGCTTCTACTGTTACCTGGTTGATAGTGTAGAGTTGGTTCAATTCAACTGAAATCACCGTGCATCACTCAGAGGTTTGGATTTGCTCCTTTGTATGGTCTTTGGCTGGAGTCCAGCCTTGAGACAAACCATGGTAGATTTTCACAAAGAAGTAAAGCTGCAGAATTATGTTTCTAGAACTATAAGAAAGCGTAGATGGGGATTCCTCTCCTCTCGTTGTTTGTGCAGGTGAAGAAATGAAGCCCCCGCTACCAACCCCAGGGAGTGAATTAGGAGCCCTGGGTCTGGACTCCATGCCACCTTTGAAAATTTATTTTTATTGAAGTAGAGTTGATTTACAGTGTTGTGTTAGTTTCCGGTGTACCGCCAAATGATTCCTATATGTATATGTATATGAATGTACATACCTGTGAATGTGTATATATGTATTCAAGCCCTGCTCTTTTGAAGTCAGTAGATCCCAGGCCCTCTATTCAAGATTCTTAAGAGCCCATGCTCTGCCTAAAGTTGATGGAGTAAATCCTATCTTCTTGGAAAAAGACATGTCACCTCGAGTGGACCCTAGGACACTAGGGTGTGGCCTGTCCATCTTCTCCTCTCTTCCCTGTGGTGGTCAGCCCTTAGGGCATCTGCCTTACGTCCTAATGTCCTCCAACTTGTCCAAAAGTGCGTCGCTAATCCTGCTGGCTCCCTTCGGAATGCATAAAATTAGCTCAAAATGGGACTAAAAATATGCGAATCAGTGCAAATCCCTCCAAGTTGAAAACATCTTTTCAAGCACATCCTCCTAGTCTTGGGTGGGCTCTTCCTCTGAGCCCTTGACCTAATTGAAATAGGTCCATATGCTGTTTACTAAGTGCTGGGTACAGTTCCAAGGACTCCACACTTTGCATCATTGGAGGCTGGAGAATTTCTGTGATGGAGGCTGTGTTGTCGTGCTTGTCACAGCACACAGAGCTGTGCTCATCTTACTGAAGAGCTATGCTCTTATTGCACAGTGGATCTGACGTCCAGGTAATGCAGGCGGACCTAGATTAATATTTCAGCTCTGTCAGATAATCCAGCTACCTGACCACTTGGATCATGTTTTCTCTAGTTCTGCAGTGGGAATAATGACAACTACCTAGTGAGCAGGTTTTCTTGTGTGCGTCTGTCATTAGAAAGAATAGCACAATTTGAAGATGATTTATCTGTGAATCAAATGGCCAAACTCCTGTTTCCACATGTCAGGAGGAACTGGGTGTAGGCTGGGTGAGTGAAGATGGAAGATGTCTCTCCATGGCCGTATCTACCCACCCAGTTTTCTAGAGGGATCTTGAGCTTTTTAGAGCAATAAATCCTCAACCATCAGATCAGATCTTTTGAAAGCGGCGTCTTTTCTTCAGGAGGTATTTGCTCTCCTCCTCCTTGAATAGACCACGGTTCACGAATTCCTGGGATAGTTTCGCTGTAGAAGCTGAGATCCGGGACATCTACAATCGAGTCTCTGGGCTCTGTGCTCACTCCCACTGGCTGGAATTTTTTATGGGAGTTCGGACAAAGGCCATTTTGTGGTGACTCCCTCTGCCCCCTCCCCAGAACTGGCTCCGCTGGAATGCACTAATTGCTGTGAACAAAAGGATGCCTATGTCCTCTCTGCTCCATGGCTGTGCATTGATTCTTTATGGCGTTGGCATCAAAACTGCCAGTGTTTCCTCTGGACGGTCTGCGCCCAGAGGGAGGACACAGTGCTGGTCTCCTGTGCTCCCGGGGACCGCTTATGAGGCTGAGGGGTGTGGGAGACGGCGCATCCACTCACCTAGCAGCCTAGGGGGAAGCCCCTTCCACTGGCCATAGGTCCCTTTGACGTGGGCCATTCTTAATGTCTTTATTGAATTTGTTACAATATTGCTGCTGTTTTTTTAAATAAAATTAACGCATTTATTTTAATTGGAGTCTAATTACTTTACAATATTGTGGTGGTTTTTGCCATACTTTGACATGAATCAGCCACGGGTGTACATGCGTCCCCCCCTTCCTGAACCTCCCTCCCAATCCCATCCTTCGAAGTTGTCCCAGTGCTCTGGCTTTGAGCGCCCTGCTCCATGCACTGAACTTGGCCTGGTCATCTGTCTCACACATGGTGATATACATGTTTCAGTGCTCTTCTCTCAAATCATCGCACCCTCGCCTTCTCCCACAGAGCCCAAAAGTCTGTTCTTTATATCTGTCTCTTTTGCTGTCTTGCATATAGGGCCATTGTTACCATCATTCTTAATTCCATACATATGCATTAATATACTGTATTGGTGTTTTTCTTTCTGGCTTACTTCACTCTGTATAATAGGCTCCAGTTTCATCCACTTCATTAGAACTGACTCAAATGCATTCTTTTTACCAGCTGAGTAATATTCCATGGTGTATATGTACCAATGGATAATTTCTTATCCATTCATCTGCCGATGGACATCTAGGTTACTTCCATGTCCTGGGTATTGTAAACAATGCTGTGATGAACACTGGGGTACATGCGTCTCTTTCAATTCTGGTTTCCTTGGTGTATATGACCAGCAGTGGGATAGCTGGGTTGTATGGCAGATTTTTAAGGAATCTCTACAGTGTTCTCCATAGTGGCTGTGCTAGTTTGCATTCCCACCAACAGCGTAAGAGGGTTCCCTTTTCTCCACATCCTCTCCAGCATTCATTGTTTGTAGACATTTTGATGGCAGCCATTCTGACCGGTATGAGATGGTACCTCATTGTGGTTTTGATTTGCATTTCTCTGATAATGAGTGATGTTGAGCATCCTTTCATGTGTTTGTTAACCATCTGGATGTCTTCTTTGGAGAAATGTCTGTTTAGTTCTTTGGCCCATTTTTTGATTGAGTTGTTTATTTTCCTGGTATTGAGCTGCTTGAGCTGGTTGTATATTTTTGAGATTAGTTCTTTGACAGTTGCCTCATTTGCTATTATTTTCTCCCATTCTGAAGGCTGTCTTTTCACCTTGCTTATAGTTTCCTTTGCTGTAATATTGCCACTGTGTTATGTTTTCTGTATTTTGGCTGAGAGGCATGTATGATATTAGCTCCCTGACTAGGGATCAAACCTGAATCCCTTGTATTGGAAGGTGAAGTCTTAATCACTGGATCACCAGGGAAGTCCCAATAAGGTTCCTTTGGGCACATGTCCCAGGGACTGACTCCACGGGTACAGTTCAGCATGGTGAACTGTCAGCACCTTGCAAAGGTGTTCAGTCCACCCACTAGGCATTGATTTAAGAAGAAACCTGCTACTCAGAGAGGCTTCGAAAAGGAGACAGAGGAAGGCCATGACCAGGGTGTGGGCTGAACACCTGTATGAAAGCTTCTTGAAAGAATGATGATACAAAAATGAGCCAGCAAGGATGGAGGACAATTTTTAAAGATGGGGGGCAATCAGGATACAGAAAGGCCAGAATACAGGACAGTCCATTGAAAGGTCACCACGAGATGCAGTGACATGAGGAAGCCCAGAGTCTTCAGACAGAAACACAGGCTCAGGTAGGAGACCCCTGGTAGGAGACCCTGAGGTTACTTCAGGGAGGGCCAGTTGGAAGCCACCTTTGGAAGGCCAGCTAGGCTGGGCAGCCCCCTTTTCCTCCTTCAAAAAGCAATGCCTTCTGCCTACTGACTCTGATAGCGAGAGTGACTTTTATATTATAGAACAAACAGATGAAAGGATGGGACAAAAGGTAAAAGATCTGAGACCCAGAAACTCCAAAGAATACATTTTGAACAACTTTGAAAAGAGATAGAAACCCTTGAAAGGACACAAGGCCCAGATCCTTTCCTGGACAAGTTCTGCCGCGAAATATATGAGCCTAGAGAAAGATGTAAACCTTCCCAATTTGTACCATAAGCTTAACTTTGAAATTAGACAAAAATATAAGAAAACAAAAGACCTAGTAAAAGATGACAGATGAAATACACGTGTGTATGTTTTCTCTCTCTCCACCTCCTCACTCAAGGCCAGCCTAAAATAACATTATAGGAGGACAAAATGTATAAGGCTTATAAGGGCTAGGAAGGCCAGACAGGAGTCCCCAGTGGACAAGAGATTTAAACAAGTTTCTGCAAGATGGAAAACAGATGGGAGAGAGAAACTGACTTAGTGAAGAGGAAGAGGGTATGTTCTAATGTGTGTAGGCAGGGAACACTAACGGAAAACAAGCTATGTAATTTCATGAAACCTCTTGAAGGCTCTGGACTCAGAAGCATCACTTATGGAATAGAGTCAGAGGTGAGTTGAGCTGGAGATGAGAAATGGGAAACACTGTCTCCAGTGGGGGTTGGTCTTCATCCAGGGCTCCTGGTCTTCTAGGTCCTCCCAGCTCAGAAAACTGCAGGTTTGTGTTGTGCATGGATTAAACAGAAGGTGCTCTGGTCTTGGGCATTTCAGGTGCAATATGTGGGAGGTATGAAAGTCTGGTCCCCTCCCCTCCCACCTCCCTGCCCCTTTTCCCCACTTTGTTCACAGAGTCCTCACTGCTACATGCAGAGGTGGGGGTTTGGGGATTCCTCCCCAGAGAAAATGGCTCTGCACAGTGAAATCTGCCTGAATGTGGAGGCCACCAGGTGACAAGACTTATTCACTGGAAGGACACTTCCAGTGTCCTTCTTAGAGCCTCGGTCTGAAACATAAAAAGGCGTTAGGGATCACTAGGCATTTGAGGTACTCTTCCCTGGAAAATCCCATGGATGGAGGAGCCTAGTGGGCTGCAGTCCACAGGGTCGCTGAGAGTTGGACACGACTTAGTGACTTCACTTTCAGTTTTCACTTTCATGCATTGGAGAAGGAAATGGCAACCCACTCCAGTGTTCTTGCCTGGAGAATCCCAGGGACGGTGGAGCCTGGTGGGCTGCTGTCTATGGGGTCGCACAGAATCGGACACGACTGAAGTGACTTAGCAGCAGCAGCAGCAGGCATTTGAGGCAAGGTTCCAAAATGAACAGGAAAAGAGGATTTAGCTATGAATAGTAGAGAAGAAAACAAGATACCATGCAGTTTGATATCTCCAAACTGATATGAGATAGCATTGCAGTCATGCAAGAGTGCTGTTTTCAGGATAAAACAAAAGTCAGGCCATGTTAAAGGGCTCTTGGAAATTAAAAGTTTTGGAGCAAAACAAATGGAACAGGAAGTCTGGGGGATATAATTGAGGAAATCTTCCAGAACATAAAAGGTAAATGACTAAGTAATAGAAAACTGGAGAGAAATGATGGGAACATTAGAGGATCAATTTAAGGGAAATAAAGTCATCTAATATTAGTTCTGGAGGAAATGGAAGAAAGAAAATGATCAAAGAATAGTGCAAGAAGGTTTTCTGGAAGAGAAGGATGGGAGAGTCCACATGGTAACCAGCCAAGTGTCCAGCATCATCCTCATGACAAATAAAACAAAACAAACAAATAACAAGCCCCTTGTGGGTCAGCGGGTCAAGGGGCTTCCTTGGTGGGTCACTGGTGAAGAGTCCGTCTGCCAGTGCAGGAGTCTCTGGTTCGAGCTCTGATCTGGGTAGATCCCACATGCTATGGAGCAACTAAGCCCGTGTGCCACAACTATGGCACCTGTGCTCTAGAGCCCGGGAGATGCAACGATGGTACCCATGAGTCACAGCTGCTGAAGCCCGTGTACCCTCGAGGCCATGCTCTGCAACAAGAGAAGCCACTTCAGTGGGAAGCCCACGCACTGCAACTAGAGAGTAGCCGCCAACTGCTGAAACTAGAGGAAAGTCCACGCAGCAACCAAGACCCAGTGCAGCCAAATACAAACAAGTAAATGAAATTATTTTTAAAAAGTAGGTTGTAGGATTCTTTAAAAAAAATGCATAAGAAATCTACCTTTCTGAAATTTCAGAACAATAGGGATTTTTAAAAGACACTGAAAGTTCCAAGAGGGAAACCAGGTCACGAACAAAAAGGCTTAGGAATCAAAATGGTATCATGCAGCCCTGGACAGTCCAGGACAAAATTCTGAGGGAAAATTATTTTCAGCCTAGTGTTTACTACTGAGATGAACTGGACTCAAGTGTGAGGAAAAAATATGACATTTTCATGGGGAAAAGGCAATCACACATTTTGCTGACCATGGAGCTTCACGTCAGAAACTGTAAGGATTTATTCCACTAAAGTGAGAGAGAAAGCCAGACATGGAAATAAACAAAGGAGCCAGGAAACAGAATATTTAATAGAGGGAAAAAGGTAAATGAAAACTAAAAGCCTCAGGATGTCAGCTGTGCAGAGTGAAGCTCACAGTGCTCCGAGAAACCCGTGTTGACTCGGGCTGGGACACGCTCTTCCTTGGCTGGGGTCAGAGCACCTGCGCTCTGGTCCAGAATCTTCCAATGGTGTGACTGGCAACTCACCCAAACTCCCTGGACTCCCCATTAGTTTCCTTGCTTGTAAAGAGATGAGACTGAATGGCAAATCAATTGAGTTTCCTTAGATTTCCAGCAGTCTTTGTTTTGCAGAGCAAGAGGAAGAGGTCAGGGATGAACTTTTTCCAGAAAAAATGTGCAAGCATGTATACTTTTCACTTCCTGTGGAACAGAACATTGATACTGGAATAAGAAGTAAAAACAAAGCCACTTGTCATGTTCTCTAGTTCTGAAAGTCTGCACTTCCTTCCTTTGGGTGAGTAGCCATCAATGCTGAATTCAGGGTGGTCTATACAAGTGTGATGATTGTGGACAGAACCGCCAAGGACAAATGGCCCCATTATCATCTTTCTTGAGATCTTACACTGGCTTGAGCCGTTTCATTCACTGCTGGCTAGTATTTAAGCCCCCAAACACATTCTTAAATATTGTGGTGCTTTTTAGTCAAACTATGAATCAAAACAACATACATTCATGATTAGATTAATGCAACTCTTACTGCTAAACTGGGCTTGTTTTCAATGTCAGTTCTGTGCCAATGCCTCATTTTTTGAGCAGTTGATATTGAGAAACCTTGTTCATACAGATAGGGGTGGAAGGAATATTCCTTTTTAAAAAAAATTTATTGAAGTAGAGTTGATTTACAATATTGTGTTAGTTTCTGCTGTACAGCATAGCGACTCAGTTATACATATGTATGCATTCTTTTTTTAATATTCTTTTCCATTATGGTCTATCTCAGGATATTCAATATAGTCTCCTGTGCCATACAGTAGGACCTTGTTGTTTATGCATCCTATATACACTAGTTTGCATCTGTTAATCCCAAACTCCCAGTCCATCCCTCTCCCTTGGCAACTGCAAGTCTGTTCTCTATGTCTGTGAGTCTGTTTCTCTTTCACAGAGAAGTTCATTTGTGTCCTATTTTATTGTATATTATTTATTCTTGTGTGTGTCCTAGTTTATATTCCACGTGTAAGTGATATCGTATGTTATTTTTCTTTCTCCTTCTAATTTATGGAAAGAGTATTCTTATGTGAATGCTACTAGATGGCTCAGCTGGTGAAGAATCGGTCTGCAATGCAGGAGACCTGGGTTCATTCCCTGGTTTGGGAAGATCCCCTGGAGGAGGGCATGGTGACCCATTCCAGTATTCTTGCCTGGAGAATCTCATGAACAGAGGAGCCTGGTGGGCTGCAGTCCATGGGGTCATAGAGAGTTGGACACAACTGAGCGACTAAGCACAGCACAACTGGAAATAGGACAGCTTCTGAGTCATGTGTCGAAAATAACAAGATCATCTATCACCAAAAATTATCTGATGAGTGAACTGCTGTTCAGGTCTTCTTTCCATTTTGTAGGAAACTGGTTGGAAACCCCTGAACTGGCAACAGAATTCACTACCTAATTATCAGAGTGATGCACTTTCTGAACCTGTTAACAAGTCTCTGAAGTGTCCTGCAGTTGGACATCCTGGGATGTTTTACACCCAAGACAACACACTCCTGAAGTCAGAGAAAAGACTGTTTGTGATAGAGATGGGGAGCCAGGAGGAGGGTTTCCGAACCCTTCTCCCTGAGGCTGGGTAGGCTGTAGAAATGAACACATACAGTAGTGGAAGGCCTGAAATGGTTGGAGGGCCTACCTGCCCCTTGGAAAGGGTTCCAGTACCTCCAGAGTTCTGGTGCTATCCACTGGGTTGGAGAAGAAAACTGGGCTGCGTCTAAGACGATGCCCCAGACCCAGCTAAGACTCTTTCCTGTGCCCCCCTCAGCTCTGTTCTTCTGTGCCTCGTCCTTAGAGTGGGGGTGTCCTCACCTGCCTCCATCCTCTGCCATTGCTTCCTGGATCCCACAGAGACTCCAGGGAGAGAGACTCCTGAGTGGGTGTGTCAGGAGTCAGGGAATCCATTTCCATAATTATTTCTAGGCTTGTGCTTGAAAAGCATAGGAACTCTAGGGGAAAACTAGGGGAAAAAATTGTAAAACTAGGGGAAAAAATTAGCCCCAGGATTCATAATAAACCCTGATCTAAATTAGTTTTTGAGCCCATCTACCTTAAGCTGAGAGGAGAGGAAAAAAAAAGTCCCCTCTCCCTAGTCTAGTTATTTAAAAATAGTTGTCACCTTTCAAGAAGCCCTTGGTCATTGTCAGGAAGGGCTGGTGAACCGTCCCAGGTTGTGGCTGAGTTACAGCCACCTGTAATTACATCCTGTCCTGTTGCAGTTCTGTCGTGAGAGGCTTCCTTTCCAGCGGGAGAAAATAGCCGCTTGGGGCTGTGTAGGTTTCCAAACCCGCCCCCCAGGTACCCCTCTCTTGTTCCACAGGAACAAGCGGGTTCTGTGGCTGGGAGGCCGGGACTGTTCCACCTGTGTTCTCAGTGAACCCGAGTAAGAAGCTGGGGAGTTGGGATGACTATCCCAACGTTGCAGACAGGAAACCAGTGAGGTTTACTGCATCCCAGAAGTTGTGGACCATTGTGCTTTCGTTTTTGTTTGTTTCTAGGTATTCTTTTATTTTCTCTTTGATTTCTTCAGTGATCCCATGGTTGTTGAGTTGCATGTTGTTTAGCTGCCACGGGTTTGTGTTTTTTGGAGTTTATTTCTAATCTCATGGTATTGTGATCAGAAAAGATGCTTAATATGAATTTCAATTTTGTTAAATTTAACCAAGGCTCGCCTTGTGGCTGAGTGTGGAGTCAATCCAGGAGAACGTTCCATGTGCACTTGAGAAGGTGTGGTTGAAACCAGTGAGATTTAAGTGGCATGTTCATCATCTTGGACCAGAAGAGGCAGAAACAAACCTGCAGCTTGAGTCTGTCTCATCACTGAGCCCACATCCTTTCCAACACATCATGTGCCCACATCAGACAGAAAGACCTTTTTCATGGTTCTTCTACTGCTGGAGCACGCAGCTCCTGGCTGGGGCAGGTACCAGGAGGGGACGCAGGCAGTCGCTGCAGGTGATGCTGTGATCTTTAGGGATGCCTGGCAGATAGGAGTCTTGAGAAGCGTTACCCAACCCCTTCTACATCAAGGCTCAAAGAGAAAAGGAAAACGTGTATTCTGCATTTACACAGTGGGAGCTGGCCAAGGCTGGAGGCCAGGGGCCCGACCTTGACCTGGCTGCTGAAGGAGGCACCCTGCCTGTGTGCTGGGTGCTGACCCACCAAGCACGTCATAAGGGAACCACCGCTGTCGACAGCGGGGCCTCTGCAGAGTTTCGTCCCTTCACGGGATGAGCCATGGGTGGTGCCTTCTTCATCTTTAAGAATCCCCGAATATTTTTATAAAGATTAAAGAAAGGGCTATCTGAACAAACCTAAGATCTGGTATGGTTGCTCAAATCTAAGTAAAGCCCTTCTTTGTTACAAAGTTTGCCTGGATTTCCAGGCCCCACCCTAGACTTACTGAATCAGGTCCTCTGTGGATGAGGTACTGAAATCTGCATTCTAAGAGCTCTCAGGGAAGTTCCGATGTGGCCTGTTCCTCACTGGGGAATGTTCTCCCAGAGCCACAGCGTCCCTGTGCTGTGACTGGTGAGCTAATTATTGGCCTATGCGAAGCAGTTAGTATTTTTATGAGCATTCCGGGGAAGTGTGGGGTGGGCGTGGAGGAGCTGATGTTGATTCCAGGCAAGCACAGATCCTGCTTGTTTGCAGGAGTCTGCAGAGGGCTAGTCTACCATCTTTGATATGGAGGGTTGCAGCTGGCATCTCTCTTCTCTGCACCTCACCTGACAGGCTACCCTGAGGACGGTTCAAACTCCATTTCTGAACAAAGATGTCTGCCCTGAGCTCCTGCCTCTTTGGGGGCCCTGGTGAGCCAGGTTAGGTCAGAAGTTCCTTTTTAAATCTAGTTAGAGGGCAAACCTGGAGCAAGCCTGGACAATGAGCCTCAGTCTCCACTGATCCCTAGAACTCACATGCTTTCTTGAGCAAAAGGCAGCCAAAGACTCAAAAAGCACCTCCAAGCCAAAGGCTGCAGCATCCCTGATTTATAGGGTTTCCTGGTTTGCAGTGGAGAAGACAATGGCACCCCACTCCAGCACTCTTGCCTGGAAAATCCCATGGATGGAGGAGCCTGGTGGGCCACAGTCTATGGGGTTGCTAAGAGTCGGACACGACTGAGCGACTTCAGTTTCACTTTTTACTTTCATGCATTGGAGAAGGAAATGGCAACCCACTCCAGTGTTCTTGCTGGAGAATCCCAGGGACGGGGGAGCCTCATGGGCTGCCGTCTATGGGGTCGCACAGAGTCGGACACGACTGAAGCGACTTAGCAGTAGCAGTACCAGCTGGTTTGTAGCCTTCCCGTTCTTTCTTTTCGCGATTTCTCTCCTCCTTATGTTGAGAGCCTCACCTCGGGAGAGAAGGGGCATAGAAGATAAAGGGGAGCCAGCTGCTTCTTCTACTTCTGCTTCACCCCAATTTCTTTTGTGGCAAAACCAACTTGTGGTCACCAGGGGACCAGCTCTGTGTAGGTAACCAGATGGCTTTTTTTCTCTCAAGCCAGCATCTCCCACTGACCAAACTAAACCCCCAGCTCTGGACCAGGGCAGAGGGCTTGCCTCAACTCCTTCCTGGAGTAGACACAGGGACAAACACACGCCATCCTGTCACCTTCTCTGCCTCCTCTTTGTGCCATGCAGGTGACACACCTTCCTTTGGCCCCTGGTTTGGGAAAAAAAATTCATGTTCCTGACCCACATTTATGTTTTTCCTACCATTTCTATTTCATACATTCTCATACATTTAACATGTAAAACAGACTGTGATGTTATTATTGTTGTTGTTCCATCTCTGTCTTGTCCGACTCTTTGCAACTCCATGGACTACAGCACACCAGCCTTCCCGGTCCTTCACCGTTTCCTGGAGTTTGCTCAAACTCATGTCCATTGAATCTATGATACTATGCAACCATTTCATCCTTTGTTGTCCCCTTCTCCTCCTGTCTTCAATCTTTCCTAGCACCCGTCTTTCCCAATGATATTATTATTACATAATGTGATGTTGTTACATCATAATGACATTGTAATATTATTATTACATACTGTGATATTAGTGTTACACAATGAATTAAAATTAAAATAAAAATGGCGTCTTGATCCAGGGTCCTCTCCTCCAGCACAGCCTCTGCCTGCACTGCGGCTCTGGCAGCAGTGTTGGCGAAGAGGTCACTGGAGACTCCTGGGTGGTGTCAGGCCGGGTGGCAGGTGACCCAGTACCAGTACCCTGTGCAGGTAACCACTGTGTGTATTGCTTGTATAACTTCATCTGCCTCTTCCAGCTTTTCAATATTGCATACAGTTTCCTTCCATCTTTACTACTTGAGTAATATGAATACTAATTCGACCTCACGTTGCTTCTGCTGAATCATTACAGCCTCCACGGTAGTTTTCAGGACCCTTTCCCTAAGAATTTGACCAGGAAATTGGGTCTACCAGAAGTGATTCCTTGCTTGTGTTTTAGGCTCTTTGAGAAATAGAGACAATGATTACCAGCAGGATATGAAGAAGGGGATGTGGAGAAGTAAGAAATCTCTTGGAAATGGAAGATTGTTTGCAAACTGGGAAGTCACCAAGGAGACAATAAGGTTCCAATGACAGGGTATCTGGTGGCTCCCAGGCAGGCCAAGTGTGTGATTCTCGACCAGAGTTTTGCAACATCGAATGTGATGACTAGGCTACTCTCTCGATGACTCAAGATCAGACTTCCTAAGAGAGCAGATCTGCTTAGAGCAGCCTGGGTGACAGCTCCTCAGCGTGCTGGCCAAACTGCAGACAGGCCCCCTGGGCCCACCTGTGGCCAGTCAGCTGTGGCCGCGGGTGCTAGATGGAGGTGAGGACCACATGATGCGGAACGTGGCCATTGTCTTAGCTTGAGTTCCTCTGAGGATTCACGTGAAAGTGATAGATCAGAGGATGTTCCTGTGGAAAAGCTGGTGGAGAAAACAAAGCAGTGGGTCTGGAAGGAAAGTCAGGAGAAGCAGGAGTGTGACGGCAGGGAAAGTCCCTGGTGGCGGGGCATGGGGGGTGACTCTGGTTCAAACCTACAGGGGAGCCCTGGGGACGGCGTATGTCACATCTCAGCACTGTCTCAGCTGGGCGCGTTCCACTCTTGAACTTGGTTTTTGGTTAAGGGCTGGCCTGATGCATGGCTTCCCATCTTTTCTGGTGCAGGCAAGCTAGATTCTGGAGATCCTTCTTCAGGGAGAGGTAAGGTCCACTGCTGGAGGGAAAGCCCACCAGACACCAGCACTCGAGAATGGTCAAAGGGTCCGAGGTTGGGGGGATCGGAGCACCAATAGCACCTCTACAGCCTCCCAAATAGCTCTCTGGAGAGGCTTTGTTCCCCAGGCTCTGAGGTCATGGCTGATTCCAGCAGCTGAAAAGTCTTTCCTCTATGGCCTGACTATAACAACAACAAACCCAAGTGGAAACTAGGAGCAGGTCGTAGCAGGCACCTTCAGTTTTCTAGTAACTTTGTCCACAGCGTGACCTCAGCAGAAGCAATCGACTGAAGTGGACAGAAATCAGACAAAGGCCAACACCAGGCAGACCACAATCACCACCAACCACACTCTGCCTAGTTCTAGTTTACAAATGAGCGATAAAATATTTTCAGTCACATCAACAAAAATAAGTTAACTTTCTCATTAAGTCATGTGAAATGCCATTTCAAATATCTCATACACATACAGCATATCTATGTATATCCAACTCCATTTTTGTTTCTACACACGTTTCAGTCTAAAGAGCTACATGATTTTCCATGTAACCTGTGAACCAATCTTCCATGAGTCCCTGGATGACCGCTGCTTTGCCCTGTCACAACTCCAGATTGAATTCTTTTCTAACACTTCTCACCACCCTGGAGCCTGCACCACAGGGGTTTTGCCTGGGTCCTGCCAGATGATAATCTCTTCAACGATAAGCACAGGGGCCCAATTCCACTGATGTAAACATTTAACAGCTGGCTCTCTTGGGAAAATGTCTGTATATATAAACACATAAGTTTATGACACATTTACTATACAAAGATAGATATTAATAACATACAAGTTATAAATAATCACAAAAATCATAGGGCTCTGGACTATAAATTCCACATAGCCAACTGATTTTCACCACACACTTTTATTGATTTTTGCTACACTCTTCTATCTCTAGCCAATCCTGCAACAATGAACAAGAGTTTCAACTTGACCGTTGATCGATATTTTCCTTTATGTTAATGAATGAGACAAAACTGGAGATGTATCCCGAAATTTCACTTAATCAAATGAACTGCTTCTTTGCTGAATCGGATGTTTGCCTTCAGTAAGAAGAATGTAGCTTTTTTTTTTGTTTGTTTGTCGCAATGTAGGGCTACACACACAAGACTTTTCTTAAGTTTCATCAGTATTGTAGCATTTTCTTTATGACGTTCTTGAGTCTACACAATCAAGAAAACAATATTGATTTATAGCTTTTAATGATTTTCATGGTTTAAATACTCCCATCATGGTCAATTCCAATTTACCAATGTGATATCACTGAACTTAAAAATGGGAATGGATATTGTCATTATGTATTGATTTTATACCATAACAGGGCAACAGATAAAAATAAACTCAAGAGGGGATTTCCCTGGTGGTCCAGTGGTTAGGACCTGGAGCTTTCAGTGCTGAGGGTCCATGTTCAATCCTTGGTTGGGGAACTAATATTCTACAAGCTGTGTGGAGCAGCCAGAAAAAAAAAAAAAAAAAAAAAGAGTGAGAGAGAAAATAAACTCAAGAGGATGAAAAATAGTACAGTGCTGTGAAAGAATTAGAAAGTGATGTTTTGAGTATTTGTTGCCATTGTCTCAATACAATTTATTTAATTGTACATTGAAATAATTTAGTTTTTAATAATGACTATAAAACAACAGGCTTACAGAATTCCTGAGAACTTACCAATGGGATCTTGTGAGCCAGTATAAACCAAACTACTGTCAGTTACCTAGTTCACTGGCTTGCATGTCCAGTGGTAAAAAACACTCTGATAGCTTGCATGATCTTGGTCCAGTAAATTCGAGACACTGACTGTCTCTGTTTGACATGTTCTATCGCTTTCACTAAAGTTTAAAACCTCTCAGTGGTAGCTGAGTTCAGAAGCTAATTTTTCTTTTTTTTTAACTTTTTATCTTTTTTTTTTGGTATAGCCACTTAACAAACAATGTTGTGATAGTTTCAGTTGAATGGTGAAGGGACTCAGCCATACATATACATGTATCCATTCTCCGAACTTCCTTCCCATCCAGGCTGCCACATAACATTGAGCAGAGTTCCCTGTGTTATATGGTAGGTCCTTGTTGGTTATCCATTTAAGTATAGGAGTGGGTACATGTCCATCCCAAACACCCTAACTATCCCATCCCCCCATCCATACTCTTGGCAACCATAAGCTCCTTTCAAAGTCTGTGAGTCTGTTTCTGTTTTGTGAATAAGTTTATTTGTATCATGTCTCTTTAGAGTCCACACATAAAGGATGTCATACGGACCTAGAGAATGTCATACTGAGTGAAGTAAGTCAGATAGAGAAATAGTGTTATGACATCCCTTATATGTGGAATCTAAAAAAAATGATACAAATGAACTTACTTAGAAGCTGATTTTTCTTAACTGATAAAGTGTCATCTAGATGAAAAATGGCGTATCGCTGCTTAAAAACCAGCCTGCTCAGACCTATTAGTCTCTTTGCTTGTAGCAGTCACATTTAAAAAATAATACAGTCTCTGCCGAATCTTTGCAAGAATATTACAAAATGGCTTCAGCTCTTAAAATGTCAGATCTTTTGAGTAGCCTTGATATAGTTCTCTGCTTGTTCTTACATAGCATGAAGTATATTGATAACCTAACTTTTACCACTGTATGACTTTGAACAACTTTAAATGGAAAGTTCCCCCCGACCCCAACTGTCCTGTTTGTGCCTTTGTCTCTTCTTTAGATGGCCAGGACTTCCCCTATAGCACTTAAAATGAGTCATCTTTGGTGTTGATGATGATTAATTGATGATGTTGGCCTGCCAATAAATACCAGGATCTTCTAAATGGAACTTTGAATTTCAGAGGTGTCCCAGATCATATAAGACTTTGGGTTACGGAGATAAACTGTCTGGCCATCTCAGCTGCTGATTAATACTCTATAATGCACGTCCCCTGATAACTCCAATCTGGGTTGCTTATCCCTCGAGTTTCATTTCTTTCAGGAAGTTGGGGAGGCAGTCCAACTGCCTTGTTGGAGTGGTTGCCATTCCCTTTAGATGAGCTAAGTACCCTTAGCTTTTCCAGAACCACTTGTAAGTGAGCATCTGAATTTCAATCTATTTTCTGGGAAGAGTTTCAACAGAGCACAGTATTAATACTCTTCCTTTTAGGCCCCTGAGGCATCATTAGCCCCATTCTATGGAGAGATACGATAGACCTGGGGTGTTTTCGGGGTTTGCCCAAGACCACATCATCAGTAAGAGTAGGGGAGAGAAGCTGGTCCTTCTTTTTCCAAGTGCTCATTCATTCTCTCAAGAGACACGCAGTGGTAAAGAATCTCTCTGCCAATGCAGGAGACACAAGAGAGGTGAGTTTGATCCGTGTGTTAGGAAGATCCTCTGGAGAAGGAAATGGCAACCCACTCCAGTATTCTTACCTGGGAAATCCAATGGACAGAGGAGCCCGGTGGGCTATATATAGTCCATGGGGCTGCAAAGAGTTGGACACGCTTGAGTGCATGCATGTGTGCATGCGCGCACGCACACACACACACACCAAACTTGATGGTGTGCTGAGGCTAGAAAGGAGAATATACGAGAAGGAATACAGCCATTGGATGTAGAGGAAAGACTGTGGGGTTTGGAGTCAGACAGACCTAGATTAGACTCTAAGACCTCTTGGCTAATGTGACCTTGGTCAACTGATTTAACCTTGGTAAGTCCCTGCCAAAGGGGGATCATATCATCAATTTTATGGGGGTATGATGAAGGTCATAGAGGATGTGTATGAAGCTGGCACAGAGGGAGCGCTTCAAAATGGTTCCTGTGACTAAGGAACCATTGAAGAATAGGGACATTGTCTGATGGGGAAGGCAATATGTGAAAACATACAACAGTGAGACCACAGAGGATGGGAACATAATGAGTGAGGGACCTGTGGCGTCCACTGTTTTCTACTTGATCCTAAAGCAACGCAAAAATGTGACCCTGGGCATGTCACTTAGCCTCTAGGACACAGTTCCTCACTTGCTAAGCAAGGGAGCTAGAATATGATATCTAAACTTGATGGAGTCAGTGTACCTTGGCTCTCTGGAAATATTCCCAACAAGGTGTGCCCTGCAATTTCATGTCATTGAAAACAGTCATTCAGTGAAAAAAGCTGATGGTAAAACACACCCCTATAGATAACCTAGTAACATAAGCAAAACATAACAGTGACAACTGCTATTACCTTTCTGTTCTTGTAAGAAGATAAAATTCTCAGTGAATGCATCACACACTCAAGTTGCCAATAAACCCTCCATAAAGTGCTTTTCTGTAAATATTAGTGTTATATTCTGTTCATGAAGGCCACCGGGATCCCATACCCGATTATAGATTAAGGAGCTCACAGTCCAGGAAAGTTCCAGTGGAAGGTTGTGACAGCTGGCTTTCCTGCATGCAGTGTGTCAAACCAGACTGGACTACTGGACTAGGGATGTAGACACAGATTCTGACCACTAGACATGGACCTTGAGCCCATGGAGACTGGGATGGTTGTGAGATCAGGCAGGAATCCATGTAGAGGCCATGCACGAAGATCATTTATCTAAGGATTTGACAAGGCAAGGAAGGGCAGTATAGGTCAGTAACTCAGAGAAGCAGGAACGCCCAGGGGCTTAATTCAGTACCAGCCATGGTTGGGTTGGGTTGGAAGGTGGAAGGGAAGGTCCTGAGGGTGGAAGAGAAGTGAAAGATGCTGGAAATATTTCAGACATCTGAGTGGAGGGAGGCAGTGTGCTTCTGTGAAAAATCTTTCTCATTGGATGAGGGCTTCCTTGGGGGCTCAGATGGTGAAGAATCTGCCTGCAATGCTGGAGACTCAGGTTTAATCCCTGGGTTGGGAAGATCCCCTGGAGGAGGGCATGGCGACCCATTCCAGTATTCTTGCCTGTAGAATTCTGTGGATGGAGGAGCCTGGGGGGCTGTAGCCCACGGGATTGCAAAGAGTCAGATATGACTGAGTGACAAACACTTTCACTTTTCTCTAATGATGAGGGTGTGAGTGAGAGAAGAGTGAGGTATGGAGGGTGATGAACAGGGCTTCACAGAGATGGAGGCTAAGCTTTTCAGTTTCCACAAGTCTTGGGCAAACAGGGGTGAAATGGGAGTTTTAGGACAATAGTCCTTCATGAATTAGGGAAAACTGAGTCCACAGATTTCAAATAGCATCAGATCTTAGACCAAACAGGAATGGCACTGATGTCCAGTAGCAGCAAATCTAAAGCAATGCACACCTCCGGGTTTGAGAGGGGGAACAGAGGAGCAAGCCAAGGGCGAGCCAGCCAAGGGTGTGGAGACGATGGTGGGGACCCAGGAGTGAAGATGGAGGGACCACATGTTGCTTCTGATGGTGAAGTAGAGCTAGGAACGGGCTGATAGCATCTTTTTTAAATTAAAAAAATTAAAAAAAAATTTTTTTGGCCTTGCCATGTGGCAGGCAGGATCTCAGTTCCCCTAACTCCCAAGCAGTAGAAGGGTGGAATTTTAACCACTGGACCTCCAGGGATGTCTCTGGCTGATAGCATCTTTGAGAAAGAGTAATGGGTTGAGTGATGGGAAGCCCCAGAGAGACAGGCGAGGAGGCTAGGAGGTTATGGGGCTGAGGGGATGAAACACAGCAGATAAGGAACTCAGAGGTAGAGAGGGCCTCAAGCAGTGTGTTCCTTGAGCAAAGTTAAAAAACAGGCACAATCTGCTTTATTGCTTCTCCTCCATACCTTTGATGATCTCCTATTGCTAATCACCACATACATCCTTTCACTTAACCAAAAAAACAAAACAAAACACCTCCTGTGTGGTTGGACTAAGCCACATGCTGCAGACACAGGGATGGAAAGAAACAGATACATCCCCGAGTTTTTGGAGCTGCTGAGAAGAGTGAGACTGAATTACAGAATGCAGGTTGTTTAGGTTTATTCTCTTTATAAACAGAGAAAAATAAGCAGTTAGAAGGTGTCTATTGTAAAATAAAACTAAAGAGTGAGATAACTAACCTCTTAATTCTGGCAAAGACTTGATAATCACGGAACAATTTTTTGGAGGGAAGGTTTCTAAGTTATTTTAAGAAATCATCCAGTTATTTCTGTGGAGATCAGAGTTGATCAATAATTAGGCAGTTTTAAATTTTAGTGACTCAAACCATCATGCAAAAGGCCAAATCTGCTATCATTTTTCCTATTTATTTTAAAATCAGACATTGACTGATTTTAATATTCAATTAGCAATGATATTGGGCATTATGTCATGTGAAGTCACAAAGGTTGAGTACCATCTCGAATGAGTCTGCAGGCAGTTTTGGCTCAGAGGTTAAAGCGTCTGCCTCCAATTCGGGAGACTCGGGTTTGATCCCTGGGTCGGGAAGATCCCCTGGAGAAGGAAATGGCAACCCACTCCAGTAGTCTTGCCTGGAGAATCCCATGGATGGAGGAGCTTGATAGGCTACAGTCCACGAGGTAGCAAAGAGTCGGACACAACTGAGTGACTTCACTAAGTCTGTTTCATGACTGCTGCAGGCCTTTTGGCGGGTGGTGATGACTTCATCCACAGCCTGAGGCATCAGAAAGGCCCATCCAGAATTCTGAGGATTAGTACAAAATGCAACACACTGTGCATGGGAAAAGCAATAGAAAGGGTGCTTGTGTGCCCAGTCATATCCAACTCTGTGATACCATGTAGCCTGCCAGGCTCCTCTGCAAAGGAGAAAAGGAAAGATATACCCATTTGAATGCAGAGTTCCAAAGAATTACAAAGAGAGATAAGAAAGCCTTCTTCAATGATCAATGCAAAGAAATAGAGGAAAACAATAGAATGGGAAAGACTAGAGATCTCTTCAAGAAAATTAGAGATACCAAGGAAATATTTCATGCATAGACGGGCACAATAAAGAACAGAAATGGTATGGAGCTAATGGAAGCAGAAGATATTAAGAAGAGGTGACAAGAATACACAGAAGAACTATATAAAAAAGATCTTCATGACCCAGATAATCACAATGGTGTGATCATTGACTTAGAATCAGACATCCTGGAATGTGCAGTCCAGTGGACCTTAGGGAGCATTGCTACGAACAAAGCTAGTGGAGGTGATGAAATTCCAGATGAGCTATTTCAAATCCTGAAAGATGATGCTGTGAAAGTGCTGCACTCAGTATGTCAGCAAATTTGGAAAAGTCAGCAGTGGCCACAGGACTGGAAAAGGTCAGTTTTCTTTCCAATCCTAAAGAAAGGCAATGCCAAAGAATGCTCAAACTACCTCACAATTGCACTCATCTCACATGCCAGCAAAGTAATGCTCAAAATTCTCCAAGCCAGGCTTTAATAGTACTTGAACCATGAACTTCCAGATGTTCAAGCTGGATTTAGAAAAGGCAGAGGAACCAGACATCAAATTGCCAACCTCCTCTGGATTATTGAAAAAGCTAGAGAGTTCCAGAGAAGCATCTGCTTCTGCATTATTGACTATGCCAAAGCCTTTGACTGTGAGGATCACAATAAACTGTGGAAAATTCTTAAAGAGATAGGACTATCAGACCACCTGACCTGCCTTTTGAAAAATATGTATGCAGGTCAGGAAACAACAGTTAGAATTGGACATGGAACAACAGACTGGTTCTCAATAGGGAAAGGAGTATGTCAAGGCTGTATATTGTCACCCTGCTTATTTAACTTCTATGCAGAGTACATCATGAGAAATGCTGGGCTGGATGAAACACAGGTTGGAATCAAGATTGACGGGAGAAATATCAATAACTTCAGATATGCAGATGACACCATCTTTTATGGCAGAAAGTGAAGAAGAACTAAAGAGCCTCTTGATGAAAGAGGAGAGTGAAAAAGTCAGCTTAAAGCTCAACAGTCAGAAAAGTAAGATCATGGCATCCAGTCCCAACACTTCAGGGCAAATAGATGGGAAAACAGTGGAAACAGTGACAGACTATATTTTTTGGCCTCCAAAATCACTGCAGATAGTGACTGCAGCCATGAAATGAAAAGACGCTTGCTCCTTGGAAGAAAAGTTATGACCAACCTAGACAGCATATTAAAAAGCAGAGACATTGCTTTGCCAACAAAGGTCCATCTAGTCAAAGCTATGGTTTTTCCAGTGATCATATATGGATGTGAGAGTTGGACTATAAAGAAAACTGAGCACCAAAGAAATGATGCTTTTGAACTGTGGTGTTGGAGAAGACTCTTGAGAGTTCCCTGGACTGCAAGGAGATCCAACAAGTCCATCCTAAAGGAAATCAATCCTGAATATTCATTGGAAGGACTGATGCTGAAGTTGAAACTCCAATACTTTGGGCACCTGATGTGAAGAACTGACTCATTTGAAAAGACCCTGATGCTGGGAAAGATTGAAGGCAAGAGGAGAAGGAGATGACAGAGGGATGGTTGGATGGCATCATGACCTCAAGGTACATGAGCTTGAGTAAACTGTGAGAGTTGGTGATGGACAGAGAGGCCTGGCAACTGAACTGACATGAACTGAGGCTCCTCTGTCCATGGGATTCTCCAGACAAGAATACTGAAGTAGGTTGCCATTTTTTGCTTTGGGGGATCTTCCTGACCCAGGGATTGAACCTGAGTCTCCTGTGTGTCCTGCACTGGCAGGTGGATTCTTGATCACTGAGCCACCGGGGAAGTCCCAGTAAAAAGGGTGAAGTAAAAGTCATTTAGTCATGTCTGACTCTTTGCGACCCCATGGACTATATAGTCTATGGAATTCTCCAGGCCAGAATTTTGGACTGGGTAGCCTTTGGAGTGGGTAGCCTTCTCCAGGGGATCTTTCCAACCCAGGGATGGAACACAAGTCTCCCACATTGCAGGCAGATTCTTTACCAGTTGAGCCACAAGAGAAGCCCAGTGTAAAGGGTAGCTCAGGGTAATTTTTTTTTATGCCAGATATAGGAAGAGTTGCTGGTAAGGAATATGGGAAGGAAAAGACCCCGATGCTGGGAAAGATTGAGGGCAGGAGGAGAAGGGGATGGCAGGGGATGAGATGGTTGGATGGCATCACTGACTCAATGGACATGGGTTTGGGTGTACTCTGGGAGTTGGTGATGGACAGGGAGGCCTGGCGTTCTGCGGTTCAGTCAGTTCAGTTCAGTTCAGTTGCTCAGTCGTTTCCGACTCTTTGTGACCTCATGAATTTCAGCACGCCAGGCCTCCCTGTCCATCACCAACTCCCAGAGTTCACTCAGACTCACGTCCATCTAGTCCATGATGCCATCCAGCCATCTCATCCTCTGTCGTCCCCTTATGCTCCTGCCCCCAATCCCTCCCAGCATCAAAGTCTTTTCCAATGAGTCAACTCTTCCCATGAGGTGGCCAAAGTACTGGAGTTTCAGCTTTAGCATCATTCCTTCCAAAGAAATCCCAGGGTTGATCTCCTTCAGAATGGACTGGTTGGATCTCCTTGCAGTCCAAGGGACTCTCAAGAGTCTTCTCCAACAACACAGTTCAAAAGCATTAATTCTTCAGCGCTCAGCTTTCTTAACAGTCCAACTCTCACATCCATACATGACTACTGGAATAACCATAGCCTTGACTAGACGGACCTTAGTCTGCAAAGTAATGTCTCTGCTTTTGAATATGCTATCTAGGTCGGTCATAACTTTTCTCCCAAGGAGTAAGTGTCTTTTAATTTCATGGCTGCAATCACCATCTGCAGTGATTTTGGAGCCCAACAAAATAAAATCTGACACTGTTTCCACTGTTTCTCCATCTATTTCCCATGGAGTGATGGGACCGGATGCCATGATCTTCGTTTTCTGAATGTTGAGCTTTAAGGCAACTTTTTCACTCTCTTTTACTTTCATCAAGAGGCTTTTTAGCTCCTCTTCACTTTCTGCCATAAGGGTGGTGTCATCTGCATATCTGAGGTTATTGATATTTCGCAAAGAGTCGGACACAACTGAGCAACTGAACTGAACTGAACTGAACTGAACTGAATATGGGAAAATAGGATGACGCTGGTAGGGCGCTGGTAAGGGTCTGGGAGCCTAGACTTGGTTTGTCCTTGCCTAAGTCAATGAACTTTTCCAAGCTTGAGCATGTAATGGAAGGTGCATGGATGAACACTGATGTAGGTAAGACACGTGGCCCAGACCTATCCAAACAGCGAGGACTCCTGTTTACAGAAGCTCCAAATCATTTCCTGAGAGTGAGGAAGTGCGGAAAGCTTGCTGGATAATCCCTTCATGGAGCGAAGCAGGTGGAAATGTGGGTGCTTGTCAGCATTCCTAGAATGGACCACCAACATCTGGCGGAGAATCCCTCACCCCTTCACCCCTCCCGCCTCGAGGTCTCCCGGGAGCCGCGGTTACTACGCGTCAGAGCGTCCATGGCAACCATCACCAGCCCGCTGGGTTTGCCTCCTCCCTCCAGCTCCCACCACCCGCCTCTCTCTCTCCACCGGCCAATCGGCTGCCTCGGGGTGCCCGCAGCGGCGGCCGTTGAGTGGTCCGTGTGCGCTGACGTCACAGGCGGGATAGGCGGGGCCAGGGCAGGCCGGTCCTCCGAGCCTCAGCGGGGTTGTAGGTAGTGGGGCTGCGACCCCTCCCACTGCAACCCCTCCCGCTCACCGCCCGCTTCCCTGCCCCTCGCCTGGCACCCCTGACAGGTGAGTGGTCCCGTGGGCTCCTGACTGCCGCTGGGACGACCCCTACAGCGCCCCTGCCCCGATTCGGACTCCAACGTCTGGCGTCCGAATTCGGGGTGAGGTCTTGGAAACCCTGGAATTCTCACCTCCCCGTCCATCTTCACTTCTCTCCTCCCACCCTTCCAAATAAAAGCTATACAAACCCATAGGCACCCTTACCCAGTCCCCCAAGCCTTCCTAATGCATATATCTGATGCTTTTCAAGGATTGAGAAGTTATTTCTAAATGCAGAACCAGGAAGGGGGCGTCAGAACCTCAGGCCCTAAGTATAATATCAGGTACCCAACCTTGGTCCTTCTTCTCCCGGATTCCTTACCCAGGTCTTCAGAATGCAGCCAAGAGGAGGGCTGGACAAGCAGTCACCTGGCCTGTCAAAGAGGTGCTGAAATTCATATCATGGCAGTTGCTCACTGTTCATGGCCTTTTCTATTTAGCTCTGGCTATGACGTGCTCACTTGTATTTTGACAGTTTACACCAAGTCCCTTTTTTCTCCCTGGATTCTTGTGTAGGTGTAGGTAAATAAACATTTTAGAAATGGGTAAAATTACTCATTTGGCTATTGTGAATAAAGCAAGCAAATTGTTTGACTTATAGGCCAAATGTTTTGATAAAATCTTTTTCTTTTTAAAAGAAAATATTTCACAAAATAAAGTGTTCAAGCATGCATGTATGCCTTGTTTAAAAAAATAAAACAAAAAACCAAACAGCTGTTACAGACAGGGAAGAGGCCGCATATGTGTCCCTTGGGAATTTCAGGTCCTTTTTCTCCTTCCCCACCTACCAGAATATAATGTTTATTTATACTCTGCATATTTTTATACTTTTACTCCTTAGATATTTATCCAGAAACCAATATATAGCATCCTTTTGAACAGTTTAATAATGATACCATTCTATGCATGCTCTAGGTCATTGCTTTTAACTGTTGTGTGATAACTCTGGCATGAATTTACCACAAATTACTCATGTGTACTCTTGTCGATGGACTTTCAGGCTTTTCCCTTTTAACAACTACTAGAAGCATATTCTTGTACATTCTAATTGTATACAAACTTGGGTTTTTGTATTTGTGTGTGTATATATAATATACATTGAATTTTGGTTTTTAGAGAATGTGCATTTTCCACTTTAGTAGATACTGCCCCATACGTAGTTTTTCAATATGTAGTGATTTATACTCTCACGAGCAATGAAGAGTTTCTTATCAAGCTTTTATTTTAGAAGAAAGAGTTATTAAACTTTTCCTGCATTCTTATTTAATATATGCATAGGGAGAAATTACTTAAACATTGAAATATGATATAATTTCTTCAAGTCTGGTCCTTATTAATGTGTTAAGGGCAGTGTTTTATTTCTGTTTCAGCTTGAAATTGTAATTAAATACATATGGCCAGAGGAACAGAGGTTTTGTGTGATTCTTTCAAGCCTGTGCTGGCCACTGATTTGAGACAAGGTGTGAAACAATTCATGGAAACTTTCTGTCCTTGTCATGCCTTCTGTAGACTATAATTTATAGGTTTTTATACATTAAAATATTTATGATCTTAAAGCCTTGCCTAAATGTGCTAATGTTTTTCTCCAACTTGAGGCCACTTTTTGGGTTTTAAATAGAGCTTTCCCGGATTTACAATCTCTGTGTGATTAATTATATTTTAGCATGTTAATATTTATAGAAGACTATTATAGCATTTTTCCAGTATGTAAATAACTATTGACCCCACCTTCAATGAATACAGTCAAATACTGTATTTGACTTTGTAACAGGTCTTATTTCTTAAAATGCCTTTTGGTCATGACTAAAAGCAAAAAATAAAAAACAATTGCATGATTTAGGGGACGAATTTTTCCACAGCTATTTTCAGTCATCTTCCCAAAGAATTTGTTTAGTTTGCTTGCAAATATGAGATATTTATAGCATCAGTTAATGATCTTAGTATGTGCTGCTCATGGCCTCTTGGGAAGAGGGTGAGTTAGAATTTAGAAAATAATTTAAATATTGTGAAAGGCATATCACCCAAGTAAGTGATGGGCTTTTAAAAACTGATATTATTCCTTAAAACTTGGTTAAAATTTATCATTGGACCCATCTGGGCCTGAAGTTTTTTTTGAAGAAAGATTTTAAGTTACATATTCAATTTCTTTAATTCCTATACAGCTATTCAGGTTACCTTTTTCTTCCAGTTAATTTTGGTTAGTTGTGTTTTTAAAGAATTGTGCCTGTTTCCTCTCTGTTGTCAAATTCCTTGGCATAGGTTGTTAGTAATAGCACCTTATTAACTTCTAATGTTTGCAAGGTCTTTCGTAGTATTCCCTCTTTCATTTCTGGTAGTACTTTGTCTTCTCCTTTTTAAAATCTGGATCAGTCTTGCAAGAGGTTTATCAATTTTACTGTTAAGATTTCATTGCTTTCCAATAATTTGTTCATTTTCTATTTCATTGACTTTTTATTACTTCTACTTTGGGTTTACTTTGCTTTCTTTTTTTTTGCTAGCCATTACAATGAAAGTGTAGATCATTGATTTTAGCTCATTATTTTCTAGTATAAGCGTTTAAAGCTAAAAGCCTCACTCAAAATACACTTAGCTGCATTTCATAAATTGGATATGGTCTGTTTTTTATTCTCATTCAGTTCAAAATATTTTCTAATTTCCTGTGTGATTTCTTCATTGACCCAAAGGGTATTTAGAAGTGTGTTGTTTAGTTCCCTACTTTCTGAAGATTTTCCAAATACCTTTCTACTATTGATTTCTAGTTCAACTCTGATATGGTCAGAGAGAACATATCCTGTAGAGCTTTAATTACACTGTTGATACTTATTAGAAATTAAAATTGAGAAATTAAAAATACTAACTCTTTAAAAAATAACGACGAAAGTCTCTTAGTAGCATAAATAACACTTTCCATGGAAAAACCATGTTTTCTGAAACAAATTGAGTGAGAAGAGTGGTGTTGTTTTACATTTTTGGTAAAGTTCTAAAATTTCTCTTATCTGGCGCTCGTATCTATTTCTGTATTGTCTGTCGTGATAGCACATATAATGTCACCTCTGGAAACTTCTAGTGTACGTTTGTGAGAACAAGAATGAAAAAGGCAAATTGCATCTGGGTGTTTTCTATAAAAATAATTTTGACCTTGTCACCCCAGAGGAGGTCTGAGGCAAGCCTATGGTTTCCTGGATCATGTTTTGAGAACTGCTGCTCTAAAGTTTACAGTATGCATTTTTGACTTATTGCAGTATACGTTTAAATAACATTATTCCATTTAATCATAAGACCTTACAGTAGTACTTTTCCATTTCAGCTCTCCCATCATTTGTGCTATTGTTATCATACAACTTTTGTTTTTTAATACTAAACTTCACAGTACATTTTTTATTATTTTTACTTTAAACAACCATCTTCTAAAGAAATTTAAAAGTTAGAAAAGGGTTTTTTTTTTTTTTTTCTATTAGCACACATACTTAACATTTCTGACGCTTCATTCCTTTGGGCAGATTCAAGTTTCCATCTGGTATAATCTCCTTTTGCCTGAAGAATTTCCTTTACCAATTCTCTTACTGCAGTTCTGCTGCTGCTGAATTTTCTTGGCTTTTGCTATTTTATTAAGAAAAACTTTTATTTTCAACTTCATCTTTGAAGGATACTTTCACTGGAATAGAATTCTAGGATTACAGTTTCTTCCAGTCCTTTAAAGAGGTTGTTTGATGGTCTTCTGGCTTGCAGAGCTTCTGAGAAGAATTCTTCACTTATTTTTTTTCTTGCCTACCTAACGTGTTTTTTCCTCTGATTTAAAATTTTTCTCTTTCTTGTGGACTTTCAGTACTTTTATTAAGATGAGCCTTGAGGAGGTGATCGTAGTGGTGGTGTGTGTGCACACACACACAGGCTTGTACTTATCCTCTTGGAGTGTGTGGAGCTCCTTAGACCTAGGGGTTCAGAGTTTTCACCAAATTTGGGAAATTTGCTGCGATTATTTCTTCAGATATTTTGCCTCCTCTCCTCCTAATATGACATTCTGAGTACATGATGTTAGGCCACTTGATATTATACTGTAGTTTACTGAGCCCCTTTTCATTTTTTTTAGTTAATTAAAAAACTCCGTGATTTGATTTGGTTAGATTTAAGCTCACTAATCTTTGCTTCTCTGGTGTCTATTCTTCAATTAACCCAATCCAGTGAAATTGTAAAAATATATATTGTATGTTTCATCCTTAAAGTTTCTTTTTTAAAAATTTTATTTACTTTAATTGGATGCTAATTACTTTACAGTATTGTAGTGGTTTTTGTCATACATTGACATGAATCAACCACAGGTGGACATGTGTTCCCCATCCTGAACACCCCCCCCCCCACCTCCCTCCCCATCCCATCCCTCTGGGTCATCCCAGTGCACCAGCCCTGAGCACCCTGTCTCACGCGTCAAACCTGGACTGGTGGTCTGTTTCACATTATCCTTAAAGTTTCATTTGGTTCTGTTTTAAGTCTTCCATATCTCTGTTACGTTCTCGTCTTTCTTTAAAAACTCGTACATAGTTTTCTATCTCCATCACATCTCCTCCATTCTCATGCCTGCTTCTGTTGACTGATTTTTCTCCTATTTATGGGTCACATTTTTCTGCTTCTTGGCATGTCTGGATGTTTTTGATTGGGTGCTGGACATTGTGATATTATATGTTTCAGCATCTTGTTGTTGTCAGGCACTTTACTTGTGGGTTAGCTTCAGTTCTTTGAGGACTGTATTCAAGCTTTGCTAGAGTCTTTAGTACCTTCATTCTAGAGCTAGGTCAGTCCCATTCTAATGTGTGACCTCTCTGGGGTCTCCACCGAATGCTCCAGGTGATTACTAATAGGTCTCTACTCCAGCTGGTCTGGGTTCAAAATGTCTCTGTGCTTTCTCTGGCTCTAGGAATTGTTCAGCTAACAACACTGCCATCGTTCTTTGCTAAGGTCTGTGGAATGTCTCTTGATGTCTGTACAGTCTATTACTCAACAAAGACTCAAGTGGACCCTACATAGATTTATGGAGCTCTGTTTCTGCATAAATCATTTTATTCCAGAATCCTGCATCACAACTTCCAGCTGTCTCAGACTTTTCCAAATTCTGACCTCTTCCTAAACTCACAAATTGAGGTCAGAACTTCCAGGCTGTGTTTGGTTTTCATCTGTTTTCCCCGTGGTCTGGAAATTGCCTCCAGGTGATCAGAGGGCTCACCGTATTTGTTTCTCTTCTCTCGGGGATTGGAGTCCTATGCTGCCTGAAAACAGTTGCTGCATATATTTTGTCTGGTTTTTTAGTTGGAAGAGGCTAAGTCTACTTTTTATTGCTCTATCCTGGTTGAAGGCAGAAATCTATTTTGAGTTAAGTATTTTAGGGGCCATGACATTCTTAATTTTCATGGCCAGTGTGGGGAAAAAAATTACCATGCTGTTGTCTTGCAACAACATTGGGTTAGCAGACTTCAGATATGTACACACCACCACACTGAAACTATTGGCAAGGTATGTGGATTCATGTATGATATTAATGCACGGAAATGGGGAAAGATCTTTTTAACTTTATTTTTTTGCATTTTAAAATTGAGATTCACATACCATAAAATTGATTCTTTTAAAGTGTACAATTTCATGGGTTTTATTAGTATATTCATAAGATTATATAGCTGTTGCAACTATCTAATTCCTGAACATTTTTATCACCTTCCAAAAAACCTGTATCTGTTTAACGGTCACTCCCTATTCGAATCTCTCTTCCCAGTCCCCTGGCAAAAACTAACCTATACTTTCTGTTTCAATAGGTTTGTCTATTCTGGGCATTTGATATAAATGGAATCATACAGTATGTGGTGTTTGTTTGTTTGTTTGTGTCTGGCTTCTTACAATAAGCATAATGTTTTAAAGGTTCATGCATGTCATTGCATGGATCATACTTTATTCCTTTTTAAGACTGAGTAATCCTCTTTTCGGAGAAGGCAATGGCACCCCACTCCAGTATTCTTGCCTGGAAAATCCCATGGATGGAGGAGCCTGGTGGGCTGCAGTCCATGGGGTCGCTAAGAGTCCGACACGACTGAGCAACTTCACTTTTACTTTTCACTTTCATGCATTGGAGAAGGAAATGGCAACTCACTTCAGTATTCTTGCCTGGAGAATCCCAGGGACGGGGAGCCTGGCGGGCTGCCGTCTGTGGGGTCGCATAGAGTCAGACACAACTGAAGCGACTTAGCAGCAGCAGCAGCAGCAAATGACTTATAGGGTTTCCCAGGTGGTAGAGTGGTAAAGAATCCACCTGTCAATGTGGGAGACACAAGAGTCATGGGTTTGAGCCCTGGAGTCAGGAATTCCCTGGAATAGGAAATAGCAACCCACACCAGTATTCTTGCCTGGAAAATTCCATGGGCAGAGGAGCCTGTCAGGCCACAGTTCATGGGGTCACAAAAAGTCAGACAGGACTGAGCAACTGAGCACAGTCATGACTGATAAAATGGCCTACTGGAGTTAGAATATAGAATACTGGAGTATGGGATAGAGAATATTGTCTCTCATGTGATACTTACTGCCATATGTGAGGAGCTCTATATCTGGGAACTTTTTAAACAACTGAGTTTATACTTCAGATTCCAGGTTTTAAATTATATCCCATCTCTAATTTAAAAATATTACTGGATGCTTTTATAAGCCACATTGATTTTCTTGATTCATAGGTCTTCTCTGGCTTGTGAACCTCAGCCTTTTACATATCACCCTTTGGAGTGGATGACTCATGGTTCAATATTTGACAAACATGGATTGGAATGCCTTAAGATGCAACATCATAGGTGTTGACTAAATACATATAGTAATTCTACACCTGGAATTCCATGGTTGAAGAACCAAGTGTGACATTAACTTTCAGATTCATTGTTGTCAGTAATTTAAAAAAGCCAATCAAGAGTCGTCTAGTCTTGCTTGAAGCTTCTGGCTCAAAGAAAACTGACCAATTTATTTCTATATGGGACTGGAGAAAGAGGTTGAAACTAAAGGTAGCCATGAGGACCCTACGGTCTCAAGTTACTTTGAATTTGCTTTTTCAAAAAGCAGTGGGTTTCAGAGATTCACAATGGAAAGTGGTTGTTAAGGCTTTTGTTTTTTCTGTTGTAACCTAAGCTTGGCCAGTATAAGGCATTTGGGGGCTGAGGGAGGGGAGAAGTAGGAAATAGTCGGGGAGCTAGTGTTGTGGGGGACACCACCTGTGGCGGCAGGCAGCTGTTTCATCACATGTGGTCTCAGTGGATTTTGATTTAGCTACAGTTCGACAAATAGATCATTTTGTGGTTTGGGTACCAATGGTGTCAAAACAGCTATTTAAAGAATTGTTGAACTTGTTTTTGTTTTGTTTGTCTGGGTTTTTTTTTTTTTTTTTGAGCAGACTACAAAATCGGATCTGATATTATTTTTTATTTTCAGTAAATGAGTCCATAGACGTTAACCCCCGAGTAGAATAACATTTAGATGCTGAAATGTATGTCATAATCTATGGCATCCTTGGCTTTGTGGACTGACAGTGACCTCAAATTCTAGACAACAGACTACTTTTCAGCTGGTAAAAAGGTTGTGCTAAGTCGCTTCAGTTGTGTCCTACTCTTTGCGACCCTATGGACTGTAGCCCTCCAGGTTCCTCTGACCGTGGGATCCTCCAGGCAAGAATACTGGAGTGCACTGCCATGCCCTCCTCCAGGGGATCTTTTCAATCTAAGGATTGAACCTGTGTCTCTTACATCTCCTGCATTGGCAGATGGGTTCTTTACCACTGGTACCCCCTGGGAAGCCCCCCAAAAGGATGAAGTGCATCTATATGTTTTAATAAGGAGAGAGATCCAAAATACGTTTATTTTTTTAAATGCATGTTATTGGAATGATACATATAACGATTACGATAATTCAGTTTTTGTATTAAAAAGCCCTATGCGTATGTATGTTAGGGAAATGTATATAGATTTTAAAATAGTCTATGTGTTAGTATAAGAAAAGAAATCTGGAAAGATAAAACTATTAATGAACTATTCAAAATGTATACTTCTGAGGAGTAGTTTTTTGATGGGAAAGAATGGATATTCATCTTTTACTTTGTTTATTCCTCTACACTAGTAATTTTTAAAGTTAACATTTATTGAGCATTTACTTTGTGCCCGGAACTGTGCTAAGTATTCCAAACACTCAGCCTCGTCCTCCTCAATCCTCATAGCCCTGCAGGGGCTGAGTTACATGTCTGTGTATGTTGGCGGTGGTGAGTTGCCAGGAAAAGGGTATCAGGGTACTTCCTTGAACTGTGTTTGCATACTTGCCATTGCTACTCTGATTGCATGTTTATTTAGAAAGCTCGATGGGGCCTGGGGCAGGGGAATACTAAGTAACCCCTTGCTGCTAATATTGCTTGTAGCAATCCAAAGTAGTGATTGCTATTATATTTTCAGTTTAGAGATGAGGCACTGAGAGGTTAAATCATTTGTACAACGTGTCACAGCTAGTAAAGAGCTCAGCCAAGATTTGAACCCAACCTGTTAAAAAGCATGGTTCAGGCTCTTGATTTGAACTTGTTACAAGACAATGTTACTTCTCATAATTAAAACAAATATTTCAAAAACTCAAATGGCCAGTCTACAAAAAATGTGATTTGAATGCAGTCTATAGATACAGAGATCAAAAAAAATTGGGGTATGTTATCACTAGTGAAGGTGGACATCAAATTAAAAGGAATATCTAATGCATTATCACTGCTACATATATTAAGCCAGATGTGACCTTTTATGTGTAAGTTTTTGCCTAAGTTAGTTTATGTGACTATCTATTTTTGCCTCCCCCTGACCTCTTTTAAACAGGAGAGATTTACAAATAGTGTTTGAGCATCATGGAGCTTCTAGGTTCTACCTTAACGGCAACTTATGCCCACCCTAGACCAACACCAGCCAACTTCCTACCAGCCGTCAGTACCATGGCTTCAAGCTACAGGGATCGCTTCCCCCACTACAATTTGACCCATAGCCTGAGCCTGCCTTGGAGACCAAGCACATACTACAAAGCAGTCTCCAACTGGCCAACCTTGGACCCGTACTGCACCAGATCTCAGAGGGTGTCCGAGAGCACCATGCTACCTTTTGTTTCCAACAGAACCACCCTCTTCACCAGGTATACGCCTGACGATTGGTACAGGTCCAACCTAACCAACTTTCAAGAGTCCAACACTTCCCGACACAATTCAGAGAGGCTAAGGGTGGACACATCTCGCTTGATTCAAGACAAATACCAGCAAACAAGAAAAACCCAGGCAGACTCCACCCAGAATTTGGGAGAACGAGTCAACGACATAGGGTTTTGGAAATCTGAAATCATTCATGAGTTGGATGCAATGATTGGAGAGACAAATGAACTAACTGACATTAAGAAAAGATTGGAGAGGGCTTTGATGGAGACAGAAGCCCCTCTTCAGGTAAATATAAGACTTTATTAACAGGATTATAACCCAGTCATTGAATTGTCAAGGTCATTTATCTATTGCAGTATATTCCACTTAACCTGTAGGTGCCAAGCCCCTATCAATATATCTGTAACAGGTTTCATTGATGATAAAACCACTGCTATTTTTCACACATTTTTCAGAACAGCCATTTAAGTAGAAAGAATTTGGGAATTCTCTGGTGGTCCAGTAGTTAGGACTCTGTGTTTTCACTGCTGAGGTCACTGGTAAAATCCATGGTTGGAGAACAAAGATCTCCTGCAGGCCCAGTGGCACAGCCAAAAAAAAAAAAAAAAAGAAAATTCTGCACACAGGCTAATTAAAGCAACATTCTTCAGTTCAGTCACTCAGTTGTGTCCAGCTCTTTGTGACCGCGTGGACTGCAGCATGCTAGGCTTCCCTGTCCATCACCAACTCCCGGAGCTTGTTCAAACACAAGTCCACTGAGTCGGTGATGCCATCCAACCATCTCATCCTCTGTCATCCTCTTCTCCCCGCTTCAATCTTTCCAGCATCAGGGTCTTTTCCAATGAGTCAGTTCTTCGCAACAGGTGGCCAAAGTATTGGAGTTTCAGCTTCAGCATCAGTCCTTCCAATGAATATTCAAGACTGATTTCCTTTAAGATTGACTGGTTTGATCTCCTTGCCATCCAAGGGACTCTCAAGAGTCTTCTCCAACACCAACCACAGTTTCAAAGCATCAATTCTTTGGTGCTCAGCTTTGTTTATAGTCCAACTCTCACATCCATACATGACTGTATCTCACATCCATCCATACATACGTGTAGTCCAGCTCTCCCACCATTCATGGTGGAGAGTTCTGACAGAACGTGGTCCACTGGAGAAGGGAATGGCAAACCACTTCAGTATTCTTGCCGTGAGAACCCCGTGAACAGTATGAAAAAGCGACATTCTTAGGACACACAGTATTTTATGGTGAAAATGCCATTTTCCCATCTCTTAAATAGGCTGCTTGGTCATTGCTGTCCCTGGTCTAACGTAAACGTTGTTTGAAAGGAAAAAGATAAGCTGTTCTTTTATTCTATGTCATGAAACTCCTTCTGTGTGCATGTGGTGGTTCCACTTTGGGGCACAGTGAAATGATCAAATGAGATGACCTTAAGGAGATGGAATGAGTTTGATTAAATAGAGAAATGGGATGAAGGTTGAGCCAGTTGTGGTCTTGGAGGCAGCCTTTCATCTGGCTACTGGCCTCTGATTAGGCTTCTGAGTGGAGATCCAGTTGCCACTAACTCTCTGAGTGTATGTTGCTCCCCTCCCCCCCTCCCCCCAACCCCCTGCCGCTTACCCTGACCCCATTCTATCCACTACCATTGACAGAAAACATTCTGTCTTTGAAGATGTGCAAATGGCAAATTATTTGAGAAGTTGTATGTGTGTGGCTAACACCATTTTACTCCATGTTTGTGTAACTCATTTTCCAAGTGATAAGCATTTCCAGTAGGTCTTATTTTATGGCATCTGCAGTAGAAGAGATTAGAGTGTTGAGGAGCTGGAAGTCTAGTGGGTTGGAGCGTTTGCTGGAGACCTGCCCCCCACACTGTAACTTCTCATTGTGCCTCCTCCCCACTGAACACAAGTGCACACAAATACACAGAACCACAGAAACGCTGAGAAAGGTCTATAGGACACTAACGAGATTGTTTTAAATGAACTTATCCTGAGTTGTTTTTTGGGGATCAGAAGTCCTTCCGTACTTTCTCTGAGCTCTGGATCATTTTGAGGATTTCTGGTCTGTTTTACATCCCTCGCCACTCCCACTTTAATGAACCCTTAAAATGGTAGCCACTTTTACTTAATTCCAGAGGAGATTAAATTTCTTCCCTTACCATTCCTTTCGGTGATGACTGATTCCCATAAGATGGGTATAATTTAAATTTCTTTTCTGCAGTTTTTTTGGTCCAGAAATCTTGTGTGTTTAAACATTTACAACTAGCACAGTAGCAGAAGACCCTAATTAAAATGAGAATTAGTCACATGACAGATACATCTCAAAAGAGGATATACTGATGGTCCACTGTATGTAAGAAAAAATATTAAAACTCAATGATAAACATGCAAGCTGAAACAAATGCAAGCTAAGGCATGAAGTAAACTTCTTAGGCTCATTCAAATTTGCAAAAATGAAAACTGATAATGTATAGGGTCAACAAAAATGCAGAAGACAGATACTCTGTATATTGTTAGTAGACTACGGATGAGTAGAAACTTGCTGGAAAGCAATTTTGTACTACACATTGAAATAAGAGTTTCCTTCAACCCATTAATTAATCTTCTAGTAAGTATACATTGTGCTATTAAAAAATTAGAGATTCACTCCAAGATTTTGTTCAATGATATTATATCCAGACTGAGCGACTTCACTTTCACTTTTCTCTTTCATCCATTGGAGAAGGAAATGGCAACCCACTCCAGTGTTCTTGCCTGGAGAATCCCAGGGACAGGGGAGCCTGGTGGGCTGCTGTCTATGGGGTCGCACAGAGTTGGGCATGACTGAAGTGACTTAGCATGGTGTACATACTATTATGTTTTATGCTTTAAAAAATTTTAACACTATACAGTCATCCCACATCATGAAATACTCTTTGAAAAACAGTATTTTAACACATAATGTTCTTTCATACATAATTTAGTTGTTGGCTACCTAAGCTATTTTCTATTGAAGTCATTAACATACTTTGTCTCAAAGACTATTTCAGGTATACTATTTAATATCAATCCTAGCATGTAAAATTATGAGGGCATTATAACTGCTGTTTTGTTAAAAACAAACACAATGGTGATAAGAGTATGAATAAAATTTTCAACTTCTCTCTCGTTTTAAATTTAATGATTAAGGATTTGTATTATTTTTATAATTAGGAAAGCAATAATTGGTACTTAATAATCACCTGGATTTTTGGCTACACAAATGTTTTGGTGTCTTTAAATAATCACTTGTTTATTCCTCTCACTTCTCAGTAGAAAATATTTAGAAATAATATCTTGAAGACTATGATTTGGGTTATAGTGAACTATAAGTAGAAGGAACTATTCTCTAGAAGGAATTAATGCCAAATAATTTTCTCACATGATCTGTGGGGATTAAGTAGGACACCATCTGCTTCATTTTGTCAACTTTCCAAATCAGTAATTTTTCAAACTCTTTACCTTTTCACTAGCAGTAGGGATTCATTTAGTTGTCACAGGGAGTTTCTTGTTTGGTTTCCAACAAAATGGCTTGAGAAGTTGGTATTGGGAGTCTTTATTGACTTGTCAGTAAAGGTTATTAGAGGTGCTAGTCACTGATTTTAGTCCGTTTGTATTAGTGTTTCCCATCATTTCTGTGTCTGTAGGTAGCCCGAGAATGTCTGTTTCATCGAGAGAAGAGAATGGGAATTGATCTAGTTCACGATGAAGTGGAAAAAGAGCTGCTGACGGTAAATATGGGGCAAATCCTTCAATAACCAGAAACTTAGCTGCAAATGTGCATTTACCATTTAATGTATAGAAACAGAAATGATGTTATATAAAGACACATAAGTAGGGAGTTGTAGTATCAGATATTTATAGCATTTAGAAAAAAATACATTTAATTATTTTTTATTGAAATGTAGTTGATTTACAATGGGCTTCCCTGATAACTCAGTTGGTGAAGAATCCACCTGCAATGCACAGGACCCTGGTTAGACTCCTGGGTTGAGAAGATCCCCTGGAGAAGGGATAGGCTACCCATTCCAGTATTCTTATGCTTCCCTTGTGGCTCAGCTGGTAAAGAATCTGCCTGCAATGCAGGAGACCTGGGTTCAGTCTCTGGGTTGGGAAGATGCCCTGGAGGAGGGGAAGGCTACCCACTCCAGTATTTCTGGCCTGGAGAATTCCATGGACTATATAGTCCATGGGGTTGCAAAGAGTCGGATACGACTAAGCAACTTTCACTTTGTTAGCTTCTGGTATACAGCAGAGTGATTCATATTTGAGTGTGTGTGTGTGTGTGTGTGTGTGTGTATAAAATATACACATGTATATATTCATTTTCATATTCTTTTCTATTGTGTTTTTTTTATAAGATATTGAATATAGTTCCCTGTGCTATATAGTAGGAGTGTGTTATTTTTTTATAAAGATATATTTTGGGGAGGTTATAAAAGTAATAGATATTTCCTGAGGGAATTTGAAAAATGCAATACATATAAACATAGATAAAGAAGATAAAAAAGAAAAGATAATCACTCAAAGTTCAGTTAGGAATGACTATTCATTTTAGAGTGTTTTGGTTTTTTTCTTAATCACGCATAGATAGATGACATCCAATCTGAAGACAAACATATCTTCAAGATTAGAATTATACTATATCTATGAATTTGAACAGTGCTTTTTTTGGTGGGATACACGCTCAATGGTGTTTATTCTTAAATGTAGATTTGGAAAGGCAGTGCTACTTTTTAAGACAATGTTTTAGAGCATTTTTAGGTTCACAGCCAAATAGAAGGAAAGGTACAGAGATTTCCAAGTGGCCCTTGCCCTCATACAGGCACGGTATTAATAACTGTATGTATTTCTGATTATTTCCTTAGAATACATTTTTGAAAATCTAATTGATTTATCAAAGGGTACATGCATTTGTAGAGCTTTTGACATGCAGCGAAATTGCCATCCAGAAGCTTATAGTTATATCTGATGTATGGTGCTGGTCCTCCCGTTAGGCTCTCTTCCACCTTCCACCAACTAAAGATGATTTTGTTCTCCATTCTCTGACCTTACCTCCTAGGCTCTCTCTTACAAGGTCTGTGCCATTCCTGAAAGGTTTCAGCTCTTATGTACCTGGTACTCTTCCCCGTTTCTGTTTTTCATCTTGTATACTCTATTAAGCATTCATTCTGCATTCCCAAGTGCCAAACACATGTCCGTGGATAACTCATTTTTTCGTTCCCATTCATAAAGCCTGAAAATGAACTGTTCTTGGACCCTGATGCCTTCTGCCTTCCCTTCCTATTGAGGGGCCTGTTACTGGTTCTGTGACTGTGTCCCAGGAGGATTCTGCTCTGAGACAGTTTTGAACAGAACCTTGATGCCCGCATGGAAAGAATGTCTGGCTGGGTTCTCACCGCCAGTAGCAAGACATGCCTTCCCTATCTAGGATTTCCGCCTCTAAATAGGTTGGGGGCCTACAGCCTCCTCACAACTAACCAGGTGATGGGTCAACTTCAAGTGATGGAGGAGCAAATACTGAGAATGCAGATCTCTAAGGAAACAGCTTCTGCACCCCAAACTCAAGGATACGTGAGAATTTGAGAGTATCATCATTACAAAACACTGTATATAGAAACCGTGGTGGTCCAGTGGTTAGGACTCCATACTTCCACTGCAGGGGGCATGGGTTTGATTCCTGATTGGGGAACTAAGATTCCATAAAACAGAACCCCCAACAACAAAAATAAAACCCAAAACAAAACCAACCCCACAAAGAAATGGAATGTCCTCTCCTATAGGTGACATTTGCCATCATCCAGAGTCCAGATACAATTGGACTTACAGTTTGATTTTTAAAGTTTGATTTTAGTAACCTCTGTTTAGTAACCTCTTCTGTCTGTGTTAGATGACCTACTTTCCCCAAACTTAAAAAGGCTCAGTTAACGTGGATACACAGAGTGACATTCCGCTAGAAGCAGGGTCTGGGTTTAACAGTGAGGTCCCAGAAATGACTGTATGTCCACAGTTCAGGGTGTAGCCGAGTCAGCATACGGCCACATGTGGGGTCAGCATTCAGGGTTCTTGTGACCTGGCCGATGTCCCTCAGCTGAGAATAGGGCGGAGCCCACATTGTGCGTGAGGATCAAGTTCTAAATCATGCTCTATGACCCATGTCATGTTGTAAGGTCCACGCCTTATTGAGAACTTTTCACCTGCAAGGCATGTAATTATCTACCCTGCAGCCTAGAGAGGTAAGTGTTATCTCCCTTAGTTTATAACTTGCCTTTGGTCCCAGCATCTGCAAACCAGCCTTGGAGCTGGGCTAACTGATGCCAAAGTGTCTTTCACCACTATCCCACCCAAGACCCAGGAGTGTGAGGCTTGAGGTGAGGGGAAGCCAAAGGCTGTGAAGTCTCTGTTCTATCCCCCAACCCCTCTCCCCATCCCAAGACTATATAGCTCCCAAGAGGAGAACCGTAACGAGATGCCTCGCAAAGGTTTCACTTGCTCAAAGTAGGATTTGTTTGAGATTCTTCAAATGCCTGGATGCATCTTCTTGTTCTCTTTCCATCTTAAGCCACAACATATTCACTCTGATCACTGAGACTCTGAGAAATGCAGAGCAGTCACTGTGACCCTTTTATTCATGGGGTTTATTGTTCCTCCCCAAGTTCAGGATCCAGAGGGAGTGGGCCCACTTGCCAGGCTCCTAGTACGCTGTTCTTGGGTTTCCTGCCATGATCTCTGTTTGCTTCCCTGGGTGTCGGGCGGTAGCTATTGATCTGGTAGCTATTACATTTGGGCTCTTCTCATACTTCTGCCCTCTGTCTGTGTCCACCATCTTCTGTAAACGTTCTTTTCATGGGCAGTTGAGGGGATAAGGCATTTGACCTGCATTTGCTTCCATTGGGAGCATTTCCTGGAGGCCCATGTATGAGTATGGATTAGTAGGTGTTAGCATTGGGGAACAGGTTCCAAAAGTCTTTGGTTTCAGGCATTCCCTATCCCCACGAAGCCTTCTACCTTCAACCATGACGTTCATCATATGACATTATTTAAATTCAGATGTGAAAAATACTGCTGAAGGATCTCATAGCAAGTGTCTCATTAAATGTAGTTTTTTTCCACTTGAAGTTCCAGGAATTCCCTCTGTGTGCATTGTGTACACATAGCATAAAAGCTCACTGAGATTTGGGGTTTTAAGTGGTGTTTTCTAAGCAGTATTCCATGGATCTTTGTCAACACCTCTGTGAACTAGCTATACACACACACACCAAGCCAGAGAGAAAGACGAAGCCTGAATAGTACTAAAAATCAAAGACACGCACAACCTACGATGAGAACACGTGAGAAAGCCTTGCTGCCTGTAAGAGTGGGGGAACTTGGTCACATGTTGTGGGAATTTAGCTTTTCATTTACTCCAATCATTCAGAGTATCAGAGGATCAGGCAGGAGGCTTATCACTGAAATAAGCTCTAGGCATAATATTTTTATGTTCACCAATTAAGCAATGAAAGAATAAGAGGATTATATGGTTGAGTAATAATTAACATTGAAGAGAAGAGGACTTTAAAATCAAATTAATGAAAGCAGAAACCCAAAGGGGGAACTTTTAAGAGTTTAACACCATAGAAATCATAAATGTCTGTATCAAAAACACCACACGCAAAATACAAAGGCAAGAACCAAACTGGTAAAAAAATATTTTATGACACATATGTTATACTTATGACACATAATGGGAAAAGATTGAATTCTAAATATAAGAATATTTATAAATAAGAAAAACATAACAGAAAAGGTGTACAAGCACATGAACAGGTGGTTCACAAAAGAAGAAAGTCAAATCACGAACAAATACGTAGTTATAATATTAAAATGCAAATCTGGACAAGTGTGCTTTTATGTGGGGGCTTGCATGTCGGCAAAGATTGAGAGCAATCATAGTTTACCCTGGGTGTGCGAGGTGAGGAAATTCACCTTCATTCATTGTTAGATTAATAACTGGGGATAACTTTTTCGAAGGGCAGCTTGGCTGCACTTGTCAAAACCTTGAAAAAAGGCATCCCCATTAGTGGTGTCTAAATATTTTTGAGGTTGTTTATCACAGTATTGTTTTATGTCACAGGAGAGTGTTCAGGAGTTCATTGTTCAATAGGATGGTGTGATCATTTTTCACTTGAAAAAGTGGCAACAGTGCTTATGTGCACTTCTTAAATGTCTTCTTGAAAAAAAAAATGTCTTCTTGGTGCTATTTAGGGTTCTGATATGTGAATATGAAATTCAAAGGGAAGTAAATATTGAAACAATCTCTGCTACAACATATGTCAACAGTGTATACATTCTAGCAGCATCAAAGTACCATGTGTGTGGCCAAGCAGATGGTGTGGATAGTGCAGCTTTTTATACCAGTATAGGAGCTGGGCTGAGGGCAAGAGGCTGGATGAGGGGAGGGCTGGCCTCCCAGGGTGGAGGTTGGGCTCTGTCTGGAACATAAAACTGGGTTATTTGAAAGTCACATGCACTTTCAGAGAGAACTGCCTTTTAGGCTATCCTTTTCCCTCCCAGATTTGCTTTTCTTGGAAGAGTACTTAGTACAGAAGAAGCCATGCATTCAGTTCAACCTGTGCATCACCAGAATTTGATTAATTGATCCATTGATTTAATTAAAGACCAGCAATAAAAGATAAAACTCCTAAAATTTTACCCATGTCCCAACTTGTTCCATAATATAATTTCCCTATAACCCTGTAAAGGATGAATTTCAGTCTACTATTGAGACAGAAATGTCATAGGGGCATATAGGTAAATAAGGGGGTATCAAATTATTTTCTTATTTTATGTCACAATTCTCCCAGTAACAGGGTTTTCCTCATTGCTGTTTTGTTACATTGTTGACTTTGAACATTATGTTCAATAATCAAAACATTAATGTTCCTTTTCTTTCAATTGAGTAGGAAGTTGATATTATTCTGTGTTGTCAAGAAAGGATGAAGCTGTATTTGGACAAGGCCATTGCCCAACTGGCGTAAGAACTTTAACTTCTCTATACAACTAAAAATCTATCATGAAGCTATATTTCCATGCCTCCCAATCAGGTTTCTCTTAACTTCTTATGTAAGGATTTCTTATACATGGACACACATCCATATGCACATATATGTTTTTATTTAGAGGTTAAGATGAATACTTGGGATATTTACTTTACATTTTTATTTTAAGAAATATTTTTTTGCAGTGGTTTAGAAAGGATTTTTGTCCTAAATTGAGGTATGACCAAGGTTTCTTTTAACTCAAAAGACTTTATTTTTTGATAAGAGATTGACTTGTACATGTTCAGATCAACAGCTGGAAAAGTGATGAATTGTGACACTTTTATATTTACCCCTGGAGAAGGCACTGGATACCCACTCGAGTATTCTTGCCTGGAGAATTCCATGGATGGAGGAGCCTGGCAGGCTATAGTCCATGGGGTCACACAGAGTCAGACACGACTGAGAACTATGTTCACTTTCACTTTTATATTTACTCTGCTCCTCCTAAAAACTCAGCCTTCTGTGGTCTCCTGGCAACCCTGGTAGATGGTCCTTGGTGCTGTGATGACATCTCTGCATTCACTACATCCGTGGCATTGCAATCATTCACCCATCCTCCTTTCTCACCAAATACAAATTATTCTTCTCTTGGCAATAGTAGGTAGTTCAGTTCAGTTCAGTCGCTCAGTCGGGTCCAACTCTTTGCAACTGCATGGACTGTAGCCCACCAGGCTCCTCTGTCTGACTCTATAGTAGATACTAGGGTACTTAATATTTATAGTGGAGGTTGAGGGCAAAGAATAGTCAAAGGAGGGTTCAAAGCCATGATAACAACTGTCAGCATAGAAAAAGTACTGGCTGAAAGGACTAGAAAGATCAACATGCATTTGGTGATGGCCAGGGAAAGAAGTAGTGTGGAGTATGTCACACAAAGGGAACGATCCTTCTGCCTGTACTGATGTTGTCAGCAGTGATGTGTGATGTAGCCAAGGGAACAGGTGCTCTGAAAGTGGTGGTTTTTCTCAGTCTGCTGACCTTCAGGATGGATGCTGTGAAGGTCAGTCAGGTTCAGATGGCTAAGGTGTCTCTCAAGCTGTGATTGAAAGGGCTTTTTAAATTCAGAAATAGCTAAGGACTGGTTGTGGATGGCTGACTGCCCAGGGCTTGGTTAAGTAAGTGGACAGTTCACTTAAGCTATAAATGCAAGACACAGCAGCTGTGATATTAATTTCTGGTTCCTGCTCCTTGGAAATTGCAGAATCAGTTCAGTGTGTTTCCAATGATTGTTCTGTTTTCTTCTGGCCCAGTTCCTAATCTTCATCGTTTTCCATAGTCTAAAATTTGCCACCCATCTTCCATATCCTCGGCTCTTTAATACACAGTGGCCAAGATGCCCACCTAATTTCCTGGGATGGTTTCTCCATCTAGGAGATGGGGGCTGGAATCCCTAACATGGTTACTGGACTTGGTCTAGTAGAGGCAATGGGAGAGGGGTTTCAGCTCTACTTGTCTTGGGAGGAATAATGAAGGAAGAAACAAGGAGACCAGTGAGGGTCTCAGCTGAGAAAGGAGTCTCATTAGAAACCAACATGGCAGCATAGATCTCTCCTGTCTTGGGTGCTAGGGTGGTGGATGGAGAGAAGACCTTCCTAAGGAGGTTCTGAAGTCAGGTCAAAGGAGGTCAAGAGCATCAGCCCGAGAGAGGAAGCCTGTGGAGCATCTTGGTCCCAGACGACAGATGAGGAAGGTCTTTGAGTCCCAGAGATTCATCCCAGTAGCCTGAGGCGAGAGACTGGACTCAGGAAGCAGCAGGAAGGCAGCTCCCTCTTCTCTCATCCTGTGTACATGGATGCACTGACTTAGAACTCACAAAATGCAGACGACCTGCATGCTGCTACCCTCATTTCTACTTTACAGACCACAAAATTAAGAGCTCTGACAGGTCCGGTGAAGTACCCAAAGCCACAGGCCAGGTTAGAAATCAGCTGGTTCAGTCCCACGCAGGTTTTCCTGGGTGGCTTTTCTGTGCTGAGACCAGAATTCAGAAATGACTAGGATTATGCAGTTTTTTGCTTCTTTCAGGTGCTGTCTGTATGTGATTTATGTGATTGCCTCCTCAATTTTTACTCTAGCCCAGAACTTTCTCCCCAGTTCCAACAACCCACTTTGTATCTCCACTTGGATGTTGAATAGACACTCAGACATTAAGCAAGACCTTCTGTGTTTTTCTCCCCCACCCACTCTCAATTTCGCCCACCTCCACTGATGGCTTCCTACTATTCCAGTAACTCAACATCAGGTTTTATTTTTTTTTTTCACCGATGTCTGATCTCCTAGGAGATTCCCCTGGTTTTATCTTTAAAGCATCTCCAGAATCTCAGCGTTTCTCACCTCCTTTAGCCCCGCCCTGTTGGTCTAAGCTGCCACTGTGTCTCACCTGGGTAACTGCACGTGTCTGCTAATGGGACCTCTCTGTCCTCTAAAGTCTGTTGTCAACCCCACATCAGAATGATCCTGTAAGAATGCAAGTCAGTGGTCTCTCATTCCATCTAAGAGAAAAACCTGACTCCCTCCAATGGCCAGTAAGGCTTTGTCTGGTCTGGTTCTCCCTCTGCAAGTCTTGGGTCAAGCACCACCTCCTCTAGGAGTCCTACCCTGACTATCCTGTTTAAAATCATCACTCACATTCCTGGCCCCCTTTGCCTGCTTTGTTTTCTGAATTGTTCTGCTAACAAGCCGCAGGATTTGCCTATTCCTTATGCGGACTGCCTGTTGCCTTGAAGTAGGGTGTATGCTCCTCTAGGGAGGAGCCCTTTGTCCATTTTGCTTCCTGGGTGCTGAGTAGGCACTCTGTGATTATAGCATCTCAGAGCTCCCCAAGGGCTCCTCCTTCCCAGGAGGATGGCCGCTGGGGCACGAGCACGGGTACTGCAATTCCTGGTCTCTTTCTGCACACTGGCCCCTGCCAGGGAGGTTCATTTTGACTCTTGGTTTCTATCTCCTGGCAGACCTCTCAGACCTGGGGTGACGGCAAACTGAGGTCATTTACAGATGGAAGGAGGCTGACTCTGAATTCCTAATAACTTCACAGGGGATTGCTTTCTGGGAATAGAAGGGAAAGGGGTGAGGATGTAGAAGAGGAAAAGGAAGAAGGCAAGGGAAGCACAGATGTGGACAGATTGCTCCAACCCAGTGTCCTGTCTGGGGCGGTTTGTGTGTTAGGAAGTTGGGGGCCAGCCTGAGGGGCTGCAGATACCCAGTTCTGTGTGTCCACACATCTTCTGCCCATAGCAGGGAAAGTCTGGACAGCGTTCTCATCACTCATATGTATGGACATCTCCAGGGGAAGCTCCTTTTTCTTTTAATTGGAGGATAATTTCTTTACAGTGTTGTGTTGGTTTCTGCCATACAGTAATGTGAATCAGCCATAGGTATGCATACATCCCCTCTCTCTTGAACCTCCCTCCCACCTCCCAGCCATTCCCACCTCTCTAGGTTGTCACAGAGCTCCCTGTCCTATGCAGCAGCTTCCCTCTAGCTAGCTATTTGACATATGGTAATGAACGTTTTGATGCTGCTCTTTCAATTGTCCCACCCTCTCTCCTCCTCTTGCTTTGTCCACAGGTCTGTTCTGTACATCTGTATCTCCATTCCTGCCCTGCAAATAGGTTCATTGGCACCATTTTTTCTAGATTCCATATATATGCCTTAATATACAATATTTGTTTTTCTCTCTCTGACTTACTTCACTCTGTATAACAGACTTTGGGTTCATCCACCTCAGTTTAACTGACTCAAATTCATTCCTTTTCATGGAGTCATAGTCCACCACATGCATGTACCACAACTCTATCCATTGGATAGATGGACGTCTGGGTTGCAGGGGAAGCTCCTTTTAATGGAGACGTTGGACATTGTGTGAAGCAGCAGATGTTCATGGGAGGTCATGGGAGGGAGTGGGTGTGGGGATGGGGGTAGGGAGCGGGTAGGGGTGGTTCCCCACCCAGAAGGGCAGTCACACTTCCTTGTGTGACCTTGTTTCCTAAGCCTGAGGCTCTGTCTCATTCTGCCTTTTAGAGCCAACAGAGCTGCCCAGCACGAGCTGGAGAAGGACCTGAGTGACAAGCAGTCGGCTTACAGGATCGACGATAAATGCCACCATCTGCGAAACACGTCGGACGGCGTCAGCTACTTCCGTGGAGTGGAGAGGGTGGATGCCACGTAAGTAGGTGCAGGCTGCCTGTGGCTTCCGCGCCACCGAATTCATTCTCTCTGCCTTCTGAAGGATGCAGCGTACAGGTAAGTTGGAAGTCATGGGAAGACGCAGAAAGGTAGGACTCACCTGCTATGGACAGGTCTTCAGTAAGCTTACGTGTGCTGTGGTCACTTGTATCCTGTGATCTTTTGCAAAAGAATTATTTGTTGTTTATAATCCTAACTATGAAAACAGCACCTGCTTGAGGCAGAAAACCTAGACAACACAATTAAGCATAAAGAAAATAGAACGTTACCAGTATATTAGATGCCCTGAATGGGGGGTGGGGTGATAGGAATACAAGCTGAAAAACAGCTGAACGTTGAATAATTTATTTCCACTCTTTGTTAGACTTGCCCTGTCCATGGTTTCTTTGCCAGGCCCCTGGATGTGATCTGGGATGGGTGGTCTTTTCTCTATGAGAGGACCTGTCTCTCTGCCTCTTGATAACCCTGTGTTACCTTTCTTTGTGTGTGTGCTCAATCACTCAGTTCTATCTGACTCTTGTGACCCCATGGACTGTAGCCTGCCAGGCACCTCTGTCCATGGAATTCTCCAGGCAAGAATACTGGAGTGGGTTGCCATGCCCTCCTTCAGGGGATCTTCCTGATCCATGGATTGAACCTGGGTCTCCTGCATTGCAGGCAGATTCTTTTCTGTCTGAGCCACCAGGAAGAGATTTTAAAAATTCTCATCCTAAGTAAAAGAATTGTAACTGTGTGATGCTGGATGTTAGTTAGACTTACTGTGGTGGGCATTTTGCAATATACCCATAAATCAAATCATTATGTTGCACATTGGAAACTGAGGTAATGTTACATTGTCAATTAGAAGTGGAATTTCTGGGTTATGACATTTGAGAGACTCAGTTCACATTGCTCTCCACCAGGCCTGTAGCAATTCAACATTCCTACCTGCAGGATAGGGCTTCCCTGGTGGCTTAGACGGTAAAGAATGCCTGCCAGTGCAGGAGATGCAGGATCAACCCCTGAGTCAGGCAGATCCCCTGGAGGAGAAATGGCAAACCCACTCAAGTATTCTTGCCTGGGAAATAGGACAGAGGAGCCTGGCGGGCTACAGTCCATGGCGTTGCAAAGAGTCTGACACAACTGAGCGGCTTGAGCATATACCTGCAGGATATGAGCGAATCTGTTTCTAAACATGCTCACTGGAAAATAATCGTTCTCTTAGCTCTTTGCTGTTCTGACAAAGGGTTATTAGTAAGCTGTTTTCAGTAGTACTTCTTTGATTAGTCCTTAGGTTGAAAAGTTTTTCGTAACACTTATGGGGCTGGTGAGACACTTTTCTAATGAGTGGACATACTCACACCCTTCAGCAATCCTTTCTCCCCCTACATTGGTAGTGAACTTAGTATATACGGTGGCTTTCCAGAGTAAGCAGTGAAACAAGGAGCAGTTAAGACAGGTTTAAAAGGCGCTTTGCTCTGATGTTTACACTTCATGCAATAAAACCAGAATCAAGCGATTTGGTTTTGGTTTTTATTTTTTTTCCTTCGCCGGATGGACGGTTGCCTGCAGACCGTCTAGGCTGATTCATCATTGTTTCCGTTGTCTGGATCTGTTTCCTTTCTCTTCAGGGTCTCAGTGCCCGAGTCCTGGGCCAAATTTACCGACGACAACATTCTTCGCTCCCAGAGTGAGCGAGCCGCCTCTGTGAAACTGAGAGACGACATCCAAAACGTCCTGGTGGTGACGGCCAATGAGATGTGGAATCAGTTCAACAAGGCGAACTTGGCTTTCACCAACCGCATTGCTGAAACCGCGGATGCAAAAAATAAGATTCAGACTCACCTGGCAAAGGTAAGCCCGGCACTGGGGATTGGGCCCCACGGCTGACCTGGTGAAGATAGGGCAGGGGCCCTGGGACCACAGATCTCCACCATACGGCACACAACTTCTGGCCATACAGACTAAAGAAAATGAGAACCAGTAGGAAGCACACCATTTATGTTAGCCAGGTAGCCAGGTGTCAGCATGAAATTGGAATCCGCTGGTTTGGGGAACACAAAGAATGCACTATATTGTGAAAGGCTCCTATTATTTAACAGTTACAAAAATATTATTATTAAAGTTTAATGAATTACTGTATGTAACTAGAAAGTGAATTAATTATTAGAACATATGGTAGGGATGTTTTCTGTTAAATTATTGCAGCCCCCTTTTTTTTTCTGGAATATAAAGCCAAACACAGGAAACTATTAGGTGGTTCAAGATGTTTCTGATATTGAACTTTTTAAAGTGCTTTTGTTTTATAAGGACAATAAAATGAAGGATTTAGGCAGAATTCGTGGGTTTCAAGATAAAAAAGGAGCTCTGGTATTACTTAGTATCGGGCTTGGAGCTCTTATTATTTCTGTGGATTATGCTGCATAGAGTTTTCTGTTTCTCTTTTTAAGAACCTTACACTGTCACGTGTGTTTTTCTAAGGAGGTACTATTTGATTGAGGGCACCATTCTTCCCAGGCTGTAAGAATTCACCTTCCCTTCTCATGGTGAATTCTTTGGGCCACAAACATTTGGGCCAGACAGTTTCTACTTTGGTGAAGGGCAGAGAGATGGGTGAAAGGTTTTTGTTCCAGGAAGCTTATATTTGTAGAGAGGTGTGTGTCACTTGAAAAGCTCACACACGATTAAAAACAATAGAAAATTACAAGTTGTGGTTGCCAAATAGCCAATAAAGAAATTGTTTTTGGGGTTTGGAGGAAGAAGCGAACATTTGGGTGGGGCGGCATCATGAACAAAGCCTCGAGAGGGGGAAGATCAGGGGTTGAGTCAGGTCTGTAAAGAGCCTGGTCTGGCTGGCATGGACAGTGTGTGTCCTGAAAGAGAAGCTTGGAATACTAGGTGGAGCCAGACCATGGATCTCATTGATGGGAAGGGTTACGATTCCCTGGGCATCTAAAGGGGAATGAGAGGTCATCTAAAGGCAGGGTCCCCTGGCCAGTGAGAGACCATCCAAAGATGTTTTAGAAAGTGACATGATGGAGTCCCTTTGTTCAACAAATTTTTATTTACCGCTGTATTAAGTTTGCTCAGACTCCCATAACAGAGCACTCAGACAGGGCGGCTTAAACAACAGACATTTATTTTCTCAGTCTGGGAGGCTGAAGTCTGAGGTCAAGTCATCAGTAGGGTTGGTTTCTTCTAAGTCCTCTTTCCTAGACTTGTAGATGGGCACCCTCTCCAGGATCATCACGTGGTCTCCCCTGCATGCGTGTCTGTCTCAGGCTCTTCTTTTTATAAGGACACCAGTCGGACTAGATTAGGACCAACCCTAATGACCTCATTTTCACTTCGTTACCTGTTCAAGGGCTTCCCAGGGTGGGAGGGATTCAGGTTTATGTAACTGGGGCAACCTTTTCTAAGGCAAAATGAATATAAATTCGGGCTTACCAGACCGCCAGTGCTTCTCCCTTCCATGGAGACACCCCAAAGCTTGACCTTGACTTGCTTCAAGGCAAATCCTCCACTGGCAGGAAAACCTCTTTAAGATTAGTGAGAAGAGACAGCAGGAAGATAAAGACTTAAGGGCACACAAACTTGGGAGGGAAGTGGGTGCCCTCAAAGTTCCTGGCCCCGCTTTTCTCTGGGTCATGTACAGATGTGCACTAGTCAGTGTCTAACACCCGGTGATCTGGGGAAAGGAGGACAGCGAGCTCGGGTTTGCAGCATTTGCCCATTTCTGTGGTGTCAGTGTTCACACACCACGTTGGAGGATGCTCTCCGGAGGGTGCGAGCAGGTGCTGTACCTCCCACCACAGGTCTCAGATGGCACTGAAAGGAGGAGGCCCCCAGAGAACCCCTGTTCCCAGCAGAGGACGAGTCTGGGTCCCAGATGCACAGGGTGGGAAGCAGGTTGTTGGTGGCTCGGCACCAAAGCCTCGGGCATTTGCTTCTCCTGGTACAGACCCTGCAGGAGATTTTCCAGACAGAGATGAGTATCGAATCCATCAAGAAGGCCATCATGGAGAAGTCTGCCTTCCTGAAGGTGGCTCAGACCCGTCTGGACGAGCGGACCAGGAGACCAAACATAGAACTGTGCAGAGACATGGCTCAGCTGCGGTGAGTGGGTGGCAAGAGGTGGGGAGGACCAGGCTGGGGTCATGGTGATGAGGGGGTGGTGCCTCCTGGGTCTGCTTGGGCTCCTCTGGGGAAGCCCCCAGCCTGCCTGCAGCTCTGAGCTCCTTTCAAAGGCGTGTCTGCCAGCTCGGGGATGTGGGGGAACCTAGTGATGGTCATGGTGCTGCAGCCTTTTTTGTTGTCATTGTCGTTCAGTCACTAAATCATGTCCGACTTTCTGTGACCCCATGAACTGCAGCATGGCCAGCATCCCTGTCCCTCACCATCTTCTGGAGGTTTCAAGTTCATGTCCATTGAATTGGTGATGCTATCCAACCAGCTCGTCCTCTGCCACTCTCTTCTCCTTTTGCCTTCAGTGTTTCCCAACATCAGGATATTTTCCAGTGAGTTGGCTGTTTACATCAGGTGGCCAAAATGTTGGAGATTCAGCTTCAGTATCAGTCCTTCCAATGAGTATTCAAGGTTGATTTCCCTTAGGATTGACTGATTTGATCTCTTTGCAACACCACAATTCAAAAGCATCAATTCTTCAGTGTCTAGCCCTCTTTATGGTCCAACTCATATCCATACATGATTACTTGAAAGACCATAGCTTTGACAGGAGCCTTCTTTAAAGTTTCAGTAATGGTGTTAGTATTTGCAGCTTGGGATGATAAGTTCTCCAAGTGTAGAAGATGGTGATGGATGTACAAGATTGTGATGGTACTAATGCCACAAACTTAAGAGCTGGGATGGTAAATTCTGTGTTATGTATATTTTACCAAGGTTAGAGAAAAAAGGAAATGACATCAACACTACATACAAGAAAAGTGTTAACAAACATTTAGCCTCCTTCAGCAGATGGAGGAGGCACTGGGTTCCTTTACACCTCCCTGGCGTCTCTGGGGTTTCCAGATTCCTGTCTTGGAAGTAGCTCAGAGGTTGGCCACTGTGAGCTTCTCAGTCCCCCGAACTCATCAGAAAAGGGACTTTGGGCACCAGCTCCCCAGACTCCCATCTGTCAGCTCTCACTGCTGCCCTCTTTCACCTCTTTGGGCAGCTAATACCTGCTCTGGTCCTTTAGAGCATCCTTGCTGCTGCTGCTGCTAACTCGCTTCAGTCGTGTCCGACTCTGTGCGACCCCATAGACGGCAGCCCACCAGGCTCCTCTGTCCCTGGGATTCTCAAGGCAAGAACACTGGAGTGGGTTGCCATGTCCTTCTCCAGTGCATGAAAGTGAAGGGTGAAAGTGAAGTCGCTCAGTCGTGTCCGACTCTTAGCGACCCCATGGACTGCAGCCTACCAGGCTCCTCCACCCAATGGGATTTTCCAGGCAAGAGTACTGGAGTGGGTCACCATTGCCTTCTCTGTCAGAGCATCCTTGCTGCTGCTGCTGCTAAGTTGCCTCAGTCGTGTCCGACTCTGTGCAACCCCATAGATGGCAGCCCACCAGGTTCTGCCGTCCCTGGGATTCTCCAGGCAAGAATACTGGAGTGGGTTGCCATTTCCTTCTCCAATGCATGAAAATGAAAAGTGAAAGTGAATCGCTCAGTCGTGTCCAACTCTTTGTGACCCCATGGACTGCAGCCTACCAGGCTTTTCCACCCATAGGCTTTTCCATCCATAGGATTTTCCAGGCAAGACATCGCCTTCTCCGCAGAGCATCCTTAGGATTCCCTAAACCCCAACAGCTCATCTCGGCTCATTTCAGTTTGTTCTTGTTCTCAGTAGAAATTGAAAGCAGCTGGCCTTCGTCAAACATCTCCCACATGTGCCCGGACACTAGGTGTATTTTATTCTTATCATTTTAACCTGGAAGATTCCTTTTAGATGGCCTCATGTGGACTTGGCCACCCTCACCCACATTCTAGCTTCATTTCTAATTTCTCAGTACCAGCCAGTCTGCCTCTTTCTGGACTTCATCATGGCTCTGCTTAGGTCTTGAAACAATTTGCGTAGAAGCAAGTCAAATTTATAGCAACTGGAGGAGCGATGGGGCAGCACTTGAACTTGTGCAGAGGGGAGAGGCCACTGGCCTTGTCGTCTGCCCTGCTCCATGATAGAGTTCCCTTCTATCTAGGGACAAAAGGACTCTGAGCTCTTACCCAGGGAACAAGCAAGGGGCTGAGGCTCTGTGTTCCCCGGAGGGAAGGAAAGGGGGCGGGTCTTTTTTAATTTAATTTTTAATTGAAGGATAATTGCTTTATAGAATTTTGTTGTTTTCTGTCAAACATCAGTGTGAATCAGCCGTAGGTATACATATGTCCAATGGTGGTGGTGGGGGGGGTCTTTGTGAGGCTGGAAATGATGAAGATGATGAAGGTGGTGATGCTGACAATCACCATGAAAGGGTTAATCACCCAGTCAAGTGCAACTCTTTGCAACCCCCTGGACTGTAGCCCACAAGGCTCCTCTGTCCATGGAATTCTCCAGACAAGAATACTTGAGTGAGTTGCCATTTCTTTCTCCAGGGGATCTTCTTGACCCAGGGATTGAACCCGGGTCTCCTGCATTGCAGGCAGGTACTTTACTGTGTGAGCCACCAGGGAAGCCCGACAATCAGCAGGGCCATTGTCATTTATTGATCTTATTCTGTGCTGGGCGCTGTCCTGCACACTTTACCTCCTGCGTGATCTTCACCTTATACATAGGGAAACTGAGGCAGACGTGAGCTGAGTGACGTGGCCTGGCTGGCACCTGCTGGAAGGATACTTAGAATCCTTGCCTGTCTGCTCCTGAGCTCTGTTCAGCCAACCTGGCGATTTACTTCTGCTTCTCTTTCACTGGGTGGGGCCCCTGGCACCCCCAGTCCTGGGCCTGACCTCCTCTGGCTTCTGGATGCACCGTGGGATGGCTTAGCCGAGCACCGGCTATATCTGGCTCTCGGAGAAGAAGATGAACCTGAGGCTCACAGAGGAAGCATCACTGCAGAGCCCCCTCCACGGGCAGCACGCATGTTGTCTGTGTTGGATACTGAGACAGGCTCCAGACCACATGCCACTGGCTTTCATCTCCCGCGGCAGCTGCGTTTCTCTTAGTGGAGCTGTCGTCCGGCAATCCCTTGAAGGAGGCCACCCACCCAGGCCCCCTTTCTCCAAGTGGGTTCTGCAGAACCGCTACTCACACACAGCCCATCTCAGAGGATAAGTGGGTCTCTACTCCGGAGGCAGCCAGTCAGAAGTGTCTGTTTATTACAGGAACCTGGTAGTGAGTGGGGTCACACCCATTTGGCCAGTTAGATTAGATCATGAATAGTGGTTTTATGCAAATATTATTAGGAAAAGCTGAGCTGCAGTTTCATGCTCCGACAATTTCTGCAAAGTCATCGAAAGTAGAGGCAGGGAGAGAGAAATTGTCCAGGCTGCCATCAGACCAGCACAGGGTTGCTTTCTGGAAGGGTTTTGGGTCATGGTCAAATTTGACTTTGCAGTTATCAGACAGTACGGTGTTTACAGCCACTTCTAAGATGCTGAGTGCATTTTCCTCTTTTCACCCCCTTCCTGGCTGAACAGAATTTGCTTTTTTTTTTTTTTTCCTTTACTTCCTGGCGACCATGCCGTGTGTCTATTTCCTCTGCTCCTTTACCAACTTCAGGACAAAACCTGCTTTTGTTTCCATAAAGATTTCTTGTTAAAATATCGTTGCCAAAAATATGGTCCTAGAGGAACAACTGTGGAATTGAGGATGATTATTGAGGGAGGGGATTATTTTTCTCTTTCATCGAGCATTCTGAAAGCAGCCTTTGGCCGTCTGGGTGAAGAAAACATAAAAACCGTGAACTCAGGGGAGTGGGGACAGAGAAGAAATGCTGTTTTCATTTCAAGACTGTGCTTTGCATTTGAAGTTTTTCTAAATGGGTTCTTTCAAGAGCAATTCTAAACATTCTTGGCATCCTTGGTGGCAGGCCAGACCAGGCTCTGCTGTACTTCATCTTGTTTTTCTTTTTTTTTTTTCAAACGATGGTAGTTTTATTTGTATTTGAATGCAAACTGTTTTTCAGTTCTGTGATTTCCCCCAGAAGAAGTGTTTCCAGCAGAATGGCTCTCTGCCATCTGCCAAAAAAATAAGGAAACTGAGAGGGGAACGTGGCCTTGAAAGAGGAGGAAAAATGTATTTGTAATGGTGCAAGTTGAGGGAGGCGTAATACCTTGCTCTGCCTTCACACAGCAATAGGAAAACAAGGATGCTAGCTGCCTGCATTCTAAGTATCTTTTTAAGAAATTGTATTCCTTTTAAGAAATTGATATTTTAATGTGTCTTTCTTCAGAAGATCTCTCACAGATAAATTTCCCACTAGACTAACATATTTGGCTTGGAGGAGTAAAGACTCATATAATCCTGCTCCATCCCTACCTTCGGATTCAGAGTTCCTTTTGAAGCAGTGAAAACAGTTCAGTGAAGGATGTGAGACGAGAAGCAGGCCGGTGTGATTATAAACAACGGGCCCTCGTAAATCCTGCCACCAGCCTTATCCAACAGTCTCTCTGAAGACCTGTTTCTTTGCTAGTGGTATTGTAAACCCTGCGATCTTCAAAAAAGATCTTCTTCAAAACTTTTAGAATCCAACTTGACCTTAACAACAACAAATGCTTTTAGCTCTGTTCTCAGATGCTGCGTTTACTGATTTTAGACCAAATGAAACTTTGGCACAAAAGTTTAATTCCTCCCCTCCCCCACTGCAACATAAGAAAACAGGTCAGGTTCTGAGATGAAGTCATGGTGTGGGTGTGCACATGAGCTTGTCGTTGCCTCCATGAGCCTTTTGGGGGTGCTTTGCAGTGCCCCCCAACCTTGGGCTGGCTGCAGGAGGCTTCCAAATAGGTTAATGTTTTCAACCAACATTATATTCTGAGTCTCTTTCCCCATATGCATGCATGCTCAGTCACTTCAGTTTTGTCCCACTCTTTGGGACCCCATGGACTGTAGCCCGACAGTCTCCTCTGTCCATAGGTTTCTAGACAAGGGTTGCCATGCTCTCCTCCAGGGAATCTTCCCGACCCAGGGATAGAACGCAGGTCTCCTGCATTACAATCTGATTTTTTACCCACTGAGCCACCAGGGAATCCCAAGGCAAGAACAAATTCTTTTATAAAAGGTATGACTGTGTAGTGCCCCATCATCCAGCTGTGGTGTCTGTTATCATCAGACATTGATGTTATTTCTTCTTGTTCTCACATAATATTATTCAACACAAGTTAACACAACGAAGAAATCATTCCTTTATCCTTTGATGTCAAACTCTTCACTTTGTTCAAATTCATGAGTAAGAGAGAGTGCAGAGGCCAACTTCCCTGCTCTGTGCTTCTGGATGCTGAGTGGGTCGGGCAGGAAATGGGACCCAGTTCTTTATTATGGTTGTCAAGGCCCCTGATTTCCTTCCATTTTCCTGGATGACCATGCGGTGTATAAACATGAATGTGTGCCTGCAGGGAGGGCAGTTCATCAGTCCCTGGGGTTTAGTTTCTTCAACTATAAAACAAGGAAGCTTGGCTTGATGACCTCTCACATTTATTTTTCAGTTGCAGAGTTCTGTGGAGCTGTAAGATGGCCTTGGTATAATGATTTAAACATGGCCTAAATATTTTTCTGTGATCACGAGATAATTTTCTAGCTCCAGAGATGTCCCCATCCCTATTTGTTCACTGTCACTCTTCTCTTTAGATTATGGTACATTTTAGTTAATTTCATAAACTCCAGTCTCCTGATAAAATGAACCTCCAAATAAGGAAAACTTTAGCTTTCAATCGCTGGTCAAAATTTGATGAATTTGGAGTTGGTGTTTTCACTGGCTTCCCAGGTGGCTCGGTGGTAAAGAATCCGTCTGCCAATTCAGGAGACACAAGAGACGTGGGTTTGATCCCTGGGTTGGGAAGATCCCCTGGAGGAGGAAATGGCAACCCACTCCAGTATTCTTGCCTGAAAAATTCCATGGACAGAGGAGCCTGGTGGGCTCAGTTCATGGAGTCACAGAGTCAGACACAACTGAGTGACTGAGCGTGCATGCAGTCAATAAATTATCATTATTATTGTCATTTTGTAACCTGTTTCATATTCTTTCTCTTGATTGACCATGTGGTCATATCCTTTGGATATTATTGGCCAGATCAGACTGTAAAGGAGTCCTTGCTTAATTGTTCTTTGGGAAGAGAAAAGGCTTCTAAATATAAACACAATAGAAGAAATCACAAAGACAAAGAAAGACAGCTTACTTAAAATTGAAATCTTACTTTTAACAAAAATATCATAAGCTGATTAAAAGTCAAAAACGAATTAGGGAAAACATTTGCCAAATTGTTTTTGCAGAGTTGCAAATGCCCAATAGACATTGAAGAAAGGTTCACTGATAATTAAAGAAATGAAAATGAAAACAATATGGATTAAAATAATTTGAAAGGGAGATGCTAGTTTTTTGTTTTTAATATTAAAATCATGCCTTTTTTCCTTTCAGTCTTAAGGAGAATGTTTCATGTTTTTCATCAGCAGCACAAGCAGAACTGCAACTTGTTTCGTGGCTCGTGTAGCTGATTTCATGCACTGTCGTTTCCATGTTCTCTTGGGTTTTTGACATTTCGGTGTTTACTCTGGAACTCTGGGGCATTGGTGGGGGGAGGGGCATCACAGTTGGAGAAGTGCCCCATTAACTAACCCCTCCCCCATAGTTAACAGATTGGACTGAATTCTAGCCACTGAATACAATCGGGTGTCCCCCTCTTCCTAACTATGCAAACCATTTTTATGTCAATGTATGAAAATTAAGCTGTTTCAATTTCCCCAAATCTTTATTATTTAAAAGAAATTCAAATGTTTAAAAGTTGGCCTTTAAAAAAATATATAGCGTTCGATATGTGTGTGTGTATGACCAATGCGAACATGAAAACTTGATGGTGTCCCCCAGCCTTTTGGATCTGGTTATGCGACTTCACTTTCACTTTTCACTTTCATGCATTGGAGAAGGAAATGGCAACCCACTCCAGTACTCTTGCCTGGAGAATCCCAGGGACGGGGGAGCCTGATGGGCTGCCGTCTATGGGGTCGTACAGAGTCGGACACGACTGAAGCGACTTAGCAGCAGCAGCAGCAACAGCATGGACCACAGGAATGCTGCTGGTCTCATGCAACTGCACACCGATACTGTTTCCCGTGCGAAGTGAAGTAGTTCTGAGGTTGGGGTGACCAGTGGGAATGCAGTAAGCACACGCACCCCAGGTGGAGCAATGACCGGCCTGACCTCTGCTAACCTAACGGGCGCCTCTTCCCCACTCAGGCTGGTGAACGAGGTGTACGAGGTGGACGACACCATCCAGACCCTGCAGCAGCGCCTGAGGGACGCGGAGGACACGCTGCAGTCGCTGGCCCACACTAAGGCCACGCTGGAGCATGACCTGGCAGTCAAGGCCAATTCCCTGTACATCGACCAGGACAAGTGCATGAGCATGCGCAGAAGCTTCCCCAGCACCCTGCGCCTGGTGGGCTTCTGCTAGGCGCTCTCCCCGGACCAGACGTGGCGCTCCCGGCACCAGGCGGGACCAGGGCCCTGCGCCCGCACTTAAGCAAGGGATGATCTGTTCACTTATTAAAGGATCGTGTTTATAGACACATACTGGGGTCCTGTCTTGGAGAACCCTTTCTTTGCATCCAAACCTTCATCCTCTATGATTTACTAGGCTTCTGGGCTAGATAAATACAATGTAACAGACTAGGTAAGAACATTTATTTCTATTATTCCTGTTATTCTGGTTAACATGAATGGGCTGGAAAGGAGAAGTGTATTTACTCTGAGGCCCTGGGGACAGAGATCCTGTCCTGGCAGGTGGGTTTTGAGAGAAGAAGAAAGGTTTCTGGGAAGGTGATTTTCCGGGTTCTTGGAGCAAAAAGGAAGCTGGAAAAACAGAGTGCGTTTGGACAATAGTAAGGAGACAATTTGGCTGTGATTCCTAATGGAGGGTGTGTATGAAGAAATAGGATGGGTGAGAGGCCTGGAAATGTTGGGGGAGGGTTTCAATTCCATGTTGGTTGGGGGAACAGTGGACATCTCTGGGTGAGGACGTGTCCTTGTGAAAGCCATGACTGGGGAAGGAGAGTCTTGAATTAGAGAGATGCCCGTGGAAACCAAGAGGGGAGAAACACCAAACGTGCTGCAATGAATCAGCAGGACGTGTTCACCTCACCTGTGAGTGCAGAGGGTCCAAAAAGATGACCAAAAGGTGCTGATGCTGGATGAACCAGTAAATGGGACATCACTTCCATTGTAGGAGGTCCCGCCTTATCTCAGGGGTTGTGTATATTTAAAAAAAACTTTTTGTTTATTACAAATGAAAAACATTTGCTGAACAACTATTGTGGAAAATAGGGGGAACACACACACAGAACCCCTGAAAATTGCTTATTTTCACAACACCCAGAAATAATCACTGAAGCTTCTTAGCATTTTATGGTACATGTTTCCAGTCCTTTTTCTATTATAATATATGTACATATGAAATTTATTTGCATATATAGGTAATATGCAATGTTTATTTACAAATATGTATACTATGTAATGCTTATATTTAAATACATGATTAATAACATTTTGGATGCTGCTGCTGATTGGTAATCTCATTTTCTTATTCAAATGGGTTTCTGTCATTAGCTGTTAATAAACAGCATCATTTTTTAAAACCTTGCCTCAGTGTCTGTAAAAACAATAAATACCACTCATGGAAATGTCAGAAAATACAGACAAGGGATAACAATATTTACCTTTCTATGGCTGATTTATTTCACTATGTTATCACTTATATGTGGAATCTGAAAAATAAGACAAACAATGAAATTAATAAAACAGAAACAGACTCACAGAGAATAAACTAGTGGTTACAAGTGGGCAAAGGCAGGGGGAGGAGCAAGAGAAGGGTAGGGGATTAAGAGGTACTATTATGTATAAAATACATAAGCATAGGGAAATACGGCCTTTATGTTGTAGTAACTTTAAAGGGATTATAATCTGTAAAAGTATTGAATCACTCATACACCTGAATCTAATATAATTCTGTAAGTCAACTATACTTTGATGAAAAAGAGAAAATACAAATGAGCAAAAGAGGAAAATAAAAGTCTCCAATTACTTCTAAACTAACTAGATGCTTCGATATACATATATTTTATTTCTGTGATTTTGTGCACATTTTCCATTCAGAAATGGAATTCCAAATAAAGGAGCCCTTATAAAGCTGAAACTTATGTGATTGACTGCATCCCCAGAGCCTTGCTCACCTCAACTCATTTATGCTTTTTCCACTTGAAAACGTATACTCTTTCCATGTCATTTAATCCCTTTCCACAGCATCATTTTGATGGCTTTTTAATATTCCATTGTCTTGAGTTTCCAGAATGCTTTATGTCCCATCCCCCATTATTGGATATTTTTATTGCGGCTGACTCTTCTTTTTTAATTTATTTTTTAATAAATATTTTTTTTTTCTCTTTTCATTCCACTGTGCAGCTTGTGGGATCTTAGTTCCCTGACTAGGGATGGGATTAAACCTGTGCCCTTGGCAGTGAAAGCATGGAGTCCTAAACCACTGGACCTCCAGGAAATTCGTCTTTATAAAAGGAACTTTTCTTTATAAAAATGTAGCCATGACTGAATCTTGTTAGTGAAATGTCTGCAAAGATGCAAACATCTTTAATCTTTTCCTGAAGATAAGTTCCTATATATGTAATTGTTACATCAGAACTCAGGCGCACGTTGGGAAGGGCTTTTACGGTATTTTGTCAAATGGTGTTCCTGAGAGAATGTGTTACTTAGCATCCCTACCACCAGCCCGTGAGAGGGCCTGACTTTCTTTGTCTTTCCCATCACAGAAAAGTGGTCCTATTGCTTTCACATCTCATCCTTGGAAAATCATGAGGTAGGACATGTTTACTGGGTCCTTGACTTTGGTCAATTGCTTGTCCTTGTTACTTGCCTATTTCCCCCAAGGATTTATCTTTTCTTCATTTGTTTTTAAGAGTTCCCTGTATATCATGTGACACACACTTTCATCCTACGTACTGAACATATATTTTTTTTTTTGGCTGCACTTGCTCCGTGGTTTGTAGAATCTTAGAACCTGGGTCACAGGTAGTGAAAATGGTGAGTCCTAACCACTGGACCAGCAGAGAATTCCCAAGAATATATAGTCTTTTTAAAAAAACTTTAAACTTTTAATTTTGTATTGGAATATAGGTGATTAACAATGTTGTGGTAGTTTCAGGTGAACAGCAAAGAGACTCAGCCATACATACACAGAACATATATTCTTTTTTTTTTTTTTTTAGGGTTTAAAATGGTTTGCTTTATTTTTTATTTTTTTATTTTTTTTAATTTTAATTTTAATTTTTTTATTTTTTTTAACTCACAATGAATTTATTTTTTTACATATATGTACATAATAGATATTTTATTTATTTAATGTATGTAATATATATTTACATACATTTTATTTCCTGCTAGTTCACTGTGACATACACAGAACATATATTCTTTATATGCCACTTGTGTTTACATTTTGCTTATAGTGTTTAATGTTCAGAGGGTGAACTGTGTAGATGTCTCCATTATGATTTATTTCTTTGGAATTACACCAGGAAAGCTCTTTCTCACCACAGGATTATTTACTTATAATTTCTTCTAATTCAGTTCGTGACTTCTTAAGTTTCACTTAACCATCTGGAATTCAATTTGAGATGATGTAGAGAGCATGCTAGCTTTGAATCCGTTGTTCTCGAAACTCTAAAATGGAAAGATGAAATTACTGGGGGTGGGGGTGGGGGAAGGAAGCCTCTTCTCTCCTGTTTCTCGCTACTTGCATCTTGCATGCTTACCTCTATCTCTCAATAGCATCTTTTTCTGCCTGAGTTCTTTTTGCTCTGTCCTAACCGCTGTCTAATAACCCAAAGTCTATTCCTCTCTCTCTGTTTCCTAAAGTTTTTTTCCCAGCAATTCTTGGTTTAGTCAACCTCACAAAACATCTCAAAATGCTAGTAGAATTGACATAAACATGATAAGGTTGTGCTAGTGTTATTTTCGTAGTCCCAGTATATCATTTTAGACATCAAATTGTAGGTTTTGTCATTCTCCTTTTGCTTCTAATGGAAACAAAGATATATAAGTGCCACCAAACACTTAGCAATTAGAGCAATCAAGTGTTGGTGGTCATCATTTTTAGACAATGGTGAGAAAAAACATAAATTCCACATGTCTCTTATTTCTTGTATGTTTCGGGAAAAGTCTTGCCTACTTTTTCCATGAATTAGAGTTTGTTGTATTTTTTTGAGGAATGTGTGAATGTGGAGTCCTTTTACTTAAACATATGTTCTCAAGATTACAAGAATGTGATGGGAAGAAGACGCAGTTCAGACATAGGAAAAGGCTAGTTTTCTTGTTATTTTGGTAAAGTGTGGGCAAGGCAAAATTCCACAAATAAACATTTGGTTTCTGGTCTAAATGTCACAACTACTTCACCAGGGCAAATATTCAAACACAAGGACCCATGAACAGCCAAGACTCACAGAGCGTGATCTTGTGTAAGAATCCCAGGTCTGCAAATATCAACACGTGATCTGGCCTCGTGTACTCAGGCTCAAACTGTCTTTAATATTATGTGGCTTTAAGAAGGGCTGTGGAATGTTGAAGGCTTCCACCCAGCCAAGCATCATTCCAATTTAGAAATGTGTGTAACTGCCTCTAAATAGCCAAGTCACCTATAATTTTAGTAATTTCCTTTTACGTCCCTGGAGAGTGTTGTCATAAACACCTCGCCGGGCATTTTTGAGTCTTGAGTTCATGCTGTAAATAGCTGATGTGGGGTCTGGTGCTCAGTTATAATTTTTGTTTTGCCCTGAAAACGGGGCTGGAGTCCTTCCTTTTGTGTGCAGGGCTGACCCAGTGCAGGAGGAGGTGGAATGGTTCTCATTGATGTGTCCCCTTTGACCTTGTTGGTGTCCACTCCTCTAGCCCTGGCCCTTCAGCTGGTCCCAGTGGTGCTGGACCCACCATTGTCGAGATTACCCACACCAGCGTTCTAGGCAGGGTGTCATGATGGTATTTCCTGAACCCTATACCTTCATGCCTTCATTCATGAGGAAAAGAGACAATACTTCATCTCTTCTCCAAGGGTGGGAAGTCTATCTGATCTGGAAGACCAGCTCTAGACCATAGTTGTGCTTACTCAGAATGTTGAGGAGGATTCTGGGGCCACATGTGTGTTCACACAGGTAAGAATCGAGACGTCGGAAGGGGAGTCTAACCTGCAGGAGCCCAGGATGAAGAAGTGGCAGCACAGATTCTGCAGCCTCTGCTCTAACAGTTCTGACTTCTCCCTCAGCCCAGATCTTTCTCTCCCGACATCAGAAGGGTTCTGTTTTGTGATTGATGGCTGGTTCCCTGGGGACCCTGCTGTTTACTCATTTTGCTGGAAGCTAATAGGAGACCCTTTCTGCTGCCAACTCTTTCCTTTTAGCAAAGAGCTCCTAAAGAGCTCATCAAGACCAAAAAGCAGCTCCAGGAACACCATGGCAGAGTGAGGAGGGAACTCTTGACTGTTTAGAATAAATTAGACATTATCAAAGCTTGTGGTGTTTTAAAGAAAGTTATTTTAAGACTGACGTATTATTTTTCCCAACAGATATTCATGAGGATATAATATTTTGAGCAATCAATCTCATCAATATCAATGAATTAATTTTGCTGAAGTATTGCAAAGTCCTAGATCTAAACTTCTTTGAGTATATCTTTAAATAGAATTTAAGGACCATATCTGAGTGTATGCTGTTTTGCAGATAGAAGAAAAAAATCTCAAACAGCTTAACAGAAGGTACTCAGTTCTAGGAATCAAGCTCTTCTAGCATCCTATTGCCAATAGCCATTGATACTGATGGACTGTAGAACTGCCCTCCATGTGCCTGTGTCTTTGACAGCATGTTTTTCCTCAAGAGTGTTCAGTTGCAAATGGAAAACGATTGTGTTTTGTGACACTTACCGGCATTTTAGTGCTAGTTAACTAAAATAGGTTCTTTCCCGTATGTGTGCATTTTGGACTGTCTTCTGAGCTGGAGTTATAGCAACAGAAATAGCTACCTTCCTCTAGACAGGAAAGAGAATTTAGAAGTAGGTTCCTCCCTTTCTCACCTTGGTTTGGTTTCTGTTCATCTTATCTTGAGGATTTTAAGACCCTTAGCTAAGGACACATTTTTCTTTGTTTGCAAGGAGCTGAGGATACACAGGAATGTATTAATAAAATGGGTACTAAGCAGCGTGGAATAGCAGTGTTAGGGAATGTAGAAAGGGCTCTTAATTATGAAATTTAGAAATGAGGAGTCAACAAAAACCTCAAACCTACTGATGCAGAGCTACCTTGGGAGAATTTCAAGAGTCATTTGAGTTCTGGTTGGTCAGATGAGTAATTACCTTCATAGAGAAGTTTTGAGATGTGTTTACTGTTCAAGAAGAGAAGGTGCAAAAACTTCATAGTCTAAAGGTATTGAAAACATAGAGTCTGTTCTCTTATCACTGTGGAATTATGTTAGAAATCAATAGCAAAAGTTCGATAGTGAAGTTGAAGATCTCTCAGTAAGTGGCACATTGCACTTGCAAAAAAAAAAAAAAAGAAAGAAAATATGTGGGTTATTTGCAATTCATTCTTTATTCATTCACTGAATCAATAGATTTCTACTGAGTTCCTTCCATGTGTTTGTGCTTATTGAGCTCTGGAAATAAGAGTGAACAAGATTGACATGGTCTTTGCCCTCATGGAGGTGACAGCCCAGTGAAATTGATGGGCAACTCAATCAAATTTAAGAATTAAGAACCTTTAGTTCTTAACAAAGAACTAAGCTAATTATGACAATTTATGAGAGGGATTGAACCTTGGGAGGCTGTCTTGAAATTCTGACATTTAAGCAACTATCTGAAAGGGACAGAATCAATGTGTAATGTGCTGGGGGTGGGAGAGCCCACAGTGGTACAGAGAAGTGCATTTTCAAAGACCCTGGACATTACAGGGCTTCTGTGGTGACTCAGAGAGTAAACAATCTTCCTGCAATGCAGGAGACCCAGGTTTGATCCCTGGATCAGGAAGAAGCCCTGGAGAAGGGCATGGCAACCCACTCCAGTATTCTTGCCGAGAGAATCCCAGGGACAGAGGAGCCTGGTGGGCTATAGTCCATGGGGTCACAGAGTCAGACATGACTGAGTGGCAACACTAACATAAGGGAGTTAGAAACAGGCAGGGCTGGCTTCATGGGCATGAGACCTGCACAGCCACTCGAGGCCCTGGACTCAGGGGAGCTCATGCTTGGGCCAGTGCTCTGCTGTTACCATCTTGAAATTCTTAATAATTTTTGAACAAGGAGCCCTGCATTTTCATAGGTGGTCCTGGCTGTGGGAGTTGATCTTGATCCTACTTGTGATGTGTAGCCATTGGAGGGTGTGACTCAAGGAGGGTCATCGTCTCAATTCCTGAAGGATGCTCTGGTTGTGATGTGAAGACTGGAGGGGAGTGGTGTCATGGTTACTGCCATTTAGTATATCTGGTACAACAAAACCTGGCCAAGGGGTGTTCTTAAAAGTAACACATTATAGGACTCTTTTGAAGAGGATCCTGAGAATTGAACAGAGGGTTAACAGGTTAACAGGACATTTCTGAGATGGGAAATGTATCACCTCTTATATGTGTCCTCCCAGTCTTCTTTTCTCTGGGCTAAACACCATGTTTTTGCCTCTTCAACTCAAGCTCAATTTCTTTTTCTTTTTTTTTTTAACTCAGAGAAAGATGTATTAAAAGTCACTTTTGAACTCTAAAGTACCATACAAATAAAAGGTACTGTTATTATGTTTCAGATTATAAGAGGAATAAATCTGATTTCTTCCCAGAACTTCCTTCCAACTTTTCTGTTCTTCGTATCCTGAAGCACAGTGCTTCAGAATGTAAGATGTTATGCTTCTGAAGATATTGGCCTTCTTTCTATCAATTTGATTTTTATTTTTAGGCATCTTTTAGGATTTTTTTCCCCCAGTAGTTGTTACAGCTAGAATGCAGGCTTAGGAGCTTGGTTCTGAGATTAGATATTGCAGCCAGAGATTTCATTGCATTTGTGAAGAGTCTTTTCATGATAGGCTGTGTCCATTCACTCTGCCTCCTGCGATCAGGCTTCCATTTCTGTTACTTCACCAAAACATTTCTGTTTAAGGCCAGTAATTACTTCCTTGCGTTCATCATGCTCAATTTCTTAAATCGATTAAGAAGCTTAAAGATCTGAACACCACTCTTTCCCATTTGAAGCCTCACAATACTTTGGGGGAGCTGCCCTGTAGCTTGAGTTTAATGCTGCAGACTCTCACATGAGGTGGGGCCACTTTCCCCTCTTCCTCCCTATGATTCAGTGAGCTCAGATGACTCCCAGATGGTTCCGGTGAGGTTTCTCAGTTGCTTGTCTGAATCTCCACTAATCTAATTCCTCTGAAGCCCTGGAGTGCCTCTCACAGACAACTGACCATCTCTTCCATTCAATGCAGCTGTGTTTCTGCTGTCCGTGAAGCTTCTATTCCAGACGTTTCCCATAAAGATTACCTTATGACATGTCTGCCAGCCACAGCATCTTCTTGTGCTGCATTAACTCTCAGCACCGTCCAGGAGAGGTTTCTGCAATGATGGAAATGTCCTATGTCCTCTCTGTCCAAAAGAGTAGCCACTAGCCACACGTGACCCCTAAACACAGAAAATTAACACCACTTGAAATGAAAATTTAGGGCACTGGAACTCAGGAAACCTATTTAGTGGTTCAGTGCCACAGAGTTGGAAGAGGACAAATCCAGATGAAGCTCAGACCTTCTGACTCTCAGGGATCTTTCCTCTGTGTTGTGACCATGTGGTCTCTATTTATTTGCAAAGCTTTATAGAGCATCTATTAAGGGTAATTGTGGGGATGCCAAGAAATAAAATAGTTTCACTGGGTCAAAAAAGGGTGAGCAATGAGAAAGAGAACCACTTGGTGACCTCTAAGAACACAGAAGAAAAAGGAAGGGTCCCAGTGTTTACCTCCAGGAGTCTAGAGGTGTTACCACTACCGCTGTACGAGATGGGCTGTGTTCTGCATGTGTGCTCAAGACGGGGCTCCAAATCCCACAGGTTCCTCATTGCCTGACACACTCAAAATCCCACTGGCTAAGCCACTCCCTGGTGGACTTCAGGGTTTGTAGGGAGTGAGGCTAAGGGCCCAAGAGCACACAGCTACTGAAACCCAGACCCTTTTAGCCCAAATGTTAACTAGGGTGGCAGTGGGTATGGATGCTGCAAAGTAAGTTTGTGCCCTTCCTCTGGTGGTCCTGAGTGCCAGGCTGAGAGATTTTGATTTGAGCTATTGGCAGCAAGAGGCCAGAGAAGCTTCTGATGAACTTCTCAGTGGAAGGTCCCTAGGAAGAAGGAAGGATACACTTGTGGTAGAATGGAAAGATGGGAGAGCTTCTAGGAAAACCACGTGTTGAGGTTTTTTCCCATTAAGGGCTCCTTTCTCCCACACCCAGAAGATGTCCAGAGGTGCTGGGGACAAAGCAGGAATGCAACATCCAGAAAAACACAAGATAGTGCAAGTTTCTTCAAGATACGAAAATGTTGTTCACGTTTGCAAGTATAGAGAAAGAAGCCAATGAAGAGAGGAAGAAATCAAACACACTGGAGAAGTCAGATTGCATATATTATCTTCTAAAGAGATGAGTTACTTGGTAACAATTTTAAAGTTACTGTAAGATAAGACTTCTCTAAATGTCCTTAAAAATCTTTCAGCTATTCTTGCTTATTATTATAGAAGCGGCATTTTAAAATTATAGTAATTAAAGCTAAGATAGGCAGACAGATCACTGAGACAGAGTCAAAAATCATGCCCTTATATATGTGGATCTAATAAAATCAGTGCTCTATAATAGTAGGAGGGAGGATGGATCATTCAATAAATAGCAATTTGCCAAAAAATTAATTTAGATTGTAATTTAGTAAGATAAACTAGTATAAATTCTAGATGACTATAGATTTTTAAGTATCATGAAAGTATACACTCTCTGTATCTATTCAAACATCCAGGAGAACAATAAAAGTGAAAGTCAAAAGCTGGGAAGGGTCAGTGAACATTTCCTCATGCACTTTTTGGTTGAATTGAGTTTTTGAATTTTTCAAATTCTGTGACATCATTTTGGTTGCAGTTTTAAGACGTTGTCTACCCAACAATGTCATCTCTCTCTTCTTCTGATAATGGAAAAAAAAATCAACAGGTATTGGGAAAGAGTCAAATTCTTTTATTAAGTCATTTATACCAGGAGAAGGAAATGGCAACCTACTCCAGTATTCTTGCCCGGAGAATTCCATGGACAAAGGAGACTGGCTGGCTGCAGTCCCTGGGATCGCAAAGAGCTGGACCTGACTAAGCGACTATCACTCACTTACTCATTTATACCAATTGTCCATCTCCTGAAAAATCCTCATGAATTTCCAAATATATAGTACAAAGCCCTGGACATCACTGAGATGGCCTTAAGAGATATTATCAGTGCCACGAAATAATGTTTTTTAAAAATCCAAATGGCTCATTCCTAAATTCAAATACTCATTTGAGTGCCTTTTATTCAGTACAGTCTATTGTAGAGAATAAAATCTTATACCTCCTGCTGATACTTTCACACCATGTGTCAAAAGGCCTATGCTGAATGGACACTGCTTGATTTAAATTTCCAGTTTGAGCGTCTTCCCTGCTTTACTGTGTCATGATTAACACACACACTGGTAATCCTGACATTTATTTTCACCAGCTCCTCCTCCCGCCATACCTACTTAGCTAGTGTTCCCAACGCACATTTTCCAGTCCTCACTATGACTCACACAATAATTGCTCACTAAAATAAATACCTCTTCTGTACTATAAGTTTCCAACAGAAAAAGTTGTCAGCTTCTTCTTCCTTGAAGATAGGTCACTCATATTCCAAGTGAGTTCAAAAGTTGGTACACCAGGGTTTTATCCAACCACAAACCAAAAACAAACACAAGCCTTACCACCAGCCTTCATGATGTTGCTCTCTCACATTAGATGTTATTAATACAGGGCATCATCCTCCTGGTGTCCGCTGATGAATAAATCCCATCACTACGCATCAGTCAGGTTGAGCTAAGTTATGCTGCAGTAACAAGTGGGCCCCTGATCTCACTCAGCAAAGTCTGTGACTGGCAAGAGGCAGTTGAAGACTGCTGTACATCGTCCTTACTCTGAGATCCAGGGTGGTGGAACAGCCACTGCTGGAACATGGACAAGTCCTGGCAGCAGGCTAGAGAGAACTCTGAAAATTGTTTATCCACACTTTTTTCCAGACTGAAGCCTGACTTCAAAGCCAGCTGGGAGATGCAGTGCTGTCAGGCACGCAGGAGGCAGAGAACTAGAAATGGGTTGTGAATGTCCTAATGATTTCCACATGCTCATTTGACTTACTCTCTGAGCACAAATGTGTCAAAGGCTATGAAACTGGTTTTGTAAACTTTGGGAAAATATTTTGACTCCAACCTGTTGATGCTTTGGAGAAGGCTTTGAATGTTGGCTTTGAAGTTTTAGACTTCTTAGAGAAAAAGATTCCACTGAAGACTGGAAAGCAGTATTTTGTGGTCGTTCTAGAAAAAAATTGCTCAATGGGTTTATTAAAGAGGTCACTGGTGGAAAATGATGAAAAATCTTCATACTCCTATTTAATGAAGTTTCTGAACAGGACAAATCAGTGCAGAAATAGGAAGAAATTCCTTCATCCAGTGAAATCCAGTTTAAAAATTCACTTGTCAGACTTTTCATTCAACCCTCCAGTTGGAGTTGTTTGTAGGAAATCTGTTTTCCTATCATGGCTCTGGCACATGCAGATTAATAGTCTATAGTTGAACTAGACTGGAATCCTCTTTCCTATTTATATTTATGATGCTATTTTGAGCTCTAGTATTTACATTACTATTTTCAATATACTCTTATTCTTAACAAACCACTTTGGAGCTGTTGATTCTTTTCTGTGAACTGAGGATTTAAAACAGCAGAGTGATAACAAAAAAAAAAGACAAATTTTTGAAAAAAAAATTTAAAGAGAAAATAAAACCAAGTTCTTAAATGAATTAGGTAGATGTCCTTGAACAGGATGGATATATATATTCAGTAAACGTTGACTTGTGGAAGTAGTATAAGCAACACTCAGTACCCCTAGAGACAGATAATGTAGAAAACTTTCTGTCTTTATTTTCAGGAAATGAGAACGATCTGAAAAGTTCAAAGCTTGTGGTTCCTCAGAGAATATGATCCCCCCATTTTATCAGACAATGTTCTTCTCAATACCTCCAACCAACTTATGGGTTTTTTTTTTGGGGGGGCCTTTATTGCAAGAGATACCCCAATTATTTTAATTAATCCTCCTTTTAACATTCTAATTATCATGGTATGAAAAGAGGTTGGGAGGGACATTCTCTCCTCCTGCTATTTGGTTATATACACAGGTCTCACTAAACAACAGAGAAACATTTTCATTTGTATGCTTCCCTTTTTAATGGCATATTGAGTACACCAGTTCAGAGCCCAATATCCCAAAGCAAAGTGTGGGTAATTAGAAGAGGGTTCTCAAGCTTGGGATCAAAGACAGGGGTCTCTCACTTCCTGGCTTTTACACCAGAATTTATAGAGGTAAGTTACCACGAGGCTGTATAGGTGAGCCTTAATCAAGTATGACTAGGGTCCTTATAAGAGGAGGACACCCTAGATATTGACACACATAGAAGACAGACCAGGTAAAGACACGGGAAGAAGGTGGCTGTCTTCTCTGGGGTACTTTGTTAGGGCCATCCTGGCAAATGATACACAATGGGTGGAAAGTGACTTCTTTTGATGTCTAAGAACACAGCTGAGAGCAAACATTTAAGGCAAGTTTCTGTAAAGTTTATTGTTGTCCAGTTGCCAAGTTGTGTCTGACTCTTTGTGACTCCATGGACTGCAGCATGTCAGACTCCTCTGTCCTCCACTATCTCCCAGAGTTTGCTCAAATTCATGTCCGTTGAGTTGGTGATGCCATCCAACCATCTCATCCTCTGTCACCCCCTTCTCCTCCTGCCCTCAATCTTTCCCATCATCAGGGTCTTTTCAGATAAGCCAGCTCTTTTCATCAGGTGGCCAAAGTATTGGAGCTTCAGCATCAGTCCTTTCAATGAACACTAAGGGTTGATTTCCTTTAGAATTGAGAGTCTTGATCTCCTTGCATCCAAGAGACTCTCAAGAGTCTTCTTCAGCATCACAATTAGAAAGCATCAGTTCTTTGGTGCTCAGCCTTTTTTAGGGTCCAACCCTCACATCCATACATGGCTACTGGATAAAGCCTGGCTTTGACTATTCATAAAGTTCGCAACACAGCAAAAAGGAACCAGACTCACACACTAAGGTAAAACTAGGTCATCTGGCTTGTAAGAAATGGCTTGCTTTTTAAGCTCACTAATGGCTCATCCCATTCAGAAAAGAACTGATGCCTCCTGCATCCTAGGGTCCAGAGCTGGATCCCCACCCACACAGCCCGTCATTTTGTTCAGAAGTCATGTGGTCACACATGCTGAGAGCTGGGTTAGGTCTCAGACCACAAGTGGCCTGTGGCTGGAGTTTATGGTCAAGAAAAGAGCGGTAGAACCCAGCATCACAACCCCTGGGCTTGTCTGCAAGCCGGTGTGGACGTGCTGTGAATCTGTATGGCTGTGGCTTTTCTACATGTGTGCTGGGAGGGCCATGTAATGAACAAGGTGTCTCTAAGCATCTGATGAAAACTATGTTCCCACACCCCTAGGAGGGCCCCAGAGCAGGAACGATGCTCTCCTTTCACTCGAGAGAAACCTTATAGGAACATTCTCTGGCAAAGGCGAGCCCCTCCAGTGTGCTCCAGGAAAATAGTTCTGAACACAAGAACTGCCAGGTCTGGATAAACATAGCTCAGTCCCTCAGATGTTCTGAACATGACTGAATGTTCATACCACACAGCCTTCCATCAGAGGCCTCCAAATAGTTCACATAAAATCCTGAGCCTGTTCCAGGCAGCGGCTCGTCAAGGGTTATCAGATCCACTGTTAGAGAGACCAAGTGCCATGAAGTGTTTATCCTTGGAGATAAAGTGAACCAGGAGAAAGTTGACGCTTGAGATGGAGCTGGTGGCAGGAGAGTCCAATTCTAATGGACTTGGACGTTTCTTTATACTCAAAACTCCAATTTCCTCATGTTTAAAATGGAAATAATAAAATAATTCCCTGGTGGCTCAGACGGTTAAGAATTTGTCTGTAATTCAGGAGACCTGGGTTCTATTCCTGGGTTAGGAAGATCCCCTGGAGGAGGGCTTGTCAACCTGCTCCAGTATTCTTGCCTGGAGAATCCCCATGGACAGAGGAGCTTGGCAGGCTACAGTCTATGGGGTTGAAAAGAGTTGGACACGACTGAGCGACTAAGTGCAATGATAATAATAGTGTGTCTTGGGACTTCTTGGTGGCCCAGGGATTAAGATTCCATGATCCCAGTGCATGAGGCATGGGTTCAATCCCTGGTTGGGTAACTAAGATCTTGCATGTTGGAAGGTGTGGCCAAAAAAAAAAATAATAGTGTGTCTTTATATACATGCTCTAGGTTTTTAGTCAGATTAAAAAGCAAAGAGGGTTCCTACTTTGTGGTGGGAAAGCTCTCAAAGTTCCTGCACACATTAGCCTTCAAGAAGAAACACAGAAAATGATGAGAAAGGTGATAAATGCTGAAGTGATAAAGACCAAGAACACATTCATCACTGCCCCAGCATTCTTGAGACATCCTATGATTCTACTGTTCCAAAGTCTATTTTCCTTAAGCCCATATCGAAGTCCAAGCAACAGAAAGGATAGTTGATGAGCCATGAGGCTGGAAATTTGAAATGTTTGAAGTAACATAAATAAATGAGTTGTACAGCAACTCAAAGCAATATTTAACAGTCAAAGTGTGGTGCATATAAACAGGGGATCCCCACCTTCATGTGCAGATTTCTAGTGAAACACAGAGGTTTGGAGATTTGTATGTTTTTTCAACAACCCCTTCATTCATACATGCAACAGATATTAATAAAGTGCCTATGTTATGCCAGGGACTGAAATTAGCCATAGGAATGGAAGAGTGGTAAGACAAGTCTCAGCCTTCCAAGACTAGAGCCTAGAAGGAGAACATCAATAAGGAAATTAAAAAAAGAAAGAAATGCAATAAAGTGTAATTAGATTCTCAACAGCTGGACTTGGTATTCATGGTGTCAGCAGTATCTGAGCAAGGACACAGGCCTGTGCCATCCAGTGATTTTTTTTAATGACTATTTTTTTCCCTTTCTTTTTTATTATTTAAATTGTGAAAGTGTGATAACACCTTTACAGCAGACTTGGAAAATACAGAACAAAGTCATATATAGTTCCACTACATATTACAATTATTTTTTAAGTAGATAACTTGAGATTTTTGGTTGGAGTTTAATATCAAATGCTCAAAAATTAATAGAATGAATATATAGAAAAGGATATACTAGACTTGAACAGCACCATAAGCCAATTCAAAATAATTAAGATTTATGCAATTTTCATACAACAGTAAGATACTAATCGTATTCCCATAGACTATAAACTAGGAGATGTTGAAACATACCCAAAGATATAAAACAAGGTGCAAAAATTTCATGATCTAAAGGTATTGAAATCATACAGAGTCTGTTCTCTTATCACTGTGAAGCTAAGTTTAATGACTATTTTTAAAGACAAGTTTTAAGTTTACAGGAAAATTGAGAAAAAAGTAGAGGAATTTCCCATATAGCTTCTACCCGCCTCCCCACATACACAGCCTCCCCATTATCAATGTCCCCCACCAGATGGTATGTTTATTACAGTTGATGAATCTACAAGGACTCGTCATAGTCGTCCAAAGTCCACAGTTTACTTTAGCATTCATTTGGTGTTGTACATTGTATGGGTTTGGACAAAGGTATAATGACATGTACCCATCATTACAATACCATACAGAATATTTTCACTGCCCTAGAAACCTTCTGTACTTTGTTTATTCATTCCTAGTGTCCATGTTAGTCACTCAATCTGAGTGACTCTTTGGGGTCTTGTGGACTGTAGCCTGCCAGGCTCCTCTCTCCATGGAATTCTCCAAGTAAGAATACTGGAGTGGGTAGCCATTCCTTTCTCTAGGGGATTTTCCTGACCTAGGGGTTGAACCTGGGTCTCTTGCATTGCCAGCAGATTCTTTACTGTCTGAGTCACATGGGAAGCCCTAACTGCTATTAACTATTCATTCCTAACCGCTCCCCAAAGTACTGACAGCTGATCTTTTGACTGTCTCCAAGGTTTTGCCTTTCATAGAAAGTCGGGGAGTCAGAGTCATACAGTAGGCAGGCTTTTCAGATTGGCTCCTTTTACTTAATCATGTGCATTTAAGTTTGCTGTGCTTAGTTGCTCAGTCATATCCAACTCTTTGAAACCCCATGGACTGTAGCCCACCAGGCTCCTCTGTCCATGGGGATTCTCCAAGCAAGAATACCAGAGTGGGTTGTCATGCTCTCTTCCAAGGGATCTTCCTGACCTGAGAATCGAACTGGGGTCTCCTGCATTGCAGGTGGATTCTTTACCAACTGAGCTACCCTCCTCCATGTCATTTCAAGGTTGGATAGCTCATTGTGTGTGTTCAAGAATATTCCATTCTCTGGATGTACCAGTTTATTTATACATGCAATGACTTTAATTTTGCTTGGGTGCAGTGTGACCTGGGTGGCTGAGGGCACAGTGTGAAATGCATGGGCAGGAACAAGTCACCAAACTAATGAGACCAGCTGACTTTCCACCACCAGTTGACACTTTGTTGGAGGGAGGGGTGTGGTGGTGACTGGCATAGTTACCTTCACAGTGTGACTGATAAGAATCTATCTCAGTGTAGTGAGAAACAACCTTAAGAAAAATCCAGTTTCTAGCGGCGATGATGGAGAAGAGAAGAAATGAAAGACCTCTAAGGACATGACTGTTGACGGTAACCATTGATACTGATGAACTGTAGGTTGCCCTCTGTGTGCTTGGGTCTTTGGTAGCATACTTCTTCTAAAGAGCATTCAATTCCAAATGGGAAGCAACTATTTTTGTGAACACTTACTGGCATTTTGGGGCTTCCCTGGTGGCTTGAAGGTAAAGAATCTGCCAGCAATGCAAGAGATGTGGGTTTGATCCTTGGGTCAGGAAGATTCCCTGGAGAAGGAAATGGCTACCCACACTCCAGTATTCCTGCCTGGAGAATTCCATGGACAGAGGAGCCTGGTGGGCATTTTGGTGCTCGTTAACTAAAGTAGGTTCTTCCCCATGCTCAGAATGTATTCCTCATGAATAGAAAGGCTCTATTCTATATGAAATGTGTGATGGTAGACAGAAAGTGTTAGAAGCTTCTTGAAGGGAGTGACTTGGAGCAGATTCTTGGAAGATAAGTCATGCACTGACCACGTGACTAAGATCAAAAGTTCAGAAAGACCCTTGCCTGTTTGGAAAATACTGGGCAAAAACCAAACAAAGGGGCTTCTGTTTCTGGCCAAGGACGGTGGTAGGGATTTACCCTCTGACCAGAAACAACCCAAAGTGATCATGGCAAGAAAAGTTCATAAGCTGGTTGTTTGTCCTTGAAATATCTTCCCTCATAGAATCAGTTTTAAGTGACAGTTTCATTCCTGGCTGATGCACAAAAGCCTGTTTCCTCCACATGAGGGAATTTCAACTATATTCTCTGTTAAGTAGGTTTTATAGCCTGGTTTAAAGACACAGTCTCCCCATGTTATACATTGTTTTCCTGAAGGAGATGTTGGGGAACCAGAAGAGCAAGGAAACAATGGTCATTTAAACAGTCCTTTCACCTGCTTCCAGGTGTCTACTGAAATGGAAATGGAGAGGTTCGAGGACAGGTCTGGCCTCTGGGAACAGCTGGGCATTGTTTGGTCAGTGAATAAAGGTCTTTTCTAAGCTCTTGAGGCTTCTTCCTCCCTGGGGAGGGCTGTCCAAAGCTCTTGGCTGCCCTGAAGGGGGAACTGGGGAATTATTATGGACCCAGAGACTTTCCAGCTTGATACAGTTCCTTCTAACCCAGGTATGGAATGAGAAGATAAGAGCAAATAAATGTGTCTGGGTGGTCATAGGGTCTGTGGATATTTAGCAAACAGAGAACATATAAGTAAAAAAAGACACAAATAAAAAGACATCTCCAAGGCAACAGAGAGGAGTGCTATTTGCAGGGATGTTGGCAGGGGGGACCATTGCAACACAGCGGATACATTCCTAACGGGTCCTTTCAGGGCATTTGGGAACTTTCCAAAAAGTAATAGACTGAGAACTGGAGGACCAGCATAAGTCAGAGTGGAGATGGAGGCTGAGAGAATTCCAGGCAGGGAGAAGGGGCAGGGCAGGGGTCAGAAGGCAGGACAGAACACGCCTGGTAGAGACACTACAAACTGCAGCCCACGTGTCACCGAGTTCAGACGGTGTTGGGGAATATTTCAAAGCACCACCACAGCATATTTTGTTATAGGAGAAAAGGGTTTAAGTCAGCTAATAAATGGGCTTCCCTGGTGGCTCAGTGGTGAAGAATCCACCTGCTAACACAGGAGACATGGGTTAGATCCTCAGGTCAGGAAGATCCCCTGGAGAAGGAAATGGCCACCCACCCTGCTATTCTTACCTGGAGATGCCAGTGGACAGAGGAACCCAGCGGGCTACAGTCCATGGGATCGCAAATAGTCAGACTTAGTGACTAAACAACAACAATAAGCAGGCTATAACCAGGTTTCTATTTTGTTCTGTTTTGATGTTTTTTTGTTGCAGGACTTCTCAGAACTTTTGAAATTCTTCTAGATGCTCATATCCATCAAGAAATCCTCTAGTGGACTTTTCTCTCAAGAAATCATCAGCGTGTCCCACAGAGGCCTTGGTGGGCAGTGCCACCTCACTAGAGACACTCAGCTGAAGCTTTGGGACAAAGCCAGGATGAGAACATGGTCTCTGGAGTTAGAAAGATCCAGGCTTTTTGACTTCGATTCTATGAGCAAAATGTTCAATTTTTCTAGCTTTGCTTCCCTCACTGAAATTCGGAATAATAGCTGGAATGATAGTTTTATTTTATTTTAGTTTTGTTTTGGAATAATAGTTCCAAAAATAATAGTTGTCAACAGTGGTTGCCCTTGGGGACTGGGAATTGACTGGAAAGTGGCTTGATGGAATTTTCTGGGTTGACAATAATGTGCTGTATTACTCAGGTGGAGACAGTCATCAAATTCCATCAGTGGTGCCCTTGAGATATGCACATTTTACTATATGTAAATCTTACCTTAAAAATGTTAAGCATGTATTGCACTTTATTTAATGGTTTTCATGTCATATTACTTAAGAGTGAATAACCTGACATCTGCAACTAACTTTTAAATGAATAAAAAGTAAAATGGGTTGATAGATGGATACATATATGATAGAGCAAATGCTGTTAAAAGGTAGCAATTATGGATTCTAAGTGGTAGGAATTTGGGTGTTCATTGGACCAGTCTTTCAACTTTTTTGTATTTTTTTTTTCATAATAAAATGTTGGGGAAAAGTAATGATTACTATTTCTCAGGTCAATTTCAGTACAGTGAGTCCCCTATACATGAATGAGTTCCCATCCATGAGCACGTTTCAAAGTCCAATTTGTTCATAAGTCCAATAAAGTCAGCCTAGGTACCCAACTAACATGATTGGCTATATACTGATAGTTCAGTTCAGTTCAGTTAATCAGTTGTGTCTGACTTTTTGTGACCCCATGGACTGCAGCATGCCAGGCTTCCCTGTCCATCACTGATAGTACTGAACTGAAATAGGTTTATAATACTTTTCACATATGTTAAAGAATCCACCTGCAATGCAAGAGACATGGCTTTGATCCCTCGGTTGGGAAGATCCCCTGGAGAAGGGAATGGCAACCTACTCCAGTATTCTTGCCTGGAAAATTCCATGGACAGAAGAGCCTGGTGGGCTACAGTTCATGGGATCGCAAAGAACTGGACATGACTAACACACACTCCATAAAAAATAAAGAAAAAATATTTTAGATTTTATAGTACAATAATCTTATAGACATGAACTAACTCATGTGATTGGACACGCAAACACATGTTTGCATCTTTGGAAGATGGCAACTTGGAGGTTCGTATGCAGGCGACTTACTGTACTAGTACAATGTCCAGAACGTAACAAGTTGGTGATGATGGTTATTTTTAATGGTCATTAGATAGTGACAAAGTGCAGGCAGAGAGAGCATTTGGTTTTGGCAGTAATTCAGAGAAATTAAACCAGGGCCTAAAATAGAGTGGTTGCCATGAGAATGAAGGTGGTGGAAACAGTTTGGAGATGGAGCTGCTAACACTCGGGGATCCACGGGTAACTGGTGTTGAGAGAAGGCGCAGAGTCGGGGGTGATGCCGCAGCTTCCAGACTTGACAACAGATGGTTGGGTGCTGGTACCTTTCAGAGGGGCCCATCCTCTCCGGATGAAGGAGAGCAGGCTCTAGAATGTCCTAGTCCCGAGGCGGTTTTGTAGTAAAGGAGCTGCAGCAGCCCTGACTGTTTGACAAGTCGGCTCCTCTTCTCATCTTCCCACTTCCACAGAGCAATGCAAAACAGGTCAAGCTTTGTTTCCATCAGTAGGAGGAATATCTTAAGGCTGCAAGACTCTGCCTCAGGAAGGTGCTTCAAGGCACACTCTTTAAAGCACTTTGCAGATTTCTCTGGAAATGACAGCTTTATGGTCCTGGGGTCTGCAGGTTGTTAAGATAGTAGTGGCTCAGTTGAGGGGGTGACGGCTCAGAATGTGGTAGAGTGTAGTTTCTGCAGCCCTGAGACCCTCCCCCAGCACTGTTGGACCAGTGCTCTGGGCAGGGCCAGCCTCAGAGTAGTGTTGCCATCAAGGCTGTAGCTCAGGGACTTCCCTGGAGGTCCGGCGGTTAAGAATCTGCCTTGCAATGCAGGGGACACGGTCCAGGAACTAAGATCCCATATGCCACTGAGCATCTAAGCCCAGGCACCACAACTACTGAAGCCTGCACTTTAGAGCCTGCGCTCTGCCCAAGAGAAGCCACTGCAATGAGGAGCCGTGCACAGCAAGGAAGACCTGATACAGCCAAAAGTAAATAAATAAATACTTAAAAAATAGACTGTGGCTTAGAGATGGTGGTGATAGAGCAATGCTTCCTGGTATAACCATCTTCTCTGGCCAAGGAGATGCTGAACGCTGAGTTATTCTGTTTATTATTCAGTGATCTTCCCAAGTAAAGGTGCTGTTTTTCATAAAAATGTGCCTGTTACTTGATTTTCCATAGGCCTTGCATTGAGGGTTGAAGACTTGTATCAAAGGGAAAGTGTTAATAGTCAGGCTTATGCCACAGATGAGAGCTCACGGTTCCAGGCAGGGGGCTGTACGAGTTGCGGGGTTGGCCTCAGCTGTCTCCATGGTGATGCTGCTGGAAGCTTTGTGAGCACACAGCTCACCAACTGGAACAGGGCTGCCATGAGGAAGTACACGTTGAGAGTGAGACTTGAGAAGCTTTTAGAGCGATTTTACATGGCATGACACCCAGTGTGTGACCAGGGGACATGTTCCTCTGGCATATCTATGGGATCCTACAGAACCTTGGAGTCTTCTCAGTCCCTTTCTCTATCACTCTCATTCCACAGAGATGCAGCTGAGCCAGTGATGAGAGCCTGTTTTCTAGGCTCCAAAGAACCAGGAATGTGAGGAAGTCTATCCATGACCACGGGTGGGGCTGGAGTGAGGGGGTTGCAATTACTTCTGCTGGTAGAGTCCTGCTTCTGATTATAACCTGTTTGACATGAAATCCCAACTCTATGATTCTTCATGTATCAGCTTTAGGTGCATAAGAAATCATCCCCAAACTTTTATTTTTCTGGCTGAACTGTATGGCATGTGGGATCCTAGTTCCCCCACCAGATATTGAACCTCTGTCCCCTACATTGGAAACTCAGAATCTTAACCAATGGACTGCCAGGGAAGTCCCCATTTCTAAACTCAGTGGCTTAAAATGATAATTTATTAATTGTCAAGATTCTGAGAGCTGGCTGGGCTTCATTTGGCATCCCTTCTGATCTGGGCCCGAATCCACTGTTCCGTCCAGGGTGGCTCGTGGGTCTGGGGTCTTTGCTGAGTTGGGTGGGATGGTTGAGATCGTGCTTCATGAGGTCTCCCCATACCCAACAGGCTTCCCTGGGCTTGTTGTGATGATGGGGGAACAGTGCCCAGCAATAGGGGATTAACCCTCAATGGGCAAGTGCTCTTTAAGCCTCCTAACATCCCATTGGCTAAAGCAGGTCAGCTCTGGATTCAAACAGTGCAGAAACAGACTGTACCTCCTCACAGAGGGAACAGAAAAGCTACATTGTAAGGAGGCGAGCATACAGGGACCAGAAGCTTTCCTGCCTACTTTTGCGTTTAATGAAGTTTGACGAGACCCTGTGACAATGTTCACCCCTGGCTTATAGTAGCTGCTCACTAAAGAGTTAGTAAATGAATAAGATTTTAAGACTTTAGTTTTCCTTCTTTTCACATAGTTGAGGTTAAGATGCTCAAAATACACTGCTCCCAGAGGCTGGTTCTGACTGTGGATGCCAAAAATGCTCAGTCATCTGTTTACCCTGTCATCATGGAAGAAGCCAGTAAAGTCCAGTGACCTTAGTTAGAGGAACTGTATAGCTTTTGTTTCCTTTATAGAAGCACTGGCATAGACTGGGAACTTAGTCTTCATCCATTGTGTGGTTGTTAAAACAACACCAACTGGTTTCAGCTCCACCCAGGTATTCACACATAACATTGTGTACAAGGAGTAGGGGGTAAGAACCAGCTGCTAAAATTATTGGGTGAAAAATGGCTCTATCAGGCATATCTCTGGAGAAAACTCTAGTTTGAAAAGATACATGCACCCCAAAGTTCATAGCAGCACTATTCACAACATGCAAGACACGGAAGCAACCTGTGTCCATTGACAGAGAAATGGGTAATAAAGATGTCATATATATATATATCATATATATACAATGAAATATTACTCAGCCATAAAAAAGAATGAAATAATGCCATTTGTGGCAATATGGATGGACCTAGATATTATCACACTAAGTGAAGTAAGTCAGAAAGACAAATATCATGTGATACTGCTTATATATGAATCTAAAAATAAAGATACAAATGAACTTATTTATAGCACAGAAATACACTCACAGATATAGAAAAGAAAACAAAGTTATGGTTACTGAAGGGAAATAGCAGGGAGAAAGGATAAATTAGGAGTGTGGGATTAACAGATACACTACTATTTATAAAATAAATAATCAACAAGGACCTACTGTATAGCACAGGGAACTCTACTCAATATTTTGTAATAATATATAAAGGAAAAGAATCTGAAAAAGAATATACGTACACATGCATAGGTGGCTCAGATGGTAAAGTGTCTGCCTACAATGTGGGAGACCTGGATTTGATCCCTGGGTTGGGAAGATCTCCTGGAGAAGGAAATGGCAACCCACTCCAGTACTCTTGCCTGGAAAATCCTATGGAAAGAGGAGCCTGGTAGTCTACCGTCCATGGGGTCACAAAGAGTCGGACACAACTGAGTGACTTCACTTACTGACTTTGCTCACACATGCATAACTGAATTCCTTTGCCATACACGTGAAACTAATACAACATTGTAAATCAACTATAATTCAATTTAAAAAAAAAAGGAAAAGAGGATAGAAAAACTTGAACTTACAGAAAAGGTCTTATTGCCTTTTCTAATAAACCTCACATTCTCAGGAAAAAGAAAAAGAAAAGTGGCTCCACCAGTCACCTGGGTGGACACATACCCACTGGTGCGCTGTCTGAGTGTGGGGCTCTGGCGCCACTGGGCTTATGCACAGGCTGGTGGACCAGGTTCCTATTTTCTCTAGCTCCGTAGCCACGGGGTCCATGTATCCAGCCCCTCAGTGGTCATCTTCCTCAGTTTGCTGGAGTGGAGCTTCTTTCTCGGAAGGTCTTCCAGTTGGGGGCCCATCCCTGACAACCCTCGCCAACCACTCTCACCCTGGATTCTCTGGAAGACCCTCTTTGGAGGGGGTTATTTGAGGAAACTGGGGTGATCTGAGTAACAGTGTGATCAGGATGTTTCTGTTTCTCTGGAGGAGTTCCTGCCCCCCTCTGCAGCCTGCATCCCTGGGGCATCGGTGGGCTTCCGTGCACCAGCTCAATATTCCTCTATGTGTCACTGGTCTCTGTGTGTGGAGGTGTGTCAGGGGGTCCCGGAGCTGACCTAGGAGAAAAGACATGGCCACAAGAGTCTGCAACACACAGCAAGCTTCATCAGTGGATCTTGGACAGGTCTGCATGAGAGACAAGGTCAGTTCATCACAGCTAGAGACCATACACAGAGACCACCATCCAGAAAGGGAGGAGGGGAAGAAGGACTCCTTGGGAGGGGTCCAGGAGTGAGGGCTTGTGTGTGTCCAGTGATGCTGCCCAGTGGGACATCTCTGGGTCGGAGAACCGAAGGACCGTAGCAGTTTGCGAGGGTCTTACAACCAAAGGCTTTTTCTCATCAATGGCTTGGAGTCATGGGGTGAGGTCTCATGGGGCTTGCAAAGCAGCCAAGTTCTAAGTGGCTAAAACTTTTAGGCTATTTTTAAATAAGTGGATGTGTAAGCATTGGAGTTAGAAGCCAGGGAGCTTTTAAGTAATGGGTCTCAGCCTGCAGTGAAGACGTAAACCACCCAAAGGCCACCTTCGGATCATTCCTAGAACCCTGTAACTGGGGTCTGGGTGTTCTTCCAAAGTCCATGATGAGGCCACGCCCTGAGCTAAGACTCAGTGGTCCCCCTGAGAGGAGAATGACCACCTGACAGGGGAAAGCCTGAGTGGTCACTGGGAGCCACGTGTCCCTGATGGCCTCAGACCACATCCTCCCGATTCCTTACTGGGGATCACAGCCCCTGTGAACACTTCCTCTTCCCTGCCAGGGGTGGGGAGGCCTTGGCCGATGCCTCCTGCCTTCACACCTGCCTCTTCATTTCCTGAAATGCCTGGAGCCATCTCTTCTATTTGTCTCCATTGATTTAGGCTAGAATGTTAGGGCCCAGAAGGGTCATGAAGCCCAGTGTTTCCATTGGTGAGTTCCAGGGAATCTAATCCTTGGAGACAATCCGAAACAAGCATTCAGTGCTCTGATACATCTAGAAAAGGCTTCATCACCTAGTCCTCTTCTAGGGTCTCCCAAGACACAGTTGTAGGTTCAAGGATCCAAGATGATAGTGGAGTGAGTATGTTGTGTGGGGCATCCTTTGGGGAGGTTCTGGAAAGGACCTCGCCGGGGAGGAAAATTCAAGAGTCCTGAGGTCTCCAAGGGTTGAGAGGCTTACAAGGTAGTGAAATTCAGATTTTAATGGTGTTTTGATTTCATTATGGTTGTACAGCATGAAGGATGGATGAGCTATGAGAGCGCTGAGGGAGAGAGAGCAAAAGAGGGACAGAGAGAGATTTGGAGACATAAGATAGTAAGACAAGCGGAGGGGCTTCCCTGATGGTCCAGAGGTTAAGGCTTCACCTTCCAAGGCATGGGGTACAGGTTTGATCCCTGGTCGAGGAGCTAAGATCTCATATGCCTTGTGGCCAAAAAACCAAAACATAAAAACAACAGAAACAATATTGTAATAAATTCAATAAAGACTTTTTTAAAAAGCTGCACATAAAGAAATCTTTAAAACGAAAAAGACAATAAGACAAGGGAGTCATTTAATCCCCGTGGTTGAATGGACCACACTTTTCATCTGAACCATGTCTGACCTTGCTTTTGCTGGGGTTTATAACGATTCTCAGGCTTCCCAGGTGGTGCTAGTGGTAAAGAACCCGCCTGCCAATGCCCGAGATATAATAGAAGCAGGTTTGGTTCCTGAGTGGGGAAGATCCCCTGGAGAAGGGCCTGGCAACCCACTCCAGTATCCTTGCCTGGAGAATCCCATGGATAGAGCGGCCTCATAGTTGTGGTGGGCTCAGTACTTGTGGATTTAGTGATTCCTTGCCATGTAGGATCTTCCTGGACCAGGGATCGAACCCATGTCCCTGGCACTGGCAGGCAGATTCTTAACCACTGGACCAACAGGGAAGTCCAACAGTTTCATTTTCGTCACTGTGAAAACTGGGTTGAGTCTACAGAGGCATATTTATGGGATGTAGTGGCTTATGGTCCAAGTTTATGTTTGGGGGGCATCACCTGCCAACTCTGTGCCCTTGGGCACTGTGGTAACCTCTAGGGGCTGAAGGGGTCGCAGTGGTCCACCCCTCTGGGATTGTTGTAGATATTAAAGTCGAGGTTTTAGCACAGTGTCTGGGGAGTGCCTGATCAGTTACAGGGGTTGCACTTTGTAATTCCCTCCCCAACCACACGATGTTGACTTTTCCTCATTTCAATAAATTATCTTCCTCAACATTATTTTTAATATCTTCACAGCATTTCATCTTAAGACTGTACCAACCTTTATCCCCTATTGTTTGAGATATAGCATGTTCATTTTCCTTCATTATAAACGTGCTGCCACAAATAGCTGCTTTTTTTTTTTCTTTTGCATATCCATATTTCTAGAATTTCCTTTCTGGATCAAAACTGTAAGGTAATTGCCACACAAGGTCCAGGATTCATCACTGAAGTCCCCTGGAGAGGTATTTCCTAGTCTTAAACAATGAAGAGTAAAAATACTTGAAACTTTGCCCAGTCTTGCCTTGAACCTCTCCAAAGGTTTTGACCTTGATCTGTGAACTTCCTAGACTTCTGCTGAGGTTTCCCACTGGTTAAATGGTTCAGGGGGTCACGAGGAAGAAAACATCTGTTCTCAAGTTCAATTGAAGTGCAGCTCCTCCAGCTCAGAAGTGCTCATGGAACAGAAGGAAGCATCGTGGGGACAGTGAAGCAGCTTGGGGAACGCTCCCCCAGGTCTCTGGCTGAGATGCTTTGTGTGTGCCTGTTGTTTTGTTTTGCTTTGCTGGTAATGAATGCTTCGCTGCCTGGTGTGGTCCCACCTGCCTGAATCAAGCATTCCCTTGGCTTAGAGAGGACCTTCCTGTCCATCTCCCTCAAAAACAACCGGCCTCTGCCAGCCAGCCCAGGCTGCCTTCTTGGCCTTTCTTGCCTGGCCTGCGGGACTCGAAAAGTCCGTCCATGCCTCTCCAATCCCCTCACCTCAAGACTGTCACCTCCTCCATCCAAGGGAGCCTCTCTCCACCAGGAGAAGAAAAATGTTCCTTAGGAGTAAGAGTTTTTAGATAAGTTTCAGAGTTCTCAGTCCCAAGTGCAAATCCACATGGGACCCTCTTTCTTGGGTTGCTTCAGAATCCCCGCTCTCGCCTGCTTGTGAGATGCCAGAGAAGACCGCCTTGCCCCTCCACTTGCATCTGTGGAATTCGGCCTTTCTCAGCAACAATGTGTTTGGGAACAAAGAGTTCTTTGTACTTCGTATCGTGCCAATAGCTCCACACGACCATGCTGTGCTTTCTCTCTCCCTTAAGTGGAGCAGCTAATGACGCCATATATCCCATGATAAACTGTCAGTCTGTGTAACTGACGGAATGGCCCTGTGCCAACGGGAGTTTGTGTGTCATAGGCTGCTTTTCACCTGTGTCTTCGTTGCTCATTGAGAATATCTTCTAGAGGCTTGGAGATGACATAACTTCAGACACGTCCAGCTACAGCAGAATCTGCACACGGAAGTCAACACCAGCTTCGTTCCTCCTCTTCCCCCTCCCCTCCTTTTCTCTCTCTCCTCCCTCCCTCTCTTCCTTCATCCCCCTCTTCAGCTCACTCTCTTAATAACAAACTGCTCAGAGAGTCTAAATGGGTCTGGATGGGGCAGTAACCAGCCTTCCGAGGCCCTTTCAGACCAGCTGTGTCCGAGCCCCGCCAGAAACACCCACACAGGCTGCTGGCTGTAAGGAAACAGGAAAGGCCACCCTGCTGGAGTAAACACTCCCCAGATATTGACTGAGTGCTTGGTGGGGCCGATGTGCCAACGACATTCATCCCCTGGACAAATGCCCGATTGAGACTCATCTCTGTTTTTCCTTTGGGGAATTCTCCATAATGGAAAAACATCACAGGTTTGGAAACCAGAGGAGCTGGTTGCAAGTCCTAGCAGGTACTCTCTGGTCCATGGAGGAAAGACCCTCAATTTTCCAAGCCTCGGTTTCCAGCTAGAAAATAGTCCTGATTCCCTTCAAATAAGATACTATACGAAATGGCATTTTGGCCACTCTAAGTGCAGAAGACAAGGGTTGCCTCTCACTTCCATGCATCTGCTCTGATTCTGCTCCTTGTAGAGAGCAGTGATGGTCTCATGGAATCAAACTACCAGCCGTGTGCTGGGTCCACCTTGTGCAGGCTGCACGGGTGAGTGACGCTGACAGCTCGGAGGCAGGGTGAATCAGGGCCCTGGGAATGGGGGCTGCACAGGTTGGGGCAATGGGTAGAGGTTGTAGGATGTTCTCTTACTTTTTTTTTTTTTAATGAGAAAATAAACTGGGATGTATAAACAGATAAAACGTGTCAGTATCTTTGGTGAAAAAAGGGAATTAGATCACACGACATCTATGGAAGCACCATGAAGAAGGTTTAGATGTATTGTGAATCCAGACAGCTATGTGTGTTTATCGCTCAGTGGTGTCCGACTTCTTTATTTTTTTGCGACTGCATGGACTGTAGCCCACCAGGCTCCTCTGTCCATAAGATTCTCCATGGGAATCCTGGAGTGGGTTGTCATTCCCTTCTCCAGGGGATCTTCCCAACGTAGGGGTCACACCCAGGTCTCCTATGTTGCAGGCAGATTCTTTACTGTCTGAGCCACCAGGAAGGCCCCCAGACATCAATAAGAGGCTCCAAAAAGCAGTGGGTACCAAGAGTGGACTCTGCAGCCAGGTGCCCAGATTGAATCTGTCATCTGCCATTTCCTCATGGGGCATCTTGAGAAAGTCACTCCATGTCTTACTGTGCCTTGATTTCCCCCACACCCCATCTTGCCCCAGTCTCCTTCCTCTGAATTCTTAGGCTCTGGAGCAGGAATTTCCAGGAATGCTGGCCTGAGTGGCAGCAGCCTCTGCAGGGGGCATCCAGGAAGGCGGGGTGTCTGGGTGTGGGGGGGTTTGCTGGGACACCATGCTCATTGGTCCCCATCACCACCATGTCAGCAGAGGACTGTGGGAAACTCTTCTTGCTCTCTGTCTCTGTCCCTCTCACACACACACATACACACACATCAGGTATACATACAATGTATACCTTGCTATGCCTGCCCAGACTCTGACCACAGCTGTGTAACACTCCAGCCTGCACTGGGGCTTACCTCGATTTGGGGCCACCTGACACCATATGATGCAAAGAACCGACTCATTGGAAAAGACCCTGATGCTAGGAAGGATTGAAGGCAGGAGGAGAAGGGGCTACAGAGCATGAGATGGTTGGATGGCATCATCGACGCTATGGACACGAGTTTGAGCAAACTCCGGGAGATGGTGAAGGACAGGGAAGCCTGGCGTGCTGCAGTCCACGGGATCACAAAGAGGCAGACATGAATGAGCAACTGAATGGAACTGACGCCACGTGACAATCTGACTGGATGCTGGCACATCCCGGTGAATGTTAGAAATGACCTACAGCTGAGCCCCCTCCCAGACCACTGTGTCCATGTGTGGTTCTGGGTCTGGGCAAGGACGTTCCCAATCAAGGACTGATTCTGAGGAGCAGCCAAAGTTGAAATCCGAGATATGGAAACAGGCTAAATGGTTTCCCTGTGACTGGGGAGATGCTGCCTGGGAGCAGAACTCCCTCCTGCCTGTGGAGTCCAGCAGAACAGAACAGAGTGTCAGGGACCTCCCTGCATGCATGGGTGCTCCAGACGGGGGACCCTTCACAGAAGAGGGAGATAAACTGCCCGAATTTCAGGAAACTCATTCACTGAAACCAAGCCCCCTTGCCCGGAAGCTTCCACCTAGAGAACTTGGGAGAGATGCAGGACATTGTCTTTCTTTCTTTTTTTAAATTAATTTTTATTGGAGTACAGTTGTATTTCAATGTTGTGTCAGTTTCTGCTGTACAATAAAGTGAATCAACTATACGTATACATATATCCCCTCATTCTTGGATTTCCTTCCCATTCAGGTCACCACAGGGCATTGAGCAGCATTCCCTGTGCTCTACAGCAGGTTCTCATTAGTGATCGATCTTAAACATAGTGTCAATCTGTTATATGTGTCAATCCCAGTCTCCCAGTTCTCCCACCCCTTGGAGAATGTTTTCTGAAAGCTTGAAGGGGTCCAAGCGTCAAAGAGTCTGAGAAGCAACCTCCTTTCCTTTGCGTGGCTCTCCATAGCTTTTCCATCGTTCTTCCAACCTGTCCTGCCCAACAAGTTAGAATGTTCTCAACAGAGGCTTGTTTATTTGAATTATCTCCTGAAGGTCAACAGTTAATCCTGACTTGATTAAAAAACAGCCCATGGAAGACAGAGCTGTAGGAACCCTTTTCCAGGAGCTGTGTTTCAATGCCTGCCTGTGTGACAGGGCAGAGAGAGGTCTAGACAGTCATGGCAGGTGGCGGGGGCCCTTTGTGGCCGGGGGCTGGGCTGGGGGTCCTGATTTGGTTCCCTGCTGAGATCCTGTGAAGAGATGACCTGTGCAATGTTTGAGTGCCTTAAAATGATGTTGTTGATAAAGGATGAAACCTACCTGCACACACGTTATACACATAGTGCACTGCATTGGCCTCAAAGTCTGTTTGAGCTTTTGTATACGCTGAAAAGAAAAACCTGAACGAACCTTTTGGCCCACCCCATGTTTCATCTTCGCAGACTTCACTGGGGGTGGGGGGGCACTGAGGACTGGGTGATCACTTTGCTCTGATACAGGCTGGCACTGGCGGTGAGAATGGCCTCGGCATCCCAGCCTTCGGGCACACCTGGAGCTCCTCTCCCTCCAGTCCAGGCTGCCCACGCTCCAAGGGCCTCTTGGGATCACTGTGTTCTGGTGAGGACACAAAGCTGGGTGCTGTCTCTTTAAACAGTAGAGGCTGAGACGCTCTCAGGCCACCATGACATATCCCAGCATTGGACCAGCCCCTGAATAAACTGGATGGACGCCTGGTCTGGCTTCAGTTACTGGGGAGCACCACCAGGGCGCATTCCGGGGATCCTGGTGGGAAGCAGCAGGACTAGACCTGCCAGCTGCTGGTGTCTCGGCTGCCCTGTCCTGGGAGGGGCCTGCCTGACACGCGTCTGAGTGTGAAGAGAGCTGCGTGGAGGAAGGGGTGACCCTGTTTGGCCCGGTGAGTTGTCTTGGCAGACTGTGCCTCTGGATGGTGTGTGCTCATGATTTAGAGAGCGCTTGCTGCCCAGCCCCACACCCTGCAAACCACAAATGGAAAGGATCGCAGGGGAGATGGCGCGTGTGTTGGAAATGACCAGAGAATCCGAGGGTTTCTAAAATCCTTGGTTAAGAGCTGGATATACACTCTGGCTGGGGAGGCCAGAAAGGCCCTTTGGGAGCACCTAGAAACCCCAGCACATCCAGAGTTGAAGGGAGGAAGGGGACCAGACACGCCTGCCCTGATGGAAAACAGCTCCACGCACACAGCTGGCAGGTGACCTTGGATTGTAAGCAGGTTGGGGAGAAGCTTCCACTCCTAACGGAGCCCTGGCCGGGATCTGGGTGTGGCCGAGCTGGTGACATCACCCGAGGCGGCAGCATTTGTCTTCCACAGCTGGGGGGCTGAGTGGGCAGGAGGCAGGGGAGGGGCAGTGAAGTGACTGATTGACAGGGACAGGTGGGTTCAGATGTCCTGCAGTGTGACCATTGTGTGACGTGGTTAATGACGAAAACCTTGGGTGCAAAGGGAAGGAAGAAGAGATGAGCTATGCCTTACCCTGTGTGCACTTTTCTAGATGTCTATATTTCATTCAGAAGTTTAGCTGGGAAAAAAAGATAAGAAAGGAAGAAAATCCTGAGTAGATATGCTAATATTTATAAAGTGCTTAGAACAGTCCTGGGAACCTGGTGATCGTGTCAATGTTGGTTTAATAAATAAAAAGTCTGGATGGCACAAAGGCAGGCAATAATTCCCAGGGCAAACCCAGCCTAGAATATGACCCAGGAGGAAAGTGATCACTCCCATTAGTTTAGTTAGTCCTACCTACAAATGTGCTTTCAATCTAGGGGGCTGATAAGCAATTTTAGTTTAGGGGGTCGGGCTTTCCTTAAAATGTTGTCGTGAGGATTAAATGTGAAATAATATTAATAATAATAGTGACAATTTCCTGGGTACTACTGATCCTTTATTTGGTTCCAGACACTATGCTAAGTATTTCACACACTATCTCTTTTAATCAACACCATTACCCTTTAGAATGGGCATTCTCAGTCCTGTTTGCAGATGAGAAAACTGAAGCACCCGGTACCTCAGCAAACTGACCAAATCCACAGCCCTGAGTAAGCAGGCTAATCCGGTTTGTTTGAGCCTCCATGGCTAACCAGTGCACCACACCGCCTCTTACAGACCACCTCAGAGTCCTGCTAACCCACCTGCCGTATCACTGGGCAGTGAACAAAAATTTCCCAAGGACTGTCTTTTTAATCTAAGGATTTTTGAAAGACAATTGTTTGAAGAATTTTTCCAAATTATCTTTGCTTGAAGAATGTATAATTAGCTACCACAGGCAGCTGCTTTCAGATAGTAAAATAAGTAGATGCGGGTATTTGAGTCATGCAGAGCGCTGATGTTCTGTGACACAGAGCGCCGGCAGGTGCTGATGACTTGTGTATGACCTGCTGCGTTGGCAGGCAGACCTGTTACGCCCACCTTCCCGCTCCGCGTTCCTGCATCAAGGCGGGCTCCCAGAGCGTCTTCCCCTCTTACTGGGGCGCACCCACCCTGCGCCCGGAAGGGCTATCCTCTCTCCCCGTGACGCTGGGCGGACCGCCTTCAGCCGGCTATGAATCAGCTGATTTCCTTGGCTGCTCTTCCCCGACCTCAAATGGCCAACTCCCCACCCTGTGGCCGGGGACGCCAGCCCAGGCCGGGCATCAAGCCAGCAAAGTCGTCTGGAGCGTACCCGGTTGTGGTCTGGATTTGCCCAGCGACCCCCGGGCGCACTGTCCTGCAGTGGGCAGCCTTTTCCCCTTCTCCTCCAACTTTCCCCCAAGCAGGCCCGCTAGATCCGTCCCGGGAATCCGAGGCAACTGGCGCACCGCCTGGGCGCAGACGGGATCGCGCGGGCGGGCTCGGTGCGGGTGAGCCCCGCTAGGACGCCGGGGCAGGCCAGGGGCGCCAGGACTCCAGGGGAGGGATGTCTGCCTGCGCTTAAGTGCCATCTCTCCCTATCCGTGGGAGGGGCATCCAGGCTGGACCTCCGCGTGGGCGCGGTCCGAATGCGTGCGTCCCAGAGCCCGGCGTTGGGCACTCGCGGGGGCAACCTCTGGTCTACTTTCTCACGTGGGCGGAGGGGGCGGAGGGGCCAGTATATCGGTCAACTCTTGGTCTCGGTAAAGTCAGCGAAACCAGGGGAAACGGAGGTGAGAAAGCTGCGCGGTCTGCTAGTTTCCAGGATAAGTCCCAGCGGTTTTGCCGTCATCGACTTTCTCCCGGGGCGCAGCGTAAGGCCCAGGCTGTCTCCTGCCCTCCCTCTCTCCCCGCTGCTCTCTCCCCTCCCCGAGTCCCGCCCCCCTGCACACGCTGACCCAGGGACACACCCTACTGCAGCGACGCAGACAGGGCGTTGTTCCCGTTAAAGGGGAACGCCGGGAGCCTCCCTCCTGCCCCTCGCTTGGCGCGCGTAGCCCCGCAGCGCAGCTGTCTTTGCGGACGCCAGCCGCTGAGCGCACGCACGGAGTGTGTGCCCGAGGCAGCTCTGAGGATCTCTGAGGATCGGGGACAGCTATCCTTTGGGCCGTAAGTGCTTTGGCCGGGAGAGTGGAGGAGACGGAGGAGGAATGTGGGCATCTTCCATCGACGGCGCCAGAACGCGCGGAGCGAGGGGGCTTCGGGCTGGCGCGGTCCCCGATCGCTGGCAGAACACCGCCTGTCCGGCGTCGTTCCTGCGGGGCTTGCAAGGGTCTGGTATGGAGAACCTGCGGGTCTATGAACCGCCGGGGGCGCGAGTGCTGATGTCTGGATGTGGGGAAGGGGCGGAGGACTTTTCGTCTCGCTGGAAAGTCGCCTACTCGGAGACTCGCTGGCAAAGCAGTCCCTGCGGTGGACATCTTCAGGGTATAGGGTCCCCGGGGCCCCTCAATTTCTAGCTACATACCCGTTCATCTTTCTCTTGTCTCCCCTCACTTCCCTCCCCCGCCTCCTCGGCATGAGGAGTCACTGGATTTAATTTAAACCTTCTGGGAGACGTCAGAAAACCCTGCTTATTTCTTCTCACGTTCCAGGGTTTTTTTTTTTTTTTTTGGAAAGTGTTACTGAAGGAGAGGACGGAGGGGCCTGACTGGGTACTTTAACACTGAAGTTATTGAATCGTTGTTTCTAGCCCAAGACTCTGTCCTTCAGCAGTTCTCTAAACGCAGCTCCGTCTTAGCAACGTGCGGATCCTCCCGCAGATCAGACCCGGCATGTGAGGTGTGGGGTGAGGACCACACCGTGGCGGATAGAAGAGGTCCTGCCGGCTCCGTGCTGCTGCACTTATTTATGGGGGGGCTCACCCCATGACCCCCGCCTCTCCTTCGCACGGACACTTGCTCCCCTCCAGCCAGGGCCCTGAGCGCATCGGCCCGACCAGCGCCCGGGGAGGGCAGGAGGCACCGGCCCCAGCAATTCTCCCGGGCGGTTCTTTCCTCTTCCCTCGGCTCTGCGCCTTCTCTCCGGGGCCGCGGGTGTCTTTGCCAAGCGGTGGTGGGGTCAGGGCGGCTCCCCCGCGCGGGCCAAACTTGGGTGGAAACTCGGAGCCTAACGAAACGCGGAGCAGTCTGGGGACCCGGCTCTCCGCCTCGCGCTCTCCCTCCCGGCACGCCGCTGGTATCCCCGGGCTTCTCGCAGAGACCTAAGCCCTTGCCCCTCGCCCCCACCTCCACTCCACCGGGAGAGCGCTCGCTCTCCCTCTCCTGCCCCCCTTCCGCAAGCTGGGCCGCCCCCGGAGCGCCCGGGTGGGTGGAGGCGCGCTGCAGCCTCTGCTTGGCACTCTGGAAAAACCCCCCTTCCCGGGAAGACTTCGACGTGCGTCGTTCGTACCGCTTGTTTTCTTCCAAAAGCAAAAGATGTTCGGCCCGGCGGGCTGCGGGGCAGGGATGCTATGGTCGGCTGCTGCCCTCTCTCGGCGGCCGCGGGGCGTGGTGGGCGGGCGGCGGGCCAGGCCCGGGCATTCCGAGCGCAGGACCCTCCCTCCTCCCCTCCCTCCTCCCTTCCCTTCTTCCCTCCCTCCCTCGCTCGCCCGCTCGGGCCAGTTCGCCCAACCTCACGTCCAATTCGGCTGTGTCTCCTGTCAGGCCAGACGGAAACTCCGCTGAGCAGAACCCGCCGCCAGAATGCTGCTCCTGCTGCTGGGTATCATCTTCCTCCACGTGGCCGTGCTGGTGCTGCTGTTCGTGTCCACCATCGTCAGCGTGAGTGTCCGGCCGGGCAGCGCGCGCGGTTGGGGCGCCCGGAGCTCGCCCCGAGCTTGGCCTCCGGACCACGATTCCCGCCACGCCCCCTCGTTTGCAGATCTCGAGTCTCAGACATCCTCGGGCCTTTTGCAGTTTCTGGCAATCCGCGCCTTTTCAGTAGTTCTTGAGAAAATCAGAGCGGATTCAGGGGTGGGGAGGAAGCAAGCAAGCGCTGGGCTGGGTCAGCACACAGGCGTCTCTTTAAGCCAAAGAATGTGAGTGCAGATCCAGGGTCCTCCCTACCCCCTTCATGTGATAAGCTTGTTTAGCATTTTTCTTGATGGGGCGGGGGAGGCGAGGAGGGGGGACGGTGGTGGTTGTCCTTGAGGAAGGAAGTGGAGAATTTAGGAAGGTCTGTTTTTTCTCCAAATAGCATCCATCAGATGGATGACTTAGTTCATACTACGGCCTTTAGGACTTGAAACTGGCAAGTTAAAATTAGATTTTCCTTAATGGTTCATAGTCTCAGGTCTGTTTTGTGCTGTGGACAGGGCACCTTCTTAGAAAAGCCTCCTACAGTACAAACAGATCGTTGGGATAACTTGCATTACAAAATCAGCAGACATCCAGCTCAGTAGGTTTTAAACTTATTTTCTTAAAGATGAGCCCAGACTTGGGGCAGTCATGTGACTGTGGTCTTAACTTCTTAATATACGACAAGTCCCAGGTATGATGTTCTTGCTTGGTTCAAAGATTGAAAAATAATTATGTTGGGGACTGATGAGTTGATTCATCACTTACCAGCATCTTCCCAACATCTTAACTGTAGGTTGACAGGAATTACCAGTAAGGAAATGAGTTCAGAGTGGCTGTGGCACGGGGTCTGGCACTCAGGAGATCAGTGGAGGAGAGATGGCTTGGATGCAGGTGTCCTGGCTTAAGTCCGTGGCTCCTTCTACTGCCGTACACACCTTGGCACAGAGCAACTCATATTTGTGAGGTTCTGTTCCACTTACAAAGTGCTTTTTACTTGCAAAGCCCTGGCCTTCCCCTTGAAAACAGGTTTGGGCCAGAGAACCAGCTCTCCCCTTTCTCTAGCACCGTGGGCTCTGGTTGGACAGTCGATGAGGCTGCTCTTTGCCTTGCCTTGGTCTTCTCCCTCCCCGTCTCTGTCACTCCTCACTGCCTCCTCTGACTTACTGCGTCTGGTTCTTTCCAGCAATGGATGGTGGGCAATGGACACGCAACTGACCTCTGGCAAAACTGTAGCACCTCCTCGATGGGCAGTGTCCAGCACTGTTTCTCGTCATCAGCAAATGGTGAGGATGGTTTTTTGTTCCACAAACTCGTCCTGGTCTGTCTGTGACATGCCTCTCTCTCCAGACCTAAAAGCACTTGTTCTTGGAAGACTCAAAAGCTAGATCGGTGTTGCTGGGCTGGGGTGAGATGTGGCCAGGGGCTGGGAAGCCAAGATGAAAGGAGAGGGGTGGTAGCTTCACTGGCTAAGCTGAGATCTCAGGGAATTGTGCATTCTCTCTACCTGGAGAGAAGCCCTAGACCTGCCCTCCTGTTCCTGCTCATCACTTAGTGTAATTCTTTTAGTGAGTGAAAAAATGTGGATGCATAAGCAATGGTGATGCAAAATCTCAGGCAGATTCTGCTGGGAGTTTTGATCCAATAAGCAAGTTTGGTTTGGTGGTGGAATATCCAGGAGTGCCCTGGGTCTTCCTGGTGCAGTGATGGAGGGGCTGTGCCGGGGATTGATGGGCCCCTTTTGGTCTCCAGTTACAGGACTTCCTCTCTGGGTCTTGGGCCTCAGAGATCCCATTTAGCCATCAGAGCTGTAGAGTGATTCCTTGTTGCAAGCTGGCACATTGACACTGTTTGCATGCCCCCAAGCTGAGCCCGGGGGTAGTTTTACTCTGTCCTCAGCATCTTTGCTTGTGAGATATTGGAAACCAGGCTTTCTTGGGTTCAGGTTAAAGGGATTAATTGGCAGTGGAAGCACACTCTTAGATCCTTGCAGTATCCAGAGGGAGGGAGGGCTCAGCAGGGCCCTGGGGTCTGTGGATGTAGAGAGGCAGTAATAAATATGATACAGCCTTTTTCGTGGCTGGGAAGTGTCTGGTGGCAGCGTGAACTCTGGCAGGGGCCACAGTGCCTGGTGTTGAGGACACAGTGGGCCAGGCTCTTCACAGTCTCATGTTCCAAAGGTGTGTCCTCAGCCTGGACATGAGGCTTCAGTGTGGCCGCAGCTGCCCCTTGATCAAATATTTCTGTTGAAGATGCTGTAGCCAGTGAGAGAAACCATTTCAGATGCAGCTGAACAAGGCAGGCAGGGCAGTGGCCATTGGTTCTGGCTTCTCACAGTCCAGTTTCACTGCTGGACTTTCCCTCTCTGGGCTATGTACCCAAACTGTCCCTGAAGCATCACCAACCAAACATCTCTAACCTCAGCATAAAGAGAAACTGCTAGAACTACTCGAGGAGGACAGCCAAGCAGTAGAAAGCACTGTTTTATGTGTCTGCTTTCCTGGGGGCAAGGAAAGAGAGACCCCAGTCCTTGTGGAAGGGAGCAGTCCTTAATTCTCTTCTCTGAGTCTGTGAAGGATATTGAATTAAAACCACCCTTGAGGCTGCGTGGTGAGTTGGTAGCCAAGTAACTGAAACCCTCAGGAGTGTCTGAGCACGTGGCCGGAGCACTGCTTGGCCCCAAAGCCGCAGCATCCGGTGTCTCCTGGGCAAGGTCTGGCTGAAGTTCCCCGAAGGCTGAGAATGGGAGGTGCTCTGCTCCCTACTGACACCTGGTGGCCATGCATGGTGACTCCGCCCACAAGGGCTGGCTTTCCCTGAGACCCTGAGTACCCACTGGCACCTCCCCCAAGTGGTGTGTGGCCATGTGGAGTTGGCAGGGGATTCTACACTCACAGGCCCGGAAGGGGCAGTTTTGGCAGGCATGTTCCAACCCGGCTGGGTGTCAAGAGGGATGAGTCGGCAGAGGAGCAGGGATCTAAATTGTACTGCAGCAGGGCAGCGATATTTGTATGAGGCTGGCCTGCCTTCTGCATCAGCCGCGGTCAGTTAGGAATGGCTGCTATACTGTCCTCCCAGCAGCTCCCAAAGAGGCACCAGTGTCATTTCAATTGGGAACTTCCCATCGCTCAGCTAGCTCATCTTCTTGGATTTGCTGACAGTGACCTTGGAGTGTTTCATCCTGGGTTTTTATCCAAATCCACATTGTTGCTTTCCTGGGGCGGGAGGTTCCAAGATCCTGCTTTTCCCCTACACGTGCCTTCGTGCCTTCTCGTCTCTCCCAGGAAGGGCGTTTTTGAGGAGCTCTGGACAAGCTGTGTTTGTTTGCACTTGAACTTCTAAGTAAGATGTTTTCATTTCAGCTTCCCCAGTGGTCAGTATCTCTGTTCTCATCTTCTGATGGGTCAACTTGTGTTACAGCCTAAGCTCTGATGGATTTGAAGCTACTGGGCCTCCTTTGCCTTTTGGATTGGGTTTAACCATTTCTGTGCCAAACAAGAGGTGAAAAAAATACATAATTAAGAAAAAAATTAGACTGCCTTTACAGATGAACCCTGTTAGTCATAAACCGGTCACCTTGGTTTGTATTTGCTCTTAGAATGTTTCAAACATGCCTTTTATTTGAGTCATTGAAAGTAATTTTTTATTGATACTTGTTTGTGAAGAATATGTCGACAAGTTTGTTATGTGAAAATGCATTGGTTTACATGACTTGCTATTTTTTTGAAGGGGCATGTCTTTCCGTGAGTGGTGCTGGAGCCCTGCGCCTCTGCAGGGCTTCATTCTTCTTTTTTTTCCTTATATGAATGGTGCTTGTCACCGCATTGACTGCATGGCAGTCAAACATCTATGTTACATAGTTGGATGGAGACAGATTTTCCTTGAACTCCCTCTTTGTATTAGAGTTGGTTTTAGATTTCTTACTAAATGCCCTCAACTTTGTCTGCTTTTCCATTATCTAAATGCATTTACATACCTTTAGAATATAGATCCCTGGCTCTTTCCTGATACTGGGTACAGGCAGAGGTGAAGGAGGCCAGTGAGGGAATATTTATCATGACCTTGTTTTGAATGCCTCTTGGCCCAGGGCATACAAGGACGTGTAGACTCTAGACTTTGGCCCTGATAGTCCTGAGCTCTGTGAGGAGTCAGGAGATCACTGCGGGGGGATGAAGACAGCATAGGCCAGATGCCCGAGGAGTGGGGGCAGGTAGGCAGAGCCAGAGTTCAAGGGAGGAAGTGGAAGGCAGGTCTCCTGTGGGAGGTGGGATTTGATCCATCCTCCAAAGGATGGGCAGGATTTAAATAAACACAGGCAAGGAGGAGGCAATTCCCTGTCGAGGCAATGACACGACCTAAAGCAAGGGGAAAGGCAATGGAGGGGTGCATTAGACCAACAACTGACTAGCACTCCGGCTGGGATTAAGATTGACCCCACAAAACAAAACATCTTTAAACGATAGTGACTTAAATAAGATAGTTTATTTCTCTCTCTTTCAAAAGAAGTATGGAAATAGGCAGCCTAACATAGATATGGCAATTCCAAGAAACTATCAGAGCCATAGGCACTTTCTACCTCATTTCTTTGTCTAATCCTTATGGAGCAGACAGCTGCTACAGCGCCAGCCATTTCATCTCTGCTTCAAGCCACAGAATAGAGAAACATCTTCAGATAGACCACACACTTCTGTTTTTGTCTTTTCCTGGAAGTCAGTCACAGAGCCACACCTAGTGTCAAGGGAGGCTGAGGATGGAGTCATTTGACTTCATGGGAAGCATGACTTCTCGATTCACAGAAATTTAATAGCAAGCACCTCCCAGTAAGCCTGGCTTCTCTTCAAGGCTGTGACCACCCTTGTCCATACCCAGTCATACTCTGACAATAGCTCTGGTGCGTCCTGTGCTGTTTCAGAGTGGAGCCCGGTTACTTTCGGATTCTGCAGACAGTCCATCTCTGCCGTGTCCTGGGTCCCTTCAGCAGCACAGTGACCTGTGTTGGCAATCGGATGACCCTTCGACTCCCTTCTCTTTCTTTCCGCTCCCCTAGTCATTCATAGCTCTTACTGTCTCATGATGTCTCTGGAATCCTTGTTTCCTCCCAGTCTAGCCCTCTCTTCTGACCTCCAGACCAGCCTGGCCAGCCACCCACTGGACAGTTCTGCTGGGATGTCTCAGAGGCGTCCCCAAACCAGCCAGCCTTCACCCTCCTCCACCTAGACTCCCCCTTTGACAGTTTCCAGTATTTTAGTGGATGCTGTCTCACCGTCCAGTGAGCTTCACACTCAGAGTCTGCCTGGACGTGTCTCCTCTCCCTTCTCAGAATCATCCTGGTCCACTGGTCACTCGCCATCCCCACCCACATCGCACCAGGGCCACTGCAGCAGCCTTCTCACTCCTGATCTCTCTCTCTTCGTTGTTCCTCATTTTGCACATCGAATCCAGGATGATATTTAAAAATACAACCTTGTCATATCACTCTCAATTTAAAATCTCTCAGAGGTCCATTTGGTCTCCATCTTCAGATGAACATCTTTGCTAAGGTCCATACGTCTACCTGAATGATCTGCTCCTATTAAACCTCACCCCATCTCTTCTCCCCTTCATCTTGGCATTTCAGCCTTCTCTCACTTCAGTGATCATGGACTGCCTGCCTCAGGATGCCCTCTCTCCTCCCTTCTCCCCTTTCTCCCTGGTCCCCTCCCTTCTCTCCTGTGTCCTTTCATTCAGGACTATTCACTGAACACCTGTCCTGCAGAAGATTCCACTGCAGACACTGAGGGTGCCAGTGGATGAGAACTTCCATTTTACTGGGCAGATCAGTCAATAAATGTGGGTAATCAGGAGGCAGTGATAGGAAGGATGAGGAGAATAAAGCAGGGTGATGTGTGGTGAGGGATTGAGGTGGGGAGGAAATGATCTCTTGAGGATGACCAGGAAGGAGTCAGCCACAGGGACATCAGGGGGCAGATTCCAGACAGTGGGACTTCCTGAGGACAAGGTCCCTGGGGCGGGAAGGAGCCTGGCAAAGCTGATGCACAGAGAACACAGGGGATGGAGAAGCAAGCCAGCCTGCAGGGTCTTCTAGATCCCAGGAAGGACTCTGTGGCATGTGGATGGGGTTCTAAGTTTCATGATTTAATTTAGACCTGCTCTGTCTTGTATGCATTTCTCATCTGTTCTATTCCAAGTTGGAGTAACAATCCTGTGCATTTATAAGGCAGAATATGTCAGAAATCTTACAAAGAAGAAACCCACCTTTCTATTTCCAGCAGTAGCAACCTTATGGCCAGCAGTAGGTTGTGGGCAGCCTTAGACCAGGCCTGTGGATTGAAAGTCAGAAAACAATAAGTCCGGCCAGTCTCAGGAGCCCCTCCCTGACTTGAGTGCTCTGTGTCTCCTGGGACTGTATCTCCTGTGATCGCCAGGTTTATCTTGTTTATCCATTTGGTGGCATTGCCATTTCAGCAAGGACATCAGACCATTTCCTCGTCTGTGGCTCAGCTTTTGGCCAACAGTTTTAAGAACATAAGAGGCCCTCTGCACTTAGGGGCTCATGTTTTGCAATTTAGCATCTTTGTGGCTCCCTGGGCTGACCCACAAGCTCTGCCCCAGCAATGGCTCTGGATTCTACATACACTTGTGGGATGTGGAGATCCCGGCGGGCAAGGGAGGTGCAGGGTGGGACGAGGCGTCCTGATGCTGATGTTTCAACCCTTGGAGTCTCTCATCAGATGCCAGCACCTAGGAGTAGATTCAGAGGCTTGTGCAGACCTGTGTCTCACCATATGGTGCTGGATGCTCAGTCTTTGCTTTTTAAAAAATGTAAATTGCTTTCCCAGGATTTTATCAGTGTTGAGAAAGCATCCTTTGTAGTTCAGAAGCCGGGATTGGCCATGGGGTGGCTTGAGGGCCTGGATGCTGTCTTTTGGTACTCAAGAAAAGGATGCCTGGCAGGAAGCCTTCTGAGTGTGCGCTCATCAACACACACATAGACTCTGATGCTGGCAGGGGCTTGGGAGGTCATCAGACCCATCCCCCTGCCCCATGTCACTCACTTCAGACCCCTCTGCAATGTACCCATTATATGCTCATCCTACCAGTGACAGGGGACTCACTACCTTTCAAGAGACTCCCTTTCATTTCAAAGAGCTAACAGAGTGGTCCGTTCATCCATTCTTTAACTAGACTGAGCGTATGCTAGGTACTGGGCACTGTTCCAGAAACCGAGCCGATGGAGCTGAACAAGAAATACCAATCCCTGCTCCAGTGGATGGAGCTCACAGTTACTCAGGGGAGATGGAGGAAAGACGATGAATGAGTCACTGTGGGCAGCAGACAGTACTCTGCAGGAGACAGCCAGAGCGACGGATAGCAGGGCGCCACTAGGGAGGAAGCAGCTGGTCACTGAAGGCCTCTTCCTGCCAGAGTCACATGGACGGAGGCTTAAAAGATGGGAGGGACCAGCTGTATGAAGAACCACAGGAGGAATATTCCAGGAGGTACTGGAAAGGGCCAGGTCCTTAGGCAGGGAGGAGTCCGGTGTGTCCACCAGTGCTGGGCTGACTGAGTGTAAGGCTACAGGCAGGAGAGGACAGGCTCTGATGCTGAAAAAGCCAGCCCGGACATACGGAAGGGTCTGGAGCAGAAGGGTGGTGTGATTTGATTTGTGTTTTGAAAACGCATTCTGGCTGATATATTGAGAAGGTACAGTGTCAGCCAAGCACTTGGATTTAGGAATCTGTGGCTGAGGGTAGACGTCTGGTATGGACATTCAGCTTTGGGATCATCGGTGTTCGTAGGAGGGTATTTAATGTCTGCAGGGGAATTGATGAGAGGAGAGGTGGAAGGAGTAAGGGGTCCAGTGTGAGTCTTGTGACATCTGGTGGCTGATGGGGGCAGGAAGGAGCTGGCAGAAAGGTTGGGGAGGAGGGGCCCATGATGTAGAGGGGTCGAACTGCTGTGGGATACTGTCATTAAGAACTTACTTAGCTGTGGGACTTCCCTCATGGTACAGTCGTTGGGCCTCTGAGCTCCCATTGCAGGGAGCATGGGTTTGATCCCTGGTTAAGGAACTAAGATCCCACATGCTTTATGGTTCAGCAAATAAAAAAATAAAGCAACTTAAAAAAAAGAAAGAAATCACTCAGCTGAGGCCACGTCAATCCCCTAAATTTTCAGTGGTTTGTGGTTGTCTTCAGTCATGCCTGGAGGCTTGGACCTCATCCTCAAGGTGTCTAAATCCCTGTTGTGTCCCTGGAAGCTGTGGTTTTATCTTTCCGGGTCTCCCCTTCTCCAGGTGGTGCTTTGTCCTTGCAGTGACCTTTCTGGTGCTGGTGACAGTTCTCTGTCCCCCATCCCCGCCTGTGTAACATGTTGTCTCTGGACCATAGGCATTGGCCTCCCGGTACCGCTCAGCTGCTGGCTTGTGGTTGGCCTGGCAGGTAGATGCAGAGAGAGGGGGACTCTCTCCTGTGGCCACCCCATTCATTCTCCTCCCCACTAGGCTCTGTGGATGCCAAACCTAAAGAAAGGCTGAAGGATCATTTAACTCCTTAGATTTCAAACATGCTTTTGAACTTCTTGGGCTTCCCTGGTGGCTCAGACAGTTGAGAATCTGCCTGCAATGCAGGAGACCCATGTTCAGTCCCTGGGTCGGGAAGATGCTCTGGAGAAGGGAATGGCTACCCACTCCAGTATTCTTGCCTGGGAAATCCCATGGACAGTGGAACCTGGTGGGCTACAGTCCATGAGATCACAAAGAGGTGGACACGACTGAGCAACTAATAACACTTTGAACTTCTCAGCACCCCAGTGGATTGGCACCATGAGTCCCTGCTTTTCTGCACGGGGTCTGCCTCTCAAAATCTGGTTACCTGGGGCAAGTGCCCTCATGACCCAATAGGGTAACTGTGGAGGCGAGACCTGGGGTGGTTGCCCATCACGTCCCATGCATCCTGAGTTCTCTTCTCATTCAGGATATAATTGTGACATGGGGGGATCTTGAGTGGACAGCGCCTTTGAGCTGGGCCTTGGAAATTGGGTAGAACTTCAGTAGGTGTGGGGAGAGAGGAGAGTGCATGGTTTACTGAGCTTGGGGGGCTGGTGGCTCTTAATTTCCATGATGCTTGGACAGAAGGCTTCTGATTGTCTGCATATGGAGAATGCCATTTAAACCCAAAGATCCTGAACCCCTCCCTCCACCAGGCATCCCCTTCTCTGTACATCCCCTACCTCCCCTGGGCAATTGAAATATCTTTCTCCTCTCTTCCTTTCTGAAGTCACTGTGGCCAGACTCCACATGTTCAAGTGTTCTTGACAACACCAACACAAAGGGTTCTCTGATCAATCAATTTGGAAAAGACTATTTAAAATCTACTCAGGCTTTTCTTCTTAATGGTAAGACTTTTCAGAACCTTGCGTACCTTACGTTGCAGTGTCCAAGGAGGGACGTTAATATACTTGACCATGGAAGCCACTTCCTCTCTTTTTCTGTGTGTGTGTTAGGTGGCTCAGTTGTGTCTGATTCTTTGCGACCCCATGGACTATAGCCCACCAGTCTTCTCTGTCCTTGGGATTTCCCAGGCAATAATACTAGAGTGGGTTGCCATTTCCTTCTTCAGGGGATCTTCCTGACCCAAGGATCAAACTCACATCTCCTGCATTGGCAGGTGGATTCTTTACCATTGCACCACCTGGGAAGCCCTCCATTTTTCTGTTTAATCAACAACAGTGTTTTGGGAAACACAGCCTAACCTGACCCTCCTGTTACTAGAGTTTTCCAACCAGGGAACGGAGGAAGCCTGAAATAGCTGGACATTTTCAGTAACCTCGGAACCTCAATGACTGTATTATATTCCCTATTCCAGTTTGAAGACTAGCAGGAATAAGACTGTTGGTGTCAAACCACATGTATTAATTAGACTCTGGAACAAATTCCTCTGCCCATGAGGAAGCCTCTTGGTCAGGAGGGCAGTTAACCAAGTGACGGTGTTGGGTGCAGCTGAGCGCCTGGAACATGAGTTCACTCATCGTCAGCCAGAGGTTTAGCTGGAGTTGAAATGCCCCCCAGGATTAGACTTGAAAGAGCCTCCCCCATGGTCTCCCTCATCCTTGTGAGCTCCCGGCCAGGGTCTGTGGGCTGAAAGACCCCATATGGCTTTCTCCTCTGGCTGCATCCTTGTGGGTCCCAGGGAAAATGAACCTGGGGCCCAATTTCAGAGCTCCCAGCTGGGTGGGATGGGAAGAAGCTGGAACCCTGGGCAAGGACCACTTGGTTCCTGATCCGGCTCCTGCCAGTGGGCAAAGCAAACATACAGCAAAGTCCTCCTGGATAGGATGGAGGCTGCTCGCAAGTCAGCAGCCTCTGGAATGACATCCATCCCAAGGAGGAAGGAAAGTGGCAATTTGTGGGACGTCAGTGGGGAGGGTGCCAGCTAGTTCAGTGGTAAAGAATCCATCTGCCGATGCAGGAGACGTGGGTTTGATCCCTGGCTTGGGCAGATCCCCTGGAGAAGGAAATGGCAACCGGCTCCAGTATTCTTGCCTGGACAGTCCCATGGACAGAGGAGCCTGGAGGGTTACAGTCCGTGGGGTTGCAAAGAATCAGACACAACTGAGTGACAAAACAACAGCAACAGCGGGTAGGGAGGTTAGCGGGTGGGTCAGCTGCTTTGAAAGATGGCCCAGCATTCTGGACAAGGGCGGCTCTCACTCCCCCAGCGGTGATTCACCCCAGTGGCTCCCTCCTCCTGGCTTGGCCTCCCCAGTTCATGCTCTGACTCAACTGCTACTGCCCTTCCTTTCACTCTTGGTGGAGTCAGAGAGCTTTTGTGAATTGCCAGAGTGGGACTCAAGGCTGGGAGGGCACACTTGGGTGTGCCTCTAGGCTGGGAGGAAAGGAGGCAGAAGGACGCAGAGGGGCCGGTGCACTGAAGAGGGCTGCAGCCTCCCTGAGCCCTCTGCTCGCCGGCTCGTTGGCCCTGGGCTAAGAATACAGCTGAGGGGGCAGATGTATTTCCTTCATAGCTTAGCTGCTGTGGTGGTAGGAATCTGACCTTTGGTCATTGGGCATCTCCAGCTTTCCCTTCTGTGGCGAGGAGGAGCGGGTCTCTGCTGGCTGCCACGGCCTAGCCCACATCAGAAAGCTGTCAGCAACCCTATTACCTGACAGGCTTGTCAGAAGAGCAGGTCTGCAAGGATTTCGGGACGTTTTAATTCCCGGGCTAGGCACCAACGTTGGAGGTTAAAACGCTGTCACTGGGCATTCCATAAATAGTTGCCGGGCACTGAGCAAGGCCTGGAGAATGACCGTGGGTGCTGGTCATGGGCTCTGCCAAAGACCCTGAACTTGCAGTTTGAGAGAAAAGAGTATCACTGGCCTGGGGCTTGGGTAGAAGTTCAGATTCGCCTCCTGGCATGTTGGCCTCACATTAATTTGACTTTGTCTAAAACAGGACTGCAGTGGACAGCATTTTCCTCTGCATCCAGGTCTCTCCACTCTAATTACTGTTTTCTGTACGTTGGATGTATTTGGCTATAGTAGAGGTTGGCGTCTGATGCAAAGATCCGACTCATTGGAAAAGACCCTGATGCTGGGAAAGATTGAAGGCAGAAAGAGAAGAGGGTGGCAGAGGGTGAGATGGTTGGATGGCATCACTGACTCAATGGACATGAATTTGAACAAACTCCGGGAGACAGTGAAGAATAGGGAAGCTTGGCGTGCTGCAGTCCATGGGGTCACAAAGTTGGACACGACCTAGTAACTGAACAGCAGCAACAGAGGTTGGCAAGCAATGGCCTGCAGATCCAGCTGGGTCCACTGCCTGACTGTGTAGATAAGATTTTAAGGTGAACAGGCCACACCCACTCATTTACATTTTGAATGAGGCTGATTTTGTGCTAAGATGGCAAACTTCAGCAGTTGCCATGGAAACCATATGACCTGAGAAGCCTAAACTATTTACAGTTTGACCCTTCGCAGATAATTTGCCAACCTCTGTGCTGAAGCTCTCATAAGAACTGGTATCAGAATTGTATTGAAACGGGCTCTGCTCTCAAATGGCATTCTGGTTGGCACACTATAATGGCTCATGTGGATGCAGTTGTCCACCTTATTCCTTGGTGTGGCCTAGATAAAGATACCCTAAGGACCCCCTCCCCATCCTCCACCATCGTCTACAGCTAGTAATTTACTCCCCCTGAGCTCAGCCTTTTAATGCGGTTATTTGTACTGTACAGAGCTTTTACATCAACATTCTTATTTGAACATTACACAGTCCTCTGAGGTAGTTGGTCCCTCTTGTTAGCCAGTTAAGCAGGGGGTACCCAGGCCTGTTTTGATGGAGCACATGGCCTAGCCTGGCTGGGGCCACAGCCTGTAGGTTTAAGGTACATACGGTCAGTAGCATTCCTTGCTGAAGAAAGGGTAACTTCTCATCTTGATCTCTTTATCCAAGGGATTATCTGGAGTAGTCTTTTAACATTTCCAAATTTATTTTGGCTGGTTTGTTTTGAATTTCTACTTTCTGTATTTCTTTAGTTGTATTTACATCCTGTGTGCTTTCTTTTGAGATTTATTGAGGTTTTTTTGTTGTTGCCTACTGCGTAATTGGTAAGACTATCCCATGTGTGTTTGAGAATTTTATCATCACTATAGAGACATAAAATAATGCATATCTTATCATATTTTTGATCTACTTGATTTACCTGTTCTGAGAGAGGTATGCTGAAGTCTCCCACTGTGCTTGTAGCTGTATCAGTTTCATCTTATACTTCAGTCATTTGTTGCTTTATATATTTTCCAGGTCACACTGTGCACAGAGGTTTATGACTTTTGTTTCTTTATGATAAACTGGAAATACCATGAACTATCCTATGAAATATCCCTCTTTGGCCATCTTCATCTTTTCAGTTTGAATTCCATTTGTCTGATGCTATTATTATTTATATCTTTTTGTTAATTTGCCTGGTGCCTCTTTTAAAAAATGTTTTAACTTCTAACTGTTGTTGGTTTTAGGTGTCTCTCTCATATCAGACTCTAGATAGGAATTACATAATTCAGGATGGAATTCTACATCTTATAATGATTCACATCACTGTGACTGATAATATAGTTGGATTTATCCTACTTTCATCATGAGTGTGTGTTATTTATTGTGCTTCAGGTTGAAAACTTTCTTCTTCAACTTTGTATTCCCAGAGCTCAAAACAGTAGATTTTTAGCCAAGGCCCGCTGAATAAAAACTCCCTTGATTCCTTAATTCTGGTTTGATTAGAGAACTAACTTATGGAAAATTAACTCAGTTGTAATGGGGTTGGCATTACAATTCAAGTTCCTGGTAAAAGAAGTTTTGAGAAGAATTTAGTGACATTATTAAATTTAAGAGACTTTTCCTATGGATGTAGTTTTAACTTGTATGATTTTGAGTTTTCTGTAAATGTGAGGCCTGGCAGAAGTTTCTGTTATTAATGAGAGTGGAGGCAGAGACCAAGGAAAAGATCTCAGAATTGGAGAAAGAAATCTAGGCTGTTGCCCGCACCAGCCGTGCTCCTTCTAAGGGTGTGCCTTGAAGGACATTCCCCATGATCTCTGTTTTAGTTCTATGCTTAGTTCTAGATTTGTTTTTGTGGCTCAGATTTCCTTATGTTTCCAGCTTCACCTACCAGACTGCTGGATAATTGCTTTATTCAAAATGTAGAGTCTTCCCTGGCGGTCCAGTGGCTAAGACTCCATGCTCCCAATGCGGGATGCCTGGGTTTGATCCTTGGACAGGGAACGAGATCCCACATACTGCAACTGAAGATCCCACATACTGCAATGAAGATCCCAGTGCAGCCACATAAATAAATTAAAATAAATATTAAAAAGATAATATTATGGCGGCAGTAGGTTTGTTGCAGACTGCTCCTCCAGAAGAACCACTGCACTGGGTGTGAGTGAGTGAGTGAGTGATAGTCGCTCAGAGTGAAGGTCAGTCAGTCATGACCAACTCTTTGTGACCCCATGGACTGTAGCCCATCAGGCTCCTCTGTCCATGGAATTCTCCAGGCAAGGATACTGGAGTCGGTTGCCATTTCCTTCTCCTACTACACTGGGTAGAGTGGTTCAATGAGAGATGTGGTTCAATGAGAGATGTGAAAATGAAGTCAGGATGGCTCACAGCCCATTAGATATCCTTTTCTAACCTTAATTGACAAAGAAATGGCAAAGATTAAAAAAAAAGTATATGGTCCATCAAGGTAGAAAGAACACCAGACTAGAACCAAGGGCCTCCCAACCTTGGCCATGCCAATGGGGCTCAGTTGAACATCTCCGGAAATCTTTCTCAGTACAGAGGGCCTGGGTTAGCTGATCCCACAGGCTTCTTCCAACTCTAAATGCTTCCAGAAGATTCTTCCAGTCTTCCATGAAACTCTAGTCACAGTTGACCTAATCAGCATCCTTAAAATTCTTCCATGAACTACTTGCAACTCAAACCAGGGTCATCTTTGTGAAGTATTGATGATAAGCCATCCAGATTTCACGTTTTTTCCTACCGTGCTAAGCACAGGCATGTATTTTTCTAAGCCAGTGTACATTAGTCTGTTCCTGACTGTGGAGGAGCAGACCCTGGGTCTTCTCTATCTGATCTTCCTTGTTTAGGGCAGCACCCACTCCCAGGATTCTTTGGCACTTGGAAGGAGGGGTGCAGGAAGGAAGGATGACAAGGCCCCTGGAGGTCTCCGGGGGAACCTGGCGGGTTCCTGTCTCTGATGCCAAACCCAGGTTTTTGCCTCTTCTCGGTTCCTTCTGGAATTGACATTCACTTGCAGTAGAGGGTGAACTACAGAGTTCTCTTCCTTGCCTGAATTTCAGTTGGACGCTTGGAGATTTGATCTAAGGCTGATGGTTCAGCTAAGATAAGGAATTGTCATTTGTGCTCCTATCTGATGACCAGACTGAGCGCTGACCTCTCTGAGATGAGCTGGGAACAGACACAGTGTGGCTGAGCGAGTGGTTCATAGCTAAATAAAGCATGCTCTTCCCATCAGCATCTTCTTCCAACTTTCTACACAATTAGTCTTGGCTCCAACGTCATTTTCTTCGTCCCAGCCTTCCCCAGGATCTCTCTGACTCCTTGGGGGATGCTGACATTTTGAACGGTGGTTTGGAACTATTCTTAGAATCCAGGGGCTCCAAGAAGCCCTTCAAACCCCCTGAGGACAGAGAGAGAGAGGAGGCAGAGGGCAGGGTTCAGAGCCCCTTGAACATACGCATATCTGTGTAAGTAACTCATTTGGCTAAAAGACTGGAAGGAAATTTAATATATTTTAACTTGATTTTAGCTCCTTGCGGTGGGACTGAGTATTTTCTTACAACCTTTTCTTAAAATGTCTACAATTAAACATGTATTAATACCTCTTTTCTTTCCTCCAAAAGAAAGCATGAAATAAAGAATGACTTTTAAGAGTGGGAAAGTGAATAGCCTGAGTTTCATTCAGAAGAGGGCTGCTGCTCCTGCCTGGGGGTGGGTGTGGCTTTCTGCTGCCCAGACCACGCCCCCTGGCAGAGCCCCGCCCCTGTGGCTGGCCCGCACTGCCTTTTCCTAACCCTGTGTCTCCTCCCGTAGAATGGCTGCAGTCTGTCCAGGCCACCATGATCCTGTCCATCATCTTCAGCGTTTTGTCTCTGTTCCTGTTCTTCTGCCAGCTCTTCACCCTCACCAAGGGCGGCCGGTTCTACATCACTGGGGTCTTCCAGATCCTCGCTGGTAAGTTGGAGAGAACCAAGTCCCCGTGGGGGCTGGGGCCCCCAGACTGCATGCAGGATGGTCAGTCAGGTGGGCGTGGCTCCAGAATGACTGACGTGCGTGAGCCCTCCCCCTGGATGGATTTCATACAGCACAGGGGTGTGTGTGGGTGTGAATCTGGGAACTCTCCATGGAAAGGGGTGAATGGGGAATAGGACTTAGGGGCTCTGGAAGGAGGGTCCCTATCCGTGGGACAGAGCTACAGTCCAGGATGCATCCTCGGAGGTAAATGTTGAGAGCGTCCATAGAGCAGAGGCCAGTCTCGAGGCTGGATTTCTGTAGCTCATATTGTGTGTCCTGGGAAGCACCCCTGCTCCAGTGTGGAAATGGCCCCTATGTACTGCCCCGATTGCTCTAGGGCACGTGTCTCCCTCTCTAAGCAGTGGTGGAGCCACCTGCCGAATCTTTCTCTCCTTTACTCCAGCCCCTGGAGTCCACTGGGCTCTTGTTTACCAGCATCTTCCTTTTGTGTAACACGTAATGCATGGTCAGTTCCAGACATGGGGCCGTGACACCAAGGTCTGCTCTGCCCTCTCTCTGAACTGCCTCGAGCAACCCCCTTCGCACAGGTTATTCACACGGTCTGTGTGCAGAGTCCTAGACATGACACCCTCCCACTCTTGTTTCTGGATACTGGCCCTTGTCTCGCTTTGTTGCCTCTTATCCTTCTGTCTGTCGATGACCAGCTGACTGAGTTCTCCGGGCACCAGAGAGACATAGGAGGTGGATGTGGTGGATTCTGTAGTCCAGGCTAATAACCCACAAACCCCATGTGTGCTGGAGTACATCTGGGGACTGTAAAGTATTCTCAATTCTGACCCCTGATTGGGCAGTGGGTAGCATCTCTTGTTTAGTTGCTAGATCACAAGCAGTTATTGGAGGGTTGAAAACAGCCCACATATCCTAGATGGATGGATGGACGAGCAGGCAGATCTCATGGCTTATGCAGGGCTGTATGACAAGACACAGCCTGAAGTTGGACGTCGATGACCCTTTTCTAGAAGACAGAGAGTCACCTTTCCCTGGAAAAAGGAAGTAAACAAGAAGACTGTTTCTCCTCAAATCCCTAAATACAGCAGGTCAAAGTGCACAGTTTGGAATTTCAAAATCAAATAGGGCTTGGCTAGTTGCACAGGTTTCATTATACCAGCTAAGCTTCTCGGGTGTTGCCAGCTTTATTAAAGTACTAATTCTGCCATGAGAAATCATTTCTGGGGATGTCAGGAGCAGAGACCATCAGTCACCCCATTTCCAGAAGTAACAGAGAACTAGGATGTATTCTGGGATTTCTTTTTTGGCTCCCTATTTACCGTTTGATATCAGAAGTGATCATCTCCTTTGTATCAATGACTGTGTCCTCAAGAAAAAGGGACACAGACTTAGGAAGCGGAAGTTTCATAAAATATTCATATTTGCTCTATACATTCTTGTTATGTTACTGATAAATAAGCTGAGACTAGGAGAGGCTACATGAAAGCACAGCTCATGCACAGACACTAGGATGTCCCTGTTCCCTCCCATCCCACGTGGAATGAATATATAGAGATTCAGAATCCACTCCAGTTTTTAATGAACACAAGATCCAAGGCAGAAACTACTTTTTATGTGATCTTTCATTGAACCTGATTGGCCATGGAGGATGAGTTCAAATCTACATCCTTTTTGATCCCCAAGTTCCCAAACATCTGTGATGAATGAGTCTCTGTGTCAGAACTGATGAGTAGTTAGACTGAAAACATCAGATGGAGTGAACTTATTACTGTTGAAGGGGCATGTCAAGGCAGGGAGTATGTTATCTTTTTTCCTCTGAGATATTTTAGCTTAAAATTCTCTAACAATGTCTTTTTAGCAAGGTCATTTTCAGTCAAAACTAGAGTCCGGAGATGAGTACTTCCTTGCAGTCCGAACACTCTTAGGCATTGAGTTTTTCTAATCTAAAGTTTATTTACTCATTCCTACTTGTTTCACCATTTGGATTCTTCTCCGAACTCAGTCCAAGCAGTTTGGTACTCTGCCACAGAAACCTCTGAATTTAGAAGCCCTTGATTTGTTCTTGCATTATCCCTTCCAGATCTAGCTTCTTATCTCTCATGAGACTTCATTTTCGGTTATTGGTTTGTCAGCTTAGCAGTCCATCTGTGAATAGGAAGCTACTGAACTAGAAATGTTGATCCAGAATAGCAGTTGTATTCTATACGTCTAAGAGTGTTCCGTGCTTGTTCCCTCCGGGCAAAAGAACCCGAGAGCTGGTCTAAGAAACCTCAACTCTCTAGAATGTTGCATTTGAACTTGCTGAAGCATCTTTTCACTCTAGTTGGGATCTAAGAGAGTGGGGACTTCCCTTAGAGATTTCGTGACTTTTAGCATCTGACAACCCTGCTCTTGTGTGTTTCTCATCTCATGAGCTAAAGGATCCAGGAACTAGGGAGATTGGGGACAGTGACTACAGTCATGCAATTAAAGGATGCTTGCTCATTGGAAGGAAAGCTATGACAAACCTAGACAGCATATTAAAAGGTAAAGACATCACTTTGCCAACAAAGGTCCATCTAGTCAAAGCTATGGCTTTTCCAGTAGTCATGTATGGGTGTGAGCGTTGGACCATAAAGAAGGCTGAGTGCCAAAGAACTGATGCTCCTGAACTATGATGCTGGTGAAGACTCTTGAGAGTCCCTTGGACTGCAAGGAGACCAAACCAGTCAATCCTACAGGAAATCAACCCTGAATATTCATTGGAAGGACTGATGCTGAAGCTGAAGCCCCAATACTTTGGCCACCTGATACAAAGAGCCAACTCATTGGAAAAGACCCTGAGGCTGCGAAAGATTGAAGGCAAAAGGAGAAGAGGGTGGCAGAGAATGAGATGGTTGGATGATATCACCAACTCAATGGACATGAATTTGAGCAAACTCCAGGAGACCGTGAAGAACAGAGGAGCCTGGCATGCTGCAGTCCATGGGATTGCAAAGGATTGGACACGACTGAGTGGCTGAACAACAATAGCAACAAACTAGGGAGACAGTTCGGGGAGGGTCGTTGGTGATAAAGGCTGGTGATAGGCCGAGAAATTACCCCTAAATATCAAGGAACAAATCAGAAAAGCAAAACAGCCAAGCAGTAAACAAAAAAGAGTAGAACGGAGTAAGGAAGGGAGGAAAGAAGGAAATAGGTCCACAGTTGTGGGGTGCGGTCCACAGGCATGTCGGCCACTGCAGGCAAGGTCCACTCAGGGCAGGGGAGATGCTTCTTCACACACTGCAACCTGTTGGGTGGAAGCCCCTAGAATCCGCTGAGCATCCCCGGGGCTGTTGCAGCTAGAGGGCCTGGCTATGTGGAGTCCAGACACGCGCGTGAGCACGCAGGGAAGGCAGGTAAAAGGTTATGTGGAGCTCTTCCGCTGACTACAGACCTGGGAGCCGTCTCTGCCTGGCGCTGCCTGTCTTGCTGCATCATCCCTTCTCCACTTATAATAAGCTGAGAGTCTCACCTATTAGAACTATCTCTCCTTGATTACATATTTCTCAGTTTGGCTGTTTCCTGAAGATGTTTCGAGAGGCCCCCCATCATCCTCTTTGGTGCTTCTCAATCTTAGCTGCACATCAGAATCACATTTTTTTTTTAAAGGGGGTGCTTTTAAAAAGGGCTTTCCAGGGGGTTCAATGATAAAGAATCCGCCTGCCAACGCAGGAGACGCGGATTTGATCCCTAGGTTGGGAAGATCCCTTGGAGAAGGCAATGGCAGCCCATTCCAGTATTCTTGCCTGGAGAATCCCAGGGCAGGGGTGTCTGGCAGACTGCAGTCCAAGGGGTCGCAAAGAGTTGGACACAACTTAGCTGCTGAACAGCAACAGAAGGGCATTTAGAATGAAAACCTGGGGGGAGGAATAAAAACCCAATGCCTTTTCTGTTCTGAGTGGTATGAAGTCGATTTAAGTTGGAGACCACGTTTAGAAACGCTGGTTCTGGGTGACTCATCCCAGCTGTCGCCCTGGCCCAGCCAAGGAGATATCAATTCTTTGTGAGGCTGGGGGGTGATGTGTGAGGGTGCAGGGGTCACTTGGAGGCTGAGAGTGGAAGGAGGGACAGTGGCTTACCTATTCTATGGGAACCTTCATAAATGCATCACCACCTACTGGTGGCTGAGAACACGAGCCACAGTCCCCTTATGGGGGTTAGTGTTTGACTTTTCGGGATTCCTGTATGGCACTGCCTGTTCTGTATTCCAGGGCACGTCTGTTACTTTGCACACAGACAGCCTCATAATGATATATTCCCTAAAACATCAGTCTTCCGACAACAATAATTATCAAGTGTGTCTCTTCTCATTGGCTTTGTAAGTGTATAAGCTTACGGCTTCTTGAAGCGAAGCACAAATTCCTTTACTTCTGAGATTCTCCCAGGGCGGATGTCACATAATTAAGGCATCGACTCAGTCACTGCACTTGTGCGTCCTGCTTCTCCCGGTCCCCCAGGTCACAGATGGAGTGTTTTCCCTTTGCTGTTTTTGTTTGCTGGGGAATTCTGGGCCCAGCTGGTCCGCACAGGTGTCTTGGCATTTCTCCATGCTGGGTGGACATGGGCCCCATCCGGAAGCCCTGCCAAGAGGGGAGGCACCATCCTACCCTTCGGATGCTCTGTTTAAACCTCCCTCTCCCTTGGTCAGGCCTCCCCTTTGAGAGCTCCGCCCTCATTAGGTAGGTCAGACAATAAATTAGCACACTGTTGAGGTGAGCCATGGACCTCGAGGCAAATACAGTGTGTTTCCAGCAGGTCGACACTGTCCTTCCCCTCCATGACAGTTCACCACCTATGACATCCCCATGGACACAGATGTTTTTGTGTCTCCCGGGCTTTCAGGAGGTGGAAGGTCCTGGAGCTGACCCCCTGGGGGTCCCAGGCCTACTGTGTGGCTCTCTCAAGGCGGGGGGCAATGCAGTGGGAGTCTCCTCTCTCGGACTTGCAGAAGAACAGTCTTATCGGGGCGCTGAACGTGACACATTCCCACCTCTGCACTTTTTTCAGACAGAGCCACAGTGTCCAGTGAAATAGCCCAAATAGCAGTGAGGTTAGATGTAGGTGGTCCGGCCTGGGGGGCCCTGGACCCACAGGCATCCCACATGCTTGCTGGACTCATAATAGAGTCACTCAGAGCCTGTCAAAGCCCCTGTGTTCAGGAGGGGACAGAATGGCCTTTGTGCTGCTGGGGCTGGGGCGCTGACCTCACTGGACCCCTCCCCGCAGGGATGCTGACCGTCCTCGTGGGCAGGGACTGTCACGCTGGAACTTGCCTGCTGTGTGAGGTCCCAGGTGGAGGTTTTTCTTGTCCCTCCCACCCCAAAGGCTGCATGATCAATGAAGCAGGGGTGGGTTGACCAGTCTGCCCATCTGAGACCTTCTCACCTTCGTCTGGGCTGCAGACCAACCTTGGGGGACCATGGGTAGCTGAAAGGGACCCGGCGCCAGGAAGCTTGTCCGTGACGGCTTCCTGTCTTGGCTGTGTCCCTCCTCCTGCGTTCCTCCCGCACCACCGTGTTCCTCTCCACGTGTTCCTCTGTCTGCCCAGCGATGCCCACGGGCGTTGCTGCTCTGTCTCTCATGTATTGATCCTGCTACGGGGGTCAGCACAGCCTTCTGCCCTGTGCTTGGCGTGAGTGCCACTCAGATAAATAAAGTGTCGCTTTCCGTGGTTTCAGAGACCGCTACCACCCATCTGTGGAACGTTTCACAGCTTCCAGGGGCTCCACAGCCAGCCATCTTTGCAAAGAGATGGACGGGCTTCTCTTGCCACCTGAATTCTCGCTGGTGCCCTCATGTTGACTGGCCGTGGGTGACAGTTAAGGGAGATGAGGCAGGAGAGAGGCTGAGGGGCCCCGTGAGCTGGGGCAGGTGGACTGGACGCAGAGCGAGACTGTTTGCTGGTTCCTGAACCTTCCCGTTCCTCCTCGCAGTTCTGAACTGGTGGCAGATTCCTGTCTGAGATGGACTTGCCTTCTCTCCCTGCAGCCTACATCCTTCTTCCTAAGAAAGAGAGAAGGGTGCCCTGGTGTGTGTGTGTGTGGTGCGTGTGTGTGTGTGTGTGTGTGTGGTGTGTGTGTGTGTGGTGTGTGTGAGTGTGTGGTGTGTGTGTGTGTGGTGTGTGTGTGTGTGGTGTGTGTGGTGTGTGTGTGTGGTGTGTGTGTGTGGTGTGTGTGTGTGGTGTGAGTGTGTGGTGTGTGTGTGTGGTGTGTGGTGTGTGGGTGTGTGTATGGTGTATGTCTGTGTGTTATGTCTGTGTGTGTGTGGTGTGTCTATGTGTGGTGTGTGTCTGTGTGTGTGTGGTATGTATGTGTGTGTGTGTATGTGTCTGTGGTGTGTCTGTGTGTGTGGTATGTATGTGTGTGTGTGTGTGTGTGGTGTGTGTGTGTGTGGTGTGTGTCTGTGGTGTGTCTGTGTGTTATGTCTGTGTGTGTGTGGTGTGTCTGTGGTGTGTGTGTGTGTCTGTGTGTGTGGTATGTATGTGTGTGTGTGTGGTATGTGTGTGTGGTGTGTGTCTGTGGTGTGTCTGTGGTGTGTGTGTGTCTGTGTGTGTGGTATGTATGTGTGTGTGTGTATGTGTGTGTGTGGTGTGTGTGTGTGTGGTGTGTGTGTGTGTGGTGTGTGTCTGTGGTGTGTGTGTGTGTGTGTGTGTGCGGTGTGTGTGTGTGCAAGTGTGAGGTGAGCTGGAGTTTGGGGGAAGAGCAGAGTGGGTGTGGGAGGTGCCCGGGGTCTTGGGGAGTCCGGGTTGGGGGTGGCGCAGGGTCCCTGCCCCGTGGTGACCCCTCTCACTCCCAGCTGGTCCCTCTCCTTCCCAGGTCTGTGCGTGATGAGCGCAGCGTCCATCTACACGGTCCGGCACCCGGAATGGCATTTCAACTCGGACAACTCCTATGGCTTCGCCTACATCCTGGCCTGGGTGGCCTTCCCCCTGGCACTTCTCAGCGGTGTCATCTATGTGATCTTGCGGAAGCGTGAATGAGGCCCGGGGATGGGACGGCCGAGGCTCTGAGCTCACATGGGGAGGGAGGAAGCAAACCAGAAGCCAGGAAAACAAAACCAAACAAAAAAACAAGCTAGCCAAAAACCCCAAACTCAAACCAAACCAAACAGAAAGCAGTGCGGGGGGTGGGGGGGTGGTTAGTGTTGACTGAAGATGTATATAATACCGACGGTTTATAAAACCTATTTATAACACTTTTTACATATATGTACATAGCATTGTTGGCTTTACGTGTTGACCATCAGCCTTGGGTTGAACCTTAAAGTAGCTAAGGAACTTGACATCCTAACCATATAATCAAGCTCAGTTTTTTTTTTTTCATTTTTCTTTGTTTTGCCCAGAAAGAAAGTAAACCCATCACGCCCCTTCCCCTTCATCTGAAAGAAGTTACCTCCCTCCCACTCCACCTCATTTAGAAAACCAAAGTGTGGGTAGAAACCCTGAATGGCCCAAAGCCTTTAACTGTGGGTGACCCGCTGTGTGACACACAGACACGCGCTGCCCACGCCTCTGTGTGCAGCCTTACCTGCACTCAACAAAACCCCCAAACGGGAGCCCTCGGAGAATCGCGGCTTGTGGCTTTGGAATCCTTGCCCTGGAGAGGACGAGGTGTCCCAGTCACGCGTCTAGGTTAGAAATCGGTGACAACAAACCTACGAAGTGGTGCTATGTATTTACCATTCCTTACGATCACTAATCATCTAAACGCCTCACTGGAAATTCAGTTAACAGTTTTACAACATAAAGTTGAATGGAGACCTGAATAATTCTGTGTAATATAAATGGTTTATAACCGCTTTTGTACCTGGCTAGGCTGCTATTATTACTATAATACGTAACAATGCACCGCCTTTATCACTCCCACATTTCCTTCTGGTCGGAGCATCCGGACAAGCTTCTAGACCCCCTGGGACGGTGGGATCCCAGGATGCAGCGGAGTCTAGACTGTCCTCTGCCTCCAAGGACTGTCTGGCAATGACTCGTACTGGCCACCAACTGTAGATGTATATACGGGGCCCTTCTGATGCCAAGACTCCAAGACCTTGTTTTTTCCCTCTTTTTTTGCTTTGCTTTTTCTGATTTTATACCAACTGTGTGGACTAAGATGCATTAAAATAAACATCAGAGTAACTCACTGAGCTCTCACGGGTTTTTGTGGGCGAGGGTGTGAGGTGTGTGTTGGAGCAGATGGAAGAGGGTCGTGAAGCTGCTGTTGGGTAGATGATCTGGGTTGTAGTTTGGTGCTAAGGAACCAGAATTGTCACCTTTTTCCAGGCTCCCGGGGGTATCTTACACCTTCTAGGAGCCTGTGCAAACATCTGCTAGCTGGAGAGGCTAGCCCTTGTGGCTCAAACAGACCCTATAAGTGGGCTGGAGGGACTCAAGTGTTATTTAGCTGAACCGTCTTTCTCCTGTTCTGGTCTCTGATGACCCACATGGGGTCTGGAGCACCGCACACACTCACGTAATGTATGAGATGTTGGCATGAGCAGCGCTGGTCCCTAACCTTTGGGGGGCAGGTGTGATCCAGTGGATTGTCAGTGGATCACCTGCGTGATGATGATCTGAGGCCAGACTTTCAGGTCAGAGGTTAGTCAGCACGAGCTCTCCGCATGCTGTCCCCAGGGCGCTGGGGTCACTGTGCTGACAGCTCCAGAGTCCCAAGCTGTGTCTCACTCACGCATTTTCTTTTACTCAATACTTTGAGCTAATGATGACCTTGCTATTCTTCAACATTATCCAGCACATATATTGATGGACATACTTCTTGATCTCCAAGGTCACATTTTAGTGACAGGCACAGCAGAGAATTAACTCTGTTACAATGTTGTTGTTGTTCAGTGGCTCAGCTGTGTCTGACTCTTTGTGACCCCATGGACTGCAGCATGCCAGGCTTCCCTGTCCTTCGATATCTCCCAGTTTGCTCAAATTCATGTCCACTGAGTCAATGATGCCATCCAACCATCTCATCCTCTGCCACCCCCTTCCCCTCTTGCCTTTAATCTTTTCCAGCATCAAGGTCTTTTCCAATAGTCGGCTCTTCGCATCAGGTGGCCAAAGTATTGGAGCTTCAGCTTCAGCATCAGTCTTCCCAATGAATATTCAGGGTACACATAAATTAGAGACCTTGGCTTTGAACCTACCCTCTGCCCCTTACCAGCTATGTCAGGCCGGACAGTTTCCTTAAACTCTAAGGTTCTGTTTCCTCATCTGTGAGATGAAGATGTTGATTCCAAGCTTACAGGATTATGGAGATTAAAAGGAGGTGTTCAATGTGTGTAAAATGTTTATCCTAGGGACCAGTGGGTAGACAATGCTCTATAAATGAGTACTTATCCCCAAAGTCATGTTAGAGGTATATTGGAAGATGTTGGCTGTTCTGGGTAATCAATACCTACATATTAGAATTGCCTGTGCAGGGCTCACCCAGAGATGCAGGTTCCTTGTGCTGGTGGTGGGACCCATCTTGCCTGGATAGCCTTAAAGAACCTTACCAGTGACGGCAGCATTCAGCTTGGGGTGACAAGCTCTGAGCTCGTCCAGGGCTTTTAGACTTGAACCTGCTAGTGAATCTCCTGAGAGTCCTATAGTCCTGTAAAATCAGACCTGAGTGGAGACTGAGGTGCTGTATTTCCAGCTTAGAGCTTGAGAGATACCGGTGCTGCCGGCCCAGATCACACTCTGAGTAGCAAGGATGTCGAATGAGGCCACCTTCAGGCACCTCGTGCTCCCATGTCTTTGAACATCTGTGATGGAAGGCCTTCTCCCTTCCAAGGTTTCTGATAGTAACCCGCACGCTCTGCTTTGACTTGGAGAGATTGGGTAAGTTTGCACCGATGGCCGTGAGGTGACTGAGAAAACTGGGAATTTCACTTCATAAGCTCAAACACTCAAGATACACACTTTTCATTTCATAAGCTTTCTTTATAACATTTAACTAGAAATTTAAAATGAATACAGTTAAGAACAAAGAAGAAAACCAGAAATGGCCCAAATCTCACCATCCAGGTAAGTGTGTTGGCCGCTCAGTCGGGTCAGATTCTTTGCGATCCTGTAGACTGTAGCCCACCAGGCTCGTCTGTCCATGGAATTCTCCAGGCAAGAATATGGGAGTGGTTGCCATTTCCTTCTCCATCCAGATAAACCTTTTGGCATTTAAAAAAAGTAAGTCTAGGATCATGACATCCTAAAGTTATCCAGAGGGAAAGATAAGATGTGAAACCCTCTTTTCCTTCTTTTTTTTTTTCCTGTAGTCTCTTGCCAAAGGTAACTAGAAGACATGGCTTATGATTTCCTCCAGGATAAAAGGGGATAAGATTTCCACAAAATGGAGCAAAGTACTCATATTATTCTACACCATGCTGTTCTTTCCCTGTAGTAAGGATATAAATTGGAGATCTTTCTATAGCAACATATACCTTATTCTATTTTTAGTGAGCTTTGCTTCATTCTTTCAGAATCCACATAGTATTTCACTGCAGAGCTACACAGACATTGATTTCCCAACCCCTCAATGATAAGCACTTTGATTTTGTCCTGGATTTTATTATCACCCAAAATACATCAGTGAACATCCTTACACATGAGTATTGGTGCATTTTAAGAGTACATCCAAGTGCTGAATTCCTAGTAAGGATATTGCCAAGAAAAGGACATGCATATTTTAAAAAATGTGCTAGCTATGGCCAGCTGCAGTCTCCAAAAAAATTACACCAACTCTGACAGTGAACTTTATTTTCTAAACATACCTCATGAGGACTGCCAAACACAGATGCATGTTAAAATAAAAACACTTGAGTAGAAACAGGTATTTGCTACCAGTTACTTTGTATGTGACTGTGATAGATCTTCCATCCACAAGCTAGTCTTTCTGATCTGGGAACCTGTCTGCTATAGATTATTCTAAGTGTGAGAATACTTGCAAATTGTTTATCTGGAAATTGACTTGTATTCAGAATATATATATAAGGAACTCTTATCAGTCAATTCAGTTCAGTCACTCAGTTGTATCTGACTCTTTGCCACCTCATGGACTGGAGCACGCCGGGCTTCCCTGTCCATCACCAACTCCTGGAGCTTGCTCAGACTCATGTCCATAGAGTTGGTGATGCCATCCAGCCATCTCATCCTCTATCATCCCCTTCTCCTGCTTCCAGCAAGTATAAGAACTCTTATACTCAATAATAAAAAGACAAACCATCCAATTAGGGGATCTTCTTGGTGGTTCAGATGGTAAACAGTCTACCTACAACACAGCTGACCCGGGTTCAGTCCCTGGATTGGGAAGATAATTGGTAACCCATTCCTATATTCTTGCCTGGAGAATTCCATAAACAGAGGAGTTTGGTGGGCTACAGTCCTTGGGGTCACAAACAGTTGGACACAACTTAGTGATTGAACAACAACATATATACAAATGGCCAATAAGCAACTGGGAGAAACATTCGGCATCATGGGGTCATCAGGGAAATGCAAATCCAACCACAGTTCGCTGCTGTTAGTCCACACCCACTAGGTGAGCTTGGGTTGAAAAGTGTGATAATAGCACAGGGTGATGAGGAGGTGGAGAAATTGGAACCTGATATGCTGCTGGTGGGAATGGAAATGGTAAAATCACTTTGGAGAACCTTGATAGTTCCTCAAAGGGCCAAACATAGCATTATCCTGCTGCTGCTGCTGCTAAGTCGCTTCAGTTGTGTCCGACTCTGTGCGACCCCATAGATGGCAGCCCACCAGGCTCCCCTGTACCTGGGATTCTCCAGGCAAGAATACTGGAGTGGGTTGCCATTTCCTTCTCCAATGCATGAAAGTGAAAAGTCAAAGTGAAGTCGCTCAGTCGTGTCTGACTCCCAGCAACCCCATGGACAGCAGCCCACCAGGCTCCTCCGTCCATGGGATTTTCCAGGCAAGAGTTCTGGAGTGGGGTGCCATTGCCTTCTCCAATGCATGAAAGTGAAAAGTCAAAGTGAAGTTGCTCAGTCGTGTCCGACTCCCAGCAACCCCATGGACTGCAGCCTACCAGGCTCCTCTGTCCATGGGATTCTCCAGGCAAGAGTTCTGGAGTGGGGTGCCATTGCCTTCTTCAAGCATTATCCTAGGACCCAGCAATTCCTCTTCTAGGTACTCATGCAAGAGACATGAGTAAGTATGTCTGAGCAGGAACTTGTATGTTCCTTGGATGTTTATGGCAGCATAAACAACCCAAATGTCCATCAACTGATGAGTGAGTTAACAAAAGGCTGTCTATCCATGTGCTGGGATACTACTTGGCTGTGAAGAGAAATGAGATACTGCTATGTGCTACAACATGGATGAACCTAGGATATCTTATGCTAAATGAAAAAATCTAGTCATAAAAGACTGCATTTTGTGTGATTGAATTTCCATGAAATTCCCAACTGGAAAGTCTTTAGAGACAGAAAATCCCCTATGGTTTGTTTGGAGCTGGGAAAAGGCGGGTGAGGATGTAGGGTTGTAAAAACTAACACGTGTGATGTTTCGAGTTGATGAAATGTTCTAAAATGGACTGCGATGGTGGTTGCATTCCTTTTCACAGATGTGAATATACTAATATCCAATGAATTGTATACTTAAAATGGGTCAATTGTATAGGAGGGGAAATACATCTCAATAACGTTTCTAAAAAAGAAAAGGGATAGCTGTCTGCTGTAGCTGTTCCTAATTTTCTCATTCAGTCTGTTCTCTCTGGAAAGCAATACCTCTTTTTTCTTTTTTTCTGTGGTTTTGGATCTATATTTTAAAGGGAAGAGATTCTTACTCCTTCTGAGCAATTTAAAGCTCAACAGGATATTGGAGACGAACAGTTAACATAGTCCTTCGCTCAGAATCTTGAGTTTTCCCAGAGGATTGTTTTAATGACATTTATTTTCCATTCTTGAGCTCTTCTGAGAAATAATGCAATCTTAAGAATTTGTAGCAATGGAAATTTGATTCAAAACTACCCTCCTGACAGTTTCCTTGTGCTTTGCACTCAGGGAGGGTATCGTTTAGGAAATGGTGAGTGCAGAGACGGGTGAGGCTGGCTTCTTTGCAATTGTCTTCTCTCCAGGACCTTGAACCCTTCATGTCTTAGCAACCCTGAACTCCAATTTTGTCTCCCAGCTCTTCGAGCTCCTGAGAACGATGTTAGCCTTCCTGCCCTCAGCAAGTGGTTTCAGGGCAGCTTTTCAGTTTCTTGGTCTGTTGCTTATTAATTGGCAAATTCTTTCAGCAGGAATTCAGAAGATGTTGGACTGGTCCGAATGGGGGACAGTTTTCATCTCACACCTGCGATCTCCTGAATCCTGGAGGCCTTGGTATCTCTTGGTGCTGTCAAACAGAAGGAAAAATCTAAACCAGATTTCCTAATAATTCTTGGCCAGAAGAATCTGTCTTTCTATAAGATGCTACAAGCTATTCTACAAGAAAGCCCTTTTGTTCTGAAAACAAAAGTTCAGTATTTATTATGAAAGAGGTCACTTAATTTTTTATATTTATTTATTTATCTGAACGCAGGATCTTTGATGTGGCATGTGGGATCTAGTTCCTTGACCAGGGATTGAACCCAGTCCCCCTGCATTGGGAGAGCAGAGTCTTAACCACTGGGCTGCCAGGGAAGTTCCAAACGAGTAAATTTAAATGTATAGGTGAATGTCAACGGGGAGATATTGATATCGTCTCAGGCAGGCTCCCAGTCTGAACAAACTCTAATGAGTCTGTTCTTTGTTTACACCTTCATAACACTTTTTTGTTTCCATTATATAGGTCCTGTACTTTCTATCTCTAGGCATTTACATGCTCTATGGCCTTTATGAATTTCTTTTATTCGGTGGTGTTTTATTGTTAGCTCTTGTGTGTGTGTTGGAAACATGGATTTTTCTCAGCCAGTTTTATCATTGTTTCTTTGACTGAATTGTCTTACTGTTTTCCATATTTATCCAGTTAATTATCTTGGCTTTTTACATAGATAATCACAGCAATGCAAAAACAGAAAAAAAAGAGAGAGGTAATGTGCTTTTTTTTTTCCTTTTCCATATTTACAGTTCTTCATTTTTAAAATTATTCGATTGATTTTCTAGATCTTCCAGCACATGCCAAGTAATAGTTGGGATGGTAAACCTTGTTTCACTTTTTTGCCCCTGAATTTAATGGAAATGCTAATGCTTATAGTTAACTTGCTTAAACATAATTTATTTTGGTAAGTGCATATTTCTGATTCTCAGCTTAATAGGAATTTTAACCAAGAATTTACATTACATATTACCCAATGTTCTCAATCTTCATCTGCTGCTGCTGCAAAGTCGCTTCAGTTGTGTCCGACTCTGTGCGACCCCATGGACAGCAGCCCACCAGGCTCCCCCCGTCCCTGGGATTCTCCATTCAAGAATATGGGAGTGGGTTGCCATTTCCTTCTCCACAATCTTTACCAAGAAGACTTAATTTTGTTATACCTTTAACCAGTTACTCTGGTGAATCCTATCGATAGTTTTCTTAATATTGACTCATTCATTTTGTCAGTGAAATAAAGGCCAGTTTTGGGAAAGTGGCATGCTTTTGACGCTGACAGGTTATTTGTTTGTTTATTTTTGGCTGTGCGGGGCCTTTGTTGCTTCGAGGGCTTTTCTCTCGTTGCCGTGAGTGTGACTGCTCTCTGGGTGTGGTGCAGGGGCTTCTCGCTGCGGCAGCTTCTCTTGCTGCGGAGCGTGGGCTCCAGGGTATTAGTGCTTCTGTAGCTGTGGCGCACTTGCTTAGTTGCTCCCCTGCATGTGGGATCTTCCCGGACCCGGGATTGAACCCGTGTCTCCTGCAGTGGCAGGCGCGTTCTCCACCACTGAGCCACCAGGGAAGCCCCTTGTTGGATTATTTTTGCTTACATTTTATTAAGGCTATTTATATTTTATTAAGGTATTTACATTTGTAAATAAGATTGATTTTTAGGGATGTGTGTGTGTGGAGGATGGAAAAGTGACATGAATTCCATCCATATTAGTACAGAGAAAACATTAGCTTGTTTCTCTGGGGTACTGTATGGGGATTCTCATTTTTTGTACAGTTGGCAGTTTTCACGTAAGGCATACTTCTATGCAAGTGGCTGCTGAAAATGGTAAGACAGTTCACAATCGGTTGACTTCTTGACTTGACATAATTGATAGTGACGTTTAGACGCTGTCATTCACAGTCTGATCAGTGGACTCCAAAATTTAACTCCACATGTTTAGAATTTCAAGTGGGTCTTGTCTGGAATTTAAATTGGTCCTTTTCTTTTTGGAATTCCAAATGGAGCCAAGAAGAAAGCGAAAACAAAACTTTGAAATGCCCAAGCTTTATTACTGTACTCAGATTTAGAAAGTAAAATCTTCAACCCACTGATCCATAGCGGGCAGGCATGTAGGTTTAAGAGCTGGAGACGCATGGAATCATCTTGAGGCTCCTACACTATTTATCAGAACCTGAATCTCTGAGAAATATACAGTGAGTCCCCATCTCCGATGGACTGCAGCCAAGACACATTTCCTAACCGAATGAAAAATCATTCCCTTTATTCTTTGTGCTCCTTTGGTTTCCATTAGGTATATCCCAGGATAACTTTATTGCCTGCCAAATTAAGACTAACAACAAAAAAAACCATTCTCTAAGAGTGCCTCCCTAAGACTTAAAGCATCTCTCTATACTCACCCTATTCATCTTAGAGCAAGTGAACATTCACTTTACTAAATCAGCAACTCGGCTTCATAACTACCAGAAAGGCTTTCATTACCCACATAGACAGGGGATGTCAGTCTTGCAAGGTTAAATTATGGGTGCTTTTCTCATTCCATTCCCAAGGAGGTAATTCAAGGAGTCAATTACAATGTATGGGTTTCAAAGTAGATTTCCAGCAGGGGGAGCCCCTGCTTGGGTAATAGAGTGTTCCTTTTATCTTCCTTAAAATGCACAAAGTGAAGATCTTGAATAGAATTCATTAGCATAATTCTTCCACCTCCAGCTCCATTTGTAGTCAAATGTTCTGTCACCGAGCTCCACTCCCCACCATTCCAGCTCTCTGTGTAGACTAAGTACGTTTTTTTTTTTTTTTTGCAGAAACGAACCAAATGACTGTTTCTATATCTAGACCCCAGGGCAGGAATTGCCCAGGGTTCAGGACCCTGGCTTTGGTGCCTGGTAATTGGCCATCCCTGTGGCTCAGTCAGTAAACAATCCGCTTGCCAGTGTAGGAGACCGCCTGCAATACTGGAGACCCGGGTTTGAACCCTGGGTGGAGAAGATCCCCTGGAGAAGGAAATGGCAACCTGCTCCTGTATTCTTGCCTGGGGAATCCCATGGACAGAGGAGCCTGGCTCAGTCTAGGCCTCACGAGGCCCCTCCAGAGGGGCATTCTGAGCCCTGTGGTAGGAATGAACTGAAGGTGGTGGAGTAAGAGCCTGAGGTTCAGAATCAGGTGCCTTACGTTCAAATCCCAGCTTTTCCATTCACTGACTGTCACTTGGATGCGTTGTGCGACCTTTCCAAGAGAATGTCAGTATTTACCATACAGGGTTGAATATTGAATATCAGGTGACATAATGCTGGCAAATAATAAGAGCCTTACATGTTAGGCATTATTGCTGTTGTTGCTTTTATTAAACCCAACTTGCCTTTGGGGTCCTAAATTCTTGCCCTGAGATCCTCTAATTCGGCTTCACCCTTGCAGCTTGCTGACAACTGTAGGACGAATAATTAGGCAATTGTCATGTGCAATACACTATATAATTTCCCCCCCACTTTACATTGTGTACATATTTTATCAGTTGGTATCAAAGGGAGTTGACGAGCTCTCACACCATCCTCTTATTCCCAAAACACTGGGGCCGAGGGTGTGGGGAGGGACAGGGTGGACGGAGGGTGGACACAAGATCTCATTTTAGTCGTTCGGGAAAATGTCTTAGAAAGCAAAACCTACAAAGACAGAGCCAGTGCTGCCTTTTCTTACTTCAAGGCGCTGGAAACTTCTTTTAATTAGAGGAAAAAAAATCTCCTGTAAATATATGTACACCAATGTAATCTTATAAATTCTTGTCTAATACAAACTAAAATCATTAGCATAACCCTCAATATCAAGTTTCAGATTTTAATCCATATGTTCTGGGCTGAACTGGTTATCTTCAATTGGTCTCTATTGATTGGACTTCTCCTGAGAGTCACTCTCATTTCTGGTTTGACAAAAGAAACATTTGCTGTTGTTAAACCTCCTTTTTTTTTTTTTCCTATTGATTTTGCCCTTTTTCCTTTAATCTCTTATGTGATCTGCCTTTTGGGTGAAGGACGTTTCCAGAGGTCTGGAGGGAATGAAATAGGGTTTGCAAGCGGAGGGGTTGTTGAGTTGGGAGTTATTCTTGTGGACACTCCTCCTAGAAGGAGGTGTGGAAAGTCCCCTCTCCTTGTAATTCTTCACTTTAAATTGATGGAGGTGGATGCGGGGGGGGGGGGGGGCGGGCGGGGGAGCCGGGGGGAACCTGAGGTTGCAAAAGTAAATGACTGTTTTCTGGGAGCTCTAGCAGTTTCCAGTAGGGAGGGACAGCCAGTTCAAAGGATCAAGACCACTTAGACACACCCAGCTGTTCTCAAACGCCACTGGCCACCACTTTCTAAAAATGAAGTGTTAAGACACCGGGAGGAGAAAAGAGATGTCTGCCTTTTAGCTGCTAAATGTGGACTCACCGTCACTCGTTGTAGGTGGGTAGCAAGCACTGGGAAGATTAAACTGACCTTTGTTTTTTGCATAAATACAGAACCAGAGAAAGTGTGGAGTATTCTCAAGTGGTTTCGATCTGCATTCTCCTGCCCAGGAACCAGCAGCCACATGCGTCCACTGGGCGCTTGCAATGTGGTCAGTGTGTTGAGCTGAATTTTTAACTTCAGTAATAATTTACATTGAATTCATGTGCAGTGTTTTTGTATATTTATTATATATTGAAAAAAATTTCCCTGATGGCTAGGATGGTAAAAAATCTGCCTGCCATGCAGCAGACCCGGGTTTGATCCCTGGGTTGGGAAGATCCCCTGGGGGAGGGAATGGCTACCCACCCCAGTATTCTTATCTGGAGAATTCCATGGACAAAGAAGCCTGATGGGATACAGTCCATGGGGTCACAAAGAGTTGGGCATGACTGAACAACTAACACACACATTATAAATTGAAATGATAATATTTTAGATACACTGGGTTAAATATATTTTTGAAATTAACTTCATTGTTTCATTACACATTTTAAAAAATATGTGAAAATGTATTTTAAAAATGTGTCAGTGGTTTATTCCTTTTATTTCCTTTATTTCCTTGTGGACAAATGTTCCACTGCTTGGCTACCATACTTCGTCCATTCACTTGTTAAATGGATATTAAGATTATTCCTGTTTAGAGACCATTATATATCAAGCTGCTATGAACATTCATGTGTGAGTCTGAATGAATACATATTGATGTTTCCTTTCTGTTGTTGTTCGGTTGCTCAGTTGTGTCCAACTCTTTGCAACCCCATGGGCTCCAGCATGGGGTCTAGGAATAAAGTGACTGACTTCACAGGGGTTAGTCTACCTTTATAAGAAGGAGCGATACTGTTTTGCAAAGTGGCTGCATCATTTTATACATTCACCTGCAAGGCAAGAGTGATCTGGTTCCTCTACATTCTTGCCATCATTAGATCAGTCTTTGATTTTAGCGGTTTTGGGAGATAATAGAAAATACATGTCGGTCTCTGCCCCCTGGTTCCTGGCACAGAGTTCCTAAAGCCCTCATAACTTCCTAAGTGATAAGAACAGAGGAGTACCTCATTCTAACGCTGGTCTTTAACCTCTGTTCCTGACACAGAGCTCCCAAACTCTTGGAATTTCCTGGGTGATAAGAGTGTCTTTTGTTCTAATGAGGCAACTCTGGATGAGGGCTGGCCACCAGAAAGACCAACTCATGATTAGAAGCTTGGAATTTTCAGCTCCCTCATTCTACTGCAATTCTCTTGAGAAGGAAGAAGGACTAAAATGGAGTTAATGATGGACCATGCCTATGTGAGGAAGGCCCCATAATATCCCCAAATAACAGGGTTCAGAGAGCTTCCGGGTTGGGGTCGAGGTACATGTGGAGATGCAGGCAGAGTCGGTGTGGAGCTCAGCTCCATTTCCTCCATACCCTGCCCTAACCCCTCTTCTCCAGCATGTTCACCTGTTGTTGTTGTTCACTCCCTAAATCATGTCCTACTCTTGCAACCCCATGGACTGTAGCACACCAGGCTCCTCTGTCCTTCAGTGTCTCTCGGAGTTTGCTCAAATTCATGTCTATTGAGTCAGTGATGCCATCCGACCATCTCATCTTCTGTTGCCCCCTTCTCCTCCTGCCCTCAATCTTTCCCAGCAACAGAGTCTTTTCCAATGAGTGGGCTCTTCGCCTCAGGTGGCCAAAGTATTGAAGCTTCAGTTTCAGGATCAGTCCTTCCAAGGAATATTCAGGGTTGATTTCCTTTAGGATTGACTGGTTTGATCTCTTCGCCTGTCCAAGGGACTCTCAAGAGTCTTCCCCAATTTGAAACCATCAGTTCTTTGGTGCTTGGTCTTCTTTATGACCCAAGTCTCACATCTGTACATGACTACTGAAAAAGCCATAGCTTTGACCATACAGACTCTGGCGGCAAAGTGATGTCTCTGCCTTTATCATATTCTTTGTAATAAACTTATAAGCCTAAGCCTATTGTTTTCTCGAGCTCTGTGAGCCACTTTAGCAAATTAATTCAATTCATTGAAATCTCCCATCTCTAGCTGGTTGGTCAGAAGTCCAGGTTATCACTGGTCTTGCTAAGGGTCTGAGGGGGAGTGTGTGTGTGTGTGTGTGTGTGTGTGTGTGAGTCTTGTGGGACTGAGCCCTTAACCAATGTGATATGACACTATCTCTGGGTAACTAGTGTCAGAATTGAGTTAAATTATGGGATCCCCAGCTGATGTCATCGACAATTGCTGGCGGTGGCGGAAGCTTCACTCATTCGGTGACCAGAAGTGTCAGGATTGAAGTGCTTGTGTACATTGTACACAGAAGAAATAGAACTTGATTTTCCCCTACACAGGAGGTAGATAACTGAGTTCTTCCTTTACACATTCGGATCAGCATGTAGTTGTATCTCATTGTGGTTTTAACTCACACCCTCAAATGACTTACAAGGTTGAACATTTTTTAATGTGTTTATTTTCAAGCTGCGTATATTTGCTTAACTCCCTGCTCACACGTTTTTGTCATTTTTGAATGGGGTTGTTTGCTTTCCTCTTATTGGCTTTTGTTTTATTTTTATTTATTCTGGTTACAAGCCCTTTGTTGGGTGTAGGATTCATAAATATTTTCTCCTGATTTATGACTCATTTTTCCATTTTCCTAACAGTGTGTTTCAAAGAGCAGAAGTTTTTGATTTTGGCAAAGCCCAGTTTACAGAGTTTTAAATTGTATGGATTATGTTTTTGGTGTTTGTGGCTGTGAAACCTTTGCTAAACTTAAAGTCATAATCATTTTCTCCTATATTTTCTTTTGGAGTTTTATAGTTTTGGGGTTTTACATCTAGGTCTCTCATCTGTTTTGAGTTAATTTTTGCATATAGTGTGAGGTGTGTGTCAAAGTTCCTTTCATCTTTCCTTTTTTTTTTTTTTTTTTTTGCATGTGGCTATCGGATTGTCCTATCACTGTGTGTTGAAAAGAATCTTTTCTCCACCAAATTTCCTTAGCGTGGAAAATCAGTTTTTTGGCATGTCTAGGTCTATTTCTGAACTTGGTTTCCTTGATCTATTTGTCTATCTTGGTGCTAAAACACACTATCTTGATTTCTGCAGCTTTATAATAAGTCTGGAAACTAGATAGTGTTACTGTTAATGCAAGTTTGCATGCCTGGTGTGCGGTGAGGCCAAACACACTGAAACATTGGAGTCTTGAGCAGAGAAAGGTTTACTGCAGGCTCATGAAAGGAGACAGGTGGCTCACGTCCCCCAAAGTCCCTAACTCTCTGAAGGGTTTCAGCAAAGCATTTTAAAAAGCCAACTGAGGGAAGGGGTGGTATGTGATCAGCTGGTACAGTCCTCTGATTGGCTGATGGGTGGGAGAAGAGGGTGATGTCACAGGGGTTGATTTTCTCAGTCCTGAGGCTCCAGGAGGCCTGGGGCCATCTGCTCATGGTCCTCAAGTAGTCTAGCATCTTCCATTTGGTAGGAGGTTTTCACGTCTGAATATTCATTGGAAGGACTGATGCTGAAGCTGAAACTCCAATAGTTTGGCCACTTGCTGTGAAGAACTGACTCATTGGAAGAGACCTTGATGCTGGGAATGATTGAAGGCGAGAGGAGAAGGGGACGGCAGAGGATGAGATGGTTGGATGGCATCGCTGACTTAATGGACATGAATTTGAGTAAGCTCTGGGAGTTGGTGATGGATAGGGAAGCCTGGCCTACTGCAGTCCATGGGGTTGCAAAGAGTCGGACATGACTGAGCAACTGAACTGAACTGAAATAACTCAGGAAATCTGCATCAAATGCTATTATCTGGGTACTTCTGAGAGAAGCTGAAGCAGAGGCTAAGAAGGAAGACCTGTCTTGGGAAGGAGGGCCCCAGTGGGTCCTGCTCTGTTACACAGCTACTCTACTCTGATCTGTTTCAAGTTCTTGGGGCCCTTCTGTGTCTTTTGCATTTTGTGCTACTGTGTTTATAAATTTAATTTTTACATATATTACCAATCTCACATTACTTTGTTATAGTGTTTGTCTAAACAATGATCATTTAGAGTGTTTCCCCCCTACTTTTTTTTTTGGTAAAGTATGCATAACATTTACCATCTTAATCATTTCTAGGTATTCGGTTCAGTGGTGTTAAATGTTTTATAAGGTGGTGCAGCCATCTCCGCCATCCACCTGCATAGCTCTTTCCATCTCAGAAAAGTGGAAACACTAAACTAGTAAACACTATCTCCCTATTCCTCCTCTCGCAAACCCCTGGAAACCACCAATTTTCTTTGTCTCGGTGTCTCGGTGAACCTGACCACAATAGGTACAAATGAGGTCATGTCCATTTGTGATGGCTTATTACACTCAGCACAGCGTCCTCAAGATTCATCCTTATTGCAGTAGGTGTCAGAATCTCCTCTTTTTGAAGGCTGACCGATATTCCACTGTGTGTTTAGACCATACTTGGCTTCTCCATTCATCCATTGGTGGATACTTGAGCTGCTTCCGCATTTCAGCTATTGTGAATTATGCTGCAGTGAACATGGTGTACAGATATCTCTTTGAGATCCTGCTTTCAATCCTTTTAGGTATCTTGTATAGTGTTTTTGAGTATACATCCATGTATATTTTTTTTTTTAGCATTTTAAATATAAAAGATACATATATGATTTTTATTGATATCAACATTTTACCAATTGGGGTACAGAACTAAGCACAAAACATCTCTATGAGTAACAAAATGAATTAAATCTAAGCATCTAGGTTCTTAGAGAGACTACAGACCAACGGGTGGGGTAGACAGATGTACACTCAGAATCTCTGTGGCATCCTTGCAATTTGACCTAAGCTCAAAACAATATGGGCACATCCCAAAGTGAGAAATAATGGTGTCACCCACCACTTATTAAGTGCTTTACTGGACACGCACTGGAGTGTTTCCACGCATTGTTCCTTTGACACCGCGTGGGAAATGGATATGAAAACCTGAACTTACAAAATAGATCAATTAAAGGGTGACTATTTGCATTATAAAAGAATTCTTTGTGGTACAAGAGGATTAGCATGGGGTTCCTTTAAATGGCATCTCCCCTGTGTATTAATGTGTTTATTTATAGATCATTAACTGCTTGACAAAGATGCCTCAGGGCAGAGCAGCTCAGAGACAACTGGTCAGGGGGCCCTGGGTGGAAGATCAATTAAATTGGAAGACAAAGTGTCTTTGAAAGAATACACAAAGTTAATAGAGAAAGGGGATTCATTTGCCCACATTTGTTTTATCTCAGTGGGGAGCACATGGATTGGGTGAACAGCACACCTACGTGCTCTCATTCACGGCTTGTCCAGGCAGATGTATGCTCTCTTCTGTGTGGCTGAGGTCTGACATGTCCAGGGTCATAGCTATGTTTGGCCCCCTTGTGGTTGTGCTTTAATTAAGAGGTAAAATGATTAAAGTGGCAGATGTTTCTAGCCTGAGGACCTGGGCCCTGTTACATCAAGCAGATGGTCCCAAGCAGGAGAGCATCCTTTAACGAAGAAGCATTTGCAATTCATGAGCGTCCAGGATGTCCGTTTCTCTCAGTGCCCAGTGCTCTGCTTGTCAGGGCTCCCATTGTGTGGCCAGGGAGCATGATGAATTAGGCAAACCCCTTCTGGTTTGGGACGGCATCTCACGCTGATGAAAATTAAAAGCATTATCGCCCAGAAGATCAAGGGGCCCTGATCAGCGGAGTGGGGGTTCTCCTGCCCTCTCTCTCATGTGCCTGGTGATCTGGCCAAGAGCCATCACCCACATCGCAGGCTCTACCCAAGGTATGACTTGGCTTTAAGGACCCAGAACTGTGAAAGAACTTTCTTCTTCAGTCGATTCCTGAAATTTTCACCTTGGAGGGGACCCTGGTTGGATCTGAGGCTCATTTTGATTCTTTCCCTGGATGACTGGCAGGCAGAGGCTTCGGAAAGACTGCCATTTACAGAGAAAATATTTTGGTTCAATGCCTATGTGACCTGGGGCAGATCACACACATGCATACACATACATACACAAACTGGGTAAATGTAACCAAAATGCTTGCTCAGTTGCCTCTGACTCTGCAACCCAACAGGCTCCTCTGTCCAGAGATTTTCCAGGCAAGAGTACTGGAGTGGGTTGCCATTTCCTTCTCAGGGATCTTCCTGACCCAGGGATCAAACCCACACCTCTCGAGTCTCCTGTATTGGCAGGTGGATTCTTTACCGCTGCACTACAAAATATTTCATCCTGATACCCATGTGACCCTGGGGCAGATCATATACACACACACACAATAAACTTAATCAAAATAAGAGACAACAAATACACAGCATTAGAAGTGTGATGGGGAAGGTGACCATAGCTTCTGAGTGGGTTAAAAGAGCAAAGAGAGGATTCTGTAAACAATTCCATGCAAATCTACTTCAAATTCTTACAGAAACGGATGCTTTTCTTGGAAATTCAGATGTTGACGCAAGAAGAAGAGACCGAAATAAAGCAATCACCATGAGAAAATTTTTAAGCATTTGTCAAAGGACTGTCCCATCCCAAAAATACTAGGCCAAGGGGACACTAAAGACAAGCTCTTTGACCTTCCAAGACTAGAAGATTCTTGCACTGTTTCATGTGTTCCAGAGCATAGATAAAAATAGAAGGCTTTCCAACTCATTTTACTACGTTAGCCTAACCACAGGCGTGGGTCAGCTTCCCAGCAGGAAAGAGATGTCACTCTTAAACACTGGCTAAGTGGCTTCCCTGGTGGCTCAGATGGTAAAGCGTCTGCCTGCAATGTGGGAGACCCGGGTTTGATTCCTGGGTCAGGAAGATCCCCTGGAGAAGGAAATGGCAATCTACTCCAGCATTCTTCGCTGGAAAGTCCCGTGGACAGAGGAGCCTGATAGGCTACAGTCCATGGGGTCGTAAAGAATTGGACACGACTGAGCGACTTCACTTTCACTTTCAGTGAAGGAATGGGGTTGATTCAGAAGTGCTAGGTGGCAGTGCAGTCCTGCTCCCCACCTTGGCTTGAAGGGAGCAGGAAGCAGGCCTTATCAGAGTTTCTCAGAAGGGCCTGGTAGGAGCTGTGATCTTTGCCCCTGGGATCCAGTCAGCTTCCTAAGACCTTACAGGGCAGGCCTGGGAGAAGAGATGCCCTCACCTGCTTCTTCTTCCACCCTCCAATTTCCTTCCTGGTTCCCCACTGGCCGAATGCAACTGGAAGCCACAGGTCAGTGGAGTCAGTTGATGTGGTCCTTGTGAGTCAGCCTCCCAGGGCAGAGAGCAAGCGGAGGTAGGTGGAGGTGGCCCTGGAGGGGCCGGTGGAAATCCTGTCACACCCCTGGTACTGCAACCTGATAAGCATTACACAAAGAACACAGGTGGAGAACAACCTAATCTCTGAAGAGAGAGGCAAAAACAATGAAATGAAATACTAGCAAACTGAATTCAGAACTCGATGAGGATACTATTAGCAAATAATGCTGTGGAGTTGGGCTGGCTGTTATTTCAATTCTATATATATATTTGGGCTTCCCTGATGGCTCAGGGGGTAAAGAATCACCAACAATACAGGGGACACAGGAGACCTGGGTTCCATCCCTGGGTCTGGAAGATCCCTGGAGGAGGAAATGACCACCCACTCCAGTATTCTGGCCTAGGGAATCCCATGGACAGAAGATCCTGGTGGGCTACTGTCCAAAGGATCAAAGAGGTAGAAACGACTGAGCGACTAAGTGCATATATATTTTTAGGACGCTTTGTTTTTGATTCTTCATGTTTCAAGGAAAATTCCCATTCTTTCCCTCCTTATTCTGTTCTTCCCAAGGGAGGAGAAATGACTGGCTTCACAGATGTGTTGAAGAGGATGCTAAACCTGCTGGGTCTGTTTCGGAATGAGTTTCTCTATGGAAGGTAAGCCTTCCCCGCTTCTCCAGCATCACAGGGAGGGCCTCTGGGCTCCATGCTGGACCAGTGACCGGGGGGCAAGTTACTGAATTCAGCAGCAAAGAATTAGCAAAACCATTTAGCTGTGCATCCAATCAGTTTTTTTTTTAAAATCAGTAATCAAGCTAATATTTATCTCTATCTAATTCCTCTTATCTTTTATTCATTTATTTTATTATTCATTGGGAGCAGGATAAACTGTTAATTGATTAGCCTTGAAAATGCCAACATCAAGGAGATGAAGAAAAGGGAAAACTTATACACTGGTGATGGGAACGGAAATGGGTGCAGCCACGATAGAATACAGTATGGTGATTCCTTAAAAACTGAACTACCATGCAATCCAGCGTTCCCACTCCTGAGTGCATTATCTGAAGGGATAAACCATTGTCTTGAAGGGATATCTGCAGATCCATGTTCACTGCAGCATTAGTCAAAATAGTCAAGACACAGAAACAACCAAAGTGTCTGTCAGCTGATGACTGGACAGAGACGATGTGGTCTGTAGATAGAAAATGGAATAGTATTCAGTCATAAAAAAGAAGGAAAGCCTACCGTTTGCAATGGCATGGAAGGACCTTGAGGGTGTTAGGCTAAGTGGGATAAGTCAGACAGAGAAACACAAATCCTATGTGATCTCACTTACATGTGGAATGTAAAAAGCAACTGAGTTGTGGACTGGTCATCCACCAGAGCAGACTGGTGGTCACCAGGGTTTGGGGACAGAGGATTTGGGGAGATGATGTTTAAGGATACAAATGGCAACTGGTTGATAATAAGTTGAGAGATCTAATGCACAGCATAACGATGATAGTAAGAAACACTGTAACTTCAAAGCATCTAAGAGACTAAATCTTAACTGTTCTTAACACAAAGAAGAAATGACAATTATGTGACCTGATAGACATGTTGGCTAACATTGCTGTGGGGCTTCGTTGGTGGCTCAGTGGGAAAGAGTCTGCCTGCAATGCGGGAAACTCGGGTTCAATTCCTGGGTCAGGAAGATCCTCTGGAGAGGGAAATAGCAACCCACTCCAGGCTTTTTGCCTGGGAAATCTCCTGGATCTAGGAGCTAGGGATTCACATATGATGAATTATGATTCATATATGATGTGTTCAGTTCAGTTCAGTTCAGTCGCTCAGTCGTGTCCAACTCTTTGCGACCCCATGAATCGCAGCATGCCAGGCCTCCCTGTCCATCACCATCACCCGGAGTTCACTCAGACTCACGTCCATCGAGTCCGTGATGCCATCCAGCCATCTCATCCTGGGTCGTCCCCTTCTCCTCCTGCCCCCAATCCCTCCCAGCATCAGAGTCTTTTCCAATGAGTCAACTCTTTGCATGAGGTGTGCAAAGTACTGGAGCTTCAGCTTTAGCATCATTCCTTCCAAAGAAATCCCAGGGTTGATCTCCTTCAGAATGGACTGGTTGGGTCTCCCTGCAGTCCAAGGAACTCTCAAGAGTCTTCTCCAACACCACAGTTCAAACGTGTATGCTACTGCTGCTAGGTCACTTCAGTTGTGTCCAACTCTATGTGACCCCATAGACGTCAGCCCACCAGGCTCCCCTGTCCCTGGGATTCTCCAGGCAAGAACACTGGAGTGGGTTGCCATTTCCTTCTCCAATGCATGAAAGTGAAAAGTGAAAGTGAAGTCGCTCAGTCGTGTCCGACTCTTAGCGACCCCATGGACTACAGCCTACCAGGCTCCTCCATGCATGGGAATTTCCAGGCAAGAGTACTGGAGTGGGGTGCCATTGCCTTCTCCTCAAACGTGTATATGTATATACATATGAATCACTTTGCAGTTCACGTGAAACTAACACAACATAGTAAATCAACTTTATTTTACTAAAAATTGAAAAAAAAATAAGGTGACCTTGGAAGATTCCTGGGCTCCTTGGGGGAAAGCAGCCAGAATTCCCTGCCCCAGCCCCATGGTGGAAAGCTAGACGTCTGTTAGAACCAGTGGTCCCTAGAGGACACTTTGCAATTTCCTGTTGTCCTTAGATCCTGGATCTGAGGCCAGGAGCTTGAATTTGGGCAGAAGGGCACGGCTGACAACTTTGGGCAGAGATGCTAAACTCTGCCTGCACTTTTTCCTTCCTGGGGGCCTGGGTAGGTCCCATCAGCACCTGCCAGAAGCCAGAGGCTCTTTGTTTCCCCCATATTTCCCTGAGGTATTCCTCAGAGGTCCTGGTGTCTTAGGAAGCTTCACGGTGCTGTGATGCAAGAAATGCGTGTCTTGGCTGTTCTTAAAGGGCCTGCCATGAGCAGATGACGGGGTAATGCTAAGACCATGATCAGAGGAAGACAGGAAGGGGGTGGTGCTAAGAGTAAAGACGCACAAAAGGACTAAACCTTTCAAAGAATTTGCTCCCAGCAGCGTTGAATCGGAGTCACTCAGAACGGATCAGAACACTTCTCCAGGAACACTGCGTGATGGCAGAAAGAGCGTTCAGACCCAGGGTTCAAGCTTCTGGCTGGTCTGGTCCTCACTTGTTTCTTCTCACTGGGCTGCTGGGATGCCTCCAGGTCGTGATGAATGTCAATGAACTTTTAATGAGGTCTTAATCAACTGCTTCGTTACTGGGACTCTCTTCGGGGAGCCCAGCCATGGCCCTTTGGAGACAAAGGCGGGTATTCAAGCCAGAGGGACTTGGGCTCGCTCACAGGTCCCGCTCCTTTTCAAGGCCAGCGCTGCCCGCCTTTTCACCCCGCTACTCCCACTGCTGGGAGGACCTTGAAACAAACAAAAGGAAACCCTCAGACCTGCTTTGCGTGAGCTCTGGACTGCGCTTGGCCTTGGTGTTAATGAAGGAACTCAACAAATGCCCTCTGAAAAGTTGCATTTTATTAGCATATGTTTAGCTGGCCCCAGTATCCCTACTTCCTAAGACTGCTGTGACCCTCAGAAAACCACAGGAAGCCACAGTTTTCTTCCCTCTCTCTCCGGCCTGGCCTCTTCCCTAGCCCAGCTAACCTGTCTTGCTTGTTGAGGTCCGTCTAACAACAAGGTTTAGCCCCTGGCAGATTTTTCACAGGACAGAGAGACAGACATTTCTACACCTTCATTCCAAGGTGCTAACTCAGCTTGAAAAGTCCCAGCTTGACCTCATTTCTTACTGTCTTTTCTCCTTCAAAGACCCAAATGTGGACTCACTAGCGAATCAGGAGAGCTGCTGCGGGATGAAGGGTCCCTCTCGATAAGCTCTCAGTTTTCAAGCGTTTCACCAGGTAACGTGGATCTGTCACGGGTCTTACGTCTGGGTGCCGAGATCAGACTCGAGGAAAACTGGCAGAGATGTTTTGTGTATTTCAGTCATTCTCATCAGATGCCTTGAACGTGGAGCTCTGGAAACAACCAGCTTTGAAAAATTCAGATACTGGCATCTACCAATGTACTTTCTGACTCTGTGAATTTGACTATTCTAGGTACTTCATGTGAGCAGAATCAAACAGTATTTGTCTGCATCTACTATATATTGGAATGCATTTTAAGGGTTGAAGTGAAGTGAAGTCGCTCAGTCGTGTCCGACTCTTTGCGACCCCATGGACTATAGCTTATCAGGCTCTCAGTCCATGGAATCTTCCAGGCAAGAGTGCTGGAGTGGGTTGCTATTTCCTTCTCCATGGGATCTTCCCTGACCCAGGGATAGAACCCTGGTCTTGGAATGCATTTTAAGGGTTAACCCTATTATATAATTGTGTATTATGCAGTCTTCTAAAGCTGTGATATATTATATAATTCAGTCATCAAAAAACTAGGGAGCCCTCTATGTTAGTGGGTGTTACACATATATGCACACACAGTAGAATTCATTCATGAGAAAAGTTAGGGAGACTTCTCACAGAGAGGAAAGTTGGTGATCTCTATTTTGAAAGGCATTCTATCTACAGGTGTGCTCAGAGCAGTGCAGGGCATGGGGCTGCAACCTCAGCTGCTTGAGCAGCCCCAAGAGGACGGGGCAGAGGGGCTGCGGTCCCCAGGAGTGATGGGGGCGGACAGGCGCCAAGCTGCCAACTCGGGGATTCCCTTGAGGTCCAATCTGTCCCTTTACACGTCTGGGTGAATTTTAAAACCAATTTCCTCCTTAAGAAAGAGGAGCAACCGCTCAGTGAGGTGTGGACAACACTGATAAGCATGAGGCCAGTAACTGCAGGGAATCATAAAGAATCAGGTTAGGGTCATCCTTAATGGACTGAGAGACTTCAAACCCAGGAGAAATCTCTGAAAGGGCCAGAGCTGAAGACAAAAGCAAAGGAGAGGTATTAAGGCTAAGAAAGTCTGACATCTCTCAGAGCGACAGTAACCACACCCCACCACCCCCAACCTTGTACCTGCAAGGGTTCATTCACTGCACACACTTGTGTAACCTGGCAGGGACTCAGCGCTCGCTTACATACACCATCTCATGAGGTGAATATCTGCAGCCCCATTTTATTTTATTTTTAAATTTTATATTGAAGTACAGCTCATTTTGGGCTTCCCAGGTGGCTTAGTGGTAAAGAATCCAGCTGTCAATGCAGAAGACATGGGTTCGATCCATAAGGTTGCAAATTACATAGGGCTGCAAAGAGTTGGACATGATTGAAGAGACTTAGCATGCAGGCAGGCAAACATGGCCAGGTTCAGGACATGCGAGCCCCAAACATGGCCCCTGGGCACATGAAATGTTTTTGACCAAAAGCATTTGAGAAACAGTGGGTATAGGAAGGAAGCATCTTGCTGGTGGATCACTACAACCATTCACACGAACAAATGGCCATTTCTGATGAACACAAGAATCGTAGGTGTGGGCAGATACAAGCTAACTTGCACGATTTGGGAGAGAATTTTAAACTTATCCATAGAGGTTCTGTGCCTGACTTATGGTTCATTTTTCAAAATTTTTAGCTTACAACTTGAGAAGGGGTGAGGACAGTCATTTAAGGTGTATTTTGATTTTCTACACTTTTTTTTTTTAAGTGGGTTTTTTTTTTGGCCACACGGCTTGCAGGATCTTAGCTTCTTGTTGTTGTTGTTTAGTCACTAAGTTGTGTCCAACTCTTTGCGACCCCATGGACTGAAGCACACTAGGCTTCCCTGTCCTTCATTATCTCCCAGAGTTTGCTCAAACTCATGTCCGTTGAGTCTGTGATGCCATCCAACCATCTCATCCTCTGTTGTATCCTTCTCCTCCTGCCCTCAATCTTTCCCAGCATTGAGGTCTTTTCCAGTGAGTCGGCTCTTCGAATCAGGTGGCCAAAGCATTGGAGCTTCAGCTTCGGCATCAGTCCTTCCAGTGAACATTCAAGTTGACTTCCTTTAGGATGGACTGGTTTGGTCTCCTTGCTGTCCGAGCGACTCCCAGAAGACTCTCAGGTTTGTCAGGGCTTTCCTGCCAAGAAGCAAGCATCTAGGGGTAAAACCTGTGCCCCCTGCAGTGGAAGCTGAGTCCTAACCACTGGGCATCCAGGGAACTCCTCATTTTTTGTACTTTCACAACTACAAATAGATTTCTTGGATTTCTAGACGATGCCACAGCCACTGTAGATCATTAGGTGGACCTGTGTACGTCCCTGCACACCTGTGAGATTGGGACTCAGTCTTTAACTGGTTTTTTTTGCTCTGCTTTATCCTACTGAGAATTAGGAATGCTGGATGTACTATAAAAACCTGGCTCGGAGAAACAGTGAAACCTGTATGAAGGACTTGGGGTTTGGGACTTGGAGGTGGATGTGAGGAGGTAATCACTGTTAGGTAAAGATGACCAGGACACCAAAAGAGTGTCTAACAGACTTTTAATGGGGAAGCGCTCCCGGGCGGGGCTCCCGGACCCAAAACGAGGCAGGTCGAGGAAGTCCGCGCCCTGACCGTGTTGGGGGTGGTTTTTATACGTTCGTTGCGAGGGATGGTCAGGCTAGATGGAAGGGGGTTCGGATAGGTCGCCAGGCCGAGGCGTCGCAGGCTGACAGGTCCTTTTACGTGGCTGGGGTCCGGGCGGCTTTAGCTGGCGAACTGTGCTATCATTGGTCCCCGGGATCTGGGAGGCTCCTTCCGTTAGGGACTTCCCCCGCCGGCGGGAGGGAGAGGAGGGGCGGCCCATCATGGCCCCCGGGGTCCAGCCTTAACAATCACTACATCAGTTCAGTTCAGTTCAGTTCGGTTGCTCAGTCGTGTCCGACACTTTGCGACCCCATGAATCGCAGCACGCCACAGGAGGTTCTAAATACGAGTTAATAATAAGCAACTTCTCAATTGCCTTTCTTAAACACTGCTCCACATTTTAAAGAGAAATGAACAGTCATGAATGTTGAAATTCCCTCCTGTCCCAGGAGCAACACCCCTCCAGTCTAGCTGATCTGCTCAGCTCACGGACACAGAGAAGAACGGGGGCGGGAGGCCATTGGTGGAAATATCCTTAAGGCAGGCGGATGTTGGCCTGGGTTCTTGTACCTCGTGGGTGCAGTACCAGGCTGTGTCCACTGGGTGGTGCGCGTGGCCACCTACTCTGGCCCCACAGACCCCGTCTGGCTGGACTGAGTGGAAACATTTGTAGGACTTGGAAGCGTTTAGCTCCGCACAACTCATGGTCAACCTGATGTTTTAAAAATGTGCAGTTTCCTCTGTTCTTGATTGAGCCTAATTCTGCTTATTAGCATGGCAAAGAGACAGGCTGTAAAGTGATCTTAAGAGATGAGAGAGCGAGATTGAGAATAAAAGGCCTGAAGGACTCAGTGGGCCTAGGGTCAGCTTGAGGCTCTGGCATCCCCCAGGTCACTTTACAAATCTGGCCTCAGAGGAAGTCAGGAGAGGGGGTGTGTATCGACCCATTTCCCAGCTCCCTTTCTGTGGGAGATGCTCTGATGTGTGGTTAGGGGATTTTGCACGGTCTGAACATGAGGCAGGGTCTGAACAAGGATCGTGGTGGGAGGAAAGAGAACACTGTGAAGGATACTTGCTTTTGGATACTGGAGGATACATACAAGTCACATGTCTTTATTTGCTGAAGATGAATCAGGCCAGACCTCCAGGAGCAAGGCCTCCACCCCCAGGAGGAGAGGACTTGATGGAGGCTCCCTTTCTTCCTGGAGGACCCACTCCCTGTGAAAACAAGGGCTTTCCTGGTGGCTCAGCTGGTAAAGAAGCTGCCTGAAATGCAGGAAATCTGGGTTCTATCTATCCCTGGGTTGGGAAGATCCTGTGGAGAAGGGAAAGGCTCCCATTCCAGTATTGTGGCCTGGAGAATTCCATGGGCTATATAGTCACAAAGAGCTGGACATCACTTTCCTTAAGGGTGGTGTCGAACGTCCCCACAGGTAGGAGACCCAACACAGTAGGAAGAGGAAATTGGACGGTGCTTGGGGAGGGATGCTGTCCGGCCAGAGTGATGGAGAAGGCTTTTGGCATCACTGTTGTCGTTCAGTCACGTCCGACTCTTTGCGACCCCATGGACGGCAGTGCGCCAGGCTTCCCTGTCCGTCACCATCTCCTGGAGTTTGCTCAGACTCATGTCCGTTGATTGTGTGATGCCATCCAACCATCTCATCCTCTGTCACCCCTTCTTCTCCCGCCTTCAATCTTTCCCAGCATCATCATTGTTTAAAAAAATATAGCGAAGTGAGGAGGAGCAGCATTTGGGAGAAACTGCTGCTGCTGCTGCTGCTAAGTCGCTTCAGTCGTGTGACTCTGTGCGACCCCATAGACAGCAGCCCACCAGGCTCCGCCGTCCCTGGGATTCTCCAGGCAAGAACACTGGAGCGGGTTGCCATTTCCTTCTCCAGTGCATGAAACTGGATGCATTTTGTTCATTCAGTCCCTCATTTTTTATTGAATGAGAGAGGACATGCCAGGCACCAGGGGTGCAGGTCTTCTTGAGGACTTCGTAGTCAAGAAGGGGAGGCAGACAGTTGAAGGAATGAGCACACAGACATGTGATTACTCTGTGTGGTAGGTACTCTAGGGGCTGCTGTGTAAGCCAAGAGCAGAGGGTGGTCAGATCCAGTGTTCATAGCGGCACTATGCACAACAGCACAGACATGGAAGCAGCCTAAATGTCCATCAACAGATGACTGGATTAAGATGTGGTACAGTGAAATATTTATATCATTTGCAGCAACATGGATGCACCTGGAGATTGTCCTACTAAGCAAAGTAAGTTAGACAAAGACAAATATCATAGGATATCAATAATATGTGAAGTCTAAAATAGGACACAAATGAACTTATCTATGAAATAAAGAGAGACTCACAGGCACAGAAAACAGATTTGTGGTTGCCAAGGGGGAGGGTTAGCAAATTTGGAAAACTCAGCAGTGGCCACAGGACTGGAAAAGGTCAATTTTCACTCCAGTCCCAAAGAAAGGTAATGCCAAAGAATGCTCAAACTACCGCATAATTGTGCTCATCTCATACGCTAGTAAAGTAATGCTTAAAATTCTCCAAGCCAGGCTTTAGCAATACATGAACCGTGAACTTCCAGTTGTTCAAGCTGGTTTTAGAAAAGGCAGAGGAACCAGAGATCAAATTGCCAACATCCGCTGGATCATCGAAAAAGCAAGAGAGTTCCAGAAAAACATCTATTTCTGCTTTACTGACTATGCCAAAGCCTTTGACTGTGTAGATCACAATAAACTGTGGAAAATTCTGAAATAGATGAGAATACCAGACCACCTGACCTGCCTCTTGAGAAACCTATATGCAGGTCAGGAAGCAGCAGTTAGAACTGGACATGGAACAACAGACTGGTTTCAAATAGGAAACGGAATACGTCAAGGCTGTATACTGTCACCTTGCTTAGTTAACTTATATGCAGAGTACATCATGAGAAATGCTGGGCTGGAAGAAGCACAAGCTGGAATCAAGATTGCCGGGGGAAATATCAATAACCTCAGATATGCAGATGACACCACCCTTATGGCAGAAAGTGAAGAGGAGCTAAAAAGCCTCTGGATGAAAGTGAAAGAGGAGAGTGAAAAAGTTGGCTTAAAGCTCAACATTCAGAAAACTAAGATCATGGCATCTGGTCCCATCAATTCATAGCAAATAGATGGGGAAGCAATGGAAACAGTGGCTGACTTTATTTTTCTGGGCTCCAAGATTGCTGCAGATGGTGATTGCAGCCATGAAATTAAAACACACTTACTCCTTGGAAGGAAAGTTATGACCAGCCTAGACAGCATATTAAAAAGCAGAGACATTACTTTGCAAACAAAGGTCCATCTAGTCAAGGCTATGGTTTTTCCAGTGGTCATGTGTGGATGTGAGAATTGGACTATAAAGAAAGCTGAGCACTGAAGAATTGATGCTTTTGAACTGTGGTGTTGGAGAAGACTCTTGAGAGTCCCTTGGACTGCAAGGAGATCCAAGCAGTCCATCTTAAAGGAGATAAGTCCTGGGTGTTTATTGGAAAGATTGATGTTGAAGCTGAAACTCCAGACTTTGGCCACCTGATGCGAAGAGCTGAAACATTTGAAAAGACCGTGGTGATGCTGGGGGAGATTGAGGGCAGGAGGAGAAGGGGACGACAGAGGATGAGATGGTTGGATGGCATCACCGACTTGATGGACATGGGTTTGAGTAGACTCTGGGAGTTGGTGATGGACAGGGAGGCCAGGGGTGCTGTGGTTCATGGGGTTGCCAAGAGTAGGACACAACTGAGCGACTGAACTGAACTGAACTGAACTGAAGGGGGAGGGATGGATTGGGAATTTGGGATTAGCAAACTAATTTTTACAGGATGGATAAACAACAAGGTCCTACTGTAGAGCACAGGGGACTATATTCAATATCCTGTGATAAACCATAATGGAAAAGAATATGAAAAAGAATGTATGTGTATATATATGTGTGCATGTGGATAACTGAACCACTTTGTTGTACAATATAAATTAGCACAACATTGTAAATAGACTATACTTCAATGAAATAAATTAAAGAAAAGAAGACGGTGGTCAGAGAAGTAACCAGGGTGTAACATTTACCCTGAAGTTTCCTGAAGTTTTTCTGCTTCCTCACCTAGAAGATCTCTGTCTGGCTTTGCTGCTGTTATTAATGTGTCAGGTATGCAGTCCATCATTGTATCCTGGGGATCTCTCTCTCTCTCTGTCTTAGGCAGGCTGCGAGGTCCGTGTGAGTGAGTCCGTGAATTTCCTACTCTTAACAACCAGCTGAGGCCGTGCTTGGGCTGTGCAGTCTACCGCTTGCCACCAGTAGCTAGGCTCCTTGGGCAAGTTAATTCATTTGCTTAAACCTCAGTGTACACATCTGTGTGATGGAAACAGTGATAGAATGGACCTGTAGATCATTGCAAGAAATGATACTTGTGTTTTAAGTATAACGTATGTATAATGATATATTAAGTCTATCTGTTAGTCACTCAGTTGTGCCCAACTCTTTGTGACTCCATGGACTGCAGCCCACCAGGCTCCTCTGTCCATGAGATTTTCCAGGCAAAGATACTGGAGTGGGTTGCCATTTCCTTCTCCAGGGGATCTTCCCAACCCAGGGATTGAACCCGCGTCTCCTGCACTGCAGGCAGATTCTTTACCGACTGAGCTACAGGGGGAGTCTATGTATGATGATTTAAATGATGTAAGTGTAGTAGACATAATAAATATTATTAAGTGCAGTAAAGGCTCCCGTTTGCAGTAACTATTAGTCTTTCAGGAGCTCACAATCCACTGGGGAGGCCAGCTGATGATTGGGCTTTTGTACAAACATCTGGGGAGGAGATAGGTGCAAAAGGGCGGTACACCCGCAATAGAATTGGGGCAGCTTTGAAAAAGGAAATGACTCTTTCTTTTAACCTTTTATTTTGTATTGGGATAGAGCTGATCAACATTATTGATAGCTTCAGGTGAACAGTAAAGGGACTCAGCCATTACATATACATGTATCCATTCTCCCCTAAACTCCCCTCCCATCCAGGCTGCCACATAACATTGAGCAGAGTTCCTTGTGCTATACAGTAGGTCCTTGTTTATTATCCATTTATATATAGCAGTGTGTACATGTCCATCCCAAACTCCCTAACTATCCTGTATTCCCATTTACTCCCCCACCTGGCAATCATAAGTTTGTTCTCCGAGTCTGCATCTGTTTCATAAATAAGTTCATTTGTATGATTTCTTTTTACATGCCACATATAGCAGGATGTCATACAACATTTCTGCTCCTCTGTCTGATGTACTGCACTCAGCACGACAGATTCTAGGTCCATCCCCGTTGCCGCACATACCTGGTCTCACACATAGATCTTTGATCCAATGTGGAAATGACTCTTGAATTGAGTTAAGGAGATTGTCAGACACCTCTTCTGCCATTAAATTCCTTTTTTAATAAAAAGAAGAAAGAAAGAAAAGGAAAGGAACATTCGTTCCCTCACAGAAGGCTGCAATGGCCAGGGGGCGTTGGGAAGATGGGCGGGGCTTACCTGCTTTTTCCGGCATTAAGATCACTCAGCGCCAGAGCATCACTCGGTCCAGATGGTCCATTCACAGGAAAGCAGAGGTGGGCCGAGCGGGAGGATGTGTGTAATGGACAAATGCTCCTGGGCACCTCTGCTCCCGGGATGGTGTTTACCTCTGTGTCCATGGGAAGCCACGCAGCTGATTTGACTGAATTTGTCTTTGGGTTAATGACGTTTGGGTATCAGGGAGAAACAACCTGATGGAGACAGACGAGCAGTTCCTCTCTGCGTCCTCTCGGGAGCGAGGGCTGCTGTCCCCGCAGGGCCGGCAGGCGTAGGAGGCAGGGGTGTGTCCCTCCCCTAACTGGGCTGTGACGCTCCGTGATGACGTGTCCAGAGAAGGCAGAGGGACTCATTGGCCAGATGGCGCACAAAACTAATGTGCGTGGGTAGCTGGACCAGATGAAATCCCAGGGTGAAGAAATGTGCTCTCAATACCTCTTTGAAAAATCCGATATCTCACTTCTGCATCTGAGGACCGCCACCACACGATCCCCATCACGGTTCGGCCGGAGGGCAACAGTGAGGCAGCACCTTTCATACTGCTGACTTTTTCTTAGAAATGCCTGCAGACTGAGTTCATCAGAGGTGCTGGAGCCCTTCCCTGGCTGGTGACCGCCCTCAGGGCACCTGGGCTGACCCTTCTCTTCCCACGACTGCCCAGAATTCCCCGGATGCATTCAGCCTTTGCTCCTTCTCTCCTTTTAAATTTCCTGTTGGATGAAGTTAATGGATGGACAGAAATGGCATGGTTGAAACTTTCTGTACAAAACTTGATCACCCTGCAGTAGGTGCTGGTTTCTGAGACAATGAACACGATCATGTCCTCAGCTCTTAGTTTCAAGGGATCAGTGTCTTCAACAAATCATTGATTTAGTTATAGCTGCAAACATGTTACGTGTGAATGGTGGAAGGAGGGGCAGAATACAGCCCAACTCAAAGGAAAAAACAAATAGGTCATTGTGTCATCAGAAATAACCTGTTAACCTTGTTATTTCTTTCCAGCTTGTTTCAATGCAAGTGTTTATAATGACTTGGGATTATTCCACACAGACGATTCCGACAACCCACTTTTCATTCCATTTATCATCCCATTTCATCTTGTCGCAAAGAGTCAGACACAACTGAGCCACTGAACTGAGGCATTCTTCAATATATTTTGTATAATGAAGTATCCATTCTATTCAATTACAAAAAATAATCTACAATGTTCATTGTAAAATGTTCGGACAATACTGAGACACAAGGCCTGGATTGTTCAAACATTCACACGCATTTTCTGCTCTTCAAGGATAAATTGAAAGTGTAAGTGAAAGTGAAGTCGCTCAGTCGTGTCTGACTCTGCGGCCCCATGGACTGGAGCCCACCAGGCTCAGGGATCGAACCTGGGTCTCCAGCATTGCAGGCAGATGTTGTTACCATCTGAGACACCAGGGAAGCCCAAAGGATACATTGAACTGAGATGTGATTCGTCTGAAACTGGTTCTTTTCTCCTAGTAGTTCCTCTGTGGTGGCTGGTCCAATTTGTTCTCTGGTACAGGTTCTGTTCTGGTTTTCTCAGTCTTCGCATAAATTTTTGCTTCAGTGGGAAAATCTATTTTCTCTAGTTTTTAAACAATGTTACAGGTTGAACGACTTCCCAGGTGGCGCTATCGGTAAAATAATCTGCCTGCCAGTGCAGGAGTTGCAGGAGATGCCAGTTTAAACCCTGGGACAGGAAGATCCCCTGGAGGAGGAAATGGCAACCCGCTCCTGTATTCTTGCCTGGAGAATCCCATGGACAGAGGAGCCTGGCGGGCTGCAGTTCATGGGGTTGCAGAGTCGGACATGACTGAGCGCACATACAGTTGAACACGCTTTGTTGTTGTTCAGTTGTTCAGTTGTGTTCATCTCCCAGTTTGCTCAGTCACGTTGGTGATGAGTCAACATGATGCCATCCAACCATCTCATCGTCTGTCACTCCCTTCTGCCCTCAATGTTTCCCAGCATTAGGGTCTTTTCCACTGAATTATCTCTTTGCATCAGGTGGCCAAAGTATTGGAGTTTCAGTTTTAGCATCCATCCTTCCATGAATAGTCAGGGTTGATGTCCTTTAGGATTGACTGGTTGGATCTCCTTGCAGTCCAAGGGACTCTCAGTCTTCAGCACTGAGAATTGAAGGCATCAATTCTCAGCCTTCTTTATGGTCCAACTCTCATATCCATATATGACTACTGGAAAAGCTATAGCTTTGACCATATGGACTTCTGTAGGTAAAGTGATGTCTCTCCTTTTTAATATGCTGTCTAGGTTTGTCATTGCTTTTCTTGCAAGTAGCAACGTCTTTTAATTTCATGGCTACAGTCACCAAACAGGCTCATCTACACTTTAAAAGTTCATCAAAGAGGAATTATGGTGTTGGTTTTTAAACACTGAAACATATGGTGAGGGGGAACAGCAGAAAATTTTGCCCATTAAAAAATAATTTTTTTGTGTGCCACATCATGCAGCAAGTGGGATCTTAGTTTCCTGACTGGGGTTTGAACCCATGCCCCCTGCATTGGACGGAGAAGGCAATGGCACCCCACTCCAGTACTCTTGCCCGGAAAATTCCAAGGACGGAGGAGCCTGGTAGGCTGCAGTCCATGCGGTCACTAAGACTGAGCAACTTCACTTTCACTTTTCACTTTCATGCACTGGAGAAGGAAATGGCAACCCACTCCAGTGTTCTTGCCTGGAGAATCCCAGGGACGGGGGAGACTGGTGGGCTGCCGTCTATGGGGTCTCACAGAGTCGGACACGACTGAAGCGACTTAGCTGCAGCAGCCCCTGCATTGGAAGGTGGAGTCCCGCCCTCTGGGTGGAGATCAGGTTATGTAAGCACCACTTATTAACCATTATAATATCTGAAGAAGTGAAGATTCAGGGAGAGATTTATAAAAAGTGTAGTTATAGTAGGAAATGAAAATTTTGGCAAATCAAATAGCAAGCTATCAGGAGGTATTCATAGTATTCATGATATTTGAATACCACAATTTGTAAACTAAGGTACAGTTGAAACTTGGGTATTTGGTACATATACATACACCACATACATACACACTGATAGAGGAAGAATATGTTTTCTTTGAGGAAATGTGATTTTTAAAAAAAATATCTGTGGAACACATAAAAATTCAGTGATATACTTGACCAAAAAAACTTTAATAATTTACCAAAGTAGAAAGTTAACAGACCACATTCTTTCATCCTAATCCAATAAAACTAAGAATCAACAATGAAAAACAGACCCCAAATGATTTTTTCATAAATATAGGAACACTTGTAAGTAATCCCTTTCCTAAATAAGAATATATAACCAAAATTTTTTTTCTCAAATGTAATAACCAAGAATATATTTCATTCCCGAAACCTACGGGATCAGACTTGTTTCTAGAAAAGTGTATCACTGTCTGCGATATTATCTTTAATTTTGAGAAAAGACCAAAAACAAATGAACAAAGTATATAACCTCAGACATGAGAAAAAGAAAAACAAAATAAACCTTATGAAAGCAGGAGGTGGGTATTAAGATGAAAGCTTATGCTGATTCACTAGAAAACAGAGGAAGAATTGAAAAGATAAATGAAACCAAAAGTTGGTATCTGAAAAGGCTAATAGAATAGATATTTCCCTGCTGATTCTGATTAAGTAAAAAGAAATAAGGCGACATTATAATATGTTAGTAACAAGAAAGGAGATACAAAGGTGGAAGAGATTAAAAATATTAGAGATGATAACGTACAACAATCTGGCAATTTATCATAAAAAATCTTGAGAACACAGAAAGTCTCCTCTTAAAATATACAGTTCTGAAATGCACCCAAGAGGAGTTAGAAGACTGGAACAATCACAGAATAGACAGAAAAAGTGATTATGAAGCTACCGTGGAAAAGAAACGAGGTTCAAATCATCTTGTAACTGAGATCAATTCAGTGGAACCAATAATATGTGTATTTATACACATATGTGAATAATATGTGAATATTAATTTGTAAATTTATCAATATGTGAATATTAATGTTAATATTCACACATATGTGAATGATTCCAGACGGTAGAAAAGATAGAAAACTCCTCATTTATGTAGACAACCTTCTCCAGAAAGGCAATTATACTCCATGCGTGTGTGCTAAATTGCTTCAGTCATGTCCAACTCTGTGTGACCCTATGGACTGCAGCCCACCAGGCGCCACGGGATTCTTCAGGCAAGAACACAGGGGTGGGTTGCCATGCCCTCCTCCAGGGGATCTTCCTGACCCAGGGATCAGACCCACATCTCCTGCATTGCAGGTGGATTCTTTACTGGGGAGCCCCTGGGGAATCTCAGGATTGACTGACCAATGGACAGCAAATACTAGCTGGAAAGATAAGTAATGAAACGAAGACTCTTTCATTTGGATCGCTTCCTGGGCTACCGCAAGTCACTCATTGCATGACTGCATTAACGTTAGGGCAACGTCATCATTTCTCCAGACTTAACACTATAATTATTGGGAATTAGTTTTCTTAGTGACTTAACTGTTGTAGTAGAGAGGCAGGACCGTTGAAGTCTTTGCTTTTCTTCTCTATCTCCAGATGTGGCTTAGCTCCGACAGGTTAGGCAAGATTCCCGAGTCTCAGTTTTTCCATCTGAAAATTGGAGATTATGGGGGACCTTAAGTTAGATATCACTGATATTTGAAAAATGGCATGATATGTTGCACTCTTTCTTTTCCACTTTTCATTATTTGTCAAACTCTCATATTCTGAGCTCTGTTACAGAAATCATCTGGAAATATATGCCATTTAACCACAAGAGGGTGTATTTGACCTTTGCAGGCAAGGAAGCTTAATATTTAAAGCCTCTCCTCATAGACAAGGACTTTTCAGAGGGTTTAATATGTATGAGATCAATTCCAAATGTCATCATCAAATTATTTAGGAAAGTTATTGTGCGTGTGTGTGTGTGTGTGTGTCTGTGTGTGTGCAACACGCAGGATGTCTTTATATCCCGCCCATGTGTTTTCTGATGGCTGTGGAATGGGAACCATATTTTGACAACATTTCCTCCATCAAACAGTAAAGCTTTGGCTTTAAAACAAGAGACTGTCCCACAAAGAGGACAGTATTCTCATTTGGAATCCATTAAAAATATCCCAGCTTGAAATATGGCTGCAGAACATGTCTCATCTTTTGAGGCACATTGAACGGCTCAGGATGGAGAGCCCAAGACCCAGGGCACCAGGTCCAAGGCACCATCTTTTCCAAGTGTCCTCACTTGATAACGCATGTTTGTTGTTTGGGCTCCTCAGACTTCTTTCTACCCTCCTTTTCTGTGCACCAGGGAAATTCCAGTGCAGACACAGCATGCCTGTCTGTCTATCTCAAAATGGGCTCACTGTTCCTGCCACTGAGTCCTGATGGCTCCCCCTCCAGAGTCCTTCATTTTCCCAAAGCCATTATAGAAGAAAGCGCGTAGGCTTGAGGTCCGGCAGATTTTGAGCTTGAATCTTTTCTTGGCCACCTACCAGATGACTTAACTTGGGTAAGTTATGCAGGGCTTCTTAGTTTTCATCTGAAAATCAGATACAACCTTCATTGTCACAAATCTGTTGTGGAGCTTAATGAAATAATCTGAGTCTGGAAGTATATATATATTTTAAACTTTCGATTGTATATTGGAGTATAGTTGATTAACAATGCTGTGATAGTTTCAGGTGGACAGCAAAGGGACTCAGCTGTACTTATATATGTATACATTCTTGCCCCAACTCCCCTCCCCTTTGGGCGTTGGCAGTATATTTGAGAAATACTTGGTTTCGGTTTTCCTCCTGTGTCCCCCTGCCCCCACATCCATTCTGCCAAAGGAAACCCATCTTTCATGCTTCTTGGCTTTGGAAAAGGATGTCAATGACAGCAGAAGTTGCCCACCGGCCTTCTCCCTTCCAGCTTCTGTGTGACTAAAGCTTGAGCTCAGTGATGAAAGCCACTTAAGGAATCTTCTTTGAGGGATCTCAGGAGACAGAGGAAGGGTGAGGGAGAGAGCTTATCAGTTTGTTTCTACAGGCAAAGGAGAGGACAGAGCCAGGATGGGGTAAAAGCACCAGGTCACAAGCTTCCTTCCGAAGCGTCAAGCCACAGTGAAGATCAAGAGGCTCTCCCCAGGATGCTTAGGGAGACCGCCTCCAGCCCAGGTGTGCGTGCGTACTCAGTCGCTCAGTCGTGTCCCACTCTTTGCGACCCGCTGGACTGTAGCCCACCAGGCTCCTCCAGTCATGGGATTTCCCAGGCAGGAATACTGGAGTGGGTGGCCATTTCCTCCTCCAGGGGATCTTCCTGACCCAGGGATCAAACCCACGTCTCCTGTGTCTTCTGCACTGCAGACGGATTCTTTACCTCCGAGGCATCAGGGAAGCCCCTAGCCCAGGCACTGATTCTTAAACCCCCTGCAGGGGGCACGGAAGCAGAGAGCCTCCAAATCTTAATAAACCACTAGGGACTCAGACAGTGAGGGTTCCAGCAGGGCTAGGATGGGACTGAAGCCTTTCCTTTATGAAACTGCAGTGTTTCACAGACCTTCCTGGTTCTGTTGCAGTTCTTGGAAGAAGGATCCCCAAATGACTGAATTTTCCACAGTCTAGTGGTCTCAGGCCTCAAACTCGGATTTTATTGGACTTTAAGAAAATAGGGAAATGGGTCTTTTCTGCATGTCAGTGCTTGTGTGTGCAGAGTTTCTCCTGTTACACTTGTAAAACCCTGAGACGGGACCTAACACTTAGAAATTCAGGATAGAGTCATTGTTTTCGTTGACTTTGAATTTTTGGACCATTTGCTTAGCATCTCTGTATTCTAGTTCCCCTTGATAACAGAACATAACTACATAATCTATGTAGTCTTTGCAAATTCTGACATGTGTTCATTCAACAAATATTATTCAGTACCTACTCCATGACAGGGTCTGGAAAAAACTTTTTTTTTTTGTAGTTGGAGAGATAAATGAGATAGTTTATAAAATGTCTAGGGATCTGAGAGAGGAAATTTAATACCCACCATCCGGAATTTCACTGTTGACTTTAGCACTTTGGCTTGGAGATGAGAGTTTAGAACTTTACACTCCTAAATATTAACATTATTTGCCGAATGACTATTTTGTACCTGAAATGGTTTAAGATGGCAACTTAAAGCAGTTCCTTATGAATTTCTTTGAGCTTCCCACTAAGCTGTTGTTTTTTTTTTACCAAGATTTCAACTCTGTTTATTTCTTTTTGGTAGTTGTTGGTAGGTTTATTATTATTATTTTATTGAAGGATAATTGCTTTACAGAATTTTGTTGTTTTCTGTCAAACATCTACATAAATCAGTAGTAGGTATATATATATCCATTCCTATTTGAATCTCTCTCCCACCTCCCTCCCCATCCCACCCCTCTAGGTTGATACAGAGCCCCTGTTTGAGTTTCCTGAACCATATAGCAAATTCCCATTGGCTATCTTATTTTATGTATGATAATATAAGTTTCCATGTTACTCTTTCCATACTTCTCGCCCTCTCCTTCTCTCTCCCCATGTCCATAAATCTATTCTCTATGTCTGTTTCTCCATTGCTGCCTTGTAAATAAATTCTTCAGTACCATTTTTCTAAATTCGGTATATATGCATTAGAATACAATCTTTGTTTTGCAGACAGAATGAGATTAAAAATAAATGTCATTAACAACCCAAGATCAGAAGGCAGAGCAAGCTAGACGGGGCCTGAATGGGGGCAAATCAGCTGAGTTCTAACTTCTGCCTTACTCAGACTTCACCTCATCATGAGTAACACTCTCACTGAAGCCAACATAGGGACTATTTCATATCTTACTCCATATGCTGTGCCTGGGAGGAATCTACCTACTCTATAGACTTAGCCTTTGGCATTTCTTTCTTTCTTTACCTTTTGGCCATGCCACACAGCATGTAGGATCTTAGTCCCCCAACAAGGTATTGAACCCATTGTACCCTGCATTGGCAATGCAGAGTCTTAACCACTGGATTCCCAGAGAAGGCCCAAGCCTTTGGAAATCCTTGAAGAAATAACTTCCGGGGGGTGGGGAGCAAGCAGGGGGGAAGCGGGTTGGGAGGATTTGGATGTAGTGGGCAACAGTCCTCCATGTGGGCTGGGAGGAAGGGCCCCAGCTGCATGTACTAGACTGTGGATGCTAAACTCTTGGTTACTCTGAAGTATCAGAGTCTCCGGCTCAGGGCATAAGATGCAAATCCTATCTTGGTAATTAGACCTATGATAACTGAGCGCCTGCTTGGTTGGGCTTAGAGTCGTGTGGAGAAGTCGGCCCTCCAGCTGTGGGTGGGAGAAAGGGGTCAATGGCCTGTGAACCAGGCAGCTGATGGTACCATGCCTCCCTTATACACGCAGTGTCCTTTTTGTAATTAGAATTTTTTTAAACTTAATTTTGGGGAGGGGGGAGTGCTGTGCCACATGGCATATGGAATCTTAGTTCCCAGACCAGAGGTTGAACCCATGCCCTCTGCATTGGAAGAGTGGAGTCTTAATCACTGGACCAACAAGAAGTCTCCATATGCCCCAGTTCCTTGAAAAAAAAAAAAGATCTATTGTTACTCAAATACGTGTGTGCTCAGTTGTGTCCGACTCTTTGTGACCCTGTGGATTGTAGCCCATCAGTCTCCTCTGTCCATGGGATTTCCCAGGCAAGAATCCTAGAGTGCGTTGCCGTTACCAGGGGGTCTTCCCGATCCAGGTTTCGCACCTGCACCCCCTGCATCTCCTGCGTTGGCAGGCGGTTTCTTTACTACTGAGCCACCTGGGAAGAAACACTGTAACCCTGTTGGAGTCTACTTATGCTCATAGTCTTAAACGCCATCTAGATGCTGACGATTCCCAAATACGGATCTCCAGTGCAGGTCTTTCTCCCAAACTCTGAAAATCACAAGGGGCCCGAGTCACAGAGGCTTAAGACAAAGAAGTTTTCATCTATGTCATGACAAGAATGCTGGAGGAAGCGGGTTGCGGGCTAGTTAAGGGGCCCAACAGGTTGTCAGGCTCTTTCCTTCCCCATCAGATTGGCTTTTTGGGTTCAGTCACATCTTCTCATGGAAGCAATGTGGCTGCCATAGTGCCAGGCATCTTCTTTTAGGCAGAATTGCTTCTAAAAATGAGAAGGAAGGAAGCAGCAAGGAAGCTGGGAGGGACCTCCCTGGGGAAGCTTTCTTCCTTGTTATCACAGAGGAACTCTCTCCCCAGAATAGTCTCCATTTCTTCTCATTGGTTAAGCCTGGGTCACATGACCACTCTCAAAACAATGGAAGTAGGGAAAGTGAGAATCTAACCTTTTTAGTTTCTGCAGTGAAAGATTAGCTCTAGGGATTAAGTGACAGAGGAATGGCTATTTCTCTATGCAAATGGTGAATTTTTAAAAAAACTCACTACCATAAAAAATTTCAGTACCACTGTGAATTTTGTCAAAATGAAAAAGAAATGTCTTTGTAAGTATACAATAAGAAACTTAAAAAAAAACAGATCTGATTCCAAAAATATTAAACATTTTATCCTCTTAAAAAAAAAACTATAAAGAGAAAACTTCTATTAAAAAAATGCACCACAAACAAAAATGCTGCATCAAACACACAGACCACCCAATAAATTGGTAAAATATATTTGAAACACACGACATCAAATGAGTCTGAATGTATCGAGACACTCTGAAGGTTTTAATCTTTTGGCATTTCTTTCCCTCATTCTCTTGTAAGTGTCTTGTTCTTTAATCAGTCATGTACATCAACATCACCTTGCATGGAACTGGAGTTGTTATGATGGGAATGTAAACAGGAGACCAAATGCTCATTTTTTTTTTTTTAAACTTTCAAACTGAGAAGCAGAAGGGCAGACCTGAGAACAGCACAGCATGAAGTTTAAGCTTTAACGACAGGCCAGGAAAACACTCTGAAAGGAGCGGGTTGCCTTAGGAGGGCGAAGGAAGGGGGCTCTGGGCAAGGAAGGGCAGGACGTGGTAGGGGGAGTGCAGAACTTAGCCCTGGAAGAAACTGGGGAAGTCTGGACCACAGTGTCTACTGGGGTCATCATGGCTGGAGGGGCATGGTCGGCATCTACAGCTGGATGTACATCTGTGAGCAGGGCTTGGAGCCCCGAGGAAGATGAGCTATCTCTCATGGACCACTCCTCTGCATCCACTGATGCTGAGTACCACTTGGCTTCAAGGGGAGTACCACTTTGTATGACGTTCCTGTGGAGGAGTCACAGTTCTGTTAGTTTTCATTGCTGGGGATGAGGGCCTTCCTTCAACAGATGCCTGAATGTCTACTCTGCATTACCCCAAGGAGGATGCTGGCCTGGACCATTTAGTCCATTCTAAATGCCCTACGAGGCCAACTCCTCTCATGCTGTCCCTTTCGATGGTCTAGGACTGTTTACATCCCTGAAATGGGGCTGGGTGTCCTTAGCACTCAGCTGAACAGTGAAGGCAAAACCCAGCACTTGAACTTAGGTGGAAGTGAACAGTGGTGAAAATAGTGAAATATTCCCCAAACAGAGTGGATCTTAAGTGAAACCTTCTCATCATCCCATAGAAGCTCGCTGAGGTCCAGCACTGTCTGCAAAGCCAGGAACAAGACAAGCAGACCCTAGAATTTAGTCCACTGGCAAGAGTCCAATAGCAGACAAGAAGGATCTGAACAAACAACACAATTACAAGCTGAGGCGGTGGTTTTTAATGCTGACGTTGTTGCTGTTCAGCCACTAAGTCGTGTCTGACTCTTTACAACCCCATGGACTGCAGCACACCAGGCTCCTCTTTCCTTCAGTATCTTCTGGTGTTTCCTCAAATTCATGTCCATTGAGTTGGTGATGCTCTCTAACCAGCTCTTCCTGTCTCCCCCTTCTCCTCCTGCCCTCAGTCTTCCCCAGCATCAGAGTCTTTTTCATTGAGTTGGCTCTTCGAAACAGGTGGCCAAAGTATTGGAGCTTCAGCTTCAGCATCTGTCCTTCCAATGAATATTCAGTGTTGATTTCCTTTAGGATGGACAGGTTGGATCTCCTTGCAGTCCAACAGACTCTCAAGAGTCTTTTCCAGCACCACAATTTGAAAGTCTAGGCAGCATGTAAAGTCTTTGAGGAGGAACATTCCTGCTGGAACAGAGAATGGGCTCTCAGAGCCCCTAATCAGGCCTAAATACAGAAAAGAGTTCTCTTGCCTCCAGCTCCGGGGCTCCAGCAGCATTTCACGTGTGTATGCGCTGGTGAATCATTTTCTGGAAGTCCATTCATTATTTTTTAAGCTCTAGCATTTGTTTTGGCTTTAATTACCTCCTCTCCCACCAGCTCCCTGATCTTTGCCTGGGTTATACCTTCTGGGACCTAGTCTGCTCTTAAGTGAAGTGTTAGTCACTCAGTTGTGTCCAACTCTTTGAGACCCCATGGATGGTAGCCCACCAGGCTCCTCTGTCCATGAGGAGGAACCTGCCTCTCATTCTGCCCACAGACCCACCAGCCACCAAACCCCTCTCCTCCTTTCACATCCCATCTCGGCAAGAGAGCCATGTGCTAGTGCCCACAGGGGCCTCCTGAGTGTTCCCTGTGAATCTTTGGTGACACCCTCTTGTGCTCAAGAAGGCAAGTGGCTCAGCCAGAGCTCAGCTTGGCAGTTTCTGAAAGTGGCCCCAGGTCCGCTGCCTCCCACTAGCCAGTTTACACTCCATGCCACTCTGCTCAGTCACTTCAGTCACGTCCAACTCTTTGCTCCTCTGTCCATGGGATTCTCCAGGCAAGAATACTGGAGTGGGTTGCCATGCCCTCCTCCAGGGGATCTTCCAGTACAGCTTCTTCATCCTACCCAGAGGCAGGGGGATACTCCCAGAAGCCTTCAGAAAACTGGGGCAGATTAGAGTGGGGCATGAGTTGCTGCTGCTAACACATGGTGTGGCCTGGGTCAAGATCTTCCTTAGGAGGCTCTCCTCTGTTGGCCCGGGGACCACTTGCACAGCCCTCTTCCCATCACAGCTGCCACTCCTGTTCATGGGTGGTCCCCGACAGGGAGAGCTCTGTCACCACCAAGATCTATGTGAAAGCCATCACTCTGAGGCTCTGGGCAGAGAGACAAACTGGGGGATTTACATCTCCAAGTCGGTGAGCCAGGAAATGCTGGAGGATGCGCCAGGCAGGGTTTGCAATCTCGGAAACCAGACAGAGGCAAAGCCTCCTGTCTGAGTGATTCTGGCCTTGGCTTTGTTCTTAGACCATGGAGCCCACTGGAAGGGGGACCACGGGGATCCCCTGGACCTCAGAGCTGATTCGTTTAAGCTGCTGACTCAGAAAATCACATCCAATGCAGTGCAGCACCATCCAGGTGATCTGCCTTTCCAAAGGAGAAACACTAGAAAGGTTCCCTTCCCAAAGGAGAAGCACTAGCAGGAGCAGGGGCCAAGCCCCCAGATTGGCCCCAAACAGCTAGTTTTATTGTCCTGACTTTCCGTATCAGGTGAGTCCCATCGAATGTCTGCCCTGAGGTTACTATTCTCCTCCTCCTCGCTGTGCAGTGGGAGCGGGCTGGGAGGATGAGAAAGGAGAGATGGGTTAGGGGCTGGGGGTCCGACCCTTCACTGTGGCCCTGACACCCCTGTCTGCCTTAATAAGTTTCACCCCTCGGGTCACAATTTTCTCACCCATCAAATGTGGGGTGAGGTCCCTCCCTGCCTTGTCACTTTCTAAGTGGTACGAGTGCCTTCTCCCAGATGAATGGAACTAATCAGCATGTGATCTTCAGAGACGACACCTCCACTCTCTGTTTAAATATTTGATGCTAAGGTAACAAAGCCAACAATGATTTAAACTCTCTGTCCCTGTAAATGGCCTGGCAACACCGTGAGGGACATTGAAAGCAATAGTCTGTGGCCAGATTAACATGTCCACACAGAGACTGTCTAACCAGGTGCAAGCAGATGTGAGCAGAGGAAGGCAAAGCCAAGTTTGATCACATGTCCTTGGAGGTCTTAGGGAGTAACTGGTCCCCTAATTGATGGTGACCCCTTCTCCCTTGTCTTGGATCCATTGTGATAAACTGTGCAGATGGAAATGCAAAGCCTTCTTTCCATCCCCTCCCACTGTCTCCATCTGCTTATAATACTCACTTCTAAGAACATAAAACCCGTTAACGTCACTAGGAGCTGGCTTGTTTTTTAATCAAGATAAATATAGACAACTTCAGGACAATTGAAAAGGTATTGGGTAAAAATGACTTCAACAGAGCAGATTCATTCATCACGTATGGTGGGCAGAGCTGATCTCGATTACAATCATATTCTTCAATGAGTCAACTCTATAAACGCCTGTTTTACTGTTTTTCTAATGTGGCTCACTTATCTATGGCTGTCACTCCAGGGCCGTTAACTTTGAACAAATGACTGGTATTAATTACGAAGGGCCATTTAGATGCCAGGACCTGGTGTTAAATCAGCCCTGAGTGGCGTGTGTCAGCCTCCTCAAAGTCAATTTCAAAACCAGTTTCAGCCAATGGAGTTTTTAACTGCTGCTGGGATGCGACCCTATGGGTGTTGTAAACACAGAGGGACTCGTACAGGCTCTGGGGTGGATGCTGCTATGGGTGAGGCTCTGGAGAGGGGCAGAGTGGGGGTTGTGTCTCACTCCTGGTACCTGCTGACCGCTGATTTTCACATCACAGAGTGAGAGGTAGATTGTTCAGCAAAAACTCCTGTGAAGGACGGCGGAAGCTTGGAGGTCTGGGAGCTGGACAGGTTCAGAACACAGAGAGTTAGAGCACTGAGTCAGTGCAGGGTCCTGAGATCACGTGACCTGTCCCAGAGCCATGCCTCCTCAGCCCAGCAGGTTGTTGCCACGAGGGAGTGTGAGCTTCGTGGTATAAGCTAGGCCTGAAACCTGCATTTAGATAAGAAAATTCTCAATTTCAAAAATGCTGGTTGGCTTCCATCTGAGAAAAAAGAACACAGCATGGGGGTCACAAAACCTGTCTGGGGACAGCTGTTGGCTGGACTTGTGACCTCCTAGAGCTCTTGTTCAGAATTCAGGAAGAACAGATTTTTGACATCGGGGACATTTTTTCCAACAACTGCTGAGAAATGTTGTCCAGAGATGGATGGAGCCAATGGGTGGTCTCAGGTAGGAACTGTGGGTGGTAGATATTTTTCCGAGCATTTGTTTGGATGAATACATGAGTTCAGACTCAAATCTTCTGGTTTCCAGGCTCAGATACTTAATTGTGCCCATTTATTCAGGATCTGGTGGACTTCCCAGGTGGTTTAGTGCTAACGAATCTGCCTGCCCATGCAGGAGACTCAGGTTTGATCCCTGGGTCAGGAAGATCCCCTGGAGAAGGAAATGGCAATCCACTCCAGTATTCTTGCCTGGGAAATCTGATGGATTTCCATGGCAGGAGCCTGGCAGGCTACAGTCCATGGGGTCACAAAAGAGTCAGACACAACTGAAAGACTAGACAACAAAACAACAACCCTTCTCTACCCTCCCATCCTATCAGCGTTCCTTGGAAAACACAAATCTGTTCTCATTCTTTATAGCTTTGTCCTTTTGAGAACATCGTATAAATGAAATCACACAGTATGTAACCTTTCAAGATTGGCTTTTCTCACTAAGCACGATGCATTTGAGATGCATCTAAATTGCTATGTATTGACAATTTCTCCCCTTTTATTGCTGAGCAGTATTACTTAGTACAAAGGTACCAGAGCTTATTTAACCGTTCACCCAGGGAAGGACATTTGTGTTTTTTTCCACGTTTTGGCCATGGCTACATTTGCTGTAAGCATTTGTGAGCAAGTTCTTGTGTGAACATAAGTTTGCACTTCTCTGGGATAAATGACCAAGAATGGAATTGCGGGTTGCGTGGTAAGTGCATGTTTACTTTGATGAGAAGCTGCCAAATTATTTTCCAGAGCAGCTGTACCATTTTACATTCCCAGCAGTGACATATGAGAGACCCAGTTTCTCCACATTCTCACCAGCACTGGGTGTTCTCCCTACTTTTTCTCTGAGCTGTTGAAATAGGTATCTGGTGATACTTATCATCATGGTTTTCATTTGCATTTCCTTAATGGTTTTCTGAATGTTGAGCTTTAAGCCAACTTTTTCACTCTCCTCTTTCACTTTCATCAAGAGGCTTTTTAGCTCCTCTTCACTTTCTGCCATAAGGGTAGTGTCATCTGCATATCTGAAATTATTGATATATCTCCCAGCAATCTTGATTCCAGCTTGTGCTTCTTCCAGCACAGCGTTTCTCATGATGTACTCTGCATATAAGTTAAATAAGCAGGGTGACAATATACAGCCTTGACATACTCCTTTTCCTATTTGGAACCAGTCTGTTGTTCCATGTCCAGTTCTAACTGTTGCTTCCTGACCTGCACATAGGTTTCTCAAGAGGCAGGTCAGGTGGTCTGGTATTCCAATCTCTTTCAGAATTTTCCACAGTTTCTTGTGATCCACACAGTCAAAGGCTTTGGCATAGTCAATAAAGCAGAAATAGATGTTTTTCTGGAACTCTCTTGCTTTTTCAATCATCCAGCAGATGTTGGCAATTTGATTTCTGGTTCTTGAAGAGGAACTAAAAAGCCTTTTGGTGAAAGTGAAAGAGGAGGGTGAAAAAGTTGGCTTAAAGCTCAACATTCAAAGCAAAAAAGTTGGCTTAAAGCTCAACATTCAGAAAACGAAGATCATGGCATCCGGTCCCATCACTTCATGGGAAATAGATGGGGAAACAGTGGAAACAGTGTCAGACTTCGTTTTTTTGGGCTCCAAAATCACTGCAGATGGTGATTGCAGCCATGAAATTAAAAGACGCTTACTCCTTGGAAGAAAAGTTATGACCAACCTAGATAGCATATTCAAAAGTAGAGACATTACTTTGCCGACTAAGGTCCATCTAGTCAAGGCTATGGTTTTTCCAGTGGTCATGTATGGATGTGAAAGTTGGACTGTGAAGAAGGCTGAGCGCCGAAGAATTGATGCTTTTAAACTGTGGTGTTGGAGAAGACTCTTAAGAGTCCCTTGGACTGCAAGGAGATCCAACCAGTCCATTCTGAAGGAGATCAACCCTGGGATTTCTTTGGAAGGAATGATGCTAAAGCTGAAGCTCCAGTACTTTGGCCACCTCATGTGAAGAGTTGACTCATTGGAAAAGACTCTGATGCTGGGAGGGATTGGGGGCAGGAGGAGAAGGGGATGACCAAGGATGAGATGGCTGGATGGCATCACGGACTAGATGGACGTGAGTCTGAGTGAACTCCGGGAGATGGTGATGGACAGGGAGGCCTGGCGTGCTGCGATTCATGGGGTCACAGAGTCAGACACAAGTGAGCGACTGAACTGAACTGAACTGAACTGAACTGAAGATCATGGCATCTGGTCCCATCACTTCATGGGAAATAGATGGGGAAACAGTGGAAACAGTGTCAGACTTTATTTCTGGGGGCTCCAAAATCACTGCAGATGGTGACTGCAGCCATGAAATTAAAAGATGCCTACTCCTTGGAAGAAAAGATAGGGCCAACCTAGATAGCATATTCAAAAGCAGAGAGATTACCTTGCCAATAAAGTTCTGTCTAGTCAAAGCTATGGTTTTTCCTGTGGTCATGTATGGATGTGAGAGTTGGACTGTGAAGAAAGCTGAGCACCAAAGAATTGATGCTTTTGAACTGTGATATTGGAGAAGACTCTTGAGAGTCCCTTGGACTGCCAGGAGATCCAACCAGTCCATTCTAAAGGAGATCAGTCCTGGGTGTTCATTGGAAGGACTGATGCTGAAGGTGAAACTCCAATACTTTGGCCACCTCATGTGAAGAGTTGACTCATTGGAAAAGACTCTGATGCTGGGAGGGATTGGGGGCAGCAGGAGAAGGGGACAACAGAGGATGAGATGGCTGGATGGCATCACCGATTCGATGGACATGAATTTGAGTGAACTCGGGGAGTGGGTGATGGACAGGGAGGCCTGGCGTGCTGCGATTCATGGGGTCGCAAAGAGTCAGACATGACTGAGTGACTGAACTGAACTGAACTGAATGGTTTATGAGGTTGAACATCTTTTCTTTGACCTATTTGCCATCTATAGCTCCCCTTCGTTAACATGTCTGTTCGTGTGTTTTGTCTATTTTCTAATCGGATTTTTTAAAATTGTCAAGCGTTGAATCCTTTAGTCTAGATACTAGTTATTTGTTGGCTTTATCATTTGCAAATATTTTCTCCTGGCCTGTAGTGTGTCTTTTCATTCTCTTAGCAGTATCTTTCTAGAAGCCAGAAACTGAAATTTTGATGAAATCTAAGTTACAATTTACCAAATTTAAAAAATAAATTGTGCTTTCAGTGTCATGTCGAAGAATGCTTTGCCTTAAATTTAGCTTTATTATTACATCCTTTGTCATTTCAAAAACTGCTTTCAGAAACAGCCGTTCAGTTACTTCCCACATTTGTTGTAGAAATTCTGTGGATAGATTTTCTCTTTTATTATTTAGGACGTCCTCTGTGAAATTCCAAATGAAGGATGAATTTTAGAAGAGTGCTTCTCAAACTTTAATGCTCCTATGAATCACCTGGGATCTTTCTAAAATGCAGATTTTGATTCAGTAGGTTTGGGATCAGGTTGGGGTTTTTCACTTCTAACAAGTTTACTGTTGACACCAATGGTGCTAGTCCAAGGCCCTTGCTATGAGCAGTAATGTTTCAGAATTCAATGTTCCTTCAATATCCAATCAAGGAATCCACAAAACATCTTCACCAAGAAGAAGAAACCATAGCTTTGAAGCATAGTGATATCATGCTTATGTTAACTTAGTGTGTGTGCTCAGCCTTGCCTAACTCTTTGTGACCCCATGGACTGTAGCTCGCCAGGCTCCTCTGACCATGGGATTCCAGGCAAGAATACTGGAGTGGGTTGCCATTTCCTTCTCCAGGGGATCTTCCCAACCCAGGGACTGAACCTGTGTCTCCTGCAATGCTATTCTTTACCACTGAGCAACTTGGGAAGCCCTATGTTGACTTAGGTTCTTTAGGGCCAGTTTTGTGTTCTCATTTCCCTTGGTTATAGTTTTCCATTTTTCTTTCAACCTATTTTTCCCGCATTTTCTCAAAACCTTTCTAGAATAAGGCAAACTCTAAACCAAAGGGGATGATAGAGTCTGAAAGGGAGGTTTTCTTTGCCGGCACCCAGCATACATCCTACAACTGTGACGCAGTTCAGGAAGTGGTTTCCTCCACTTATGCTTTTAATTATGTTTCTCTGTAAATGCGTTTTTAAGTTGCTTTGTACATATGTGAGAGGTCTGCTTCTCCCAGCGAGATGATACGTTTTTAAAGATGGGGACTGTGTCCTTCATTTCTTTTACAATCTCCCCCTGATCCTAGAACACTTGTCTACACATGGGCGGTGCTGGTGGCGGTGGTCGGGGGAGGGAACAGGGTTGAAGGCTGTTCAGCAGGAAACCCCAGGCCTCCTGCTGATGACTAGCATGTGTCTCTGCTGGCTTAGAGGACTTGCCTGTGACCAGCTGTGCTCCAGTTTCCCAGAGCGTCTTGCTTGGTGGTGGTGGGGGCGGGGGTTGGGATGGCTGGCTGGAAAGACCAGTTCTCAAGAGCTCCATGGAAACAGGTCAAGGGATTAAATTCTAATCCCTTTGAGGATGGCATGAGATGCTGCATTTCTGGCACTGTCCTGGACATCTGCATACTCTAGTCATGGACTGCACTTGGAAGACCGAGGCTATAGGGAGCCTGACAGTCATAATCAAGATGCTTCTAACAGAAAGGAAGGGCCAAACTTTAGCTAAAGAGAAGCACAGCTCCATGGCTGAGGTTTGCCCACCAGGTTGCTGTAACTGCAAGTAACTAAGTGCAATTATTCTCAGAATTCCACAGGGCATGACACACTTTCCCAGGAAATACATTTTCCCAAGAAAAATGACTCCGTGATCTAAGTCACTGTTTCCTAAAGCACGTACTGGTGATCACCAAGGGCTGTTGACTGAGAACATTTTGGGAAATGTTGACTGTCAGCCATCCCAGGGATTCACTATGCACTTTCTCAATAATAAAGGCTCTGAGAAGTCCTGCAATAAGAACAAAACAAAGCAAAACAAAACGTGGAACTTCCATTAGGCCACTTGTTTCTCATGCTTGTTTTGACCACAAACTCCTTTTTTCCCCCCATCCAAATATGATTTACTGCCAAAGTTGCAGACCTGGGCGGCACATGGAGATACTGGTCTGAATCATGAGGACTTGGCTGACCTCAGCAAGCAGGACCATCCCTTCCCAGACCAGCAGAATTCCTGCTCTTGGCCAAATGTGCCCTGTTTCTCTCTCACTGCGGTTTCTTCCCCGACCCCTGCGAATAAATCTGCTTAATGTCTTGATGTTCCATGTTGGATTAACTTTGTGGTAGCATATGTTGTTTCTGTGTGAAGAAGAGTCGGGTCCTTTGAAAGGTTGCTGAATCACTCAACCAGAGGCATCCTGGTTGGGGATTAATTGTGTGCAGCTGAGGAAGCTGCCGAGAGGCACTGAAAGTTCTTGGAACCAGAAAGGGCCCCTGAGTGGGAGGCTTTAGATGGCTTATTATAACTAAAAGGAGAATCAGTGTAGGGTAATTGGGAAGGCCATTCCTAATCTATGTTCCATTAGAAGAATATGAATGCAGAATTAATGGGCTTCGGTTTAAAATAGTGGTCACTGGAGGAGAGGACAGATTATCAGAAGATGATGAAAGGTCAGTTAAGAGCTAATACTCGCCTGGACCCAGGTGGCTGGATACTTTTTTTCTTTTCCTTTTTTCTTTGCTTTATATTGCTTGTTATTCCTGTTAAAGGAAATGTAACATTTACCTAACTGCAGAAGTATAGCATGTATTTTTATTCCTTCCACAAATGTATGTTTCCCTGATTTTGTTAACTGCCAGAGAGCAAACCTCTCTAATGACTTCATTACCTGGAGAAAATACAAATGACTCCCTTGTGGGGGTGAGGGACCAAGAAGGGGTACAGCTTATCTTTCTCCACTCCTCCCACACGGAGGGTGAATAAGGCGTCTTGTCTAATTGGTTCCTGTCTCTTTCCCCATCTTAACACATCTTACCCATTCCTCAAAACCCCCATCAGGTCCTGACCTCTGCTGGTAGGTTTCCTGGCTTGTTCTCCAGGGAGCTCTTAGTCCCACAGGTGAACAACTATCTCAGGATATGTCGTGTTTCTTAGTCTGCCTTCTTCCCTCATGACTGGAACCTTCTCAGGGAAAGAACTTAGCCTTTTGCTATTATTGGGTTAGCCAAAACATTCATGATCTTACAGAAAAACCTGAATGAACATTTTGGCCAACCTATATTTTTTTAAATTGCACAAATACAATAATGCAAGTTTTCTTTTCTCTCCCTCCACCAAAATAGTTTGGGATGTTTATTCTAACATACAGAAGATCATGCTATATATTGCTGTGTAATTTGCATCACCACTTGCAGCGTATGTTAGAAGGAAGACCATGTTAGTCATAGAGAGGTAATTCTTTCTTTTTAACCAGCACAGAGATTTCATCATATGGGTGCCCCATTCATCTTTAAAAACAGTTTTCCTATTGAATGCCATTTGTGCTGTTTATGAATTCTATCTTTTATCTCTTTTGTACTTTGCGTGGAGCTAGTGCTTTGCATGGTACTATGACAGGTTGGCTGGTTGTTTCCCAGGAAAGTTTGGCTTATGTTTGTGTGGAGCTGAAATAGCTGGTGAAGCTGATAAACAGTGAGTGGTTAGTAGTGAGGTAACCAGTCAAATGGGCTTATAAGGGATGGACCGGTTAGATGATAATAAAGATGAGGATGATTAAGATGATGAAGGCGGTGATGGTAATGAAGAAAAAATGATGATGGTGGTGGTGATGGTGATGAAGAAGATGAAACTGATGAAGGTGGTGACAGTGATAAAGGCAGAATGATGATGGTGGTGAGGAAGACGATAAAGAGGATGAAGATGAAATGATGGTGATGGTGATGATGGTGGTGATGATGACTCCTCCCCCTCCGTGTTTTGGGTGTGAGGAGGAGTCCATGAAAAGGCTAGGGTTCTGCCTGGAGAGGAAGAAGGGAGGCAAAGAAAGCAATTGTGGATTGCCAAGCCCTTGTGCTTGTAACTTGCTGTAGTTACAGAAATGCAGGCAGAATATCTCCTCTAGGACTCTCAGGAAAAAGGTCAGCTTGGTCCTTCTGGCCAAACTAGACATGGTCATCACATGGGAGCAGAGAGATCACTCATACAAACAAGGAGTAACAGAGGCTGACACTCCAGCCCTGCCAGAGCACAGGTTACCTGGAGTCTGGTCCACTGGGGTCTGGCAGGTGTGAGGAAGGTGGCCTGGCCCTGGCTGCCCTCTGTGCACTAATGTGCAGCCCCTGCTGGGCTCATGTGAGAGGTGATGGAGCTGGATCAACCTTCTGGAACAGGATGTCCCTCATGTGTGGGTCCTCACACAGCACTGAGGTTCTCTACTGAAGGGATGCAGAGAGGGATGGGGTGTGGGTGTGTGCTTTAAAGTTTTTGTGATATGTTCAAGTTGGCTGATTAAAATTTCAGAATTCTTTTTTTTATTATTGATTAATCAGACATTGGCTGTGCTGGATCTTTGTAGCTGCACGCGGGCTTTCTCTAGTTGCGGTGAGCAGGGTCTACTCTTAGCGGTGCACAGGCGTCTCATTGCAGTGGCTTCTCCTGTTGCAGAGCGCAGGCTCTAGGGCTTTAGTAGTTGTGGCATGTTGGCTCGGTAGTTGTGGCTCCCAGGCCCTAAAACACAGGCTCAGTATTCGCAGTGCACGGGCTCAGTTGATCCCACTAATGGAGCATAGAGAGGACTGTAAGTCAGGCTTGGGGAGATCCTGGGTGTTACTGAGGCTGTGTCTGGAGTGAATGAGCACTGGAAAATGCATGACAGGTGACTTCTGGTGCCAAGACCCAGCAGGGCTGGGTGGAGGTAAGAGAAGCCAGGGAGTCTTCTCAATAATTTACGCTGTTCTTACTTGAACTCTTTTCCCAGCAAGTCAGTAATGTGCAGCCACATGCCTTACTGTGCAGACTTTACAAGTTTGATTGTCATGAACTTGAAGTGTGAAGTGTCAAGAAGTGTGAAGTAAGTGAAAGTCACTCAGTTGTGTCCGACTCTTTGTGATCCCATGGACTGTATAGTCCATGGAATTCTCCAGGCCAGAATACTGGAGTGGGTAATCTTTCCCTTCTCCAGGGGATCTTCCCAACCCAGGGATCGAACCCAGGTCTCCCGCATTGCAGGCGGATTCTTTACCAGCTGAGTCACAAGAGAAGCCCAAGAATACTGGAATGGGTAGCCTGTCATCTCTTCTCTAGCTGATCTTCCCGACCCAGGTATCGAACCAGAATCTCCTGCATTGCAAGTGGATTCTTTACCAACTGAGCTAACAGGGAAGCCCTCATGATCCACGGATTCTCCTAAAACAAGCAATTTTAGAAATGCTGCAGTGATTTTTTCAGTCTGGGCTTCGCAAAGCATAAGTTGCCATAAATCACTTGGATTGTATTTTCACAACACGCTGATGCACACACACTCACACACTCACCCCAGCCCAAACTTGTGATTTTAAAACAAAGTCAAACAACAGTCTCCAGGTGTTGCCAAGCTGTTCTCAGTACTGTTGGCAAAAAGTACCACAACATTACATCTCATCCTTCTTGATTTTCTTCCCATTTACTGATAACTTCTCAATGTACAGCCTCGAGCGAAACAAAAATGCGAAGACTATATGTCAAATAATGGGACTTTCATGTCTCTGCTTCTGGAATGATGGCCTTGGTTGTGCGCCACTCCACGCCTCCCCATGCCTCCCCACGCCTCCCCCTCGCCCCCCGGGAATGAATTAAATGCAGAGGTTTGCACAGTGATTTGATTTCCTTCTGGATGTGCTTTGAAAGAGCAAGTATGTGTGGAACACAACTGCTTTGTAGGTTTTCTCTTTATCCAAGTCCTCCCTCCCGCCTGAATCACCTGGGTTGACTCCATAAAGGCACAAATGGATGCAGTTCACTGAAGAGCATTTCTGGAACATGTGCCTTTCCTGCAATGATGCATAATTAATCAGCTCCAGGCAAGCCAGCAAGCCAAGCTGGCTTTTAGAGATGCTGTCAGTCTTTCTTCTTTTCTCCCCGTCTTGTTCTTGTCAGAAGAATCTGCAGGTCCCTTCTGATTTGCTCAGGGTCTAATGTGACCATGTACATTTCAACAGTGGCTCCTTTGAACCACTCTCTCTTTGGGCTGCAAAGGCCGTGTCTACATGACAACAGACACACGATGGAAAAATGCAAAGGTCTGATGGGCACGCGCACAGACCTCTGCAGCTCCCTATCTCCTTTAAACTTTTTTGCTCTTCCTCCTCCGGGGCCCAACCTGGGAGTCCTTTGCGCATTCGCGCTTTAGTTGTCTTGCACCTCCTTGGTGATGACACCATCTGCCAAGAGAAACTCCCCTCCGGGTGTGTGTCTTGCAGTAGGAATTCGTCAACCTGCGGTGGAAGCCTTCTTTCTTAGGGAGCCCAGGAAAGTTATTTTCTCTGATAAGACAATTCAAAACATTGGTGAATGGATGGGGAAGATTAAGGAGCTGGGGTGAAGGTGGATTCTCTTATCTTAACTCATAAATAACTCTCTGGCATTGGCATTCTGGAGAGTAAAGTGTAAGATGCTAAGTCGTGTCCAACTCTTTGTGACCCCATGGACTATAGCCCACAGGTTCCTCTGTCCATGGAATTCTCCAGGCAAGAATACTGGAATGAATTGTCATTCCCTTCTCCAGGGGATCTTCCTGACCCAGGAATCAAACCTGGGTTGCCTGTACTGCAGGTAGTTTCTTTACCATCTGAGCCACCAGGGAAGCCCTGGAAATTCTAGAAAGTAAGTGCTTTGCTAGATGTAACTGCTATGACTTGATGCTAGCCTCCAAAAATATGATGAGATTCTGACCCCAATTGCCTGTGAATGGGACCTAGTCTGGAAATAGGGTCTTTGTAGGTGATCAAGTTAAGACGAGGTCATTAGGATGAGACCTGGCCCAACGTGACCAGTGTTTTTATGTTGTTGTTCAGTCGATAAGTTGTGTCTGACTCTTTGCGACCCCATGGACTGCAGCATCCCAGGCTTCCCTGTCCTCCACTATCTCCCGAGTTTGCTCAGACTCATGTCCATTGAGTCAGTGATGCCATCCAATCATCTCATTCTCTGTTGTCCCCTTCTTCTCCCGCTTTCAATGTTTCCCAGCGTCAGGGTCTTTTCCAATGTGTTGGCTCTTTGCATCAGGTGGCCAAAGTATTGGAGCTTCAGCTTTAGCATCAGTCCTTCCAATCAATATTCAGGGTTGATTTCCTTTATAATTGATTGGTTTTATGTCCTTTTAGTCCAAGAGACTCTCAAGAGTTTTCTCCATCATCATAGTTCGAAAGTATCAGTTCTTCAGTGCTCAGCCTTCTTTATGGTCCAACTATCACATCTGTACATGATTACTAGAAATACCATGCTGCTGCTGCTGCTGCTAAGTACCTTCAGTCATGTCTGACTCTGTGCGACCCCAGAGACGGCAGCCCACGAGGCTCCCCCGTCCCTGGGATTCTCCAGGCAAGAACACTGGAGTGGGTTGCCATTTCCTTCTCCAATGTACAGCTTTGACTATATAGACCTTATAGAAAGAGGAAATCGGGACACAGAGAGAAAAACAGACACAAGGAGAGTGCCATATAAGAGGAAGACAATGACTGGGGTGATTCTGCTCCAATCCAAGGAAATGAAGATTACCAGCAAACCACCAGAAGTCAGGAGACAGGCATAGAGCAGAACGTCCTCCCAGCCTCAGGGGAACCAACCCTGCCTCCACCTTGATCTCAGACTCCCAGCCTCTGGAACTGTGAGATCTTAAGTTTCTGTTGTTTTACCATGCCGTGTTTGTGGTACCTTAGGGAACCAGGGCAGTAACTTTTCAGGGAAGAGCAAATGATTGACTTTGATGGAGTATATGAGTCTGCTGGAGCCACCATCACAAAATGCCATAGACCAGATGGCATAACAACAGGCATTTAATTCCTCACAGTTCTGGAGATGGATGTCCAAGATCAACGTGTCTTTGGCCCCCTGATAGCCATCCTCTAGCTGCCTCTGGTTGCTCCCTCGGCATCTTGTCTTCTTATGGGGATCTCACTTGTATGGGGTTAGGGTTCCACCCACACAGCCTCATGTTAACACAATCACCTCTTAAAAGACTTTGTCTGTAGATTTGGTCACATTCAAGGTACAAGGGGCTGGGACTTCAACAGTTGAATCTGGGGGCATAAGTCAGCCCATAACACAGAGGAAAGGAATAGGGCTCTGCTACCTGGAGCAGGGGAGCAGGGAGCCAGGCATTAGGGAACAACAGACACCCGCTCTCTGCTTGACCAAGTGAGTCACACAATGCCCAAGGACAATGCCTCAGGCCTCATCCATCCAACCCAGAGTTGGCGCCAGGACCAAGGGCGTCTCTTGGAGCACAGCTTCACATTCATGAGCCTGGGCTCACTCTGGCTTCACCTCTCTGTGGTTCTGGCCCTCAGTGCTGGATGAGCCATGCCTGCAATCTCCGGAAAACTTCGGTGGTTGCCCTGGGCTGAGCAAAGTCCCTCCTGCCCTCCTCTCTCTAGCTGGTCAAGATGGCTACCTGTGCAGAGGCTGGGCAGAGGGGATTGAGCTGGGTCTGCTGCCCACTCTGCCTGATGCTCCTGCCAAAGGGAGGCTGAAGACCCAGATGAGGGGAAGAGAGGAGAGGTGAGAGGGAGAGAGAGCCACAGAGAGAGCAGGAGGACTGCCTTTTCTAATGCTGTTCAGATGCTGAGGTACTTGCGAAGTCCCCTGGGTGGGCCTCCTCCTGACAACTTAAGGATCAACTTAAGTCAACTTGGCTTCCAGCCACTGCTCTGGATGTTCTGATGCGGGGGAGGTCAGAGAGCCGAGCTGGGGCCTTGCCATCCCAGGTGAACAAAATCAACCATCAGGTGCTCTGCTAGACGGTCAGGAATCTGTGCAAACAGACCCACCCCTTCCCCAACCCTCTGCATCTCTCCTCTGAGTCTCTGTTTGATTTGGGACCTATAATAGGATAATGGAAACTAAAAGCATTTTTTTTTCCTGCTAAGATCTAAACAGTAGTGACCCTAATATATTATGCCAGAGTCTAAACGCCGTGTTAAGATAAAGGGGAAATGATATATTTTTAAAGAGCTCCTATATGCTGCTACCTTAAAAGCAACCGTGTCCGTTTCTTACAAGTAATGTTTCCTTAATTATTCATTTTCCTTGGCACTAGTTAAAGAGCCGGGTAATGACTTCTGTCTCTTTATATTTAGTCTATTATTGTTTGAAAAAGGCCAGAGGAAGGCCAGTACAGTGCAAAAATGATATTTGCTTTTTTTTTTTTTTTAATTTTATTACAGACGGCCAACGTACAGGGTAACATAATCACCGGCAGCAGAGAGACAATGACGTTTTTATAGACCTCCTGGCAATGCTGGAGTGTGAAGGAGCCTGACAGGCCCTTGGCTTTCCAATCTGTCCTTTCAACTGTATTTCTCATCAGACTGACGGCCGGGCTACAGCTCGAAGCGAGCCCCCAAGTCCCCGTCCAGATACCATTTTAAGAGCCTGAATAGCAGCTGTCTGTTCAAATCTGGTGATTTTTATAGATGGGAACCCAGGACAAATGCCTGCAGGATCCCCGTTCACACAGTTCCGGTGGGGCCCTCGCCCCGGCCCCATGGAAGCTGTGGTTGACTTCTCAGATTCCTCGCTGACTTCAAAGGGTGGAGAACACGATCACTGCACTGGGACGCCGATGGCTCGTGAGAATTCCCAACGCTTTCTCTTTAAGTAGGGTCTTTCTGCAGGGTCCTCTGAAAACTGCTTTCTGCATATGAGCCCATGTTGCTCTTTGTTTATTGAGGATGGATTAGTGGGAGCCTGCCCTTGGTATCCCAAACCTGGGTCAGCTCCCGCTTATGGGAAATTTCTAGGCTGTGGATTTAACACAGAGGTAGACAAATGTTGGACATTTGGAGCTCCTTGGCTGCGAGAGAGGAGCACGGATTGGCTGCCCCACTCGGAGACTGAACCCCTTCACTCTGTCAGAGTCTTAGCTTCATAGCCCTTTTCTATTAAAAAGAAGCTACATGAGTAAGGCTTGTATCTTCTTCATTCATTCAAGGAAGATGTATAGAACCCCGCTACAGGCCAGGCTTTGCCCATGACGCTATCCTAGTCTGTTCCTACTTTTGTATTTTTCACTTTCCGTAGATTTTCACAGATAGTCCCGGAACGTTTCATGCTGAGACAGCTTCTCCTGGCTGAGTCTGGGGAATTACAGCATATTTTTTCAACGCCATGTCTCGTCTCACCAAACTGGTGGTTTCAAAGCTACTGGATTCTGACAGCTTCTGACAAGTCCTGCTTATTGCACAAAAATCTAGAGGGAATTCCTCTCTGGCAGCAAGTTCCTGGAGGTTCTTGCTTAGTGAGGGTGTAGAAATGATCCCCATTTAAAAGGATGCTCAATTCTGAAAAACAGTCACTGTTATGCAAGGACTTTCCTCCCAATGTTGAAATAAAATCACTACTTAGCATCAGAAAAAGAAAATAAGGATGCTCAAAAATGAGGGCTTTTTTCCAGAGGCAGGGAATTCTGCAGTTCAGCAAAACCTGAAATGTGAGCAGAGGGACAAGGTTGACCTATGTCCGAGATTCTCTCTGGTCCTGAATTCTTCCAGCTCCAGATCTCAGTGTCCATAGAGTGTTAAAGTAATATGTCCTTTAACCACTAAACTGATCAAACTGGGGGCCTTTCCAAGGTGGGAAGTATGTTTTCCCGATTTTTATAGTCTCAGGACCCAGCACAGTAGCTGACACAATAGCACTGTCTATTTTTTTTCTCTCTTTTTTAAAAGATTTAATATGTTATTTAATATTGCTTTTAACTTATCAGAGGAGTTGTTTTCTCCAAAAGGTTAATCACAGCTGTATTGAAAGACTATTTGGGGAATGTGGCAATATTGTATATATACATACTCCACTTTATAAGTCTGCTGGAAATCCAAAAGGATTTGCCTTTGCGGAATTTGAAACAAGAGAATGAATAGCGAAAGCTATTGTGGTTGGTCCAGGACATTTTGGAAGAAAAATTTTCTAAATCTTCCTGATTTAAAGAGTCCAGTTCTCTTTTGGAAGCTTCTATAGAAGCTTCTGGAGTTAATACAAGTAGCCTGTACCAGCAGGGAAGTAGACATTGCATTTATCAGTGAATTCCCAGATGGTTGGCTCTTGCCCTGTAAATGCTTTTTTTTAATGTTTACTTGTTTGATTGCTTTGTGTCTCAGGGCTTCCCAGGTGGCTCAGTGGTAAAGATTCTGCTTGCCAATGAAAGAGATGCAGGTTTGATCCCTGGGTCAGGAAGATCCCTTGGAGGAGGCCTCAGCAGCCCACTCCAGTATTCTTGCCTGGAGAATCCCATGGACTGAGGAGCCTGGAGGGCTACAGTTGATGGAGTCACAAAGAGTCAGACACGACTGTGCTACTGAGCATGCATGTTGGTGTCTCATTAAGGGTTACCCTCCTTGGTTTCTTATCCTTCCTTTCTTTGTGTTTTCTCTGAAGCATCTCTGAGAGCTGCCATGTGAGTGTGTGTTGTGTCCTTGTGTGGCTCTTGGATACACTTGATGAGCCATGAAGGGGCCTCCTGGGATACCCTGGGTCACACTGGAAAACATCTGAGAAGCCAAAAGAAGAAGAAAGTCAATCACACTGTTTCCAAAAGAGTGAAGCGAATGTGGCTGTGGACTGTTTCTTGGTGAATCAGATGCTCTGCTTCAACGTGACAACATTCAGCCGTGGTGCCCAGGCTGCCAGGGGCAGGCAGACTTCAGAGACTCTACTCCACACAGTGGAAAGGGATTCTTCTGAGTCCCAGCCTCCGAAGTCCGAGTTGGCTGCCAGTCCTGAGGGTCTTGATGAGGAAGAAAGACTTGCCACCCACTTGACACAGGGCTCTGCAGAGTAATGGTGGGTGGCGGTGGTCACCATGGTGACTGGCTGCTCTGTGCTCAAGGGATATCTGAGGGCTAGCCTGCAAAGTAGAAGACTGGAGGTAAGGGGGAAAGACAGTAATTAGGAGAGATGTTGATAGAAAACCTGAATTTAGTTGGAAAAAACCACATTAAAAAATTTTTTTTATGGCCCATTTTTAAAATAAAGTCTTTATTGAATTTGTTACAACATTGCTTCTGTTTTATGTTTTGGTTTTCTGGCTAGGAGGCATGTGGGATCTTAGCTCTCAGACCAGAGATCAAATCTGAACCCCCTGCACTGGAAGACAAAGTCCCAACCCCTGAACCACCAGAGAAGTCCCAGAAAAAGTACATTTTTAAAGTTATTTCTAACAGAGAAATCAGTCTACTTATAGATAATTTCAGAAGTAGTAAAGTTTTAGTCTGCAATGGAAGATAAATTTCTTTTCAGCAATTTGTGTGATTTTCCTAAATGAATGAAGACAGTTCAGTGCCTGCCTCCTCTGTACTGGATGGTATCCAGATGGCTCCCTAGCTAGTGGTTGGTGGCCACCCCTCTACCCATGCCCGTAGGGACTGACTCACATTCAGCTTCTTTGCTGCTGAATTAGTAGAACACAGCCTATTCCTGTTCTTTCATGTCCCTGGTGCCTGGGAAGTGCCTGGCATATAAAAAACACTCGATAGATATTTATTAAACAATCCAGGGAAAACATTATGGCAGTTTCTCTTTATTCACTAAAAAAAATGTATAGCATGAAAACTCTGGTTACAGATGTAATATATTTTCATGGAAGATATTTAGAAAAGACTGAAATTCAAAGAAAAATAAAACTCAGCACCAGCTTCACTGGATGGATATGATAGCATATGTATTTCGGCGTCTATCCTTCTAGGGGATTTTCAAAGCCTCACTGACGTAGGAGCAGCACTCGTGACATTGCAATGACCTACTTGTCAAAAGATGCTTCCAGTCCCCCTTGGCCCGAGTGCAGACGATCTCCTTGGTTCAGACTCCTCTCAACACCCAGTGGCCCCATGTGATTGTGTACGTGGTCCCAAGACCCAGCTGGGAATCTCGCACCCCTGAAGGCAGTGCAGGGAACCAGGTCATTGCGGGCAGCAGCCAAGGGAAAGAATGTTTGCTAGGGGCAGAGCAAGGCTCAAGGCCCCAGCTTCGGTGGCAGCAGTAAGAACAATTGCAGACCCAGCCTGGGTCCCCTTAGGGGAGTGGTCGCACCATCCATTTCTCTCTCTGCCTGGAGATTTGGACAATACATGAGTGGCTGTGGGGGGAGGAGACCTCAAGAAGGACTGGACTTCTTGACAATGTCAACAGTGAGGTCTCCATCCATTAATTGAGAGAAAAAAAACTTAGCTCTCAATTTGTCTCCGAAGATGAGTAAATTAATGTTAGTTGCTAAGTCCTGTCCAGCTCTTTGCAATCTCATGGACTCTAGCCTGACAGGGTCTTCTGTCCATGGAATATAAGGCAAGAATACCGGAGTGGCTGGCTACTCCCTTCTCCAGGGGACCTTTCTGACCCAGGGATGGAACTCTGGTCTCCTGCATTGCAGACCAATTCTTTACTGTCTAATGGGTCACCTTTATATAATCAGATGCTTTTCTAAAAATAATTTTTTTTAGAATATTTCTAAAGATTAAGAATTTGGTAGCTTGTAAGAAGGAATATCATTGCTTAAATGTCTTACTGCTGCTACTGCTAAGTCACTTCAGTCGTGCCTGACTCTGTGTGACCCCATAGATGTCAGCCCACCAGGCTCCCCAGTCCCTGGGATTCTCCAGGCAAGAACACTGGAGTGGGTTGCCACTTCCTTCTCCAATGCATGAAAGTGAAAAGTGAAAGTGAAATTGCTCAGTCGTGTCCGACTCTTAGCGACCCATGGACTGCAGCCCACCAGGCTCTTCCATCCTTGGGATTTTCCAGACAAGAGTACTGGAGTAGGGTGCCATCGCCTTCTCCATAAATGTCTTAAGGTTTTACTTAAAATTTTTAAATTTTATTTGTTTATTTTTAAGATTCTTTTTTGCTGTGGACCATTTAAAAACATCTTTATTGAATTTGTTACAATATTGCCTCTGTTTTATGTTTGGTTTTTTCGCCCCAAGGCATGTGAGATCTAAGTCCCCCAACCAGGGATTGAACTTGAACGCCCTGCCTTGGAAGATGAACTCTTAACCACTGGATCACCAGGGAAGTCCCTAAAGGTTTTAATGTATTGGTATAACTCTAATAATAGCACTTGTTCTGCATTTCAGGTATTTCCATGAGTGCTAAGAAAAGATATCTAATATAATCTACGTACTAATTACTGTGGAGGTTGATGTAATATTAGGCTGAGCTGGGTGTTACATTATTTTGGTATGGATAGTTTCAGAACCATACTGTTCCTTTTTATATGCCTCACAAAAATACGGGAACTGAAAACAGAAACTGAAATAAAATGAGTCCAAGGATTTGCTGGTTGATTGATGTCTGCTTCACCGACTTACAACACATTTGAAATAGCTCTTTGCCACCTTGAACCTGGGGGATCCTGATTCTTCCTGGCAGAATCCCAAACTGTGTTCCTGAAACAAATACTCAAATATGTTCTAAGGCCTCAACTGTCAAAAGTAACTCTTCAATTCAAGTCCTAAATATTTGGCCTATTTCTTGGTAGCAAAACTGTCCAGACTTCATTTCCCTGGGAATCATCAATGCAAGAGCATTGCAACGGCATAAAAATGTTGACGACAAAACTCTGATAGTTTTTTCTGCTTTGTTTCTCAAAACTTTTTCAGTGGAAATACTTAGACTGTCAAAACCCATCACTATTATGTTATTCATCTGATATGGGAAGTCTGACAAATACCATTTTTCTGATTTAAATGCAGTAATTTCTGAAGCATTGGGATCAGAAAGGAAGGCGTGTTAATTCCATTCTCAACAACACCTCTGCTTCCTTCTTGCATGAAATCTGACTTGAGGTTCAACTTCCCAGCCCATTTTCATCTCTCCTCTGCCTTCAGCCATCCTCTCTTAGTATTTACATTGTGACTTTGTGTTACATCAAGGGGAAACCATTCAAGATACTGAGAAGAGAAGATGCATGATAAGATGTATACTTTAGAAAGTTTTATTTTTTTGTCATTGGACAGAAGATACATGGAAAGGGGATTAGACTTCTCAGTGAACTTGGGCATTGGCAGTGGAGGTAACAAGGACAAGGAAGAGAGATGCTTTAGAAATAGACAGTTACACCTGACAAGGATTTTTAGCCTAACATGATGACTAGGTGTTGAGCCTGTGACACTAAGAATATGTGCGGCCATAAGCAAAGACAGGAGATAAAACAGAAAGAGGCTCCTGTAGGGAATGTCTGCGTAGTTGTTTAGTTGCTAAGTTGTGTCCGATTCTTTTAGGACCTCATGGACTGTAGCCCACCAGGCTTCTCTGTCCATGGGATTCTCCGGCCAAAAATACTGGAGTGGGTAGCCATTCTCTTCTCCAAGGGATCTTCCTAACCCAAGGGATTGAATCTGGGTCTCCTTCAGTGCAGGCAGATTCTCTACCATCTCAGCCACCAGATAGGCAAATAAGGACATATAAAATCCTCAGCAAAGTCGAGGGGGAAGGCAGGAGAAACAGGTCATGTTTTCAAAGGAGCAAAACCTGGAGGGAGGGGTGTCCCAGGGAAGAGAGAGCAGTGTCCAAATTTGGGACTTACTCATCTAGAATGAGGTCAAAGAGCCTAGCTGGATTTGGCAACGAGAAGAGAGGGTTGACCTAGGAAAACGCAGCTTGGGAGGAGGGTCAGGGTGGTGTCTGACTGCAGGTTGGCTGCAGGTACAAGAAGAAGGTGAGAAAAAAGAAGTGAGCTTGACTTTCAAGGATAAAGAGAAGGAAACAGTGATAACTGGAGGGTCTGTAGGGTCATAAAAGTTTCTTTGCTGGGTTGGGTGGTTTTGGTTTCCTTTTAATGCAGAGAGAGGTCCATTTCCAGATTTCTGTATTTGCTTCCAAGACAGTCTTGTAATCCCAATTTCATCAAGGATCATAGAAAATATGGATCATCCATTCCTGAGGATGAAGGCCTATTCTTCATGCAAGTTTAAATAAGACAGGCTTGTTTGGATCTAAGACTGTCTAGTTAATCAAGATAAATGATTTGAAACTGTTAGAAAGGCTCAGTTTTCTTTTCTTTTTCCTGGAAAATCGCAGTCTGTTTATGATCAACTTAACCAGACAGGACAAGGAAATTGCACTGTATTTGGGAACATGGATGGAAAGATAAAGAGAGCCTGTGTGTGTTTTCTGCTCTCAGAGATCTTTTCAATCTGCTCTGGGTGCAAATCTTTTCTGCCTCACGAATGGTAGTTAACACACACACACACACACTCTCATACACATCATGACAACTCTGGAACTCTACAGACTACACCTCAGTTTTCCCAACATCAGTCACAAATGGGATCCCGTGATTAGGTCTCTTGTGTCCCAGTTCAGGAAAGTGGCATTTATCCCTGGTTCTTACCAGTTCTGTGAACCCAGAAGTCAGTTTTCCTGCTCTGCTCTGTCCGACCATAGCAGGTTGTTCATAGTGTTACCGAGTCCAAACTTGCTCTGCTCGCTGCATGATAAATCAATGAATCTAAGACCAGATCAGGTGTTGGGATGAGGAACGGATTTTATTTGGGAGCCAGCTGACTGAGAAGATGGCAGGCTAGCACCTCAAAATAACCATCTTGTCGGGGCCTGGATGTCAGATTCTTTTATGGATCAGAGATGGGGGAGAAGGTGAGGAAACAAAGTAAAGAGACCTTGAAATTCTTGCAAATATCTCCTAGAATGGCAAGCCTCAGGTAGGGGGATGTGTTAGTTTCACTTCCTTACAGTCTCTTCATGGGTGGTGTGAAATGGAATATCTCCTGTCATATTAGCAAACAAAAATGTCACGTCTATCTGTGATTCGGGCCTCCCCATATGTGAATTTCTGGGCCCACCATAAGCAGCAGACAGGGGAACTGGGTGCTGCCGTTTGCCAAACAAAGAATTCAAGAATCTCACCGTTCTTCACGGGTGGGCAGGGTCAGATGATCTCCCTGCAGCAGACCATCATGAATGCCTGCTGCAAAAGTGGCAGAAGGGTTAAACTCACAGAAGCAGATCCAGCGTAAATTCAAAATTAACCCTTCCTGGTTACAATAGCTCTGTTATTAGGATATATTTACTCTATTGAGTAGATCAAAAATTTCGTATGGTTACAGAAAAAATTAATGATAATATCGGCTGACCTGATAAATTATTATTTTTTATAATTTTGTTTATTTATTTATTTATGGCTGTGCTGAGTCTTTGTTGTTGTGTGGGTTTTGCTCTAGCTGCGGCAAGTGGGGGCTACTCTTTAGCTGTGGTGTGCAGGCTTCTAATTGTGGTGGCTTCTCTTGTCGTGGAGCACAGGCTCTAGGGTGCCCAGGCTTCATAGTTGCGGCATGTGGGTGCAGTCGTTGAGGTTTCCCCGGCTCTAGAGCACAGGCTCAATAGTTGTGACCCACGGGCTTAGTTCCTGTGTGGCATATGGGATCTTCTTGGACCAGGGATCGAACCCCTGTCTCTTGCATTGGCAGATGGATTCTTTACCACTGAGCCATCAGGGAAGTCCCTGATATATTATTATGATGTTATTTCTCTCATTAGAACCTGAAAAGCAAAGACTACCTTTTAATTTTGCTGTTGTTATTGTCAAATATCTCCGGTGTTTTGCATTGTGCCCGGGAGAATCTATTGGGTACATGAATAAATGGAAAGGCAAACAACCTAATTTATACTGACTTTTGGGGACGACCGAGGATGAGATGGCTGGATGGCATCACGGACTTGATGGACGTGAGTCTGAGTGAACTCCGGGAGATGGTGATGAATAGGGAGGCCTGGCGTGCTGCGATTCATGGGGTTGCAAAGAGTCGGACATGACTGAGCGATTGAACTGAACTGAACTGAACTTTCCTTACAAGAGCAGTGGCATGACATCCAGGCTTTGCTATTTGGCTACTCCGTGTGCCTGTATGACCCAAGGAGTCAAGCCTATTCCAGGGCCCTTCCCCCCCAAAAGTATTTCTCTCCTGGAGCAGCCTGCCCTAGGCCTCTTATGCTGGTGTCAAGGGGGTCCATATACTTTTAACACAGATGGGCCAATTTACCTAGAAATTGAGGTTATTTTCATGGGGCTCAAAAGATCTGGGATATCTCCATAGTGTATTTTGCCTTAGGTGTAATTTGTGGTTTTCCTTTTCTTGCCAGAAGTTCTGATTTTAAAAGACCACTTCAAATTAAGATGAGAGCATCTTGATTCAGTTCATAATTCAGCACATAAATCTCCAGCTCATCCACCCTACTACCCTTCTTGACAGATTTCTGGACGTCTTTGAATCTATAGAGACTATTGTCTCAGACTGGCTGCTCCAGAATCGGAGATGCTGATGGCCTCTTAGACGCCATTCATTGTTCAGAGTTAAGAAAGTTGGGCCTTTTCCCAAGTGCACAGAAAAAAGTTATTGTTTTTTCGGCCCAGGAGCTTGCAGGGTCTTATTTCTCTGACCAGGGATTGAACCCTCACCTTCGGCAGTAAAAGCAGGGAGCCCTAACCACTGAACCACCAAGGAAGTTCCAGAAAAAAAATTTTAAATATCCATTGCCCTGCTGGTTCTTGACCACTTTCCTTCCCTTTGCATCCAAACATCACTGCTGCTGCTGCTGCTGCTAAGTCACTTCAGTCGTGTCCGACTTTGTGCGACCTCATAGACAGCAGCCCACCAGGCTCCCCCGTCCCTGGGATTCTCCAGGCAAGAACACTGGAGTGGGTTGCCATTTCCTCCTCCAACGCGTGAAAGTGAAGTCACTCAGTCGTGTCCGACTCTTAGCGACCTCATGGACTGCAGCCTACCAGGCTCCTCCGTCCATGGGATTTTCCAGGCAAGAGTACTGGAGTGGGGTGCCATTGCCTTCTGCGAAACATCACTGATCCTGTCTTTATTCTCTATTACTTTTCATTCCCCAATCCTTCACTGAAAACAATGATTCAGAATTTGAGTGTACGTAAAAATTTTACAGTCACAAAGCCCACCGAGTTCTGTAAAATTTCTGTAGGTTTCCAGAGAGCAGAGACAGCACCACAGCTGTGGACCAACATGCCCCCAGTGGCAAGGTACGGGTCTTAATAGCAATGCTTGTTGGGAGTTTGCAATTAAGACTTAGTGCTCATGCAGTGTATCAGTCAAGGATAGGATATGTCATGTCGTGTAACAAGCAGTTCTGAAGTTTCAGCAGCTTAACACAACTCCAGTTTATTTCCCACACCTCTGTATGTCCATCATGAAGACAGGCTGATGGGGATCCCAGCCTGTGATCTCTCTAGAGCATCTCTCTAGATCACTGTTGCAGAGGCAGCAAAGGACATGGCAAATTCACACACTGAATCTTACATGAGCCATCACATCTTCACTCCTTCCTTTGGTTAAAGCAAGACCTACACCTGCATCTGATCTCAAGTGTACAGAGTAGTGCAGCCCTAGCTTGAGCGTGGAAGATGGAGCTAGCAAAGAGAGCTGACAGCCACCATGGAAGTTGATAGAAAATTCTACTTTTTTTCCCCCCCCTTTAGACTTTGGAAGAAAGAACCAGGCTTGCTTGATGTTTGCACTGAAGAAGACTCCAGAATCTTGAACAGTCTGGCTGGAGGAAAGTCTAAAGGAGATATTAAACCTGCTGGTTTATGGGGGAAACCTCTGGCAATTAAATGAGCTATTTCATGTAGAGTGCAAAACAGAGAGAGAGGTGGCAGTTTGGTATGTGAAATTAAGGTAAAATAAATTAAATCAGAGACTTCCCTGGCAGTCCAGTGGCTAAGACTCTGCACTCCCAAGGCAGGGGCTGCGGGTTTGATCCCTAGTCCTGGGAGCCAAGATACCGCATGCCTCTCAGTGCGGGCAAAAAATAAAATACAAAATAAAATCAAAAACAAATCAGGGACATGTTCAATGAATGAATGAATGAGACTTCACTCGAATGGACTTACACTTCTCTCCTATAAACATCCTCTGTAACTCTTCTTGGGTATTTTTCCATGGAGATCCTTCCCCTTTCATTCAACTGCATTATTACAACAGGTAAGAATAAGCACTCACCCTTCTCCCTTGATAAGAAGACACCATAATCAGGTTTATCCGTCTCCCAGGAAGCTTTCACAGGTGAAATTGAGAGATTTATTTTTTTTCAATAAATGGGAGCCAAATGCTGAATGAGGGTCAGTGATGCATGAACTATGACAAAAAAAAAAAGCTTAGATTTTATCCCAGAGCACAGAAATTTACAGATCACAAAACTCTTTTGTCCCAGTGTGTTGGATTGTGCTTTAAAAACTCCAAAAGCATTTGTTTTGCAGCATGAAAACAAAACAGAGATGTACAAGGCAAAGCTGAAAATCTTTCTTCTGCTATGTCCAACCAACTGAGGTAGCTGATACACACAGAGAGGAGCAGTCCCTTCTTTTCTACCTGAACACACACACCTGTTACTACAGAATCCATTCTCATAAACACGCAGCGTCTCCCCTCCCTCCCCTTCTGCCTCTTCCTCCCTCCCTCCTTGTCTCCTTCCCCGTGTCCCTTCCTTCCTTCTTTCAGTTTTTCTTCCATAAATGAGATTTCTGTACACACATTACTCAGAAACTTGTCAAATTTAATACGAACATCTCTCTAGATCAGTGTTTTACAAACTGTAAGTTTAACCATTTGTGTACCATAAAATTAATTTGCTCTGTCCTAATTGGAAATTTTTAAGTAAAAATAACATAGGACACAATAGTAATTATCAGAGAACTCACTGTGATCAAGGTAAGGATTGTTTTATGAGAATTTTGTATCATCTTCCCATCCATAAAGGGGGATAATAATAGTGCCTACCTCATGGTTGTTGTGGAGACAGCAATGGCATCCCACTCCAGTACTCTTGCCTGGAAAATCCCATGGACGGAGGAGCCTGGAAGGCTGCAGTCCATGGGGTTGCTGAGGGTCGGACGTGACTGAGCAACTTCACCTTCACTTTTCACTTTCATTCACTGGAGAAGGAAATGGCAACCCACTCCAGTGTTCTTGCCTGGAGAATCCCAGGGACAGGGGAGCCTGGTGGGCTGCCGTCTATGGGGTCGCACAGAGTCGGACATGACTGAAGTGACTTAGCAGCAGCAGCAGCATGGTTGTTGATAGTAATAGAATTAAACGAGCTATTATATGTCACGTGCTTAGAAGAATAGCTGGCCCTTGGTAAGAAAATATAGCTATGTGATCATCACCATTGGCCTCTTCCTTCTTCACCCCCCTCCTCTTCCTCCCCCTGTGTGGCGTTCACTTTTTGTTCAAATAAGAGGGTAGAGAAAGGCATTTTATTTGCTTTTAAAAAAATGTATAATACAATTTTTTTAAAAAAGATGTTTCCAGTTCTTTTCTTTGGCACTTGGGATCTTAGCTCCCTGGCTAGTATCAAACCAAAGACCTCTGCTCTTGCTCTTAACCAGTGGACCACCAGGGAAGTCCCTATAACACAGGTTTTATAAGCAATACATGCATCCTTTCTTGGAGAATGACTACATATTTATACTTAATTTGAAGCAACAATCAAAAGTTCAATAAAACTCAATAAAATAAAGTTGCACTCCATTTGGTCATTTAGAGTAATTATGAAGGGATTGTCTATTCACAGAACAATTAAAGGCAATAAAAATTGCCAAGCATCTTAGCGTAGACCACAGAATTTTCAAAGTTAAGTGATGTTGGTGTAAGTCACTTTTGTTGTCATGAAGACTGTCTCTCAGACACCAAATGACAATTTGTCAAAAACAACTGGCAGACTTTCAGGAAAAATTCATTTCCAGTAACATTTAATCACGTTAAGGACTTAAATTACTACAAAAGAGAGGTGTAGGATATTTACATTTTAATTGCCCGTTAATTTGTGCTAGCCTGTGCTGCTTGTGAGATTGGTCAGCTTTTCATGTCTATTGGCCTTTTGCATTTAGTCATGGACAGATGTGAGAGTTGTTGTAAAAAGGCTGAATGGCTAAGAATTGATGTTTTCAAACTGTGGTGCTGGAGAACACTCTTGGTCCCTTGGACTGCAAAGAGATCAAATCAGTAAATCCTAAAGGAAATCAACCCTGCATATTCATTGGAAGGACTGATGCTGAAGCTGAAACTCCAATACTTTGGCCACCTGATGCCAAGAGCTGACTCATTGGGAAAGATCCTGATGCTGGGAAAGTTTGAGGGCAGAAAGAGAAGGGGCAGCAGAGCCTGAGATGGTTAGATAGCATCACTGACTCAATGGACAAGAATCTGAGCCAACTCTGGGAGACAGTGGGGGACAGAGGAGCCCGGCTGCAGTCCATGGGGTCGCAAAGAGTCAGAGAGGACTTAGTGACTAAACAGCCACAGTGTGGGAAAGCGGGGGTGGGATGAACTGGGAGATTGGGATTGACATATATACACTACTGATACTGTGTATAAAATATATAACTATTGAGAACATACTACATGTGTGCTCATTTGCTCAGTCACGTCCAACCCTTTGTGGCCCCATAGACAGAAGCTTGTCAGGTTCCTCGTCAGTTCCTGGAATTTTCCAGGCAAGAGTACTGGAGTGGGTTGCCACTTCTTACTTCAGGGGATCTCCCTGACCTAGGGACTGAACTTGCGTCCCTTGTGTCTCCTGCATTGGCTGGCAGATAACTAATGAGAGCTTACTCTATAGCACAGGGAACTCAGTGCTCTGCGGTGATTAAATGGGAAAGAGATCTAAAAAAGAAGGGATGTATGTATATGAATAGGGCTTTCCAGCTGGCACTGTATATGTCAAAGTTGTTCACTCGTGTCCAACTCTTTGTGACCCCATGGACTATATAGTCCATGGAATTCTCCAGGCCAGAATACTGGAGCAGGTAGCCTTTCCCTTCTCCAAGGAATCTTCCCAACCCGGGGATGGAACCCAGGTCTCCCATATTGCAGTCAGATTCTTTACTGGCTGAGCCACAAGGCACTAGTGGTAAAGAAACTGGCTGCCAGTGCAGGAGACATAAGAGATGCAAGTTGGATCCCTGGGCCTGGAAGATCCCCTGGAGTAGGAAACTGCAACCCACATTTCATTTCATTCTTCACATAGACCTTTTCCTATTTTTCATGTAGATTCCTTCGGAGTTTAAAGTTTCTCATGTGACCATTAATGGAATTTTAAAAGTTCTTTTTCTTCTAAATGACTTCTGTTAGTATAAAGGCAATTTTTCACTTTTGTGTATTTACTAATCTTAAAAAGAACCCAAGTTTGCCCTTTAATTCTAATAGCTTTTTAAAAAATGACTATATTTTCTTGAGTGTTCTAGGCATATGGTTAATCTATAAATATAGTTTGCTCTTTTCATTTCCAAATTTATGCCACTCGTTTTATTTTCTTTTATTATTGCGTTAGCTAGAATCACCAAGACAATGTTGCATACAAATGACGCTGGAAGGCATCTCTTTTTTCTTTCTGGCTTCAGTGAGCTTACTTACTATTTTACATTTAATATTGTGTTTGATCTTAGGCTTTGATAATAGTCTTTATCATGCCTGAAGCATTTTTGTTTATTTCAGCAATAGTTGTGACTGCTGAAATTTATCAAATGCCTTTTCACTGCCTCCATATTTAATTTGTTGTTGCAATGAATTCTACAGATAGATGTTTTCATATTGACCCATCTTGCATTCCTAGAACACGTAACTAGTTTGAAGGCAAAGAGGGAAAAAACAGTAAAAGAAAAGGAAGAGGAAAGCTCTGTGTGAACGTGTGTAGAGAAAAAGAAAGCAGGCCCAAAAATGTGAACAGCAAGTGTGGTATTATTATTGATGTCTGGATTTATCAGGGAAAAAAAGCAAAACTTCCAAGAATGTGAAACAAAACAAAAACAAAATCTTGTTTCCAAATAGGCCTGATTACTTTTTTGGCAAGATACCAAGGGGAGTTCTGCCTTCTGATCCCAGAGTAGATGAGTAAACTATGTTCCATCTGGTGGACAGAAGTTTTGGCATAATGTTCACGTAAAACTGTTGGGGCCGGGGGGATAAGGACTGTGGTCTTCTCAGGATTTGAAAAAGGTTGCAAATACTATTTCTATACTTACTACTAAATAAGTGACTTATTTGTCTCTTCCAGTGTCCACACAGTGTCCAGGTGGTCATTAAGAAGAGTTATTTTTGGATCGCAAATTTATCTCAAAGCTGCCCTAGTCTCTTTTCCTAGAGCCACCTCATTAGGACAGGTCTCCTAATTTCTCACCAAGCTTAAGGGCAAAGATCTAGGGGACAGAGCCTGACCGGTGGTCACCGTGGAGGCTGGCATGACAAAGCAGAGCTGGGGCAGGAGGCAGACGCAGAGGCTGCTGATCATAGAATCATGCACGTCAGAATCACAGAGACAGCTCAGACTCCAACCCAGACAGTCTCCCTGTAACCGTCCAGGGTCAGGACCAGTCATCTTACTTTTCAAAGTGCCTCAGTCCTGGGCAATTGTAAAGAAAATCCTGGGTTGACAACTGTTGGAGAAGTGGTTCTTAAGGAATGGTTCCTGTACCGTATATACCAACATCACCTGGAAGCTTGCTTGACAGGTAGATTCTGGATCCCATCTAGATGTACTGAGTCCAAAACTCCGGGTGTGGGGCCCAGCCATCTGCCTTTACTAGGCCCCCAGCGCTTTCTGATAAGGCGTGAGATGCACTATGGCAGGGTTGCTCCGTGGGTTAGAGAGCCATATCCCTAAGGGATCACTGACACTGAAGGAAAGACAATTCTGAGGAAACATTTATTTTTTTCATTTAACTAAAAAAATTTTTTTTTAATTGTAGTTGCTTTACAATGTTGTGTTAGTTTCTGCAGTATAATAAAATAAATCAGCTATACACACACACACACACACACACACACACACATATATATCCCCTCCTTTTTGGATTTCCTTCCCATTTAGGTCACCACAGAGCACGCAGTGGGGTTCCTTGTGCTATACAGTAGGTTCTCATTAGTTATCTATTTTACACATAGTTTCAGTAGTGTATATACATCTTAGTCTCTTAATCCCACCTCTGATGAATCCCCACTTGGTGTCCATACATTTGTTCTCTGTGTCTCTGAGACAACACTTCTAATTGCTACAGAATGTCCAGCGGTGATGGGGATCCGAGGGAAGACGTTGACTTCAGTTGATGAGGGGAACAGAGGTCTCCCAAAGCAGTTTCAGTGGAGAGGTGAGGGTGCGAGAGTCGTGATTTTCAGGATTAAGGGAGAGGAGATGGTAAAGAACGGTGGGAGTATGTATGGCCTGTTTGTTGCAGATCCTTGGCTGAGAAAAGGCACAGAAAAGTTGTGTCTGGAGGTGGCAATTAAGTTCATGCAAAGAGGATTTTTGTTTTCCTCTTTTTGGGAAAGAAAAAAATGGTTTGGAAACAGAGAAATTCCTGCAAAGAGAGAAGGATTGGTGTTTGGAAATTTAAAAAAAAGTGATTCTTCATTTTCAGAATCAGGAAGAGATGTCCTTTTGACTAAAGGTTTATCTGGGTAAACCCGCAGTTCCTTTCCTCTGGTTTTGCGTTGATATTTTGCAGCTAAAGGATACACTTTTAGAGGAAAAAGTGGTTTTCTTCCCTTGGTCTTAGTTCAGTTCAGTCCGGTCGCTCAGTCGTGTCCGACTCCCTTGGTCTAAATGTGGGGAAACACTCCAGGGTGCCCTGTGTTCCCAGGTTTAAAGGCACCTTCTTAGGTGCCCACGTGGGGTCTCTGAGGTGCCGCGGAGAGGGGGCCCTTCTGCTGCCCCAGCTCCTCCCACGGGCAGCATCCGCTGAAATCTTTGCCCTTGCAGGTCCATCGTCTGCCTGGAGATGCAGAACGCATGCGCACCCCACCTGCCACATCGCCGCGGTCCACCTCGACAGATCGACCTCATTTCTGATCAGCAGCTGTGCAGCCTCCTTTATTTTCTTTGCTGTTTAGAATTAGTTTGGGGCTTGACTTTTTTTTTTTTAAAGGCAGGAGTTTTCAGAAAGGATGCTTCTTTGCAGTTTTTTGCCTTCTTGCTTGCCCCCGCCCCCCCATTTCCCCCCTGCACGCTCTTATTCTCAAGGTTACAGTTTTAGACCTTCTGTTGGTGCCTGTTCTCCTTCAGTTCCAGCTCATTTGCTTTGTTTTCAGATTAACCTCCCCGCTTTCTCTGTCATCACCCTGGGGCACACCTGAGGGTGCTATTTTTAGGACTTCTACTGTAAATGTCTGACACAAGCTGCTTCCTGCTCTGGAAATCTCACAACAAAGAAGTCTCTTCAATTAGCATAATTACTATCGGTCCTGCAGGCATAAATCTGCGCCTGCCCCCCACCCCTCATCAATTCCCAGTCAGGCTCTGGGGCTAATAAGACCCAGGACCAACAGGGATCAAGGATCAGCGGCAGGTCCTGGTCTCTGCTGAAGTATTCACTTCCGCTGGAGTTAGGGCGAAGCCTGGAGGGTTGGATGGTGGGAGGATGGGAGGAAGACTGTGATATCAGCTAGCTAACCATTCAGAACAAGAGCAGGACCACTAGCAAAATTAGATCTTGGCTCACAAGGAAGAGGTTTGTGTCTCAGTGACTCATTTGTTACAGTTTTATTTTCACTTCCTGTTAATCCTAGATACCCCAGTCAGGGACTCCATTTAATATGGAGATGAGAACCCTTTTGTAACAACCATGATGTCCCCTGTCTCCTGTTTCTGTGAGGGCATTACCATGGCAGTGTTCTTTCCAGGAGGTCATCTCTCTTTAGAAGCATCACATTCTATTGGGGAGTGGTGATCTTTGCTTCATTTTATAAGCCCGCAGCCCCACATCTCAGTTGCAGGATGTCTTTTACCAAAACAAAGGAGCAGGTTTAGGATCCTAGAAATGAAGTTTCACTGATAACCGAAACAACCTGGTTGATTGTGCTGGTTGATCATTATTTATAATACATTGTTCTTTTTAAAAATGGTCCTTTGACTCTAGCATAACTTAGATAATGTTAGAAAGAAAGCACCAAGCTCACATTCATGAGCTGTACGTGTAACAGCTGTAATCCACAGACATGGATTAGCTGTACTTGGGTATTGATCCACACAATATTGATTCATGACTCTGCAATGTACTCTGGCATAGAATTTCTAAAGTTTTAGTCTGAAATATTTGCATTTTTCAAAACTTTATTTACTCTGTCCCCTGATGCTGGGAAAGATTATAGGCAGGAGGAGAAGGGGACAGAAGATGAGATGGTTGGATGACATCACCGACTCAATGGACGTGAATTTGAGCAAAGTCTGGGAGATGGTGAAGGACTGGGAAGCCTGGTATGCTGCAGTCCATGGGGTTGCAAAGAGTCAGACAGGACTGAGGGACTGAACAACAGCAACAACTGTTTGTTTTGTTCTGTTGCCAGTAATAAGGAGATCAAGTCTGTAGAAGCTAAGAGAGAGAGAGAGAGAATTTTACTGGCGTGCTTCTCTTAGCCCAGAGGTAGTTTTAGCTTGATGCATGGTTTAACCTATAGGTTCAAATGATCAGAACTTGATTTCTCCCCTTTCTTGTTTGTGGGATTTGGTTTGGTTGATGTTTTTTCCTCAGGCAGGCTCTTTCCTCTTAGTGACAAAATAGTTGCAGAAGCTCCAGCCTATGAAGTTGGATTTTGTGGGCAGGAGCGTGGGTTCTGTGGTTAGGATCACCTGGATTCTAATCTTACTAATCGGGTGACTTTAACCAAGTTACCTTTCATTTGCAAGCCTCAGCCTGTGAAAAAGTCTCCTAATAAAGTGTCTCTCTTCTGGTGACTGTGAGGATTAAATCAGATAATCTACGTAAAGTGCTTGAAGGTTCCTGGTGCCTAGCACCTAGAGAAAAGACAGAGGAGAATTCCCCCAGCATCTTCCTTTACACCTGTTTTCTTCTTATCTCCTGTTACAAAAGAGGACTACTCCTCCTCTGGGTAAAGGCCAGCTTCCTTCTTGTTCTCAAGCCTCTCCCTCTCTCCTTTGTAAAGATTTTGTTTCTTTGGTCTCCATATCCTGCACTGTGCATCCTTCACTCTGAACTAGATGTTTTCAAAATGCAAACACGAGAAAAGCAGAGCTGTGCTAGAGCCAGAGTCACAGGTTAGTAAAGGCCAGTTCCAAGCATTTCTTTCCATCTTTACGTACAGTGATAGCACATAGGTAGCTGGAAATCAATCCCCATGAGAGCCTTTATGCTGCAGAAATTGGCCAATGCTGCACTATAGACCAAAGTTTGACTCCAGAGAGCCAGTGGTTAAACATTTACCAATGCACCACTGATAAAAACAAATAAGTATAACTCATTAAAAATGAACAAACCCCAAACTTTCCTGGAGTCCAAACCCTCCTTAACCTTAACAGCCAAGCATCTCCCAAGGGGTGGTCTCTATGCTATCACCCTCTTCCCCACCATATTTATCCTTCAACTTCCCACATTAGAGCTTTTGCTCCTAATACGCATCTGAAACACCTTGCCAAGGGCTCTGGGGACCTCTTGCTTCCTGAACAAGTGGATATCACTTTGTCTTTATCCAACATATCAAATAAAAAAATGTTCTTAGATGCTCTTGGCATTAATGATGGCTACATCCTTCTTGGAACATTTTTATACTTGGCTCATAATTCAAAGATCTTTTTTTTCTGCTTTTCTCAACTGGATCTTTTTTTCTTAGACCCTTATGACACGAGATAGATGCAGGTTTGATTCCTGGATTGGGAAGATCCCCTGGAGAAGGGAAAGGCTACCCATTCCAGTATTCTTGGGCTTCCCTTGTGGCTCAGTGGTAAGGAATCCGCCTGCAATCAAGAGACACAAGAAATGCAGGTTTGATCCCTGGGTTGGGAAGATCCCCTGGAGAAGGGAAAGGCTACCCATTCCAGTATTCTTGGGCTTCCCTTGTGGCTCAGTGGTAAGGAATCCGCCTGCAGTGCAGGAGACACAAGAGATGCAGGTTCGATCCCTGAGTTGGGAAGATCCCCTGGAGAAGGGAAAGGCTACCCATTCCAGTATTCTGGCCTAGAGAATTCATGGGGTTACAGAGTCGGATATGACTGAGCGACTTTCACTTTCAAACTGGTTCTTTTTTTCTTAGTCCCTTAGGCTCACTCTTCCTTCTTTGTTGTTTAGCTGCTAAGCCATGTCCAACTCTTTTGCGACCCTGTGAGCTGTAGCCCAACAGGCTCCTCTGTCCCTGGCATTTTCCAGGCAAGAACACTGGAGTGGGTTGCCATGCCCTCCGCCAAGGGATCTTCCTGACCCAGGGATCTAACCTACATCTCTTGTGTCTCATGCATTGCAGGCGGATTCTTTACCACTGAGCCACCAGGGAAGCCCTCTTCCTTTACTAAATTTCGAACCTGTTGAGGTTCCTTGAGGCTTCGATATTCACTTTCTCCTAGGTGAGTCTCTCTTTCTTCTCTGTTTAAGTACCATTTTGATAGTGGTCATTTCAAATTCCTCTAAAGCCCAGGCCTTTCTTCTGAGTCCAGACCCACTTCAACTCCCTGATGTATTCCTTAGGAGGTCACAGAGAACAGTTGAACTTAGTGCAACCCAAACAAAATTCCTGACTTTCCTCCTCCCAAAAAAGCCCCTTGAACTCCCAACATGACACACAGTCTCCCCGCACCACACATCTTCCCCAAACATGACACACAGTCACGAGACTTTCTTGAATCCATGTGTGTTACCACTTAACGGGTTCAGCTTGGAAGCATAGGAGTCATTTTTGATTTCTCCTTTTCTCTCAACTGATGCCCAAACTATCATCAAATCCCTTCCGTTTTCTCTCCAATTGCCCTCTTTTCTTCAAATCTACTGTTGCTACATTAGTTCTCAGCTGCCATGGTTCCACTAGATTTTCAGAATTCCTCCTTCTCTCTCTTCTGGTTATACTGCCTTTTTCTTTAGTCCCTCATTACATGCTTCTGAACCTGGTGGGCTGCAGTCCATGGAGTTGCAGAAGAATCCGACACGACTTAGTGACTAAACAGCAGCAACCACCTTCCTCTGAGCCTTTGCACATGCTGTTCCTTCTTGCCTGGACCATCCCTCACTCTGCTCTTCACCTGGTTACTCTTGCTCATCTTTTTCCACTCAGCTGAATTCCTGATACCCCCTCACTGAGATAGGCGCTTCTTTTAGACTGGATTCCCTCACCGAATTCTTTACTTTGGAGACACTGATCATAGTTTCATCTTTACATTTTTATGAATTAATGAATGCCTATCTTCCTCATCTTTTCATACTGTTCATGAGGTTCTCACGGCAAGAATACTGGACTGGTTTGCCATCCCTCCTCCAGTGGACCCTGTTTTGTCAGAACCCTTCACTATGACCCCCGTCCATCTTGGGTAGCCCTGCCCAGTATGGCTCATAGCTTCCTTGAGTTATGCAAGCCTCTTCACCACGACAAGGCGGTGAATAACAGGATCTTCCCCACCGATCATAAGAATCAAGAGAGCAGGAGCGGTTCCTTGTTTTATCCCCAAAGTCTTGTAAGCCCAGTAAGACATTCAATATATAGTTGGTGAGTGAATGAATAGAAATGGTATTAGTAACACTAGTGTCAAGTTCATAGGAAGATGATACCCTCTGTGCCAGTGAGGTCAGGGGAGCTGAGGAACCCACAAACTCCAAGACCTTCAGACTAAAGGCCCCCAGTCACAGAGAAGAGAACTTGGCAGCAAGTGACTGTAAGGCATGCTTGACCCTCCAAATCCCACTTCCCAAGAACCATGGGGGTGTCTTTGGATGGTTTCTCAGGTCATCTCTGCATCTGAGTGTACCCTCAGCTTCCACCAGTGGATGCTGACCCTTGATCACCTGGGCAAAAAGCAACAAAGTGTTAGCTTCTCACCACACCTAACAGATGGCTGTTCAGCACATCTACTCTTAATGCAGATCTCATCTGAGACCCAGTTTTCATAGTCTTGGATTTTTATTTTTCTTTAAATTGTATTCAGGTTTGATCTTCTCACACTACAGTTCCTCCTACCTTAACTGCACCCTGAAACTGTGTCTTATTTTAAATCAATCATCTTCCTACATCTTCTGGAATATCCCTGGCTACATTGCACCAGATTTTGTAGGAATGGATCCCAAAGCTTCCCTCAGTGCCTCTTTTTTTTAGGTTCTTCTCTTTAAACTCTATGTGGTGACTTACATAGAGCTTATTGCAGCCTCATAGCCTGGCGTGCTGCGATTCATGGGGTCGCAAAGAGTCGGACACGACTGAGTGACTGAACTGAACTGAACCTCCTGATGGAGTTAGCGCTTTCGCTCAAATCACCTCCAATTTGAAACAATTTGTGATTCCCATAATAGGCTCACTTCCCCAGCTCTTCTGAATTGTACTTTTAAAAAAGCTTCCATTTTCTTATCAGAAGCAGCTGAGAAGGAGACAAAGAAGAATAATAAAATCTATCTCCCATAGGAGGAAGGAAGGGTGCAATAGGATTGCCAGGATTTTGTATAAGGATTACAGAAAATCAGAACTAAACAGGAATGTTTCACATGAGACCAAAGAATGTTAAGGCCCCCCCTGGTGAAGCCATTGCCAAGGGCACTGTGCGTAATGCTGGTCTAGTACACGTTGTCAACTGCTCCATTTCATTCATCTGCAAATGTTTAATCTGTGCTAAATTGTACTCTTTTGGGCACCCGCTTCCTCCATCAATCTCTTTTTTGGCGGCATCAAATCAGCCATTCGTTACCTGTGTTTGGCAGAAATGAGGTAGAATTGATGTCAGGGCTGCATCACCAGTGTTGTAACCTGGCGGTTGGTATCATCTAGACACACCTTGTGCTGCGTTTACCTGGCTTCCTGGAACCTCCTCTAGTCCACCTGCTGTCCCTCCCACTGGAATTTTCTGTTCTCCCTGTCTGCACATCTGCAATGAGCCTTTTGGGGACAGGATCACGTTTCAGCCCTTTCTGACTCTCCAGATGTAATGACCGGGCTCCAGGGAAGTTTTTCTGTTTATCTCCCATCTCTTCCCTGAGGGGCCCTTAGGGAGAGGGGTTATTTTCTCGTTGTGAATTAGAAAGCAGCAACCTTTCCCAGCAGTGATGAAGAAACTCTTCCCCTGTCTGCTGCACACATTCAAGCCACGTTTGGAAGCAGATCAGCATCATAGGCACGTGATTTTTATACACAATGCTCACTGACTTAGCTTTTACACTGATAGGCTTGTAGTTACATCTGGTCCTTAAAGTTGAGGCACCCGTAGAAACTACCTTAACAAATGCTGGTGAGTTTATTTCTTTTGTTCTGTTGGATATGAAAGTCTTTGAGAAAAAATAAATAGGGAAAATCTAAGGTATCATTTTTATAGAATTTCTTTTCCAAACATAATGCTATTGGAAGAATGGCTTTCTGCACCCTTTCTCCAGGAGTTCCTAGCTGCTGGATTTCATTCTTTGCTTTGAGCTCAGAAGTTCACTCAGTTAAACAGGGGACAAAGACAATTCTAGATCTTGCCATTATTTTTCCCAGGCAGTGATAGAAAGAGCCTTGCATGCATGCATGCATGCATGCATGCTAAGTGGTTTCAGTTGTTTCTGACCCTTTGCAACCCCATGGACTGTAACCCCCCCAGGCTCTTTTGTCCACAGAATTCTCCAGGCAAGGATACTAGAGTGGGTGAGCATTCCCTCCTCCAGGTGATTTTCCCGACCCAGGGATCGAACCTGTGTCTCCTACAGCTTATGCATCGGCAAGCAGATTCTTTACCACTGAGCTACCAGGGAAGCCCTAAAAGGGCCTTAGGAATGGTCTGATCCTAGGTTTCCTCTCTTTGCATAAGAGCCTTGGGTGGAAAATAGTGGTCGGGGGCTTTCCTGAGGTCTCACACTTCTGGATTTTAGGGGTCTTTTCCTTGGTCAACATTTATTAAGAATCTGATGCTCCAAGTGTTTTAGTGACTTGTATAAATTCATACCAGGGAGAACTTCGCACAGGGACATAAAGCCCGGCAGAGCAAGTAGGGATGCTGGAGCAAAGTTTCTAACTCTCCCCAGCTTGTTTAGAAGAGTTGACTTTCCCTTTGAAATTTTACACTCAACTTCGGTGGGGAGAATGGGGGCATTTCCTTTATTTTCCATTTGCATTCATTGATGTGGGTGGTGGCACCTGCTGGCTGGCTCTGCTGGTCTCCACTGGGTTAGATTCTTCTTTGTGTGAGATGGAAATGTGCTCACTCTGCTTGCCTCTAACCACCTAGGGTTCCTTTGTGGGTGGAGGGGGAGGCTGCCCTGGGGCAGGGCAGGTCCTCTTCTGCCTTCACCTGGGGGAGGTACCATGGAGCAGAGATGAATAAGTTTGCTCCAGCCTTCCATGCCTGGTGGTGAATCTACCTGGAATGCCAATCTTTCCCGTGGGGACTAGTGTCTCGTTCCAGCTCCAGTGCCCTTCCAGTCTCCTCCAGTGGGATTGGCTTTTGGTTTCCCCATTCAGCTGCGTCTCACTCAGTGAACAGATGGATAGGAAATTGGCCCAGATATTTGGTGGCTCCAAGCACATTTATGGGGAGGAGGGTTATAAGCAGTTGGAAGATTATAGAACTCCAAGTGCTCAGGAATGCTTTGCAAAAATTGATGAATTTCCCTTCCAGTTGGGGTCTGCATCACAATGGACCTCTTCACATCCCTGAATAGGTGAGAAAGTCCTAGGACTAGTTGTGTTTTTCTAAGGTAGCATTTATTAAGCACCTACGGCATCAGAAACAGCAACAGCACAGATGGATGGACCTGCCAGTCCTTTGAGATGGAGGAAGCCACATTGCCATCACCCGCTGAAGCCTGTCCTTGGGTTTCAGAAAATGAATGGTGGCTCCGGGTCTCGTGTTCCATGGCCTGCGCCTTTGACAAGGCTCTGCTTCTGCTTCAGCGAAGCCTCTTTCTAGCCTTCATGTGCCCTCCTCCCATCTATCCCAGTCAAGTTCACTGCCAAAGGACAGGAGGGCAGACACCAAAACTTCAAGTCCAAAATCCCACTGAGGGGCTGCCTGGCTTGCTCTGCTTTTGTTTTCTTCAAAAGCATTTCTTTAAAGGAAGTATGTGGACCTTGAATACAGTTCCAACTGTGCACGCTTCCCAAGGGATGTGTGTGGTCAGCTCCTTAGGCTCCATCCTTGCCTTCAAGGGGGATCTCCCTGGGCTGTTCATTTTCTTCCCTATGCTGCTGCTGTTGTTCAGTTGCTAAGTCATGTTCAACTTTTGTGACCTCACAGACTGCAGCATGCCAGGCTTCCATGTCCTCCACTATCTCCTGGAGTTTGCTCAGATTCATGTCCATTGAGTCGGTGATGCTATCTAACTATCTCATCCTCTGCCGCCCCCTTCTCCTTTTGCCCTCAATCTTTCCCAGCATCAGGGTCTTTTCCAGTGAGTCAGCTCTTCGCATCAGGTGGCCAAAGTATTGGAGCTTCAGCTTCAGGATCAGTCCTTCCAATAAATATTTATGATTGATTTCCTTTAGGACTGACTGATTAGATCTTTCAGTTCAAGGGACTCTCAAGAGTCTTCTCCAGCACCACAGTACGAAAGCATCAGTTCTTCTGGGCTCAGCCTTCTTTATGTCCAACTCTCACATTTGTACATGACTACTGAAAAAACCATGGCTTTGACTACATGTACCTTTGTCGGGAAAGTGATGTCACTGCTTTTTAATACGCTGTCTAGGTTTGTCATAGCTTTCCTTCCAAGGAGCAAGCATCTTCTATTTTCATGGCTGCCCTCTCTGTCTGCAGTGATTTTAGAGCCCAAGAAATAAAACCTGTCACTGCTTCCACCTTTCCCCCTTTTACTTCCTATGAAGCGATGGGACTGGATGTCATGATCCAATGTGTATTTATTGCATTTCCACGTTTATATATTTACTAATTAGGCTTTCCCTCTACAAAGGTAAGCTCCCTGAGAGCAGAGACCCCACATTTCCTGTTGACACACCCTCCCAGAGCAACGGGCTCTGGAAAGACCTATGGATGAATTGGAACAAACACGCACAGAGTAAAAGATGAGTTTTTTTCTCTCTTCACTCCGCTCTCTCCTGGCCCCACTCAATGTTCACGACTGTTAATAGTTTGATTTATATCCTATACTTGGCGCTAGTAGTAAAGAACCCACCTGCCAATGTAGGAGACATAAAAGACATAGATTCAATCCCTGGGTTGGGAAGATCCCCTGGAGAAGGGAAGGGCAACCCACTCCAGTATTTTTGCCTGGAGAATCCCATAGACCTGGGAGCCTTGTGGGCTACAGTCCATGGGATTGCAAAGAATTGGACATGACTGAAGTGACTTAGCATTCTCTCTCAAATATCTCCCCCTGCATTCACAAGACTACCTCCACACCACAGACATGCCTTCTCCTCCCCAGTGGGAAGTGCACAGTTTTTGCACTGGGAGAGTACTCAGGATAAAACCCTGAAATGCAAGCAGAGATCTACCATGACCAGGACTAAGAGATTACATTCTGAGCCCTGGGTAGGCATATTTGGAACCTCAAATTGTAAATTTAGCTGCTGTGTTGAGGGTGGAAAAAAAGCAAGGGTCCTTATCTGAGAACAAACAGTGAAATCTAGACTTGGCAGGAGAAAGAATTCTTGTATGTGACCTGAATAATCTCAAAAGGCAGAGTAGTAGTGATCTTTGCAGGCAGCACTGTTTTCATGATCAACGGTTGACCTTTTTTCCCTTTTCTGTGGCTTGAGATTATAATGCAATCCAATCATCAGAGCTAGAAATGCACACTTAAAATCAGTAATAACCTATAAGTGAAGGGATAAGGCTTATGGAGAGGGTGGGTGTGGTGGGTGCGGGGTGGGATGGGCCAAGCCCAATCAATGAACTCACTGTGCAACCTTTATCAAAATAATGGATGATTGGGAACATGGAGAGATTTGGAGGAAATCATCATTGGATAGTTGTATTTGTGAAACTGATTTGTGAAATCTGCAACCAAAATGGTATAATTTTTTTTTCCACCTGGAATACCTGAATGATCCAAGGACCACTGGATTAATTAAAACCAGGAATCACAACCTTACTTTAAGACAGGGGACTCCAACCCCTGCAATCTAACTTAGCCTGATGACCTGAGGTGGAGCTGATATAGTAATAATAAAGTGCACAATATATGTAAAGTACTTGGATCATCCTGAAAGCATTCCTGTCACCAGTCTGTGGAAAAATTGTCTTCCATGATATTGGTCCCTGGTGCCAGAAAGGCTGGGGACTGCTGCTTTAAGAGACACAGATCTACAAGGTTATCATAAACACATGTGTCCGGAGATAGCACATGTGGAGACCAAAGCTCTGACAAGTGATAAATGCATTTCCCTTTGTCTGAATGGAGGTCTCTCAGTCATAGTCAAACATCATCTCAGCTTGGCTAACTCTGTGCCCTCTGATTACCTGTGAGTTTCCTTTCCTGATGCTGGCTTGATTCACCCTCTGTTTGTCACAAGGATCAGTGGCACTAAGTTAATTACTGGAAGGACTGCATTCATCTTTTTCATCCAATACAAAATGATGTTTTCAACTATTAATACATATGATGTGTGGTATGAGGAAGTCTAGATAGGTGAGTTCAGGAGCCTCTAGACACACAGGTTGAAGGAGTATTAATTTTGAAAGTGGCAAGTCTATATATCACTGTGACAGAGTTCCTACCGATCGCTAACTTTTAGCATTCACTTTCATGATCACAGACACAATAAAAGATGAATCTTGTATTCTTGAGGCTTCACAACAGAGACACAGCTCCATGGTCCATGGTGAATTATTGCTTTGTCTCAGGAGTTGCCCTATAAATCATTCCTGAGGCTTAAACCTCATAAAAATAAATCTCTGTGTGTTTCTAACCAGCGCCTCTGGTGTTCTCAGTGTCATCTACAAAATAAAGCAATCACTGTTGAGATTTTTCTCGTATTGCATGACGTCTCCCCACTGTCACTACCTGAAGAGAATGACTTACTGTTACAGAGAAAGGCAGATACTCGACTGTCATCCACAGAGAGCCAAAGATGCTTAACAAGTCCACTAATGGATTCTATTTCTCATCCTGATTGGTTGCTGGGGGGCCTGTCACTGCACACACCTAGCAGATCAATGAAGACTTTGTTGTGACACCGTGCCCTCAGAGATCCCCTTGGGCCATCTGCCACTTTCGGTCACTGTCACTTAGAAAGGCACTATCCAGAGATGACTTGCATTGTCAAAACTATGGAATGGGTATCTGTTAAAAAAAAAAAATCCATCAAAGATGATAAGTTTCTTTCCTTATACTCACCTGTGTTGGAAATTTCTGACTGGATTGGCATGGAGGCTGTGGGCAAATGTTGCCATCTATAACTTCGTTCTCATCGGTTGTTCCTGGTGCATCTGTTCTAACCAACAGTCTATTTGTGGCATGATTGCTACTTCTGGACACTCCCCTCAAGCCCTCTTAAAAGAATGCATGGGCCAAAAGACATCACTAACGTCTGAAAAAGTCTTTTAAAAAGCTCCGGCCCTCTGGGAGAAGATGTTGGTGATATTTTATTCCTACAAATTTGTTGTTGATTTGAGGTCAGGTTTGATCTGGCTTCCCTGGTGGCTTAGCTGGTAAAGAATCTGCATGCAAAGCCTGCAAAGCGGGAGACCTGGCTTCGATCCCTGGGTTGGGAAGATCCCCTGGAGAAGGGAAAGGCTACCCCCTCCAGTATTCTGGCCTAGAGAATTACATGGACTGTGTAGCCATGGTTGCAAAGAGTCAGACATGACTGAGTGACTTTCACTTTCTCTCGATCTGGCTGGAGATGGGAATAGCAAACGAATTGAGGTGTGGATATTTTATTTTTTCTAAGCTAATATTACCAGGGAAAGAATCACAAATCATTCCCAGGCGGAAGGAGTATTTCGAATGAGAATTTTAGAAAAGGAATTTTTTTCTGACTACGCTAGTAATAAATGTTTATTGCAGAACATTTGGATAATAATAATAATGCCCTGTAACATTACAACCCAGAGATAAACAGTGTTAACTGCAGCATTTGGCCTTTCTTTCCCTTTATAAATTTGTTTCATCTTTGCTTTATCTGTACACAATTGTGTCATGCTCTATATAAGCTGAACTTTCACTTAAGATATACTTGGCATTCTTCCGTTCCTTAAAAATTCACAAAAATTATTCAAATATATTTTCAATGCCTATACATATCCAATTGTGTTTAACCAAACTTTTAAGGAATATATAGATTCTTTCCCATTTTTTGTATCATAAATTATACGAAGAACCATGTAAATCTTGGTGTGCAGCTCTGATGATTTCTTCATTCTAAAAATACAAAATCATTACTGGGGTGAAGAATATAAACATTTTTAAGGCTTTCAAAGCACACATTGCCAAATTAAACATCAGAAAAATTACATTACTGACCATTGCACAAGCAGTGTCTAAGCAAAGCCATTCTCTCTTCCTTTCATCAAGCAATTATTTGATCACAACAAGACTGAAAAAAAACAAAACAAAAAACCTAGACAGCATATTAAAAAGCAGTTCAGTTCAGTAGCTCAGTCGTGTCCGACTCTTTTTGACGCCATGAATTGCAGCACACCAGGCCTTCCTGTCCATCACCAACTCCCGGATTTCACTCAATCTCACGTCCATCGAGTCGGTGATGGAATCCAGCCAAACCATAGCCTTGACTAGATGGACCTTTGTTGGCAAAGTAATGTCTCTGCTTTTGACTATGCTATCTAGGTTGGTCATAACTTTCCTTCCAAGGAGTAAGCGTCTTTTAATTTCATGGCTGCAATCACCATCTGCAGTGATTTTGGAGTTCCCAGAGACATTACTTTACCAACAAAGGTCTGTCTAGCCAAAGCTGTGGTTTTTCCAGTAGTCATGTATGGATGTGAGAGCTGGACTATAAAGAAAGCTGAGTGCTGAAGAATTGATGCTTTTGAACTGGGGTGTTGGAGAAGACTCCTAAGAGTCCCTTGGACTGCAAGGAGATCCAACCATCCCATCCTAAAGGAGATCAATCCTGAATGTCCATTGGAAGAACTGATGCTGAAGCTGAAACTCCAATACTTTGGCCACCTGATGTGAAGAACTGACTCATTGGTAAAGACCCTGATGCTGGGAAAGATTGAAGGCAGGAGGAGAAGGGGATGGCAGAGGATGAGATGGTTGGATGGCATCGCCGACTCTATGGACATGAGTTTGAGTAAGCTCCAGGAGTTGGTGATGGACAGGGAAGCCTGGTGTGCTGAAGTCCATGGGGTTGCAAAGAGTCAGACACGACTGAGCAACTGAACTGAAAATTTTAACATGCTCCTTTTTGTCTCCATTGATTCTTTTTTATTTTATATGTATTTTTGTAAGCCACATAAATAACTTGGAGCAAAGTAGAGAGTCATTAATACATACAAAGTACCTTATTCAGTGAAATAAACTGAAATGTTCAACTAAAAAAAAGAAATCATAATATTCTGTAAAAAATCAGTGGGGGTTCCTAGTCAAATTTTACAGTTCTATGTGAGGGGAAGATGGAACATGGACATGAGTCTGCATTTTTGTTAGGGATTCAGTAGCTGAATGGATGCTGAGAGGAAGACCAGGCAGTCACAGCTGGGAGACTCACCTTATACAAAAGGACATCTCCTGTCTGTCTTGGCTGAAGCTGCTGGACACATTTGTGGTGGATTAAACGGGTGGGATAGGGACCCTGGCCTGCACCCTGCGTGTTGAAGCCCCACTGTCTGCCTTTCCCCTGCAAAGTAGAAAGTGTCAGTGAAGTTCTGCAGGGTCTTCTCCACTTTGAAGGCCACTCTAGTTTTCGATGGGAAGTGGGGATCTTGAATAAACAAAATGTGCTTCCAGACCCTGGTGGCTCAGTGGTGAAGAATCCACCTGCATGCAGGAGATGAGGGTTCGGTCCCTGGGTCAGGGGGATCCCCTGGAGAAGGAAATGGCAACCCACTCCAGTGTTCTTGCCTGGGAAATCCCATGGACAGAGGAGCCTGGTGGGATATAGTCCACAGGGTCGCAAAAGAGTCGGACACAACTTAACAACTAAACAACAACAAATATAGATATCTGTATCTCCCTAGAAATGTAAGGAAGCCATGTAGAATTATAAAAACATGTCTAATAAAAAACATGCTTTTCCTTAACTCTCTTTATCCAAAGGGCTTTAAGATGAATGATGTAAAAAACAGCAAAAGACTATTACAAATTCCCAACCTTTCCCGGTTTCCTTCTTCTTCACTATTTGTCTTTTGTCCAGATACCACGGTGATACGGAGAAAACATGAATGCACAGACAATTACAGGATACAATATGTAGTTACGACTGCAACCCTTTCACTCCACGATTTCAGCCTGGGTTCGTGCATTAGACAAAACACGGATTCCTCACCCTGTGGGTTTGCTCGGGGGTCCAAGGTGGATCTTTTGTTGTAATAGTCTGTGGGTGCTGGTGGCTGATAGCGTTTGTTTCCTCTCCAACCTCCAGCTGAAATCTCAGTTGAAAAGGAGCTTTGTTTGCTTGGTTTTCCTGGTGTGGCTTTAACATATGTCCATTTTCCATGGATAGATGAACATTTGACCATCCGTGTGATGTGCCAGTTCCTACCTTTGTCCTTCAAAGGTCGAAACAACACCCTCGCTGGCATTAGAATTCCCCTCACAAAGCACAAGGAAATCTCTCCTAAGGCACAGCTAGCCCGCTCTGGGCTTCATAATTAGCTTCTGTAATAAAGTACTTAATCGGAATAGAAGCCCTTACTAATTACAGCAGGAAGTTGGGGCAGGGGGCTTACCCACAGCTGGGGGGAGGCTCTGCAGAGGTGATGGGAATGCATACCCACAAGGGTCCCCGGCCACAGAGCCCCAGGCCTTAATTAGCCCCTGCAATTAAAAATGAAAACAATCCTCCATTTTCTCATTAAAAGATGAAAGTCCCTCCCCCACTGCATTAATGGGAATAATAATTTTGCTACTGCAAAGACTGTGCTGATAGCCAAAGACAATGGTTGGTTCCTGCCCCTCAAGACCTTGGCAGCCCCTTAGCTTGCTAAGTTTCAGACACCTTTGCATAAAGGGAGATGGATCAGGGTTATTGTCACAGGTCAGGACACAAAATACTTGGGGATAGGGGTCCTCTTTCCCATAAGATCACAAGCTATAAATCAAAGTGCACTGCTACATTTAGAATGGATAACCAACAAGGACCTCCTGTAAAGCACAGGGAACTCTGCTCAGTGTTACATGGCAGCCTGGATGGGAAGGGAGTTTGGGGAAGAACAGATACAAGCATATGTATGGCTGAGTCCCTTCGCTGTTCACCTGAAACAATCACAACATTGTTCATCAGCTATACCTCAATATAATATAAAAAGTTTTAAAAAAGAAAGAAAAAGCAGGCAGGTTTCCTTCTCAGAACTGGTGGTAGCAATCGGCTCTTCCTCTGTGTTTTGTAAATTCAGCCACAAATTCAGCCAGACAGATGTGAGCAGGGCTTGCGATCCAGTTACTCCACTAATTTTTAGAAGCCTAGAGCTGAGGGGGTGTCCCTATGGCTCTTTGGAATTCCTATGTTTGTTTTCTCTCCATTGCTAGGGTAACCGGTGCCCAGCAGCAGCTGAAACAACTATCAGCATGTGTCAATCTCACCTTGACTTGATAGCCAAAAGGAATACAGATGGATGAAGAGATTGAAAAAAATTAAAAATGAAAGAAAACTCACTCCCAGGGGAGAATTTGAGTATTTACTCTACAGGACATGAGGACACAGGGCAGACCAGAGGGTAACTGATGGCTTTTGGGATGCAGCTGCCAGGGGTATAACATCCCGGGTAGCCAACCACTGACAGCGGGAGCTTAATAAAGACAGTTTCTTGAAGTTTCTGCCTAAGAACAACCAAAAGAAAACTGTCTCAACAGGTTGTTGTTCAGTCGCTACCTTGTGTCTGACTCTTTGTGACTCCACGGACTGTAGCACAACAGGCTTCCCTGCCCATCACCAACCCCCAGAGCTTGCTCAGACTCATGTCCATTGAGTCAGTGATGCCATCCAATCATCTGATCCTCTGTTGCCCCCTTCTCCTCCTACTCTCAATCTTTTCCAGTGTCAGGATCTTTTCTAATAAGTCTGTGCATCAGGTGGCCCAAGTATTGGAGCTTCAGCTTCAGCATCAATCTTTCCAATGAGTATTCAGGGTTGATTTCCTTTAGGTTGACTGATTGATCTCCTTGCAGTCTTAACAGGAGGGAATGTCAAAAAAGCTTCCCTAGAAAATTTGAGAAAGTGTTTTTTTAAAAAAAGGGCCTGGCTATGAAAGTTAAGAATATTTGGAGCACTTGTACCTAACCATTAGGGAGTTCTGTTTATTCTCTCTTAATGAGGGCTGACCTTAGGTTTAATGTACTTTTTTCTCTCCTAACCCATAGGAAGCAAAGCTGATTTGGAGACACAGATAATTTTCACAGAATCACTTCCAAAGATGATGCTGTCTTAATATCTGAAATGTTACTGAGACATGTAGCTGAAGATTCACCAGAACTATGTTTGAGGAGCTCAGCATCTATCCCTGAAGTGTTGTTATTTCTCATCCTCCTTTTTGCTGGAATTTTTTTTTCTGTTAGAGCTATGTGGCTCAGGCACATGGGATTGGTAAGTGGCAAGTATCTTTTTCTGAATTGTTTTAAATTTATAGTAATTAAAAACTGTGTGTGTGTGTGTATGAGAGACAGAGAGAGAGAGGCAAACCAGTGGAAGCGAATTACAGAATTGAGCATTGAGGAACAGCTGATGCAGGACAGAGAGACAGAAGACAGTGTTTGCAAATGTGTGCAAAGGACAGAGCATTCACTAAAGGATGCTGGGCTAATGGACTTTGCTGGTGGTGGTGGGGGGGAAGTAAAGGTGAATTCTATGAGACAAAGTTTGGGTTTGGTAAAGGGTGGGATTTGGGGCTGGGGTGGAGGGTAAGTTTTCAAGTATATCTGTCAAAACTTTAAAACAGTATCTAAAATTACAGAAATAAATAGGACAAAATGATAATGTTTGTTACATGTAGGTCATTGCACACTTATATCTGTTTAGTATTTCCTTTGTACTTAACTGTATGTGGGAATATTCTATATACGCACATACATGTGTGTATGTGTGTGTATATGTGGGCTATACATTACATGTATGTGTATGTGTATGCTCCATCACTAAGTTGTGTCCATCTCTTTTTCGACCCCATGGACTGTTAGCCTGCCAGGATTCTCTGTCTATGGGATTTCCCAGGAAAGAATACTGGAGTGGATTGCCATTTCCTTCTCCAGGGGATCTTTCTGACCTAGGGATTGAACTCACACTTTCTGTGTCTCCTGAATTGACAGGCCGGTTCTTTACCACTGGGCCACCTGGGAAGCCCATATATTGTATACGTGTACATATACATATATATTCTATATTCATATATGGAATATACTATATACATAAATATGTGTGTGACATTTTTTATTTATTTATTTTATTTTATTTTATTTTTTTTATGGCATTGCGTACTTTATTTATTTATTTATTTTTTAAAATCTTTAATTCTTACATGTGTTCCCAAACATGAACCCCCCTCCCACCTCCCTCCCCATAACATCTCAGTGGGTCATCCCCAGGCACCAACCCCAAGCATGCTGTATCCTGCGTCAGACATAGACTGGCGATTCAATTCTTACATGATAGTATACATGATAGAATGCCATTCTCCAAAATCATCCCACCCTCTCCCTCTCCCTCTGAGTCCAAAAGTCCATTATACACAGCTGTGTCTTTTTTCCTGTCTTGCATACAGGGTCGTCATTGCCATCTTTCTAAATTCCATATATATGTGTTAGTATACTGTATTGGTGTTTTTCTTTCTGGCTTACTTCACTCTGTATAATCGGCTCCAGTTTCATCCATCTCATCAGAACTGATTCAAATGAATTCTTTTTAACGGCTGAGTAATACTCCATTGTGTATATGTACCACAGCTTTCTTATCCATTCATCTGCTGATGGACATCTAGGTTGTTTCCATGTCCTGGCTATTATAAACAGTGCTGCGATGAACATTGGGGTACATGTGTCTCTTTCAATTCTGGTTTCCTCGGTGTGTATGCCCAGCAGTGGGATTGCTGGGTCATAAGGTAGTTCTATTTGCAATTTTTTAAGGAATCTCCACACTGTTCTCCATAGTGGCTGAATTAGTTTGCATTCCCACCAACAGTGTAGGAGGGTTCCCTTTTCTCCACACCCTCTCCAGCATTTATTGCTTGCAGATTTTTGGATCACAGCCATTCTAACTGGTGTGAAGTGGTATCTCATTGTGGTTTTGATTTGCATTTCTCTGATAATGAGTGATGTTGAGCATCTTTTCATGTGTTTGTTAGCCATCTGTATGTCTTCTTTGGAGAAATGTCTATTTAGTTCTTTGGCCCATTTTTTGATTGGGTCATTTATTTTTCTGGAATTGAGCTGCATAAGTTGCTTGTATATTTTTGAGATTAGTTGTTTGTCAGTTGCTTCATTTGCTATTATTTTTTCCCATTCAGAAGGCTGTCTTTTCACCTTGCTTATATTTTCCTTTGTTGTGCAGAAGCTTTTAATTTTACTTAGATCCCATTTGTTTATTTTTGCTTTTATTTCCAGAATTCTGGGAGGTGGATCATAGAGGATCCTGCTGCGATTTATGTCTGAGAGTGTTTTGCCTATGTTCTCCTCTAGGAGTTTTATAGTTTCTGGTCTTACATTTAGATCTTTAATCCATTTTGAGTTTATTTTTGTGTGCGGTGTTAGAAAGTGATCTAGTTTCATTCTTTTACAAGTGGTTGACAAGTTTTCCCAGCACCACTTGTTAAAGAGATTGTCTTTACTCCATTGTATATTCTTGCCTCCTTTGTCAAAGATAAGGTGTCCATATGTGTGTGGATTTATCTCTGGGCTTTCTATTTTGTTCCATTGATCTATATGTCTGTCTTTGTGCCAGTACCATACTGTTTTGATGACTGTGGCTTTGTAGTAGAGCCTGAAGTCAGGCAAGTTGATTCCTCCAGTTCCATTCTTCTTTCTCAAGATTGCTTTGGCAATTCGAGGTTTTTTGTATTTCCATACTAATCTTGAAATTATTTGTTCTAGTTCTGTGAAAAATATGGCTGGGAGCTTGATAGGGATTGCATTGAATTTGTAAATTGCTTTGGGTAGTATACTCATTTTCACTATATTGATTCTTCCAATCCATGAACATGGTATATTTCTCCATCTATTAGTGTCCTCTTTGATTTCTTTCATCAGTGTTTTATAGTTTTCTATATATAGGTCTTTAGTTTCTTTGGGTAGATATATTCCTAAGTATTTTATTCTTTTCGTTGCAATGGTGAATGGATTTGTTTCCTTAATTTCTTTTTCTACTTTCTCATTATTAGTGTATAGGAATGCAAGGGATTTCTGTGTGTTGATTTTATATCCTGCAACTTTACTATATTCATTGATGAGCTCTAGTAATTTTCTGGTGGAGTCTTTAGGGTTTTCCATGTAGAGGATCATGTCATCTGCAAACAGTGAGAGTTTTACTTCTTCTTTTCCAATTTGGATTCCTTTTATTTCTTTTTCTGCTCTGATTGCTGTGGCCAAAACTTCCAGAACTATGTTGAATAGTAGTGGTGAAAGTGGGCACCCTTGTCTTGTTCCTGACTTTAGGGGAAATGCTTTCAATTTTTCACCATTGAGGATAATGTTTGCTGTGGGTTTGTCATATATAGCTTTTATTATGTTGAGGTATGTTCCTTCTATTCCTGCTTTCTGGAGAGTTTTTATCATAAATGGATGTTGAATTTTGTCAAAGGCCTTCTCTGCATCTATTGAGATAATCATATGGTTTTTATTTTTCAATTTGTTAATGTGGTGAATTACATTGATTGATTTGCGGATATTGAAGAATCCTTGCATCCCTGGGATAAAGCCCACTTGGTCATGGTGTATGATCTTTTTAATGTGTTGTTGGATTCTGATTGCTAGAATTTTGTTGAGGATTTTTGCATCTATGTTCATCAGTGATATTGGCCTGTAGTTTTCTTTTTTGGTGGCATCTTTGTCAGGTTTTGGTATTAGGGTGATGGTGGCCTCATAGAATGAGTTTGGAAGTTAACCTTCCTCTGCAATTTTCTGGAAGAGTTTGAGTAGGATAGGTGTTAGCTCTTCTCGAAATTTTTGGTAGAATTCAGCTGTGAAGCCGTCTGGACCTGGGCTTTTGTTTGCTGGAAGATTTCTGATTACAGTTTCAATTTCCATGCTTGTGATGGGTCTGTTAAGATTTTCTATTTCTTCCTGGTTCAGTTTTGGAAAATTGTACTTTTCTAAGAATTTGTCCATTTCTTCCACATTGTCCATTTTATTGGCATACAACTGCTGATAGTAGTCTCTTATGATCCTTTGTATTTCTGTGTTGTCTGTTGTGATCTCTCCATTTTCATTTCTAATTTTATTGATTTGATTTTTCTCTCTTTGCTTCTTGATGAGTCTGGCTAGTGGTTTGTCAATTTTATTTATCCTTTCAAAGAACCAGCTTTTGGCTTTGTTGATTTCTGCTATGGTCTCTTTTGTTTCTTTAGCATTTATTTCTGCCCTAATTTTTAAGATTTCTTTCCTTCTACTAACTCTGGGGTTCTCTAATTCTTCCTTTTCTAGTTGCTTTAGTTGTAGAGTTAGGTTATTTATTTGACTTTTTTCTTGTTTCTTGAGGTATGCCTGTATTGCTATGAACTTTCCTCTTAGCACTGCTTTTATAGTGTCCCACAGGTTTTGGGTTGTTGTGTTTTCATTTTCATTAGTTTCTATGCATATTTTGATTTCTTTTTTGATTTCTTCTGTGATTTGTTGGTTATTCAGAAGTGTGTTGTTCAACCTCCATATGTTGGAATTTTTAGTAGTTTTTCTCCTGTAATTGAGATCTAATCTTAATGCATTATGGTCAGAAAAGATGCTTGGAATGATTTCAATTTTTTTGAATTTATCAAGTTTAGATTTATGGCCCAGGATGTGATCTATCCTGGAGAAGGTTCCATGAGCACTTGAAAAAAAGGTGAAATTCATTGTTTTGGGGTGGAATGTCCTATAGATATCAATTAGGTCTAACTGATCTAATGTATCATTTAAAGTTTGCGTTTCTTTGTTAATTTTCTGTTTAGTTGATCTGTCCATAGGTGTGAGTGGGGTATTAAAGTCTCCCACTATTATTGTGTTATTGTTGATTTCCCCTTTCATACTTGTTAGCATTTGTCTTACATATTGCGGTGCTCCTATATTGGGTGCATATATATTTATAATTGTTATATCTTCTTCTTGGATTGATCCTTTGATCATTATGTAGTGGCCTTCTTTGTCTCTTTTCACAGCCTTTGTTTTAAAGTCTATTTTATCGGATATGAGTATTGCCACTCCTGCTTTCTTTTGGTCTCTATTTGCGTGGTATATCTTTTTCCAGCCCTTCACTTTCAGTCTGTATGTGTCTCTTGTTTTGAGGTGGGTCTCTTGTAAGCAGCATATAGAGGGGTCTTGTTTTTGTATCCATTCGGCCAGTCTTTGCCTTTTAGTTGGGGCGTTCAACCCATTTACGTTTAAGGTAATTATTGATAAGTATGATCCAGTTACCATTTACTTTATTGTTTTGGGTTCGGGTTTATACATCCTTTTCGTGTTTCCTGTCTAGAGAATATCCTTTAGAATTTGTTGGAGAGCTGGTTTGGTGGTGCTGAATTCTCTCAGCTTTTGCTTGTCTGTAAAGCTTTTGATTTCTCCTTCATATTTGAATGAGATTCTTGCTGGGTACAGTAATCTGGGCTGTAGGTTATTGTCTTTCATCACTTTAAGTATGTCTTGCCATTCCCTCCTGGCCTGAAGAGTTTCTATTGAAAGATCAGCTGTTATCCTTATGGGAGTCCCCTTGTGTGTTATTTGTTGTTTTTCCCTTGCTGCTTTTAATATTTGTTCTTTGTGTTTGATCTTTGTTAATTTGATTAATATGTGTCTTGGGGTGTTTCGCCTTGGGTTTATCCTATTTGGAACTCTCTGTGTTTCTTGGACTTGGGTGATTATTTCCTTCCCCATTTTAGGGAAGTTTTCAACTATTATCTCCTCAAGGATTTTCTCATGATCTTTCTTTCTGTCTTCTTCTTCTGGGACTCCTATAATTCGAATGTTGGAGCGTTTCATATTGTCCTGGAGGTCTCTGAGATTGCCCTCATTTCTTTTAATTCGTTTTTCTTGTTTCCTCTCTGATTCATTTATTTCTACCATTCTATCTTCTATTTCACTAATCCTATCTTCTGCCTCCATTATTCTACTATTTGTTGCCTCCAGAGTGTTTCTGATCTCATTTATTGCATTATTCATTATATTTTGACTCTTTTTTATTTCTTCTAGGTCCTTGTTAAACCTTTCTTGCATCTTCTCAATCCTTGTCTCTAGGCTATTTATCTGTGATTCCATTTTGATTTCAAGATTTTGGATCATTTTCACTATCAATATTTGGAATTCCTTCTCAGGTAGATTCCCTACTTCTTCCTCTTTTGTTTGGTTTGGTGGGCAAGTCTCCTGTTCCTTTACCTGCTGAGTATTCCTCTGTCTCTTCATCTTGGTTATATTGCTGCGTTTGGGGTGGCCTTTTTATATTCTGGTAATTTGTGGAGTTCTCTTTATTATGGAGCTTCCTCACTGTGGGTAGGGTTCTATCAGTGGCTTGTCAAGGTTTCCTGGTTAGGGAGGCTTGTGTTGGAGTTCTGGCGGGTGGAGCTGGGTTTCTTCTCTCTGTTTTTGAAGACAATGGTCTGCTTTTCTGGTTGCCTGATGTCCTCTGCCAGCCTACAGAAGTTGTTTTGTGGAGTTTGCTCGGCGTTGAAATGTTCTTTTGAGGAATTTGTGAGGGAGAAAGTGGTCTTCCCGTCCTATTCCTCCGCCATCTTTTATCTGACATATTTTTTAAAATCCACAATAGTAAGAAGGAGGCAGAAATGAAAGGTCTTTCATGTTCTTTTGGGGAGCTGGGACTTCATCTCAAGGGCAGAGGGAAATAACAGAAAGCCTTTTAGGTGGGAAAGTAACATGATTGAATTTTCTCGTCAAAATGATCTCTTTGGCCACAGAGCAGCAAATGATTGGATGTGGGTGAGACTGGAGGCAGAGCCAGTGCAGACGTGGCAGCTGGAGTCTTTCAGGGTGGAGATCGCCGAGGCTGGAACAAAGGAGGTGACTGCAGGGAGAGGTAGCCCCAGCTACACAGGCAGCAAGGAGGAAGAATCTTCAGGTCATGTTGTTTGTTGACTGTGCCAAATGAAGCAAGGGGCAGGGCAGAGGCTGGGGTGCTCCTGGGCTGGGGGCTCAGGCAACTGAGTCACCCCTGAGAGGGGCTGTGGTGTGGGAGGAGTTATTGAGAACAGACTGGGGAGTTTCAGTTTGCACACAAGAAGGCTAAAATGACCTGCAGGGCATCCACAGATTATTAGGTAGAAATTCCCCTTCATGAGCAACTGTTGGTTTTTTTAAAATTTTATTGGAGTATAGTTGCTTTACTATGTTGTGTTAATTTTTCCAGTACAACAAAGTGTATCAGCTATATGTGTGTGTGTGTGTTTGTATGTATATATATCCCTTCTTTATTGGATTTCCTTCCCATTTAGGTCACCACAGAGCATTAAGTAAAGTTCTCTATGCTACAGAATAGATTCTCATTAAATGAAAGTAAGTGAAGTAAAGTCACTCAGTCGTGTCCAACTCTTTGCGGGTCCCATGGACTGTAGCCTATCAGGCTCCTCCATCCATGGGATTTTCCAGGCGAGAGTGCTGGAGTGGATTGCTCTTTCCTTCTCCAGGGGTTCTTCCCAACCCAGGAATCGAACCTGGGTCTCCCACATTGCAGGCAGACGCTTTACCATCTGAGCCACCAGGGAAGCCCGAGCCACCATTTTAATTAAGCTTTCCTCAGAATTCCAGGAATCTAGTATTCTAGGACCCCCCTTAGAGCCTGAGGGTCTCTATTGTGGGTCTGTTCACCCAAGGGTGGCCCACCCCATGGACATGCCTCTAGATTCATTGCTGTCCAAGGGGCTGCTGCTCATAGGAGAGCTGGAGAAGGGAGTGTGGGCAGGACTTGATTGTGTGGGTTGAGGTGCAACTCACTTCTGTGGGGGTGGGGACCCCCAAATGTGTCCTTCCCTGGGTCATGCAAATGTTAGGGATAGACATCAGGGAGTGTATTTGCTTTAATCAGATGGAAGAGCAGAGAAGCAATAGAGATGCTTAGTGACCTGGGTAAAGCCACTGGAATTAGCCCACATGGCTAACTTCACACATGGGGATTTTTCCCCCTCTATTTTTCCCATAGAATCTGTGGAAAAATGACTCATTTGTATCTATCCATCCATCTATTCTCCCATTCAACAATTATTCTCTTGCTCTCTCTCCCTTCTTCCCATCTCCCTCCTGGCTCCCTCTCTGCTTTGAAACCGATAACAGATATGCACACTCACGTCTCCTGTGATGCACAGTGGTGACTGCATTTGATCATCGAGTCCCGCCATCCAGATTCCCACTTTAATGAAGGACTTGCTGCAGCTGCTGGGCATGTTGTCAGCGCACAGCCCCCAGCTGTTGGTCCCTCCAGGGTGCCTCAGCTGCAGACAGCTTCCCCTTCACAAATACATGCCTTTTCCTGCGGAGCCTCAGAGCGAATGGCAGATAAATTCAGGGTCCAGAGACCTGGTTCTCTCAATGTAACTAGTGAAAGTCTGTCAGTTGTGTCAGACTCTTTGTGACCTCGTGGACTATACAAGTCCATGGAATTCTCTAGGCCAGATTACTGGAGTGGGTAGCTATTTCCTTCTCCAGGAGAACTTCCCAGCCCAGGGATCAAACCCAGGTCTCCCTCATTGCAGAGGGATTATTTACCAGCTGAGACACCAGGGCAACCCAAGAATCCTAGAGCGGGTAGCCAATCCCTTCTCCAGCAGATCTTCTTGACCCAGGAATTGAACCGGGGTCTCTTGCATTGTAGGTGGATTCTTTACTATCTGAGCTACCAGGAAAGCCCTAGTAACTAGGACAAAGCTCAAGTTTCTCCTAGCTCCACAGCAGGCTCAAGAATAGACCAAGCTGCCATCCAGCCTTTGCTGAAGTTCATCATTGCCCTCTTCCCAGTCCTGCTTCCTTCCTCTGCCTTCATGGGTCTGGATACCAAGGTCATTCTTGAATAAACATCCTGAACATAAACTATAGACTCTGCTCTCTGGAGAACCCAACTACAATGGTCTCACATAAACGCGCATGAAATAAACTAGGGCATGCACCCTAGTGGAAGAAGTGAGATGTGAATAAAGTTACTGCCGTGTAGTATATTAAAAAGCAGAGAGATCAGTTTGCCAACAAATGTTCATACAGTCAAAGCTATGATTTTTCTAGTAGTCATACACAGATGTGAGAGTTGGACTATAAAGAAAGCTGAGTGCTGAAGAATTGATGCTTTTGAACTGTGGTGTTGGAGAAGACTCTTGAGGGTCCCTTGGACTACAAGGAGATCAAACCAGTCAATCCTAAAGGATTGTTCTGAATGTTCAGTGGCAGGACTGATGCTGAAGCTCCAAAATTTTGGCCACCTGATGTGAAGAAGTGACTCACTGGAAAAGACCCTGATGCTGGGAAAGATTGAAAGGAAAAGGAGAAGGGGATGGCAGAGGATAAGATGGTTGGATGGCGTCACTGACTCTATGGATATGAATCTGAACAAACTCTGGGAGGTAGTAAAGGACAGGGAAGCCTGCTGTGCTGCAGTGCATGGGGTTGCAAAGAGTCAGACACGACTAGGTGACTAAACAACAACAAAAGACACAGGTAATAAGAAGTCGGGGTGGTGGGAGTTCAGATCACTCCATGTGTGATGATTTGTGGGATGCCAGTCATTTCTTCCATGTCTGGATGCCTTCTTCTTCAAGACTCAGATTCTTCCACATCTCTAGAAGGAAGAGTCCAAGTTTCCATGTACTAACAATCATGCTCTTTCTTCCTGTCTACATAGGTGACTGGTCAAGGGGTGGGCATCAGACTGAAGGGAGTCTACTCCGTGATTCAGCTGGAACTCCTGTCTTCTCTCTCCAAGGAATTGGGGGAATGGGGACATACAGAGAATGTACTGTTTCCACTGAATTCTGGAACTGATGGGACAGATATGCCATTGGACCCACTAAATACAGAGAACTGGTGTGAAGGAATGAGAACAACAAAGCATAAAAGAAGAGAAGACCAGAGAAGTGGAGACCTGGGGTCCCAGAGATGGAGAGGGTAATTTCCACCCCTAATTTTTCTGACTCCTCTGACTCTGGTGTCATGTGGGACATGGCTATATTTAGGGCCCTATGTTCTGTGAGTGAGCACTGTGTGTGTGTGTATTTTTTTTAATCCAACCGACTAGTTCTTTTGGCTAAAGAGGTCTGTTTCTTGTAATAATATTGGACTTACTCATAAGGGAAGGGATTTGAATTGGGAGTTGCTGGAAACATAAGATTTCAATAGGGAAAGATAAAGGGACCTTGGAATTCAGGGCAAGAACAACGCACACAGAGGTGCTGAAACACAGATTTGTTGGGACATATTTGGAGGATGATGAATAGGTCCTTCTGGCCAATATGGGGGAAATGGAAATCAAAATAACAGGATAAATGTTTGCAAGACTGGTGGGAAAACTTTGATTAATCAATGGAGCTGGCCAGCGTTAAAGAGTCTATTCATTCTTTTTAGGAATTCCCGGAGGCCGCAGAAAACTTGAAATGAGGATAGAAGGCAGTAAAGGTTGGCTGTTGGATGAAGCAAAGAAATAAAAATAGGGCAGTGGGTGTCTCACTTGTGGCAGGGGAAGAAGAGGAGATTAATCAAAATGGCGCAAGGAAATTAATGGAACCAAGGGGGATTGAGCAAGGGGTTTTGGCTCTTGCTGAGTTATAGGGAATGGGTAAACTTGTTTCTTAGGCACAACTCCCTCATATACCACACGTGGCTGCAGAGGTGATGTCCTGCACAACTCTAAGGACTGCTCTTCACAATGATGTCAATGTGAGTGATCCTCTTGGGATTGCGCCATGTGGGTGGCCTTGTTCATATGTCATAACTCTGGGTATCAATTCAAGATTTTCCATCGATGATGATAAAGAAATCCCAGTTCAAACTAATTTAAGACAGAAACTCTACTGTTTCATTTAAGTCAAGAGTAAAATATAGGTCACAGGAGGGTTGGTTCAGAAGAACACACCATCAGAACTCTGAGTCCAGATCGCTTTGATTCTTTCATGTATGTCAACTTCATCCTCTGACGGGTCTTCTTATGGTGGCCAAAGTAGCTTCAGTTGTCTGAGATCTCATTTCTTTATAATTTACCCAGAGGAATAGAGTCATCAATGGTTTCCTAAAAGCCTGATTAACTATCTCCTTGGGTCTCATGGACCCAAATCAAGTCATGCCCACCCAACAGTGTGTGATGAGTGTGTGACAACTTCTGTGTGCTCTCTGTCTCTCTCAGAAAAGAGAGAAAGAGGAAAGAAAAAAAGGGGGGAAAATCCCTTATTGTAGCATTTGATTTCTATGGCGTACTCTCACCTTGGCTGGTTTCACACTACTGATGTGATGTCACTGAAGCCAGAGTTGGGAAGAGGACCACACAGTTGACTCTTTGAAGCCCATGAGAGATGGTTCCAGTTCTCTACTGTTCCTATTCCTGAACTGTCGTTGTAAATAGATTGATACTGCAGACTGATAAGTTTAAGGCAATCAAGATGGTATAGGGGTCAACATCTGGGCAAATTCTGGGAGATAGTGAAGGACAGGGAAGCCTGTGCTGCAGTTCATGGGTGCAAAGAGTCAGACACGACTTAATTACTGAACAACAACAAGAGCTGATTCAATTTGCTGTACAGCAGAAACTAACACAATATGGTAAAGCAACTATACTCAGATAAATAATTTAAAAAGTCAAAGTCTGATAATGGCAAAAAAAGAGAGATTAAAACATTAAAAAAATTAAGTTCTCCTGATTTTTGGCCTTTTCCCCATCCTAGATATCTTATCTTTGTGGGAGGACAGTGCGACGTCCACGACTACTGAAAGGACCAGAAAATGCTTCAGCGCTTGTGCTGTTTCGTCTTTTCAAGAAGCCAGGCAGCCGAGGAGGACTCTCTCCCCAGGAGCACGCGTGTGCCCACGTGAAAACTCTAAGCCTCCCAGATCCACGTCTGCCAGTCGCAGTCAGCCTTCTGAAGAGTCTTTATTCGCACTGTAAGCACTTGATGAAGAATCCTCAGAGTAAATTCCTGGCCAGAGATGGATGGCCTGAGTTTATTCAAAGGACAAATAATTTCCAGACATTTCTTTTGGATGGAAGCATGTGTCTTTCCCTTGGCAATAATTTCCTTGTGAGATATACTATATAATTTCCCCCAACTTGCAAATAGACGATTCAGAAATTTCATTTGTAGGTCAGTTGTTTGGAATGCACAAGGAATTTTCCATAGAAGAAATAATCTAAATGGTGATTCAGGACCCCAGCTAGCCCCCCTAACTTTTACTTAACACATGCCTCAGTTGACGTACTGCAGTGGAGAACGTGGAAAACAAGAGCCACCAATACCCTTTGTTATAGAGATGATATCACACATTGGTTTGGGGTGTAGTGTCTGGGGCAGACCGACTGCACTTGGACAAACATTAGCCGTGTGACTTTGGGCCAGTTACCTAACTTCTCAGTTTCTTTGTCCACAGAAAGGGGACGATATTGAGATCTAGTTCATAGAACAGTTGTGTAAGAATTACACATACATACACATCCCCCTAGAATGGTCCCTGGAACCCAGTAAATGTATTGTGACCCTTGCTATCATCATTGTTGGTTCTAGTAATTGGCATGGTGCTGAGTCTGTTTCAATCATTGATTGGACAAAAAGCAATACTCGTGGAATATTAATTGCAAAATCAAAAAAAGATGGTATTTTTTCCCCTCATAGTTACTGCTGTTTGATTAAAATAAGGTAATTTAGGGAAAAAGAGGAAACAGATGGATATTGATGTTGAATGATAGGATATTTTCAATGAAATATTGACCTTAAAAAAGCTAGGTTTGGGAGGGATAATTTAGGAGTTTGGGATTAACAGACACATACTACTATATGTAAAATAGATAAACAACAAGGTCCTACTGTTTAGGGTAGGGAACTATACTCAATATTTTGTAATAACCTACAAGAGAAAAAAAATAGAAAATAATATATACATATATGTATCATTGAATCACTTTGCTGTATACCCAAACTAACAGCTTTGTTAACCAACTATACTTTAATAAAAAAATAAAAACAAACAAAAATACAGTATAAAAAGGCATTAGTTTTATTTATTATAAATAGTTTGGAAAACATAGAAAAGCAAAAAAGAGAAAATAAATTCTCTCCAAATATGACCACCCAGAAATACTTTTTATTTTGTCATCTCCTGGTATTTTGTCTTAGGCATAGGTACAATTCTCTACAAATGATCAAAAATAATTATAATTAAACTATGCATATTATTTTCATCAAAAAAGCAAGAGAGTTCCAGAAAAACATCTACTTCTTCTTTATTGACTATGCCAAAGCCTTTGACTGTGTGGATCACAACAAACTGGAAAATTCTTCAAGAGATGGGAATACCAGACCACCTGACCTGCCTCCTGAGAAATCTGTATGCAGGTCAAGAAGCAACAGTTAGAATCTGACATGGAACAACAGACTGGTTCCAAATAGGGAAAGGAGTACGTCAAGGCTGTATACTGTCACCTTGCTTATTTAACTTACATGCAGAGTACGTTATACAAATGGGCTCCAAAATCACTGCAGATGGTGACTGCAGCCATGAAATTAAAAGATGCTCTCTCCTTGGAAGAAAAGCTATGACCAACCTAGACAGCATAGTAAAAAGCGGAGACATTACTTTGCCAACAAAAGTCTGTCTAGTCAAAGCTATGGTTTTTCCAATTGTCATGCATGGATGTGAGAGTTGGACTATAAAGAAAGCTGAGCATCAAAGAATTGATGCTTTTGAACTGTGGTGTTGGAGAAGACTCTTGAGAGTCCCTTGGACTGCAAGGAGCTCCAACCAGTCCATCCTAAAGGAAATCAGTCCTGAATATTCATTGGAAGGACTGATGTTGAAGCTGAAACACCAATCCTTTGGCCACCTGATGCGAATAAGTGACTGATTTGAAAAGAACCTGATGCTGGAAAAGATTGAAGGTGGGAGGAGAAGGGGATGACAGTGGATGAAATGGTTGGATGGCATCAACAACTCTATGGACGTGAGTTTGAGTAGGCTCCAGGAGTTGGTGATAGACAGGGAAGCCTGGTGTGCTGCAGTCTATGGGGTCGCAAAGAGTCGGACACAACTGAGCAACTGAACTGAACTGATATTACTTTCATACTTGATTTATTTCACTTAGCACATACTTAAAGATGGGATTTCTAATGGCATCATGGTTTCCATACATGGTTGTATTAGAACTGATACAACCAATCCTGAATTGATGGACATTTTTTCTGTTTTCCTTCTTATACTGTTCTAAATAATGTTGTTATACAAATGGATAAAAGTTTACTCATGGTGCTATTTATTTTCTTTAACAAAGAAATTAAATTTTTAGAAAATTTTTCATGGATTTGACTAGTAATTTCAGAATTTCGGTACACTTTGTTGAGCTGCCTTCTAGAGAGAGTGGTTTTTCTAGCAATGAAAATGCAATTTCTTAGAAAGTTTCCTCAATTCCAAGATTGAGAATGTATTTAATCTTGCCAATCTGATAGATGGAAGGGGTATCTTGTAATCTTAATTTTCACTTTTGAATTTGAGAGAGAATATTTTTCATATGTTTATGGTCCATTTGAATTTTTAAATCAGTGATCTCTTCCCAGTCTTTGATTATTTCTCTATTGCTGTTTATCTTTTCTCTATTGCTGTTTATCTTTTTCTGTTTTCTTTAAGGAAAATGACCTTTTCTTTGTAGTCATATGATACAAAGATGCATTTAGAATTAAAAGAGTTGCACTAGGTGTTTCAGAACAGAGGCCCTTATTAGAAAGTGAACTGAAACTCCTTAGGGATATATCAGAGGTGGGGATGGCAACCCACTCCAGTATTCTTGCCTGGAGAATCCCATGGATAGAGGAACCTGGTGCTACAGTCCATGGGATCACAAAGAGTTGGATAATACTGAAGTGACTTAGCACGCTGCAGGATGAGGCTGACAAGGGGAGTGGGGCAAAGAGGAGCCTAACAGGGTCTCCAGAAGCTGAATGGGGAGGATGTGCAAAACAGGAAATGCAGGAGCTGTCAGTATCTGATATGCATAAAGATTCTACTTTTCATATGGGTGAAAAATAAATGGAAAATTAAAATGAGAGCAGGAATAATGCATATGTGGAGGATTTTTTAAAGTATCAGACAAACTGAATCAAGAAATTCTGCTGCCTCTCTGGATGTCAGTTAGGTGGTGTCCTGGATGAAGACTGTCTCTAATATTTCATGAAATAACAGGAATTAGATAGTGCAAAGGTGATTCATATGCCTACCACTGGAATAAGAGAAAGTGCTAAATGAGTACGTATTTTGCATTGTATTAAATTGTGGCTTGACTTGAAAGAAAAGGGTAAGATTCTCAGTAAAATTTTCAATTCTTAGAAAATTTAGCTCAGTTCAGTCACTAAATCATATCTGACTCTTTGAGACCCCATGGAGGGCAGCACACCAGGCGCCTCTGTCCTCCACTACCACCAGAGTTAGGACAAATTCATGGTCTTTGAGTCGATGATAAATATTAACCTAAAAGGAAATGCTGAAGAGTAGGAGTCCTCCTTTGCCAAGGAGGTGGAATTATGAAACGAGTGATGTGGTGAGAATGCAGAATGCTGAAAAACCACATGTGAAAGGGGGAAAAAGAAAGTTTTATATAGACAGATGACATAAAATCACAAGTATGGGTAGACATAATAAGAAGATGGTAGGGAGTGATGATCTAGGGTTGATAGATTTAATATAAAATGCGTTACAGGTTATTGGAAAAATCTATGTAAAGTTTAGAATAATTAGAGGAAAAAAAACCTTGAAGATTCACATGCCAAAGTGTATGAGAATCATGTACTCAGGAAATCATACTTTTAAAAGAGGGTTTATAATACGCAATATAAGTGGAGACAAGAAGCTGGGTATAGATTAGAAATACCTACTTTGGGATTGGGAGATGGTGCATTGAGACACAATTTTGGAAAACTCAGAGAATGGAATCAAGAGGACAAATAACATAAAGTCAGGGGAATATTAGCCGCTAGGGGAACCTGCAGTGTGGACCCATAGGGGTTGCCAGAAGTTGGCAGGATGGGGAGGGTGTGGTCATAAGAAAAGACACTTGGCATGTGGGGTCTTACAGCATAGTTGGAGAGGGCAGTTGGTAAATGGGTTCCAGTAACGTTGTCAAGTGTGGCCTGGTGGGTGGGAGAGGAACATTTGAGGAAGGTGATCAATGGAGAATCACGGATTTGGCATAGGGAGTCTGGAAGCAAGATTCCAGCTGCTCAACTGGAATTTGCCAAAGGGACTCTTTCCTTATAGGGAACCATCAAGAACATGGCTGCACCTCCATCCTAAGAGGACCAAGCATCTTTCAGGTTCATGGGAGACCCTGTTAACTCACAGACCTTCCTCTCTATTTCCTAATATTAATACAACCTGGAATCCTGCTTCAAGGAAAGTACCCGATGGAAACTCCTAGAAAGTAGAGTCCCTGCATCTTGAACCTAAGCTAGAAAGTGGAGTTCTTGCATCTTGAATCTAGCACCTTCTGTAATACTCTACTTTCTGGGGACAGGGATACAGGTGGCACTGAAGGTAGGGCAGGTGAGGCACAGGTAACCCAGACAATGAAACAGAGAAGGACTTGAACAACAAGAAGAAACGTGAAAGGAGAGAAGAGAAACCCAAGTTCATCCAAGTGTTTGCATTTGAAATAGAAGCTGGTATCCACTGGAGAAAATAATTTCACAGTGTGGGAAGAAATTGTAAATCGGATATAGATGACCCTTTAAAAAACACTTTAGCTGGAATTCAGCCTGTGGTTCTTAATAACTGCATTCAGTCTTTCAAACACCTGAGTTAAAAAAAAAAATTCTCCATTTGGATTTTAATATTGGATTGGCCAAACACATCATTTGGCTTTTAATAACGTCTTATGGAAAAACCCTAACAAATCTTTTGGCCCACCCAATATTTCTAAGATATTTTATTCTTGACTTAAATAGAGTCTACGGAACATAAAATTTTTGGCAAAGGTTCAGGATAGCTACTGTGAACACTCAGAGTATACACTGTGTGTCTGCCCTTTAGCTCCCCTGTTCTCTCCCTTGACCATAAAATGTTCCTACGCAGTTATGCTGTTTCATCATATAGAAATGTTTCTACTTGTTCTTTAATTTATTTCTTTGTTACTCCATGAAAGGTTGGGTCTAGTTAGGATTAAAAGCATTTTAAAGATGGAAGACAAATTTAGTGACTGACATGAACCACCAGAGCGGAGAAGGAGTAAGCCCTCTTAAGGAAGGACAGGAATAGCATCCGAACTTCTCAGTTTCATTCCCTGCTTCCCTCTGCTCATGCTAGTCGTCACAGTGCCACACAGGTGCCTGGAGGGGAACACCCCCAGCAGGTCCAGATGCGTATCTTAACACCTCCATGTCTGGAGAAAGGAAAAGGCTTTTATCCTTCTAGTTTAATTAGGAAAAACACCCTAAGAACTCTGATTGGCCAGGCCTATATCATCCATTCAGTCCTTGAACTGGGGCAGGGGAACCAGTGCTGGGACTCTGTGGGTGGGTTACCACCTTACGGGTTTGCCACCCTTTAAAAGAAGAGTGAGCATGGCAGGAAGGGACTCACTATGGGGGTGGGGGTGTCCTTGTAGGCTAGGGAGCCATCTCAATTTGTCTTGATTATTGCACATAATAAAACTTGGAAGGAATTTGAGATCCTTAAATAAACAAGGCAGTGAATGGGGGCATCTGGGGAGCAGTGGGGGATTTGCAGGGACTTGTAATAGCTGGCAAGAATGCCTTAGAAGAAGTGGAGTAGCCCTCATACAGTCTGAAATGCAGTACTTGGGTGCAATCTCAAAAACGACAGAATGATCTCTGTTTGTTTCCAAGGCAAATCATTCAGTATCACAGTAATCCAAGTCTATGCCCCAGCCACTAATGCTGAAGATGCTGAAGTTGAACAGTTTTATGAAGACCTACAAGACCTTCTAGAACTAACACCCCCAAAAGATGTCCTTTTCATTATAGGGGACTGGAATGCAAAAGTAGGAAGTTAAGAAACACCTGGATTAACAGGCAAATTTGGCCTTGGAGTACTAAATGAAGCAGGTCAAAGGCTAACAGAGTTTTGCCAAGAGAACACACTGGTCATAGCAACAACCCTCTTACAACAACACAAGAGAAGACTCTACACATGGACATCACTAGATGGTCAATACCAAAATCAGATTGATTATATTCTTTGCCGCCAAAGATGAAGAAGCTCTATACAGTCAGCAAAAACAAGACCAGGAGCTGACTATGGCTCAGATCATGAACTCCTTATTGCCAAATTCAGACTGAAATTGAAAAAGGTAGGGAAAACCACCAGATCATTCAGGTATGACCTAAACCAAATCCCTTACAATTATCCAGTGGGAGTGACAAATAGATTCAAGAGATTAGATTTGATAGACAGAGTGCCTGAAGATCTATGGATGGAGGTTCAGGATGTTGTACCCAAGAAAAAGAAATGCACAAAGGCAAAATGGTTGTCTGAGGAGGCCTTACAAATAGCTGAGGAAAGAAGAGAAGCAAAAGGCAAAGGAGAAAAGGAAAGATATACCCATTTGAAAGCAGAGTTCCAAAGAATAGCTCAGAGAGATAAGAAAGCCTTCCTCAGTGATCAGTGCAAAGAGATAGAGGAAAACAATAGAATAGGAAAGACTAGAGATCTCTTCAAGAAAATTAGTGATACCATGGGAACATTTCATGCAAAGATGGGCTCAATAAAGGACAGAAATGTTATGGACCTAACAGAAGCAGGAGATATTCAGAAGAGGTGGCAAGGATATGCAGAAGAACTGTACAAAAAAGATCTTCATGACCCAGATAACCACGATGGTGTGATCACCCCTAGAGCCAGAATCCTGGAATGTGAAGTCAAGTGGGCCTTAGGAAGCATCACTATGAACAAAGCTAGTGGAGGCGATGGAATTCCAGTTGAGCTATTTCAAATCCTAAAAGATGATGCTGTGAAAGTGCTGCATTCAATATGCTAGCAAATTTGGAAAACTCAGCAGTGGCCACGGGACCAGAGAAGGTCAGTTTTCATTTCAGTCCCAAAGAGAGGCAATGCCAAAGAATGTTCAAACAACCGCACAGTTGTACTAATCTCACACGGTAGCAAAGTAATACTCAAAATTCTCCAAACCAGGCTTCAACAGTGCGTAAACTGTGAACTTTCAGATGTTCAATCCGGATTTAGAAAAAGCAGAGGAACCAGACATCAAATTGCCATCATCTGTTGGATCATTGAAAAAGCACGAGAGTTCCAGAAAAACATCTACTTCTGCTTTATTGACTATGCCAAAGCCGTTGACTGTGGATCACAACAAACTGTGGAAAATTCTTTAAGAGATGGGAATACCAGAGCACCTGACCTGCCTCCTGAGAAATCTGTATGCAGGTCAAGACGCAATAGTTAGAACTGGACATGGAACAACAGACTGGTTCCAAATAGGGAAAGAAGTACATCAAGGCTGTATATTGTCACTCTGCTTATTTAACTTATATGCAGAGTATATCATATGAAATGCTGGGCTGTAAGAAGCACAAGCTGAAGTCAAGATTGCTGGGAGAAATATCAATAACCTTAGATGCTCAGATGACACCTCCCTTATGGCAGAAAGCGAAGAACTATAAGAGCCTCTTGATGAAAATGAAAGAGGAGAGTGAAAAAGTTGGCTTAAAAATCAACATTCAGAAAAGTAAGATCAAGGCATCTGGTCCCATCACTTCATGGCAAATAGATGGGGAAACAATGGAAACAGTGAGAGTCTTTATTTTCTTAGGTTCCAAAATCACTGCAGATGGTGACTGCAGCCATGAAATTAAAAGACGCTTGCTCCTTGGAAGAAAATTAGGACCAACCTAGACAGCATATTAAAAAGCAGAGACATTACTTTGCTGACAAAGGTCCTTCTAGTCAAAGCTCTGTTTTTTCCAGTAGTCATGTATAGATGTGAGAGTTGGACTATAAAGAAAGCTGAGTGCTGAAGAATTGATGCTTTTGAACTGTGGTGTTGGTGAAGACTCTTGAGAGTCCCTTGGACTGCAAGGAGCTCCAACCAGTCCATCCTAAAGGAAATCAGTCCTGAATATTCCTTGGAAGGACTGATGCTGAAGCTGAAACTCCAATCCTTTGGAAGAAGTGACTCATTGGAAAAGACCCTGATGCTGGGAAAGATTGAAGTCAGGGGAAGAAGGGGACGACAGAGGATGAGATGGTTGGATGGCATCATCGGTTGGATGGCATCACCGGTTGGATGGCATCACCATTTGGATGGACATGAGTCTAAGCAAGCTTTGGGAGTTGGTGATAGACAGGGAAGCCTGGTGTGCTGAAGTCCATGGGGTCACAAAGAGTTGGACACAACCGAGTGACTGAACTGAACTGTAATAGCTGGAGCTTGGAGCTGCAGTTGGTTAGTTTCCAGGTGGTATGTGGAGACTGACATGTTTCTGTAAATTCAACCTGAAAATATGTTCCTGAAATACAAAACCTGCGGTATCTCTTTAAAGAGATTTAAGGACAGAGTTGATCCATCCTTGTCAGTTATGGTGAGAAAAAGTAAAGCTGTTGGAAGCAGGGATGGCTGTTCCAAGATGCACTTTAAAAAAATCTATTTATTTATTTATTTGGCTGTGCCTAGTGTTAATTTACCAGCTCAGCTAGTAAAGAATCCATCTGCAATTTAGGAGATTCCTGAGTTGAGGAATCCTGTTTCAATTCCTGAGTTGAGAAGATCCGCTGGAGAAGGGATAGGCTACCCACTCCAATGTTCTTGGGCTTCCCTGATGGCTCAGCTGGTAAAGAATCTGCCTGCAATGCAGGAGACCTGGGTTCAATCCCTGGGTTGGGAATATCCCCTGGAGAAGGGAATGGCTACCCACTCCAGTAGTTGAGGCACGTGGAATCTAGTTCCCTGACCAGGGATGGAACCCAGGCCCCCTGCATTTAGAACACAGAGTTTTAGCTCCTGGACCACCAGGGAAGTTTCCCATAGATACACTGTAATCTTCTGCATTTGCACAAAGATTGCCCAGACAAGAGTCCACGGAAGATCCCAATAGGGTTTTGCAAGGATACCACTGTGATTCCAGTCAAAAGCACCAGCCTGAATCTACTCAAAGAACTTCTAGAAACTCAAGGATCCCAAGTTACGTTGACACTGGGTGATACCCTGCTGCCCCTCCAACCTGCCCACAAAATGCTGAGGGTGTAGCATAACTTATGAACAGGTACAATCGCTCACGGGTGGACGAAGGCACGCCTGCAGCCCCATGCAAGTAGAGCTCCCTCCCAAGCAAAGCCCCTTGTTATTAAAACCTCAAATTCACAGTTTTTATTGGTTAGTCATCAAGTTGTATCTGACTTTTTGCGACCCCATGTACTGTAGCCTGCCAGACTCTTCTGTCCATGGGATTTCCCAGGCAAGAATACTGGAATGGGGCTGCCATTTTCCTCCTCCAAAGGATCTTCCTGACCCAGGAATCAAACCCATGTCTCCCACATTGACAAGTAGATTTTTTATAGCTGAGCCACCAGAGAAGCCCCAAATTTGCACTAGGTAGCCATCGACCAGATAATGGATTCTGTGAATACAAATGGTAGGACCCATGAGAACATTAACAAGTGTTGGGTAATAAGTTGGGAGAGAATTTACATAGAAGTTCTCAAGAGTGTCCCAAGGTTTATTTAGAGCCCCGTCTTTGAGATAAGCTATAGCTGGATTCAGACCCTACCTCCCTCACTTGATGGGGTAACCTGGGGCTAGACATATCCTCTCTGAAACACATGGAAAATAAAAAGAGTTGCTTCACAGAGACGTGCTGAGGATTGTGTGAAATCAGCGTGGAGAAAGCCAGCACAATTCCTACTGCAGTCAGTAAGTGTGACCCCATCCTTCTGTGGGCAACCAGAGTGATCCTCCAGTGAGTATGGACAGAGCCACAGTTCTCAAGTTAAAAAAAAAAAAAAAGCCTATTCAAACAAACAAATCAAAGTTGTTTCTCCAAGAGTTTGAGGTCTGATTTACCAAAGGTTTTTGTTGAGCTGGAAGAAGCAGATTTCTCTTGCAGTGTGTGTGTGTGTGTGTGTGTGTGTTTATATGTGTAAGAGAGAGACAGAGAGACAGAGAGAGACAGAGAGGGAGGGGAAAGCAGAAAGAGAGAGAGATCAAAAGGCCAGCAGTAGAGCCAACAAACAGCACATGATTTTTGCTTTGGCAGTTTTACAAGCAAAGAAAGAGGGTCAAAGAGAAAAGAGTGAAACCTCTCTCCATTCCTGTCCTGATTGAAACTTTAATTCTAAAATAGTCTTTGGCTTGAAAGATTGAACAGCACCATCTTTCCATATAAATGGCAAAGCAAGACACATTTTTATGTGTTGTTTTATGGGGTTTTCCCCGCATCTTAATGTCTAACCATTTTATAGTGCTTGGCTTTGCAGGGCCCTAGAGATAACCTCCGAGCAATACTCGTTCTTTTATTTGTAACACAGGAATAGTAAAGAAAGTGTCTGCACACCAATGACAAATTATTGCAATCTTAACGAGAAATAGAGCTGTAAAAATGGCTTGGATTTAAAACTTAAAAGAAGGTTGGAATACAGAGAGAGAGAGAAAGAAAGAGAAATCTTTCAAGTAGAATAATGAAGTTAATTGCTACAAATGAGCTTTGCAAATCATACTTGAAGATTAATTGCATTTTCCGAACTGTAAAATTCTCTCTCGCTCTCTCTCTCTTTTTCAAAAATCAATTTGGTGGCCCAGAAATAAACATTGCTAAAGATTCTTTACAGTGTTTTTTTTTTTTTAAACAAACCCCCTGATTTGGAGACCTTGGAGTCCATCTCACAGTGTACCTTTGAGGCGTTGCAGCCCCCTGGACTGTGAGCTTTTATCTCTGGAGCTATTTATTTGCTGTAAAATCTGTCATCAGTGTGATATAATTATTTGCAGATTATGAAACCTCTATCTTTTTAGTCTGTTAACTTCATGTTTGGATATTACAAGAATCCAACCCTCTCCAGTTTTAAATGATGGGTTATTTGAAAGCATTTTGAGGTTTCATATAAGGACTATAACATTCAAATTTTCTTTCTCAATCTTATTCCAATAATTACAGAAGGCAATTTATGGTGGTGGGAAGGACAAAGGCTTTGATTTCAGATGGTTTGGGCTCAAATTCTGGTCCTGCTTGTAACTAATTGTGTAACCTAGGATAATTACTTAACATCATTCAGACCTGGTTTTCTCACTTATGAAAGGGAAATAGTGACAATGTTTATTTCGTCAGTGTATCATTACTGTGAATATATCAAAGGATAAAATTAAATCACAGCATATATAATTAAAGTAACAGGTAAGAATTAAAGTAACAGGTAAAGTAACCATAATATGCTATTTTGGAACATTAGAGCACTTAAAATATTAGAAAACAACATCACCAGTAGCCAAAAACATTGAATACTGCTGGATTTGGTAGTGTGCCACACTAGGTATGTATCATAGCCTAAGAAGCAAGTGAAACTATTGACACTATGTATAAAATAGACACTAATGAGAACCTGCTGTTTAGCACAGGGAACTCTACTCCATGCTCTGTGGTGACCTTAATGGGAAGGAAATCCAAAAAAAGAGCCATCTATTATAGATTCAATGGATTCACTTTGCTGTACAGCAGAAACCAACACAGCATTGTAAAGCAACTACACTCCAATAAAAAATTTTTTAAAGAGCAAGCGAGAGAAGTTAGTAGAAGAGGTCACGGGGTTTCTGATTCTGGGCTCACTGTTTGAATATCCATTTACAAAATTTAATGGCTGCTGTTCTTTAAGAAAAAGTGATTTCCACCAAGGTGCTTTGTCCTCTTGGAAGGATCGCCAGGCAAAGCAGACTTCTGTTGGCAAGAATATTTGAATCCAAATATTTTATATATGAAGTAGTGAAAGAAAACGTCTAAAATAACCTATAAAAGTTGAAACTTAGTATTTTAGAGTCTTCTCTTGGTTTTTCTTTCGCACCAAGTCACTTTCTTACTCCAGTGAGGTGATGGAGAGAGAGCAGGAAGAACACTCAAAGGCTTCACAAAAATTTGCTTCTTAGCTCGTAGGTAGACGGTTGGCTTAAGCCTCACCTCTGAGTCTTGTTGGTTAGTTTAGACTCATTCCCATGTAGTAGAGACCTGAGACTCAGAGGGTAGAATTTATATGAGAAGAGACTAGACATTTTCTAATTTTCATCCCCCAAAGCAATTCCTCAGGAATGTCCCAAGGGAAGCTCCCTTACTTTTTCCCTATAATCAAATATATTTCCTGTGGGCCAATAAAATCTCTCCTTGAAAATTCATAATGTGTGTATGTGTACTCAGTCACTCAGTCGTGTCCGACTCTTTGGGACCTGATGGACTGCAGCCTGCCAGGTTCCTCTGTCCATGGGATTTCCCAGGTGGGAATACTGGAGTGGGTTATCTTTTCCTCCTCCAGGCCGTCTTCCCACTCCAGGGATTGAACTCATGCCTCCTCTATCTCCTGCCTTGCAGGTGGATTCTTTACTGCTGAGCCACTGAGGAAGCCTGTGAGAATTCACCATGCATATTAGTACACTGAGTTTTCAGAAGTCCTGACATCAAGTAATGGATATAATTGACTTTAACTCAATGTTTCCCCAGATTGTATGTCCATGGCTAAATCATGGAATTATTGTCCCAGGGCTTCCCGGGTGGCTCAGTGTATAAACAATCTGCCTGCAATGCAGAAGACGCAGAGACTCAGGTTCGATCCCTGGATTGGGAAGATCCCCTGGAGGAGGGCATGGTAACCCACTCCAGTATTCTTGCCTAGAGAATCCCATGGAGAGAGGAGCCTGGTGGATTATAGTCCATATGGTCAAAAAGAGTGAGACACGACTGAAGCGGCTGAGCACACAGGGTACACCTGGCCAGTTCATCATGGATACTGGTGGCAGTTTAACAGGTGGTAGGGACCTGACCTCTGTGGCCCCATGTCCATTATCCGCAGTGGTCTGGGCATCCCAGGCATGTCTGCACATGCTTTTGCGATCAGAATACCTCAGGGAATCAAGGCTGCCATTTGCATGGCACGACTTTGAGACTGAGACCACTCTAGCCCCAAAGCTTCTGCATGGATGTGGGATACATGCAGACAGAAGAACGGTGGTCCCCAGCTGGACTGAGGTTCCAGTGTCCCTAGCTGAGCCTTCATACAGGGGTGACTTTAGAAGAATCCAGCAGAGTTCAGATTTTGGTACCAGCTGTTACATTTTCTTTCTTCGGAGGCTGAGGAAATCTGGCAGCACTGATTTGTCCACTTCCAAAATGTGTTTCAGCATAAGAAAGAAAAGGCAATAATTAAAAATGAATGATGAGATGTTTGCATTTGGGAGAAAAGAAAAAAAAATGGCTTCTCAGATACTAATAAAAGTGTTTGAAACTTTTCTAGAGGTGCTACATCTCAAGGGATAATTTCTTTGCAAATATTGAAAATAAAGGGAAAAAAAATCTGTTTATTTCAAACAGCAGTGGAAGAATGAGTAGAGAGAAGCCAAATTCTTTCTCCAGCTTTCAATTTGATTTTGGGGATGAACTGAGTCTACAGCCATAGGTTTGGCAATTTTTCTCCCCGCATGTCTCCCGAGTTTTCCTCACGACTGGAAACCATTTGTGATCACAGGAGGAAATGCCCTTGCTGACAAATGGGCGTTCCTTGCTGTATAGGTTCCAAGTTTTGAAATGACAGCAGAACGAAAAACCCAAGTTCCCTATGAGCGTTTGTGTTGGCCCCAGGCGGCTGGGTAGCTGAGGCACCTGGTGGGGAGCAGAGAGCATTTGCTCGCCCTTCTGGCTTGGGATGATTGGTGTTTCCCTGTGTGTGGTTACAGAGCGGGAAGGCTCCCTGTGGGGCTGTAAAGAAACCACTCTCTTAATCACATAAAACACGGGTGACTAAGAAAATGAACGGAGAGGAACTTTCTCTGGAGCAATGCTTCACCCAGTGTAGTCCCTGGACCAGTAGCATTAGCAACATCTGGTGATGATGCCAAAATGCAAATCCCAGGGCCCCACCAAATCTACTGAATCAGAAACTCCTGGGCTCGGGATCAACAGTCTGGGTTGTCACAAGGTCTAGGCATCAGATAACTCTGATGCTGCTCCAGTTTGGGAACCACGGCTCAACAAACCCAATAATCTAGCCCAACACATAGAGCATCACTGGTTGTTCTTCAGGTGTCACTTCTGTATTTCCTCTGTGGCACAGCCTCAGTCTGATCCCTTTGCCGCCATGTCCAGCTCCAGGGTTATGTCGAGTCTGTTCTCATCCACATGTAGCCAGACGTGGCTAGTGAAAGTGGAAGCGTTACTCACTCAGTTGTGTTTGTCTCTTTGCGACCCCACAGGCTGTAGCCCACCAGCTCCTCTGTCCATGGAATTCTCCAGGCAAGAATACTGGAGTGGATTGTCATTCCTTTTTCCAGGGGATCTCCCCAACCAGGGATCGAACCTGGGTCTCCTGCATTGCAGGCAGATTCTTTACTGTCTGAGCCACCAGGGAAGCCCACAGACATGGCTAAGAAACCCTTAATTCCCCAAGTCCAAGTAAGTCTGGTTGACATTTTCTAAAGCAATGATTCTCAACTTTGGTTGCATATTGATATGAACTAGGATACGATTTGAACACTCCAGATGCCCAAAGTGACATTTCTAGATGAAGGAAATCAAAATCTGGGGATGGATGGGAGGGATGAGACGCAGGTGTGAGTAGGTTAAAACCTGGGATGATTCCAATATGCAGCGAAATCCTGCCTCCTCATTCTGATACATCTCTGCAGGCACTTCTCACCCATCTTATTCTCTTCTTTGCGACCATGGCTTCTGACTTCCTGGCCTCCCATAGCAAATCTATCTGGACATTGCATTTTATAACAAGATCTTGTTTTCCCCCTTTCTTCTGCTGTTAGACTCCTAGATGCCATTCAAGGTCCTTAGAGGCAACTGTGCTGGCCCTTGTTCCTCTGACCACCGACCTCATTTTAATGAGGTTCCTATCTCCCTTGCTCCCCTGCTCGTCCCAATGGTGCCCTGTTCACATTCCCTGGCACAGTTGTTTCTGCTGCCTGGGGTCTTTTGGGTCCTGACACCTTTAGGTGTGATCTTTCTAGGCAAAGCATGGAGCAGCTTTGGTGGGTCCTCAGAAAGTATACCTAACATTTGGGAAAATTAGGAATAGACAGAGCCTTTGCTCTGTCTTGGTGGGGTTATGGGGAGTGAAAGAGGTGGGCAGAGCCCCAGAAAACCTGGTGCTGGGAATCAGCTTTCACTGAGAAAAATGGAGGTATGTGCAGGTGTGTTCACAGACATGTTGGTAATAGAACTGCATAGGATGGAAAAAAAAAATCTTTGATAATGGTGATGGCAGGTACAGAAGATATACATTTGTGACATGTTTTGATGGTGGGGAAAATTCCATTGATAGTTCTTTGACATCTTACACGTTAGCATCTATTGCAATGATTTCTATGTCATTAATATGTGTTCATATGGAGTTTCAAATGTCCAGAAAGAATCTAATGAAGGGCCTGTCTGAGCACAATGAACCAAGCAAGGAAAGCAGTGTATCAGAAACTCTGAGGGGCAGAAGGCCATTAACACCCCCAGGATCAGAGAGGGAAAGTCAGGGGGGAGGGGGCCAGTCCATAAGACGCATGGGCACAAGTAGGGGCTCACTTGTTTGGCCATTGCCAAACCAAAGCCTGCAAGGAGGATCTGGGGGAATAAATACCTTGACCTTGAATGTCTTTGCTGCATTCAGGTCCTCAGACACACCTCTATCTGGACCTGAGGTCTCTGGTGCCTTTTTCAGAGCAACCAAATTTTTGCTTAGCAGCTGCCAACATTTTCAATGACCAATGTGGAGGAGAAAGAAGACTCTTAGACAGAACTGAACTGACCCTTTCGTCCCCTCCCAAGTTGATATATTGCCTCCATACAACAGTCTACTCCCTGGCCCCCAATGCGACTCCCATTCAGACCTTAAAGCAGAGAAGTGGCAAATTTCATTATCTCTGATTTATAGGTGGAAAAAAGTGAGTCCACATGGATGGTTGAGCTCCTTGAGTCCCTCCTGTAAGGGTGTTAAGAGGAATTGAGCAGAGCCTGATTTGTTGTTAAGAGACAGGCTATGTCTCTGTGGATGTCTGATTACAAGGGATTTGATGTCAGGGCATTTTCATTTCACATTACATATAAACCATTCCTGTTAAGGTGGCAGAATTCACTGGGAGACATTTAGTTCATTCTTTCCCTCTGAGCCACCTGGGAACTGCTTCCAACTCCAAGTAAGTCTTTAACTAAAGAAATTGGCACAACTTCTGGGCTTGCCAGGTGGCGCTAGTGTTAAAGAATCTGTCTGCCAATGCAGGAGGCATAAGAGATGTGGGGTCAATCCCTGGGGTGGAAAGATCCCCTGGAGGAGGGCATGCAACACACTCCAGCATTCTTGCCTGGAGAATCCCGTGGCGAGAGAAGCCTGGTGGGCTACAGTCCACGGGGGAGCACAGAGTCAGACATGACTGAAGTGACCTGGCACACAGCACACCACACCTTCTTTATCCATTCATCTGGCATTGGGCATTGAGATTGTTTCCATATCCTGGCCATTGTAAATCGTGCTGCAGTGGACATTGGGGTGCATGTGTCCTTTTGAATTATGATTTTCTCAGGGTATATGCACTACCATGTGTAAAACAGATAGTGGGAACCTGCTATAAAGCACAGGAAGCTCAGCTCGATGTTCTGTGGTGAGCTAGAGGGATGGGCTTGGGGGGTGGGTGGGAGGAAGGTCCCAGAGGAAGGGGATATATGTTTACATATAGCTGGTTCACTTCACTGTACAGCAGAAACTAGCACAACATTATTAAGCAATTATATTCCAATAAAAAAAAGCTACTGATGAGATATAATTCATTTTCAAAATTCTGAGGCAACTGAATTTTCAGTTCATGTCTCTCAGCTCCTCTGGGTTTTTAATCTCTGGAATTCAGAAACAAAACCCATGCCTTTTGGTTCGGGGAAGGCAATGGCAACCCACTCCAGTACTCTTACCTGGAAAATCTCATGGACGGAGGAGCCTGGTAGGCTGCAGGGGTTGCGAAGAGTCGGATATGACTGAGCGACTTCACTTTCACTTTTCATTTTCATGCATTGGAGAAGGAAATGGCAACCCACTCCAGTGTTCTTGCCTGGAGAATCCCAGGGACAAGGGAGCCTGGTGGGCTGCCGTCTATGGGGTCGCACAGAGTCGGACATGACTGAAGCAACTTAGCAGCAGCAGCAGCCGCCTTTTGGTTAATAAGATTTTCCTTTAATGGATGATAAGGCCAGGTGATTCCTAATCACCAGGCTCTGATTGCTTTCATTAAAATGATAACATATGGACACATGGCCCAACCTCTTCACGGAGCCCTGAAATGGGATCGTAAAAGGGGAGATGAGAAACCCTGGTTTAGATTAAAGTAAATGGCTTGAGGAATTGGCTCTGATGAGCGACAATTTACTGTTGTAAAATCTCACAGAGATGGACCTTCTGCAGTTTTCTCCTCTTGTGTTTGAGATTCCTTGGCAAGGACGGCGCAGGAGCCTCGTCTTTCTGTTTTTCGCAGTCTCGAGTCCAGTGACATCAGCTATACATGAGATGGGTGGACCTCCATCAAATTCCCAACAAGCATTTAACCCTAGCCTCAAGTCCAATGGACATTCATGATTAGTCAAGCCCCACTGGTTCAGCAAAGCCCAAAGGGACATTGGTGGGATGGGGCCAGGAGAGAAGCCAGTGGGAGACACAGATGTAGCGGGAGTGAGTTATCTCCGACATGGAAGGTGCCCGGGGCAGAGGGATGGACTTTTGACAGCTTTCATGCCAAGGAAAGGTGGGTGAGGGAGGGATGCTGCTTAATAAATTCAAACCGCAGCTTTGAGATGTTGTCAGTCAGCAGCCCTGGGGCTTCCCAGGTGAAAGAAAGAAAAGAAAAGAAAGTGAAGTCACTCAGGAATGTCCGGCTCTTTGCGACCCCACGGACTGGAGCCTACCAGACTTCTCTGTCCATGGAATTTTCCAGGCAGGAGTACCGGAGTGGGTTGCCATTTCCTTCTCCAGGGAATCTTCCCAACCCAGGAATCGAACCCAGCTCAGTGGTAAAGAATCCTCCTGCCAATTCAGGAGACTCAAGACATGCAAGTTCGATCCCTGGGGCAGGAAGACCCCCTGGAGGTGGGCATGGCAACCCACTCCAGTATTCTTGCCTGGAGAATCCCACGGACAGAGGAGACTGGAGGGCTACAGTCCATGGGGTCACACAGAGCTGGACAGGACTGACCAACCAGAGCAGCCATGGAGGACCAGTGGCTGCAGATCTCAGGAAAGAAAATGAATATTTGTTGATTGCCTCGGAGTGTCAGACCTGGGGTTACGTTCTCAGACACGTTGCCTCATTTATTCTTTACAACCATAGGAAGTAGACAACATCATTAACAAAACAGATCTGGTTTCAAATCCCAAAGGCAATAGAAGTGACATAACTTTATGGGGTTGTTGGGAGAAAGTCAGACGCCATCTATTCAAAAAACATAGCAGAGTGCCTGATGCATAGTAAACACTCAATGAACATCCGTCTCCCTGATGCCCATCCACCCAGAAACCACCCACAAAACCAATCACAGCAGTAAAACAAAGTCCTACTAGAACGAGGTCAACATCATTCAGCCTGTTTCACTGACAGGGAAGGTAAGTGTTTTCCAGGATTCTGTCTTGCCAGTGTATTTGTACTTTCTCCATCTTGCGTCTTTCAATCCCTGGCCCAAAGATCGAAAAACCCATGTCCCCTCCATTGGCAGACTGATTCTTAACCGCTGGACCACCAGGGAAGCCCAGAGCATTATTTTTTAAAGTCCCAGCTCAAATGTTGTCATATCCAGTAAGTCTTTTCTGATCCCACTAATTAAATGATGACAGTGATGATGATAATAATAATACCAGCTACCATCAGTAAAGCAGTAGTTTCTTTTCCTCATTTTACTCAATTCTCATCATCCTATAAAGCAGTTGCTAAAAACAACTAATTAAGAGAATATTGGTTAATAAAGTGTGTTTATCTTTATAAACGCAGAAGGTTAAGCAACTTGTCCATGTCAGCGGCAGATCTAGGGTTCAGGCTAGGTTTGCCTCTGTCTTCTCCTGTCCTATAGTGAAACACACTCACCTTCTGAGCCCGAGGGTGTCTTTACTTGTGCTCCTTGCAGGGGGAGCGGGGAATGTAACCTTCTTCCTTGAGTTATAATGTCTTTGCATTTTACTTATCTTAGCTCTTCAACTAAAGCGTCCTTGAGGGCAGAAATTCATTTATTTTGTCATTCCCACAGTTTTAGTCACAATACATGAAAGGGAGTTGATAAATGTCTTGAGTTGAATAAACTTAGCATTTTATTTAAATCAGAGTCTGGAGATTTACTGTAATTACCAGTAGGTGATTAATAGGGACAGAAATCAGGTGTCTCATAAGAACCAAGAAATGTTATTCCTCTTTGACCAATAAATAGCATAATAATGGATCAAAGGTGTACTTGCTTCTAGTAAGCATGGTTTGACTTTAACCTGAGAGAAAGAATTATGCGTCTAAAATAGTAAAGAATTCCAGAAATCCTCAGAATGGCATGTATTTGGGCCATTGCAACAGAGAAGATTATTCTGGTTATCTATTACTCTTAAAAAAAAACCTCTCTAGAACTTTGTGGTGTAAGACTGCATGTTATTATTTCTCACAATTCTGATTGGGCTCAACTGGCTTCTCACCTGGGGGCTCAGAGAGCTGCAGAGGATAGCCGAGGAGGCTGTGGTCAACTAAAGACCCACTTGCACTGAAAAGCCAAAAAGCCTCACTCAAAGGCTGGCAGTTGATGGCGGCTGGGAACTCAGCTGAGACAGACCTACATGTGACTTTTCCACACAGCACTGGATTCTTACAACACTGCGGATGGATTCTGTGTGCATGCATGCTAAGTCGCTCAGTCGTATCCAATTCTTTGTGACCCCATGGACTGCAGCTCCCCTGGCTCCTCTGTCCAAGGGATCTCCAGGCAAGAATGATGGCCATTCCCCTTTCCAGGGGATCTTCTCGACCCAGGTATCGAACGTGCATCTCTTGCAACTCCTGCATTGCAGTTCTTCACCCACCAGGGAAGCCCAGGTGGATTCTAAGAGTGAGGAATCCAAGATACCAAAAGTGGACCATCAAAGAAGAGAACAAAGCGGAAGCTGCAGGGCTTCTTGTGACAGCCTTACCACTTCTGTGGCATTCTGCTGGTTAAGCAAGTCCCTAAGGCCAGCGGAGATTTAGGAGAAGGCAACTGGGATCACCTACTGACCGAAGAAGCAGCGCGCATGTACAGGAATAGGATGGACCGATGGAGGCAACTTGAAGGGAGCTACCACAAAAGTGCCAAGTAAAAGATGTCTCGTCCAAGAGACAGTGTTTTCTGGCTCAGGGACATGGTTGCCTATTGCATTAGCTGGGCACTATCGCATTCCTTTGAGAAACCTTCACTCACAGCTTTTATAGATTCCAAGCTCATCCAGCAGCAAGGGAAGTATAATGAAGACCAAGGCTGAGAAACTATAATAAAAATAGAAAATGCATCACAAAACAAACAGGTTCAACTGGACACATCATACCATCCCAATCCTTTTAATAGCATAACACTTTTAACGGGCCCATCCCAATGTGAAGCTCTGTCCTTCGGGTGGGTCTGTCTTGCTGGCTGGCCTCTTATGCTCTCTGATCCTTCAGCCTCATTTTCTGAAGCTGTTCTGACCATTAACTTTAACTCTCACGTAACTTCATCTTTCCCCTGGTTCTGTGTCTCCACCCAGGCCTTGTGTTTGAACTGTGGACTAGTTTTGTTTCCAAGAAACCCATCTGATTTTTATTATTCACCTTTTCAGCATCTTGCACTATAGCAATTACAGCTCTGATGTCACTTCATTCTTAGAATATTGAGTACTGAAACCTAAAAAGGAAAAAAAGAACCTATTTTAATCATGGGTTTCAGCACATTTGAGGAGTAACTGATGAGAAAAAGGTGTGTTTCTGGGTATCACTCTCTAGGGGATGCTCTAGCTCTGAGCTGGGAGGTGAGGGCAGGAGGACTTCTAACTGATACCCCGTGAAGTGGACACCAGGATGTGATCTGCATAATGTGATGAAGATAAAGGGAAGAAGAAAAAGAAGACAAGAAAGGCTTGCTCTGCTTCATTCTCAGGGCAGAAGAGCTAAGGGCCTTATAATAGATGATATTTTAAGTCTGTATCTTAAATGTGGGGATTACAAAGCAAGAAATAAAAGTAATAAAACTGTTATTTTCCACCATATAAAAAAACCAAGTAGCAAACATTTTGGATTTCAAGAGGTTGTTAGATACACTGCATATCAAAATATGAGATGTGGTCAAGGCTGTAATCACAGGAAAATCTGTAGCTTTAAATGAATTAATTAATAAGGAGAATGAATGTAATTAAATATTCAACTCAAGGAAATAGAAAATGACTTAAATGAGGCAATTAGAAGAAGATAAGCAGAAATTACTACATTTAAGACAAAAAAAAATCCCCATAGTTGATAAATAATTGTAAGAACTGATTTCTTTGAAAATATTAATGACATGGACATTTCTCTGGGAAGGTTAGTCAAGGAGGAGGTAAGAACTAGTTAAGGGTGGGTGAAGAAATTTACACATATAGAGGAGACTGAGAAATGAGAGAAGTTTACATTCCAGCCTATGTTAATAATCTTTAAAATCTGGGTGAAATGGGAAACTTACAAAGACTGCAAACCTTCTCTAAGAAAAATTAGATAAATATTGAAGAGAAAACTTTGAACAGTTGTCAAAGAACCATTTCTTCACAGTGTCTAGGCCTAGGAATTTCATGGATAAGTTCTTTCTAGGACTTTACAAAACTTCTTTGCTATTTAAATCAGTTCTGCATGGAGAGAAAAAAATGAAAGTTACCTAATCTTCTTTTAAAAAGTGAAGATAACCTTAAATGTGAAACTGCAGAGTATCTCTCAAAAGAATACTATCAGCTTTTCTTATAAATAGAAAAAAAATCCTCTCATATCAGTAAATAAAATATATCACTTGACCAGGTAGGTTTTTCTCTAGATTTATAAGGAATGTATTTTAACATGTTAATAACCAAAAATGAAAAAGTCATTTCAATAAATTCCAAAAGACATATTATAGAATGTATTTATATCCTTGACTTAAAGAGTTCTGAGGGGTCTAATGATATGTGTTCGTGGTTCACAGAATTAACAGAATTATCTGAAACGGCCGACCACTGTCACATTTGGCTTTGTCACACCAGGAACAATGAGAAAATCTCTAAACCTGAGAAAGAGACACACACACGCAAAACACATGACTGTGTATGGGATGGGGTGGGAGGAGGCTCCTATTATAAGAAAACTAGAATCAATGATGAGAGCCATTGGCTGCACAAAATGGAAAGAGAAGATGAACCATGAGCCTAATTATCCGAGGAAAAGAACTTGAAAATATATTCTGTATCAGAATTTGTTGTCCATGGCATTCTGAAATTCCCCCTGTACAGCTGAGAGTTCTTACATCTTCCCCTTTAAATTTGAAGAAGTGTCTTTCTTTCATTTGGGAAAATTATACCCTGTTATTGCTTAAAAATTCCATCCCATGCATTTTCACTATTCCTTTCTTCTGAAATTCCTGTTAGGTTGACATTGGACTTCCTGAATCCATCCTTCTTGGTTTTTTTCCACCTAAATATTTATTTTTACTTACTTATTTATTTGGTTGTGTCAGGCAGTATAGAATCTTTATGACATGCCAGAAATTAGAAAGTTTATTCCCACAGATTCTTCTTGAAAAAATTAAGAAAGAACAGATTCCGGCATGAAAAAAATAAAACCAAGGGACTAAACAGGGTGTAAGAAGCAACCAAAGATATAAATGACAAACTTACCTAAAATAATATATAAGCTGAGTTTAAGGCTCAGGATTTAAATTTAAATTCACACTATATAATACTATCTTTCATTTATGGACACATACAGATTAAGTAAAATATACAGCCACAGAAGCAATGATACATTGCAAATTCAGAATAGAATTTCCTCTGGGGAATGAGTAATAGGCTTGGGATGGTGTCCAAAGGGGGTTCAATTATATAGGTAATGTTTTCTTTCTTAAAAAAAAAAAAAGATAAAGACTTTGAACAAATATAGGTAAGTGTTAACATGTGTCAGATCTGGGTATTGAAAGCATGGTTTGTTACATTCATATTTATCACTTTATTTACATGTGAATATTTTCAGAATTATTTTAAAGGGTGGGTTAGAATTGCTGGAATAGAGAAAGCTTGGGTAGATAACCCCTTAAAATAGTTTGTTTGTGGTGAAAGAGCTGAGGGGCGGGGCAGATATTGGAGTGGGTTGTGGTATCTGGGATTTGTTTATGGAGGGATCTGATAGAGGGGAGAGGTTGAGCCACAGAGCAAGGAGGGCTACCTGTAGGAGGAAGCATTTGCCTTTCCAGCAACAGGAAGTCACTTCTTCCCTTTGAACAGGAGGAGGAAAGACAGAAATGCAGACATTAGGGATGAAGATGGGTTTACAGAACATGATGGTGAGCTTATAAAAGTGATTTCCCCAAGGTGTATTCTGTTTTATCAGTGATATACAAGTTAAAATCATCATCTAAAAGAATAGAATAATGTCATTTGTGAGCAATATAGATGAACCTAGAGATTTTCATGTTGAGTCAAATAGGTCAGACAGAGAAGGGTCTGCTTAAAACCCCCTGGACTGCATACCTGGCTGAACCCAGGTAAGGCCTCCATATGAACTTTCAGATTTAAACACAAACCTGCACCTGATGCAAAGAACTGACTCATTAGAAGAGACCCTGATGCTCAGAAAGATTGAAAGCAAAAGGAGAAGGAGGCAGCAGAGGATAAGATGGTTAGGTGGCATCACCAACTCAATGGCCATGAATCTGAGCAAACTCCAGGAGATAGGGAAGGACAGGGAAGCCTGGTGTGCTGCAGTCCATGGGGTCTCAAAGAGTCAGACACGACTTAGTGACTGAACAACAAAAACAACAACAACTGATATCTAAGTTCCCTGGCTGATTCATCCTGCCACCTACCAACATGGAGCGTGCTTTGTATATTTTTTGCTGTTTCTTTGTCCTCTGTGTATGAAATCCAGGCTCCAGTTTCACCCTGGGAGCTCCCAAGATTTCAGCAGTTATATCATCTGCCTTTTTTCCCCAAAATGTTTAGCATCTACTTCGGTGCAAAAACAAAACAAAACAAAACACTGTGCTCTCTTTTACATCATATTCTGTCATTTTGGAAGTGTTGATCATAACTAAAATCAGAACTGAATCATGACCTTCATGAGAACAGCGACAGGCTTGGCCCTGAGCACAGCTTGGAAGCCCAGTGTCTACTGATAACAGATGAATGTGTGACATCATTATTTTCTGCAGGATGACCTTTGACACCAGAAAGTCATTCAGGAAGCTGAAAACCTTCCTTTGAAAAATGCAGAAAAGTCTCCGGTGACTGAAGATGCGGGGCTGTCAGTCTCCTGGACCCTCCCGGGAAATCTGCACCTCGAAGTCACACAGTGGGCTGTCTGTTCCCATGGGCAGACTCTGCCCAAATAAAAGTCAATATCTTTAAATGACACAACACAGCAAGAGTTATACTTTCCTATAAACTTGTTTATTGGTTTTCTGAGAGGCGGCCAGGTGGGGGTGATTTGCCAACCTAAATAGATTAGCACTTGATGGAGCACCGTCTTCCGCCTTCCTGAGGTCCCCTTCAAGCACACCCTGAGCTCCTTTTTGCTTTCTTTTTTTTTCCTAGCACTTAATATTATAGATGGTGGTGGTGGTTTAGTTGCTAAGTCATGTCCAACTCTTGTGACCCCATGGACTATAGCCCACCAGGATCCTCTGTCCATGCGATTCTCCAGGCAAAAATACTGGAATGGGTTGCCAATTCCTTCTCCAGGGGGTCTTCCGAACTCTATATTTCATTTGTTTGTTTCTTTGTCTGTCTTCCTTCACAACAGGGATTTGTGTCTCATTGACAGCTGGGTCCTTTGTGCCTCAAACAGTGCCAGGCACATAGTAGGTAGTCGAAACATAACCAAGGAAGGGATGAATGGATGGATGAATTCGTGCCTCTGTCAAGAACCAGCAAAGACTTGGTGATGACTGAATGACACACAAAGGGTGAGTGCAGCTTGCCTGCTCATGGTTCTCTCCGGCATCACATGGAATAAGCATGTTAGGTGCTCCCAGCACAATCCTGGGTCCAGCTTTGATTTCAGCCTGAGTCCTGGGCAAGCTCACATTGACTTTGTTCATGTGAGATGGGGAGGACCATTCCCCTTCTTCCCTGGAATCCTCTCTGATACATGGGAACCTGGTGGGTCTGGCCAGGTGCACCCACAGAACACCTAAGCCAACATCCCCTGAGGTGACCCTCCACCTATGGGGGGTGGGCTGGACCTGGTGGATAAAGGCTGCAGCATTGCTCTGCTGAAGGCCCACTCTAGAAGTGCTCCGTATCTAGAAGCTTCTCTGCATCTCAGAATGTCCTGAAGAATCAGTCTCCCTTTGCCGGCCCTATAGTGTTTTTTCTTTTTTCCTTCTTCCCGGAGTCACTTTTCTTCCCCCATCATTCTTGCTTCCGGGGCCACCTCCCATACAAACTACCTTGTCTCGGGGTTTGCTTATATTGAACCTAAAGCTGAAACAGGAGGGTGTTTAAATTCACCAAAGGATGAGTTACAGACACAAGCTCCCCCACCTTGCCTCTCCAAAATTACTGTGTGAACATTAGATTAGGAGTGAGAACCGAGATTCTCCTTCTGGTTAAGAGAGCTTTTGACTCGCCGGGTGGTGTCAACGCAGTGAAGCACACTTAAGGCCACATCCTGAAAGTCACCTCACTTGTTGATGAACATTTCTCTGTGTCTGACCTAAGACTTCTCATTTTCCTGTGAATGGGAGCACTTTGGAGCTGCCAGGTCCAGGGCATTTCTCTTCATGCCCATTTCCTAGTAAACTTGGGTTTGTTCTTGTTCACAGGTGCACAGCTCAGATGGTACACAGAGGTGGGAGGCAGAGAAAGTGGTGCCCATCAGAGGCCAGACAGGGCTTCCATCCTCCAGCTGATGGCACCTGAGATGAGATGAGTCTGGTCCTGGGGTGTCAGCTCCACTTCCAAAACCCTCCTACTTGAGGCTCTTTCCAACTGAGTTTTAGGGAGCCTGTTTCAAAAGTGTAGAATTGGGGTTCCATTTTCCCATGATTGACCTGTTTCAGATTAATTGGGAAAAAAAGCCATTCACCAGCTCAGAACTATTTTATGTCAAATCCAACCATATAGAATCAGTGCATTATTCGTGCTCCTGTCGCCTCATGACTCTGCCTGAGGCTGCTCCTATCCCCATTTTGTTTATTTCTGAACATGTTAGAGATGTGTCTTTGATAAGATACCTTGAGCACTGGAATTGAAAAAGAGACCAACCCACAAACGCCTACTCAGGTGAGATTGCAAAAGGTGATGCGTGTCTGGACCCTGGGTGTCACACCTGCCTCTGTTGACAGTGATGCTCTGATCAGCTGTGTGATAACAGGTCCTGTGCTGACAAACCTGTATGGTTGGTTTTGGGTGTTGGTCGTCTAAGTTTCTTACTTAAAAAAAATAGATATTGTTAGTGATCCAACTTTCTGCTCTTCCTCAAGCAGCCTTCTGGACAGTTTCCCTTCTTGAGTTTGTTGACCCAAGAACATCAAAAGCAAACAACAAACAAATCTATCATTTACAGTGATTTACTTGTGAAATTTTGACTTTTCTGCACAACCAACCAAAACGTGGAGAACGAATGGATTGCTAAAGCTGATACGTAACGGCAACTCTTGGCCTTCAGCTCTGATTTGAGATATTCTCTCTCCTTTTTATTTTTTGCTGTGGACCATTTTTAAAGTCTTTATTGAATTTGTTGCAATATTGTTTCTGTTTTATGTTTTGGTGTTTTGACTGCAAGGTATGTGGGATCTTAGCTCCCCACTCAGGGATTGAACCCGCACCCCCTGCATTGGAAGGTGAAGTCTTAACCAGTAGACTGCCAGGGAAGTTCTGAGATATTTCTATTTATCAAAATTGCCTCCTTCTGTCATTAGTTAGCGGTGTATGTTTGCACTTACAAATAGCTAATATTAGATATTGCCTTTTTCTATTTAATATAGTGAAGATCTGTGTAAAATCTAATTTTAAAGAGTTCTTGCTGCTAAAAGAAAAATTCTGAAAACTGCTCATAGGCATATTCCAGGGGATAGAGTGAGTGAACTCCTATTCGTGAGATGAAAAAACATTGTCTCCTCAAAGTCTGATTGGCTATTACCTGTCACCTAGATTCATTCCCAATCACCCTAGCCCTTTTACTTCCCTTTAAAATCACTGGCCAATTAGTATTTTTCTACTGGTGTAGGTGGGGAGGAAAATAAATGTGGTATATCAAAAATTAAAAGGACATTATTAAAGATACATTGTTTAGTTGATGAACACTGTCTGGAGGTCAGCTCACTGCCTGTTTCCATTGTAGCAGGTTAAATTGGAAGACTCTGAGAGAGCTCTAGGGATGCAAAACAAAGGGAGCAAGACATGTACCTTGTTGCTTAGAGATGTTCCTTCATCCTCTACATTTTATCTTAAAGCAGGCATTATCCTGAACATTTTTATTCAGAAGCCACTTATCCTGCCTGTTTACCCTGAAGCCTATGTCTTTAAAAAAAAAAAAAAAAAAAATTTAAAGATGAAGGCTAGTAGTTTAGAGCACCCTCCTCATTCCCCTACATTGCCCAGACATTCCTCAGGATGTAGAAACTGCACACAGAGAGGCACCACTGTTATCTTTTTTTGCATTTAAGCTGCAGGGAAGGAGGGAATAGACATAAGTTCTTTCAAAATGAAAGAATGAAGTTCAGTGCAAATATGGCTAATGACTTTCAGATGCATATTGTCTGTTCAGCATCAGTTAGTCAAGGGATTTCTTTCTGACCATGAAGGAATCATACAGAACAATCTCACATGGTCTCAGGTATAGCCTCAGGTGTCTGGATCCAAGGCCAGTCTGGACAATTTGGAGACATGGAAAGAGACATACTCACTGGAGTGGATAAAAATAGCACATTGGAAGGGAGCCAGACCCAGGGTGTAGTGGGCGCTTGGGCTCAACTGGATTTCCATATATGGAGATCACTTACCCTCCCATTCGATGCCAACAGTTTATTTCAAAGCCAGTGATTCGGAACTTGAAATTTAGTCGTGCTATAAATGATGCCCAGACTCTTTTTGCTTGTGCTTCATATTATCGTTGCCCTGCACAGAGCAATCCTAAATAAAACTGGAAATAGTGTTTGTGGTACAGAGAACATCATTCCTCTGAGCAGTCAGTTTGCTCTCTATTCTCTGGGTAAGAAAATTGGGTAGGGCTTCCCTGGTGGCTTAGATGGTAAAGAATCTGCCTGCAATGCAGGAGACCTGGGTTTGACCCCTGGGTCAGGAAGATCCCATTGAGAAAGGAGAATGACAACCCACTTCTATACTCTTGCCTGAGGAATCTCATGGATAGAGGAGCCTGGTGGCTCCAGTCCACGGGGTCACAGAGTCTGACATTACTGAGTCTGAATTACTAACACAAAGCAGTAAAAGGAACGAAATAAAACTGGAAGGAGTATGTGGACAATGCTCCTATGGCTCTTAACTATTAACGCAAAGCATAACCTAATTGGAATTAGAAAACCCAGATTCTGCCACACACCACTCGAGGGACTCTGATAAGCTGGTTAACCTCTCCCTTTGGCTATGACGTGATGTCAAGCCTGTCCTGTGCAGGTCCATAAGGCTGGTGAGAAGTGGGGAGCATTGCTGACTCTTTTCATCTGAAATGTGTAACTTAAGTGTCGAGTGGGTTGACAGCCATACATCCCCCTAGTCTGCTCTAGCTCCCAACCTCCAACATGACTGTTTCGCATTTCCTTCCTCAGATGCTCATGTCTCCTCCTTTGTCTCCGAGAACATGTGTTGTGTGCTCATTCAGTCACGTCCAGCTCTTTGGGACCCCGTGGACTATAGTCCACCAGGCTCCTCTGTCGGGGATTCTCCGGGCAAACACACTGAAGTGGGTTGCCATTTCCTCCTACAGGGGCTTTTCCTGACCCAGGAATGGAACCCGGGTCTCCTGAATTGACAGGTGTGTCCTTTACCATTGAGCCACCTGGGACGCCCTGCTCAGAGAACAGAAGCAACCAAATGCGACCCTCTCATGGCTCTCTCACCTAATCCAGCCATCTATCTGCACCCGGACCCAAAGGCTCTACCTTCTCCCTGATGAGCTGTTACAGAGTCGTGTTCTTCTGGAGGATGCCCTATTTGTCTTCCCATCAAAGGTCTTTCCCTCCCTGAACCCACTGGATTTCAGGTCCTCTTTCCTCCTAATGAGCACTGCTTCTTTAACGACTTCTCTTCCCTCTCCTTTATTGTCAGCTTTTCCCATCCACTGGCTCATTCCGTTCAGCACATAAAGATGCTACATGTCCCAGCTTATACAAGCCTCTTTGGTCAACTAAAGATGAATTGGGAATGGGAGGAGGGGGTGGTTGAATTTGTTGGGCTTAGATTCCCTTCTTGGACTGCACATCTCTGCTAAGTCTTTGTTTAGTTCCCAGGTACATCTTTTCTGCTTAGATATTAAGCTCCTTGATGATGCATTCCTTTGGTTCACTGGAGCCTTGTGTGTATAAGACATTCAATAAACACGTGCTGAGTGAGTGGACTGAATGATGGGATTTTATTTTATCATCAAAATGGCCCCAGCGTTGAATATGCTGCTTTTCAGTCTTGCTTTTCTCCTAGTGTTGCCGTCAAGTTAGCAACTGGTTGTGAAGGAAGCGTCATTCCTGGACTGTGATGTCTCATGTCTACCTGGCCCCGGGGCTGAGCTAGACTTCATCCCCACAGGCAGGCCATTGCCGCAGGACAAATATGCTGTCCCCCAGAGCAGAGTCCATACACGGCTCCCCACACAGAAGCCAGCAGGGAAGATGCAAGAGCGACAATCAGGGTGCTCAGTGGGTCCTGCGCTGTGGATAAAGAACAATTCCTGACAAAATGAGGAGGTTGAAACCATTTGGAGATTAAAAGAAAAATCCTGCCTGTCATTCTGTGGCATGGAGCTATATTTGCATTTTATCTGGTGGATATGATTCTCTTTGATCAGGTTGGCCGTTTGAAGGGATTTGGAGCAGAAAAGATAATCCCAACTTTGAGCATAAATCAGGGGCTGTGGGCTGATGGATGCCTGGCACTTTCTTATGATAATGTACGATTGGGGGATGGTGGAGGGGAAAATACCACAGCCTTATCTCAGCACAGCAGCAGCCAAGGCGGGGAAAGAGCCTTGAGTCCAAAGGGACGAGGGATGGGGGCATGAGGAGGGCTTTTTTTTTTTTTTTTCCTTTTTAAAGAAATTGTGAAACTGAGCTAAAAATGCTCTGGGCCATGGCCACAAATATAGCATTTCAGAACTTGCAAGTGGCAAAGAACTGAAATAACGTGGCCAAAGTGACTGCAGCCCTTCCTTTCTGATCTGGTTTGCTGTTGCTAAAATTTCAGGGAACACTGCATTCTCTTTTGGGGACCACTTAGGTGTGAATGGGAGAAGAAAGCCTTTCCTGTGGCCTCTCCTGTTCTTGTCTTTGGGGAGGTGCATGCACAGGGCTCTGGGACCACAGGTTACTGTCAGGAGGCCCCGGGGTGGGGTGGGTACCTGGGGCCCTGGGAGTACTGAGTGATCCTGCACCAGAGCAAATCGACAGCATGCCTATGCTGCCTTTAGTGCCTGGTGCCCCACCTTCATAACCACAAGGACGAACCCAAATCATCCTAAACAGCCAGCATGTTACCACTGATTTAATTTTCAACCACCTAAATTCCAGTGTCTGGCTCAGGGCTTCTGGTGGCCTCTGTGACCACTTCCATAGGCACCTCCTTCCTCTTACGAAGGTCAGGGAGATGACAGGGTGATGGGGAACAGTGTGCTTACTGGTTAGTCATGCCCACCTCTTTGTGACCCCATGGACTGTAGCCCGCCAGGCTCCTGTGTCCATGGGGTTTCCCAGCAAGAATACTGGAGTGGGTTGCCATTTCCACCTCCAGGGGATCTTCCTAACCCAGGGATCAAACCCATATCTCCTGCACTGCGAGCAGATTCTTTACTGTCTGAGCCACCTGGGAAGCCTCTCTGAACCTCTACAGGTTTTAAAATCTTTCTTCTCCCCTAAATATGATACAGGCCTGCAATGCAAAAGTTCACACATTTCTTCTGATTTAATGAAATGGAGATAAACAACAAAGGCCTATTGTATAGCTCAGGGGCCTATACTCAGTTTCTACTCTTCCTCAGCTGAATTGGTCTTCCTCTTCTCAGTGTCCAAATCCTCTTCATCTCTTCCATTTGAGGTTTCCTGTATTTTCACAGCTGGCCATAACCTTTCCTTTCTTACCTTCTCCCAACTCCCATGCTGCTTATAACGTACCGTTTAAAGATTCTAGCTCACTTCTTAAAATTTTTATTTAGCATCATTATTTATGTACACATTTGAGCTCACTTCCAGGCTGTTATCTCTTTAATATTTATTGAAAAAAGTGTACAGGAGGTCAAAAAGTTTAAAAGGGAATAAAAAAAAACACATAGGAGACAACCCAAAATGTTTGTTGAACAAGAAATAAATCATACATTTAGAATATTAATGGAAAGCCTCAACTCTCTGAAATTTAGCTTTATGTAACATATCAAGTAATGTTGATCAAATGGTCCTCGTAACCTGATAAAGTTGACCAGTTGAAAGACAATGGAGGGGACTCTCAACACTGAACTAGGAGGCAGGAGAACTGAGTTGAAGACCCTGATCTGTTGCTAACTACTTGGTAACTTCAGAAAATACATTTGACCTGTTATCTACTTTCCACTCCATCTTGAACAGAGTAACATGATTGGATGAGATGGTCTTTGAGGACCCTAAAGGATGTCATGATTAAAGAATTCATTCAACAGGTTGTTTGGTAATTCAACACTTAGGATAAACTCATATCAACCAGTTTGGTTGACCTGTAGAACATTAGTGAATGGCCATCCAAGAATTCCACTGGGGAAAGGCTATGAAAATCTGGTCAGAAGTGGACACTTCTACAAAAATGGCTAGAAAATCTGAAAGACTAGGCGAGGACAGCCATTCCTTATTACTCTGATGCTGAAGCAAACTTTCTCTCCCAAATCCAGTTTTGTTTTTTTTTCCCCCCTCATGAGGTCTTAAACATTGATTTAGAAATATTTGGCACTTTGAATTTTTGGTTATTTGCTACCGAAATAGCAATGAGCTATAGACCCATCAGAAACATACTGCAGACAAATTAGTTGGATTATTTCTTGTTGCCAGTGCAGTTCATAACAACTTCAATGCCTGGAGAGTCTAGCCTGCTTTCAGATGCCAGGGGTAACTTTTTTTTCTTTCTCACAAGTCAAGGCTCATTAGATAAATAATTTTTTTCTTAGCCTAATATATAGTGCTAACCTTGAAATTAATTTTATGGGCTAAAAGATAGTAGTGATGGCTGATTATTTGACACCATGATCCTGGCAAGCGAAGTAAACATTTTTTACCAAATATGCCTCATATATATTCTACCACGCTATGGATTTTGTTAGACTCAGAGTCTTTTATGGGGATGAAAAAAGCTAGAGTGTAGAGAGAGATGGGGTGTCCACTTCATTATTTATCTGTAGGGTTCTGAGCAAGGAATTGGATTAATAAACATTGATCCAATTGGATATTGAGATGATGAGTACACCAAATAGTTAATGGACAATGTGGTTATTTCAATTATCTTAATTGATTAGACCAGGTTAACTGATTAACAATTTACTTCATTGCTTTCATATTTAATCATACTCTCAGTTCAGTTCAATCGCTCAATCGTGTCTGACTCTTTGAGACCCCATGGACTGTAGCACGCCAGGCCTCCTAACTCCCGGAGTTCACACAAACTCATGTACATTGAGTCAGTGATGCCATCCAACCATCTCGTCCTCTGTTGTCCCCTTTTCCTCCTGCCCTCAATCTTTCCCAGCATCAGGGTCTTTTCAAATAAGTCAGTTCTTCGCATCAGGTGGCCAAAGGATTGGAATTTCAGCTTCAACATCAATCCTTCCAATGAACACCCAGGACTGATTTCCTTTAGGATGGACTGATTGGATCTCCTTGCAGCCCAAGGGACTCTCAAGAGTCTTCTCCAACACCACAGTTCAAAAGCATCCATTCTTTGGCGCTCAGCTTTCTTTATAGTCCAACTCTTACATCCATACATGACCACTGGAAAAACCATAGCCTTGACTAGACAGACCTTGATTGGCAAAGTAATCTCTTTGTTTTTTAATATGCATCATACTCTCAGTGACAACAAAACACAAAATCAAAGCCATTACCTAAATGGTTAACTCATTCTTCCATTGTATATACAGGAAGTAATTTTACTTTATTTGGATGGTAGACCCACACTGACAGATCCTGTGTAGCCCTTGATGCTATGCATAATTTTAAACAATCAGTGTATCACCTTTGAAACGAATTCCCAATTTGTGCCTTCAGGGACACAATTGTTTATTAGAGAGAAGACTGTCAGCCATGCAGTCAGCTTTACCTCATAACAAATTGCCTTGTGTTTGAAATTTTTCTCTTTCTATTGCCCTTAGGTAACATCAGTTACATTCTTCCATATCACTCACTCCCTCTAGCAATGCGTTCATTTTCCACTGACTTGACTCACTGGGGCGCTTCACCCCCTGGTGTTTCCAAGGAAGCCTGAAATTAACATAGACTTTTCTAATTATTTAATCTATGCAGAGTAAACCATTCCTTCTTGTATATCCAGAAAATCATGTACATCTTCATCTGGTTCCCAAAGGTCTTCTCTCCTCATTAATCCTAAATGACTTAGTTATTCTTCAGTTTAGAGACATGCCAAATTACAGGTCTAAACAAATGAAATGTGTGATTTTTCCATCCTTCAGAGCTGCTTTTGTGTCTGCTGTTTCTTAGACACAATCAACTCCAAATAATTCTAATGCCACAGAAGCATAATTTGGGATGGTGCACTCTGTGCCCTTTCAGCTGCCTCTGGCCTAGTGATGGTGTGTAAAGATGTGGTGAGTACTGCCTCAGCCATCTCTCTTCTATACCCCAGACTCATCTCTCAGCTTCTGTCTGACCATGCTGTGTCAGACGTGTCCTTTGTCAGTGTGTGTGGTTCCTCCTGGGTGTCTCTGACTGTCCTCTGGCTCGGCCCTCCATGGCTGTGACACACTGGTATTTCATCCATTCCTGCCTCTCTTCTCAGGGTTTATCCCAGGAGGGAAAGGGACCAAAAGCATTGGAAGCTCACATCTTCGTCCCCTCACTGTGGTCCCCATCCCTGCTCCTTCCGAGGACCTTCTTCTGCTCTCCATCAGGGGTCTATGACATATTCTTGAACTGGCATTGTGAAGTTGGGCTTTCCTGGTGGCTCAGACGATAAAGAATCTGCTTGCAATGCAGGAGACCTGGGTTCGATTCCTGGGTCGGAAAGATCCCCTGGAGAAGGGAATGGCTACTTTTCAAGTCTTCTTGCCTAGAGAATTCTGTGGACAAAGGAGCCTGGTGGGCTGCAGTCCATGGGTCGCAAAGAGTCAGACGTGACTGAGTGGCTAATACTCGGGCTTCCCTGGTGGCTCAGATGGTAAAGAATTAGCTTGTATTTCAGGAGATCCGGGTGTGATCCCTGGGTTTCTAAGCCGCATTCTTGAGCTGGCGTTGACTCAACCCCAATTACTAAGCCACATGGCAAAGTGGATGCAGGGAAATGAAGTGTATAATGGGACTGAGAGAAGATTCAAAGTCTTCTCTTGATCATATTTGCTTTACGGGTACAGGGTACAGTGAGGCTCCAGTCTTATTGCGTGACCACTCACTGGACATTGCATGTCCAGTCTCACTGCGTGACCATGGCCAAAGCTATTACAGCTGGTGACAGTGACCACAATAGCCTGTGTGTCTATCGACACAGCAGCCACTTGGGATCCCAAACAGCATTTCGGTTTCATGCTGGGGACAATGCCTGTTGTACCTGCCTCTGTATCCACAGCACCTGTAGGTGGCATGTATCAGCAGTAAGTGTGTGGAATGAAGGATGCATGAGATAAATATAGAGGACGGGAGAGGAGGAGAGACACAGAAACGAATGAAATAACCAATAACCAAACAGCTCTAACAGCACAGATGGGAAGGGAATCCTCCAGTATGGGGAAAAAATACATCCCGCTACCAGACCCCTGGAAGATAATCAACCGATTTCTAAAGAATTCTGACAAAGGTCCAGTCAAGGGCATGCCAGCCACCCTGGAGTTTTACCCATTTTGCTTTTATTTCCCCTTCTTTTATGCTATTCTTTCCCCACTGGCCAACAGATTGCAGCCTTAAGGTAAGAATATTTCACTTAATGTAAAACACTGGTTTTCAATACATCCATGTAACTGGAGATGTTCTATCAGAAAATCATACTCGGCAAAGCCTAGAGGATTGAGACAACATGTGTCCCACCTCTTTTCAGTAGACTGAAATCATGCTTCCCACATCCTCATTTCAACAATTAAAATGATGCATTTATCAGCTTCCTTCCTTTTGTTCTTATTTCGTGCTATCCTAGCCCCTCTCCGATCCTCTGGTGGGTGGTGCTGAGAGCAGCCCACAGCAGGCCCACGTGAATCCCGTATGTTTCCACTAAGCCAAGTGAAATGCATCCTTGGGCCACAGGAAAGCCCTCCTCACAGTCTCCATATGTCCCAGTGCAGCCAACCCCAGGCGGCCCTGCCTCAGACAGTGTCTTGAGAGTGAAGTTGCTCAGTCATGTCCGACTCTTTGTGACCCCATGGACTGCAGCCTACCAGGCTCCTCCATCCGTGGGATTTTCCAGGCAAGAGTACTGGAGTGGGTTGCCCTCAGGGATTGAACCCGGGTCTCCAGTGTCTTGAAGTGGATCCTTATTTTCAGGGTTCCCAGGGCTCATTGTGTACCCCAGCCATCTCTCTTCTCCCCATCTGAGTAGGCCCCCATGTGACCAAGCTCTACTTTCGACCCTGAGATCTCAAGCAACTTTTTACTATTTTGGCGAAGTAACCAAACTTTTGTCTTCCAAGAATGGCAGTTAGAAGGGGCGTCTAGGAATTAGAAGCAAGTGGTTTTATCATGACGGCATTCATCGTTTGCCAAAATAGTATGTCAGCTATGCTTTGGCTGCAAGTAACTGAATACCAGAAGAAATGTTGCTTGAACACCAGGAATCCAGGGCCGGTGGGGGTCTCACAGGTGTGGCAGACCAGGTCACGTTCTCTGTGATTCCCTTGGTCTTCTCTCTTAGTCATCCACTGGAGGTCACAAGGCAATGGGTCACCTCCAAACTCGGAGATATTCGAAGTAGGGGTGGGGGCAGAGGGTTCCTCTGTAAGCAAGTCTCTCTCTCATCTATCAGAGCAGAAATTCCTTATTGTAAACAAAGCTCCCTCTTTCTCCTGGTAGATTTCCCTTTGGGTCCAGAAGCCACAACTTGATCATAAATCCATTCCCTGGTGTTCTCGGTTGTGAGATTGAGACACTGTCTTCTCCTGTAGCAGGGGTGGGGTTGGGGGGAAGGGGAGGCTCTGTATCCACCATGTCTATTATTATTATGGTCTGTATTCTGATGTTTTGGCACGTGGGCTCTTACTGACCCTGAAAGCACTGCCTCTCCCAGGGCTCACTGGTAAAGAATCTGCCTGCCAATACAGGAGACTCAGGAGATATGGGTTCGATCCCTGGGTCAGGAAGATTCTCTGGAGAAGGAAATGGCAACCCACTCCAGTATTCTTGCCTGAAAAATCCCATGGACAGGAGCTTGGCGGGCTACAGTCTGTGGGGTCACAAAGAATCAGACACAACTTAGTGACCAGATAGTAACAAGAGAGAGTGAACGATTGGCTCCCTTTTCAAATGGAAACCTGCCAATCCAGGACCCACATACCAACCACCATATGAGACCAAGGGGTCTCATACTTAGGCCACTATTTCCCTTCCTTAATTACCCCGCGGCAGGTACCAGACAACCAGGGACAGTCCCTATGCCCCAGAGTACGCTGAAACTACTCAAGTTAGCCAGTCCTAAATCTGCCTGGGCTGTTCCTCCCCACAGAAGCTGCATCAGGGCTCATGCCCACAATCCATCCTTCTCCCCCTGGCTTCTGATCAGCCCTGGGGCATCTCCAGGCGGCCTTTCCTAAAGGTTCCCTCATCTTGGAAGCTGTGAATGACAAATTCTCTTTTTTAAAGATTTTTTTTTTAATGTGGACCATTTTTAAAGTCTTTATTGAATTTATTACAATATTGCTTATGTTTTATGTTTTGCTTTTCTTTTTTTTGGCCACAGGGCATGTGGGATCTTAGCTCCCTGATCAGGGATGGAACCCATACTCCCTGCATTGGAAGGCGAAATCTTAACCACTGTGCCACCAGGGAAGTCCTGTAAATTCTCTTTTTGATCACATTTCCCCGCCCCCTCCGATCTGCTGGCCTTACTGAACCTCACATTTTCTATGAATATACTATATTTTAGGACAAGCTCTGATGACATCAAACCTTTCTGCAAGAGCTTTCCTCTTTTAGGGAAAAACAACAAAAGGAAGGTTCTTTCTTTCCATCTGAAAGGATTTATTCTGATTCTCCTTTGCTGCATGACATATTACCTTACGATCTGGTAGCTCCAAATAATGATGATTTTATTATCTCTCATGGTTTCTGTGAGTCAGGCATCTAAGCAGGATTTGGATGGACAGTCCTGGTTTTAGGTCATTCACACGGTTGCCATCAGACATGTCTGCAGCTATAACAGCATGGGCTGAAGAAGCTTGGTTAGCCATTGGCCTGTGTATTATCTCACTTAAACTTTTGTATTCATCCTTTGAGACACACACCATTAATTAACATAATTTTATAGATGGGGACAAGGACTCACATAGTTAAGTAATTCATCAAGTTGACCCTGCTGCTAAATGGAATCATTACTCAGGGTAGCAGCCCCTCCTTCCTTCAGTCATTCTCCATCAAGTTACTTTACCCTGATGTCTTCATCACACACCCTGATGCCTGCAACAATCTTATGCATTCATTGGTCTTTGAGTAATTTGTCTCTCTTCCCCAGTGGAATGCAAAGTCCTTGAAATCAGGGACATGGCTCCTCTCACTCACTTCTTCATCCCCAGAGACCAGAGCAGGGTCTGGCACATCGCATGTGCTCAGTGAGGAGCTGTTGAATGATGCTCAGACTTTGGGTTTATTCTGTTTTGACCAATAGCCTGATGACCAAGGTGGCACATGGGGGTCCCATCTGCTACAACTCCAGACCCTAGAAACTGTCCCACCAGCCTAAAGGCTGTTCCTCCACCCTGATGCTTTGGCAAGTCTCTCTTTCCATTCTTAAACATTTCTCCTGAAGCCTAACCAGCGATTGTTGGGAGTTCAGAACCCATATCCAGTGTTCTCCTTACTTCTCTTTTCTTTTCCAATTATTCTGAGTCCCACCTCTACCATGATTATCAAGCTATGGCAGGCCTGGCACTTACGGCCCAAGAGATCCATGAAACAAAGCCTTCCTCCTTCATCCAGGACCCCTGGAGCAGCCTGTAAATTATGGGTTGGCCAAAAAGTGCATTTGGGTTTTTCCATAACATCTTACAGGAAAACCCAAAGGTACTTTTTGACCAACCCAATATTTAGTGGTAGCTGATGGGCAGATGGTGTAGCTGGAAACTAAGTCTCCTCTACCATTATCTTCCCTTGGAGAAAACTGCCAGAAAAGGCTTAGTAGACACACACACACACACATGCACACATATACTGTATCCTCTAAGCTTCATTGACACACACTGTTTTACTTTCTGGATGGCCTGAGTTTCTTCCTGTAGCATTTGTTAAGTGAGAAGGATGGCTGGGCTCATTACATTAGAGACCCTGGGGAGAGGACCCCAGACAGTCTGGCTCTCCCTCCTTCAGAAACACAGACACATGAGCCCTTGGGGATTCAGCATCCATTTATGACAACAGAGTTGGAGGCCTGTGTGTGTGTGAGCAGGTGTAATACTATGACCTTCATAACAACCACTTTGTCTTGACAATAAACCTCTAATCCAACCTTCACTTCCCACAGAAGGGGGAAACCTATTTTCTTTTATGACTTTCAAAATTGGCTTAAAACTCACCATTCAAAAAACTAAAACCATGGCAGCATCTGGTCCCATCACTTCATGGCAAATAGGTGGGGAAAAAGTGGAAACAGTGGGAGATTTTATTTTCTTGGACTCCAGAATCACTGTGGATGGTGACTGCAGCCACAAAATTAAAAGACGGTTACTCCTTGGAAGGAAAGCTATGACAAACCTAGACAGCATACTAAAGAGTAGAGACACCACTTTGCAGACAAAGGTCCATCTAGTCAAAGCTATGATTTTTCCAGTAGTCGTGTGTAGATGTGAGAGTTGGACCATAAAGAAGATTGAGCACTGAAGAATGGCTTCTTTCAAATTGTGGTACTAGAACCAGTCAATCCTAAAAGAAATCAATCCTGAATATTTATTGGAAGGCCTGATGCTGGAGCTTCAATATGTTGGCCACCTGAAGAGGAGAACCAACTTATTGGAAAAGACCCTGATCCTGGGAGAGTCTGAGGGCAGGAGGACAAGGGGACGACAGAGGATGAGATGGTTGGATAGCATCACTGACTCAATGGACATGAGTTTGAGCAAACTCCAGAGATAGTGGACAGGAAATCCTGGTGTGCTGCAGTCCATGAGGTTGCAAAGAGTTGGACATGACTTAGCGACTGAACAACAACCAATGGGATCAGGGTTCCTGGCTCACGGAAAGGCATAGTTCTCCTAAGTTGTATCGTCATAATGGGGCTTCAGACATTGTACAGAGCTTCCTTGAGGACCAGGTATTTTGAAGGGAGAGAAGGGTCAGTGTCCTCTGTGGGAGGTGGTAGTCTACAGAGGGTGTGGTGGTCACTGTCCTGCTGACTAACAGCCCCTCACAGCAAGGGCTTTCTGGGGACAGCACATTGACAGAGCTGACACCTCACCTACGCTGCTCATTCTTGACTCTAGAATCTAGAGGACACCTCCTTTGCCGATGCCACTGGGGGGAGGCATGACAGCTCCCAGTTCAAGGAAGAATTCTATCATCACTTTGGGAAGGATCCTGAATATCAAAGCTTTGCCAGACATGCTGGATGGATCGTGCTGGTCCCAAAGGCAACTGCTTTTCATAGAAAGTCTTGAGCCAGAAAAAAAAAAAAAAGAGAGACCATAAATCCGGCTGAAGCATTTCAAAATCTGTAAGAAGAATAAATTCCAGACCAGAGTCATGGAACAATGATTCTCTTCAGGCACAACCATCGTCACTAGCAAGATGTGTTCTCCTTCATAGGCGGAAAAACAGAATCACCGAAGAACAGAGCGGCAGGGTCTTTGAAGATCGTCCAGCACAGCCCTTTCTTTTCCTTATAATGTGAACAGACAGAGAGTTTCTTCCAAAGCTACATTGGGAACTAGCTGCCAAGCAGAAACTGGGGCTCAAGGGGTCCTGATTCCTGGTCGGGCATTTTCTCATTTTGCCATCAGCCCACTGACCTTGTTGCTGTTGTCTACTTGTTCAGTTGTGTCTGACTCTTTGAAACCCCGTGGACTGTAGCCCAGCAGGTTCCTCTGTCCATGGGATTTCCAGCAAGAATACTAGAGTGGGTTGCCATTCCCTCCTCCAGGGGATCTTCCCGACTCAGAGATCAAATGCAGGTTTCCTGCATTGCAGGCAGATTCTTTACTACCTGAGCTACCAGAGATTGCAGCACATGAGGAGAGAAAGGCCAGCTTTTGGGGGAAAAGCAGCTCATCTGATTCTCTCACTCTAACTAAAATAAACTGAGACTCAGAACTTCAGAGTGACTTGTTCCAGAAAGAAGAACGGACACTTGAACTGCACACTTTCACATCCTCAGTCTGGTGTTCTTTCTCCTACCTGGGCTGAGTGGACCTCCCTTCTGACCCACATGTTTCCATTCTTTTGATGGTGAAACGGGGACTAGAAACAAGCAGGTGAGGAAAGTTCCAGTGACTTTGGGAGCTAGGTAAACCACTTTCAGAGGAAAAACTGGTTGATTTTAAGGGAAGAAGGAGAGGCTTGGGTTATGGTGAAGGAAGGAGCATATGGCCCCGACTAAAGATATTCCTGTTCCAATCTTTGAAATGCTGTGTTAGCCAAAGTCAACTCCTAGGCAAGTTACAACTGGCCAGTTTGTGACTTCTGGTGCGGCCACATTAAGAACTTCCTGTGATGATTTTCTTAGCAGAGGAAATGGCACTTTTGAGTTTGTTGCCTTATGGAACTTGAACTTACCCTTTGGAAGCCAGAGGATTTGAGAGCAATTACAGTCTCCATGGGCTTCTGTCTCCAGATGTTTCTTTCGTGTTCACCCGGGCCATAAACTGGTCACCCTGCTCCCATGCCAGGGAACAGGGCTATAGCATCAAGGAGCTACTGGGTTGACATATACACACTGCTGCTGCTGCTGCTGCTGCTAAGTCGCTTCAGTCGTGTTCGACTCTGTGCGACCCCATAGACAGCAGCCCACTAGGCTCCTCTGTCCCTGGGATTCTCCAGGCGAGAATACTGGAGTGGGTTGCCATTTCCTTCTGCAATGCATGAAAAGTGAGACGTGAAAGGGAGGTCTCTCAGTCATGCCTGACTCCTAGCGACCCCATGGACTGCAGCCTCCCAGGCTCCTCTGTCCATGGGATTTTCAGGCAAGAGTACTGGAGTGGGGTGCCATTGCCTTCTCTGGACATATACACACTACTATATATAAAATGGGGCTTCCCCAGTGGCTTAGAAGACAAAGAATCTGCCTGCAATGTCGGAGACCTGGGTTCGATCCCTGGATTGGGAAGATCCCACAGAGAAGGGAATGGCTACCCGCTCCACTATACTTGCCTGGAGAATTCCATGGACAGAGGAACCTGGTGGGCTACAGTCCATAGGATCACAAAGAGTCGGACACAACTGAGTGACTAACAGACATATATAAAATAGATAATGGGAACCTACTGTATAGCGCTTCAGCATTCATGGAGTATGCCTGGAGAATTCCACTGACAAATCCCATGGCCACAATCCATGGGGTCCAAAGAGTCAGACACGACTGAAGCGACCTGGCATGCACCATATGACCCAGCAATCCCACTTCTGGGCATATATCTGGAGGAAACCACAATATGAAAAGATACACATACCCCAGTGTTAATCGCAGCAATGTTTACAATTGCCAAGACAGGGAAGAAACTGACTAATTGTTCCCCGAGGAAAAAGACGGCCAAAGTGGCCATAGGTGATGAGCTCCAAGAAACAGATGTCTTAAAGCCCTCAGGTGTTTGCTGCCAGGGATAGAGGTTAAGTCAGCTAGGATTAAGTGAACTAATTAGCAAAGTTATTTTCATTACTGACACAGTAATTTAGTTCTAGCCTCCAAAGGGCTAAAACACCTTTCAAGCTTGAAGAGAACTGTGGAGATTCCTGTGTAGCATGGACTAAGATTCATAATTAATTGGGATACTTTATGGTTCTCTGGTGGCAAATAAATCTAAACAAGAAAAAAATGTGTATATTAGCAGCCATTTTCCCAAGGAGTTAATAGCCCTATGAATTGTGTATCCTACATGAAAATGATCGGGCAGTCTACGTAGCAATGATTATTTCATGAGAAAATAAAGCTGAAGAGAAAGTAATAGTTAAGTAAGCAATTTACCAAATGCTGTACACGAAATAAAGCCTCTTTCGATGATTTCCAGGGTTCTCATTAGTTCAGTGAGAGATTGTTAAAATACGCATATTGTCTCTAACTTGTAAAGCTATTTTTGGTACTTCTTAATAGACAATTGCATGTTAAATAAAACAAACAGTGGAGTGTTACTGAAAAAAATACTGGATCAAGGTTAACCCTTCTCTATTTGGGATTATCTCTTTGCTGTGTCCTGGATAAACTGGATAAAACATTGCTTCCAATTGCCTTCTACAGAGGATTGGATCTTATGGGAGAAACTTGATGGGCTTGGGAATTGAGGATCAGTGGTAAAGTAAGTTAAATTGTTCTACATGAGTTAGGCAAGATTTTGGAATTTTGAGGACAGTTCTTTTTACTTATATTTTAATTGGCTGTTATGTCCCTTAAATCTCTTAACCTATCAGTTATCCTCCTGTATCTTTCTTTCCCCTTGTAGTTCTGTGTTGAGGATACTAGGTCTTTTTTCCTAAGAACTTCAAGAAAGTGAAAATGTTAGTTACTCAGTCGTGTCTGAATCTTTGTGACTCTGTGAACTATAGCCCAGCAGGCTCTCTGTCCATGAGATTCTCCAGATAAGAATAAGGGAGTGGGTTGCCATTCCCTTCTACAGGGGATCTTCCTGACCCAGGGATCAAACCCAGGTTCCTGCATTGCAGGCAGATTCCTCACTGTCTGAGCCACCAGGGAAGCCCTACAGAAAAATAGGATAACTGAACTTCATCCTATTTTTCTGACAGCATCTTGCGATTTTGGAGGATGACTCAAATTCCCTGAAGCTTTGTCTTTAGGTCTAGAGCCTGGTGAGGTTCCCCCAAGTCTTCCTTGTAGGAGGTGGGGTATACTTTTGGCTGGAGGTAGGTGGTGTCTTATTCCTCTTGTGGTGATGTTAGCAGCCATGATAATCATTGTGTAGATCAAGCATTGGCAAACCCAAGAGGCACATCTGGTCCATTGCCTGTGTTTGCAAGTGAAGTTTTATTGGGATACCCGTTGGTGGTGGTTTATGTATCATCTTTGGCTGCTTTTGCACCCTAACAGCAGAGTTGAATAATTGTGGCAGAGACCCTGTGTCCCACAGGCCTGAAAGATTTACGTTATAGTTCGTCACAGAAAATATTTGTTGACCCCTGCTCTAGATTCATTAAATTACTGGGAAAGAACAGTGACTTAAATTTGTTATTTATTTCCCACTTCTCAGCTGCAATACTTCTGTTGTTTAGGAAGTCCCTTTGTAACTTTTGGGTACTACAGACTGTATAGGAAATACAGGATATACATTTGATTTTTTTCTTTCCTTTTTTTTTAACTTTTAAAAATAATGGGTTTGTTTTGTAGCATCCTCTAAAGGTGTCCAGCAAGCTGGTTTTTGTTTATTTGTTTTGTCTTGTCTGAGAATTGTTACAAACTCACAAATTTAAACATGTGTGTGTGTGCTAAGTTGCTTCAATTGTGGCCAAATCTGTGACCCCATGGACTGTAGCCAGCCAGGCTCTTGGGTCCATGGGATTCTCCAGGCAAGAATACTGGAATGGGTTGCCATGCCCTCCTCTAGGGGATCTTCCCAACCCAGAGATCCAACTTACTTCTCTTATGTCTCTCGCATTGGCAGGTGGGTTCTTTACCACTAGCACAACCTGGGAAGCCCCAAATTTAAACATATCTGATGCTCCTTGCTTGCTCCTTGGAAGAAAAGTTATGACCAACCTAGACAGCATTTTCAAAAGCAGAGACATTACTTTGCCAACAAAGGTCCATCTAGTCAAAGCTGTAATTTTTCCAGTAGTCATGTATGGATGTGAGAGCTGGACGATAAAGAAAGCTGAGCACCGAAGAATTGATGCTTTTGAACTGTGGTGTTGGAGAAGACTCTTAAGAGTCCCTTGGACTGCAAGGAGCTCCAACCAGTCCATCCTAAAGGAGATCAGTCCTGAATATTCTTTGGAAGGACTGATGCTGAAGCTGAAACTCCAATACTTTGGCCACCTGATGCGAAGAACTGACTCATTTGAAAAGATCCTGATGCTGGGAACGATTGAAAGTGGGAAGAGAAGGGGACAATAGAGGGTGAGATGGTTGGACGGCATCACCAATGCAATGTACATGAGTTTGAGCAAGCTCTGGGAGTTGGTGATGGACAGGGAGGCCTGGCATGCTGCCCTCCATGGGGTCACCAAAAGTTGGAAATGACTGAATGAGTGAATTGAACTGAACTGATGTGTTTTAGATAACTCAGTTATGCTTGCTCTTTTTGAAGGTTCAAGTTCTCTTCTGTTTAGTGACTCGGAGCCTAGACCATAGATTGGGTCCTTGTGATACAAGCTCAGTAAAGAAGTGAAGTGAAGTGAAGTTGCTCAGTCGTGTCTGACTCTTCACAACCCCATGGACTGCAGCCTACCAGGCTCCTCAGTCCATGGGATTTCCCAGACAAGAATAATGGAGTGGGTTGCCATTTCCTTCTCCAGGGGATCTTCCCAACCCAGGGATCGAACCCAGGTCTCCCGCATTGTAGGCAGACACTTTACTGTCTGAGCTACCAGGAAGCTACAACCTTAGTAGACTTGGGTAATTCTCTTGCTTTTTGGAATGACACTATTCCACACTTGTCTTGTATTTTTCCTGCCTTGGTCCTGAAATCAGCCATTTCTCTAAGAATCTTTTAGTGGAAATGCTACTCCGAGACCTCAGTCTGGGTGCTCACTGCTATGGGCTGGTCACTGTTTCTAGGCCTTTCCAGTGGACAGAGGTAGACCATACCTATTCCTTACGTTAAACTCTATCATGACTTCAGAAGCATGCTTCCAATTTAAACTCTAAACAACAGGGTTTTTACTTAACCTTGTCAATCTTAGATATTCATATCTTTTTAACCATATTGATAACTACCAATCCTCAGTGACGCCAATACAACCATATATTTAATGCATTCTGCACTCTGGTAGTCTCAGTGTAATACTGACTTTACCATCAATGGACTTATGCCTAAAAAGCTTTTTTTTTTTTTTTTTGGTTATTTTAGTTCTTGAAGGGGTTTCTGGATAGCTCAGTTGTCGAAGAATCCACCTGCAATGCAGGCGACCCTGGTTTGATTCCTGGGTCAGGAAGATCCACTGGAGAAGGGATAAGCTACCCACTCCAGTATTCTTGGGCTTCGCTTGTGGCTTAGCTGCTAAAGAATCCACCTGCAATGCGGGAGACCTGGGTTTGATTTCTGGGTTGGGATGATCCCCTGGAGTAGGGAAAGGCTACTCACTCCAGTATTCTGGCCTGGAGAATTCCGTGGACTACAGCCCGTGGAGTCACAAAGAGTCGGACATGACTGAGCAACTTCCACTTTTGCTTCAGTCCTTAGGCTTTCTAAGACAAAATTTTAAAGTGACTATTTGTCAAACTCAGAATCGTGTCTTACTGAGCAGCTTCTTGTGGTTATGCTGGGTGACTTTGACATTGGCATATAAGTAGTTGAATGGACTAAGATCAATGAGTGAATCACAGCATCAAAGCAGCAACAGAGCCCACAAGCCATAACCAAGCCTCAGTTAACCTCAGCCCGAACACGCTAGACATTGTTCCAAGGCATAATTTTTCTTTGAAACAAAGCCAGGAATGTGGGCAGTAACTTGGTACTTACACTGGTTTCCCACAAAGTAGATACTCCAAGTCAATGACTTGGTCAAGTAACCAATTTTGAGTGTGATGTCCCTTAGACAGCCGAAATGGCTTGTTTTATTAGTTGATGACCCTATTCCTCCCCTCACTGAGGAGGGACACAGACTCCAAAGGCAGTGAGTAGGGGAGGCCTCCCAGCCCCCACACTTATACAGAGACAAGGATGCTGGTGTGCGGTATTTTTTCCCAACCAATTCAAATACCTTGTTTCATCATGGATTCTCCAATCCTCCAACACCAACTGGGTGGCCTATAGTTCAATTCAATTCACGGAGTTAGTGCAGACTCCACAAGTCCAAGGAGGGTCCCGTAAGACTGCCAGCCACAGAAGGGATTACCAGGCTACCTGTACTTTGGTCCAGCCAACTATAAATCAGGGGCTCTTACAAGGCCCCTCATCCGTGGCAATTTGCTAGGATGACTCATAGATTCCGGAAACTGCTTTAGTTACATTTACTGGTGACTTAGACGGTAAAGATTCACCTGCAATGCAGGAGACCCAGGTTTGATCCCTGGGTGGGGAAGATACCGTGGAGAAGGAAATGGCAACCCACTCCAGCAATCTTGCCTGGAGAATTCCATTGACAGAAGAGCCTGGTGGGCTATAGTCCATGGGGTAGCAAAGAGTTGGACACGACTGAATGACTAACACAAACACACCAGTTCATTACGACGGATGCAACTCAAGGACAGCCCGAAGGAAGAGATGCATAGGGCGCGTTATAGGGAGGGAGGTGGTGTCCTCTCTGTGCACGTCATCTTCACAGCACTTTGATGTGTTCACCAACCTGGAAGCTCCCCTGAACCTTAGTCTTCCTGAGTTTTCTTCTGGAGATGTCACCACTTAGGCATGATTATTAATTAATCAGCCATCAGTGATTGAATTCAATCTCCAGCCCTCTCCCCTCAGAGAGGTGGGTGTGGCTGATAGGTCTATCCCTTTAATGATGTGATTGGTTTCTCTGGACACCAACTCCCATCCTAAAGCCATCTAGAAACACGTCTTGACTCACCTCATTAGCCCAAACACAGGTCTGGTGCAGAGTGGCTTTTTATCAATGAGAAAAGATGCTCATATTCCTCAGGAAATCCCAAGGGTTTTAGGAGGCCTGTGTCAAGAATCAGAGATAAAGACCAAAAACATATATTTTATTAAACCACAGCTGGTAAAAACAAAAAGAAAAAAACTCATGAACAATGTGTTGGGGAGGTAGGATGAGACAGAAAGTAGTGTGCTATGGATTGTAAATCTTGGTATTCCTGTCTTCAAGAGTTAGCTGATTCAGATCCACCCAAGGGTCCAAGTTCATGCGGGCACAGAATTTGGTGTCAGGAAGTTTGAGAGGCAGCAGGATAAGTGTTAAGAAGGCGGTTGCGAGAGCTCCGAGCAGGAGGCAGAATAAGACCCTACACCTGCAGGGGGAGCACTCTGCCTCCGGCTCCTGAAAGTCCATCAGCAGCCATCTCGGTCCCAGGGGTGAGATTCAGGCACAATAAGGGAACAGCCTTGAGGGGTTTGGATGCTCCCTGACTGATAAATAAGATCAGGAAAGAAAAGGGAACAGGGGTCATCACTCCTGTAAGCTTCAGAGCTGAATTCCAAGCCTGGTGGTTTTGGCTCGTGTCCCTGTGAATAGCAAGTGGGTGACTGGTTTCCCTGACACTGGAAATTTGGCCATTTGGGGAAATTTAATCCTCCATGATTAAACGTATTTCATAACAGCCCCCTTCCTCTACTGCTAAGTGGTTTCAGGTACTGAAATATTAAAGAAATATTGTTGGTTTTTCTGACCACTGATGGATCTTAAGTTTTCCAACCTGCTGCAAGAAAATGCAAAGTGTTAAATATTAACTAAATTAGGTTATTTTGGGCTTCCTATTCTGCTTGTGTTTTCTCTTCCTAAAGCACCTTGCCTGTCTTCTGGACTGAAAAAAAAAAAAAAACTGTATAGAGAGAGGCCAAGTCAGTACAGACCAAGCCACCTGGGGGCAAGACCAACATACTTAGGCAACTTGATTGATCCATATAAAAATATTGGAACTGTAGAATCACCTTGGGGCTTTCATACAAACCATGATACTTCACAATGGAGTTTTTAACCCACATTCTTTTTTATTTTGATAGAAAAGAGTAAGTTGAGATTATTCTGTCAATGAAAATATTCCAAGTTTACCCACAAAGTAAAGATTCCCAGAAAATGAATTGGTCAAGATTTCTAATTCTGTTGTTATTAGCAGAGCTTTTGGCTTGTGTTGTTGGCTTAACAACCTCATCTTTTATTCAGCTGACTTGGATGAGGCACCAATTCCACAGGCACTGAGTTGACGGGCATCTTCTGACTCCAATTTCCTTGATCCTCACTGGAAAGATGCTGAACACTGTATTGGTGGGAAGTCAGTCTAGACATTAGTCTAAACAATATGTGGCTTAATTTTTTTTAAGAGCCACACAGACAAATAACAGATATTGGGAGGAAAATGAATATCGGAGAACTAAAAACATAAAGATCAGAAATTCCAGTACCACAGAGAATGGGCAGTGATTGATCGCCATTCTGAAAAATGATTTTAAGTAAGATTTGATGTCAACAAGCACCTTTCTATAAAGTACTCATGGCCAGAATCATAAGAAAATTCCTCTGGCTGCACCAGCTTCCAACCTGGAAAGGAATTCTGCCGCAAAGACTCTTTTCTTTCTCCTCTGCTGCAAAGACTAGGGGTTGCAAACATGCCGCTGAAGATGTAAGACACATTCAGAGCGAACATTTCTTGTCCTCATTTCAGAGAGGGAGCCCATAGTACACATTTCCATGTTCTACTTTGTCATCTATGACAATACCTTCAAACAATATACTTCAGTGTGCCTATTTAAAAAACACATTATAAACAGAATCACACTGTCCCACCAGCCAGACCAGCAGTAAAGATCCATCCTCAGGACAACCTTGTTGAGGAAGTGGGAAATGGCTGAGATGCCAAAGTTGCTGCAGAATCTGGATCACAGTTCCTGCCAGGAATGGGGAGATACACCTGGTAGTAAATCTCAAGAGTGTTGGGTTAAGAAAGGAAGAATATAAAACTAAATAAGGAAGCCTGTGCACTGGGGGGCAAATTTTAAGACACTGACTGGCTAACTCTTGGAAGCTTGGAACAAAGGAGAGCTTCTGTGAAATAAAACAGTCTGCCATCATACAGGAGGGAATCAGAAATTGAAAAGTGTCCTGTTAGAGTGACTCTGCAAGCCCAGAAAGTACACTGGCTGACTACTCAGGAAGAAACGGAAAAGTGAAAGAGTTAGCTGCTCAGTCATGTCTGACTCTTTGCGACCCCATGGACTATAGCCTGCCAGGCTCCTTTGTCCATGGACTTCTCCAGCAAGAATACTGGAGTGGGTTGCCATTCCCTTCTCCATGGGGTCTTCCCCACCCAGGGATGGAACCTGAGTCTCCTGCATTGGCAGGCGGGTTCTTGACTGTCTGAGCTATGAGAGGCCAAGCTATTTTATAAGGTTTATCACCTCACCTGATAGGATGCACTAATTTGAGGGCATCAGGGTGACTGAGGAGCCCAGCAGAACCCTGGAGACAGAAGCTAACGGCAGGAGAGGTTATTTCAGACCTGGGATCCTGGGCAGTTGTGGAGATGACAGGGACCCAGAAGAGCAGAGAGCAGGAGTCAGCTGTCAATCATCAGGAGAACTTGGACACGATCAGCCAAAGGGCAGCAAGGTCGGAACGTCAGCCCAGGAGAGAGTTAGGAGATCATGGCGTTCCTAAGGACAAGACAGACAGGCGGGAGATAAGGGTGTCATGCCTTTGTTGTTCAGTTGCTCAGTCATGTACAACTCTTTGCAACTCCATGGACCATAGCCTGTTAAGCTCCTCCGTCCATGGGATTTCCCGGGCAAGAATATTGGAGTAGGTTGCCATTTCCTTCTCCAAGGTTTTTCCCCACCCAGGGATTGAACCCTCATCTCCTGCTTGGCAGGTGGATTCATTACCACTGACCACCTGGGAAGCCAAAAGTTGTCATCAACAGATCAACAATGGATGAACAGAAGACCTGTGTCTATTACTCCCAAGGAAAGCTGATGGGGATGCCAGATCCCCATAAACAAAGCCTTGTCTGTCCAACATCATGGTAAATATACATGGATCTCATTCCTCCAGTTCTTTACAAAAGAGATCATGGGCCATTTACTCAGGTTATATCATTTGACAAAAGAAGAAGGGGGCAGCAGAGGATGAGATGGTTAGATAGCATCACTGACTCCAAGGACATGAATCTGAGTGAACGCCAGGAGACAGTAGAGGACAGGGGAGCCTGGCAAGCTGCAGTCCATAGGGTCTAGAAGAGGCAAACCTGACTTAGTGACTGCATAACAACAGCATATCATTTGGGGGCTGTTAGATACAAGGCTCAAGTTGACACTGACACCCAGCTCCCTAGAGCACCATCCTGGCCCGCACAATAGAGCAGTGTCACATAATAATCTAATACTGATCCAGGTCCATCTCACGGTATTCACTCAATCCAGATATGCCCAGAAGTTGTTTTCCCAGATCCCGACTATATAATGGAAATGGGCGTATAAGTTGTTGGCAAAACCCTCACGTTGGTTCATTGGCCTAAACTGTTATTAATGGCTAGAAAGCCAGACAGAAACTGTTGAAACTCCCCCACTCCAGCCAAAATAGTCAACATAAAACAATTTTGGGGGAAGTATCTTTGGAGGAAACGGTAGATTTTTGTCACCCTCAAATATCTAAAGGGCTTTCTTAGGTGGCTCAGTGGCAAAGAATCTGTCTGCCAGTGCAGGACCTGTGGGTTCAACCCCTGGGTCCAGCAGAGCCCATGAAGGAGGAAATGGCAACTCACTCTAATATTCTTGCCTGGAAAATTCCATGGACAGAGGAGCTGGGCAGGCTACAGTCCATGGGATCGCAAGGAGTCAGACACGACTGAGTGACTGAGGATGCACAGATGCAAATATTTAAAGGAAGCAGGGGTGGTGGTCCTGTAAAAACCAGAAAGACCATGGAAAATAACAGTGTATTACCGCAAGCTTAACCGAATAGCAGAGCCAACTCCATGTACTGTGCTGAAAGTGGTATCTGTATTAGGGACTCTGGTACGTGGCGTGAGGCCATTGATCTGGCAAATACATTCTTTTCAATACTCATCAAACAGGAGGACAGGAGCACTTTGCATTCATGGGGGATGGATAGTGGTGGACATCCATGCTCTTGCCCCAGAGATATGTGAATTCTCTGTCTCTCTGTCACTAGATTGTTTAAAGTATCTGGTTTATAAGGTATCCCGTACAACATACATTAGCTTGTATTGCTAACATCACGTCAGCTAGATGGATGAGAAAGAAGCAGTAGGACACACACATACCGTTTAGAAAGAGGGAGGTCGACCCTTCGAAGATTCAGAGGCCTGATACCTGAGACACTAACTCAGGACATTTACTGAGAGACCATTAGTGCAAGACCAGGAGCACAGCTGATGTCTGAATAAGAACATTCGTGATGGGATTCCCTGGTGGCTCAGACGGTAGAGAATCTGCTGCATTACAGGAGACCCGAGTTCCATCCCTGGGTCAGAAGATCCCCTGGAGAAGGGAAATGGCAACCCACTCCAATATACTTGCCTGGGAAATCCCATGGACAGAAGAACCTGGCAGGCTACAGTTCATGGGATGGCAAAGAGCCAGACACAACTGAGTGACTAACACTTTCACTTTCTCTCACTTTCTGTCTTGCAGGAACAAATAGGACATTTTAGGCACAGAAAAATTTATTTATTTAGGAAAATAAATTTCCAGTGCTAGCTTAATCTTGTCCCTAAAAAAAGTTATGATTTGCTTGTTTGTACAGCACCTTCGACGTTGCTCAATGCAATTAGCTCACTGATGTTAGGAGAACATTGGTTTTATATTTACTTCAAATCTATCCTGCTGGAGGGTGTATCTTCTCTAAAGATAATTTCTGTTTTCCAATTTAAAGATGATGAAAATTTGCAATCCTCTCATTGTTATTCAGCTTCAATAAATGCAAACATACGGACTCTACCAAGTACCCATTTTTTGCAAAAAAGCAATGCATACATAAAAGCAAATTCACATACACAAACAAAATAAACATGACCCATGCTAGTTACTCATAACACTTTCTTACTAATCTTTTTTTCGACAGAAAACACATGCATCAGAATTGACATAGTTCTTTAAAATCTTGAAGGGGTAACACATAGTAGTCTCTCTATAGTATTTATAATTTGTAATTGTGGTATGAATTATTTTTGTCTATAAGTTATTTAAACAAATACTTAAAAATGTTTCATTTCTATGGCCTAATATTGTAATCAATTTTATTTTATTCTAATCAGAAAAGGACATAAGAGAGAATGCTGTACTACTTTTTTTTTCTTCTAGAATTTGGGACTTTTTTTGTGACCTGAAATGTTCTATTTTTAAATAAAGCTACATTTTAAGAATGCTAAATGTTAATTTTTATTGTTATTTGAAAGAGGTGTCAATGGTGTCTAATTGAATACATTTTGTTATTTCTATAAGGAAGAGTTGCTCAGTCGTGTCTGACTCTTTGCAACCCCACGGACTATACAGTCCATGAAGTTCTCCAGGCCAGAATACTAGAGTGGGTAGCCTTTCCCTTCTCCAGGGGATCTTCCTGATCCAAGGATCGAAAGCAGGTCTCTCACATTGCAGGCGGATTCTTTACCAGCTGAGCCACCAGAGACCTGTCATAAATCGAGAAACAAGTTAACGTCTCTAACTACTATTGTTTGTTGCTTTAGTTGCTAAGTTGTGTCTGACTCTTTGTGACGCCATGGATTGTAGCCCACCAGGCTTCTCTGTCCATGGGATTTCCTAATCGAGAATACTGGAGTGGGTTGCCTTTTCGTTCTCCAGGGGATCTTCCTGACCCAGAGATCAAACCCTCATCTCCCTGGTCTCCTGCATTGGCAGGCAGGTTCTTCACCACTGAGCCACCTATTGAGTGCCCATTTCTTAGAGGTTTTGTTAAGTTTGTCTTACTATTTTGTTAATTTCATAAATGTTGATCTCATTTGTCAAAAGAAGTGAACTTTTGTTCCCTTCAGTGATTTTTGTCTGAAAGTTGGTGTCAGGTATTTGGGCTTATGGCCTTCTCTGCTTTCGTTTGAATTTGCCCAAAGAACCTCTAATATTTTACTTTCAACATTCCGCATACCTTTGGGGTCTGCTCTTTTATGCAGTGATTGGCTGGATTTTGGAAAAACAACCCGAGTCTTTGCCTTTTAAGAGAGGCACTTTACATCAATGTTTATTGTCACAAAAGGCCTATTTTCTGTCCTGGCATACAGTTTTTCACTTTTAAATATTGTTTTGTGCTGTCTCATTTGTTACTTCTATTTGCTCTACGGGACATGTTTTCTTTGCGTTTACTTTCTTTGATGTTTACCTTTTGATTTGTCAAGAGCCCTCTTTGGCTTCATGTGAGCTCATTCTCAGAATTAAGAAGGAAAGAGTCTTCTTTTTTTTTTCGTATAGGGATTTTTTTCCCCCCTCCTATTTCAATCCAAATGTGAGTTAAATTCTAAATTACAGCAATTGTGAACTGTTTTCAAGTTAATATAAAGTTTCAAACTGTGGGCTAAGTCTTATTCTGGAAGTAGAATATCATCAATATAAAGTGATTTTCAAAATTGCTATTATTGATTTTTAGTCCAAGATCTTTCCTTTACGTGCAGGGCAAATGCCAGTGCTTACGCCTTAAATCAGAAGTATTAAAATGAACACCATGGCCATGCTCTAATCACAGTGGGGTGAAGAATTTTTGTTAGTCCCACACTTTGAAGTTATGACATCTAGCTTTAGATTTGAAACTTGTATGTTGTTATTTAGTCACTAAGTCGTTTCTGACTCTTCATGATCCCATGGACTAGCCTGCCAGGCTCCTCTGTCCATGGGATTCTCTAGGCAAGAATACTGGAGTGGGTTGCCATTTCCTTCTCCAGGTAAAATTTGTATAGATCCATGCTTAGGGACATTTTGAAGAAAACAAAAGAAATGACTAATACAGTTTATTTCTAATCAGTATTAATTGTCTGTATTTAAGGAAACAATCTCTTGAGAGTATAATCCCTCTCCTCTTCTTTCTCCTCACATTTCTCGGTCTCTGTTAATATTAGCTGATATTTTAAATGGATTTTTTTTTTCCACAAAAGCATGAATTTTGCATTATTTTTAAAGGAACAGATGTTTTGCTTTTAGATTCACATTTACAAGTTGATTTACATTTCTCCTGGAGAGAGCTAGGTAAACACGGGTCAGACTTCTCCATAGCTTTTAGTACTGAACTCATTTATGGAGATGACGCTCCCACTTTTGAGCTTGAAATATTTTAGTATGCCCCAGTTAGTTGGGGACAATTTTCAAGTAACTGTTTTCTGTGGATCTTCTTCAAGCTCTTGTTTAATAAAAATATCTTTTAATTGCCTCCATTTTCTTCCCTTGCGGTTCAATTGGTAAAAGAATCTGCCTGCAATGCAGGAGACTTGGGTTCGATTCCTGGGTTGGGAAGATGCCCTAGAGAAGGAAATGGCAACCCACTCCAGTATTCTTGCTTGGAGAATCCTATGGACAGAGGAGCCTGGAAGACATGGGGTCGAAAAGAGTCGGATAAGACTTAGTGACTAAACCACCACTACCACCACCATTTGTAAAGGGCATCTTGCATCTCAGTGATTTTCATCCAAAATGTTCGTAGGTGTTTCTTCACTGTCTTGGAGCATTAACATTGCAAATGAGAAGTTATCGGCCAGTCTGGTTATTTTTTTTTTCCTTTTGCATGTGTGCGTGCTAAGCCTTCAGTCGTGTCCAGCTCTTTGTGACCCCCATGGACTGTAGCCCACAGGTTCCTCTGTCCATGGGGATTCCCTAGGCAAGAAAATGAGTGGGTTGCTATTTCCTCCTCCAGGGGATCTTCCTGACCCAGGGATCGAAACTGAGTCTCCTGAATCTCCTGCATTGGCAGGTGGATTCTTCATGACTGAGTCACTGGGGAAGCCTCCTTTTTTCTTTCATGTGTAACCTTTTGTTTTTTGCTGAAATAAGTTTAAGGTCTACGAATCTTTTTACTTTAGAGCTTTACTCCAGAATGAAGTGAACACTTTCATATTGTTTTGCTTAGGACAACGTGGAAGCTTGCATTCTATTTATAGATTTTTTTTTTTAACTTTAGAGAGTTGAAAATGGATTTGTATTTTTTCTTTGATAATTGATTGTTTTTCATTTCTTCCAGCCTTTTCTCCCTTTGATCGTCGCTCTTAGTCCTCATATCTGTCACTTCTCTTCTCATCATTTCCTTTTGGACTGTTCCCCTTATATCCTCTGCATGGATTTAATTCCTTTTGCAGCATCAATTATTTCTCCTTTTTTCTTAACTCCCCAAAGTGTAATTTATAGCAGGCTTTCCTTCAGTGCTTCTCTACTTGACACATTTGACACATTTTCCCTTTGCTGCTGTCTTGATCTTTGAGCCTTATGAAGAAATAGATTTCTTCTTAAATATGTATATATCTTTATTACTATTACTTCCCAAGCTAACAGAATTTTGAAACTTCTCTAAATCTTATCTTTCCACATGGTCAAGGATTGGTGCTCAGGAAGGCTCAGGAATCATAGAAATGATGTAATTCTAAAAGAAAAGCATTTCCTGGTTCCTCAAAAGTCTAAAGAACTTATCTACTGAGAATTCCCATTGATCACAAGTATCTCCTACATCACAGGGACTTTTTCTGCCTTGTTCTATTTGTCTTTGGGTCTTATCTTTTCTCCTGGGCTTTTTTCTCCTTGAGGGCAGGGCCCGTGTCTGGTTCACTGTCCTGAGTACTCACGTGTGTGTGTGTCTTTGTGTGAGTTGCTCAGTTGTGATCGACTCTTTGTGACCCCCCTGGACTATAGCCCACTAGCCCCCTCTATTTGTGAAATTAAAAAAAATATATTTTTTAAATTATGAAAGTATAATAACACATTAACAGGAGACTTGAAAAATACAGAACAGGGTTACATATAGTTCTACTATGTATTACAATTAATAAAGGGCTTCCCTGGTGGCTCAGACAGTAAATTAAGATTTTTTAGTTGTAGTTTTCCATCTCAAACTCTCAAAAATTAATACAATGAATAGACAGAAAAGGAAAAGGATATAGTAAACCTGAAAGCACCATGAACCAACTCAGCATAATGAAGATTTATACAATGCTCGCACAACAGCAGGGTACAAATTCTATTCAAGTTCCCACAGATTATAAACCAGGAGATTCTGGGACATATCCAGGGACTGTCCATGGAATTTTCCAGGCAAGTATACTGGAGTGGTGTGCCATTTCCAGGGGACCTTCCCATCTCAGAGACTGAACCCCAGTCTCTTGCATCTCTTGCATTGGCAGACAAATTCTTTATCAACTGTGCCACTCATGGCAGTACAATAAAGGAGAGATTGAATGATGAACTCTGTCATCCACTCCGTATGTTTCTTCTAGGTCCCTATTAAATGTGTACAATGGTTCTGATGGATTGAGATTGAATTTAGTGGACTTAACCGTATATTGTGTTAACACACATGAGAGACTGTCATAAAAAGGGAAGTCAGGGGTTTTCCAATAATTTCTTCAATGAGCAGCGGAACTAGGATTCAAAGCCAGATCTGATTAGATCTTACACCCTACCCACTACCCAGTATGACATTCCAGGGTCTGTTCAATGTCACAGAGTGCGTGGTTATTCCTTGGCTGTAGATGTGTTTCTTGGTCACTAAGCCATTTTCCATTTCTACACTGGGAATGGCGAACTTCTACAACTTCAACGTCCATAATGCTGAAGGATGAATATTCTTAAATCCTAATCAGAATTCATTTTGAATGGGTGTGCTTTATCCCATCTGAAGATTTCAAAAACAGTATGTTCATTTGTAAAGGCATGAAAGAATTTCTCTCCAGTGAGGTATGGCCCCGTTTAAGCTTGTTTTCCTTTAGGAAATCCCTGAAGATAAACACCTGCATTCTAGATCTTCCTGGGAAGCAGGCATCTATATCCCAAAACCAAAACTTCTCTTGGCTTCTGGTGGCTCGCTGTCAAGTCTACCAGCAGAGGGCGCCTGACCATCAGTAATGGTGGAAGAGACTTTCTAATGGGTTTGGGGTTTTACTACCTTTTACTTCTGAGCTCTCAATTAGTAGCAGAATGTGCCAAACTCTTTTCTCATTTCGCAATTGTCTTGCATTGTGCAAACAAGAATGCCTCCCTGCAAGAGTTACAAGTGGTGGCAGGGATTTGAGGGTTGGGGGAGATGCAGGAGAGCGGAAAACAGAGCTTTTCTTGCACCCCCAAGGTCTGGAGTGAATTCCGTGCAGGATGTTGTTCATCCTGGCTTCGTGTTTACCTGGCTCATCTCTAACAATTCAGCCACTGGCATGTGGCTTTCTCAGCTATTTGCAAGGTTTCATATGTGAAAAGATCAAACATGCTGAATTTTCTTTAACGTGTCTGGAGAGCTTATACCAGATGTCATGGAACCATATAACCCCAGACTGTTAGCAGAGACTCTGAAGTTTATTTAGTACAATAGTCAGGATACAGATGAGAAGACTGACACCGAAGAAGCAAAGGGTTGTCCATGGTCCTCCAAGTAGTTAAGAGAAGAACGTGTATCGGGACTTTCCTGGTGGTCCAGTGGCTAAGATGCTGAGCTCCCAATGCAGGGGGCCAGGGTTCAATCCCTGATCAGGGATTGAAATAAATACCTCATGCTGCAACTAAGACCCACTGCAGACAAATAAATACATAAATATGAAAAAAAGAAAAGGAACAGGTTTTAAAACCCAGCTGCTGACCACACCTCTCAAGATCCCTCCTCCATTTAATGCTTCTGACCCCAAAATCACTTGTAGCCAGTAGAACTCACTTGCATAGAACTGAAATAAATTCAGAACTGTGGTTTAGGTTGTCTCCAGTTATAACATACTCATTTGCTATTGTTGTTCAGTCACTAAGTCATGTCTGACTCTTTGAGACCCCATGGACTGCAGCACACCAGGTTTCCCTGTCCTTCACTCTATCCTGGAGTTTGCTCAGACTCATGTCCATTGAGTCAGTGATGGCATCTAACCATCTCAACCTCTGCCTCCCCCTTCTCCTCCTGCCCTCAATCTCCCCCAGCATCACGGTCTTTTCCAATGAGTCACTTCTTCGCATCAGGTGGCCAAAGGATTGGAGTTTCAGCTCCAGCATCAGTCCTTCCAATGAGTATTCAGGACTGATTTCCTTTAGGATGGACTGGTTTGATATCCTAGATGTCCAGGGGACTCTCAAGAGTCTTCTCCAGCACCTCAGTTCAAAAGCAATGTACACATTTGACCATCTGGATTGTAATTTATGTCTTTGTCCTCCTTCTGGGCTATCACCATCTACTCTTCTCTACCCGGGCCTCCTCCTGGAGACCAGATTTCAAAAGGGAAATTCATAGCTCTTCCCAAGGTTCACAAATCCCATGACCTGGCCACTGGCAATGATCTCATCTGCCCTGCCCGCTTCCTTTCCTTGGGCACTAGCCCTCCATCAGCACTGCAAGCCCGCCCCTGCCATAGGCTTTTGCACTATCTATCTGTTTCCTTCGCTGAAATTCCCTTCTCTCTGATCTTCACATGACGGGGTCTTTCTCCTTTTCCTCTATCCAGCCATCCTTAACAGCGGATATAAGTAGTTGCCTAACCACTCTTCATCCCATCACCTCGTGGTAATTATTTGCAACACCCTCATAACTTACTGGTAAAGTTCTCAATTTTGTACCTCTAGAAAATAATTTATTTATTAATCTTTGTCTGTGCTGGGTTTTTGTTGCAGTACTGGGCTTTCTCCAGTCGCGGAGAGTGGGGGCTACTCTCTAGTTGTGATGGGCTGACTTCTCCTTGTGGTGGCTTCTCTTGTTGTGGATCACAGGCTCTAGGCCAAGCGGACTAGTTGCTCTGTGGCACGTGGGGTCCTCCCTGACCAGGGATCAAGCCCGCATCCCCTGCATTGGCAGGCAGATGCTTAATCACTGGATCGGCGGGGAAGTCCAGTTTTGTACTTCTTTTGTCTCCCCATTTATTTCTACCCTTAGAATTTATGTTCCATGAAGGCAGGGACCTTGTCTGCCATGTTCTCTCTTTCATCCCCAGGCTCTGACTCATGACCAGCACTCGAAAGGAACGGCAGCGGAATGCCAATCAGAGATGTATTTTCATGGTCTTTGGAAGCTTCTTTTCTTTGCACAAACTTAGGGTTGCACTTGGGCTGGGTGGCTGTGAACTGGACTGTCTGGGGACAGACACCTTGCTTTGGCCCCCTCTTCTGCAGGATGCAATGGTTCCCTCATCAAAGTTGGCTCCATCATGCAGCTCTTTATGGAGCAGAGTCATGGGGGCGGGGCATAGACACGTGGTGGGTGAAGTGTGGGGATGTTAGACTGCAGAGATGTTGGAATCTGGAAATTGCTCATTTAACGGGATGAGCAAAGGCAACTGAATCCATTAGTCTCATGGGTCTGTGAGCCGCACTGGGGCACATGAGGTGTGAGATGAGATCCACCCGCTAGTTTAAAGGCAGTGCAGTCAGGATCTATGTGTTCTCCTTTAGGAGGGCAAGGTGAGTAAATCCCATTCATCCCTCTTAAAATAAAACCTGAAGTTGTATCATTTGGAAAAGTGAGCAGTGTCGTTCTGTCTGCTTCATGGCTAATACCTGTGGGATGGTGAGTGTGACTAAATGGTGAGTGTGTCAGGGAGCTATTGGGGTGGGGGTGGGGAGTGAAACGGACAGAAATTCTACTGCTCATCAAGATCGCTGCCTCTTCTCCCCATTCCACACCAAGGAGAGGGAAAAAAACAAACTGGAGTCTCTGGGTAGGGCGAGGGCCATAGAAATCTTCATACTAAATTCACAGTAACCTGTGCTTCCTGTAACTGCTGCTACTGCTAAGTCGCTTCAGTCGTGTCCGACTCTGTGTGACCCCATAGATGGCAGCACACCAGGCTCCCCTGTCCCTGGGATTCTCCAGGCAAGAACACTGGAGTGGGTTGCCATTTCCTGCTCCAATGCATGAAAGTGAAAAGTGAAAGTGAAGTCGCTCAGTCATGTCTGACCCTCAGCAACCCCATGGACTGCAGCCTGCCAGGCTCCTCGGCCCATGGGATTTTCCAGGCAAGAGTACTGGAGTGGGGTGCCATTGCCTTCTCTGTTCCTGTAACTGGTTTTACCTAATTCTCACAACAATCCTATGAAGTGTTAGTTTAGCCACTTGGCAGGTGAGAACGGAGCCTCAGAGAAGTTTCAGGTATGTCTCTGGCGTCACTGAGGTGGTGAAGCCGTGAGTCAGACTTGGAACTCGAACACGCTGATGCTCCCATCTCTTCCACCCACTGCACAGCCGTGAACCCCCAGAACGCCTCTTTCTGTAGACGTTTGTGAAACCCTAGAATCTTAGGGGGTTACTAGGGCTCTCACACTTACTTAAACAAACAAAAACACGTGCGTCATCTAGGCTGGAGTCTGCATGCCGGTGAAAGTGTTGGTGATACGGGCATCCTGGTGATAGGATATGCTCCGTTTCTTTATTTTCTAGCTTGAAAACACACTAGTTCACGTTTACGACCTCTTTAATTTGTTTATTTATTTAGCAAGTATTAGGTGTTTAGGTTGGGTGTCAAGCCTGATTCTGGACTCTGCCAGCAGCTTGGTCGTCCTCGTCGTGCATTTGCTCTGTCGTGTGTGCCTCTTTGCAACCCCGTGGACTGTACTGTCTCACGCTCTTAGGGAGCTCACAGTTTAAAATTCTCATTGGAGGGAGATAAAGGGAATACATTCCATACTTGTGTTTTGTTTTGTTTGTTTTTTTCGGCTTGCCATTAAACTGTCTCATCCTTAGCGGAAGTCATTTAAAAAATAGTTTCTGCTGTCATGTTGGCCCTGGTTCTTCTGTTCTTAGACTTTTTCTGGTATCAATCACCAGATTCAGAATAAAAGGTTGTCCTGGAGGTGGGGGACCTTTGATAGAAAAGCAGGTGGGTGACTTACCCACTAGCCCTGCACCAAAGACTTTGATGAGAAGATGCTCACTTGACACTATTAGAGTCACAGAGCTGGAAGGGATCATCGCAATCACTTAGTTCAGCTTACTATAAGGTCATAGCAAGGGACTTCACTGATAGTCCAGTGGTTAAGACATTGAGCTTACAATGCAGGCGGTGCTGGTTCAATTCCTCCTCAGGGAACTAAGATCCCACATGCCTCTCAGTCAAAAAAACAAAATGTGAAACAGTATTGTAACAAATTCAATAAAGACATAAAAAATGGTCCACATCAAAAAAAAAATTTAAAAAAAAGATCATAGTAAGATGGCTAGCCTAGCTATTGTTTTTTTTTTAATAATTGTATTTATTTATTTTTGGCTGTGCTGGATCTTTGTTGCTGCTCAAGTGGGCTTTTCACTAGTTGCAGCGAGCAGTGGCCCCTCTGGAGTTGTAGTGGCTTCTCTTGTTGAGAAAAGCTGCAGCTCCCGTGCTCTAGAGCACAGGCTCAATAGTTGTGGCGCACGGGCTTAGTTGCTCCGTGGCCTGTGGGGTCTTCCCAGACCAGGAACTGAACCCTCTTCTGCATTGGCAGACAATGGACCACTGAGCCACCAAGGAAGCCCAGGCTGTCTACTCTTGAATATTTCCAGTGAAGAAGAGCTGACACATTATACTGCTGCTGCTGCTGCTGCTAAGTCACCTCAGTCGTGTCCGACTCTGTGCAACCCCATAGACAGCAGCCCACCAGGCTCTGCCATCTCTGGGATTCTCCAGGCAAGAACACTGGAGTGGGTTGCCATTTCCTTCTCCAATGCAGGAAAGTGAAAAGTGAAAGTGAAGTCGCTCAGTCGTGTCCGACTCTTTGCGACCCCATGGACTGCAGCCCACCAGGCTTGTTATAGAGAAGTCTTTTTCATCTCTGTGCTGTGCTGTGCTTAGTCGCTCAGTTGTATTTGACTTTTTGTGACCCCATAGACTGTAACCCACCAGGCTCCTCTGTCCATGGGGACTCTTCAGGCAAGAATAATGGAGGGGGTTGCTCTTTCCTCCTCCAGGGGATCTTCCCAACCCAGGGATCAAACCCAGGTCTTCTGCATTTCAGGTTGATTTTTTTTTTACCAGCTAGTTACCAGGGAAGTCCCTTTCCATTGTTAGAGGAGGCTTGCTACTCCTTACATAGGGTTCAAGTCTGCCTCCTGGGCCACTCCCCATGCACTTTGTGCTAGGTTCTGGAGAGTTCTTAAGAGGGATCATTGTAATTATTGACTTCCTGTGAATGAGCTCCTTGACAGCTGGAAAAGTACTTGAAACCTGAAAAGCACTCCCCCCACTTACACGAGAGAAAAGGGATAACTACTGTTCCTGAAGCAATAGAATGGAAAATGTATATAAGAGCAATATAAATGGATGTTTTATTGAAATAAAGAATTGAGTCTGCATTGAAGAAATCCCTTCAAAGAAAAATTTAACATAGGAAACCGACGGTAGACATATTCAGGTTAGGCTGACAGAACTTGATGCTAAAGGGAAGAAAGGGTCTAGAAAAAGATGTGTCTAGGAAAAAATACTATGCCATCTGCAAATCAGAAAGTTGTTAGACTGACCTCAGACTTCTCCACAAAGAACACTCAACACAGTAAGAAAATGTTGCCATGTCTACAAATCTAAGAGAAGAAAGTACGATCCAACCATGTTATATACAAGTGGGTGGTTCAGATAAAGGTGGGGGACTTCCCGGTGGTCCAGTGGTTAAGACTTCATGCTTCCAATGCAGGGGGTGTGGGTTTGATCCCTGGTCAGGGTTGAGCGACTTTGCTTTCACTTTTCACTTTCATGCACTGGAGAAGGAAATGGCAACCCACTCCAGTGTTCTTGCCTGGAGAATCCCAGGGATGGGGGAGCCTGGTGGGCTGCTGTCTATGGGGTCACACAGAGTTGGACACGACTGAAGTGACTTAGCAGCAGTAGCAGCAGCAGGGAACTATAATCCAGCATGCTGTGCAGTGTGGCAATTTTTTTTTAATTTAAAAACTAAAAAAATAATAATAAAGCTAGGAAACAGTCTTCCTCTAGCATGAAAAAACTTATAAAGTATTCTACCCTTGACTCTCACTTGGAAAAAAAAATCTCCCTTGATGAAATTCAGCAACCAATGATGGAGAAGCTGATGGCTTCCGATGCCTCTGGTGAGTTTCCAGAACTAGGAAATGTTTGCTCTTGCCTGGTTATAAGATTTTGCCAAATTTTATGAAAATGGTGTGACAGAGTAGGGATGACCTTGGACCCAGCCCTGATTCTACCACCAACCTACCTATGTCTAAGGGCAAGCTCCTTAATCTCTGGGCCTTAGTTTCTGCATTTGAAACATGAGATCCCTCCAGCTATGTACTTTCCACTCAGGGAAGGAAATGGCCTACACAGCCCCAAATAATGTTGCATTTCCATCAGATTCTGCTTCTGCTCATCACGCTGCATGGATGCTCTTCTTTGAGTCTCTCACTGTTAGTGATGTTTGGGACACTCCATAATTGGCCATCCCTCTGGTCAGTTTACTGCTTAGTCCAAGCTTTTGTGAAAAGCCAAGGCTTATACAATTGAGGGCTCATCTTGTTGGCAATGACATCATTAATCATGGACTTGGTCGGGCAGCCACGGTGGGACTTGGCTGAGCCCCAGCAGCTGTATTGTCAGCAGAAGGTTACTCTGCCTGTTGCTTCTTTTCGAGGGTTTTCAGCAGAGAGAGGTCAATCAAAGTGAGGGCTCTTTTCACTCCACAGTCCTTTTCCTCTGAGGAGGACACTTGCCAGATTGGTCCTTGCCTGGCTCGCCTATCTCACTAACAGAACAGACATCACCACCATCACAGCAGCAACCTGCTTCCAAAACGTAGAGATACAGATGGTGAGAGGAAGGGTTAGAGAGGGGGTGATGACACAGCTCTAGGGGCTCCCATAACATCCTATGATTCTCTAAATCAGAGCATTTACACTGCCTGTCCACTTATTTGTAGATGACACAAAAAGTTCTGCGTCTTATTTGTATTTTATCATTAGCGCTGCATTCCTGACACATCAGAGCACAATTAGTGTTTGTTAGATAGCCGAAGGAATTGATGCCAAGGCAGTGGAGTTACGGGGGAGAGCTGGAGGTAAGAATACAGGTGTGGGACTTCCCTGGTGGTCCAGTGGTTAAGACTCCACCCGTCCATTGCAGGGGGCACAGCTTTGATCCCTGGTCTGGGGACTAAGATCCCACATATTGCATGGTGCAGCCAGCAAAAGAAGGAAAGAAAGAAATGTCGGTGATGGAGGACTTATTGATGCACTGATGCTGGCTGAGGGGTAAAGAATCTGCCTGCAATGCGCGAGACCCAGGTAAGATCCCTGGGTCAGGGAGATCCCCCGGTAAAGGAAAAGGCAACCCACTACAGTATTCTTGCCTGGGAAATCCCATAGACAGAGGAGCCTGGCAGACTACAGTCCATGGTGTTGCAAAGAGTCGGACACAACTCAGTGACAAAACAACAAACACCCATATGTTGGACCCGATATTCCAGACAGAGGTGGCTACAGGGGACACTCAGTGTCAGATTGTAGCTCACCTTCTATCCTGAACCTCTGTAATTCCCTACACTCCCTCAATCCTCAACAGCCAAGGGGATGAATGAGGCCCACTCCCCATAGATTCCTATGGACTGAAAACAGTCTGCAAGTGACTCTGGGCTCTGAATCAGCCTCTTTGGTGCCCTAATCCATCCCCCGGTGCACCTGCACACGTCGCCTTCACAGTGGCAGCCTGGCAACACACCTCTTCATATCGCTCAATTCAGAGCCAACATCCCAATTTTAAATCTCTGCTGACTCACTTACAGAGTGCCTTTTGTGTGCCCTGTGCTGGGCTGTAGACAGAATGTGGGACCAGGCTCAGTCTCTGCCCTCAGGGGGCATCATTCTAATCTCTGCCTCTGGTTCCCTGTGGTTCTTCTAGTTACTCACTGCATGGCCCTTGGGTTGAATTTTCAGCTTCCTTACTAGAATGTTTGGCTTGTAGTGATAGTATCACATGAAGCGATATGGATAGAAAAAGGTACAGGAATTTATTATTTAGAGCGGCCATAACCAAAACCAACAGAAAATATAATAGGTCTGTAATATATATTCATATAATAAATAATATATATATAATAGTTCAGATGTAGCCAAGCAGGACGAAGTTATCCCCTTGTAGGTGCAGAACTCAGATTCTCCTCTTCCCAATCTCATCTTTGGTCTATGGTTCAAATCTCTCCCCTAATCCCCTCAAGATCTTCCCCTGAGGTGGAACAAGCTGGACCATGATTGCTCTGACTCAGGATATTTTAAAAAATACCTATTTATTTATTTGACTGTGGCTGATCTTAGTTGTGGCACGCAGGATCTAGTTTTAGCTCGAAGCCTCAGTAGTTGTGGCCTACAGGCTTAGTTGCTCTGTACCATGTGGGATCTTAGTTCCCCAACCAAGGATCGAACCTGCATCTCCTGCATTGCAAGGTGATTCTTATCCACCGGACCACCAGGGAAATCCCTCTCATGACTCTTTACCACACTTGCAGGGGAATCTTCTTACCATCATCTAGAAGACAGGATATTGAAAGGGCAGCTCAGAGTGATGCACGCACAGTGGGCTTTTGGCCGAAAACAGGGCCAAGAGTTCACGCTCCAACTCTGTCCTAGAGGTCAACCCCACAAGAGTCTTCTGCAGTCTTCTACAGCTTCCTCCTTTCTATTTTGACTTTTCTAGCAAGTCTTTTTAATACTCGATTCTGAGCCTCTTATGTTTACCAACAATTTATTTTATTCCCATCATCCAAACGTTGATATTTTTTTCCCTCCTCTGATTTAACAGGTTCATCTTCTGCACAGTTCAAGCCATCATTTATTACCTTATTTCTACATCAGTTAAATTGCAATTTTGGAGAACTTCCCTGCAGGTCCAGTGGCTAAGACTCCTCGCTCCCAATGCTGGGGCCCTGGTTCCATCCGTGGTCAAGGAACTATTAATAGATCCCACGTCTCTTGACTTACAGATCCTGCATGCCACGACTACAAGATCCCCATGTCTCGATAAAGATCAAAGCCCTTGTGTGCCGCAACTGAGACTGGACTCAGCCAGATAAATAAAGATTTAAAAATAAATAAACAAATTGCAGTTTTTTCACCCTCGAAACAGGAACTTCCCCCCAATTCCATTTTTCTTCCAATGATGTCACTATCTACGGTTTCCTATGATAGAAAACTTAAGTTTCTCTGCCTCTTCCTTTTTCTTTAACCCCCAGTTCCAGACAGCCACTAGGCTGTCATCGATTTTCTTGAAATTTCATTGGGTTTACCCTTTCTTAATTTCTCTGGTTCATGAGCACGTATACACCTGTATACATATTACACCTCCGTGGGCACAGCAACCCTGGACGAGGATTACAGCTGCACGCTTTTATCTAGGCTTCACACCTGCACACTTCACAAATCATGATACACTCTGCCCGCAAATACAACTTCCAGAAACTCTGCTTTCTCATGGCATCACCCTGCTCCTTCCTGCCCAATCAGTGTCTCCCTCCTTCCTTCGTTGCTACTTCCCGACACACCACCTGTGCTAATTTCTCTTCTCTTTGAGCTCTTGTTGACATTATGTCTTTCCTTTGCTCTTCCTTGTGTTGGAATCAGGTTCCTGTGTTAACTTGCCCATCATCTCCTCTGATGCCCTAAAATTCTGACAGTGTATAAAAAACATAATTCAGAACTCTAGTTCTTCAAAATTTATCAAGTGCCTTGTTGCCCCAAGACAGATGTGGGTGGATTCACATGGCTTTGAATTCAGAGCAGGAGATTCTGCAGGGAAAGTGATAGTCCTTCAGTTGTGATCAGTTCTTTGTGACCCCATGGACTGTAGCCCAACAGGCTCCTCTGTCCATGGAATTTTCCAGGCAAGAATACTGGAGTCGGTTGTCATTCCCTTCTCCAGGGGAACTTCCCAACCCAAGGATCAAACCCAACTCTCCTGCATTGCAGGTAGATTCTTTACTGTCTGAGCCACCAAGGAAGCCTGTTTATTAGCTGCCTTAGGAGGAGGAGACTAGGGAAATGTATTCCTTATTTTAATCTTTTGAGCCACTCTTGAATTCCGGTTTGGGAAATGGCCCCTATCCACCTTTCCACTGGCTAAAGGATTCCTTTCTCCCCGGTGGTGACGTGGTGATCTCAGCCCACCCCACCCCAGCCCTTCCTCACTTATCTGATTTCCAGCTCAGCTGGGACAGCCGTACCTTCCCATCTTTCCTTCCCCGACCTCTTCAGGACTGAACCCAGTAACAGCCGCACATACGAACAACAACTAATATTTATTTAGCTCTAACTATGTGCTCAGACTGTGTTAAGCACTTTCTCCCATTTAATCCTCACACATACACACAAAAACCCTCTGAGGTAGGTAAATGTTTTCTGGAAGGAAACCACAGCAGGCCTGTGCCACTTCCATGGAGACAAAGGCTGTTTTCAAACACTGTTAAGAGACTGTTTCTATCTTAGGCTTTCAATGACCTGGATTGTCCATGTGTGGAAGGGGGAAAAAAAAAAGTGAGAGAGAGAGGGAGAAAAGAAAAAGGGGAAAAAAAAAATTCTAGGGGGAGCTCTTCTTTTAATGCATTGGTTAATTAATCAATTAATTTTGGGTTATGCACAGGCTCTTGCGAGTCTGTAATTAGAAAAAAGCGGGTCTTTGTGTTTTGAGAGAATGTTCCGAGCCTGGAAGGTGCAGGCCTTTGCTGCTCAAGTTTCCCTTTTCTCCCCAAGACCCGTCCTTAGGTATTTCAGTGTTGAATAAACAGGCCTGTGCGCTGTGTGCCCGGCTCAGGACACCCCGCTGAGAGCATGTCCTTAATGACAACAAAGCCGCACATTTATTCTCCCCTGACCCCACTGACCCCCAAAAGTTTGTTCCCTCAACTGGGTCTCCTTGGCCCTTTCATGCGCCTGAATTCCCTACACAAAGCCCTTGTCACATCTACGGCCTCTGGAAACTAAACGGGGATGGGAAGAGAAGGGGAGTGGAGAGACATTGAAAACACCCAAACCTTGATCCTCCACCTAAAAGAAAGTGCGCGCATTTGCATGTTAAACCATCCTTGGGCATTTCAGCTTCCTCTCGCCCACACCCACCCCCATGTCAACACGTTTCTTTTCTAAAATCCTGAGAACTGGGGGCCCACACCCCCATCCGAAGGAGCTGACAGGTCAGTGCAGATAAGAAACCCCACTGCAAAGAAAGCCCTTTTCTCTCCTTTACATTCGTCATGATCAAAAGTCTTAAACATTTATATTCCACATGGAAGGCTCTGGAAGGCGGGAGAAAGGACACGTCTGTCTTTTCCAGAGGGTGTTTTATTCACAGTGTCTCCCCACTCCTCGTCCTGTTTATCTTTGATCTGCTGAGGCCGGATTTCAAGGAAGGATGACATCATTGACTGTGAAAAAATATTTGGTTGTATGCTTTTCCTCATCTTTTCACTATCAAATGCTTCTCGACCACTCCCGCCCCACAGGAATGGAAATGGCCCGCGCGCTGGGGATGAATTGCATTCTTACAGAACAAGAGATTGTGCTAGTCGGGCTCTTGTTTTCCTTTCTCTTACTAGTTTTCTCTCTTCAAACCCAGTGTAATGAGAACGTTCCCCTGAGCACGAGAGGAGCAGATAAAGAACTCTGAGGGTACCTCTGTGTTTTTCCACATGTCTCAATGAGGAGGAAAAATTCACTCAACAAATGCAGTATTTTATTTGCATTCGTATGTAACCCTCAGTAGAGTCACTGTAATCTGCCATCGAGCAGTAACCTCTGCAGCCTCTGACTCCAGGAGTCACCTCTGAAGGTATGTAGGGACAGAGGTAATGATCTGTGGTGTCTGGGAGAATTTGTGGAAAATAGGAATTATTGGGGCTTCCCTGGTGGCGCAGGTGGTAAAGAACCCACCTGCCAGTGCAGAAGACATAAGAGATGCAGGTAGGATCCCTGGGTTGGGAAGATCCCCTGGGGGAGGGCATGGCAACCCACTCCAGTATTCTTGCCTGGAGAATCCCATGGACAGAGGAGCCAGGCGGGCTACAGTGCATGGGGTCGCAAAGAGTTGGACACAACTGAAGTGACTTAGCATGCAGCACACGAATTATAGATTGAAGGAGGTGTTTTGGTTTAATTAAGGAGAAAGGCACATAATATAAATTTCACTGTTTAAAGAGAACGATTCAGTGCGGTATAATCCATTCACAATGTTATGCAACCACACCTCTGTCTAGTCTGCAAATATTTTCATCATCCCCAAATAAAACCTCATATGCAGTAAAGAGTTAATTCCCACTATCCACCCACCCTCCAAGATCCTGGCCATTTCCAACCTGAAGTCTATTTCTATGGATCTATCTATCATAAATACTTCATATAAATGAAATCATATAATATGTGACCATTTGTTTCTGGTTTCTTTTACTTATAATGTTTTCAAGATTCATCCATGTTGTAGGATGTATCAGTATTTCATTTCTTTCTATGGCCAAATAATATCCCATAATTTATGTATCTATTTATTCATCTGTTAATGGACATTTGGGTTATTTCTACATTTTGGCTATTGGATTGTTTTGACAGTTTCAGCATCAGTCCTTCCAATGAATATTTAGTGCTGATTTCCTTTAGAATTGACTGGTTTGATGTCCTTGCAGTCCAAGGGACTCTTAAGAGTCTTCTCCAACACCACAATTTAAAAGCACCAATTCTTTGATGCTCAGCCTTCTTCATGGTCCGACTTTCACTTCCATACATGACTATCAGAAAAACCATAGCTTTGACTACACAGACTTTTGCTGTCAAAGTGATGTCTCTGCTTTTTAATATGCTCTCTAGGTTTGTCATAACTTTCCTTCCAAGGAGTGAGTGTCTTTTAATTTCATGGCTGCAGTCACCATCCATAGAGATTTTGGAGCCCAAGAAAATAAAATTTGTCACTGCTTCCACTTTTCCCCTTCTGTTTGCTAAAGTGAATTAGTTCTCACATCGCCCCACATAGGCTTTCTTCCAGGATTCCAAGAGCCTGTATCACAGAAAATTCTGTTTGGACAGGATGTACATAAATATGGCTTTTCATGTGGTCCTTTCCTATTACTGGTGACAGAAGTCAAAGAAACATACACCAGCAATCCTGAAGGTACAGGGGCAGCCCTGAAGATGTCAGGGAAACAGAATTATACCAGCTTCCTCCACCCCCTGCCGGAAGCCCCTGCATTTTATTGTCATCCATCCATAAATCTGGATAGCTCTCTGATGAGCCTCTGAAACACACAGCACCGCCCCCCACACACACTGGGTTGACTTCTCTCTGGATCAAGCTATGTTCTTATTTCACTGATTTCATAATAGAGGTCACCTCAGTATTTATATGTCATGTAAACACTAAAGAAATGGGGATAGTGAAAATAAATACTTATACTACAGTGCCAAAGGTGAAATTCCGTTCACAGACATTTAAAGGACCCACACACAATAGACGTGCTATCTGCTAAAGGAACACTTATGGTGCACCTCCTTCTACTTCCCTTTGGCTCCATACTGGGTGATAGTCAGAGCTTGTTGTCTTAAAACTGTGCCATGGATGAAAAGCATTTGTCCTTACAAAATAAAGTCCGTGACAGAGTCCATTATTTGTAACTGTATTTTCATACAGTTCTCGTGGCAGTGACTTCAGGAAGCTTTCTCATTGGGTCCATCCTTTCCTGAACTCCGTGTCCTTGAGTTACCCCAAATCCTCAGCCTGATCCCCTGTGGGCGCCTCTGAGACCTGCTTTCTTCAGCTCATTTGTGTGTCTAATTTTTTCATGTCCATCCTGACCAACATGCATCAAGATATGACTTGCTGATAGTTTTCTTTTTAAAAAATATTTATTCATTTATTTGGCTGTGTCAGGTCTTAGTTGTAGCGTTCAGGATCTTCGTGGCGTCACTTGGGGTCTCTCACCACAGTGCATGGACTCTCTAGCTGTGATGTGTGGCCTCTGTAGTTGCCGCGTGGGCTCAGTGGCTCCACTCTATGTGAGACCTTAGTTCCCGGACAAGGGATCGACTCTGTGTCCATTGCATTGGAAGGCAGATTCTTCACCACTAGATCACCAGAGAAATTCCATAGTTCTCGAGTTAAAAAACTGCTAACCTGATCAATGAATCTTTGTTGGCCAGCAAGACCGCCATACTTTTGTGGTCCATCTAATTCGTTAAAAGGAGAGCTTTAAAACTGTGAAATCATGGTGTGGATTTTCAAGCTCTTGAAGATCTGTTTATTCATCCATTCTATACTTCACTCACCATTTAGAGTATGCAGACTATTTTATTATTTAACTATGGGGCTTCAACTCAAGTTATACTCCACATCCAGGTGGAAAAATGACAGGTACCAGTCTAGTCTTTCTTTGCTCAACTCAATACCTCCAAGATTATTTCTCAGTCAGAACTTGTTTCTTCCCTTGACTTCTGGATTGTCTGTTTCTTTCCCTTCAGCTCTTGGTCCCTTGAGAGGAACAGCCGGGATCTGGGTTAGTCCAAACAAGCACATAAAACCTCAAGCTGGTGACACCAAGAAAAGTGTGGTATTAAATGACTTCAGCTTCTTAGTTATCATGCATTTACTCCTCTAATTGCCAACAAGTGAGGTGGGAGGGGTCAGGTCCATTGCTTGCTAGACTATCAGCAGAGTCCAAATTGTGGAGAGTCTGGGATTGAGTGAGCTCATAATACGGATAGTGAAATCAAGAAAGAACAGTTGTTTAGTTATGAAAATGGTTAGCATTAATCACTCAGTTCTCTATTAACTCGACTATGTGGTGGATGTGAAAGGCGATATGAAAGTGATCCTGGGAGGTGCTGGATCCTGAAGGTATATGACAGGTGAAGGATGGGAGAATCTAGGGGCAGACAGCATCCATGTAACTGACACAGAAAATCTCAGTGCTACCAACCCGGAGCCATCTCTGTTATCTGTGGGTGATGCAGAGAGGCAATAGAAACAGCTCTAGGATAGCAAATTCTGGAAAAGTGGAGAGGGGAGATGGTGAAGCTGCTGCTCTCACAGTAAGAGTACAAAAGGACATCTTTTGTTTTAGTGTAGCCTATTCTATGACAGAGCAGGTACGTGAAACAGGTGAATGGCTGGTTTATCAAATGAATAAGCCAACTTTTTCACTCTCCTCTTTCACTTTCATCAAGAGGCTTTTTAGTTCCTCTTCACTTTTTGCCATAAGGGTGGTGTCATTGGCATATCTGAGGTTATTGATATTTCTCCCGGCAATCTTGATTCCAGCTTGTACTTCTTCCAGCCCAGTGTTTCTCATGATGTACTCTGCATATACATTAAATAAGCAGGGTAACAATATACAGCCTTGACATACTCCTTTTCCTATTTGGAACCAGTCTGTTGTTCCTTAAAGCTCAACAGTCAGAAAACTGAGATCATGGCATCCAGTCCCATCGCTTCATGGGAAATAGATGGTGAAACAGTGGAAACAGTGTCAGACTTTATTTTGGGGGGCTCCAAAATCACTGCAGATGGTGATTGCAGCCATGAAATTAAAAGACGCTTACTTCTTGGAAGGAAAGTTATGACCAACCTAGACAGCATATTCAAAATCAGAGACATTACTTTGCCAAAAAAGGTCCATCTAGTCAAGGCTATGGTTTTTCCAGTGGTCATGTATGGATGTGAGAGTTGGACTGAAGAAAGCTGAGTGCCAAAGAATTGATGCTTTTGAACTGTGGTGCTGGAAAAGACTCTTGAGAGTCCCTTGGACTGCAAGGAGATCCAACCAGTCCATTCTGAAGGAGATCAACCCTGGGTGTTCATTGGAAGGACTGATACTGAAGCTGAAACTCCAATACTTTAGCCACCTCATGTGAAGAGTTGACTCATTGGAAAAGACTCTGATGCTGGGAGGGATTGGGGGCAGGAGGAGAAGGAGACGACAGAGGATGAGATGGCTGGATGGCATCACCAACTTGATGGACACGAGTTTGAATGAACTCTGGGAGTTGGTGATGGACAGGGAGGCTTGATGTGCTGCGATTCATGGGGTCACAAAGAGTCAGACAAGACTGAGCGACTGAACTGAACTGAAAGAAACTTGGGGAGGAGAAGTTTAAAAACAAGGAGCTGCTTATAAAGATGAGTATATAAAATGATAAGAGGAGAATGAAGGGTAGAGAAAGAAACCTTCTAAAAACTGCTTTTTCATCCACTAGTAATGAGAGAGAGAGTTCTCTGAGGACTTATTGGGTATCTGTGTACTCAGGGACAATGTTAAGATGCTCGCTGTGTAGAGATGGTCACCTAAATTGTACAGTGGGATGTATACATAGATCCTGGGAGGATGCATATAAATGACCTTGAGTGAGACAACACAGCCATCATGCATTTTGTGCCACAAACTTTGGCATGAACAAACAAACAAACAAACAAACTAGATTTCTTATCAAAGATCAATAGCATTGAGATAGTTTGACAAAATGGAAAACAGTCTTTTTTTCACATTAATTTAAGCTCTATCATTCTCTCCCATATAGTCACTTTATCGATTTTTCTTCACACCTGACAGACTCATAGTAAGTCGTTTCTCATAATAACTGGCAGTTATAGACATTATAACCTTTGAAAATATTAATTTAGTTACTAGGGCTGTATTCAAAGAATTTTTTTTTCCTCATTGAAGACTCTTTGGGTCATGTAGTCTAATGAAATCTTTTGTATTTTTTTCTCCTCCAAACGAATGGTAAACTTTAAAAAGATTCCTTCATTTTCTTTTTTTACTTCTTAGAACTAAATTTCTTTTGTAATTTGGTCATGCAAGTTTCTCTACTCTGACAATAAGGCTTCTCTCTAAAGAAACAAAAACAATAAAAATAACTTTTTGCATGTTACATGCAAGACATTGAAACTGAGATTTTTAAAAGGAAAAAGGATCTGGGATACACAGAACACAATTCCTCCCAGGGTCATCATTTGCATCATAAAATGTAATTCATCAGCCATTATATCTGCTTGGTTCTCCAACTGATGGACACACTGATTGCAATAAGCAAGGGACGTTGCTATTCATGGAGTGTAATGAGCACTCTGAGGATCACTGCCAGTCATGGCTGAGGCAGAGGACTGGAGTTCCCCAAAACTCAGCCACCTAAACACCACCAGCACCACCTTGCCAAAAAAGTGCAAAAATCCAAACAAAAAATATTCCCTCCTTTAGTCCTAGCTCTCAGTTTGGGGAAAGTTGTGATAGCTCTCTAGTCCTTTCTTATAGAATGTATCTTATGTAAGAATTCAGACACTTCTTTCTATGTAATGAAAGGCATGGAATAGTGAAGTGTGAGCAGGAAAGCGAGTCTCCTTGGAGAACTGAAAAGGTGGAACTTAAGTCTAATCAGTCCTTGAAAATATTAATTCCCCAAAAGATCAAATACAGATAGCAGTTCCTTCCCAGCACTGTAGTCTGTCTGAATCAATTACTTTCCCCCGCCCCTGCTTCTCATCCTTGGCTTTGTTAGGTTTAACAAAGATCTCAACTGCAGATCATCATAGATAGACTCTAGAATCTTAGCAGGACTGTAGGCACAGGAATTTGTATGTCACACATCTAATTCTGGTTTACTCAGTTTAACTTAACGCAAACACCCAGTCTTTCCTATAACTGTAGCTTATTTTTTGTGGACTTCCATTAAATTTTAACCTTTTTAACCTTGCTATAAAGGGTTGACTTTATAGCATAGGACTGAAGGTTAAGAGGAAATGGTTTTCCAATGCCTTGCACATAGACTTACTTCTACAAGCACATGTTTTTATTCCTGGTCCAGGTGAACTACTGTGAGCAAAAAAAAAAAAAAAAAAAAAATGTTTTTAATCCATCTTATTTCTTTTGGTAGAAAAAAATCTCCATCTATAGTTGCTAAAGAAAAATCTAATGTGGATAAAGTTAACAACTCCTAAATGACCCCCAAATTAAAGATTTACTTGGTGGTTCAAATGGATTCCACAAAACTTTGAAGGTTTTGGAAATTACTTTCAGAGTGTTATTCTACAAATATATGGGCTATGCACAAGTGTGTGCCCACGTGCATGCGCACACACATACATATACACTAAACATCTTCCTGGTTACATTTATTGGTCCATTTAGTTAAAGAACAAGTCATTTCAAAAAACAGCTTGACTGGTGTTGTATTCTGAATGATTAATAAAAATCCTTAAGAGCATTATTTTGAGAAAATAATACACATTTATGCTGCACTGCTAGAAGTGATAGTGACTCCATAATCTGAGATATTGTTTTCCTGCCAAAATTTTCTTTTAAGGATTTTAAAATCAATGGATTTTTCTCTCTGTGGTTTCTATTTTCATATCTGATCCTTAAAATGAAAGTTATCTCATCTTCTGGACATTTAAAGCTTTCCTCTTTAAGGCATTGACTGACAGGGTCCCCAAAGATCATTTCAATGTAGAGACAAGTGCTCCAAATGGCCCTAGATTTGTTTTTGTCATTATGCAAAGGAAAACATAAAAGAGACAAGTGAGTCCTCAGAGCTTTGGGACATTTATTGATCTCAATAAGCCTCACTGGAGGATGAGCTTCAAACAAGAAGTTGCCCTCGGAAGGCACACGGTTTGTCAGGACCAGATGCTTTTGAACGTGTGAATTAATCCCACATTACTGCATGGATGATTGATGCTCCCACTCTGAAAGCACTGAGGCCCCTGTGAAATTTCTGAGGTCCACTGGTATTGGGACAAGGATCATTCTGGCGCCACTGATTTTGCTGTGAATTGGGTTCACGTTGCAAATATGGGCCACGGCAAAATGCATGTTCTAACAATACCCAGTGACTGCAGCCATGAAATTGAAAGAGATTAGCTCTTTGGAAGAAAAGTTATGACAAACCTAGACAGCATATCAAAAAGCGGAGACATTGCTTTGCTGACAAAGGCCCATATAATCAAAGCTATGATTTTTTTAGTAGTCATGTACGGGTGTGAGAGTTGAACCATAGAGAAGGCTGAGAGCCAAAGAATGGATGCTTTTGAACTGTGGTGCTGGAGAAGACTCTTGAGAGTCCTGTGAATAGCAAGGAGATCACACCAGTCAATCCTAAAGAAAATCAACCCTGACTATTCTTTGGAAGGAATATGCTGATGCTGAAGCAGGTGGTCAAAGTATTGGAACTTCATCTTTCAAATTAACTCTGGGTAAAAGGGAACCAACATAGGTATAGAATAGTCCATTTCTACAAAAAAGACTGGATATCTGTTTTGGTAGGAAATGGCATTTCAGGGTCAGTATCTGGTCGTTAAGGATGATATCTGGTACTGGGTTGGTGACCAATCTCTTCAATAGACAAACTAGGGGAAAATGTATATATTATATAGAACATAAAATATCCATGCTGCTGCTGCTGCTGCTGCTGCTAAGTCGCTTCAGTCGTGTCCGACTCTGTGCGACCCCACAGACGGCAGCCCACCAGGCTCCCCCGTCCCTAGGATTCTCCAGGCAAGAACACTGGAGTGGGTTGCCATTTCCTTCTCCAATGCATGAAAGTGAAAATTGAAAGTGAAGTCGCCCAGTCGTGTCCGCTCTTAGCAACCCCATGGACTGCAGCCTACCAGGCTCCTCCATCCATGGGATTTCCAGGCAAGAGTACTGGAGTGGGTTGCCATCACCTTCTCTGAAATACCCATAGGTTCATATTAAAATGTACAATTCAAATTTGAGTCTACAGGGTTGTTGCTTTTTTAAAGAAATCCTTGTGCTTTATGTTTTTTTTTTTTTTTATTACACAGCTACCTTCTTTTATCAAAACAGAATCATGGTTCAAGAGGATACAGGGGATAATAGACTTGGGATAATCTGTGATGATTCCTTTGAAAAAAATTCTTGTGTTTTACGTATGTGTGTATCTCTCTCTCACTATGTATCATCTATGATCTATCTATGATTTATCAACCATCTGTTATCTAGCTATCATCTACCTGTCTATATCTATGTATTATCTATCAATGTGTATCATCTATCATCTATTTTCTATCAATCATTTATTGTCTATTATCTATCTAGTATCTATGTATGTATCTATCATCTATCTATCATCTCTATTTTTTAACCAGTTGCTCTAGAGATTAAAAGACACATATCAGAGTATATTTAGAATCAGTATTTACCACTTCAAATGTAATGTAGAAATCTGACCACCACTTAGGTCTCTTTCCTCTCCCATCTTTACGTAGACGTTCTCTCATGTACTATATCATTTATTGAAAACTTCACCAGACAAAGTTATAATTTTTACCATTCACTGTCAAATATATCTTAAGACTCAAGAGCAGAACAATAGCCTGTGATATTTGCCCCAATATTATTATTTACTATTTATGTCCTTTAATTAAGTTTTTGACTATTAAAATTTTACTCCTTTCTACCTGTCATTTTCCTTAGGACACTATTTTTGTTTACTCTATGTTATCACTATTTTAAGTATTTATTTCTTTTTTTTAAATTTATAAATCTTGCCTGAGTTTTGGCACCTCATCTCTGAGTACTTCTAATTCTGATTTATCTTGTATGATATCCTTAATGTCTTTTACCTTGCTTTTATATAAATGAGCTGTTACAGTTGTGATAGGTTCAGAGGCACGTCTCTGGCTGCTCTCATTGCTGATGCAGAGATAGTATTAGGCTCCTTACTATCTTTCATCTTATAATAAAATTTTGTGGGATGGTTTATGCCTCTAGACACAATTTTGTAACTAGTCCTGGAGTAGTCCTCCTTCAATTAAACAACTATAAAATTGCTAAAAATAAATGAGGCATTGTTGAGAAAACGGAAATCATAGGCTGAGCTCTTTAATCACCTAGCTTTTCCCCTTAGGACACTTTTCCTGACTCTGAGCAGAACCTGGTTGTCTTGCTGAGCTCGGGAAGAAGCCAGCAGTGTTCAGAGCAGCTGAAGTGGGTGGAATCTGTGGGACAGAGTAAGAGGGGATAATGCTCTGTAGAGAGTCAGCCCCAGAAGGTTGTGCAGGAGGCTTTCCGCGAGTCTTGCTGAGCAACATGTTACTCATAAGACAGCTGCCCATCCTGGGGTTAACAGCAGCTGAGTTGGGGTCTAAGATAGAATAGGTTCTGGAGGTCAAGCAGTGCTGGGGAAGAGCAGTGCCAGAGAGATTTATGACTCTAACAGAGCAGAGAGATCTCCTTAATGTTTCATTAGTACCTTGGCATCTAGCTGAAGGAGCTTCCCTGGTGGCTCAGGCAGTAAAGAATCTGCCTGCAATGCAGGAGACCGGGGTTCGATCCCTGGGTGGGGAAGAGCCCCTGGAAGAGGGCATAGGCAACCCACTCTAGTATTCTTGCCTGGGGAATCCCATGGACAGAGGAGCCTGGTGGGCTACAGTCCCATGGAGTTGCAGAGAGTCGGACATGACTGAAGCGACCGAGCGCAGCAAAGCACATCTAGCTGAAACACCAACAAAGCCTGTGCCTTGAGAATAAAACCTAATCTTTAGAATAAAACTGGCTCAAGATCGCCTGTGTGTCCTGCACTTGCCCTCTGGCTTCAGGGAGACTACAGGAGATTGCTGAAGGCAGGTACGGGTGGGTTCAGTGATGGAGGTGAGGAACACTGGTGGTTGGGCATGCCTGCTGCTTCAGCAAGGCTGGGAGAGAGTGCTAGGCTGGGGAGCATATCTATGGCTCTGGGGAAGCAGGAGGATATTGCTGGGGTGGGAATATGCCTACAGGTCCCAGCAGGGACCAAAGATGTCATCTGAGCAGCGTTCATAAAAGAATGGTTGTCAGAGGAAGCTTAGTCAGTTTCTTTTTTTTTTCTTCTCCCTGTAAATAAATAGTTTATTTTTCTTAAATGTTTCTTTATTAGAAGTGATAGGATTCTGACTCTTAGAACCATTAAACAGTGAAATTCTATCAGGCTAGTTTCATCTTTGCTGCTAGCTTAATTACATTAACAAATGTAAACCCTTTTTTTTTTTTTTTAACTTTTTGTTCTGTTTTGGGGTAGAAGGGAATGGCTACCCACTCCAGTATTCTTGCCTGGAGAATCCCATAAACAGAGGAGCCTGGCGGGCTACAGTCCATGGGGCCGCAAAGAGTGGGACATGACTGAGCAACTAACATAGCAACAACATAGGCAATTAACAGTGTTGTGAAAGTTTCAGGTGAACATTGAAGGGCCTCAGCCATAGAGACACATGTATCCATTCTCCCACAAACATCCCTCCCATCCAGGCTGCCGCATAACATTGAGCAGAGTTTCCTGTGCTGTACAGAAGGTCCTTGTTGGTTATGCATTTTAAACATAGCAGTGTGTACCTGTCCATCCCAAACTCTCTATCTCTTCACCCCATTCTTTCCCCACTGGCAACCGTAAGTGTGTTCTCTAGGCCTGTGAATCTGTTTCTGTTTCGTAAGTTTGTTTGTATCATTTCCTTTAAATTTTCACATATAAGGGATGTCAGAAGATCTTTCTCTGCCTGACTTACTTCACTCATTATGACAATACACAGGTCCATCCATGTTGCTGCAAATGGCATGATTTGACTAAGTAATATTCCATTGCATCTATGTACCACATCGTCTTTATCCAATCCTCTGTCTGTTGTGACATCGAACTGTGAGGATTGTGGGTGTGAGCCTCCAGAATGCGTTTCATTCTGTTCACAGTTGGAGATTTAGGACTTCGTCTCAAATGTGTGACTACAAACGACCTTACTGGTGTGTGGAGGACTCAGGGTTAGTTTACTCCTCTCCTGGAGAAACAACAGCATCTCTGAAGCACACGCTGTGTTCATCCTCTTTTATTTAATCTGCAGCCGATTACAGGGCGGGGGATGATTATCCAGAGAAAGATGCCCAGAAGTCCTGCAGTGGGAAACCTGAAGTGGAGGTTCCTAGCTGCTTTCCTTGTCCTCCAGACTGATCAACTACAAAGAGTATACTTTCTGCTTTAAAATTCCCCAGACCTTTAAAACATTCAGCCAACTATTTAACTACCCTGTTGTAAAACCTGACGTTAAACCACCAGCAAAAAGTTTGAATTACACAAGTTTCCATAAAAGCATTTTTTCTCACCAAACATTCATTTTATTATCCTGTTTTATGGGAGGACTGAAATAGCCAGATCTCAGGTCCTGCCTGCCATTTGGCCAGAACAGCTCATGACCCAGGTCAAGGTTGATGCTGACAACTTGGCAAACCCATTTCTTAAAACGCCCTTCTCTCAGAGTTTATTTTAGGACAGTGTGTCTCTTGAAGACTAAGGTTAATATTTGATTTAGGGATGATCGATGGGAGGACATTGTTCTGCTAAAATGTATCCAGAAGGTATGAGGAGGAAGTAAAGCATGCAGTCATGCGGAGGCATACGTGAGTCAGAACACCGGGGATGTGAGGACGCAGTGACGTAACTCCCAGGAAAGAACCTATCTGCAGCTCTGAGTAAGGAGATCCCATCCCCAGCTGAGTGAAGATGTGAAGGGGTAAACCCCGAGCGCCGACTCCGTGCTAGCACAGGACACATGCTGTCACATGCATTTTGTCATTTATGGTAGATGAATCCAGAGTGACAGCGAATGGTTTTCCCCCATCTGGTTGTTCTGACCAGCATATTATTACTGTAGAACTGAAAAATAGAACAGGCCCTCTTTACCTATCTTTTCATTAAAAATCTTATGGCAACTCTCTACTAAAAGTGTCCACAGAGTGCCAAATGAAAAAAAAAATGTGACACCTGGTCATTTTAGGGCTTCCCTAGTGGCTCAGATGGTAAAGAATTTGCCTGTCACACAGGAGACATTCTCTGGGCTGGGAAGATCTCCTGGAGCAGGAAATGGCAACCCACTCCAGCATTCTTGCCTGGAGAATTCAAAAGGCTTAACCTGAAACCATTTATTAATTCTCCTCTAAGTTTTATAGATCCGGTTGGTAAGACAGAGAAGAAAAAAAAATTATTTAAAAGTACATTGCATAAGCTATGAGTCATTCTTCCCCAAATGGACAAATCATTACAGCTTCTATTTCATAGATTTCTCATTTGAGAATGATCCTAATGCTTTTCAGTATATTCAGTCCTGGATTTCAGTAACAGTGACGGCTGACAAACCTGCATATAATTTTTTTTTTAAGTTTACAGGAATTGTCGGGAGACTGGACAAAAATCTATATAAATTCCATGCAGTTAACTCCAGAGAAAGTGAGAGAGATCGAGAGAGAGAAAAGGGGAGGGGGGAGAGATAGACAGCACCATGGTTCCTGTGTATATTGGCTATGTGTATATCTTTTTTGGAGAAATGTCTATTCAGATCCTTTCCTGTTTTTAAACTGAGCTATCATCTTATCATTGAGTAGTGGAGGTTCTTTATATATTTCAGGTACAAGCCCTTTATTCAGAAATGATTTGAAAATATCTTCTCCCATCCGGAAGTTTAGCTTTTCACTGCCTTGATGGTGTCCTTTCAAGCACCAAAGTGTTTAACTTTGATGACGCCCGATTTATTTCCCTCCTGTTGTCGTTGCTTATGGTTCTTATCTAATGCCTAATTCAAGGTCACACAGATTTACACATTTCTTTTAAGACTTTTATAGTGTTAGTTCTTACATATAGGCCTTTAATCCACTTTGTATTAATTTTTGTCTGTGATATAAAGTTGGGTCCATGAAGACAAAAATGTGTAAATACAAGAAGGAGACAGAAGTATTATTTTCACATGATTTAATTGTTTATCCAGGTAATCCAAGGGCCACTGGGAACCTGTTACAGTGAGGTTTCCTGTTTAAAAAAAAAAAAGGCAATACTTCTCCAATATCTTAGCCATATAAAAGGGAGAAAACCATGGGAAAATACATTTATAATAGGTAACATGACAAGCAAAATAATATGTCTGAGAAGATGGAGACACCAGAAGCAGTACTAATACCTGTCTGAAATGCTTCAAGGCAAGCTAAATACCACAAAACCTTAATCAGCATTGAACCTAGGGAGATATGGGACTTCCTTGGTGGTCTAGTGGCTAAGACTCCATACTCCCAATGCAAGGGGCCCAGGTTCGATCCTTGGTCAGAGAGCTAGATCCCACAAGCCACAACTAAGACTCGACAAAGTCATATACATATGTATGAAACTAGGGAGGTATGGCTTATGGCCCAAACTCTGAGGAATTTGCCATAAAGACCAGATAAGACCAGGTTTAATGAATTACCCAAAGTTAAATGATCATTCTTCACCATGCAAAAGAAGTATAGCCCCTTGGGAAATAAGTAAAGATAATCTTGGCAGAAAACCACTGCTGCTGCTGCTAAGTCGCTTCAGTTGTGTCTGACACTGTGCGACCCCATAGACGGCAGCCCACCAGGCTCCACTACCACTTTCTAGTTTGGAGGCACAAAATGGAGGGGCATAACTTGGTCTAGAAACCCCCTTCCCATAGACCCCCTTCCCTTTTTGGATCAACATGTTCAGAGACAGCTGACCAGAGAGCAGAGGTGATCACTGGGGCCTCATGTCAACGGTGGGACTGGCCCCAGGTGGCCCATCGCTTCCTTTAACCTCTGGCATTTTCTTCAAAACAGAGGCCCTCAATCAACAAAACTCATAACCAAAAAAAAAAAGACGTTTATTTGATCATCTAAGCAAAGTAACCATTATTGTTGTTGTCCAGTCGCTAAGTCTTTGCAACCCCATGGACTGCAGCAGGCCAGGCTTCCCTGTCTTTCACTAGTAACCACAGACAAAACTGAAACAAATGGCCCTAACCCTTACAAATGAGCTTAAAAATCACCCAGTTAAAAAACCGGGTCAGTCTAGGTATGCAGATAAGCAGCGAAAAACACACACCCTCATAGACAAGTAGGACCAAGATGTGAAAAGATGCTTATTCATCATCAAAGACAGTTGTGTAAACACTGAAAATTCATTGAGTCTGTCACTTGACACATAATTAAAATGCTGTTATACTTAAAAGAGTACATATAAGGCAGGTGGGGTGAAAACTGCAACAACTTACCCAGGGGGCAGTTTGACAGATATTCCAAAAGTCTTTCAAACGTCTTTTCCCTGACCCAGTAATTCTAGTTCAGGAAATTGGAACTGTCACTACACAGAACAGATTTAGTTCAGGAATGTTCACGCTAGTTGGTTTGCACAGTGAAAATTTGGAAACCATTTGCATTCCCAACAGTATGAACTGGTTACAAAGGTCAGAGAATCCCCGTATAAATACCAAGGAGCTATTAAACTGTGGCAGATGGATACTGGATGTTCAAAGAAGAGCTTCTTGATAAATTAAAAAGTCCATCTTAACCCCTGGTTTTATAGACAGACACACTCGTGAAAGTCCAGCAATGCTCACAGAGTTTTTCTCTTGACGAAGCATTTTTATTTTCTTTTTCTTAGGAGCAGAAGAAATAAAAGTTTGTAGATAGATAAAAATGGAACAAATATCGTTTAGAAGAAGGGGAGCCATGTGAAATGAAAACCAGCTATGTCTGTGGGGCTGGTCTCAAGGATCCGTCACAGTTTCCTCCCTGTCAAAGAAGAAGGTTCAGTGTCTGGACTTCGCTGAGGGAAGAATTTGTTTGGTTTGGACTTCATTCACTGTGTCAAGAGATCTACTTACTCTCTTTCTAAGTGGCTCTTCAAGCTCGATCTCAAAATAGGAAGGGCAGGCTTCTGGATAATGCCCTGCTTGCTCAGATGCTCAATGACTCGAGTCTGTTGCCTTTTGGTACTCCTTGTTTGGACTGCAATCAAATCAATGTGAACAATGCATTTCAGCAAACAAAAGGAGGAGGTGCCAGCTATAGATGGGAGAGGCCTCCTGGTGATGGACATGCCACTGTCTGTGTCTTCCAGGCACCCAGGACCTCTGCAAAGGGCAGGGGCGAGAAGGGAGAGGAGGACAAAGTTATGGGGTTGGTAGCCTGGGATAAAATGTGGAGCAGAGACTGCAATGCCCTTTCTTAACTCCCCTTAGAAATCACATACCATGACCTCCTTCATACTTTTGTGGCCGTATGATTCAGAGCAGCCCTGATTCAGAGCAGAAGAAGATTACATAAGAATTTGTTGTTGCTATTGTTGTTCAGCTGCTAAGTTTTGTCTGACTCTTCGTGAACCCATGGACTACAGCACACCAGGCTTCCCTGTCCTTCACCATCTCCTGGAGTTTACTCACACTCCTATCCACTGAGTTGGTGATGCCATCCAACCACCTCATCCTGTGTAATCCCCTTCTCCTCCTGCCTTCAATCCTTTCTAGCATCAGGGTCTTTTTCAAAGAGTTGGCTCTTCGCGTCAGGTGGCCCAAGTATTGGAGCTTCAGCTTCAGCATCAGTCCTTCCAATAAGTATTCAGGACTCCTGAGTGGTGAGGATGACTGAGGATCCTCTTGGTGGCTGTTAGCAAAATAGCCCAGGTCCTCTGTACTATTTCTTGTCATTCTCACCTCCTTTATGGTGATATAAGGGAAAAATAGAGCCCAGAAGCTGCTAAGTGACAGAGCTAGGGTTTAAGCTCAGGGTCATCTTCTCCAAAGTCCATGCTATGCCCACTGCACAGTGACATTCTGGGCAGGTTGCTGTGTTTACATCACTTGGGACTTTGGAGGAAGGATGCAAGGCATCAGGAGAATCAGTGGACTTGGTTTTATTGGATTAGCAGATGACTGAAGAGGGGTTTACTCCCAAGATTAGTCAAGTTCTAGTGTTAGCGTGAGGTCATGGGGAATATAGGAGGGGATGAAGTGAAATGTTGCCCGTGTTGGAAGGACAAGAAAGGGTGGCGGGAAGAGCAGAAAAAAGTAAATTTGTTGGAATCAAGGCCAGAGGTCTCTGCTTGGGCCAGGCAGTTGTCACTGTAAGGGGATGCAGGGCATGTGGTTATGGAGTCTAGGAGAGCGTGTGTCTGTGATGAGGAAGAAAGTGTCAGTGCAATTGCTTGTGAGACTTGAGTGGCGCTAGTAGTAGTTTTTATTCACTCAGTCGTGTCCCACTCTTTGCAACCCCATGGACTGTAGCCCATGAGGCTCCTCTGTCCATAGGATTCTCGAGGCAAGAATACTGGAATGGGTTGCCATTCCCTTCTGCAGAGGATCTTCCCAATCTAGGGATCATACCCAGGGATCACAAGCAGGTCTGCTGCATTGCAGGAAGATTCTTAACCGTCTGAGCTGCAGGGAAGCTGTAGAGTGGAGCTAAGGCTGGGCTATCACCCGAATCCAGGCGCGTTGTCTTCTCCAGTAACAATGGAAGGAGCTACTTCCATGCAGTCCAGAGTGTAACGGGGGCTATGTCTCAGAGGGCCTCCTCTGATGCACAGCTCGCACCTGGGGCCATCCTGGAACAAACCAGCTCCCTCACTTCCACGTCGGGACTCTTCTGAAGTCAGGCTTATTCTGAAAAGCGCTCCATCCCTCCCTCCCTTCAGTGCTTCTCACTTGGAGGGTTCATGCTAAGTTGCTTCAGTCGTGTCCAAATGGGCTCTTTGTGACCCCATGGACTGTGGCCCGCCAGGCTCCTCTGTTCATGGGCTCTCCCGGGCAAGAATACTGGAGTGGGTTGCCATTTCCTCCTCCAGGAGATCTTAAAAAAGCACAAACCCCCGAAGTTTCCCTTGAAACACATCTCCTGAGAGTGTGGACCTGCCAGGCTCCTCTGTTCATGGGCTCTCCCGGGCAAGAATACTGGAGTGGGTTGCCATTTCCTCCTCCAGGAGATCTTAAAAAAGCACAAACCCCCGAAGTTTCCCTTGAAACACATCTCCTGAGAGTGTGGACCTGGGTGAGGGGAGAGTTGATCTTCCAGAGGAATGGGGCAGCAGAGGCTCTGTTACCTGCTTTCGCTTCAGAGAAAATATTCTTTAAGTGGAAACAGATTAAGGGTGAACGGCAAGCCTGTGGCTCTGGGCTCCTCTTCCCATTAACCAGGGCTAAAAGGCAGGCCTGGGGATCCCTTTCAAGAGCTGCCAATGACACAGCTTCATGTTAATGTACTGCAAGTCCTTACGGGCACACATTCGATTTCATGTTTTCATCTGAATTTCTGACGTCAAGGACCCAGCACAACTTTTAACTCGGCCAGCGTCTGACAACCAGGCTGCTGGATTCTGAAGTATGCCATCGGTAGAATGTATCCTTTTCATCTTCGTTCTCTAAATCTACTTTTTATTTGCCTGCATAAAGGAGAGAGAGTCCCTTTAATGTTGTGAGAATAAAAGCCACAAGAAAGAGATAAAGCACGGAGCCTGTACTAGGCCCTTAGGGATAGACAGAGCAAGGAGTTTGGGATGGCTCTTCTCACCAGAGAAAGGCTCTTTGCCATTTGAAACAATTACAGACTAGGCGGCTGTGGTTAAATTTGCATGAATGGAGGAGGATCCCATTGAGTAGAAAGAGATTTCGGCAATGACAAATGAAGACCGATGTGCGTCTGTAATCCACAGTCAAACAAACGATGATGACATTGATTGGAAAACAAACAGCCTGAATATGTGGGGTTTTTGTTTTCAGAAGAACAAACACTTTATTTGCAAATAGAGGTGACCTCATTTTATATTCCCCAGTGGTTCAAGTGATAATGAATCCACCTGTCAATGCAGGAGACGCAGGAGATGCAGGTTCAATCCCTGGGCTGGAGATTCCCTGGAGAAGAAAATGAGAACCCACTCCAGTATCCTTGCCTGAAAAATCCCACGGCAGAGGAGCCCGATGGGCCACAGTCCATGGGGTCTCAAAGTCCATGGAGCAACTGAGCACATATTTTATTTTACTAATTACTTAATTAATCTTGGTGGCACTGGGTCTTTGTTGTGGGGTGCAGGATTAGTTGCCCCACAACATGTGGACGTTTCCTGACCAGGAATGGAACCTGTATCCCCTGCATTGCAAGGTGGATTATAACCACTGGACCACCAGGGAAGTCCCCTATATGTTTTCAAACCCTTTGCTGCTGGCCCTAGATATTCACCAGAACCACCAGGCATGGCTTAGAGGGATGTTTGCCTGTCTTCCTGTTTCATCCACACCCTTCATCAGAGGCCAAGAAAGCATTGCCCTTGGGAAGATAGGCTATCCTATCGGCTCTATGTATATTCCTCTTCCATCCTGGTGTTGATTTCAAGGGGCCTGACTGTGGACACTCCTGCTGTGGCCTCCCTTGTCTGATTGCATTCTATTAACCCCGCTTATTACTTGTAAAACTGGTAGAAGACATAATTCCTCCCTCTTCTTGTTAAGTTTAGGAATGTGTGGTTTTTTTTTTTTGACATTACATCTGCACTAAGCAGGATGAGAAATTCATGAAGGTGGACGAAGCCCTCCCTTCACATACTTTTAGTTCCAAAGTTGAGTTGGGAGAAGCGAGATCATTTTCCACGGGGGGACATTTGTAAGCCTCCACTTCTTACTGCCTCCAATGTCTTACTTTGTCCTGAGGTTTTGGCATCAACCCATTGTACAGAAGGGCAAACAGAGACTCAAGAAAACCAGCAACATAAAGCAGCCCAGAGGGAAGTTCCTAGTAATGAAATCCAGGAGAATTTTCTGACATTCTATTAATGAGCTGCAAGCCTGTGGCTAAATGAAAACTAAGCCCCAATAGCTTTTATTTTTCATGCACAGTAGGAAGAAGCTATGTTGAGGGTTGTGTAGCCCCAGAGAGATCTCGTGCTCCTGAAACAAGATTTAAAGTGCTACTGGACATGCTCCATCGAGTTTTCTTTTTTTTTTTTAAAGATCACCTCTAGGAAATTCCAGCTATTTATTTATCTATTTAGCTGTGTTGGGCCTTAGTGTGGGGCCTGCAGCATCTTTCATTGCAGTGCATGGACTCTCCAGGGGCATGCGGGCTTAGTTGCCCAGAGGCATGTGGGATCTTAGTTTCCTGACCAGGGAATGAACCTGTGTCCTCTGCATGGCAAGGTGGATTCTTAACTACTGGACCACCAGGAAAGTCTCTCCATTGGGTCTTGAAGTTTGGGCAACAGTCTTCCAAAATGCAATTCATGCAACACCCTGAAGCACCCTTGCACACTCCAGGCTGCTCTGTGAAGGCACCTCACCTTCCCTGGAGCCTTGCTCCTCCAGTAAACAAGCCCCTCAACACAAACGAAAGTCCAGGGGAGGTGCCTGGAGTGGCTGGAGAAACCCCCCCGCCCCCCGGCCCGTGACATTCCCATATTTCCAGATTTGAGGTTCTGCGTCCAGAGCACGGACTCTCTCCAACGTGTTGCTTCCTGTCAGTATGACTTTTTAAGCAGCAAGATTTGTTGCTGGATGATTCTAAATGACCATCACCCGTGCACAAAGCCATCCTCTTTAGACGTGGGCAGATGAGATAGAAAAATGGGTGGGCAGTTTCATGAGGCCTAGTAAATCTTCAGTAAATTGCAGCTCATCCCCGCGTCTCCTCTTGTGTGCTCTTTGTGTTGCTAATACACATTAAGCCTTGGCTGGCTTCACACTTTCAGGCCTCTCGGAGGTGAGGTCTGTACAAAGCTGCAGATGTGGAAACGGAGGAGGCCTCTGCCCCGAATGTTACCCATTAACATCGGCGTGGCCCGAGGAAGAATTTTACTGCATTTTCCCATCTCTAAAGAACTTAAAGCAACAAGAAGAGAGATGGGGAAAAAAGAGGAGACCACTGCATTTCTGGTTAAAAATTGTGTGTGTTCTGTTCATTGGTGTAAAATATCTTGAGAGAGAGAGAGTAAGGGACATGGCCTTTTTCATTATAAGAGTAATTCAGTTACAGGATTTAAAAATTACAGTAACAATGATGAAGAGTGAAAAACGAATTACCTTCTTTCTCTGCATTTTGCTCTCTCATGTTAAGTTCCTCAAATACGTTCCAAGAAAATTTCTAAGCATATGAAAGTAAAAGAAAAAAAATGCATGATAAAGAACTAATTTCCTTAATGCATAAAATACTCATATAACTTAATCAGAAGCTGAATAATGACCCTGTGGAAAAATGGGCAAGATATATAAAGCAGCGATTTATGGGGGGGGGGAAGTGATCAATGGGAAACTGCCCACTCAGTGGAATAAATATAACATTGAACAACGAGCTGTTATACTTCTCCTATCAGATTGGCACAAATTTATAAGCTTAATAATTCCCAGTGTTATCAAAGATGCAAGGAAACAGATGTGTTTTTAATTCTGGTAATAGTATATCTTTTTGGACAGCAGTGCAGCTGCTTTAGAAGTGAAAATCCTTTGACTCAGTAACTCCCTCATTGAGACTGATCATGTCACTGGAATTTGTACACTCCTGCAAACACTATCAGCAAGTTAATTGCAGACAACAGTAGTAGGATTAAAGGGGGGAATCTAGATTTTCATAAATGAAAGTGAAAGTGTTAGTCGCTTAGTTGTTGTCTGACTCTCTGTGACTCCATGAACTGCAGCCCATCAGGCTCCTTAGTCCATGGGATTCTCCAGCCAAGCATACTGAAGTGGACAGCCATTCCCTTTTCCAGGGGATCTTCTTAACCCAGTGATGGAACCCTGGTCTCCCGCATTGCAGGCAGATTCTTTACCGTCTGAGCCACCACGGAAGTCCTTTCATAAATAAGGGACAGTTTAAACAAAAATCTAGAACCTCTATGAAACAGACTCCTGTGCCTGTGTTCAGAATACAGAATGCCTCAACTCGCAATGGTTCAACTTACACTTTTCTCCTCTAAGATGGTGCAAAAGTGATACTCATTCAGCAGAAACTGTGCTTTGAATTTTGAGTTTTTCCTGGTGATATGCGGTATAATCCTTTCTCTTGATGCTGGCCAGGGCAGCACCAGCTCCCAGCTAGCCCTGCCATCACCAGGATGACAAACTGATCCTTAAAGCCATTCTGGTTCTGCTCTTTAGTTTCACCAAAGCATCTGAGGTGTGTGCTAAGTCGCTTTAGTTATGCCTGATGCTTTGAGACCCAATGAACTGTAGCCCACCAGGCTCCTCTGTCTATGGGATTTCCTAGGCAAAAGTACTGAAGTGGGTCTCCATGCCCTCCTCCAGGAGGTCATCCTGACCCAGGGATAGGACCCACTGGCCTTCTCTGTTCTCATGTGAGCCCTGTCAGCCTCAGGGATCTCTATGCTTGTTCTTTTCATGAGACCTCTTGTCTCTCTAGCATCTCTCTCCACGTTCCACTTTTCAGCCTTGGGTACCCAGATGAAAACTCTCTCTTGTTGAGTTTTGTTGCACCCTGAAACCCTTCATAACATTTATCACAATTTTAAAATGATTTATGTATTCATATAAACATGTTTAATATTTGTCTCTCTCCCAAAGATGAAACGTCCTGTAAGAGCAAGAAATGGATTTCTTGATAATGGCTCTATTTGAAACTTAACATAGTGCTTAAAATAGAGGTGAAACTCAATCAATATCTGTTGAATGAATAAACTGAATGAAGGTATGAAGGCATACCAAGCAGAATCATCAAAGACTCGAGCAAGGTCTTAGTCAATGGTTCTCTAGTTGAGGGTCTCCAGATCAGTTTATAATGATGCTGCTGGTGCCAGCACTTGTAGGCGATGGTTTTATCTGTAAAATGGGAACAATTTCTGCCAAACAGGGTTGCTGAGAGTCAAATTGCAATCCAAATGAAAAAGCACAGTATGCTGGAAACAAGTGGTGCTCAATAAATGTTAGTATTCTTTCTCAGTCTCTATCGCTCTCTACAAACTACTGCTGTGCTGTTAAAAAGGTAGCACAGTAAGCAGGCTATTTAGAAATGTACTATCTACACTGAGACTTTTAGAAGCAGGAGTTGGAGTTAAAGGCCTTCCCTTGACCAAAAGTGAACACTTAGGGTCTTTTATGGAGAAGGCAATGGCACCCAACTCCAGCACTCTTGCCTGGAAAATGCCATGGACAGAGGAGCCTGGTGGGCCGCAGTCCATGGAGTTACTAAGAGTTGGACATGACTGAGTGACTTCACTTTCACTTTTCACTTTCATGGATTGGAGAAGGAAATGGCAACCCACTCCAGTGTTCTTGCCTGGAGAATCCCAGGGACGGGGGAGCCTCATGGGCTGCCGTCTATGGGGTCGCACAGAGTCAGACATGACTGAAGTGACTTAGCAGCAGCAGCAGCAGGGTCTTTTAGGACTATTCCAACCAATTTCTTTGTTTGGAACAAACAAACAAACTTCCTTTGTTCTGTCTTTTTAACTGGATCTTAGCTTAAAAGTAACCTAGGAGATCTAAGCAACATTAAAACCCTGGTAAGTAGATAATAGTTTCCAGCAACTGTCAGAATTACGGGAAGAGGAGAAGATCAAAAACTAACAGGATTTTCCCTGCTAAAGCTCCCATAGTTGAGCTCTGCTTATATGGCATCCTGTTGGGTAGTTATGAGAGGTGGGCTTACAGTCATCAAGACAGTATGGTACTGGCACAAAGACAGAAATATAGATCAATGGAGCAAAATAGAAAGCCCAGAGATAAATCCACACACATATGGACACCTTATCTTTGACAAAGGAGGCAAGAATATACAATGGAGTAAAGACAATCTCTTTAACAAGTGGTGCTGGGAAAACTGGTCAACCACTTGTAAAAGAATGAAACTAGATCACTTTCTAACACCGCACACAAAAATAAACTCAAAATGGATTAAAGATCTAAATGTAAGACCAGAAACTATAAAACTCCTAGTGGAGAATACAGGCAAAACACTCTCAGACATAAATCACAGCAGGATCCTCTATGATCCACCTCCCAGAATACTGGAAATAAAAGCAAAAATAAACAAATGGGATCTAATTAAAATTAAAAGCTTCTGCACAACAAAGGAAAATATAAGCAAAGTGAAAAGACAGTCTTCTGAATGGGAGAAAATAATAGCAAATGAAGCAACTGACAAACAACTAATCTCAAAAATATACAAGCAACTTATGCAGCTCAATTCCAGAAAAATAAATGACCCAATCAAAAAATGGGCCAAAGAACTAAATAGACATTTCTCCAAAGAAGACATACAGATGGCTAACAAACACATGAAAAGATGCTCAACATCACTCATTATCAGAGAAATGCAAATCAAAACCACAATGAGATACCACTTCACACCAGTTAGAATGGCTGTGATCCAAAAATCTGCAAGCAATAAATGCTGGAGAGGGTGTGGAGAAAAGGGAACCCTCCTACACTGTTGGTGGGAATGCAAACTAATTCAGCCACTATGGAGAACAGTGTGGAGATTCCTTAAAAAATTGCAAATAGAACTACCTTATGACCCAGCAATCCCACTGCTGGGCATACACACCGAGGAAACCAGAATTGAAAGAGACACATGTACCCCAATGTTCATCGCAGCACTGTTTATAATAGCCAGGACATGGAAACAACCTAGATGTCCATCAGCAGATGAATGGATAAGAAAGCTGTGGTACATATACACAATGGAGTATTACTCAGCCGTTAAAAAGAATTCATTTGAATCAGTTCTGATGAGATGGATGAAACTGGAGCCGATTATACAGAGTGAAGTAAGCCAGAAAGAAAAACACCAATACAGTATACTAACACATATATATGGAATTTAGAAAGATGGCAATGACGACCCTGTATGCAAGACAGCAAAAAAGACACAGCTGTGTATAATGGACTTTTGGACTCAGAGGGAGAGGGAGAGGGTGGGATGATTTGGGAGAATGGCATTGAAACATGTATACTATCATGTAAGAATCGAATCACCAGTCTATGTCCGACGCAGGATACAGCATGCTTGGGGCTGGTGCACGGTGATGACCCAGAGAGATGTTATGGGGAGGGAGGTGGCAGGGGGGTTCATGTTTGGGAACGCATGTACACCCGTGGTGGATTCAAGTCAATGTATGGCAAAACCAATATAGTATTGTAAAGTAAAATAAAGTAAAAATAAAAATTTAAAAAAAAAAAAGAGAGGTGGGCTTGCAGCCTGCGTCTGCTTCTAAAAGATAAACTGAAGATAATGTGATGGAGCGTGGATTCTGCCTCCACCCATTAGACCTGTTCCAGATTTATGTGGGGAAACCACTGATATCTCATGGCTTCAGGAAATGTTGACTGGGAACATGACCTCGTTGGTTCAGGACTTGCCAGCCATTAATGACAAATTCAAGCTTCAGCAGAGGGAGATAAATTCAGTTCTCTGTGACAAAAATTGCCTTTGAGGTCTTTCACCATTGTTGTTATTGCTAACAGCTAACAAGGGGTGCAACCCTTCACCAACTCTGTCGTTTTTATGGCAAAGGGCAAATGGAGCACCTGGGGGTGTTAAAGCCTCAGCACCTCGGGGACTGTTTGCTCTTTTCTATTCCCACAGACTTGGTTCACTCCATCAACACCTCTGTATACACATTGCCTCTGACAGCGCCTCTGAGGTCCAGTGTCCTCCCCTCTCAAGGAAAGAACATCACCACACTACTCATCCCACTCTATTTCACCCAATGAGGTAACACCTAAAGCGGGGGTTTCCCAACCTCCGAAATCGAGTGCCTGAAGATCTGAGGTGGAGCTGGTGTCATAATAACAGAAATAAAGAGTGTTCCTTGCTCAGTCGTGTCCTACTCTTTGTGACCCCATGGACTGGAGCCCGCCAGGCCCCTCTGTCCGTGGGATTCTCTAGGCAAGAATACTGGAGTGGGTTGCTGTTTCCTCCTCCTGGGGATCTTCCCATCCCAGGATCGAACCCACATCTCCTGCGTCTCTTGCACTAGCAGCGGATCCTTTCCCACTTGAACCACCATCATATACAAGCACTGAGGAACATTCAGTCTTTTCTTTATTTCAAACGTATAGATGTGTGTGTACCTTTTGAAAACATAAACAAGTTCATCCCTATCCTGTATGAGAATCCCATACGTCATCTGTTCTTGCTCAAAATACAGCTAAGAACCTTTTCTATCAGTCCACACAGAACAATCCCAGGGTTTCCCAGGCGCTGGGTGCCAGGAGGTAAAATGACGATAAAGAAAGAGTCCTCACTCTGAAGATCGGTCTGGGAGGTACTTTAGAGGGTTTCTTTTACAGAGAAAGTGACCACTTGTCCGCACCCAAGTCCTCATTTCTAACTTAAGGAGGCTTGTTCTGAATAGATGCTAGTTTCCATTCACCCTCGTTTGTATCATCCATCTGCCACCCACACAACTTGAGGCGACTCAGGGATGAAGATGTGTGCATAACTGAAGCAGTTGGCCTGCATTTGTCTGCACTGGTCTTCATGTCAGTGCAAACTCACCCCCTGGGCAGGTTGGAACTGCTGATTTTAGATGTCACGTCCTTAGAGAAAAAGCAAGGCTCTGTTTTCACTGCTTTGCCGGTCCCTGCGACAGCCCTGTGCAGGTGGGTGCTGGCTCCTGGATGATAAAATAGTAATGAGCACCTAATTGTGGATAATTGCATAATGAGATCGCTTTTGCCTCTGCCAGTCCCCAGGAGCAGCTGGTACCTGAACTGTCTGCTTGTGGCAACAGGCTCCTTTCTTCTGGAATCAGTCGAAGGGGAAAGGCAGCGAGCCAGCACCCCAGCATGGATACAATTCCCCCCAACAAGTTGGTGCCTGATTCCCGTTTCTCCAAGGCGGGATGGGAACTTGACTAGTCATTCTCCTAATTATTTGGGGAGATTAGCATGTGCTCCCGGGTTGGGCTGTGGACCAAAAATAATGCCTTCCATTTGGGAGAGGATCTTAAACGTTCAGGCTGTACAACCACACCACCTGGGTTTCTGGTAATGAGCTATGCATGTATCATCCAGTAACTGCAGCTACAGTGAGAGTTAAGTTGCAACCCAGTGTCCCCTGAACTTGCCTGTTTATAAAACTTATCTTGCATACTCAGCCGCTAAATTGTGTCCGACTCTATATGACCCCATGGGCTGTATCCTGCCAGGTTCCTCTGTCCATGGGATTCTCCAGGCAAGAATCCTGGAGTGAGTAGTCATTTCCTTCTCAGGAGGATCTTTTCGACCCAGTCTTCTATACTTCAAACATCCATCCAAACCTACGGAATAAAATTCTGCCAGCGGATCCCAGATATGCCAGGAAACATGACTGGGGAAGTCATATTTTTGTCTGCCTGAGCTGTCTTGGGTCTGAGACGAGATGGAAAACTGTGAGATCTGAGTGTGATTCTATGATGTTTTCTATGTGCTGCAGTCGATGGGGTTGCAAAGAGTCAGACTCGACTTAGCGACTGAACAACATTCATTGCATAAACTCTTAAGCACCAAATCTTAATGTCTAAGTCAGTTTGGTGGGTGGGAAGAAACACCATCAGATGCTGTCAAGCTCTTCCCCCCTCCTGCAGAATAAAACAATGATGCTCATTCCTCCAAACAAGCAAGTCTCTCAAAACCAAAACTAAAAGCCCACCCAGAAAAGAAAGCAACACAAACCACATTCTAGGGTTCAGTGCCTTTAGCAGCATTTACTGTACTGTCTAATCATTCTTTAGCTGACTTTCAAAACTATAATGCCGTGGCTCATCAAAATAGACATTTTTCCATTTGGTTTTTAAAATTGAAGACGATAATTTAAAAAAGAAAGCTTGAAGGAGCTCACAGTCAACCACCTGACTCAGTCTGCTGGTCCGTGCAGCATGTGAAGGTCAGGGCGGCTATCTGAGCTCACGTAGTGAGGAATTAGTCAACCTGAGGGATTCGCTGTCCATTCTTCTCTCCCCTTTTCAGGCTTTTTGTGTGTTTTTTTTTTTTTCCTTTAACTTTTAAAAAAATCTCTTATCCTGTTTAGTCTGCTGTGGAATTCAGGCACTTCCTAATTTCACTGGTGTTCATTTTAGGGCTAAAAGGATAACTGCTTATGTGCTAAGCCAAAGGAATGTTCCAACCCTGAATCTGATTTCCTAGGGGAGAATCACTTATATATTTATTTTTTAAATTTTCATGTTTCAAGGCATCCTTTTTCTCTCTAAGGGAGAGGTTACCCTTAGCACAATGTTAGTGATCCTGTGATGCTGGGGGCAACAGAGTTCAAGACTTTGGAACAGAACTTTCCTGGTGGTTCAGTGGTTAAAAAAAAAAAAATCCACCTGCCAATGCAGGAGACATGGGTTCGATCCCTGGTCTGGGAAGACCACACATGCCCCAGAGCAACTGAAGCCCATGTACAACTATTGAGCCTGTGCTCTAGAGTCTGGGAACCACAGCTGCTGAGACCTCGTGCCCTAGAGCCCATGCTCTGCAACAAGAGAAGCCAGCGCAATGAGAAGCCTGCACCACAACTAGACCGCAGCCCCACTCGGCTGGACTAGAAACTAGCTGTGCAGCAGGGAAGACCTAGCACAGCCAAAAACAAAGACGACTTTGGAACAAAATGCTTAGCAAATGTTCTAGAATTTCCTGTGAGATTTAGGCCCTTTTCTCCTCCCCTCCTGCCCCCCCCCACTTTGTTTTCCCCAGCACGTTACTTGGCATGGGCATCATCCATTTCTCATTATTGGGCAGCTAATAGAGGAATGTTGAAGGCATCATCAAAGTCATGACCTGAAGCCCATGTTGGGTGCTTTACTGGGTATTTCCAAGCTATAATATTTCAAATTAGGGAGGAAAGAATTCAGTGGAAATGGTAGGTGACCATTATCTAAGAGCCTTTTAGAGAGATAATCTCTTCTAGGACACATTTATTTTTTAAAACAATATTTTCTTTTGAAACTCTCTCCTAGGTCTGACTTTTCTTACTGCTGTCACTCACTGCTTCTTCAAGATTATCATATCCTTTGTGATAAACGTGGAATCTTTATTCAAGTTGTAGAGGTCCCTGGTGCTTGGTCATTTTTGTTTAAAAATAATGTATCTTAAATTGGTGTTTAAATGGGAATTTTTGTTCCAAGAGGGTCAACTGCCCCCTACATATTCTGGTGTAAACCTACTATTTCATCAGAAGTAAGTTACTCAATGCTTCATAGTGGCTTGGTGTAAAGCATCCACCTGCCAAGCCAGGAGACACGGGTTCGATCCCTGGGTCGGGAAGATCCCCTGGAGAAGGATATGGCAACCCGCTCCAGTATTCTTGCCTGGGAAAATCCTATGGACCGAGTATCCTTGTAGGCTACTAGTCCATGGAGTTGCAAAAGAGTCAAACACAACCTAATGACTAAACAACAACAGAAAATCATTCAATAGTTTCTTAAGAGGATTGGTACCCTCTTGCAATTTCTGGCTAAAGTGCAACGTGAAGAGGATTTGGAAGGAGGCTGTTTCAGCCATAAATTGCTTGAGCATCATAAACTGTGAAGAAAAGCTCTGATTAGGGGAAAAGACATGAACTTGATCCAGGCATCTGCTCCTCAACCTCAGGATGCTGAAAGTTTCTGACACCGCAAGACTGGGAGCCCCAACCTTGAACTTGAATGTTCAAAGTCGCCGGATAATGCCACCTGACAAAGCCCAGTGGGAAAAGGCTGTCCTGTGTGCCGTGAACGATGCCTTGACCTCAAAAAACGTTTTCTCCTTTGAACGCCCACAGGTGTCTCTGTGTTTGCTCTCTGTCAGACATCTTCCATGAGAGAAATGCTCAGGAAATTCACCTTGACTTTAACTTGACTCAACCTGTTAGGGATGGGAGATTTTTCCTGCACCATTTTCCTAATTTTCCCATTTCTGTCAAGAGGATCAGGGTTCTTGCTGTGAGGTCAGGAGCGTTCATCTCAAACCTCATAGCTCCTTTCCAGTCTGAAAATGTGTCCTGTGTTTTTTTTTCCAACCACATGACTGTCTCGTCTCTCATACTTTTGTAACTGTGCCACAGAATCAGTGGTTTTCAAAAGTTAAGCTTTTCCTGCTGTGTGTGCATAATTTAAACATCCTAGGTGGCACTAGCGGCAAAGAATCCACCTGCCAACGCAGGAGATATAAGAGATGCGGGATTGGTCTCTGGGTTGGGAAGATTCCCCTGCAGAAGGAAGTGGCAACCCACACCAGTATTCTTGCCAGGAGAATCCAGTGGACAGAGGAGCCTGGCAGGCTGCAGTCCATGGGGTCACAAAGAGTCGGACATGACTGAGTGACTGAGCGCACGCGCGCGCGCACACACACACACACACACACACACTCAGTTTACATGAAGATAAGATCCTCATGGTGTTTACAAAAGGAACACAGAAGCATCTCAGAGTCCTAGATTTCCAGAAAAGCTCTCTTGGCTGCTCTTCTTGGAGCACCCCACTCTCTGAATCTTGCACAGCGTCTCCTGCAGGGAGAGAATCCCTCCGGCTAATTTCTTCCAGGATATTTCTTCTGCCCCCAGCACACAGCCCCGGAAAGGAAATAGCAGAGCTCCTGACATCTAGTCCCATGAGGCCCCTCCAGGCTGCAATCTGGGCTTTGTGGGGACAGGCAGCACTCCCTCTCCTTGCCTGCTTCCTAGACTCTCTTCATCCCTCTCCAAACCCTGTCTTCTATCTGGGGCTGCTGGACACAAAGCCTCTCTGGGAATGAAGTCATCCTCCGGCGCCCTTAAACAAGGGCCACCTTGGGCTGTAAACTTTCTGGACAGGGTCCACGAGGAGACTCAGATTAACAGATGGGAGACCCGCTGCTCCAGAGAAGAGCTTGCATCCATCCTCCACTGCGTGCTACCCTCTCATAAAATAGTCCTCCCTCTGGGGATGCTTGAAGAAGAGGAGCATCCCTGAAGGGCTCCATCTGTGGCTGTTTACGACAATCCGCTGCATGCCAGGTGAGATTTACTGCCTTTGGAACAAGATCTAAAGCCACGTGCTGTAACCATTTCAATCACCCATGATCAAATCCAGGTACAGCATCTACGTCACTGATCGTTCTTGCGTGGAAGCTGTGAGGGGCTGGCCATTCCTGTAGAAAGAAATCTGCCCCCTGCCCTGCACCCAGCCTAGACTGTGCGTGTTTTAACACCCACTTCCTGCCCTTCCTTCCGGAAGCCCATCAACGAGCAGTGAACCCAGGGTGTGCAGGTTGGGAAGACGGCAGAGCAGGCTTGGGCCAAGGGCTTCTTGGCAGAGATCCCACTGCATGCAGGGCAGCCCAGCAGACTGTGGCTTGGGCCATGGGGTAATATAGTCACAGGTTTTGGGGACAAGCATGTGGTGTTCCTTGGGGGTCCTTTTTCTGCTTGTCACAGGAACTTACTGGGAGAAAATGGATCAAGATTCCTAGCATTTGGATATTCAGTGTTGCCAGAGTCTCACTGGTGGATTGTTGTTCAGTTGCTCAATCATGTCGACTTTTTGCAACCTCATGAACTGTAGTCCACCAGGCTCCTCTGTCTATGGGATTTCCCAGGCAAGAATACTGGAGTGGGTGGCCATTCTCTTCTCCAGGGGATTGTCTCTACCCAGGGACTGAATCAATGGAGGAGGATTCTTTACTGCTGAGCCTCCTGGGAAGCCCCACTGGTGGATTACAATGACCCTACATAAGTTTACCACCAGCAAAGCATGCTTGGGACCCACAGGATGCTGCCCTGTGGAGGAAGGGGTGTCTATGTAGGCTGCCTGGCGGTGCACCTTGGGCAAAGTTTTGATCAGGGGCCCAGGAACAAAAAGAACAACTCAATGAGCCCAACTTGGGATCCACTAGGGATATAAACCCACAGGAACATCCGTGCTGCTGTGGACCTGCCTCCACCAGAGGGTTTTACCTGTCAGCCCTGAGGGCTCGTAGGAGCCAAACAGACTTTCCCAAGGTGGAAGGGAACTCAGGAAGGAGAAGCATGGGTTCCTGTGCAGATGGTATACATTCAAGTACCTGGAGAAATAAAAGACATGGTCATATGTGCACCCTGGAGTGGTGATGGGGAGATATTCCATGTGACTCCGTGTGTGCGTGCTAATTCACTTCAGTTGTGTCTGACCCCTTGCGACCCCATGGACTGTAGCCCGTCAGGTCCTCTGTCCATGGGATTCTCCAGGCAAGAATACTGGAGTGGGCTGCCATGCCCTCCTCCAGGGCCAGCTGACTCCAGTGCTCTGGAAACTTGCCTTGAAGGAAAGCAAGGGTGGGAGGGCTCAGCGATTCCTCTTCAAGTTTAAAGGGCACTCAGATCCCCCCGGAGGAGTCTAATCAAGATGCAGACTGTTATTCAGTGGGTCCTCGGGGTTGTGGGGTGCTGAGCATCTGCATCTCTAGTTAACTATCTGGATGCTGGCTCTGTTGGCTCTGAACGCACTTTGAGCAGCAAGGAGCAGTCACAGATCCCATACTTTGAAGGACCGAGCCTGGTTTGATGCTCTTCTGCTGACATTTTGAAGTTCTTCATTCATTTTTTAAACAAGGGGCCCCATAAGTTATATATCTGGTCCTGATTTAGCATTAGAGCTGGGTTCAAATCACGGCTCTGCCCCTGCTTCATGCCGTGTGCTGGAGAGAGATCCTTGGCTCCCAGGTTCATCTCCTTTGATGATGAACAGGATGATTGACAGTGGCTGGGAGGGTGAGATGAGGTGGGCACGTCTACATGTGATGACAAGAGCTGCTGCTGTTACCCACACAGATCAGGCTGCCCTTATGGGCAATTATTGAGTGCTAATTTGTGCCAATACTGCACTATTAGCATTGCCATTTTTTCTTTTTTGACTATTTAATTCTTAGAGATCATTTCCTCCGTAATCTCACTTAATTGGTATTAAAGCCCTGTGGTTCCTTTTGTTTTAATGTGGATCTGGCGCCATCACATGCTTAAAGAAAACAGGAAGGACGTTTCAAAGGGAAACTATGTAACCCGGAGGCCAGCCTTCTCCTCATATCAGTGTCAATCACAGTTTTTTCTAGATGTGAGCCTCAGATCCTCACCAGGCTGGCTGGTTGTACCATCCTTCATCTGAAGTTTTCCCTGAAATCTTAAGGGACAGATGCTCCCCCACCAGGTGACGCCCAAGGCACGGAGTTTAGGCAGGAGGGTTTAGGGCCGAAGTTCCAAGGCAAAAAATCGAGGTGTGTGTGATAAAGTCTTAGTCACTAAGTTGTGTTCAGTTCTTTGTGACCCATGGCATTTGTGCCCCACCAGGCTCCTCTGTCCGTGGGATTCTCCAGGCAAGAATACTGGAGTGGGTTGCCACTGCCTCCTCCAGGGGATCTTCCCAACCCAGGGATCCAACCTGGGTCTCCTGCACTGCCGGCAGATTCTTTACCATCTGAGCCACCAAGCTGATTTCTAATGTAGAACATGAGAAGAAATATCAACTAAAAGCACGGGATGAGAACCGCTGTCAGTGCACCGAGGTCTAAACAACAGCATCCCAAAGCCACAGGGAGACTAATCCAGAGTCTTAATAGAACTCGTAGAACAATAGTTTACTGTGTCTTTCTTAGGTCTGGCATTTTGGAGCCACATCCGTGCAGAAAAGCATTAGGTCTCACCCCTCTTTGGCGTTCCCCTCCCTGGGGCGTATTGAACAGCCTTCAGAGATGCCATCCTCCCAGCTGCTTCCTAAGAAAAAGCAGACATGAGGGACGAGCACTGTCAGCTGCCATTGTATCGAAATACACTCAGTCCTGGCTGTTTCTAGCATCATCTGAGGGTGCCTTTAAAACCTACCAATGCTTGGGCCCCACCTGCAAAGATTTTGATTCAGTTGATTGGGGAAGCTGCAGGCATTAGCACGTTTTAGATGCCCCCAAGGTGAGTCTGAGGTGTAGCCAGGTTTTAAACATAAGATTATCTTTGCTGCTATTCAGTCGCTCAGTTGTGTCCGACTCTGCGACTCCATGGACTGCAGCACACAAGGCTTCCCTGTCTTTCACCGTCTCCCAGAGTTTGCTCAAACTCATGTCCATTGAGTCGATGATGCCATCCCACCATCTCATCCTCTGTGGCTCCCTTCTCCTGCCTTCATGTTTGTCTTAATGTGAGTCAGTTATCAAGGATCAGAGCATGGTGGCTAAGAACATAAATGCTGGACTCGTACTGTCTGGGTTCAAATCCCTGGGTTGCTCCTAACCAGCTGTGTGGTCTTGGCAACTCACTTCTCCGTGCCAAGAAGAATAATGCCTCTTTTATAGAGAATTCAGTCAGGTTTCCTCTGCAGAGCACTTTGGATGATGTCTGGCCATCGTAAGCACTGTGCAAGCTTTTGATAATTAAACATGCTCTATGCTGCAATTCATGGGGTCGCAAAGAGTCGGACACGACTGAGCGACTGAACTGAACTGAACTGAACTGAACTGATACATGGTAAAGCAATGTGATTTATAAGAAAGGCCTATTATTGCCTTACACTGTTTTGGCTAACTACTTAGATTAAATGATTTAAAAATTTTGTCAAGTGTCAAGTTTAACTTATTTTCTGATTCTAATTTTAAAGACTTTCTTGGGCTATATTCCAGTTTGCTTGTGTTGGTCAAGTTAAAAAAAAAAAGTCAGATTTTCTTTAAATCTTCTAGTGCAGACTTTATTGCTTACAGGTCCATCCAATTACAGCTAATTAGTGAATGTATATTTTTCTTTTGCACAGGGGCGTCTAGAGGAGCTTCTCATCATTAGCAAGGCTTAAGTTCCAAAGACTGTGATCCTCGCAGACAATTCCTGCTGGTAGAAGAAGCAAGATGAAGTCAGGCTGGGAGTCAGGTTCCTGCATCAAATTTGGCCCTGGGGGATGCCCACAGATCAGAAGGAGGGGCTCCAGAGCAGCAGTTCTCAGAGTGTGGTCCCAGGCCAGCAGCGCCCGCATCCCCCTCAAACCTTGTTAAGAGATGCACACTGGGGACCCCACCCAGACCCTCTGCCTCAGAGACTCTCCCTGGCTGGGGCCCAGCTGTCTGAGCTTGACTCTCATGCTGCTAACATTGGAGAACCACACTTGAGTACGTCTTCTCCATTTCTAAAATGACACTGCTCTGTTTTGCCAGGAAATGAAAATGAGAAACCTCCTACAGTAATTCCCACCAAATTCTTATCTTTAACCTTTGAGAATGTATTTTTTTAAAAACTGCTGTGCCATAAACCAGAACTACTGTGACTTTAATGAAAAAGTATGAGTCAATGATTCATTTGGTTGACATGTTTGGAAAATATTGAGTTTAGTTGATTTATTGTCAGTGCCTGCATGAGTACGAAGGACTGCAAATTGTATATTTATATCACCAGAGGCATTTCCTTTCTTTTATGAACTTCTGTGTTTTATTTACTTGTCCTTTCTTCCTTTTTAGCCGTTTTTGAGTGATTTTTGTCTTATTGAAATAAAGTTGCTATACTTTTTGATTTTCTTCCATTGTGTTTAAGAAGTCTGAAATGGCCTATCATACACAAATTTTAAACTATCTGATAGAAATCCTTAATTATTAATAGCTAAAAAAAAGAAATTACAAGGTAGATCTGTTGCTTAGTATGAGCTGTGCACAAATATTTATTTTATTTCTATTTATTTTTATGATTTTTTTTCCTGAAAATGATCTATTTTTTGGCAAAATAAACTTGAATTATCATAAAAACAATGAACTTAACACGGTGTTTTCCAAGATATTATGATTTCCCCTTTCTAAGGCATGAAACAGTGTAAATTAAATCTTTTTTAAAAATAAAAGACAAATCTCATGGAAAATATGAAGAAGTAATAACTATTACATTATATTCTTATGTTTATAATCCTAATACTGCAGTGTTTTGGTATAATGATTTTCATAGAGAAAAATGAAAGACTGTATTTATTGTACTAACATCTTAAATTCTGAGATTTAAATAAAATTGACTCTTAAAAAAGTTAGTTAACATGGCATTTTATACAAATAATATCCATATTTATGTAAGTGAAAGGTTTTAGTTTTGTGGCTTCTATCAACATGAATGTCAATGTAGTTCCTTCATATGTGAGCCCAGACATTTAAATTTGATACATGGGGACTTTCCTGGTGGTTCAGTGGTTAAGATCTGCCTCCCAGGGCAGGGACACAGGTTCAGTCCCTGGCTGGGAAGCTAAGATCCCACATGCTGAGGGGCAACTAAGCCTCAGTGCCACAAAGAAGACCCAGCACAGCCAAAATGAATGAATAAATAATTTTTTTAGATAGTGACTTAAAAAATAAATAAGTTTAATAGATACTTTCCAGATAATGGGCTTCCCAGGTAAATCAGATGGTAAAGAATCTGCCTGCAATGCAGGAGACCCAGGTTCGATCCCTGGGTTTGGAAGATCCCCTGGAGGAGGAAGTGGCAATCCACTGGACTATTCTTGCCTTGAGAATCCAATGGACAGAGGAGCCTGACAGGCTACTGTCCATGGAGTTGAAAAGAGTTGGAGATGACTGAATGACTAACACTTTTCCTAACTCAGCCCTCAGTGATGTAATACTGGTAGCTTGAAAGTGGTCATTGGTGGCAGTCTTTACACCATGAAAACTGGCAGAAGCTACAGAGCAGAGCTTTTTATTTCTGCTTGCATATTTACATATAAACATACATGGAGGGCTGAGTGTTAAACCAGCCCTGAAGGCATCCATTCACAGTTGTTGACAGTTGTTGAAATAGGTTACATCACTGGCTGGCATAGTGACTGGGACATGGGAGGGGCTGAGTGAATGAGAGCTGCTGATTCTAATCACAGCAGAAAGAGTAGATGTTATAGAAACAGTCCTTCCTTTGTCTATAGGCAGACCCCAGCTCCACTTTTGTGTCACTTTGGGTAAGCTTACTTGATCTGTCTGAAATCTCCCAATATTGGTTTACCTGGACTCCACTTTATTCCAAAGGGGTTCAAGATATCAATGTCCTCCTTTGCTCCCTCCAGAATCCCTTTTTATCTCCCTGGATGTCCCCAAATTCTCATCTAATGGACTTTTGACAAGAGCATCCACAAGAACACTAAAAAATTTTGAAAACTCATCCATCAGATAACAATGCTTTGGACCTGACATCATAGCTTCTGGATTTCGGCTTTTGGACCAATGGCTCACATTAAGGCAGACCTCATCAGACAGCTGGGAACATCCCTGAGGGAGATTTCCTGGAGTCTGTTGTCATTTAGATTTAAATGATTTCTGTTTCCCAGTGGCTGAAGCAGACTATATGTAGAAAAGAGGAGAAACTCTTTCTCTCCAAACTCAGTGAAGGAATTTCATAGACTGCACAGAAAATCCCAAACAAACGAATTATCGATAATAGAGCCCTGAAATGTCCCCACAAATTTCCAGAAGTCAAAGAGGATTTCTTGGCATGTCAGAGCTGGAAGGGACCTTTAGAGTGATCTCACATAATCCTCTCCTTTCACAGATTAGGAAAAAAATGCCTGAGACTTTAAATCACCTGCCCGAGGGGGCACAGCTGGCTAGGGGCTCCAGCAGAAGGGAAATGGGTCTCTCCACTGCACGTGGTGTGGAGGATGCTAATCCATTTTTCAAACTCAAGAGTATTGACATCAAAGCACATCCTATCTGATCTCGGGGGGTTATCTTCTGTAAACATCTACTAATTGGTTTTGCCAACCTGAGACCTTTATGGTCTTCCCATCTCATTTCCCTTGCTCAGTATATCTCTTCCTCTATAAAAATATCCATCTTCCCTCCTTGTCACCTAAATACACTCATGGCACCTCCTTTCAGCTCCCCTCCTCCACTGAGGATATAAAGCTGTCAGGTCCACCGGTGACAAGAGCCAGGTGGATGGCTCTTGGTTTCATCTTCGTGTGGGAAGCTGTGTGTGTGTCCGTAGGCTGGCTCTCTCCAGGGGTTCATGAAATAGATAGGGGGCTACCTGCTGTATCTGCCAGTCTTCTTGGGGCTGAGGTTCCTGTTAGAATGGACCTCAGCCTCATTGCTCCCATCTATTCTTAAGTTTAACTCTGTGGTCCAGAAAACAACGATGTCAAGTCCCTAGAACCTTCCAGCAGTTTTTGAAACAAGATGAGGCAGTGGTTTTCCAATCTTGGGTGACCCAACATCATTATAAAACTCTTCACCTCTCAAGAATCCCACCTTGGGCTGAAATGGCCTCTCTATCCATATAAGTTGATTTTTCCTTGCTTTGGAAAGCATTAAAAATTTTAATTAATTAGATTTATTTAAATATTATGTTGGACTTCCCAGGTAATGCAGGAGACACAGGAGATGGGAGTTCAATCCCTGGCTCAAGAAGACCCCCTGGAGGAGGAAATGGCAACCTACTTCAGTATTCTTGCCTGGAGAATCTCATGCGCAGAGGATATTGGCAGGACTATGGTCCATGGGATCGCAGAAGAGTCAGACATGACTTATCAACTAAACGACAACAATTATTCTAGTTTATTTTAAAAAATAAAAATTATATAAAAATTATTTAAAACAGCAATGTAGCATTGATTCATGTGTAGCAATGACGCTTCATGAGAAAGAAGACTGGATATTTGTGTGATTTTTTTTCCTCCTAGAAAAGAGCACTGACATAACTAACCACACCTCCTCCTGCCCCCTCATGTACCCTGTGACGAATATACTTGACACTAGTAGTTCTCTAACTTGATCATGTGTCAGGCTCAGCTGGAGGGCTTAGAAAACCCCAGATTGCTGGGCTGCACCCCCAGAATTTTTGATTAGCATGTCTTGGTCAGGTTCGTAGACTCTCGATTTTGTACAAGTTCCCAGGTGATGCTGACACTGCTGGTCCAGGGACCACACTTTGGGAAACACTTCTCTTAAGCTTAGGGGGCCATGTTCTCCTCTTGGTGCTTGTCAGCCTTCTCAGGTATTTAATCTCTACATTTGGCCTCTTTTTGCAGTGAGCTGCATGCTTGAGCTCCTGGGTCCAGGTGCGGGACACACGACACAGTCAGGCCGAACTTTTGAATAGGTGGTGTGCTTCTGAATACATTTAAGGGCTCCAGCTATGAGTGAAGTTTAGAGAGGAATTCACAGCCCAGAGCTGGCCTGAACACAAGCAGCATGGTCTGTGGGGGTTGGGTTCGTGGGTTGGAGGATGGCTTTTATCTGTGAAGATTCCATGGCAGGAGCGACACTTTATTCTACATTGTTTTGCATCTACTAAAAAGAGTGTCCCTGAGGAGGATGTTGGCCCTGGATTTTCTGGAGAATCTGTGCTACTTACAGATTCAGCCTGGAAGAGTAAGAATCAGGGCTGCTTTAATTATGGGTAACATATTTCAGTGGAACGCTTGTGGTTTTCAGAGTTAAAAAACTAGAGTTTATGTATTCATTCCACCGTCTACCAGCCACGTGGCCTGAAGGAGTCACTTTACCTCTCCAAGACTGACGGTGTAAAAGGGGGACTCATCATCAGTCCACAGGTTGGTGGGAGGGTGGGCTGTGACTTGTGTATGAAGTTCACACCAAGGGAGTAGGTCTGCTGTGAACTCAGGATGCCTATCACACAAGCTGAGTTTGTGAGCAGGAAAGCCGATGATGGTGAGTATATGGCCTGAGACTCAACATTCCTGCTCTGTCTGGGGCCTTTGGGGCCCCGTTTAATACAAGAACCTGAGCCAGGGGGCCATGCACACAACACGCGGCTTGCACAAGGGGATTCTGAGAAAGTCAATACATCACACATCCTGAACATCTCTGTGATCCAACCACAGGATAAATCAACACACCAAAATAAACAAACACACACAAAAAAACCAGTCTGCCACTATCCATTGCCACAACTGTCCCCACGGTCCCTTGTTTAATCAGTCAGTATTTGTTAACAACTGTCTATGACCTTTTCCTGACAAATGGGCCCTATACATGTACATGTGTAACTGAATCACTTGCTATACACCAGACACTAGCACAACATTGTTAATTAACAATGTGCCAATATAAAGTAAGAATTTAAAAATAAGGGGTGGGGGGAAGAAAAATTAACTGCCTTGATGGAAAAAATTTAAAATAATTAAGTTCTGAATAATGAAAATTTTAAAAATAATAATGTAATGAAGAAGGCTTTTTTAAGCAATGTAAAATCCATAAACTTTGAAAAAGATTAATAAAACTGGATATATGAAAAGAAATGTTTTTGAATGAAAAAATAATCAAAGGCAAAGTTAAAAGCAATCAGCTCCTGCAAAAGGTTTTATGACAAATATTACAGAGGTTAAATTTCCTAAATGTATGAGTAATTCTTATGAACAAAGAAAAGTTATCCACTGTTCAACAGGAAGAAATTGGGAGAGAATATAAACAGAATAGTCACAAAGAAAGAAAGACTGATAGCTGATAAATTTTGTTGTCCAGTCCTTTAATCATGTCTGACTCTTTGTGACTCCGTGGACTGCAGCACACCAGGCTTCCCCATCCTTTACTCTCTCCTGGAGTTTGCTCAAACTCATGTCCAATGAGTTGGTGATGCCATCCAACCATCTCATCCTTCTCCCCTCCTCAATCTTTCCCAGCATCAGGGTCTTTTCCAGTGAGTCAACTCTTTACATCACGTGGCCAAAGTATTGGAGCTTCAGCTTCAGCATCAGTCTTTTCGATGATTAAATGGGTGAGAAGATAATCATTCTTGATTAGAAACAGTTTAGAAATTCACATCTTTAGAAATGAAAAACTATTTTCCACCTACGATGTTGACAAATGTACATAAAGCTTTGTAATGGAGTATATGGGTTCCTGTAAAGAAATGGTCCCTCTCCCAAAAGGCTGGTAAATTGTAACCAGTTTGAAGCCCAACTTGCTGATATATATAAGTTTAAAATCATTGACCCAGCGATTCTGCATGTCATAACAGCCTGCACTTGGGTTTGGAGAGATTTATACTCAAGTGTTCATTGCCACATGGCTTGTCATTGCGAAAATAGGAGACAACTTTATGTCCATTAAGGGGCTGGGCAAATAAATACAGTATCCCTGTATGCAGCCATGAACAAGAAGCAGGTTGATACTTATGAACCAATATATAAAAAGAGAATTTTCAAATGTTTCAACAACAACAGAAAAGTCACAGTGTGGCATGGTATAGACAACATTGCCCTCTTTGTGAAAAGTGGATAATAATATGGATATTATTAAAAATCATAGCATATATCCACATAGTACATGGAAAATAAATATCTGTTCTACCGTATGCAAAGAGTTTCCAGGAGACTTAAGTTGACCAGCGTGGTTACTTCTGAGAAAGGGACTAAGGAAATTCATGTATAAGAAACTCACATTCTTTTGTATACATTTTGCGTTATGATTTTGTTTTATATATGATATTAATTTTTAATTAAGAGCAGTTAATCAAAGAAACCCATATTGAATAATGAGTCACTGAGGTTTTTTAAAATTAGAAATGAGTCAGAAACCTCCCAAAGGCAGACATCTGTAAAGAGTTCTTTCCGGGTCTTCTGTCTAGGAACTGTAACCACTCCTTTCGTCTACATATAGCAATTAGTACAGGCAACAGGATCTCCACTAGCAAACACACACACACACACACACACACACACACACACACACTTGGCAAAATTTTTAAAAAAAGGCTACACATAAACCTAACATTTTAGTTAGATGGTTTTCTCTAGTAGGTATGTGTCTGATTATTTTTCCTTTGTATTTTTCTTTTCTCATATTTTAGCTTGTATTACTTTTGTAAAGAGAAAACACAGTTTTAAAATGATTGATATAACTGAGGTCTAAACTAGATAATCTAAATTATATTTGAAAAAAAGGTACAAGATATATATTAAAGTGAAAGGAAATACATCAGAAACTATCAACAGTAGATAGTTGTTCCTAGAGAAGACTTTTTTTGTGTGTGTGTTTCCAATCTTTTTGTGACGAACATTATTCCGGTTTAGGTTGAAAAAAACTTTAACGATAGGCTTCCCCAGCGGCTCAATGGCGAAGAATCCACCTGCCAGTGCAGGAGATGCAGGTTCGATCCCTGGGTGAGGAAGATCCTCTGGAGGAGGGCACAGCAATCCACTCCAGTATCCTTGCCTGGGAAATCCCATGGACAGAGGAACCTAGTGGGCCACAGTCCATGGGATCGCATAGAGTTGAGCACGACTGAAATGACTGAGTGTAGAGGGATAAAAATTGGGAAAATATCTTAAAGATATAGTTTTTAAAAAATAACTGTCAGATTCTTTTTGATTTTGTGTAATATTTTTTTCAAAAAGAATGAGGAAAATATTAACACATTGAATAAGTAACTTAAAAAAATTTGATTGGAAACAATCATTAGAGATAAAAATTTGAAGGAAAAATCTACCTTGGGGAATATCTTTACAGTCTGAGCTGCAGTGGGTAGCAATATTAGAGTTATCTGTATATAAATGTCTTCATATTGATTGCAATTAAATACATGAACACTTAAAGAAAAGAGAGCAAAGCATCAGTTACACCTAATAGAAAGCTAAACCTTTGTGACTTAAACCAGAAATGATTGCAAGGAAAGTTTTGGCCAAGGGCTCAGTTGCAGAGATGTGGGGTTGATGGGAGAGACAGAAGAAGAAAGTAAGCCTTTAAAAACCCAGGTGAGGAGTAGGAAAGATGTGTAAACAACCTAAATGTCCATCAACAGATGAATGATAAGGAAGACATGGTACATATACACAACGGAATAGTGCTCAGCTGTAAAAGAACAAAATGATGCCATTAGCAGCAACACGGATGGACCTAGAGATTATCATACTAAGTGAATTAAGTCAGAAAGACAGAGACAAATACCATATGATATTACTTATATGTGGAATCCAACATAGGACCCAAATGAACTTATTTAAGAAACAGACTCACAGACAGACAGCAGATGTGAGGTTGCCAAGAGGGAGGGGCTTGGGGGAGGGAAGGATTAGGAGTTCGGAGTTAGCGGAGGCAAGCTATTACATATAGGATGGACACACAAAAACGTCCTACTGTGTAGATAGCACAGGGAACTATATGCAATGTCCTGTGATAAACCATAGTGGAAGAGAATATAAACAAGAGTGTGTGTATGTATATCTGAGCCACTGCTGTACAGCAGGAATGAACGTAGCATTGCAAATCGACTCTACTTCAATAAAATTAAAAAATAAATAAAAACCCAAGTGAGGGAAGAACAGTCCTGCTTTTATATTTGAGAGAGAAGGAAAAGGGGAGGGGACCGGGGGAGAAGCACAATCCACGAGAAGTTAAAATATAGCAGAAGATACTAATCCCTACTTAAGTGCTTTTATTTCTTTAAACTTTGTTTAATAGCATGACTATTCATTTACATACTGATTAAAGTGCTTAGCAATAACCAGTCTTTTTGTGGAAGGCGCATGCTAGCACAGCAGAAAACCAGTAAAAAAAAAAAAAAAAAGGTGCAAGTTTTTTCAGTGCCACATTAACATTTGATTTTCCCAACCTTACTGACTCACTTGGCAACCACATCTTAATGAGCACAGAGAAGAAGTGATGAGGCATAGGCAAAAAAAAAGAGCTTCTAGAAGGCACATTAAATTTTATGAAGATATGAGTATTAAATTGGCATGCTTCAGGGGAAAATGGAAAATAATGACACCATTTTTGGCAAATATATTTTTATTATGCAATATGGAAACGAACAAGCACATAGATAACCAGTATCCAAATTTAATGTGTCTACATTTTGTCACATTTGCTTCACGTTATTACTTTTAAGAAATGGAATGTCGTAAATACTGCTGGAGCCTTCCCTATATTCTTGTCCTGTACATCTTCTCAACCTCCCTCTACCAGACACAACCCCTGTCCTCCTCATTCATGTTACTGTATGTGTAAATTTCCATAGATAATAGACACTATTGTGTGTGGATTTAAACTGCCTGTAAAAGTGTCATCTTGTATCTCCCTCCCCTGAGTTAGTCTCTCCATCTCATACTGTGTTTATAGGGCTAAATCAGTTTGCTACATGGGGTTCTGTGGATGTAACACAACTGATCAATCCTTCCACTGATGTACATCAGGTATTTTCACTTTCTGCTTTTATAGACAACACTGCTACAAATATTCTTTATTTCCATGTACCTCTGCTCTAGAGTTTTGTAGGTAATAAAATCACAGAGTCTTAGGGATTATACAGCTTTGGTCTTTTAAAAAAAAAAACAACTTTATTTTGTTTGGAGGTATAGCCAATTAACAATGTTGTGATAGTTTCTGATGCACAGTCAAGAGATTCAGCCATATATATACATGTATCCATTCTCCCCCAAACACCCCTCCCATCCAGGCTGCCCATAACAATGAGCAGATTTCCTTGTGCTACACAGTAGGTTCTTGTTGGTTTTAAATATAGCATCCCAAACTCCCTAACTTTCTCTTCCTCAATCCACCACCCTCAACACTGCAACCATAAGTTAATTCTCTAAATCTCACAGACTTAGAGCTTTAGTCTTAATAGACATTGCCAAATGGTTCTTCAAAGCAGTTTTACAAATTTATGACATACCTCTATCAGCAAAGTAGCAGGATCTGTGTTTTCCCATGTCTTTGTCAATTAGAATTTCACACGTTCTAATTTGTGCCTTTCTATTAGAGGTGAAATAGTACATCAATTTTGCTTGTTTTAGCTTTCATTCTCTTGTTTATAAGTGCCAGTGGTATTTTTTTCATATGCTTATTGACCATTTAGATTTTCTCTTCTGTTAATTGTTCATTTCATTTTTGTATTTTTTGGCATTTTTAAATTAATTTGTAGAATTAAAAATATATTTTCTGGACAATACTTCTTTGTTACATGGGTTGAAATATATTTGCTTAATCTGTAAACAATATACATTTGTTACATTGTATTTCTTTTTGCCTATTATCATATGGAAATACTTATATGTAAATGTAATGAAATTAATAAAAGTATTTCCTTTCATGGTTTGTGATATTCCCTCTGTTGAGGAACCCTGCTCTATCCTAAAAGCTATGATGATATTCTCTTATTTTTCCTTTGAAACATTTTATCATTTACATTGTCATGTTTCATTCATCTGTTCAGCTAGAATTTAATTTTGTGCACCACGTGAAGTAATTTCATTTTCTTGCTTATAAATGGCCAGTTTTTTGGTGCCGCTTATTGAACTTTGAATCGCTTTCTTACCCATTTGTTGTGCAGTCCCTCTGCCTTTTATCACATTCATGTGTGGTTGCCTTGTTTCTGTGATCTCTACCCCACTGTTTTACCTGTTCCTAGATTACTACCATGACTTTATTAACGTAACTTTATAATGAATCTTAATCAATGATTAAGCTCCTTTCCAGAGCATCCAGATCTCTGCTGGCTGTGCTGCTTTACTCGTCCATATGTGTTTTAGCATCCACTTCTTAACTTCAGTGATGGACGATATTTGAAATTTGACTTGAGTTGCAATGAATCATGGACTAATTTGGCAAATGAGTTACCAGACACTGCCATGCATTTTTAAATGTATGTCTATTTAACTACTATTACCAAGGCTTGCTATATGCCAAGCATGGGTCCAGACATCAGTTATACAGCAGTGAAAAATGAAAATTGACCAAAAATTCTGCATTTGTGAAGCATGTGTAATGCAGTGGCCAAATGAGAAGATGAATAAATTTGTTATAAATTGGTAAATCCTATGGAGAAAATGTTACTGAACTCAGATCAGGCTGTTTATTGCTTAAGAATACAGTACAGAGAGACAGGTGGTGGGCAAAAGGAGAGACAGCTTTATTGAGGAAGCTGGCAATCTTGGAAAAAAAAGATGGATTCATGTCTCAAAGAACCAACTCCTTCTTGTCCATCAGGGAACAAAATGTTTTAAAGGAGCATTTCAGGGGTCTACAAGCAGGCGTGCTATGTGCAAAACAGCAGGGTCAGCTCCGACAGTCATCTTGGAACTGGTCATGTGGTGGTCTGATCAGTGTTATCTTGATTGTTTTAAGCAGTGTTAATCTTCCGTTCCGGGCTTCCCTGGGGGCTTAGCCGGTAAAGATTCTGCCCACAATGTGGGAGACTGAGATTTGATTCCTGGTTTGGGAAGACCCCTTGGAGAAGGGAATGGCAAGTCACTCCAGTATTCTTGCCTTGACAATTTCATGAACAGAAGAGCCTGGTGGGTTACAGTTCATGGGGCTGCAGAGTGGGACACGACTGAGCAACTAACAATATCTAGTCTTCAGTACCAGGGTCGGTTTGCTCCCATTTCCTTGAGGCCAGGTCTCAGAATTGTGTAAGATAGAGCAGCTTATGTCATGGCTACAGTCTAGTCATCACCTTTTTTCCATTAGGTGGCAGTTTTAGTATGGGTAAAGCAGCTCAGGAATGTGCGTTAGATATTTTTATCTATGTCCTTCAGGAAGGAACTAAAGATTCTGTGACTGCTGAAGGCTGACTCAGTGTTTTAACTGCTACCAGTTCTCTAGGTCTAACTGCCATCTTTGTGACTACCTATCATGACTCTCACTATCTCTATTCACCAATAAAACAGATAGTACCATAGATTTATGATGATCACTAGCTTAACCTTTTTTCCCCTCCAGGTTTATTGAGGTATATTTGACATTCAACATTGTGTAAGTTTTTTATTTTTTTAACATTGTGTAAGTTTAAGATGCACAGTATGATGACTTGATGCATTTATATATTGCAAAATGATGACCACTATAGCATTAGCTATCACCTCTATCATGTCATATAGTTGCCATTTCTTTTCTGTGGTGGGAACATTTAACATATACTCAGACGGCTTCTCTGATGGTCCAATGGATAAGATTCCAAACTTCCACTGGAGAGCTTGTGGAGTTAAGATCCCATGTGCCCTTAGGCCAAAAAAAAAAAAAAATTTTTTTTAACCAAATAAAAATGAAAATAGAATATATCAGCTTAAAAAATTATTTTTAAAAAGATACACTCAGTAGTTTTCCAGTATTTCATACAGTATCCTTAGCTCCAATCACCATTACTGTACAATAGAATTGATTTAACTTATAAAGGCAAGTTTGTACCCTTTGAGCAGCCTCTCCCTGTTTCTGCCACCCTAGTTAAGTCTTTAATAAACTAAAATGCTAGTTTATTTCTAACCCTCTAGACTGATTTTTTGTAAATACATATACAATTTATTTTCATGTATTATATTAGGTTCTGCAAGGTTGCTAAACCCATGCATTAACTGACTGGATACCCAAATACTGAAACTTTACCTTGTTAGATATATAGTGTCATGTTTCTGTAAATATTTTTGAGTTTCCTTCTGGGATCCAATGAATTTAAATATAAGGATACAAACACTTTGATCCTTTTAGGATTTACTTTGCAGGTCTAGAGTAGGGCTTCATGGAATTATTCTCAACGACTGAGGCAACTTCCTGAGGTTATTACCTATTGCCCTGTGAATTATGATTTTTGTTTGTTTGTTTTTGGTCTGTCTGTTGGGGACAGAGACCAGAAACTTCCAGGCCTTTGTGAGCACCAGGCTCTGTTCTCTATAGACTGGTATTTCTTAAAGACAAAAACAAAGGGCTGACATTGTTTGCATGCATCAGAAAAATCCCATTTTCACCTCTTTTTCCATTATGCATTTTTCCTTGTTTCTTTATTCAGAGCCACTGTGAACGAAAAGCAAGGTGAGAGAAATAGCTCGAGAACCCCTCACATATGCTGGGGCTTCCCAGTGGCTCAGTGGTAGAGGATCTGACTATGATACAGGAGACAAAAGAGGCACGGGTTCAATCCCTGGGTTGGGGAGATTCCCGGAGAAGGAAATGACAACCCACTCCAGCGTTCTTGACTGGGGAATACCCTGGACGGAGGAGCCTGGCAGGTCACCATCCATGGGATCACAAAGAGCTGGACACGACTGAGCATGTATCCACTGATACATCACACACGCTTGGTCTCTGTGTGACGCTATATCATAAGCATTCACTCCCAGAATTTCAGGTCAGTGGCAGCTGACCCACGCCTTCGAGAGTCATTCTCCAGGCCTCCCACCAACTAGAACTTCCTCCTGGTATTTATCCTATGTGTTTCTTTATTAAATTCCATCTGAAAATTTGGAATTATACCCTTGGTACCACCCACAGATGTCTTTCTTTTTGGTTGTTTTTTCTATTAGCAGTTATCGCTTCATCAATCCTCCTCTTTCACTTGGTCTTCAGGAAAGCAATGTGGTTTGTATTAATATTTTCAATTGTCCTTCATGAATCAATACCTCACACCAAGTCACTTAATTATCTCCATTCCTTTTCTTTCAATCCTCTGCTATTTACTCTATTTATCACATGCTTCTCCAAACAAACATTTTTACCACTGTTGTAGGTGCAGATGAAATGGTTGCTGGCATTCCATAGGAGTCTCCAAAAAAACTCTTAACTAGTCAAGCTGACAGTGTGGGAGACAGGAAGAGGTTAACATTTCTCAGCAGAGCAAGAAATGAGCCAGGGCCAAGCAGTTGCCCTGGGAGTGGAATGAGGGATAATCCAGGGGAAGAAAAGCCAGCCGATAACTAGAGCTAGCACTCCTTCCCCTTGCCTGTGTGTTGTCAGTTGTTCAGTTTTGTCTGGATCTTTTGACCCCACGGACTGTAGCTAGTCAGGCTCAGACTCTAGCCATGGAATTTCTTAGGCAAGAATATTGGAGTAAATTGCCATTTCCTTCTCTTGACCAAAATGATTTTTTAAACAGCAAAATTAGGGGGAGAAAACAGGGCAAGGTAGCAAGCCTGTGAAAAAGAAATATTAAAAATGCACATATACGTATATAGAGAGAGTGACTAATCTGGGGTAATTATACCTAAGAGTCACAATGGTGGCACAGCGGCAAAGAATCCGCCAGCAATGCAAGAAACACAGGAGTCGAGGGGTCGATTCCTGGGTGGGGAAGGTCCCCTGGAGAAGGGAAGGGAAACCCACTCCAGTATTCTTGTTTGGAGAATGCCATGGACAGAGGAGCCTGGCGAGCTACAGTCTATGGGATTGGAAAGAGTTGGACACGACTGAGCAACCTTGTATCCCTAAGAGGCACAATAGTTATTATTAGATAGTAGGGTTCTGAATTTTTCCTTTTCATGATTTTTCTACATTTATAACATCTTTCCTGTTCAGCGTTTACCATACTTACCATGACTTTTGTAATTTTTCAAAGACCATTTTGAAATAAAAGTATAAATAAGAGAGAGATCTTCAATGAGAATTTACCCTGCATTTGGGGGTTAAAAACAACTCTGCTCAAATGGTCCTAACATTACATTAGAGTGAGCAAAAACATTCTCACCCATCCCTCTTTGCCAGTTTCTCTGTTTTCATTTGGACAGATGTTGTGCTGTGCTGTGCTAAGTCACTTCAGTCGTGTCCGACTCTTTGCGACCCCATGGACTGTAGCCCGCCAGGCTCCTCTGTCCATGGGATTCTCCAGGCAAGAATATTGCAGTGGGTTGCCATGCCTTCCTCCAGGGAATCTGCCCAACCCAGGGTTGAAGCTGCATCTCTTAAAGCTCCTGCATTGGCAGGCAGTTTCTTTACCACTAGCACCACCTGGGAAGGCCCCTGGACAGACCCTGGGCATGCAGTGTTTCAGATTCCACAGAATCACCTATGTCAGATCATTACACCAGCTGTGATTATGAGCAATGTCCAAAGGCAAAAATGCTCCAAGGAGATCAGCTAACAATGGCTCCTGTCTCCTTTTAAGGATGCAGTGCAGTCATTCCTATGAGCCCTGAACCCAACTGTTTGATTCAACAGCTCACATGAAAAAAAAAAAAAAAAAATCATTCAGTTCCATGAGGAAATTTAAGCGCTAGAATATGATTTACAAAAATTAAATTGGCAAGGAATGTGGCAATAAAGTTGTCTAATGTATTCCAGGGTGATGGTGGAGAGATGATTTAAAATAGCCAAGGGCAAGAGCGATTTAAAATGGGCAGGCTGAACAGTGAACATTTTCAGAGCTGTCTGAGTCTTGGGTTGGGTGGACGGCATTTTAGTTCAAAGGCTGTAGTCCATTTCAGGGTTTGACAGGAAGAAGTAAGAGGCCAGCTGAATTCTTGCCAGAGGATATAACAAAGAATTCAGAATCCAATACCCAGCCCGGCTCACACAAAACAATGGTTCTTTTTTCCCTTGTTTGAAATGCAAGCCTGTCACTTTTCTGGTCCTACAGTTGTGACTAATGAAATCATCCTTGCAGAGCTCTTAACAATGGCTTCCCTTTCTGTCTCTGGGTTACTCTTTCCATACTATTCTTGTTTCCACTTTTCCCAAGAACTCAGGTCTCTAGCGCCTGTTATAGTGGCTGTCACATAAACACTGTGTACAGGACACACAATCCTTTGGCCACCTGATGGGAAGAGCCAACTCATTGGAAAAGCCCCCGATGCTGGAAAATATTGAAGGCAGGAGAAGGGGGCAACAGAGAGTGAGATAGTTGGGTGGCATCATCAACTCAATGGACATGAATCTGAGCAAATTCCGGGAGATAGTGAAGGACAGGGAAGCCTGGCATGCTGCAGTCCATGAGGTCAAAGAGTCAGACACAAGTTAGCAGCTAAACAACAGGACATATTGCCCTTGGTTACTTTATTATCCTGGATCCTGAAGTGAGGAGGATGGCATAGAACAGAGCTGGGATATGTAACACGAGTTGAAATGAAATCTTTGTGTTTCAAGCCATGGTTACTTGTGGTTGTTTTGTTATTGCAGCATGATTTAGCTAAAGCTGACTAATGCAGAGGAGATGTATCTACTGTTGGAATGGAAACATACTGGTACACGTATGTCCCTAGTTCAGTGTCTGGCATGCAGGTGGTGCTCAATAAATGTTTGAAAGAGCAAATGCAGGGAAAAGTGCCAGCTTTGTCATCTGCATCACTTAATTTCATGTGTAGTTAAGGATACAGTGCGCTGCTCTGTTTGCCACGGGTACTGTTGTTATGGGCTTCCTAGGTGGCTCAGTGGTAAAGAATCTGCCTGCCAGCACAGGAGACACAGGAGACGTGGGCTCGGTCCCTGGGTTGGGAAGGTACCCTGGAGAAGGAAATGGTAGCCCATTCCAGTATTCTTGCCTGGAGAATCCCATGGACAGAGGAGACTGCTGGGCTATAATTCATGTAGTCGCAGAGAGTTGGACACGACTGAGCAACTGAGCATGCATACAGGTTAAAGATTTTTTCTTGTCTCCCAACAAGGTGTGAAGTAGAGAAACAACGGTAAGTACAGAGGACATCCAGGTGTCTGGAGTCTCCCTCCGGGTGATTCAAATAGCCGTATGCTCTGAGCCAAGACACCTCCCTTCTCTGGACTTCTGCTTCTTCATCTGTAAATTAAAAGATTTACACTAGATCACATGTGAGTTCCTTTTCAAGCTGAACATTGAAGTCCAACCACAGACCTTCCGAGGTTGGACTCCAGAAAAGTGTAATGACAAATTCATCCGCAGCCTCTCCACGTCTTTGGTCGGGGCTCCATCTGCTAGCATTTCTCGATGAAAACCAAACAATGGTTAATTGCCCAGATGTTCCAAACGTCCAGATGTTTGGCATGGAGACCCAGCTTGTGAATGATTGACTCAGTTGTTTCATTTTTCATCCAGACATTTTGGCTGGGTTCAGAGGCAACCTCTCTCTCCAGACCTGGGAGAGAATCTTACACTCATGCATGAGAGGACCTGAAGTGAAGACTGAGAGGAAAGTATGGATTCTGAGCTCTTTTCTCCATGCACAAATTAAAGCTGAGATTTCTTATAGATAAGAGGGCCAGATACATTTCATGCCATCCCTTTGGTTCTTCTGCTTTCATCTCTCCATCTGAATGTAAGATTCACGACGCTAGATTCTGTCAACCCCTAGGAAATGGAGTGAGTAATGAAGTCAACAGGAAGATCCCTTCAGCCCAGACACCAGGTGAGTCAAAGCAACAGATAAAAAAGGAACAAACATCTGAAAGCCATCTCTCTCCTGCGGTCATTCCCCTTTCTGCTCTCTCTGCGAAATTATCTGCAAGCATGCCTCAAAGCTCATTTCCTTATCTAGAATTCTTCTTATTTATCATCTTCAGAAATATATCTATTTCCATAAATCAGTAATCATTGCATTGTAAGTATAGAGGGAGGAGGGGAATGTACCTAATAAGTCCAGACTCTGAACCTTGTCTTCATGTCCTTGTAGGGAAAGCACTGCCACTATTAAAATAATTTTCAAACACCCACAAAAAGTGACATAATGGTGAAGCCTAATATCGTTGTATTTTTTGGTGAAAGTAAATATTGTAAAATTATGTCAAGATAGGAAATGAAGAAAGGCCATTCATGAATTTAACAAATATTCTTTGATCCCTGTGCCAGTGTGCCTGATAAGTAATCTAAGTCTATCCTGCTAAATAACAAACTATCCCAAACCCAGCGTTTAATGAAATCAGTATTTAGCATGTGATTCTGAAGGGCAGCAGTTTGAGCTGGGCTTGGGTGGGCGGTTCTAGTCTTGGCTGGGGTCACTTATGCAAGTGTGGTCAGTTGTCTTGTGAGCTGGGATCAACGCATCTTTGACAACCTCCAATGGGGCTTCCCAGATGGTGCTAGTGGTAAAGACGCCGCCTGCCAATGCAGGAGATGTAAGCGACTTTGCTTCAATCCCTGGGTAGGGAACTACTGGCAACCCATTCCAGTAGTTTTGCTTGGAGAATTCCACAGATAGAGGAGCCTGGTGGGCTACAGTGAAAGGATTGCAAAGAATTTAACATGCATGAAGTGAATTAGCATGCATGCATGCACGCAATGGGAAACAGTCTTCCATCTCGCAGCTAGTTATCAAGGCTGGTTCTCAAGTGACAGAGCATGTGAGAGTGTGAGGTCTCTTAGGCATGGAAATGACACAGCATCCCTTCCATCATATCTTAGGGTCAAAAGAAATCAAATTAGCCCAGATCCAAGGAATAAAGAAATAGACTCAACATTTTGATGGGCAGAGCTGCAAAATCAAATTACAAAGAGTAGAGATACAGAGACTGGAGAATTGGGACCATTCTTACAAGCAGCCTATCCCCCACCGGTCCAGATGCATTTTCTCTACCATTATACACTCGCATTTCTGTCCCAGGAGGCTGGTTGGTATAGGCTACATCACTGTCTTCTGACTGGGTGTAGCCAGTGGGCAATCACAGACAGGCAAGACAAGAAGACAGGGAAGGGATTGATTGAGTGGCTTCCTCAGCTGGCTTTTGACCTTGACAAAGGTCAGTGTTCCTCTCAAGATGACCACCAGAAACGATGGTGTGAGGGAATGAGCAAAGCAGGAAAAGAAGGATTTAGGGTACAGCATGCCAGGCAGAAGGACTCTGGTGTAGTCAAGACTCTTCCACCAACCACTGGTTCATTCACAGATCTGTGGGCTTCCCAGGTGGTGCAGTGGTAAAGAATTCGCCTGCCAGTACAGGAGACACAAGAGACTCAGGCTTGATCCCTGGGTCAGGAAGATCCCCTGGAGAAGGAAATGGCAACCCACTCCCGTATTCTTGCCCAGGAAATCCCATGGACTATAGCCTATGGGCTGCAGTCCACAGCATTGCAAAAATAGGACACAAGTGAGCAACTAACACCACACTACAAAAGAGAGCCCTGATTCAGACAGGACGGTTGGGAAAGGCCTCTGTAAAGAAGCAATGCTTATTCTGACAAACAGAAGCAGAGTTGATGCTAGCAGTTGGTAGCTAATGTGTAGCAGTTAGTAGTTAGTACTAGCAGTTAGCATGACATGGGGGTTAGCGTGTTTGAGGAGAGAGGGAGAATCGAAATAGAGTCCTCGGAACAGGTAAGAGCTGGAAGTCACGATGATGGCGAACTTTGGGCTTTGGCTTTTATTTGAAGCGTGAACAGAAACCACCCAAGAAGTCGGACAGCGGTCCTGTGATGGCCAGAGAGCTGAGGAAGGGGATTCAAGGACCGAGAAGGGCAATTTCACGACTAACAAATGACACCGCATAGACTAAGTTCTTAGCAGAGTGTCAGGTATATAGAAAGCACTGAATAAACACTAGACATTATTATTTTTTTAAGTATCATTCATTGGAAAACAACTTACACTCTTGGAGGGTCTGCTGCCTCCCTTGTAGAATAAGGATAATATCCACCCCCGCGTGTGAACACAAGACAGGAACCATATCATAAACCAGGAAGCATAGATCATTTTTGCTCCTGGATGGAAATAGCCAATGGTTGGTCCTGTTTCTCTTTCATCTTGAGAATGTTTTGACTGGTGTGGAGACTGCTCTGGGCTCTCTGAAATTGAACCAGCGTGTGTGAGCAGCTTAGCTGGGGAAGTGCCACTGGCTTCCCTTGCTTCGACACAAGTGCTTCTTCCCAACACTCCCCAGACCTTCTGCATGCGAGTAGAGGTGTCTGCCAGGAATTGCTCAGTGAGCATTCAGCCTGGGTGCACATGCTTTGGCGTCTTTCCCGCCCCCATTGCCAAAACAGCCAAACCTGAAATGCAGCGGCACCGCAGGTTTAACGACCCACTGACGGAAGCTTTTAGAAATGTGCGGTTTCTCTTTGTGCCAATGGGCTGTTTTTCCTCTGGTTCCCGTTTGCTGCAGGTGGTCCATTTAATTGAACTTCCAGCCACTACCTTCTGCTTTGATTTGGTGAAGTTACTTGTCTTCTCTGTACATTTCAAATTCCAGGATCCTTTACATTTCCTGTGTTTTTCTTCTTTTCCCCTTGTCCCCCTGCCCTTGAACTGCAGTGCAAAAAAAAAAAAAAAAAAAGATTAAAAAAAATCCTACAGAATAAAAAATTTTCCACAAGTTTGAACTGAATCTGGCATCATTTATACCTGAACAGCTATAGTTGACTCTGTGGCCGGAAATGGTTTGCTTCAACACCTGAAGGTTTTTTTTTTTTTTTGGAATGACCTTGTTTTAATGGTCCGATTTGAACAAATCCTGAGTTCTTGCTGAAAGGCATACATGAGACACCTCATTTCTCTAACCGGTGACAGGAGTTTATGAAGTCTGGGCTGGTCCAGTGAGGCAAAATTAAAGAAATGAATAGAAGTTTCCAGTTTGGCCAAGCCCCGGCAGGGGTGAAGCTCAGGGCTCACATACCATCCTTGTGATTAGGAGAAGAAGGCTTCCTGGAGGAGGTGGTGCTTCAAAACAGCAGCTAGAGAACGAGAAGGTGTGTGTCCGGGAAGACCTTCCAGGTACAAGAAGGGGCATGGAGGCAGATCGGCTGTCAGCAGAGCAAGGAGGCTTTGAGTAGATTGTCTTGAAAGGGACCGAAAAGAATGTTCAAGGTAAAGGAATACGGACAACGCGTCAGAGCCCATGGCCTGATGCAGGACTCAGTAACAGGTGAGAATCCACCCAGTGCACAGGTGTGCACACACAAGTGTGGCGTGGGTGGGTGCACAGGTGCACATTAGCAACATTAGTCTTAAGCTCCACGCTGGTATTTCGGAGACAAGCAGGCATCAGACAGACAATTCACATCACCATTCCCGTAGGATCTTGAAGGACATAGCAATAGCGCTTTCTGGAGATGTGGGGGAAGAAAAGCAGGAATGAACAAGGAAGGCACCTTCTGGGCTGAGACACCCTGTCCACTGCAGGAATTTCAGTTTTTCCCAGGGAGCAGCGAGCTGCTGTAATGGGAAGGAAGAAACACTTAACATCTCCAAGCCTTGTTATTCTCCTCTGTGAAATGGGTCCTGTTGGGGTGCCTTCAGTCAGAATGGGAGAGTATTCTTAACTCCTCAAGACTAGGGGGTATGAACTCAGGTCATCTATTTAGTTCAGCTCAGTTTGGTCACTGAGTCATGTCCGACTCTTTGTGACACCATGGACTGCAGTACGCTGGACTTCCCTGTCCATCACAAACTCCCGGAGCTTACTCAAACTCATGCCCATTGAGTTGGTGATGCCATCCAACCATCTCATCCTCTGTTGTTCGCATCTCCTCCTGCCTTCAGTCTTTTCCAGCATCAGGGTCTTTTCAAATGAGTCAGTTCTTTGCATCAGGGGGCTGAAATATTGGAGTTTCAGCTTCAGCATCAGTTCTTCCAATGAATATTCAGTACTGATCTCCTTTAGGATGGACTGATTGGATCTCCTTGCAACCCAAGGGACTCTCAAGAGTCTTCTCCAACACCGCAGTTCAAAACCATCAATTCTTTGGTGCTCAGCTTTCTTTATAGTCCAACTCTCACATCCATACATGACTACTGGAAAAATCAAAGCTTTGACTAGACAGACTTTTGTCAGCAAAGTAATGTTTCTGCTTTTTAATATGCTGTCTAGGTTGGTCATAGCTTTTCTTCCAAGGGGCAAGCGTCTTTTAATTCTGTGGCTGTAGTCAATACCTGCAGTGACTTTGAAGCCCCCAAAATAAAGTCTGTCACTGTTTCCACTGTTTCCCCATCTATTTGCCATGAAGTGATGGGACCAAATGCCATAATCTTAGTTGTCTGAATGTTGAGTTTTAAGGCAATTTTTTCACTCTCCTTTCACTTTCATCAAGAGGTTCTTTAGTTCCTCTTCACTTTCTGCCATAAGTGTGGTATCATTTGCATATCTAAGGTTATTGATATTTCTCCCAGCAATCTTGATTCCAGCTTGTGCTTCATCCAGTCCATCATGACGTACTCTGCATAGAAGTTAAATAAGCAGGCTGACAATGTATAGCCTTGACGTACACCTTTCTCTATTTGAAACCGGTCTGTTGTTCCATGTCCAGTTTTAACTGTTGCTTCTTGACCTGCATACAGACTTCTCAGGAGGCAGGTCAGGTGGTCTGGTATTCCCATTTCTTTAAGAATTTTCAACAGTTTGTTGTTATCCACACAGTCAACGGCTTTGGCATAGTCAATAAAGCAGAAGTAGATGTTTTTCTGGAACTCTCTTGCTTTTTCCATGATCCAGTGGATGTTGGCAATTTGATCTCTGGTTCCTCTGCCTTTTCTAAAACCAGCTTGAACATCTGGAAGTTCACGGTTCACGTATTACTGAAGCCTGGCTTGGAGCATTTTGAGCATTACTTTCCTAGCTTGTGAGATTGAGTGCAATTGTGCAGTAGTTTGAGCATTCTTTGGCATTGCCTTTCTTTGGGATTGGAATGAAAACTGACATTTTCCAGTCCTGTGGCCACTGCTGAGTTTTCCCAATTTGCTGGCATACTGAGTGCAGCACTTTCAGAGCATCATCTTTCAGGATTTGAAATAGCTCAACTGGAATTTCATCACCTCCACTAGTTTTGTTTGTAGTGATACTTCCTAAGGCCTACTTGACCTCACATTCCAGGATGTCTGGCTCTAGGTGAGTGATCACACCCTTGTGATATTGGACTTATCTGGTGGCTCAGATGGTAAAGCGTCTGCCTACCATGTGGGAGACCCATGTTTAATCCCTGGGTCGGGAAGATCCTCTGGAGAAGGAAATGGCAACCCACTAGAACCACTGTGATATTACTATCCACCTATTAGTCCTATTAGGTCACCTACTGGTTCAGGTCAACCTGTTGGTTCAGGTCACAGAGTGAAACCTCTCCCTCTTACTTAGCATCACCCTCTCCCCTCTGCTGGCTGCCTGTAGACACAGTGTCATGTAAGGGGTTTTTCTGTTGAGCTTCTGATGCCTGGGGCTCTCAGGGTTGTGGGCGGAGCATCAGGTCATCCGAAGGCCTCATAGAAGAGCCTGAGTATACAGGCACGCTAAGTCATTTCAGTTGTGCTGGATTCCTTGCGACCCTATGGACTGTAGCCCACCAGGCTCCTCTGTCCATGGGATATCCCAGGCAAGAACACTGGAGTGGGTTGCCATGCCTTCCTCCAGGGGATCTTCCTGACCCGGGGATCGAACCTGCATCTCTTATGTCTCCTGCATCAGCAGGTGGGGTCTTTACCACTAGCACCACATGGGAAGCCCATATGATATGTAGCACTAAGGAAGCAGTGATATGTTAAGAAGTATTTCAGCTAATGAATGAATGGGGAATTTGACTGTCACCATTTTGCAAACAATGTGGGTGCAGTTTAAATTTACTCCCTCTGGATCTAACTGCCTGTTTACACAAAATGCATGCTTCCTGTTAAAGACACTTTAGAAAATTCCAAAGTGCCTGAAACTGCAAAATCCAGACTAGGGAAAATTGTATACGTCAAATACCCTAGTCTCTTCAATTCAAGTCTGTGAGAAGAAAGAAAGATTTGAAAGGAGAATTGTTGAACCTAGGTAGACAAATCAACCAAATGGACCAACATTTAAACTTCAGTTTAAAAAGCTGTATAAGACAACTGAAAAAATATGAATGCTATAAAACCTTTGATATATTAAGGATTTACTGTGCATTTTTAAAACTGAAAGTGGTATTATGATTACGCTTTAAAAAAATCCTTTCTCTGGAGGTAGATACTGAAATATTTATAAATGACTCATGTCTAGAATTTGCTTCAAATTGTTCTGGGGCTGGGGAGAAATGAATGAGGTAAAGATGAAACAAGATTGGCCATGTATTGATAATTTTTGAAGTTAGGTGATAGATACAGTAAGTGGTCACTATAGTCTTCTGTCTACTTTTTGATTTGCTCAAAAATTTCCATAATGAAAGCTTCAGAAAAATTTGGAAGCAGCCAAGATATTCTCAAATGGGGTGGGCAAAAAGATAAATAAGCTGTGGCCCACGCAGACAGTGAAATATTATTCAGCACTAAAAAGAAATGAGCTATCAAACCATGAAAAAACATGGAGGAACTTGAAGTGCATGTCACTAAGTGTAAGAAACCAGTCTGAAAAGGCTGCATATGTTTAATTCCAACTACATGACAGTCTGAAAAAGGCACAGCTATGGAGACGGAACCTGGAGGATGATTCAGGGCTGTGAAAACACTAAGAATGGCACTTAATGCATTTGTCCAAACCTGCAGAATATACAGCACCAGGCATGAACTCTACTGTAAACTGCAGACTTTGGGAGACAGTGTCGGGTCATTGCAGCTTCAGCAATTGTAGCAAATTTAACAAATGTGCCACTCTGTTGGAGGATGTTGAGAGAAGAGGGTAGGAACAGGGGGTGTGTGCAAAATTTCTGTAATTTCTCAATTGTGCTGTGAACCTAAACTACTCTGATAAATAAGATCTTAAAATACACATACATACACAACGCAATATCATTGGTCATTAGAGAAATACACATTAAAACCACAATGAGATACTATTGCACACCTGTTAGGTGGGCAAACAATAATAATAAAGGACAACCCTAGACTGTGGAGCAACTGGAACTCTCACGGCGCTGCAGGAGTGCTACAGTGTTACACAGGCCCCTTGGAGATGGAACTCGGCAGTTTCTGTGAAGTTAAACACACACCAACCTTATGATGAGCAATCCCATATCTGGGCATTTACCCAAGAGAAATAAATACATGTTCACACAAAAATCTGTATGCAAATGTCTATAGACCCTTGATTCAAAATTTCTCAAAACTGGTAACAATCCAAATGTCCTTCAGCTGATGAATGAATAACCACATGTTGTCCTTTCATTGGAAAGGACTTCTCATTGGAAATAAACCTTATTCTGGGAAAGACTGAAGGCAAAAGAAAGGGGAGCAACAGAGGATGAGATGGTTAGATAGCATCACTGACTCAATGGACATGAGTTTGAGCAAACTCCGGAAGACAGTGAAGGACAAGGGAGCCTGGAGTGCTTCAGTCCATGGTGTCATAAAGTCAGACATGACTTAGCCACTGAACAACAGTCTTTCCATGCAATGGCATTTTATTCACCAAGAGAAAAAGGAATGCACATTTGATCCACACAAGGGCATGGTAAATCACCCAAGCATCATGCTAAAAACAGAAGCAGCCTGACTCTACAGGCTACATCAAAGTGACTCCATTTTTATGACATTCTCAAAAAGACAAAAAAATGGTCCCAGTGGGTGGGAGTGAGGTCAATTGCCAATGGATAGGGAGGAATTTTAGGGGGGTGATGGAGCTGTTCTGTATCTTGGTGGTGGTGCTGGTTACAACATGGTATGATGTCTTGAAACTCCTAGAACTGCCCATTTTAAAAGGGTGCTTGTGTGCATGTTCAGTGTCTTCAGTCATGTCCAACTCTCTGGGATCCCATGGACTGTAGCCCACCAGGCTCCTCAGAATCCATGGGATTCTCCAGGCAAGAATACTGGAATGGGTTGCCATGCCCTCCTCCAGGGGATCTTCCCGGGATCGAACCCACATCTCCAGAGGCTCCTGCACTGAAGGCGGATTCTTTACTGCTGAGCCACCAGGGAAACCCTTAAGGGTGAATTTGCTCTATGTAAATTAACTAGATTTTTTTTTTTTTAATTTCAAATGCAAATCATTGTGAGAGATAACAGAGGGCTAAAAGCCAATGACATTAAAATGAGGTCAATTGGCCAACAACTGCCAGCAGTTGGTGTTCTGACCCTTCCTGATTTTGGAGAGCAAATGTTAAGGATGGTGGAGTGCCCAGGGCTCCAGAAGGAAAGAGAGAGTGGGGGAAGGGAGGGGACAGGCTGGGGGCCAGCTGGTGGGGCTTCTTTGGGAGACCCAGCAGGCCCCAATCCAGTCCCTAGGGGCACTTGAATAAGCCATTCATTTGCTAATGATTCTTTGGGAGCAGCTTACCGGGAGCCCTGGTGTCCAGCCCCCAGCCCCACATACCTCCCCTGCTCATTAAATTCTTTTCCTTGATTTGCTAGAAAAATATTCCAAGACCAAATGATACGTCACAGGTGTACTGAGTCCTGTGACTCAGTCCTGTTTCAGCGCAAAACCAGATGTGATTTTGTCCTAAAATTCTTTTTCCTGGTGTTTGCACACACAGTGCCACGTGGCAAGAGAATGCGGGACCCAGAGTCTGAATTATGGGGCTTTGGTCCAGGACATACCCATGGTGGACATTGTTGACCAGCTTCAGTTTCATCACCCGTCAAATGGAAATTGTCGTTCTGAGCAATAATGTACTTTCTGTATTTTTAAGTGGTTTGTTATCTGAAAAATGTTATTTACATGGGAAAGCACTGGTGGGGACCTGAATCCCCTGAGTCGTGACCTGGGCTCCCCCCCACCCACCCCCCCCCGGATGGCTCAGACCTTTGTTCTACAGCTCTTACATCTGGGATATGATACGCGCCTTCTTGGGATGGGGAGGGGGGATCCCAATTCCCACTAATGCAGCCCCTAACAATGGCTTCGATGAAAGAGATAAGGGAAGAGGCCAGAGGGTCTCCGGAAAGAAAGGGAGCTTGTAGCTTTTCAAGTTCAATGAGGCTTAGGAGGTTGGAGGGCTCTTCACATAAAGGCCTGTTGAAAAGAGCTCCCCTGATTCAAAGCCCAGGCTTTCCCAGACCCCTGACCACTTGCAGCCATCCGGAGGGACATGCGTGTACCGTGTGTCAGCTTCCCTTCTCCATCACTTTTCCACCCCAAGCCTGGACCCCAATCTGTAAGGACCCAAAGGGATCACCTGCAAGGTCTGACTGGCAGCAGCTTGGGAACCCCAGGCAGCAGGTGCAGCCTGCATCACCATGCCAGCTCAGGACTTGATGTATGCAAATGCTGGGGCCAGGGGGCCGGAGAACAATGGGGCATCCTTAATCCCCCTGGGCGAGGGAGGGGGAGCCTTGGTCCACACCCCTCCCCCCTGCTGAAGCCTCTGAAGGAAGGAGATCTTCCTGCACCCGCCCTGCCTCCCTTCAAAGCCTGCAGCCCAGAGGCAGCCCTGGCTCCAACAGAGATGCCTGGGAGGTTCAGCCCGGTGCCCTGGGCCTGCAAGGGGACCCTCAGTGGTTCCTGCTTTTTGGTGAAAATGAGCAAACCCTGGAGGGGGCAGGGAGCCTGAGGAGGTCTAATGCTGCTGTGCAGGCCTCAGCCTCCAAGTCAAAGTGAAAGTGTTAGTTGTTCAGTTGTGTCTGACTCTTTGTGACCCCATGGACTGTAGCCCACCAGGCTCCTCTGTCCATGGGATTTCCCAGGCAAGAATACTGGAGTGGGTTGCCATTTCCTTCTTCAGGGGATCTTCCCAACCCAGAGATGGAAGCCGGGTCTCTTGCATTGCAGGCAGATTCTTTACTGTCTGATCCATCAGGGAAGGGGAAGCCCAGCATTTGTGATTTCTTCCACTAAAGCAAAAGCCAAGCTCTTACCCTGCCGGCCTGAGCACTTGGGCCAGTCACTCTCCTCTTGGTGACTGAGGCAGCCCTGCCCCTGAGGACCCAAAGCAGAAGGAAGGTGGCTTCTATCTGATAGGTATGGATTATCACCACTGCCACCAAGGGGACTAGGGTTTCCATCCCCACCTTATGTCATGAAAGCCCTCATTCACATCCACTCTTTAAACTTTGCAGGTCTGTACTCTGTCTTCATTTTCAGATAGAAAATGCATGGTCCCAGATTGTAACTCCCGACCCCCCCCCCACCCCACCCCACCCCGCCCCAAATTGCGCCTCCCAGGTCCTCTTCACACCACAGAGGAACTGAAACTTCAGAGTGCATCTACTTTAGTCTTGGGCTAGAAGAAGTGTGATGCAATCTACATACAAATGAGGAATGTTTTACAGGAGCCTCATGTTCAGATTCTGCTAATATTTGCCGTGCTTTCTTCCTCCTTCCCGACGTTTTTGAGGCCCTTTCTTTCACTAAACTCCAGCCTCAGGTGAGTACCAGTACCCGGCTCTGATGCTGTTCACAAAAGCTCCCTGGATTCTGGCTCTGTTCTGGGGCACGGCTCCCTTCAAGCGAGGAGGAGGTGCATTGTTAGGTAAAGCTGGAGGCTCCCTCCAGGCCTGAGATTCCGTGACTCCAGAGAGGTCCCTAGCTGTGCCATAATCCCATGGCATGTGTGTCTGCTGTCGAATGCCACTTTAGCTCTACCCCTGGGACAGGAACAAAGCTTGGATTGGTGGTTTTTGAAAGACAAGACTAAACATTCCCCTTTCTGTTTTCTTATCTCCGGGAAGATTCGTTTCTTAGGCGTTTTGATCCTGATTGCATTTAGGAAGAGCTGTGGGCTGGCTCTGGGCTCTGGCACTTGGGCACAGGGACCCTCATCTGGACACCGTGGCTATGTCCGAGCTTGAGTCCATCCAGCGGCATGTGGAATTACTTAGATGTCCTTTTTCCTCTACCAAGAGCTTCAGAAATGCCAAAGGCACCGCCTACTTGCCCTCCTGCCATGGAGAGAGTCCGGTTCATTACTTTCTAATGTTTTCAGATTCAAATGATTGTGTCAATTAGCAATAGGAAATCACCATTAGGTCATCTTTCCTATGCTCTCAGGGGCTGAAGCAGGATCAATGTACGTTCTCCAGCCCTTTGTTCTCCCTTGTGTTAAATAATGTAAGGAACAGGGCTTCTGTTCCTGAGAGAGTATTACATATTCTAATAGATTTTTCCCAGTTAAGAAGGCCTTTCATCTTTGGCCCAAAGTTTCCTTTCTTGAAATTCACTTCAGGACTTCGTTCTTCGGGTCTCTTTTCCACAGCAGCCTATCCCTTCTGGGATTTAGACCCTAAAGATGCATTTTGTAGGACTGGTTCTCTGGTAAGTGAGATATACAAGCCTGCCCAGATGGGAAACAAGTCCAAGTGGACCAGATCTTTCCTTCCTGCTGTTATGCAAATAAGTGAAATAATTATAGAAACAATCACAGAGGCAAACAAGTGGATGATACTGACCCAGAACTCTGGGGTGCTGTGGGCCAAAGGTCCCACTGAGATTTTTCTCTAGATTTTCTTATGATTCAAACAATGTAACTTGTTCTGTGTCCTTCAGAAGGACCTGACACGCCACTTATAAGCACCTCTTTTCCTTGCTCAGCCACCTCTTTCTGTACCAACACCACCTGGTTCCATCCAAGGATGAAGGAGGCGGTTAGGGAATCAGGAGCTCTTAGGGGCTGTGAGCGGAAGCGCCTTCTTACTGAGGACTCAGAGGATGTGGCCTTTTCAGCCCCTGTTCAGAGACCAAAACCAAAAAGGTCTCATTTTTCAGAGGTGCCCATGAAGCAAAGACTATAGGTGCTTAGCTCAACTCTATGCTTCTGGCTAGTTCTACAGAAAATTGGGAAATCATTTGCAAATCTGGCCAGAACTCTTCTGGACTCTTCCCTCAGTACTTTTCTCAACTCCTGGCAATCTGGCTGGAGACGCCCCGCCCCCCAAAGTCCTGCCCACCGCTCCCACCCCTGTGCACCTCCCCTTTCAGATTTCTCCCCTTTCTTGGCTCTTGACTTCCAAGCCACTGAAAGGGATTCTGATATGTTAATTCAAGGTCAAGTTCTCCTTGGGCAAAGCGTGTGGCTACTTTCCGTCCTCAGCCGCTTGCACAAGACTTGTCTGTGCAAAGTAGGCGTTCATTTCAGGTATGTTAATTAGAAGAGGGAGTACTATTTTTCCGTAAAGATTTCAAAGACGTGGCTCACTCCTTCAGCTTCCTTCCTGTCATTCCTCCGTCCCTCCTTCCTTCCCCCTTTCTCTTCTTGTCTTTCTCCTTTCTCAATGTCTAGTCTTTATTTCTCTTTCTACAAATATTGTTGAATGCTTTAGCAACACCTTTTTAAAATGTTTTTTTATTAATATTTTAAAATTTTGTTTATTCTTAATTGGAGGATAATCACTTTATAATTTTGTCTTGATCTCTGTCATATATCAACATGAATCAGCCATAGGTATACATATGTCCCCTCCCTCTTGAATCTCCCTCCCACTCCTCCATCCCATCCCACCCCTCTAGGTTGTCACAGAGCATTGGATTTGAGCTCTCTGGGTCATACAGCAAATTCCCAGTGGCTGTCTATTTTTCATATGGTAATGTGTATGTTTCAATGCTCATCTCTCAGTTCGTCCCACCCTCCTTCCCCCACTGAATCCACAGTCTGTTCTCTAAGTCTGCATCTCTATTGCTGCCCTGCAAATAGGTTCATGAATACCATCTTTCTAGATTCCATGTAAATGCATAATATGCAATTTGTTTTTCCCTTTCTGACTTCTAGGGATTCAGAAGAAAACAAGATGAACACAGAACTTTTGTGAAACTTGTATCTGTTGGGGAAATACCACAACCAAGTTATTGCAGGAGTGTGTGAGATAAACTCAGAGCGTGGCCTTGCTGGGAAGAGCATCCCCTCGGCAGAGAGAAACAATGCAGGGAGGGGGAGAAGGAGGGACTTCCTCGGGATTGGTGACCTGGTAACCTCTCTGAAGTGACTTTTGAGCTGAGAGTTGACCAGCAAGAAGCATTCACCTTTGTGAAGCGCTGGGGGCAGAGAGGGCTGGGGCTTCCCAGGTGGTGCTAGTGGTTAAGAACCCACCTGCCAATGCAGGAGATGTAAGAGAAGCAGGTTTGATCCCTGGGTCTGAAAGATCCCCTGGAAGAGGGTGTGGCAACCCACTCCAGTACTCTCGCCTGGAGAATCCCATGGACAGGGGAGCCTGGCAGGGTACAGTCCATGGGGTCGCGAAGAGTCGGACACATCTGAAGCGACTTAGCACAGGGGGGCAGAGTGCCAGTCAGACTCTAAAGTGGGGTGATAAACATCTTTGGAAGGGGGAGAAGGTGGGGAGCACTTGGGAAATTAATAGGAGGCAACCAGCTGGTGTGCGCTGAGCTGACGGCCAGACCTCGTCAGAATCTATTACATCAATGTGAAGCCTTGTGGGCCTTGGAAACAAGGATGCACTTTAATTAGAAAGATAATCCTTTACTGTTGTCATTTTGTACCTGTCCTGTCCCTGCTCTGGGTGTTATATTAAGTGTAGCTGTGTTACAAATTTCTCCAGGCTTAGTGCCTTAAAATAATGATCATGTATGATCTCAAAATCTCTGGGCTCATGAATTCAGAGGCCCTCACTGGGCAGTCCATCCCAGGGTCTCCAACTCTGCTCCTTGAAAGGCTCCATGGGGGCGGGAAGACGTCTTCTCCAGCTGCCCACGGTCAAAGACCTCAGTCCTCAGCCATGTGAAGTCCTCTCTGGGGCTGCCGGAGTGTCCTGAGGACATGGGGACCAGATTCCTCGAGTGTGAGTGACCCGAGGAACCTCTGCCAAGCTGTGAGGTCTTCCTTGGCTAGACCTCAGAAGTCACACGTCCCTATTTCTACAGCATCCTCTAGGATACACAGGTCAGCTTTGGGGTCAAAGCGCATGGATAAGGGAGGTGAGGGACATTAAGAACCAACCACAGGTCTCCTTGCTTATCTGTGCTTAGTGATGTTTATGCTGGATAATTCCCAGAGTCTTTTCTAAGCCTACCATTTTTGGGTGATAACTTCATGAATATTCCTGTTCTCATAGGATTCTGGTTTTAATTAGGTCATCCCTCTGCTCTGATGGAAGGGCATGAGAAGATGGAGGAGAGGACTTGGATGGAGCTCATAGTCCCCTCAAATCAGACCACAAGAGATGCTTCTAGGCTTACACTGGAGTTGACACAATCCTGGCTGCAGAGAGGAAAAGAATTAAGCTGTCGAGCTTTATGACTCACCTCATAGGATGGACTTGGCAAGCCTGAGCTCGCTGAATATTCCAGGGCACCAAGGTTGTCTTCACTGGGGCTTCTCCAAGCCACATACATACCAGTGTTATCAGCGGGGAATTGTTATGAGGGGGCAGCCTGACAATGTGGCATTGTCCTGTGGGATTTATGGCCAGGTTTTAACAAATGACCCTTTATCTCATGTGTTTTTCTCGGGGTTGTTCGATCCACGTCAGTGCAGGCTCGAGGGGGATGTTTGGGAACACCTGTTTTTCTGTTGTGTCTCCAATATTTCTTGGTACATCCTTCCACTCTTGATTGGCACTGTTCTGGCAGGGTCCTGAAGATGGAATGTTGTTGTAGGGGAGCCTGGGGGAGTTGGCAGGGGCAGTCCTGGTGGCAGCTGTGATTTGTGGCAAAGAATATTCCAGAGTTGAATTTGCCCCAGCAAAGCTCCTACTACAGCTCAGCGTGGGATGTAATGATGGTGTCAAAATCTAGAGAAAGGAGAAGAGGGTATTGTGTATCATCCAAGGTTAAGGAGGGAAAAAATTTCTTTTGAAAGTTACAAAAACATTCTTAAGGAAATTCTTTGTTGAATCACTAGGATTTGTCTGAAAACCTGGGTTCAAATCCTAATGTTTTATTCTCTGTCTTATATCTATGTCTTGGAGCTTCCTTGATAGCTCAGTTGGTAAAGAATCTGCCTGCAGTGCAGGAGACGCCAGTTCGATTCCTGGGTCTGGAAGATTCCCTGGAGAAGGGATAGGCTCCCCACTCCAGTATTCTTGGGTTTCCCTTGTGGCTAAGCTGGTAAAGAATCCGCCTGCAATTCGGAAGACCTGGGTTCGATCGTTGCTTTGGGAAGACCCCCTGGAGAAGGGAACAGCTACCCACTCCAGTGTTCTGGCCTGGAGAATTGCATGAACTCTATAGTCCATGGGTCACAAAGACTGAGCGACTTCCACTTTCACTTCACTTTGGTACCTGTTGCTAGTGAAACTTCCAGCTATGTTATTTGTCCTATGTCTGGTCTGCTTCCCTCACTGAGAATAAGCTCCTCAAGGGTAGGCACCTACATTTTAAAACCCAGAGGTGCCCTGGGTCCTTTTAGCGGGGCAAGCCACCCCTTTTGCTCCTGGGTTTTAGAGTGGGTAAATCACCATTTGGGACTTATAGGGCACCTTTGGGTCCCTCTGACTTGCTCCTTCCCTCTTCCCACTGAGGATGAAGAAGAATTAGAGAAAAGAAACCAGTTCAAAGTCACTTTTTGCTGTCTCACATAGGAGCTCAGCATAGTGCTCTGTGATGACTCAGAGGGGTTGGATGGCAGGTAAGTCAGAGGGAAGCTACAGAGGGAGGGGACAGGTGTATACTTATAGCTGATTCACTTTTCTGTACAACAGAAACTAACGCAACATTGTCAAGAAATTCTACAATGCTGGCAAGTCAAAATGCAGGAAGTGGTAAAATATGGTCACGTCTCAGGCTTTTTAAAACCTACTTTGGCTACTTTATGTTTACAACAATTTTCAACTTTTAGATTCATTTTCAGCCTTGAAAAATTAAGATAACAGAGCCACTCAGCCATTTATTCTTCTGACAAATAGTAGCTCAACAGCTAATGTCGATACCCATCCTTGGGACTGTGTCATGATAGAAACAAAATACCATCCCTGTTTTCTCGGAGCTTCAAGCCCATGCAGTCTTTCTCAGAATATTTTTAGAGACATAAAATGAAATAGATAAGATTAAAACATAAAATGAATTACAATAGTATGGATACTGTTACTAAACTATTTTAAAAGCTGCAATGCCGTGCAGTTAGTTGCTCAGCCATGTCCAACTCTTTACCCCAATGGACTATATATAGCCCACCAGGCTCCTCTGGCCATGGAATTCTCCAGGTGAGGATACTGGAGTGGGTTGCCATGCCCTCCTCCAGGGGATCTTCCTGACCCAGGGATCAAACTCAGGTCTCCTGCATTGCAGGCAGTCTCTTTACTGTCTGAGCTACCAGGGAAGCCCCACAATGTAGTACTAGATGTAATTTTTAATTAATGTATTAAATGACAGTTCTGATGAGAAAGAAAAATCCTATGATAAACCAAAATGGAAAAGAATATTAGGAAAAGAATGTAACAAATGTATAACCAAATCGCTTTGCTGTATAACAGGAATTAACAACATTGTAAATCAACTGTCCACGCACTGTGCTGTGCTCAGTCGCTCAGTCGTGTCTGACTCTTTGACTCCAGGCTCCTTTGTCCATGGGATCTTCCAGGCAAGAATACTGGAGTGGGTTGCCATTTCCTCCGCCAGGGAATCTTGCTGACCCAGGGATTAAACCCAGGTCTCTTATATCTCCTACTTTGGCAGGAGGGTTCTTTACCACTAGTGCCACTTGGGAAGCCTGTAAATCAATTTTGCTTCAATAAAAATAAATAAGAAAAAAAGATCTTTATTGGAGTTCTGAAAAAGATTTGTGGCAGGGGGTGCGGTCCTAAAAGAGAATGTGGTCTCTGTCCCAGGGCTGAGGCTAGGCGGGGAAGCAGTGCCTAGAAGTGCTGATGTAAAAATTACTCAAGCAGCCTGCTGGGGTGGGATCATTTCAACTTGGGTGTTTAAAAGTGCCTGAACGGTGCATGCAAGGAGCTCATCAGATCCCAGCGAAGGCTGGCATGGCACACTCTGAGATGCTCTCAAGGGATTTAAGGCTTGTGCCCTGGAATGTTCCCCTTTCCTGTTTCCATCCTGATGAGTGAGCAAAATGGCTCTGGGCGAAAAAAAAAAAACCCTTCCATTTGGCAACTGCACCAAATCATGGATAGAAAATAGTATTTTAGATGTAATTGGTGCCTTTTTAGATTGATAGAGACCAAGAGAGTTCATATTTATTTTGGGTAAAAAAAGAAAAAGACATGAATTCAATGGAAATAGGTGTGTTATTGATCCAGCCCCTGGGACCCAGCACACAAGAGAATTAAATTCTAGTTGCTGACAACCTAATGTGTCTTTCCTCTCTGGTCATAAGCTTAGGAGAATGAATCCAGGGTTGAAAAGCTTTCCCTCTTATGGGATAGTTCCCCTTTGTAAGGGTGCAGAGATAGTAAGACACCTTGACTAGTCTCTTTTGTACTGCAGAGGTTACCAGGATACCCGGGCAATCAATTACAGAATATTTTGGCTGGGCTGGCTGGAGGTGTCCCATTCTTGTGGGTGAATAGAACCATCCCTACCCTGGTAAGAGGACTTTTTGGGAGGGGAAAGGGGATGCTCTTAGCTCTTTTGATGTGAGGTCCAACGTTACTATAACCCATTCAATGGGCTGAGGTTGTCCTGTTGGGGCCAGTTGTCAGAAAATGCGCTCATGGTCTTGGAAGAGAAATTATCGTAAGAGAGGACACTCTTGTCTAGTGACCCCTAGCTTAATAGTAAGTATCTAGTGACCCCAAGAAGAAGGCACAGGTGTCATGGTGAAATAGCTTCTGCTCTGGGGCTTCCGTAGTGGCTCAGACATTAAAGAATCTGCCTGCAGGGCAGGAGACCTGGGTTGGATCCCTGGGTTGAGAAGATCCCTTGGAGAAGGGAATGCCACCCACTCCAGTATTCTTGCCTGGGAAGTCTCATGGACAGAGGAGACTGGCGGGCTCTATAGTCCATGGGGTCACAAAGAATCAGATAACGACTGAGGGATGAACACTTTCACTTCACTCGGCTTCCTGGAATAAAGACTACACATTTGGGGAAGCATATGCCATTTTTTTGGCACTTGCTTGCATTTATGCCTTATATTCTAAAAGAGCTGCAGTGTTGGAAGCCTAGATCAACTCCTGAGGATCCACCCAAAATGTGTGCAACTCTTCGTCAAACCCTGAGAGCAACAGCTCTGCACCAGCCGGAGACAGGACCCTTCCACTCCACAGGCCTCCCAGACCAGGCCTGGGCTTCTTACCAATGAGGCGTTTGTGAGCAGCACAGAGTCCTCTATGGCAGGCAGATTTCTTCATGGTTTGGGGACTTAACCATGGGAAGGAGAGAAAAAATGCCCTTCTTTCAATTTGTGCTATAAGCCCTGGGAGTCGTAATCTGGACACGGAAGAAATACGATCTGAAGTCACACCCTCAGGCATTGAAGTGGGGCGTATCAATTATCCTTGACTGTGGAGCAGCCAGATTGCCCAAAGGCAAGTTTAATCAAGAGAGAGAGAGAGAGGCACACGCTCCCAGGAGCCCTCCACCATCTTTTCCTTACAGATCAAGAATGATGAAAGATGGACTGGGTGCCAGGCACAGAGGTGTTTGGGAAAATCCCTGCCCCCATGGAGCTGACACTCTAAAGGAGGGAAACAGATAATAAGGAGTTAAAATGTTAAGTAAGTTAAGTATACAGTATGTTGGAGACGGGAAATAGTGGAGCAGTTGAGGGAAAAGGCACAGACCAGGTAGGTAGGGGAGCTGGCAGACTGCAATTTTGGGAAAAAAAAAAAACCCAGGTCTTATTGAGCGGGTGCTATGTGAGCAAAGATGTGAAAGAGGTGTTGGGAGGGCGAAGGGAAGGGGGATGTATGCAGCCAATAGCCACTGTGAAGGTCCTTGAGCAAGAGTGTCAGGGATAACTGATGGACAGCAAGGTGCCCAGTGTAGCTGGAGCCAAGGGAAGGAGGAGACTGTTGGGAGATGGGCTGGAGGGGGATGGTGGTGAGGGGCGCATGGTGTCAGACCATGCAGGGTCTTGCAGGTCATAGAAAGCCCGTGGGCTCCCAGAAATCATCACTGGAGGATTTTAAACAGGGGGTGGTGTGTTTCTTTATATTTGAAAACTGCATCACTCCCACGCTGGTGCTCAAGAATATTGGGGGTGGGAGGAAGCCTGGAAGCGAGGAGCCCAGTGAGAGGTTATTGCAGTGACCCAGGAGAGAGAGGCTGGGAGTCTGGGCCAAGTGGTGGCCGTGGAGATGAGATGGGGGTGGGGGGAGAATCCCATGGGCAGAGGAGCCTGGCAGGCTACAGTCCATGGGGTCACAAAGAGTCAGACATGACTTAGCGACTAAATAACAAATAGCCAATCACACTGACAAATCAAGAGAGATACTTCAGGAGAGAGGCCCCCCCTTTTTTTTTTAACAAAGGGCCCCCGATTTTTATTTTGGGCAGGACTCTAAACATTTTGTCACTGGCCCTGGTGGGAAGTCATCTATGGACAGAAGTGTCTCCCACCTACTCCCCTGCCCCAACACCAGCTCCGAGGAGCCTGGCTGGAAGGACCACAAGTCCACAGGCCCCTGAGAGCTGAGAGCTGATCTTGGGGAGATCTGACCCAACAGAAGGTGCCGGGACTGTAGCTCTGCAGCCGGAATCCTGACTGACTGCTTCCAGACGTCCAGGCTGCCGTCAGAGCAGGATAATGAGCAGTTCCTTCTGAGGACGAGCAAAGCCCAGGCAGGAAGGACGGTCGTTAGCAGCTCTCCTGTGGATACACCAAGGCCAGCAGAACCGTCTGCAGACAAGTAATTTGACTGGGTGTGTTTTGACAGTAAACTCAAACCAGACAGAATTTGGGTGGGGAAGGGGGAGAGAGAATGAGGGAGAAGCCATGAACTTTCCAGGAGAAAATAACTGTTTTCCTTCACGCTCAGGGCTCCAGAGATGAGCTGCAGAGAGCAGGCTTCCTGGGGAGACAGCACGGGCTGACGGGAAACTCCCTGGGTCGAGTGTCAGTCCCTGGGGCCCCCGGTCCATCCCCGTTACAGACCAGCTGAGCCCTGCAGGGCAGTGGTGTCAGCCTTGCTGAGCCTCTGTTAGCATCCTTCTAAGATTTCTGTAACCTTGAACTTACCTGTGTGCTTAGGAGGGAAGGATGGGAAGGGACCCGTGAACCTTAGCCATCACTTTCCTGCCTTACCTCAGACTAGAGGGCTGCCAAGGGAATGGCCCTTGGTTTGGGAGTAAATGGGTGAATGTGCCCACGGACCAGTCAGACTAAGCACATAGGCTGTACCCTGGACACAGCAAGAGTGAGCCAGGTCCCCACCGAGGACTCGTTAAACACCTGCTGCAATTCCTGAAAACCGAAAGGCTTGTTTCATTTTGAGCTCCAGCTGTCTGGACTCATTATCTGCTTTTAGAAATCCACAGATTAGCAAGTGCAGTCAGGCATGTTGCCCAGGCATAATAAGGTCAGTCGCCAGGGAATCGAACAGAGCAGACGAATACTCTCCCTCACAGCTCCTGACAGGTGGTACTCACCTTGGCTGGCTCTGAACCTCACTCCCAGGAGTGTTGTCTACAGGGGTGTCTGTGCCTTTGGTCTTTGCTGAGAACTTGCCTTACTGTGGGGTCCAGAGCATCCCTCTGGCTTGCATTATTTCTGTAGTGGTTATTTTCAAAGTAGATTTGCCTCATGCATGTGGGAATCCACCCATCAAACAGTGTTAACTAAGAATCTGCTGTGTGCAAGGAAGGTTTTTATTCTGAGGCTATGGGCCCTTGAGAAGATGTCTGAGGTGGTCTTTGTCATGAAGCAGGCTTTCTCAATCTTTTTGTCCTTCAGTTCAGTTCAGTTCAGTCTCTCAGTGGTGTCCGACTCTTTGCAACCCCATGAATCACAGCACGCCAGGCCTCCCTGTCCATCACCAACACCCGGAGTTCACTCAAACTCATGTCTATTGAGTTGGTGATGCCATCCGGCCATCTCATCCTCTGTCATCCCCTTCTCCTCCTGCCCCCAATCCCTCCCAGCATCAGGGTCTTTTTGTCCTTATTGATCCCTTAAGAAGAAAATTTTTCATTTACATTCCCCCCACCAAAAGAAATTAAATTGTGTAAGGAACAAAATTTCATGAGGGAGGTTGAAAGTTTGAAGAACCACAGACCACTGAGGTATTTAAGATTATTTTCATACTTTGCAAGAACTTATTTTCCTCCTCTGGGAGGCAATATGGTCCCCACTGAGAAAGATACCATCAAGGACCCACTGGCAAGATCCAGTTGGAAGAGATAAGTGAGAAGGCAGAATAGTTAATCCTCAAAGTTTGGACTCAAACATCCTGGGTTGACTTAGTACAAATACTTCTGGTCCTCAATTTCCTGATTTGTGAACTGAAACTGGTCCAATAATGGGGCCTTCCTCATCGTGTTACGTAAGGATTAAGTTGGTAATATTTAGAAATTATTTACAAAACAGAAACAGACTCGCAGATGTAGAGAATGCATGTATGGTTGCCAGGGGAGAAGAATGAGGAGAAAGGAATGTAAGGGAGCTTGGGATCGACATGCGCACACCACTATATCCGAAATGGATAAGAACAAGAACTACTGTATAGCACAGGGAACTCTGCTCAGGGTTGCGTGGCAGCCTGGATAGGATGGGAATTCAGGGAAGAATGAGTACATGCGTGTGTATGGCTGAGTCCCTTTGCTGTCCACCTGAAACTATCACAACATTGCTAATCGGCTATGCAGCCATGCTTAGTCATGGACTGTATCCCACCAGGCTCCTCTGTCCTAATGCAATATAAAATTAAAAGTTTTTTTTTTTAATTAGATAATATTTACATAGTGCTTAGTAAAATGCCTGACATGAAGTAAGCACTAAATGGTAGCTTGGGACCAAAATCTGTATTAATTATCTACTGATGCACAATAAACTGCCCGAACTTAAAACAGCAAATATTTATGATCTCAGGTGGTTTCTGAGGGTAAGGAGTCCACGATGAACTCAATTAGTTGTGGTTGCACACAAAAGGAATGGTCTTGGAGAGGGTCGTTTTCAGCATTGCTAGCATGTATTTTAAGTGACATAAGGACGGCACACCCAAACTCAGCATACTTTCCATACGACAATGCTGAGGATTTTGTTTGTTCTATTAAATGTGTTCTATCCTGCTTTTGAGGGCCTATTGGAGAAAAGTATAGGAAATGGTTGTGCTTCCTGGGGATAGTTGATTCAAGAGTGCTACTTAAGAATGCTCTAAATTATGCAATAATCAGATTCACCTTTCCTTTTGGAACAAACAAATATACCATACTGTTATACAGTATTCATAGGGTCGCAAAGAGTCAGACACGACTGAGCGACTGAACTGAACTGAACTGATACAGTATAACACATATGCGTATTAGCTTCTTGCCTGTGAACTTCCAGATGCTCAACCTGGATTTAGAAAAGGCAGAGGAACCAAAGATCAAATTGCCAACATCTGCTGGATCATTGAAAAAGCAAGAGAGTTCCAGAAAAACATCTACTTTTGCTTTATTGACTACGCCAAAGTCTTTGACTGTGTGGATCACAACAAACTGTGGAAAATTCTTAAAGAGATGGGAATACCAGACCACTGACCTGCCTCCTGAGAAATCTGTATGCAGGTCAGGAAGCAACAGTTAGAACTGGACATGGAAGAACAGACTGGTTCCAAATAGGAAAAGGAGTACGTCAAGGCTGTATATTGTCACTCTGCTTATTTAACGTATATGCAGAGTACATCATGAGAAATGCCGGGCTGGATGAACACCAGCTCAAATCAAAATTGCTGGGAGAAAAATCAATAACCTCAGATATGCAGATGACACCACCTTATGGTAGAAAATGAAGAACTAAAGAGTCTGTTGAAATTGAAAGAGAAGAGTGAAAAAGTTGTTTTAAAACTCAATGTTCCAAGAACTAAGATCATGGCATCTGGTCCCATCACTTCATGGAAAATAGATGGGGAAACAGTGGAAACAGTGAGAGAGTTTATTTTGGGGGCTCCAAAATCACTGCAGTTGGTGACTGTAGCCATGAAATTAAAAGACACTTGCTCCTTGGAAGAAAAGTTATGACCAACCTAGACAGCATTTAAAAAGCAGAGACATTCTCTGCCAACAAATGTCCGTCTAGTCAAAGCTATGGTTTTTTCAGTAGTCATGTATGCATATGAGGGACTACAAAGAAAGCTGAGCACCAAAGAATTGATGCTTTTGAACTATGCTATTGGAGAAGACTCTCGAGTGTCCCTTGGACTGCAAGGAGATCCAACCAGTCAATCCTAAAGGAAATCAGTCCTGATTATTCACTGGAAGGACTGATGCTGAAGCTGAAACTCCAATCCTTCAGCCACCTGATGCAAATAACTGACTCATTGGAAAAGACCCTGATGCTGGGAAAGATGGAGCAGGGAGGAGAAGGGGATGATAGAGGATACGATGGTTGGATAGCATCATCGCTCCAATGGGCATGAGTTTGGGTAAACTCTGGGAGTTGGTGATGGACAGGGAGGCCTGGCGTGCTGCAGTCCATGGGGTTGCAAAGAGTCGGACATGACTGAGACTGAACTGAACTGAACTGGCTCCACTCGATGTTCCTTTTCCATCTCTTCTTCTCCTAAGTCTTGGTTTGATTTCATACATTCTTGTGAGCTTCCCTAAAGCCTTTCTGGAACAAGACATGAATGCATTTACTAACAGAGAAATACATGCAATAATCATATGTATATGAATACATTTTAAAAATATATCAGTCAAATTTAAAACTGAAATGAAAAGAGATGCCATTTGCAATAGCCCAAAGATAGGAAAACTTAATGAATTATGTGAAAGACTTCTACATTTAAAAATACAAAACATTGGGACCTCCCTGGTGTTTCAGTGGTTAAGACTCTATGTTTCTATTGCAAATGGAGCGAGTTTGATCCCTGGTTTCCCATGCTGCATAATGAGGCCAAAAAATAAAATAAAAGTAACAGTGAGGTTATTAAAAAATACAAAACATTTCTGAGAGAAAGACATGGGTTAGAAGCCTCAATATTATTGAGACCATAGTGATACCAAAACCGACATAGAGACTTTATACCATTTCAAGCACACTGACAGCAGGCAGTTTTGGTGGCAATTGACAAGCTGATTTTAATTTTATATGAAAACGTAGAGGACTTAGAATAGCCTAGAAAATGTTAAGAAATAACATAACTGGAGGACAGAGACTACTAGATTTCCACATTGATTCTCAAGCTACAATGACCAAGACTGTGGTATTGAAGCAAGGGTAGAATTAGAGACCAGTGAAACAGAGGCGCATCCAGAAATAGACCCCAGCAGACGTGGCCAACTGATTATAAGTAAAATCAACAAGGCAACTCGTAGGGGAAAATAATTTTCTCAATAAATGGTGCTGAAACAATTAGCTACCCATATGCCGATAAATGAGCTTCCCAGGTTTCACTAGTGGTAAACAAGCTGCTTGCCAGTGCAGCAGCCAGGTGAGACCTGGGTTTGATCCCTGGGTCGGGAAGATCCCCTGAAGGAGGGCATGGCAACCACTCCAGTATTCTTGCCTGGAGAATCCCATGGACAGCAGAGCCTGACAGGCTGCAGTCCATAGAGTTGCGCAGAGTCGGACAGGAGTGAAGCGACTTAGTGTGCATGCCCTCATTCCAATAAACAAGTAGGTAGATTGAGGGATGGCTAGATTGTTGATAGATAGATAAATATCAATCCTTACTTCAAGCATACTTAAAAATGAACTCCAACTGGATCATAGAACTCAATGAAAGAGCTAAAACCAAAACTTGAGAAAAAAAAATGGGAGAAAACCTTAGACACAAAAAGCACAAATCACAGAGGGAAAACACATGTTTACCTTCACCATTTAAAGCTGTTGTTCTTCAAAACACACAGTGAAGAAAATCTCAAGGCAAATCACAGGCTCACTTTTGCAGTAACATTTGGACCCTCCAAGGTGGATGATAGGAATGTAAAATACGGGGAGGGGCTGGCTTTTGGAAAACAGTTTCTTGTGAAGTTAAACATACTGCTTAACACCCCTCCTATCCATTCCTCTCCTAGGCATGTGGCCAGGAGAAATGCTCGTGTCTTCACAAACCCATGATCTTTCAAAGCAGCTTCATTCATCGTCACCTGAAGCTGGAAACGAGCGCATGCCCACTGGTGAATGCATGGAGCAGTTGTGAGAGTGGGCACCCCACTTTCTTGTCTGCAGTGCAGTTCAAGCCTGAGGTGTGGCCCCCACGGCCTCCCTGAGGTCCTCGTGGGACTAAGTGCAGGTTGCCTGTTTAGGAGCCCACTCGTCAGCCCCTTCTGCGCTGGCTTTCCTGCCTTGCTGGTCTCACTCACTGCGCCTCTTCCCCTGCCGGCATGTGCTGGGTCATGTAGGATATACCACTTACACTTACACCCCTGTCTCAGGATCTGGGTGACACAGCCCAAGACGGTGTTGCTGCATGGGAGCTCTGGTTTGCTTTCAAAGCATTCAAAAGCCCCGCATTTCCCTTAAGGGCAATTTTGGGGTTCGATTCCTCAATGTCTTTTCATATGGGGTATGGCTGTGGTCCCGGTAAAGGCTGAAGTGCCAGGTGACACATGGGATACAGTCTTCAGTCTTTGCCCCGATGGAAATCTGCTGCTGTAACTAAGGCTTCAAAACCCTACCCTGTTCATCCCTGTACGTGTGACATGAGACACATTAAGACTAAAACCAGGGGATTTTCCTGGTGGTCCAGTGGTTAAGACACCATGCTTCCACTGAAGGGGGCAGGAGTTCAGTCCCTGGTAGAGGAACTAAGAGCCTGCATGCCACCTGGTATGGCCAAAAAACAGAAAGAAAAAAAAAAAGGGGTGGGGGCAAAAGCCTGGTGGGCTGCCATCTCTGGGGTTGCACAGAGTTGGACATGACTGAAGCGACTTAGCAGCAGCAGCAGCAGGCCTCTCAGATCTATACTTTCTTCCAGAAAGAAATGGACTTGTCTTTCACTGGGTATAATAATCACAGAGATTCGTTATCATGCATTTAAATCCTTAAAAAGTGTGGAGTATCTACTGTGTGCCTGGCAGTCTAGTAGACACCCTAAGGCCAAGAAATGAAGGAGGAGGAGACAAGTCTGGAAGATGAGATGAATAAACAAAATCAAAATATGAAGCCTGTAGAGGTACAGAGGACTACTTATCAGCTGAAAAAAAAAATAAAACACAATGTGAGAGTTCTGAGTTGAGTTTTATTGGGGGCAAAATGAGGAATATAGCCTGGGAGACTGCCACTCAGAGAGCTCTGAGGAACTGCTCCAAAGAGCTGTGGGGAAGGTCAGTATATATATAATTTAAGTAAAGGGGGGTAAAGGCAGTCAAGCACACACGTTGGCAGAGACTGGCTGCTGTTGTGAGGAGCAGATGTCACTGTTAACGATTTTAATGCTTTTCTAGATATGAGGAGATGCAAGAAATTCAGCTCATAAAAACTTCTCCTGAAAATACTATCTGAGGGTCTGTTCTGCCAGTTTTTCCCAGAGCACAGAGCACCCCATTCCTAATCTCCACCCTGATTCCCTTTCAGGGGGTGTTGAAGGTCAGAGAGTGCAGTGGCCAGTGGCTTCATTCTTCTTCCTCGTAAGCAACAGCTTTTAGTTGGCTTACCCTAGGTATGAAGGGCGAATGAGAAGAGACGGAGGGCCCTTTTGCAAAGCTTAAGCTGAATTTTGCAGGGTAAATAGGTGCTTATCAGACAGAAAACGGAGGGCACTTAGGCAGAGAGAATGATGTGTGCAAAGGGATGGAACGCTGAGAGCAGGGCAGGTTCAGCCTTGTGAATTTTGCAGAATGACTGGAGGGGAGAGGCTTTGCCCTGACCAGCAAATGGATGAGCAGAACAGGGTTCAGGGGGTACCCAGCTATTGTCACCCACCTTCACTTCAGAGGTACAGATGAATTGTTCATGTGGTCACCCAAGAGCCCACTTAGAAAGATGACTTTCCGATGAGCCAGGGGTGGGAACCAGGGAACTCATGCCCTGGGGCCTGGAGAAGCCTGGAAACCCCTCTGCCTATTCTCATCCCTTTTCTCAGATCCTCTGCACCCTCTCCTTCCAGCTGTTGCTCAGATGACCTTGGCTCTGTTTCTCCCCTGTATGGAAAGAGAAACATTCTCCATATGTCTTTAAAGATTTGCAAACAGTGACAGCTTGCCAACGCAGGAGACGTAAGAGACGAGGGTTCTATCCCTGGCTTGGGAATACCCCCGGAGAAGGGCATGGCAACCCACTCCACTATTTTTGCCTGGAGAGTCCCCATGGACAGAGGAGCCTGGCGGGCTATAGTCCAGGAGTCACAAAGAGTTGGACACGACTGAAGCAACTTAGCACACATGCTCAGGGTTTTGGCCACCTGATTCCTAGTCTGTCAAGCCACACACTTTGCTCTGCACGGGGAGGATGTAAGACTGACATGGCCACTACTGACTGTCTCTGCTTCCTTTCTGATCATGTCAGTAGCCTCAGCCTGCTGCTGCGATGTGTTGTACCTGGTCATAGCTGTTTTGCATGCGGAAGAGCACAGCAGTAGTATTTATGGCGCTGAGGTCATCTCCTTGGTGCTAACGTCAGGCAGACACCAGAGACACACAGATTCCTTGGCATTGGGGCAGCTTCCTGCTGTTCAGTCGCTCAGTCTGAACTCTGACTGTCATTTCAGAAGCTCAGTCATGATTGACTCTTTGTGACCCCATGGACTGTAGCCCCTCAGGCTCCTGTCTCCATGGGATTTCCCAGGTAAGAACACTGGAGTGGGTTGCCATTTCCTTCTCTGGGGCATCTTCCAGATCCAGGGATAGAACCCCCATCTCTTGCATTGGCAGGCAGATATTTTACCACTGAGACACCTGAGAAGCCGGGATTCTCTGTTTAAAAAATCACAGACCTTCTCTCTGAATTCCTGTCTGTCTCTAAAAGATGCATTTAAATGTGTGGCCCCCAAACCAATATCATCAACATCACTTGGGAAAGTGAAATTCATTTAGTCGTGTCCAACTCTTTGTGACCCCATGGGCTATACAGTCCATGGAATCTCCAGGCCAGAATACTAGAGGAACTTAGTTAGAAATGCAGATTCAAGGGTCTCATTCCAGAGCTTCTGAGTAAGACATTCCGGGGCTGTGGTCCAGTGATCTGTATTTTAAAACATCCCAGAGGATGCTGTTGCTCACCCAACTTTGAGAACAAAGACTCCAAGATTAGGTTCCATTCTCAGCATTTGTACCACTTTGTAGCATCATAATATTTAGCCATAAAGGGTGGTGCAGTAGAAGGATATATACAGAAAAATTTTTCCAGCTCATCCTCTCCTTCTCCTTGAAAGTAGCTGAGTTAGAAAGGCAGTGGCTTGTGCCACATCCATTAGAGAATGCAGGAACAACAGTGGCACGTCCTGGGGGACCCTTTTTTTGGGGAGGAAAGAAACCCTCCCTTCCTGAGATGAGGGTAAAACGGCTGACGATGCCAGACCCTCTCCAAACTCTATTCCTAGTAAATTGCAGAAAGACGGTACTGAGAAAATGCAGAAGTGGATTTGCTTTTCACACAATTGGCAGTTAAACTGCTAAAGCTAGACAGACATGGGGTAACTTGCATTTTTACCATTTTATTTGGTAAGACAATCTCAAGTTTGACTTTATCTGCTATTTGGGTGCTCAAGAGGTATTTTCAAGTTCACAGGGGTTTGGCCGGCACTGCAGGAGGGATGCACACTTCCATACTTGTGACAACAACTGATGCTCTGAGGTGATTCTCCAGGGCTGGATGACCACCATCCTGAGCTATCATTCTTGGACTTGTTCTCCAAGTGTGAGGGCTGCATCCAGGCTGAGTCCCTGCGTCCCCATACCTGGGACTCCCTGTGTCCAGGGCTGGTCCCTGGAAAGACGGCTGACCTATGAGCACACCACCCATGGCCCTGGGACCTATGAGCACACCACCCATGGCCCTGGGACCTATGAGCACACCACCCATGGCTCCGGGTTCCTAAGGTCGACCCAGCAAATTCATACTCATAACACAAAGCTCCAAGCTAGCCTCCTGGTCAAAGCTGTTTCTTGTAAAGTGACCTGTGTCTGGACGCATTGTCATCTCTTGGCTGGACGGAGTCCCCAGAGGCCCTCTGTGATCACAAAAGGAAAATGTGACAGCCCAAACTGTGATACCTGCCCGCCTACCCCCCTCCCCCCCCACTTACAGGGACGACCCACACCCAGGTAGCCTTACCTCCCTGGATTAGCTGTGCTTGGCTTCCTCTTCCCCACTGCCACCGACACAACTGTACAAAAAAAAAAAGTAATGGAGAAAGTCACCCCCAGCTCCTTCCCAATCTCTCGTAGATACTAGAAATATTACTTATCAGGGTCTGGCCTATGAGAACACTGGCTTCCTGGTGGCTCAGATGGTAGAGTGTGCCTGCAGTGTGGGATACCTGGGTTGGATCCCTGGGGAAGGAAGATCCCCTGGAGAAGAGAATGACATCCCACTCCAGTGTTCTTGCCTGGGGAATTCCATGGACAGAGGAGCCTGATGGGCTAGATTGTGGGGTTGCGATTCCCTTAGTTGCCTGGAGTGAGATGGAGATGACTTGAAATGATGAAACAAGGCTTTAGAAAGGACTCAGGGGTGATAACAGATACATTGCAACACCCAGGGCCCAGGCTTAGCAGAAGTGAGTGGTTCCCAGGAGCCACTGGGCTACATCCCCACAGAGGATGGAACACTCATAAAGTCTCAGCCTTTTCATCTTTGGCTATCATCCTCTTCCTGGTTCTGGCTTGAATATTATCCTTCCTTTCAAAGGAGAAGCTCCATGCACGAGGACAGCTTTCCCATCTTTGGAGTTAAATCTCTGTGGCCACCTCTGAGCATGTCCTTTGGAAACGGAATTCTTGAGTCCAAAGGTATCTGTGTTTAGAAAGCTTTTGATGTCTGCTGCCAAATTCCCCTCCGCAAGAGTACCAATTTACCCATTTACACTTCTGCTGGCGGTATATTAAAGGCCTGCTCCCTCAATCCTGCTAACACCAGGGATTAGCTTTCTTTTGAGTTTTTGCCAATATGATGGGTTTAACATAGGAGGCATGACACTGCTGTTTTAATTTGTGCATTTTGAAATTACTTATGAGGTTAACATTTTTAACATGATAGCTGTCAATTTCCTGTTCAGATCCTCCTCTGTTTTATTTCTATCAATTTGTTGGTTTTCTTTTTTTGATTTATAAAGATATTTAATACACTAATCATTTCTTTTTTCTGCCATTTTTGCTGGAAAAAAATTCTACCCAATTTGTTATTTTCTTTACAATTTTTTTTCTAATTTTGTTGCTGAATATACCATTAATGATCAAAGTCAGTAAAAATAAGAAACAGTATCTTTTGAATCCATGTCTTTCCCATATCAAGAGCTGATCATATTTGTCTTCAGAGCTGATCATATTTATTCTTTTCTTCAGTCACTGACAGGTTATAGTTATAAAATCTGAATACTTAGACCCAGGTTACATTATTATGTTATTATTTTGAAATTAAAAATCATTTATGAGTAGAGTAGTTTTTAAGCAACCAGGACCTACTGTGTAGCACAGGGAACTATATCCATTATTCATTTTGCATACACCTGAAACTAACACTACACTGTACATCAAGTGTACTTCAATTAAAAAAGAAAGAAAAAAAGAGGAATTTTTGACACATGCATTAAGTTTTATGAACAAACACGTAGAAAATACTTAGCACAGTGCCTGGCACATAGTCAATGCTAAATAAATGTTGGTTTTAAATTATTATTTCAACCAATATTTTTAATGAGTTCCATGTTCAACTGTTTCAATGCTCAGAAACAATTTTTTTATACAGAATTTTCTCACCTTAAGTCTTTAATTTTGTTCCACTTTTCATGTGGAATGAATTTTCAAGTACTGTTTCTCAAGAAATATATCCTGGGAATATATCAAGTCTTTAGATAACCAGTGACATTTCTATTGCCTTCACATATAAAAGAAAAAATGGCAGAGTTTGTCATTGTTTTATCACAATTCTTTTGCCTCAATATGCTTTTTTAAAAAAATCAAAGTAGAGTTGATTTACAATGTTGGGTTATCAAACTGTTTTCTTTTTTTCCAATTCTATTTTTCTTTTTTTTTGCTGTTTGACATAAACAGAAGAAATCTGAAACCCACGAGATTCATATTTCTTTGCTTTCTTCACCCAGTTTTTAATGGCTATTTATAGAATTACTATTTATAGAATTATTCTTTTTCTTTATGAGGAAAAGTTGGCTTTGGTATTTCTAGGTGTTGGACTTTCTTTCATATTTTTGTTCAGTGTAATATAGTGAATTCTTCCAATCTTCAGAGCTTCTGTAGAAGAATAAAAATACAATTTAAACAAGCTAGTTTTGTACATACATTTAATTACTCATTCTATTGTACTTGTTTTATTTGTCAGAAATATATTGACTCGAGAGTTGGCCTCTGTTCTCTGTCTTCATATCCCCAATTGTTTGTATCATGTTCATTGCATCGTGATTTGTGACATAACGGTGGTGATGATTTCACTGCCTTAAGATGACTTTGACTTTCTACATCATCACTGATGGAAGCTGCCCAGAGCCTGGAGTGGGAAGTCTGCTTAGGTTAGCTGAACAGACACCCCTGTGTCCTGCACTCCTCTGCCTTCTGTTGACTCTAATAGAGAGGAACAAGTTAATGAAAAGCAAACATTTCCTAGTGAGTGCTCCTCAAAAGGCTGAGGGTGGTTGCAAGGTTGAGAAGGGAAACAACTTCAAGTCAATTGGAAAGGTCAGGAATTAGGAGAAGAAAAACAATCTCAGATAAGAGCCAGTCCCTGGGAAGCCAAGAGTGATAGTAGCCCAAGGCTGTCCACCCGTGTGAAAAGCAGGAAGGGTCCTGGGAGAAGTGAAACAATCCTTCTCTGAGCTTGTGTTCCATTTCAGCCTGTCCTCCTCCTGGAAGGCCAACCGATGACTTCAAAGTAATTCATGGCATGAGTCTGCCGAATTCAACATTAGGTAGCTTTCTTCCCAGGAACACAATGAAAAACTGACTCTTGGCCATGTTCAGGTTTGGAAGGATCACTACTGTGGTCTCTAAAACCTACCAGATCATAACTCCCTGATGATCTTAGGAAACCCAGGATGTGAACCTTAAAGGCAGTAAATATTGCGTGGACATTGGAGCCAGGCAGGAAGATGAATAGAGACACATCTCCCCATAAAATACTAGGCAAATACTAAAAGGGAGTGGGCTTCCCTGGTGGCACAGTGGTAAAGACTCTACATGCCAGTGCAGGAAATGTGGGTTCCATCCCTGGTCCAGGAAGATCCCCTGGAGAAGGAAATGGCAACCCACTCCAGCATTCTTGCCTGGGAAATCCCTGGACAGAGGAGCCTGGGGAGCTACAGTCCAAGGAGTCACAAAGAGTCAGACATGACCAAGCACACACAGCATAGTGCTTCTGATGGACAGCTCTGTGATCTGGAAGTAGGCCCCAGGTGCAGTGGAGGCCTTCTCCATCTTCCAGGTAGACTCGCCTATAGGTATTTCTGTATTATTTAGACTCAGAGAGTAAGAAAATGGTTGGGAAGACTAAAAATGTGAAAAGCACAAAAGTGGTTTTTCTTTGCTTTATGCTCTAGGCAGGAACATATGTTTACTGGGGACCAATTCAACCACAGTAAATTAGTTCCCTGTCATTTCTATCCAAGTTATAGACCAAAAAAAAAAAAAAAAAATCAAGCATTGTTCTGTATGTCATGTAAAAGAAAACTCTTAGTATGATTTAGCTTTTTCAACACGGTGTTTGCACAGCAGGAAGATATACACACAACACAAAGGTTTTGAGGAAGTAGCTACATTCTTGCTAAGCTCCAGATGGATCTCTGCCATTTTGAGGTTTGTTCATGAATTAGGAGGGAAAATGTCTTATGTTTTATAAGTGGGCTTTCCCAGCTACCAGATTACAGGTTAATGAGACAAATTTGGGGTGCATCAAGTCCAATTTACAACATTTCCAGGCTCTTCTTTCCTCTCTTCTTCACTCCTGGGGTCTCTGATAGGAAGTGTAGGTGATTTCCTTACCACAGACTAGTTTAGGTTGAGAAGACTGCTGTAACTAATCCAGTTGCAAACGAATCAGGTGACTGGCCCAGGAGCCCAGGTGCAGATGTCCTAGGGCCATTTTGCCCAAAGCACTTCTCTTTTGACTCTCAGCCCTAGAAGGGCAGTTGTTGTCTTGCTGTTTAGTTGCCCAGTCATGTCAGACACTTTTGCGACCCATGGACTGTAGCCCACCAGGCTCCTCTCTCCAGAGGATTTCCCAGGCAAGAGTAATGGAGCAGGTTGTCATTTCCTTCTCCAGGGGATCTTCTCGACCCAGGAATCGAACCTGCCTCTTCTGCACTGCAGGCAGATTCTTTACCAGTGAGCCATCAGGGAGGCTCCCTAGAAGGACAAGGACTTTGTTTTATTTCATCTTAGAGGTGGAAATAATAGTAGTTGCAGCTACTATTTATTGAGTAACCACAGAAAAGTGAAAGAAAGTGAAGTCACTCAGTACCACAGAGGGCTAAGCAATTTGTTTATGTTCATTCTAATCCCCTCTGTAGCCCTTCAGGACAGCAGGATGACCATCCCCATATTCCAGATGAAGACCGAGGCTAAACCACGGGGTTAAAATGTGGCCAGGATTCAACAGTTGGCAGTTAGGAATGGGATGTGAGCTGTGGAATCTGGCTGGTCTGAAGCCTTGATTCTTTTCACTGGCCTAACCCCCACCCTCAGCACTAAGGAGAACACCACAATAAGATTGAGTCTGTGATTACTGAACAGGATTGAACTCGACTGGGTCATGAGCAGCAGGAATACCCAGCAGCTCCAGGAACATATTCTAACCAAATTGGGTGGTGGTGGGAGGTGGGAGGCAAAGCTTTGAAATAGTGCGAAGAACTCCAGATTGGACAATCACCTGTGGTTGGAACCTTGAAGTAAGAATCAGCTCTTTGATCCTCAGCTTCCAACATGCTAAAATGAGATGGGGACACCTGACCACCAACATTCCTTCTTGTTTTAATTTCTTTACTTTTATTTGTCAAAACTTCTTCCTTTTGCTCCCTGTTGATGTAAAAAATATGCACAACATGAGAGTTTCAAGTTAAGTTTTATTTGGAGCAAAATAAGGATTGTAGTCCAAGAGAGAGCACTTCAGGTGGCTCTGAGAAACTGTTTCAAAGAGTCAGGATGGAAGGTCAGTATACACGTGGTTTTGGTGAAGGGGGAATACGTGCAATCAAGCGCGTATCATCCCAGAAGGTTTCTGCTAGTCATGAGGAGCAATTGTCACTACGAAGGGTTTTAGTGCTTTCTAGATAAGAGGTGATACAAGAATTGGCCTCACAAAAAAACAGCTCCTGAGAATATCTATCTGAAGACCTGTCCTGCCAGTCACCACCCAGCTCCCCCCACTCCCAACACCCCCTCCCCTGCCACCTCACTCCTGCTAAGCACAGAGTGCCTCATTTCTGCTCCACTCTGAAGTCCTTTCAGGGGATGTTGAAAATCAGCGACTGCAGCAGCACTTGACTTGATTCTTGTAGAGGCAGATGGCAAGTGCCAATTTGTAGTTGACAACCCCTGGAGGAAGCTCTGAATTTCCTAATCCTATCACTTTCCTCCCCATTTGCCCCAAATGTTATTACCCACCTTCCCCCTTATCTTAGAAGTTGTCGTGTCCAACTCTTTGGGACCCCATGGACTGCAGCATGCCAGGCTTCCCTCTCCTTCACTGTCTCCTAGAGTTTGCTCAAAATTATATCCATTGAATTGGTGATGCCATCCAATCATCTTGTCCTCTGTCATCCGCTTCTCCTCCTGCCCTCAATCCTTCCCAGCATCAGGGTCTTTTCCAGTGAATCAGTTCTTCACATCAGGTGGCCGAAGTATTGGCGCTTCAGCATCAGTCCTTCCAGTGAATATTCTAGCTTTTATAAAAAGAACTTGAATCAGCTGCCTTTTGAAGAGTAGATGCTTGGCAGAGAGAGGTGTGATGTCAAGAAATTCCTGACTGAGTGTAACTCAAGGCAACCACAAAGCACCCAAGAATTAAAGAAGGAAAAGTCCATATCTACATATCTTCTTTTTTTTTTATCTTTGTTTTAAAGTAAAGAATTTTTTTTTTTAAAGTGTGGACACATTAGCAACGAAGACCAGCACATTGTAAATAAAAACCAAATTCACCCTAAAACAAAAAGGCATTTATACACGTGATAAAAGCTATTCATGCCATTATTATTCACAGATGAAAGAAAGGACACTGTTTTTAAGATCAAAAACCTATTTTGTGCAATATATATTATATAGTATTAATATTGATATATATTGTATTTAATATATAGTATTAAAGTCTAGGGGAAATATCAAACATGTATTTACTTTTAAATATATATATTGCTAATTTATTCATTTAGACCAAAGTCCATATGTGAACTGAGATCAGGATTAGGAAAGGAAAAAAAAAAAAGGCTAATGTTGAGTCTCTGGGGGAAATGAACACATTTTCCACCCTGAAGTTTGAAAATTAACACCTTCAAGAACCAACACTTGTTAGCACGTCAGGCATCAGGGTGATGCCTCTTTCAGTATCATTAATGAAACAATTCTCTGTTTTTTGCAAAAGGCAGCCTTAGCCCAGCGTCCAGAAGCAGAATCCCACGGAGGTCAGTACAAGTTCACCTGTCAAGAATAGAAGGACGGACCTTTAAAGAAATGCTTCCAATACAGTCTTTTCAGAGTCTGGGAGTATTCAGGAGAAATACAACTGGGCAGGGGCACATTGATGGCTAGGGAGTGGAGGGCAGCCAAGCCTCTCTCCTTCCCAGGGGTCCCCCTGCTCATGGTGGGGGTCTGCACCCTCTGCTTCAGAACTCAGGTTCAGCCTGGCTCACTTTCCCCTGGGCTCCAACTTCTCAAAACAGAAAAAAAGTCCGAAAGACATCCCAGTGACTAAATCAGGGAAAGGAGGGTGGATGACAAAGGGAAGGTTCTCTACTGCAGAAACACAAAATCTACTTAAAGTTTAACTCTCCTTGGGGACAAGACTGTAGAAAAGCTCACCAAGAAATGGTAGGAAGTGCTAATTCTCCACCTAGAAGTAAAGGGCTCTCTAGAGGGAGCAAATATGCCTCACAATAAGAAACAGATCAAACCACAGTCCATCCTAAAGGGAATCAACCCTGAATATTCATTGGAAGGACTGATGCTGAAGCTAAAGTTCTAGTACTTTGGCCACCTGATACTGGGAAAGATTGAGGGCAGGAGAAGAACGGGATAACAGAGGATGGCATGGTTGGATGGCATCACTGACTCAGTGGACACAAGTTTGAGCGAGCTCTGGGAGATGGTGAAGGACAGGGAAGGCTGGCGTGCTGCAGTCCATGGGTCGCAAAAAGCCAGATAGGACTGAGTAACTGAACAACAAGAAACAGAAGTGTGATTGTTTGCATTACAAAAGGATTCTTCCACTGATGAGCATGTTCACTGTATTTTTAAAAATTTAACTTGTATGTTATAGAAAGAAAGTAGAAAATACTAATTTTTAAAAAGTAGAATAAACTCCCTATAACCCACCACTCAGAGATAAACACTGCAAATGTTGCCTTCTTTGGCATAGCCAATGACATACTTACTTTGGACAAGAATGAAATCACATTGAACTATTATTTAATAACCTATTTGTTTTCACTTAACTTAGACATGAACATAGTTCATGTGAAGAATATATTTCTCTGAGATCTTTTTTAAATGGCTGTATGGACTTTCATGAAAAGGGTTTACTGAATACTCTCCCAGGAGATTCATTTAGATTACTTTCAATTTTTCCCTCTTATAAAGAATGCTGCAGTGTTCTTTTCTTTGAGTACCTACTCACTTTATTTGTCTCTCTAGAATCAACTTATTCATCTGAAATTCTGTTGGAGAACATAGCCATCTAGAGGCTTGTTCCTTGTAGCCAGACTGCTGTCCCCAAGTCTTCCGCTGAAATGTGCAGTTTTTAATGACCACTAACAAGGGGCACAGCTTTGGAAACTCGGTGGTGGCTCTTATCTTTTTCCTTTTTCTAGCATGCCCTTACCTATTTGCAGGCAGGCTGCCAGGTGGTCCAGATATATCAATGGCGATAAAATGGCATTTTTATCACTAACTGGAAAAGCCTTCAGGAGCAATTTCCTTTTCTTTCAGATTTTGATCTTGTTTTCTTTGTCTTAAAAAAGGGAGAAGGCACTATTTTCCTCTAACAAGGCTCATTTTCAGTTGTCCAGCAGATAAGTCGGCTCCTTGGTTCCTGTAACAATCTGGTGAGTAGTTAGCGTTTTTTCACAATCGTGAAATTGAGTGAAATCATGCCATTTTGGGATTTCCTTGAGAGGACCATGATGATGGATGGTCCAAGCTTTGTGGTGGTCCTCATGGAACAGGCGAGGAAGAATCTCTCTCTAGTTTGAGGTCAACCCTTTTCCAAAGCCAGTGAGGTTGGGCTAGCCTTTCCCATATTTGGGAGGGGTAAAATTCCCATTTCATTATAATGTTTGTACACGCTCAGCCATGTCCAACTGTTGGCAATCCCATGGACCAAGTAGCCTGCCAGGCTCCTTGGTCCATGGGATTTCCCAGGCAAGAATACTGGAGCAGGTTGTCATCTTCTGGACACAGGGAGTGAACCTGTGTCTCATGTGTTCCCTGCATTGGCAGGCAGATTCTTTACCACTGAGCCACTGGGGAAGCTCTTCTTTATCACAAATCCCCCTTTTAAAGAAAGGTTGGATATATTTTTCCATTATTTGAAACAAAAAACACTCAAGATAGATTTAGCTTCCTGAAGGTTTTGCAAACAAAATGTGACTCTGTCCAGGGAAGGAAGCAAAAAAATGACTTACTGAGAAACTGAAATGCAGAAAAGACCCTCAAAATCCTTTATCAAAATGTCAGGTGAGAATTAAAATAAATGTCAGATAAAACTCATTTCATTGCTGTCTCTTAAAAAAAAAATATCCAAAAGACTAGATCATTTAAAAAGCATCTGTTCTTGCTCTCCCTGTTAAAAAAATTTAGTTCTTTTGCAAAGTCTGAAAAAAAATCTGTCTTAGCTCAAGTTTTCAAAGCAACAAGGTATTTTTTTAAAGTATGTGTGTGTGTGTGTAGACCATTTTTAAAGTCTTTATTGAATTTGTTACAGTGTGGCTTCTGTCTTATGTTTTGATTTTTTGATTGAGAGGCATGTGGGATCTTAGCTCCCAGACCAGGGGTCCAGCCTGCAGGTTCTGCACTGGAAGGTGGAGTCTTAACCACTAGACTACCAGGGAAGTGCCCAAGCTATTGTTCTGATGGTGTTTCCATTTGACTTTGTGGCCCAAAGTAGAGAATTATTATATATTATAAGGCAGAATTATTTCCCTACTTTTCTTCAATCCTGTCTCATGCATATCTTTTCATAGAAAAAAAAAGATGGTGCTTTTTGTCACCTTGCTGATAATCTAAATAGGTACAAATTCTAGGCTTAAAATTATGCATTGCTTTTGTCAACATTTCACAGAATGTCAGCAGCAAGGTTGTTTGCAGAATGCTACTGTTTTGCCTGGATGTTGCCTGCTTGCTCAAAGCAGAGAGGACACACAGTTCTAAGGTGAAGAGGAAGTTCTTGATGAATTAAGCATTTGGTCATCTGAGTTCTCAGGTTACCGAAAGTGAGGTCTGTCTGCTCTAGAGCCAATAAGGAGTGAAGAGGCAAGGTTGGTGGAAAGGAAAGTTTGCTTTATTTTGGATGCCAGCAACAGATGTGGGGGAAGCAGTTAGAGGAAGGGGAGGGTGGACTCCTGTCCAAAGGCTGAAACCCACTGCCTGGCACTGACAACCAGTGGGCAAGAGATTTTACTGGCAGAGTAGGGGCTTCCATCTAGAAACAGCACAGTCAGCTCGACACTTTTTTTGAAATTGGTCATCAGTAGTCTGATCAGCATCATCTTGATTGTTTTTTACTGTGAGTGAAAGATTCAGTTCAGTTCAGTCGCTCACCCGTGTCCGACTCTGCGACCCCATGAATCTCAGCATGCCAGGCCTCCCTGTCCATCACCATCTTCCGGAGTTCACTCAAACTCATGTCCATCGAGTCCGTGATGCCATCCAGCCATCTCATCCTCTGTCATCCCCTTTTCCTCCTGCCCTCAATCCCTCCCAGCATCAGAGTCTTTTCCAATGAGTCAACTCTTTGCATGAGGTGGCCAAAGTACTGGAGTTTCAGCTTTAGCATCATTCCTTCCAAAGAACACCCAGGACTGATCTCCTTCAGAATGGACTGATTGGATCTCCTTGCAGTCCAAGGGACTCTCAAGAGTCTTCTCCAACACCACAGTTCAAAAGCATCAGTTCTTCGGTGCTCAGCTCTCTTCACAGTCCAACTCTTGTATCCATACATGACCACAGGAAAAACCATAGAATTGACTAGACGGACCTTTGTTGGCAAAGTAATGTCTCTGCTTTTCAATATGCTATCTAGGTTGGTCATAACTTTTCTTCCAAAGAGTAAGCGTCTTTTAATTCCATGACTGCAATCACCATCTGCAGTGATTTTGGAGCCCTCCAAAATAAAGTCTGACACTGTTTCCACTGTTTCCCCATTTCCCATGAAGTGATGGGACCAGATGCCATGATCTTCGTTTTCTGAATGTTGAGTTTTAAGCCAACTTTTTCACTCTCCACTTTCACTTTAATCAAGAGGCTTTTTAGTTCCTCTTCACTTTCTGCCATAAGGGTGGTGTCATCTGCATATCTGAGGTTATTGATATTTCTCCTGGCAATCTTGATTCCAGCTTGTGCTTCTTCCAGCTCAGCGTTTCTCCTGATGTACTCTGCATAGAAGTTAAATATGCAGAGTGACAATATACAGCCTTGATGGACTCCTTTTCCTATTTGGAGCCAGTCTGTTGTTCCATGTCCAGTTCTAACTGTTGCTTCCTGACCTGCATATAGGTTTCTCAAGAGGCAGGTCAGATGGTCTGGTATTCCCGAAAGATTAACTGTACTTAAAACAGTCTTCACTCACTCAATGGACATGAATCTGAGCAGACTCTGGGAGATAGTGAAGGACAGGGAAGCCTAGCGTGCTGCAGTCCATGGGGTTACAAAGAGTCAGACACAACTTAGTGACTGAAAAACACTAACAAATCTTCAGTTCCAGGGTCAATTTATTTCCATTGCTTTGAGGTCAGTTCTCAGAATTGTGGCAGCTTATGTCATAGCTAAAGTCTGATCATCATGTAGTTAACTTCTACCTGATGAGGGCTTGAGTATCTAGAAGACACTCATAGGATATGGCTTGGAATGTTATTTATATTATATTATGGAACATAGCTAATTAGATGAGTGAGAAAATGCAGAAACAAAGAAAACAATAAACAGGGCAAAACAGTAATAGTTTAGTCAAGATAAGATAATAATCTATATCCCTATAGATATATTATATTAGCTATAGTCAAGAACATTTAGTGCCTCCTCAAGAGCTATAGATAATGTAATATAATATAAAATTATATAATGAAGGTCCTTGACTTCACCTAATGACTAAACTATTACTGTTTTGTCCTATTTGATGGTTTTCTTTGTTTCTGCATTTTCTCATTTCTCTAAGTAAATTGTCTTTTGGCTGAGGTTTTTCCACAAACCGAAAGGCAGACAGAGGACATGGTGGGGAAGGACTGCAGAGTCCTGCCCCATTTCACTCATGCGATCATGAAGTGACTTTAACATACCAAGTTCTCATACTATGGGAAGAAATGTAGGTCAAAAAGGATGTAATGGTTTTGAAAATCTTTAGTATTTTTTGTGTTAAAAAATTTGCTTCTACAAATTAGGGTTATAGGATTAAGTGATACAAAGCACTATGTATAAAATAGATAAGCAACAAGGATATATTGTATAGCATAGGGAATTATAGCCATTATCTCGTAATAACTTTTAATAGGGTAAAAATCTGTAAAAATACTGAATCACAATGCTGTACACCTGAAACTCATATAACATTGTAAATCAACTGCACCTCAATTAAAAAAAGAAAGAAAGAAATTTGCTCCCAGTGGATGCAAAAACACAAAAACACATGGAACAAAATATACTCAGATTCTATGAATTAAACATTCATAAATTAAGTTTTTTTTCTTTTGATGCGGACCATTTTTGAAGTCTTTATTGAATTTGTTACAGTAGTGTTTCTGTTTAATGTTTGTTTGATTTTTTGCTGTAAGGCATGTGGGATCTTTGCTTCCTGACCCAGGATCCAACTGGCACCCCCTGCATTGGAAGGCACAGTGTTAACCACTGGGCCACCAGGGAAATCCTCCATTCGTAAAATTTTAAATGTGCAAGATACATCTTGCCTCTTGTGTAGCATGTTTCTTAAAGGAAATTTGCGGTAATATTTACTGCCAAGGGCAGAAGTTAACTGCAAAGGCAGTCAGCTGTCCAACCTTCCAATGGCATGTCAGTGATGATGGTCTTCATCTCCATCTGGGCTACAGACTCTGCAGTGGCCCTGCGTTCACCCAGGAGTCCAACTACCTCAACAACAAAAAAAATGTTATGAAAAGACTTAAAATGAAGAGTAACCTTCTCTGTCTCCATCTCTCTGGGTCTCCTAGTCTTCATCTCCAGAGCCAATCACTTTAAATCCTTTTCATTTAAGGACTCTGGTGGGTAACTTGACATTTCTCAATGACATATTCATATTCTTTTTTCTTGTGATCTGCCAGTTTTAGACTGAAGCGACTTAGCAGCAGCAGCAGCAGTTTTAGACATTCTTCTCTGTCTTGATATTCATAGCTGGAAACTTCACCACTTCCTTTGTCTCCCACCTCTGTTCCTCCTGCGCCGTCGTTTCTAGCTCCATTCACTGACTCTCTGTTTACTATTTTGATGTCTTCAGTATTGAACAAAGTAATTTACTGTGATTACATAGTATTATGTGTAGTAAATAACAGCTCGCTCCTTCCTACCCAATACTCAGTGAGGAGGGAAGAGGGAAGACACCGGGAGAAGAGAAGTGATGAGATGCGTAAGCCAGCTTCCTCCTTCTGAACAAAATCCCAGGGGGAGATGGAGGTTGTGCAGGAGGGCGAGGAAACCCAAAGCAGAAGGATATTCACTCGATTTCCACTGGGTCTCTAGGAAGAGAATACACATATCGATTTGTCGGGATTAGGTCAAGAAAATAGGTACTCTTGTATTAGGGGTATGAAGCACCTTTGTATAGAGATTTAGGGTCTTACACAACCACTGGAAGAGCTGGAAGTGTGAATGAAAGATGAGATAACCCCACTGATTCCAGCCACGAACGTCAATGAGGGAGTTTCTTGGAGCAGACCAGGAGAGCACTATGCATTTTCTGTGCATTTATCTGGCTGCAGCTCCACCTGGAGAGGAATGCCTTCCCTTCTCATCTGTCCTCCAAACGTCCCATGAGTGTGTCTCACTAGCAGGCTCTCCCCTGGACCATCATGGGAAGAGGGATCTTTAGAGGATGTCGTGCCTAGCATATGCATCTTCAGATTAAATCTTAGGAAGGAGTGGCAGTGATTTCAAATCCAACACAGACAACCAAGCACTGGGAGAATTTCTTCCAGATGTGTGGACTGGCAGCCATGCAGAGGGTCCTCCTAGGCCTCTGGAGGGAGAGGAATAGGTAAGGTAAGCCTGTTGTTGATGGATGTGGGACAGCCCAGGGTACAATTTCACCAGCTGCAGACATTGGAAGTCACAGGCAAAGGACAGCATCACTGCAGAGGTCATGGGGACTAGTCAGTTCCACAGCGAGAAGGTGGATCTGAAATCCATCTCCAGGGTAGTCCAAGTCACAAGCCCTTGCCTCCAACACGTGCCAGCACACACAGTACTTTTCCTTGTGGACATTTTTTCACTTACATCTCACCTGTCTATTCTTGTCCCTCTGCAGACCGGGTTCCCTGCTCCCTCATCTGACTGTATGTGATGGTCATGACCCAAACAGCAGCTTCAACCCCAAGGCTACCAAGCCCTCCAGCCCCCTAGCCCAGCACTGACTTCAGTACCCACCTTTCCCATGAGAGACATTGATGCGCTCTCTGCAGCTGTGGCTGGACTAACTCCAAACTGATGGTTATTCCCAGAAGATGCCGAAAGAAGAAGGAAGCCGTTTTCTGAGAGTTCCCAGCCTGTATGGTATTTTCCTTTTCTTGAAACAGAAAACTGCAGACTGAGCTAGTTCTTCCTCAGTTTGAAATCAATTAAACATCCCTTCCCTCCACATTGACAAAGGAATTATTAAAAGATACTTTTATCAGAAACTCATTGCCCAAAAATGTCACAAACCGGCAACATTCAGATGAGAGAGAACTGAAAGGCTGTAGTTAACATTTGCTGAAGGTAATAAAGGGAAGCAAAGACTTTGAGAGAATTTGATTACAAAACATTCTGCAGTTTTAGTTAAGTCCTGAAGCAAAGATTAAAGCTTTCCAGTAAGGGCCCTATAGCAAGAAGTGGGCATTCCAGACAAGAAGAAAAAAGAATAAGAAGGGTGACTAAGCCAAACCTGCACAAGCCCTTGGCTTAGCCACCTGGCTGTGGGTTACCACCAGCTCCTTTGTGAGAACAGAACTTAGTCTCTGAACCCACCATCTACCCTTCAGAATTCATTGTATATAAACATATAGTAAACCATGTGCAATTCTTTCCAGCATTTATGCCCACTGGTCATTACCAAATCCTTTGATTGTCTCATAAATCCCTGAGATGCTACATCTTCCATGTATTAGATGCTTAGATACTACAGCTGAATAGACTACAGTCCCTTTACGGAAATCTCTTAATGAGGCTTATTTTTCTCCTGAAAGTACAGCAAATTTTTTATGGTAGTATTTGCACTAGGTAGTCAACTCTTTCAGAATAGAAGCTAAGTTCTGTTGTATTCATGTTCTAAACATATCAGCTTGTGTTTGGCACACGAGCCTAAGAAATACAGTACTTGGAATGTCGTTAGTTGATGTAATCAATGCAGGAGTCTTTTCAGGTAGGTAAGAGTACTAAATGGTATTGACTCACCTCTATATTTTATCAACACTTCTCAATTCCAAGTTGCCTTGTAGCCCAGGACACAAGCGAGCAGGCTGGAGAAAAACATGAATGGAAATTCTGAGTGCTGCTTACTGCTATCAACTGATCATCGATTGTTAGGTGGATTTCCCAATTTTTCTTAGCTTGAGGGCTTCTTGTTTGAAGATCTCTCTGGGTCTGTCTTATGGATTTAAATGATGAAATGTAGGGGTCTGGATAACGCGGAGTGCTAAAATGGCAACAGCAGGATGAATGAATTGAGTGTACATGCTCATGTGGTTTCTTGACGTTAATCTTTCATTCAATTATTTAACCTTTAATTCAGCAACTATTCACTATAGCAAGAACAGGCCTGGTGTTGAGGACAAGATGCTCTCTTTTTATTATTCTTTTTATTGAAGAATAGTTGATTTACAGCACTGGATTGATTTCTGCTGTACAGCGTGATTCAGTTATACATGCGCACATATACATACATATATGTGAATATATACATATATATACACATTCTTTTTCTTTATTCTTTTCCATTATGGTTTGTGTTAGTTGCTTAGTCAAGTCCAACTCTTTGTGACCCCATGGGCTGTATCCTGCCAGGCTCCTCTATCCATGGGATTCTCCAAGCAAGGATACTGAAGGTGATAGCCTTTCCTTTCTCCAGGGGATCCTCGCAACCCAGGGATTGAACACAAGTCTCCTGCATTACAGGCAGATTCTTTACCATCTGAGCCACCAAGAAAGCAGGACACTGAATAGAGTCCCCTGTGCTACACAGTACAACATTGTTTATCCATCCTGTATATAATAGCTTGCATCTGAGAATCCCAAACTCCCATTCCTCCCTCACCCCTCTTCCCTTGGTAGCCCTGAGTCTGTTCTCTATGTGAATCTGTTTCTGTTTTGTGCACAAGTTCGTTTGCGTCCTAGTTTAGATCCCACACGTAAGTGACATCATATAGCATTTGTCTCTCTGACTTACTTTGCTTCATATGATAATCTCTAGGTGCGTCAGTGTTGCTGCAGGTGGCATTATTTCGTTCTTTTTATGGCTGAGTCGTATTCCACTGCATATATGTACCACCTCTTTATCTGTTCATCTCTTGATGGACATTTAGGACATTTCCACATCTTCATTATTGTGAACAGCATTCTGTGGACATAGAGGTTCTTGTGTCTTCTCAAATGAGAGTTCCGAGGACATGATGCTCTTAAATATGCCCCAGGATAAATAGAATCCAGAATTCATGTCCAGCAATGGCAGGACATTAAAAAAAAAAAAAAACCAATGTGAATGGAGTTATAACAGCAACTGGACAATTTGCTATCAGCAAGAACTGTCTTGTTTAGTGATAAAACAAGAGGGAACAAGAGGAAGTGGTATGTGTTATTTGATACAGCCTATGCCATCTGTGAATTTCCTGGTTACACTAATTTATACAGGGAATATTCTTCATGATAATTCAGCTAGTCTATGTCTCTTCCATCCCTTGCTTATTGATGCTAAAATAAATGTATTGGGGGAGAAATGACCTTTAAAGGGTCAAGTAAGGAGTAAGCTCCTTCAAAGATTAAAGATCTCTCCATTTAAAAAAATCTTTCCCTTTGCAGATATCAGTTCAAAGGAGAGATATGTTAACAAAACAGACTCGTAAGAGATATGATTGAGGTGAAACTGCTTGTTCTGTAGGCAGTGGAGCAAGACGAGGATTTCAGATGAAAGAAATTCAGGGGTATTTTGGCAGATGAGTTTAAAAGAGAGGAAAAAAACAAATTGTTCCTCATTTTAGAAAATGACAAATCTTTTTTGTCTGAGTCTGTAACCTCATTAAGATGAAGAATGTTTTGAATCCTTTCAGGGTGTAGGGGTGTCAGGTCTGGCTTTGGGGACATTTTTGTGGGTACAACCTCATTGTTTGTAACTTACATCATAATCGCTCCCTAATGGTACAAAAGGGGAGGTTTTCTTAGGGTATATTTTTAAAAAATTGGTTTTTTGCTGTACAGCAAAGTGAATCAGTTATACGTATACATACACCTCCCTTTTCAGATTTCCTTCCCATTTAGGCCACCATAGAGCATTGAGTAGAATACCCTGCACTATACAGTAAGTTCTCATTTGCTATCTACTTTATACACAGTGTTAGTAATTGACATATTTATGGTCAATCCCAATCTCCCAATTCATCCCACCCCCAGCTTCCCTCCTTGGTATCTGTAAGTTTGTTCTCTACATCTGTGTCTCTATTTCTTCTTCCTTTGTAGAGGTTTTCCTTATAGAGAAATGGAAATGCTTTCAGCACTACTTTTCAGCCTTGGCAAGCCTAGGAAGTCTATTTATCATTGAGATCTCGGTTCCTGTCCACTGTCAGCCCTGCTCACCATTCCTCACCCCACTGCAGTGGCACCAGCCCCTCCCCATGCCTCCAGCCTAAGCATTTATTAATGCTGCAGCATTTTTGATATTTCTTGCTGCTCTAGACAAGTGTGGTTCCTTTGGGGTGTTACTTTTCTGGGGTGCATGGTGAATTTGGGGATTTGTTGGTGGGGAAGAGGTTATTTTTGATTGCCACAGTGATCTGGAGAGTTGGGAGATGTACCTTCTCGTAATGCAAGAAATGAACCCACAAAAAGGATAGTTCCTCATCTCTCAATTTTTTAATGTTCAGCTGGACATTTACATTTGATGAAAGCCCAGTTTAAACTTCTCTGAACTTAGAATCTAACTCCACATTATATACAAGGTAGATTGCCACACCTGCATATATCCTGAATTCTCTAGGAAAAGAGCTACTAGGTAAGTCAAGGAAAGATCATAATTTTCTTTTAAAGAACTAGTTAATTGTTCACTATTTCAGTGACAATGGTTTTCATGACAATTGATTTAACAACAAAAAATATGAGCCTACCCTTGCAACTGTCATGGTCAAGGTGATTCTATACAGAGGGCAGGCATTTGATGACTATATTATGGTGGGTCATGCTTGAGTATTTACATATTGAAATACATATTTCTCATGCAGCACTTTCAGTTTTTTCATTTCTATTACGAAAAGGTGTTCTATTGATTTCTTTGATACATGGGACGATAGATTTTATTACTTGGATAAATAAAATTCAGGAGAGTAATAGGAGTGATTACAAAATGTTATGAAGAAGAAAGTGCTGGGTCTGATAGAGGTAAGAACTACTATAGCAGACCATAACTTCCTTGAAGATCTTCCTATCATTCAAGGGGAACAATCATATTTACATCTTTATCACTGGTTCATAACAGAAGGCCTCCCGCTAGGAGACACCAATATATTTTAATGTTATTTCTTGTGTGTAACCTGCACTTCCTGTTTCTTGCTAATGGAAACCCTTCAAATATTAATACAAAGCTACAGTCCTCTGCAAAATCATTTCCTCTCAGCTATTTCAAGGAGTTATTGGGGAGTGCCTAATGGCAAATAAGATAAGCTTTGTAAGATATCAATCACTTTTATAACAAAAACACAGCTACCTGTATCTGGGAGCTTGGTGTATGAGAGAGGTCACTTGACAATTGGATAAAGAATAAATGACTTAATAAATGTGGTTGAGAAAATTGGCTCTCCATATTGAAAAAAAGTAGATTCCTGCCTCAGACAAGGCACAAAAACCCTCTCCAGATGAATAAAGACAAATCTGTAAAGCAAAACATGAAAACGATGAGAACACGTAGAGAAGCATGTTTTTATGAACTTGGAAGAGGGAAGAATTTCTTAAACAAGACCCAAAAAGTACAAATCACAAAGAAGGGACTGACAAATTTAACCATATTAAATGTTAAGATCTCTGAACTTCAAGAGATCATCAAGTGTTGCATTTCTTAATGAAAAAAAAATTAGCAGTGTATCTAACTCAAGTGTTCAGAATATATTTTCAAGCTCCTATAAGTCAAGAAAGGATAAAAAAATGCAAAAGTAGACAAAAGACGTGAACAAATAAAAAAGAGAAAACTCAAATGGCCGGTAGATCCATGAAAATTTCAACTTTGGTAGCAATCAAAAAGTGAAAATGGCAAGCTGTTTAATGGCAAACCCTTTACATGGAAAAAATAGCACTTCTGAAAAAAGGTGTTAATGAATATTCAGATTTTCAAGTGTGGTGATGAGCCTGTAAGTTGATACCCCTACTGCAGAGAAAAGCTTGCCATACTTCCTGAGTCACAGTATGTAACTCATCAAATCCATCGCTAGGTACTACTGTCAGTCTAGTGAATTTAAAACTGGTTTTAAAAAACCCACAGTAGAAAGTACCCTTTACAGGACAACTTGCATACATACATGCACAGTTGTAAATAAAATAAGACATCATTTCATACAGCATTCGTGACCCTTAATTACGTGTGATACACATTTGTATTTTTTTACTATAGACTCTATCGTGTTTCTTCAAAAATTTTGGTAATGACTTGCTATATTTGTTTCATAATCCCCTAATGAACTGCAACAAATACTCCCCAAGATTAGCTCTCAAACACACATAAGGAGATGTGTAAAAGGATGACCAAAGAGAATCTCGTTCTCCTTCTTACAACCAGTTTCCACTTGCCGATTATCTACTCTCCTCTTTGAAAACTAGGAAACCATGAAAACATTGATGGTTGTTTCAAAGCCAAATATGTTACTTTTTGGCTGTAATAAAATACTTTTGCCTTGGAGCCTTTGAAGTTCTTTGAACTCCTTGGAATAAAAGTGTCAGCATAGTGAGGTGACATTGGCCCTTTTAAAGCTGAGCTCCACGTTTTAGGTGATAATCTCTGGTCCAGCTTCATGCGGGTTTCAGATCCTCAGTGTTCCTCTTATCATCCATTAGATGTTCCTTCCTACCATAGAGATCTGAACATGTACCTGAGGCCAAGCTGTAGTTGTCACCATAAATTTCTCTTGCAATAGCTCAGTTGAATCACTGGCTAATAAAATGTCTCAGCTGGCAAACTCTAATGGTGATAGAATTACACCATGAAACCAGGTCATGTGCAGCAGTAAATCCAAAGAATCAGTTGAAGAATCTGGATGAAAAGACACAGACACACAAAGCAGACGATCAGCTCAAAAGGAGGGTTGGAAAATAGGTTCAACACATAGTGTTAGAAGACTTGAAGGTGAGCAATGCCTTCCTAAAGTAGAAAAGAGAAGAGAGAAGTCACTCAGTCGTGTCCAACTCTTTGCAATCCCATGGACAGTAGCTGACCAGGTTCCTCTGTCCGTGGGATTTTCCAGACAAGAATACTGGAGTAGGTTGCCTTCTCCAGGGGATCTTCCTGATCCAGGATCGAACCTGGGTCTCCTGCACTGCAGGCAGCCTCTTTACCATCTGAGCCACCGAGAAGCCCCAGAGTAGGAGAAAAGTGAAAGCGAAAGTGAAGTCGCTCAGTCATGTCCGACTCTTTGCAACCCCATAGACTGTAGCCTACCAGGCTCCTCTGTCCATGAGATTTTCCAGGCAATAGTACTGGAGTGGATTGCCATTTCCTTCTCCAGGGGATCTTCCAACCCAGGGCTCGACAGACGCTTTACCGTCTGAGCCAAAGTAGGAGAGGTGAGTTCCAAATCGTTAGAAGCGCACTTCCCAAACTGCTGGGAAGCACACCACAAACTATGGTTCCATCTATCTGTCTAGCACAAACCATCTAGCATGTCGCTAGGTATCTTAACAATAAAATACATTCTGAGTTCAAATAAGGTGAACTTTGTGAACTTTGATTAAGCATTGTTAAACAGATTGCTTTAATAGCTGAGATTCTTAGAAACTCTACATTTTAAAGTATTTATTGTGGTCCCCCCAGATGATCCCTAAATATTTTCCTGCCTTGTTTCATCATGGAATGTCTAACATAATTTTTTTCCCCAGAGCATCCATTAGCTTCCCCTCAAACTGTTATTTTGCCCAAGTTGTTTTTGAAAAACATTATACAAGTTGGGGGAGCAGGGAGTACATAAGTAAGAAAATGAGCAACATAGAAAAAAGAAACATAAACAGTGAAAGCATAAAACAAAATAAAAGAAGAAACTATGGTATTTGTAACATCAAATATAGATGAATAAACATCCATATTGACATGTTTCCCATATTAGATACATAAATTAAACAAATTTTAATTTCAGAAGACCCAAGGGAAAAAATAGTAAGTTAGAACAAAAATGAGAAGTACCTTTATATTACAAAATATAAACTTTGTAGTTTATAGAGAAACTTTAAATAAAATTTGAAAAAGAAGGAGTAGAAAGAAGGAAGGAGAAAGAAAAAAGACTGGCAAAACTGACATCAAGAATAACAGGATTCATAACAAAACTGCATTTTTAAAAAGGAAGAAAGAAATAAGCCACAATAAAGTAATCATGGTTACAAGCCTATATAATTCAAGGAACGTAGAATTGAAGTTTACAAATAAAGCTTATTACTAGCTGTACAAATAATATGTATGATCAAAAGCAGAACTGTGATCATTGGACTAGACTGTTGGATTACAAATACATGACAGACATGATTTAAATAATACAACTAATAAGGTTATTTTATCAAATATGTTTATATATCGTTTACACCCAAGAGAACACAATTTGTTTAAAAAATCCATCAAACACTTTACAAAGTTTTAAATTTTGTTGTTGTTCAGTTGTTCAGTTGTGTCCAACTCTTTGAGACCCCATGGACTGTAGCACACTAGGCTTCCTTGTCCTTCACTATCTCCCAGAATTTGTTCAAACTCATGTCCACTGAGTTGGTGATGCCATCCAGTCATTTCATCCCCTGTTGTCCCCTTCTCCTCCTGCCCTCAATCTTTCCCAGCATTAGGGTCTTTTCCAATGAGTTGGCTCTTTGCATCAGGTGGATAAAGTATTGGAGCTTCTGCTTTAGCATCAGTCCTTCCAATGAATATTCAGGGTTGATTTCCTTTAGGATTGATTGGTTTGATCTTCTTGCAGTCCAAGGGACTCTGAAGTGTCTTCTCCAGCACTACAAAAGCATCAGTTCTTTGGCGTTCAGCCTTCTTTATGGTCCAACTCTCACATCTGTGCTTGACTACTGGAAAAACCATAGCTTTGATTATATGGACCTTTGTCCTGGGAAAAGATAGAAAGTTTGCCAATTCAGTTCATCGGCCAACTTCATCTGTCATTTATTAAGGTGAGTTTCAAGAGAACAGGTGCAAAGAACTGTGGGGACAGCTATTACCTAGAAGGAAGAGAATTGAGACAGCATGGCTGATAAAGAGAGGTTGAAAAAGCACATTGTTTGCCATAAAACTTGACTGTGAAGGGAGCCAGTGGGCTTCCCTTGTGACTCAGACAGTAAAGAATCTACCTGCAATACAGGAGACCTAGGTTAGATCCCTGGTGGGGAAGATCCCTTGGAGTAGGAAATGGCAATCCACTCCAGTATTCTTGCCTAAAAAATCCCACGGACAGAGGAGCCTGGTGAGCTACAGTCCATAGGATTGCAGAGTCGGGCATGACTGAGTGACTAACAAACAGACACACAGAGGACCAAAACTTTGGGAAGCCTTTCCTGGGTCATAGTTATCATTCATGGGCTCTGTTGACTTAGAGCATTTAGGTCTCCACACACATCTTCTCATTTATAAAAATGTTCCTATACTGATTTGCAGAGTGTTACTCTCCCTCAAAGTCATGTCCTCCCAGAACCTTGCAGACATCATTAGTTAAGATGAGGCCACACCAGATTAGGGTCAGCCCTCAACACAATGACTGCTGTCCTTATAAGAAGGCCATGTAAGGACATGGACAGCCATACTCATCAGGGAGAGGGCCAAGGGGCCAGGGTAGGGTAGTGGGGGGCAGAAATGGGAGGGATGTAGCCACCAGCCAAGGAATGCCAGCAACCCCCAAAATCTAGAAGGAAGCAAAGTAGGACTCTTTCTTAGAATCTTCAGAGAGGGAGTGGTCCTGCCCACACCTTGATTTCAGAATTCTAGCCTTCACAACTGGGAGAGGCAACATTTCTGTTGTTTAAAGCCACATCATTTTGATTGTGGTAAAAATGTGATCATTTTGAAATGGAACAAGAAAACACTATGGTCCTTCCCCCGACTTCCCTGTCCTCCGAGACTTTTGTCTGTAGAAAAACTTCAGCCAAAGAATAAATTTAATCAGAGGAGTGGGAAAATGCAGGTGCAAAGGGAAGCAGTCAAATAGGACAAAATAATAATAGTTTAGTCATTAAGCAAAGTCAAAGACCTTTAATTCCTTCTCAAGAGCGGTAGATAATATTCTGAGCCGTATCCTGTGAGCTATTAGTATAGATACTAAGACCCCCCACCAGGTGGAAGACGTTAACTATATGATGCCCAGGCTGCAGCTATGACATTGTTCGCTCGCTAAGTCATGTCCAACTCTTTGCGACCCCATGGACTGCAACACGCCGGGCTTCCATGTCCTTCACTGTCTCCCACAGTTTGCCATGACATAAGCTGCCACAGGAGACCCCAGATGAGTTCCTGGATCGGGAAGATCCCCTGGAGAAGGGATAGGCTACCCATTCCAGTATTCTTGGGTTTCCTTTGTGGCTCAGCTGGTAAACAATCCACCTGCAATTCAGGAGACCTGGGGTTTGATCCCTGGGTTGGAAAGATCTCCTGGAGAAGGGAAAGGCTACCCACTCCAGTATTCTGGCCTGGAGAATTCCATGGACTCTATAATCCATGGGGTCCCAAAGAGTCAGACACGACTGAGTGACTTTCACTTTCAAGATGCCACAATTCTGAGAACAGGCTTCAAGGAAATGGGAATGAACCGACCCTGGAACTGAAGACTAACTGTACCTAAAGCAATCAAGATGATGTTGGTCAGACCGCTGATGATCAATTTCAAGATGACTGGCAGAGCTGACTGTGCTGCTGCTGCATGGAGCCCCCTCCTTCTGTCTATAAAATCTCTTGCCCCCTTGATTTTCATGGGTGGAGTCGGCTTTTGGGCAGGAGTCCGCCAGGGCCTGTGTGCTTTCAGGCCATAATGCGCTGTGTTTTATTTTTTCCATTTCTAAGTCAGTGTTCTCAAGTGGTCACTGAACTTATAGAAGAGTGATAAATAGCAGAATTCCACAGGTTCAAGCCTAAAGTGATGCCAAAAGTAACATTTCCCCCAATTGTTCAAGAATTGTTCTTATAAATGATTTCACACATTTGGACTCAATTGACTTTTTAGCGGAATGAAATTAATTGCTCATAATAAAATTTCAATTAATAGTCAAGTCTTGCCTAAATCATTAAAGGAGAGTAATTCTTGATCTTCCCCTTCCTTCCTCAGTAATCCTTAAAGAGAGAACTTGAAAAGATAAGTCAGCAGCGTAATGAATCCTCAGCTCTCTAACTAGAAGTGTTGTATCGCTGACTTCTGTATTTACTCTCCTCTATTTACTGAATCAATAAAGTTTTCGGAGCTCTTTTTCCTTGTTCAAACAAAACCAACACATTCTCCACACTCACACCCTCATTTCACGAAGGAATTTGCTTTAATCATAATTAAATTAAAGCTCCTGAAGTTCTTATTCCACGACCAATGTTACAAGGATTCTGAGCAAATAGTTTGCCAAAGCCTGTAATTTGTGTAGTAATGCCATCAGTTCATCTCTGGGATTTGCAGCAATGACTACTTTTTAGCTCAGCCTCATGCCTAAAAAGCATTTTAATGGGCTCAAAATGACCATAAGTGCTATTTGCAAAGGCCAGAAAATTGTGGATAATAATATTCTGTGCAGGAAATCATTCTCTTAAACTAATCCCCACATTCTGCTCATTCCGTCTGCCTAGGTTTCGCACAGCTCTGCTTAGAATTGAATAATGTCTCCTGGGGTCACAAGCCAATGACATTGGTGGAATTCTTTGTGTTTTCCTGGAAGATGCTTAATACCATCTCATCAGGTAAGGCCAAGCAGAGAGTGGAATCTCTTTTCTGAATAACTTGAAACAAATGACCCATATTATTATCCTTACGTCCCACTTCACTTTAGGTGTAAAGAGCAAAAAAGATGCCTGCACATCAAACCAGTTGGATCTTGAGCTTGGAGTTACCTTTCAGACGAGTCCACGGGCAAGCGTAAGTTGTCGAACAGCTTTGATCAGTTATTCTTCTATTAGTCAATATGACAGTTCATAGACTGTGCCAGCCTGCCATGGGATTTACACAAGGCCCCTCTTCCAGGAGATACTGTCATTGGAAAAGCCAAAACAAGCTGGGGAGTCAGAAATATCCCTGGGTGTTCATGTTCCTGCTAATTACAGACGGCAAGTGTCCTGGGCACAGGGCTTAACCTCTACAGTCTGACATGGTCAATTAATTCAAATGAGGTCCATCCAGGGTCCATGTGAAAATATCTTTTTCTTTAAAAAAGTCAACCAGGGAATGACCCTGAGGGATGAGATGGGGAGGGAGGTGGGAAGGAGGTTCAGGATGGGGAACACATGTACACCCATGGCTGATTCATGTGAATGTATGTCAAAAACCATCACAATATTGTAAAGTAATTAGCCTCCAATTAAAAAAAAAACCAAACACATAATGCATGTTAAAAATAAAAAAAGTCAACCAGGGAAGATTGTGTGTTTGGGGAGGACTGGGCGAGCATAGCGTGTGGAAGCAAAACCAGTCGAGTTGAGAGTTGAACTGTGAGTCTGAAAGTCTCATAAACCTAGGAAGCGAATGCAGAGTCATCATTTCCCTGCACGTACCCATAACTTAATTCCCTGATTGTTTCAGAGCCTTTTAAAGCAGAGATTAAACCTACAACTAGCTCTAGCCGCAAGAATCAACGAGTTAATTAACTGATTAGGAGGTATGCCGTTTTCTAATTTTTAGCTCATTTTAAAAGGATAAAGGGATCCCTTGGTAAGCTCTGGGACTGGTGAGCGAAGGGTACCCTCTGCCTCGTTTTGTTTATTCTTTGATTTTGGCTCCAGACTCTGCAGAGTGGACAGTGGGGCAGGTCTGTGGGTACTGGGGTGCCCAGCTGACCAGTGGACAGGTATCCCCCCACTTCTAAGGCTGTTACCAAGGAGGGCCCAGGAACTGGAAGATGTCAGTCATATCAAGTAAAGTTTCTGGTGGGGGATGGGGTAGCAGAGAAGGACAAGAATGAAGCAGCGGCATGGAGACAACGGGATGCAAGCGGCATAAACCACGCTTCTCTTTCTTTCACCAGATTTCTCTTAGGTGATCTTGAAGTTGAAGAGTCCCCGTGAAAGTCACCAAGCCTCTTGAAGATAATAGATTCTCTCTTTCCTCCACGATCGCACCCTCTGGTATGGCCATGGCACTCAGTTCGAGCAGTGAGGTACCAGTGGATGCGAGGCAGGCTACCTCCACTCAGAAGCATGAGCAGCCAGTGCACCATGGACCATGGTGCCCTCTCCTCCGCCTCTGTGGTCATCGTGTGTGTGTGCGCATGCGAAGTCGCTTCAGTCGTGTCTGACTCTTTGCAACCCTGTGGACTGTGGCCTGCATCTCTTATGTCCCCTGTGCTGGCAGGCAGATTCTTTACCACTGCACCACTTGGGAAGCCCTTCTGCGGCTACTACGAATTACCAGCCCCGCAGTTGCTCTATTGACCTGGGGCCCAGAGTGGGTAAAGGCATGGAGTAGGGTCCCCAGCCAACTTGTACTGGACATATAACCTGAGACAGAATAACCTTTATTTTTTATCCCTGCCCTTAGGTAAATCAATAGGTAATGGTACATTTCAGCCCTAGTTGATTATGATGAGGTGAACTGAGGTCAGTAAAACAACTAGAACTGGAAAGAGACACATGTCAAAAAAAAGTGAGATTGGAAAGGCCCATTCCTTCATTTTAATATCCTCTGATTACTGTTAAAATCAAAACATTAAAATGTGTTACCAATGGAAGCAGAAATGTATAAAACATGGAAGTAGCACAGGGTTTGCACTCATTGACCAGTGTTCCTTTTGTGATGGGCTTCCCAGGTATCATAGTGGTGAAGAATCCATCTACCAACGCAGGAGACAGAAGAGATGCAGCTTTGATGCCTGGATCAGGAAGATCCCCTGGAAAAGGAAATGGCAACTCACTCTAGTATTCTTGCCTGGAGAATCCCACAGACAGAGGAGCCTGATGGTCTACAGAACAAAGGGCTGCAAAGAGTGGGATATGACTAAGCAACTGAGCACACCTTTTGTGAAGTGATTCAAGGGGCTTGACCTGGGAGTCCAGTCAATCTTCATCATTTCAAATCTCCATGTATCACTGTCTTTTCAGAGCCTGGAAATGCTGAGATGCTGGGAAGCAGCTTCACTAAAACTCATTCATTAAAAATCTGAGGGTGGAGGCAGATTTGGTCACCTGTCTAGTCCCCCGAGCTAGTTAGAAACAGAGTCTGATCCACACACACCTCTTCCGACAGCTCTTCAGTGTGTCCATCAGAATGTGCACTTAGAGTAATGAAGTTGTGTCGTTAATATTTTGGGCATGTTCCATGGTTGTAAAGAATCCCACAAGGGGAAAGTCATTGCTGAGGACAGCAGTGTTTTATAGCTGCTGCTGATTTACAGGCCGGTAAAGCCAGTTTTCAGTTGCCCTTGAGGATACAAAAGGCCAAAAAAGACAGTATGTGAAATCACCCAGACACATCTTGATCTACCCTGATATGAGGATGGGATTCAAAGCCAGTGAGCACCTTAGGTACACATATTTCTTTCTTAGGTGTCTTTAGTTTACCCACCTTATTCTTTTTTAAAAAATACTTATTTATTTGGTTGCATCATGCAGGATCTCTCATTGTGGCTCGTCGGCTCCAGAGTGTGTGGGTTCAGTAGTTGCAGCTCTTGGGCTTAGTTGTCCTGTGGCATGTTGGATCCTACTTCCCTGCCCTGGGATTGAACCTGTAGCCTCTGTATTGCAAGGTGGAGTCTTAACCACTGGACCACCAGGGAAGTCCCAACCATGCCCTTCTAAGAGCTCATTTCTCCTGGTGCCTGCTAGGTGTGGGGTTCTGAGATAGACACAGAGCAAAAAAGGACAATAAGGACCAACATGGCAGACAGAACAAGTAAGGGACCAGCTAGGGGCCAATGAAAGCAGTCCCATGTGTGAATAAGGTAGGGCCCTGCAAATGATCAAAACAGGGGGTCATAAAATAGAAAAAAATAGATGTTTTCATGTTAAGATAGTGAGAAGGCATTCAGAAGATGATGTGTCCTTGCTTATGCTTGAAGATGGAAATCTAGGCAGGTAGGAACAGCAGGTTTTACTTGGCGAGCAGGGCGAGAAAGGAGCATCTGAATCCCAGAGTCCAGCTGACTAGGAGAGGTAGGTAGACACACTGCAAGGAGTTTGAATCAGAGAAAAGTCATCCCAAGTTAGCAGGGGACTCAAGTCATTAACCCTCCACCTCCGTTCAAACTGCCTGCTTACTGAGTGTCCAGGGCTGGTGGGAACAGAGTCAAACTGGCGGAGAACAAGAAAACACAGAGGACAGTGGCGAATTATGAGACAATTCTTCAATGAAGGGACTACATTTTTTCCCTTCCAGATTGAGTTGGTATAGTATATTCCTGGTTATCAAGATACTCATAGCTTTGGGACTTTGAAATGGTAAATATTCATGATGTGTGAAAAAGCAGGATACATAACTGTATGGTCCTGTGTGTTAGTTGCTCAGTGTCCAACTCTTTGTGACCCCATGGACTGTGGCCCGCCAGGCTCCTCTGTCCACTGTGGTAAACAATCCACCTGCAGAAATTGCAAGAGACTTGGGTTCAAACCCTGGATTGGGAAGATCCCCTGGAGGAGGAAATGGCAATCCACTCCAGTATCCTTGCCTGGAGAATCCCATGGACAGAGAAGCTTGGTGGGCTATGGTCCATGGGGTTGCAAAAGAATCAATCAGACACGATTTAGTGACTAAACAACAACAATTCATGTTTAATCTATAAGATTGTCTAAATATCATTTGCTGTGGAATCAAGTAGTGGGTTTAGTTTATGAAGTAAACTCTAATCCAGTGTCATTCTGGGTGTCACCTAAAGGATATGGAGATTGAGCGATCAAATTGACCTGGGCATTGCATGCTTTAAAAGTTACTATTACAATATTTTCATCCTTTAAGTGAAATCACCCAGCTTGTTCATTTTCGTTTTCATGGGGAATTAAAGTTCTTTTTGGCATTATTCTCAGAGCCCTCGAACTTTCAGCCAGGTTTGGATTGCTTGTTTTTGCAATCTACTACAAACAATTTTTTCTAGAATTTAAAAAATTGTATTCCTGGATTTGTTTCCCTTCACAGTTTACCAAACTCTTGATCTTACCAGTCTCAAAATTACTTTTGCCAATCTGATGGGCATGAAATTGTTGATGTTTTAATACCTATTTCCCTGATCACCAGTGAAGCAGAGAACTTTTTCATAGGTTTACAGAATGTTTATTCTCCTATTTTTGTTAATTCCTTGTTAATGTCATTTGACTTTTTTTCTTTTGGAGTATCTACCTTTCCCTTTTTCATTTGTAGGAGTTCTTTGTCCTGAATGTGACTCCTTTGTTAAAGATTCTTCCCTGAGACTTGATTTTTCACCTGTTTTTGGAATTTTCTGAAGCACATAAAATTGTTAAACTTGCAACTAACTTATTTATTTTATTTTAAAATAAAAGAAACACTTTTAAAATAATGAAATTTGACAAAATCAGATGTATCAACATTTTCCTCGGTGAGTCAGTTTTTATTTCCTGTTGAAGTAATCCCTTCTTCCTTAGCATACATGTGCTGCTCTCCAAGTACCCTTTTGCAATAACAGGAAACATTCCCCTAGAGAAATTGCTGATTCCATATCCAGGGCTGAAAATGTAGAAGATGCTCTTGGAACATCTTAGACCTGAAAGCAAAGAAATTATCAAAGTGTAAAGAGAGTGTGAAAAGAACACACAGGAACAAACTCGAAGGGACTCTCAAGCCAAAGTGGAGACAATTTGATGATCACGATAGTACTGTGGGAAATAAAAAGCAGTTTGTTGTTATTCGGTTGCTAAGTCATGTCTGACTCTGCGACCACATGGATTGCAGCAGTTAATAGATATAAAACATATATATAAATAAATATATTATAAAAGCAGTTAAATATATAAAAATCCATGAGTCCCTAATAATACAAGCAAGTAAGTGGACTTCATGATATAATTCTCTCAAATTTTATGTATGCTTGAAAATACCCATAGTCAATATTTTTAAAATATCTAAATGGCACAAAGGACAATAATTCTTGCAATAAATAAACAATGAATTTTTAAAAATTTATGTTACTGAAGTAGAGTTGATTCACAATGTGCAGTTAATTTCTGCTGTACATTGCCTTGTTGTATGGCAGAAATCAACACAACATTGTAAACCAATTTCCCTCCCATTAAAAAATGAATTAAAAAAATTTCTACTGTACAGCAAAGTTATGCATATCAACACATTCTTTTTCATGTTCTTTTCCATTAGAGTTTATCCCAGGATATTGAATGTAGTTCCCTGTGCTATGCAGCAGGACCTGTTCATCCATCCCATATATGATAGTTTGCATCTGCTTTTCCCAAACACTCCATCTGTCTATCCCTCTCCCATCCCCCATCCTTCTTGGCAACCACAAGTCTCGCACAACACATTTTAATAATAAAAAGAAATCCTTTCTGACACCGCACCCCCCCTCCCCGACTGCCAATGTTATTCACTCATCAATTGTTTTACATTTGCACATTTAGAGTTTTGCTACTGAAGGAGGAAACAGACAGAGCTGGACCCCATCTCAGGCCAGGCTGCGAACATTAGGCTACACGCAATGGTCACCCTCCCAGTGGACTCTGAACTTTGTGCTCGGTGTCTATAGAAGTGGCATACCAATGGGAAACCAGACCCTCCAGATAGAACAGCTTCAGGACTTCTACCTGGACTCTCCGTTGCCTAAAAGAATATGCTAATTATCTCTGTAACAGAACAGAGTAGTAAACTCCATTATGTTTATCGGCATATGACCACAGTCCTGTTGATAAAATGTCCGCTGTTTATCTAGTCTTGTGACACATGAATCATGAGTTAACTTTGATCGTATCTCTTTCTACCTTGTCCAGATTAGTTTCAAGGAATTTGGGGAGGTGGGTTTGAGCAAGTACACTTAGGGTATATAAGGTTTTCACAAAAACTGGTCGGGGTCCTTGGCTAAGAGGAGACTCTGCCTTGGGCCCGCTGGTGTAATAAACTGCACTCCACTATCTGCTTTGTCCTTCTGAGTGAGTTTGTTTCCCGGAATGCGTGGCTGCAACATTTGGTGAATTGGCCCACTTGGGACTACTCCAAGGCCTTGCGGCTTGACTCTTCTAGAGGGGGCAAGCCGCCTCGCCCTTCTGGAAGGATTCTGCATCTCAACGCCCGGACCTTTCACGTTAGCAGGTAGTGGACGGCAGCAGGGGAACTGAGTGCTCAGGTGAGGAGGAACCTACCTGGCAGGGTGGAAGAGCAGGCCTGATCACCCCTCAGGAGCGACTAGAAGGAGCAGGGACCCACAGGAGCCTGGAATAGGCAGGCGGCGATTTCTTGGTACACAGGTCGATGAACATTAGGGTTTAGGAAGGAAATTTGTAAAGGTCATTTAGGAGGTGTGTCCACGCCATCTCAGGGAAAATTATTACCAAACGATCACCACGGGATTTTAGGATAGGAAACTGGTCCTTGTATGCTCGTATTCTGTCCTCCCCCAGGAGGTGTCCTGTCTGCTGTGAAATTCTTGACCCACTCAGAATTGTTAGGCTAGAAGGAAAGGGATACATAAGTGACTATGAACTGGCTTTCCTGGAGATGGCCTGGGACATGGGATATTTAACCCATCTGTGTTTTCATCTGCACCTGATCAAGCCCACCAAGGCAGAACGGATTTTAAGGGAGAAACAGTCTTGGACGACGTGGTGTTCTGGTTCGGCTGTGCTGACCAGCAGGTGAAGACACACCGATCTCCCTTCTCCCTCTGGGATCTGGCAGGTAAGGCCCTTCTCACCCCAATTAGGAAGGAGGCAGAATGGCAATTTAAGTGCCATCGAGTGGAAATATCAGAAGTACATAGGGTACTGAGAACTTCATAGAGCGAAAAGGAAGGGTAGAAGAAGGTCCGAGAAGCTAAGCAAGATGGGGGAAGTGAGCCTAAGGCAACTGTGTTGGAGTGCATGATTAAAAATTTAAAGAAGGGATTCGGAGGAGACAGTGGGGTGAAGATGAAGCCTAACCGCCTCCACATACTCTGTGAGGTCGAATGGCCCCCTGTGGGAGTAGGATGGCCACCAGAGAACACCATGAACTTAAAAATACTGGAAGCAGTCTATACAGTAGTCACAGGAGAGCCAGGACACCTGGATCAATATCCATATATTGACTCATGGCTAGGGTTAGCTCAAGACCCTCCTACCTGGACAAGGTTCTGTATCCAGAAGGGAAAGGTAAAAATATTAATGCCACAAAAATTGACTGATGATAAAAAAGGAAATTCTACAGGATTTGGACGGGGATGACCTGACCCCTCCCCCATATTGGATAATGACACGCCTGCCTCCCAGTGCTCCACCAGGACCAGAGGCCGCCTTAATGCCCGATCCAGGGCCAGGTGAAGTTCCTGCAGCAGCTACTCCTATTCCTCCAGCTCTCCCGGAGTTCGTAGAGCTGCCGTTTTGGTGGACTCCGATCCCGGTGACAGAAGCCTCTGGCCAACACTTCCAGGATCTGGCTCCAGCCGAACCGCCCAAGCTATACCCACCTCTCCTGGTGAGTATTGATGAGAAGGGGAGGGAGACTATGTAATTAAGCAGAGACTGCACTCTGCCAGAGAGCTGGAGGGAATGAAAGAGAACAGACAAGAGATTTACAATGCTAGCTGCTGCTCTGGGAAAGTCTATCTCGGGCTCTCCAGAAAACCTCCTCTGCCCCAGGGATAGGACAGTCCTTCAACCAGTCCCAACGGAGGCTCTGGGCCCCATTACAGCCAAGCCACTGTGCCCAGTGCCAAGCTTTTGGTCACTGGAAGAATAAATGCCCTAAGGCAAGGAAGGAAGAGGACGCTCCCGCAGTTGTGGGGCTTGCTGACTTGGAAATTAAATAGGGTTGCCGGGGCTCAGAGATATCAGGTTCCCGAGAGCCCATGGTAAACTTAAAAGTGGGGGACCAAAACATTGACTTCATGGGGGATACAGGAGCAGAACTGTTGGTAGTAACAAAGCCCGTGGCACCACTGTCCAAAAAGACCACCGCTATAACTGGGGTATCAGGAGAAGAGATGATTAAATCATTTTGCCAGCCCAGAAAATGTCAGATGGTGGGGGGCACCAAGTGATTCATGAATTCCTCTAGATTCCTGAGTGCCCAGTAGCCCTGTTGGGAAGAGACTTGCTCTCCAAACTAGGAGCACAAGTGACTTTCTTCCCTGAGGGAAGGCCCACCTTCCGGATGGACACTCTGACTTATTTGCTCTCTCTCTCAAGATTCCCCCAAGATGAGTGGAGGTTGCATGAGCCTCCAAAGGAAGAACCGGGTGGGCTGGAAGAGCATGAGAGAGAGCTAACTCAATTATTCCCTGAGGTCTAGGTGGAAGACAACCCCCTCTCCCCCCAGGCTGGCTAAACATCAAGCCCCAGTGATAATAGAACTCAAATCAGGCACCATCCTGGTTAGAAAGCGCCAATACCTGCTATCGATAGAGGCCTGGGCCGGCATACTGCCCCACATCAATAGATTGAAACAAGCGGGCATTCTAGTAGAGCGCCGATCCTGTCAGTCAAAAAGAAACGAGGACAGGACTATAGGCCTGTACAAGATCTCAGGCTAGTCAACCAGGCTACTGTGACTTTACACCCCATTGTTCCAAATCCCTATACCTTACTTAGCCTCCTCCCGCCGAGGACTAAAGTTTATACTCGCCTAGATCTCAAGGGTGCCTTCTTCTGCATACGCCTCGCCCCAGCATCACAGCTCATTTTTGCCTTTGAATTGGAAGATCCAGTTGGGGGCACCAAACAACAGCTCATCTGGACTCCCCCACAAGGGTTTAAGAACTCCCCAGCCACTGGGGAAGCCTTGACTTCTGACCTGGACTCTTTCCATCCAGAAGAGTATGGATGTTGGCTCCCACAATACGGGGATGGCCTGCTGCTGGCCGCCGAGACCAAGGAAAAGTGCTGGGAAGGGACAGAAGCACTCTCCAGCTGCGGATGGAAGCAGGTTACCGGGCGTCGAAGAAGAAGGCACAGATCTGCAAGGAGGAGGTGAGGTATCTGGGGTTTATTTTAAAGAAGGCCACGAGGTTCCAGACCCTAATTGGATGTTATATACTGATGGCACTAGCCTGATAAAACAAGGACAATGCCTGTCAGGTTAGCCAAAGCGGAAGGGGCCATCAAGACTGAAAAGGGATGGTGGGAATTGCCAAGTGGCAAATTTTTGGCACTGGAGGAGCTGGCACACACTCTGCTAAGCCAGACACACCGAGCGACCCACCTAGGCCATGCTGCCTGCTCACGGGTTAATGCTGCCTCTCAGGTATTCAGGCAAAAACCTCTGGGTATTCAGCTGAAAGGCACGCTGAGCTTTGAACACCTGGGAGTGGACTTCACTGAAATGAAACCTCACTGACACTACTGTACCTGCTGGTCATGGTATGTATGGTCTCAGGATGGGTAGAAGCTTTTCCTACCTGCACTGAAAGAGCATCAGAAGTAGCCCGGTGCCTGCTTACAGAAATGGTTTCCTGATTTGGACTTCCTACCAGCATTGGTTCAGACAACGGCCTGGCTTTTGCAGCTGATTTAGTACAGTAAGCAAAACTTTAAACATCAAATGGAAACTGCACACTGCATATAGGCCCAGAGTTCTGAGATGGTGGAATGAACCAACCGGACACTTAAAGAGACTCTGCAAGTGGAACATAGAGACTGACTGTTCCTGGGTGGACTTGCTTCTGGCTGCTCTGCTCAGACTCAGGATGACCCACAATCCCAAGGCTATTCTCCATACAAAATTGTGTGTGGGAGGCCTCCTCCCATAATAAAACAGGTGTCAACAAATTTGCCTCAGGTAAGGGGGGATAGGATTTCACAGCAGATGGAACTGGGTAAGGTAATAAATCGGGTAACTAAGTTTGTACAAGAAAGGGTGCCGTTCCCCCTTGGGGAACAGATTCATGAACTTACACCTGGTGACCAAGTATGGGTCAAAGATTGGAAACATGATTTGCTAGCCCCTTGGTGAAAGGGCCCTTATGTTATTCTAACTACCCTTCTGCAGTTAAAGTTGCAGGTATTGTCCCTTGGATCCATCATATGAGGGTGAAGAGAACATACAATGCAGACCTGAGAAACACTGAGTGGACTGCACAGAGGGACCCCGCTGACCCTCGAGAGACTAAGACCATCCTTAAAAGAAGAAAAGAAGATTCCGGACGAGTCCTTTCAGGATGAAGCCACACAATCAACTCCTGCCGCTTGGCCTCATCAACGTGATTTTGAATTCAACTTCCGTTCAACTCAGGACAGTGTTTTCCTCTCATGAGCACATTCCTATGCGGACTTCCACAGCACTCCCAGCTGCTGGGGATGCGGGGCTGTGCCTCTGTCAGTGATGAATGGACTTCCTTGGTGGGTGTCACCGCTCTGCCAAGGAGATTTTAAACCACTCTGCTCTTTTCTGGACAAAAAGAGACCTTCCTCTCTCTTGTCAATCATAACCTCTCCTTTCTCTCTTGGTGTAAGACCTACAGTCAATAGACTCAGGTCATGGGGTTACATTTGATATAAATGCCAGTGTAACAAAAGCCTAACCTACAACAAGCCCTGGTAAATCCACCTTATTTACATGCTAGGTGGACAAGATCTGTGTTTCAATAGTATGAGTATATTGCTGCCTTATTCGTATCCTCTATAGGGACAACAGATATTATGATTAAAGTAGAGGCCTTGACTACTTTCACAAAACAGGCCCTCCTAGATAGAACAAAAGCCATCCAAGCCTTAAATGAAGAGCAAATCCAAATGAGAAAAGCGGTAATTCATAATAGAATGGCTTTGGACATACTCACAGCTGCTCAAGGAGGGACCTGTGCTATAATTAAGGTTGAATGTTGTGTATGCATTCCTGACTTATCTGGCAATGTATTGACTGCTTTAGATGTCATGAAAAACCAGGTAAAAGCAATGTCAAATGAAAACATTCCTTTCTGGACTTCGGTCCTATCTTGGGTGAAGGGTGGCAATTCGTGGAAAACTGTATTTACCAGCGTTATAGTTGCCTTGATAGTTCTGCTTTGTGGACCCTGAATTTTACAATGTATTATGAACTTTGTAACCCTACTGCAGCCATGAAATTAAAAGACGCTTACTCCTTGGAAGAAAAGTTATGACCAACCTAGATAGTATATTCAAAAGCAGAGACATTACTTTGCCGACTAAGGTCCGTCTAGTCAAGGCTATGGTTTTTCCTGTGGTCATGTATGGATGTGAGAGTTGGACTGTGAAGAAGGCTGAGTGCCAAAGAATTGATGTTTTTGAACTGTGGTGTTGGAGAGGACTGTTGAGAGTCCCTTGGACTGCAAGGAGATCCAGCCAGTCCATTCTGAAGGAGATCAGCCCTGGGATTTCTTTGGAAGGAATGATGCTAAAGCTGAAGCTCCAGTACTTTGGCCACCTCATGTGAAGAGTTGACTCATTGGAAAAGACTCTGATGCTGGGAGGGATTGGGGGCAGGAGGAGGAGGGGACGACAGAGGATGAGATGGCTAGATGGCATCACTGACTCGGTGGATGTGAGTCTGAGTGAACTCCGGGAGATGATGATGGACAGGGAGGCCTGGTGTGCTGTGATTCACGGGGTTGCAAAGAGTCGGACACGACTGAGCGACTGAACTGAACTGAATTGAACCTGAAGGTTGATGTCATTCTCCCAAACTGGCGGTCGGAGAGCCAGGGTGCAATATATCCCTATAAATGATGCTCATAATATGAGTTAAGAGCATCAAGAGAGGGGAATGAAGGAGGGAACAGACAGAGCTGGACTCCATCTTAGGCCAGGCTGCGAACATTAGGCTACACGCAATGGTCACCCTCCCAGTGGACTCTGAACATTGTGCCTGGTGTCTATAGAAGTGGCATACCAATGGGAAACCAGACGCCCTGGATAAAAGAGTCTCAGGACTTGTACTTGGACTCTCCGTTGCCTAAAAGAATATGCTAATTATCTCTGTAACAGAACAAAGTCATAAATTCCATTATATTTATCGGGATATGACCACAGTCCTATTGATAAGTGTCCAGTTTATCCAGTCTTGTGACACATGAATCGTGGGTTAACTTTGATTGTATCTCTTTTTACCTTGTCCAGACTAGTTTCAAGGAATTTGGGGAGGTGGGTTTAAGCAAGTACACTTAGGGTATATAAGGTTTTCACAAAAACTGGTCAGGGTCCTTGGCTAAGAGGAGACTCTGCCTCGGGCCCGCTGGTGTAATAAACTGCACGCCACTATCTGCATTGTCCTTCTGAGTGAGTTTGTTTCCTGGAACGCGTGGCTAAAACACTACAACTTCGGTTTATCTCTGAGGCAGGGATATATATCTACAAAACATTTATTGATTTGTCCATCGTTTCCTCCATTTAATTATAACATCTCCTCAATCATACAACAATGTCTCGTAAAGGTTTAGATCTATTTTATATGCTATCTTTGGATCCATCGATCTGTTTATCTATCCCTCTGCTGAAATTATAATAGGTCTTAGTAGGAGGTAAGTCAAGCCCCTTCTTTTCCCCCAAATTTCCAGACTATAAGAAGCAGCACCTGGAGATGGATATAGAGGCCATAGACTCTGGACTTTGCTAAGAAGCGCAAATAGTTGAAACTGTTTTTACCCCCTTGGGGAGGGATGTGAATGTGTTGCGAGGATCATATAACTTTGGTTGATCAGCCAAAATGCTCAACAATGCCAGGAAATCAGTTTCTGTTCTCTCTTTCTTCCTTAGTTTAAAAACCTCAGATTTTGGCTGAGCTTTCATTTCTCAGTTTTCTTATGGTTATGCATAGCATATTTGAATTCTGGTTGATGATATGTGAGCGAAGCAAATTTCAAGAAATGTCTCTACATGATTGCTGACATGTGATTTTGCCCTTTTTCTTTTTTGTCTATTCTTCCCTCTTCCGGCCTCCCTGCCTATTAAATTATGCTTTAATACTCTATTCTTTTTTATGTTCAGCTGATTTTTTATTTTTCTTTTATTTTTTGCCAGTCTACTTTAAAACAAATTATTTACTATTTTATTGAACTATGGTTGATTTTCTTCTTCCATTTTGATACCTGGAGCTCAGATATGATGGTTGGAGTTTGGGCCTTTATGTTTGATTGTGAGAGCAAGGTCTCATTGAGACAGGCTGGGATCTGAGATAGATCTGGAACTCTTTGCTTCAGTAATTGCACACGGACAAATGTGTCCTTGGAGCAACGAAATACAAAACAACTATGAGGGATGAGAAATAACTGCATGCATGTGCAGTTGGGGCAAATTAGGGACAAAAGATACAAAAAGACCAAAAACCCAACTACCACTTCTGAAAAGCCCAGAGTAAAAGCAGAGTACTGGACATGCCCCCTGCACCCAACACCACCAAAGGGGTGGACTAACCACCAAAACCACCCCACCCTTGGGCACAGCCCTACCCTCTTCTGGGTTTTAAAAAACCAGCTCAATCCCTCTTGGTGAACAAGTGAGCAAGGGAACTCGTTCTCGCCCCACCCCACCCCATGGATACAGCAGGGGCTCTAATAAAACATTGCTTGAATTTCTTGTCTGGACTCTTCTCAATTTCTATTGATTAAGGAAGGCCCAAGAACCCTGACCAATAACATGACCATAGAAATTATGGACCAAAACCAGGGTCTACTAGTGACTCCCAGGACCTCCCTCAGAGCCTGGAGCTGACTGCCTCATTTACATAAGAAGCTACCTCATTTACATAAGGGATCCCCGGAGGAGCCCTGCCTTATGCAAAGGTGAGTGGGTGGGGGAGGGAAGAGAGGACTTGGGAAGGCTGAAGTGGTGCTGAGGAGTCATTTAATTTGTCCCTGACACCTCGCATCCCCTTAATTAAATCCAGAAAGCCCGGTGCAGAAACACACAAAGCACACCCTCCTCTGTGCAACAAAGTTTGCCCAGATAGACGCCATCTTCTTGGAAACCGGAGGCCAGATGCTTCGCGAAGGCTCACCCTAGAGAATCGAGCGAGGCAGTGACGTAGCCAGTTAGGACATCCAGCTCCAGAGCTGAGCTCCTTCAGTCTGGGGGGTCTCTGGGTGGGCTGGAAGTCGTTTTCTCCAGATGCTGTCTGGTGTTTCAAAGGCACATTTTGAAGCCTCAGCAAGTGATCAAAATGACTACTGAATATTATTGTCCATGTGTGAAAACTACAGTCGGGTGGAGAGCTGTTGACTTCTGAAGTTGGTCTTACACACAGCTTTCCTTCTGGGACTCTCTTTTCTAATTGCAGCCTCCTTCCTTCCTCCTTCCTTATCCACCTAACAACACCACCCCCCTCAACTCTCCCCCGCACCCGCCCCTATCAGTTCTCCCCCAAACTTGAAGCTCTGGTTCTGGTTTCCCTTGGTAGTAAAAGATTCAGAACTTCTCACTGAATACTGGTCAGAGACGGAAACAAATTCAAAATGAATGCTTGTTTGCTGAGTGTTTAAGGGGAAGAAAAAAGCATGAAAGCAGCTAGCATGTGTTTGCCCTGGACTGGTCTGTAAATTACCTAGATTGTTGTCCAATTTAATATGAATTTGAGTCCCAGCTGGAGAAGGGAGACTTGCACAATGAATCTAGTATTATCAGACCATTTCAATGAAGTGTCTGAAGATTCCTCTCATCCCCACACCAGTCCTCATTCTCCAATCCCCTTGTTTATTGACTTTGATGGGAAAGGCCTGAGGATGGAATTCTATTGAGAAAGCACAGAATTTCCCATCAAACTCTCATCCAGTGGCTGAATTGCTAAGAGACCTTCCCAGCTAGAGCATTCTCCAGCGTCACTGGACTTTTGGTCCATCCTCCTCAGTTCTGCTGAAATGACCCTTTCAAAGTCATATGTATGATCAAGTGATTCCCTAACCTATAAGAGAATCTCTCTGCTGCTTTCTGTGGTCAAAATACCTTCTAAGGAGTAAACCCCACCTGCTTTGTCAGGGGCATCTCCACCCAAGGAAATCTACAATGTAATCCACAGAATTTCTTGTCTCTCCTAAAATAAGCATACTCCTTCATGGCTCCATTTTGAAAAAAATGCTTTCAAAGATCAACTAATGTGTCCAAAGCCACATAGCTTGGAAGGGATAGAGTTGGGATTCAAATACAGGCAATGACAGTAGATCTCACACACTTTTCCACCAGTATTTTTATTTTTTAAGCTGTGTATTGAAATGTTCTCTTTAAAAATTGAGACATTCAAGGAAGGAAATAAATGTACATCTTCTGACTTTTAGCTTTGATGCCATAGCCATAGATGTGACTCTTCTAATCTACAGTTCCACATTCTTCCTCCACGATCCTGCACAGTTTAATCCCCAACAAAGAATTTCTCGATGATCCTCACCTGGTTTTACCACTTCTCCTTTAAACAGAAATTCCGTTTAAGTAATTCTGTGTTACAATCTTTGGTACCTCTCTTTCTTTGGCTGTGTAAGAAGTAAATGAGGACTAAATCTTGGTTAAATGAATAAAAAGATGAATGTCTTTCATGAGTTTCCCCTTTCCTCCCCTCCTGTAGGGAAGGCAGCAGATTAATTTTTTTCCTTCCTCCTCACAGTAACTGAGGTTGTAACTAACACTCAATAAATGCTTTTTATCAAACTTGACCCGATCAGTGATGGAAGAGCGTCTAAATAATCCGCAATTCTCTCATCAAACTGTCAGGCCCAATAAGTGCCAATAAAATGGGGAAGAGGAATTCAATTCCATGGCTGAGTCCCAATGACATTTTCTCACAAAGATTCATAATAATAATCATCGCTGGGAGCCTTGGCGATTCATTTCCTATTGTTCTTTGTCGGGGGGCTGTTAGCTTTGGGTTTTGCTTTGTTTTGTTTTGTTTTTTCAAAAACAAAGAATAATACTCTGTGACTTTTGAGAAAAGCACAGAGTTAATGAAATGGTACCAAAAAGGATAGACGAGAGGAACTACAAAGGACAAATTAAATTCTGTCCTTTTGAAACTTCAAGGGTGCCAAGTATTGTATTTTAACAAGCATAAACCATCCTTTGTCATGTCCAGAGCAGGGAGAGGCTCACGGCAGAAGGAAAACAAAGTGATTCTTGTGGCAGAACTGAGCTCCCCTTCTCTCTTAAAAAGAGATCTGTGATCCTTGTGAAATATTAGAAAATGTATATATGAAAAAGGGAGGAAATTTCCATAATCTTGAACAAATAGGAAAGAGGGGAAATATATATTGTTTTAGATTTGGGTGGTCTCTTTTGTATTTGCGGAGAGTGGGGGGAAATGGTCTTAACAGGAGAGAGGGATTTATCTAAGGGGCTAAGAAGTTGGGCAGCTAGGGTGTTCCAGGAAATGTATTACTAAACTGAGTGATATTTAGCTGAGATGATACCATTCGTCTCCCTTTTGAGGGTGTACACTGTCATGTGCCCCTGATTTCTCTGATCTGGTCCTTATCCTGCCAAGGCTGAAGGTTCTGCCTTCTGACTCAGTGTGCACACAGTCATTAATGCAGAAGCTCTAGGCTTCTCTTATCAATAGATGCCCTAGGAATGGTGGTGACACAAAGGCTTTCTTAGTGTTGGGGGTCCATGTGCCCACGTTTTTCCTGCCTTCAGAAGAATATCCTTGCTTTCTTACAATTTCATCTTTGAATTTAAAAGGTTCCTAATAAATATTTTCTCTAGAGTTTGTATTTGGGAATGAGAGGATTTCAGGATTGCTCATCTTTCATATTTCCAAAAATGAAAGCATTACTAGATTTCTAGAAATCATATACTTGATGCTTGAATGTCTGTCTTATTCCCCTCATGCCTCAGTGGTAAAGAATCTGCCTGCAATGCAGGAGACACAGGAGATGCGGGTTTGATCCCTGGGTTGATATGATCCCTTGGAGAAGGAAATGGCAACCCACTCCTGTATTCCTTACCTGAAAAATCCCATGGACAGAGGAGCCTGATGGTCTACAGTCCAAAGGGTAGCAAAGAGTCAGACATCCTGAATGACTAAGCACAGCACTTCTTCCCCAACTACTCTCATAACCAAACAGAGGAGATCGACCCAAAAAATGCCCTTTTGGAGATCAAGACTCTTTACCATTTCCACAAAAGTATCTTTCTTTTAGAAAACAAGTGGATTTATAGACAAGGTTTTGTATTATTATTAAGTGAGCTGGGCAAACTGTGAGTTCCCTTAACAGAAAATGGGCTTCATAGCCGCAACCAAGGAGAAGAATAGGTCGTATCCGTAATTTCCATATTTAAAGTCTTTGGAAATCGTGCTTGCGTGGTCTCATGAGCTCTTCCCTGCTCCCAAGTAAGTGAAGAGATGTAATTGTGTATAGCCACAATTTCTGTCCCAAGTAAGAAAATTGAATGAGTCAGAACATCTCCCATCTCTCAGAACAATTGCCCAGTTTCCCCCAGAAAGATCAACTATGTGGTTGCAGGAGGAAGTTCTTTGTGTCTCCGGCCCTGTCACTGAGAACTCCAAACCATCCCCAAGGCCTGATCCATTCCTGTTATGTGGTCTCCCTTTTGGCCGAAAGCTGAACGTGTAGTTGATTTCTGAATTGAATGTTGAGTAGCATTTCACAGGAGTTGACAAAGGGAATTTTAACAAGTAATAAAGGGTACCTGCTGACCAGTTAGAGACTAGTCGATGGTTTTCTCTTAGAATTCTGAATTTTCCCAACTTTTTAAGATGGAAGAGTTTAAAAAAAAAAAAAAGATTTAATCCTAGAGAGGAGGATTATCCCTAATTTTTAAGGTACTGCATTCACTCCTGTCCTTTAAATAACATGCACGTGACTTTGTGCTTGTTGATTTGTTTGTGTCTGACTCCTTGAGACCCTATGAATTGTAGCTCACCAGATTCCTATGTCTATGGGATTTCTCAGGCAAGAATACTGGAGCGGGTTGCCGTTTCTTCTTCCTGACCCAGGAATCAAACTTGTGTCTCTTCTATCTGCTGCACTGGTAGGCAAGTTCTTTACCACTAAGGCCACTATACACACCAACACAAAGTAATGAGCATCCGTTGCCTTATCTTCATGCCGAGATTCGTGACAAAAGGTCCAAACCCACATAAACATGTGTCTCTGCATCTGTTCCACAGCTTATGCTGCTGCTAAGTCGCTTCAGTCGTGTCCGACTCTGTGCGACCCCAGAGATGGCAGCCCACCAGGCCCCCTCGTCCCTGGGATTCTCCAGGCAAGAACACTGGAGTGGGTTGCCATTTCCTTCTCCAGTGCATGAAAGTGAAAAGTGAAAGGGAAGTCACTCAGTCGTGTCCGATTCTTAGCAACCTCATGGACTGCAGCCTACCAGGCTCCTCTGTCCATGGGATTTGCCAGCAAGAGTACTGGAGTGCGGTGCCAAACATGTCTCATATGGTGCATTTTTCTCATTACAAGGGGATAATCCTGTCATTATCATTTCATCTGATCATTATGTGTAGAACATCCATGTTCCCAGTCCCTCTCTTTTCTGCAGATTTGGTTGTTAGGACAAAAGCAGTTCTCAGAATGTTTCCTCTTGTTCACCTCTGACCTGCAGTATTCTCATGTATGTCCTGGGTCCTGAGGTCTCTGCCACTGTCAGTATGCAATGCCATCACTGGCATTTTTATAATAAATGTTCCCATCTGCATGGGATGGTTATTGTTCTCTTTGGCTACCCAATATCCAAACCCCATTCTTGTCTCTATAGAATTTTGCTCCATATTAGTCTTGGTTATAAGTAATTTGCAACTAGGATTCAGATCTATGACTCAGGTTCTGTGTCTTAGAAATATGACCTTCTTAGACCAAAGAAAGGACGACCTATCTCTGTAGCCAGCTCAACACTTCACAAGTGTTGGGAACCTTCCTATTTTGTTTAGTCAATGGACAAATGCATGTTGAAGTCAGATGTCCGGAGTTGCTTTCTGTATGGCCTTAAAATGACAGATATTCCACAGCTGGTCCTTGACATCCACTGGGCTAAGTGGCTGCCATATGCTTCAGCTCAGTTCAGTTCAGTCACTCAGTTGTGTCCGACTCTTTGTGACCCCATGAATCGCAGCACGCCAGGCCTCCCTGTCCATCACCAACTCCCAGAGTTCACTCAGATTCACATCCATCGAGTCAGTGATGCCATATATGCTTATCGTTCTCCAAAGATCCAATGATTCCAATCCCTCATATCCGTCAACCTTTTTCTTCCTCCTGATACTCAGTTTATCAAGTGATCCATGAAGGGCTTTGTTCCAGAGATATTACAGAGAAGGATAAGAACCAACTGAAATCTTTAGGAAGGTTAGATGTCTTTGAGTGAAGCTGTAAGATGGAAGGATGTGAATTAAAAACAGAAAGAACTGCTGCTTCCAGATCTATCGAACATGAGAAGCTGGGAGGAGTGGTATTCGACAAAGAGGAGATACTCAGAAATCACTGCATCACTTTGTGAGAGCCGCCCTCCTTCTTTGGGACCTCTGGGTCCACCTAGGAATGATGGCTGAACATTCAGATCTTTCTTAAAGATCCCTATCCAGCTCTGACACTGCACTTTCAGAAAAAGGAAAAACAAAAGTCAACCCATGATTTGTCTTTCACCCAGTGAAAAATCCTTGAACAGAAACCAAACAACAGGGCACAGGCAAGTATGGAGCCCTGTGATCATGGCTGGGGAGCTGGGCCAAAACCAGCTAAGGATTCAGCTGCTGGAACCCTATTAGCAGCAGCTCAGATTTCCTGGTTCCAATGGTTGCAACACACTCAGGATTAGCTTTGCCCGCAGCCTGTGGTTAATGACTGTTTGTACAGTAACCGTCTGCTGTTATGCCGACAAAATGCCTGTAAAGATGGTGCTCCGAGTTTTAGGAGAGGCCACATATTTCCCCATGGATGGCAAAGCCGTATAGAGAATGAAAAGCCTCTGGAATACATCACCTAGCACCCAATCCTAGCACATCAGGCTCTGAGTATCCATCGTGACAATGCTAGAGGCAGTTGGCACCCAGCACCATGAAACAGAACCAGGAAGGCCTGGTTCTACCCTCTCTGCCCATCACTGATCTCCTTTTTTGTTTACTATTTTTTGATTGAAGCACAGTTGATTTACAATGTTGTGTAATTTCTGCTGTACAGCAAAGCGATTCAGTTATACACACACACACATAGACACACACACACATGCAAATATAAATATAAATATAATATACAGTCTTTTAAAGGCATTATTTTTCACTACGGTTTATCATAGGATGCTGAGTGTAGCTCTCTGTCCTGTACAGTAGGACCTTGTTGTTTACCCATTCTATATGTAATAGTTTCTACCTGCTTCTCCTCAACTCTCACTCTACCGCTCCCCCCACTCAAGCTTAAAAAGGCCTCCTCCATCCTCAGAGGGAAGGAGCCAATCATATTCTGACAAGATTCTACACCAGAGGTGATACGGAACCTTTGATTGCCCACGAATTGCTACCAAATTGCTTCTGAAAATTTCAGTGGCTTCTTATTGACAAAAAAGAAAGTTCAAAGTACATCATTCAAGTCCCCCTTTAAATGACTCCAAGCTAGGTTTTTAGATTCATCCTTCCCTCCTGGACTTCATTCCAATCTTGCTCTAGTGAAATAGAATGTTTTAACTCTTTTAGACCATGACTGGGATTTTTAGGTCTCGATCATCTTCGCATTTCTGCTGCAGCCAGAATGCCTGTCCATCACTTCTGTTCACTGACGTCTCTGTGGTTTAATGTACAGACTAAATCTGCTTCTTTGCTGAGGTCCCCCCAGTCTTTTACCTGTTTCCTTTACATTCTGCTTTGTAACTCAATGATTTGGGTTTCACTGCAAGGAGATCCAACCAGTCCATTCTGAAGGAGATCAACCCTGGGATTTCTTTGGAAGGAATGATGCTAAAGCTGAAACTCCAGTACTTTGACCACCTCATGAGAAGAGTTGACTCATTGGAAAAAACTCTGATGCTGGGAGAGATTGGGGGCAGGGGGAGAAGGGGACGACTGAGGATGAGATGGCTGGATGGCATCACGGACTCGATGGACGTGAGCCTGAGTGAACTCCAGGAGATGGTGATGAACAGGGAGGCCTGGCGTGCTGCGATTCATGGGGTCGCAAAGAGTCAGACACGACTGAGCGACTGAACTGAACTGAACTGAACTGCCCTGTCCTAGTAGACTCAAAAAAAAGAAAGTGTTAGTCACTCAGTCGTGTCTGACTCTTTGTGACCTCATGGACTGTAGCCCACCAGGCTCCTCTGTCCATAGGATTTCCCAGGCAAGAGTACTAGAGTGGGTTGCCATTTCCTTTCCCAGGGGATCTTCCTGACCCAGGAACTGAACCTGGGTCTCCCACATTGCAGGCAGCTTCTGAACCACCAGGGAAGGCCTCGAATGTTATTGAACTGTATTATGTTTACGTTTCTTTTCCTTCTGATGCCAACGGCAGGACCTCAGAGAGTTGCACTCAATTTCTGTTGAATCATCACTGTTTGCTTTTTTTTAAATACAAAATCTGATACTGATTGAAGAAACCAAAGGGAATTTAATGTAAACCTCTCTTGGCAGATTTGTAACTCAGGGATGCTAAAAATATCTGGAATTCACTTTCATTCTTTTGACTGATACTGTGTGGGCAAACACCTCAACTTCCTTTTTTAGTACCTGTATGTATATTCAGACTAAATAAGCTTTAAAAGTAATTATGTTATTGTAGGCTTACAGTTTAGTAAGTTAGTACCTTAACGTGGTTGAGTCAGAAGCAAGTTGTGAATTTTAGAGGGGGCTTAGGTGTGAAGAAAATTACTCCTTTCTGATTGAGAATATAATTATAAATATTCACACACCGATACGGAAAAAAAGACCATGATCTTCAGTCTACTGGGGCTTCTGCCAAGCTCCATGAAAGAGAAAAGCTGACACAGTAGATGGATGCTCCTGAGGAATCAGAGAGGAAAAGAGAACCGGAGAGAGACAACAATATGTGGTTCTGACTGAGAGGAACCGGAGGGACCCAGGGTGGCCACAGAAGAATTTTAACACTGATGCAGGCCACTTAAAGATCAAGGAGAAAGCTCCCTATTTGTACCTGGATATCCTCATTTCTCTACAATTGGCCTAGGAATGTGTCTTTTTCAAAGCAATGTCCTTTCATTTTTATTGGTAGCCTTCTTACGAATGTTCTTTTTTCTTACCTATTGGAAAATCTCTCCTAAAATTCACCTCCCAAGAATATAAGTTTAAATGACTTGGCTGTTTCTAGAATTTGGATGAATGCAGAAATGAGAAAGGGGCTTCCCTGGTGGCTCGGTGGTAAAGAGACCCAGGTTTGATCTCTGGGTTGGTAAGATCCCCTTTAGAAGGGCATGGCAACGCACTCCAGTATTCTTGCCTGGAGAATTCCACGGACAGAGAAGCCTGGCAGGCTACAGTACACAGAAATGACAAGAGGAGAAGAGCCATCTGTGATAATATTTAGAAGATCTATATTTCCCTTTCCCCTGTAATTATGTATCAAGTGTTTAACGGAAGTGGAATTAGAACTGCCTGGTATATACAAACACATATTGGGAACCCTGTTATGGAAACATGGTGACACCCCTTACTAACAGAGATGTGTAGATGACAAAAACAAAAAAGAAAAAAAAAAAAACTCAAAAAATCCTTATGAGCCAAAATAATGATTCTAAAGGTAGAAATACTAAAGGAGGTATGTGGATCCTTTCCAGAATATCAGAAAAGGAAATACACTATGCTTCCAAGTCTTTGAGGTGAACCCAGCTGCTTAAATGTCTAATACACCTCCCAGGATACCATTACGCTTGTAGGCAGCCCCTTACATCAGAGCCAATACCTCTCTTTCTCTCTGTGCTCAGTTTTTCAGTTGTGTCCAACTCTTTGTGACCCCATGGACTGTAGCCCGCCAAGCTTCTCTGTCCATGAGATTATCCAGGCAAAAATGCTGCAGGGAGTTGCTATTTCCTCCTCTAGGGGATCTTCCTGACTCAGGAATCAAACCCAAATCTTCTGCATTGGTAGGCAGGTTCTTTACCACTGGGGTATCTAGGAAGTCTGGCCACCAGGGAAACTCCTCAAATTACCCTCAATCTTTCAGTTCAGTTCAGTTCAGTTCAGTCCAGTTCAGTTGCTCAGTGGTGTCCGACTCTGCGACCCCATGAATCGCAGCACGCCAGGCCTCCCTGTCCATCACCATCTCCCGGACTTCACTCAAACTCACATCCATCGAGTTGGTGATGCCATCCAGCCATCTCATCCTCTGTCATCCCCTTCTCCTCCTGCCCCCAATCCCTTCTAGCATCAGAGTCTTTTCCAATAGTCAACTCTTCGCATGAGGTGGCCAAAGTACTGGAGTTTCAGCTGGTGTCCTTCCAAAGAACACCCAGGGCTGACCTCCTTTAGAATGGACTTGTTGGATCTCCTTGCAGTTCAAGGGACTCTCAAGAGTCTTCTCCAACACCACAGTTCAAAAGCATCAATTCTTTGGCGCTCAGCTTTCTTCACAGTCCAACTCTCACATCCATACATGACTGTTGGAAAAACCATAGCCTTGACTAGACGGACCTTTGTTGGCAAAGTAATGTCTCTGCTTTTCAATATGCTATCTAGGTTGGTCATAACTTTTCCTCCAAGGAGTAAGTGTCTTTTAATTTCATGACTGCAATCACCATCTGCAGTGATTTTGGAGCCCCCCAAAATAAAGTCTGACACTGTTTCCACTGTTTCCCCATCTATTTCCCATGAAGTGATGGGACCAGATGCTATGATCTTCGTTTTCTGAATGTTGAGCTTTAAGCCAACTTTTTCACTCTCCTCTTTCACTTTCATCAAGAGGCTTTTGAGTTCCTCTTCACTTTCTGCCATAAGAGTGGTGTCATCTGCATATCTGAGGTGATTGATATTTCTCCTGGCAATCTTGATTCCAGCTTGTGCTTCTTCCAGCCCAGCGTTTCTCATGATGTACTCTGCATATAAGTTAAATAAGCAGGATGACAATATATAGCCTTGACATACTCCTTTTCCTATTTGGAACCAGTCTGTTGCTCCATGTCCACTTCTAACTGTTGCTTCTTGACCTGCATACAGATCTCTCAAGAGGCAGGTCAGGCGGCCTGGTATTCCCATCTCTTTCAGAATTTTCCACAGTTTATTGTGATCCACACAGTCAAAGGCTTTGGCATAGTCAATAAAGCAGAAATAGATGTTTTTCTGGAACTCTCTTGCTTTTTCCATGATCCAGCGGATGTTGGCAATTTGATCTCTGGTTCCTCTGCCTTTTCTAAAACCAGCTTGAGCATCTGGAAGTTCACAGTTCACATATTGCTGAAGCCTGGCTTGGAGAATTGTGAACATTACTTTACTAGCGTGTGAGATGAGTGCAATTGTGTGGTAGTTTGAGCATTCTTTGGCATTGCCTTTCTTTGGGATTGGAATGAAAACTAACCTTTTCCAGTCCTGTGGCCACTGCTGAGTTTTCCCAATTTGCTGGCATATTGAGTGCAGCACTTTCAGAGCATCATCTTTCAGGATTTGAAATAGCTCAACTGGAATTTCATCACCTCCACTAGCTTTGTTCATAGTGATACTTTCTAAGGCCCACCTGACTTCACATTCCAGGATGTCTGGCTCTAGGTGAGTAATCAAACCATCGTGATTATCTTTAGATAAGCACAATAACCTTGCTGATTAGCAGTGATGCTTCTTTAACCAACAGAAGCTCCTTCCAACATTTTCAAATGCCTCAGGATATGGAGGATATACACTTACGATCACATACACCAATTCTTTTAACTGTCTCTGGACCCTCTAGGCATCAATTCCCATAACCAGGAATGCCTATGGGGTCAAGTCATGGAAAGATGGCCTGTAGGAGCTTACAGTTGATTTTAAGAAAGGAAGATTTTATTAAGATATTTATTTGGTGTGAAAAGTGAAAGTGAAGTCACTCAGTCGTGCCCAACTCTTTGCGACCCCTTGGACTGTAGCCCACTAGGCTCCTCTGTCCATGGGATTTTCCAGGCAAGAATACTGGAGTGGGTTGCCATTTCCTTCTCCAGGGGATCTTCCCAACCCAGGGATTGAACCCAGGTCTCCCACATTGCAGGCAGATGCTTTTACCTCTGAGCCACCAGGGAAGGCAAGTGTATTCAGTGTAGCAGTTGCTAATTTTACAATGGGAGTGAGAGCCAGGCAGCAACGGTGTTAGAAATGAACCATGAAAAGTTGCATGGAAAAACCACTAGGACTGGACTTCCTAGTGGTCCAGTGGTTAAGAATCCACCTGCCAATGCAGAGGACATGGGATCCAACCCTGGTCCAGGAAGACCCCACCTGTCACACATGGGGCCACTGAGCCCACGCACCACAACTACTGAGTTTGTGCTCCAGAGCCTGAGAGCTGCAACTGCTGAAGCCCATGTGCCCTGGAGCCTACGCTCTGCAACAAGAGAAGCCACTACCAGGAGAAGCCCTCGAACCACAAAGAAAAGTAGCCCCCATTCGCTGCAACTAGAGAAAGCCTGCATAAAGCAATGAAGACTCAGCACAGCCAGGAAACAAATAAATAAATTAAATTAAAAAACCATGAGGACCTCAGCACATCAAGTCAGAGGCTGAGGATGGAGAGCGTCAAGGGAGAGAGCACCCCCATGAGTTAAGAGTGATGTGAAAACGTCGGTGATGAGATCTTTGGTGACCTTGGGGAGAATGGTTTCTGTCAAGAGATGTGGACAGAAACTGGATTTTATGAGATTAGGGAGAAAGTGGGTGGTAAGGAAATGGGGCTCTGGGGGTGCAGACCACTTAATTAAGAAGTTTATAGTGAAGGGAAGCAAAGAATGGGATAGTAGCTTGAGGGGGACAGCTTAAACTCTTACCGCTTCCATGGATATAGACATTTTAACAGGGATCAACGCCTTAAACTAAAGGGATTAAGTACTGTGGGTGGAATTTCAGGCAGCCAGGTTGGGGGGGGGGGCAATTTTCTTTTTCGAACTTGGGGCAGTTTTCCAAAATCCCAGGAATCACACTACCAATAGGCATTTGCCTGCTCTGCTAAAGGTGAAGCAGATCCTGTAAGCCTGCAGGATTTGGGCTTTCCCCCATTCTCTGTTCTTGTTATTTCACGTCTTCATGCCCCTTTGAGAGTACTTCCAGATGCAATGCTTTGCTTGAAATGATGATGCTATGGGGCAGACCCCACAGGGATGCGAATCAAAGCCCACTGGTCTAAAAGTTCGACTTCGGCTATTTTCAGCTTCCAAAAATACAAAACTGTATTAGAAAGTAACACAAGAAAAGTATTTTGAGTTGTAAATAGCTGTCACCACGTTCACAAAATTTTAGTCCATGAAAAAAAAGAGGTGGCACTTGCCTTCGACCTCTTGGACAAAACATTTTATGTAAAATAAGGCAGTCAGCTTTACTTTCAAGTTCCCTGTAACCTTGGGTCTAGATCTCCAAGCAGTACCATCTTCCCTCTGTCTTCATCTGCCCCAATGTCCCCCCTAACGCACACCAGCCCCTTGTCTTCTCCGCACCTGTGGCCACCCTGCCCACCCGGTAAGGACTTCTTCAGCCCCTCCCCCACCTGCCCCATCCCATTTTTCTCCATCTGGAAGGCTTGCTTCAATTCTCAGTTACTTGCAAAAGCTGTCTTGCCAACTCTCCCACATCTTCTCTAAAACCCTGCAGGTTAACAGTCTGTGCCATAGTAGTCAGTCTTGACTCACGTAGTGTGTGTGTGTATACTCAGTCATGGCCAACTTTTTGTGACCCCCTGAACTTCTGCAGGGTTTCAGCTGAAATGTCTGAATTGTTTTCTGCCTGGTAGCCTTACTCTTTTTTTCAAGATTTTTTTTTTTTCTTGAAGTATAGTTGATTTACAATGCTGTGCTTAATTTCTGCGAGATAACAAAATGACTCAGTTATACACATATGTATTCCTTTTCATATTCTTTTCCATTCTGGCTTATCGCAGGATATTAAATATAGTTCCCTGTGCTCTACAGTAGGACCTTGTTGTTTATCCATCTTGTATATAATAGTTTGCATCTGCTAATTCCAAACTCCTAATCCTTGCCTTCCCCACCCATCTTCCCCCTTGGCAGTCACAAGTTGTTCTTTGTATAGGTCACTTCTGACAGCTTTTTATCTCCTACCGTCCTAACTTGTGCGCATTTAGTAACTGCATTTTTATGCATTCATTTAACAATTGAAGGTTAAATTAATTTCACTGTGGTAAATTTAAAGACAGGTTTAAATTAAACACCGGGGCCTCAAGCAAAGTTTCTAAAGGTGCTGACTTGATGACAGTGAACTCACTGTCTCCTAAAGATGCCCCTTAGTGACAATGCTTGTCATGGAAGGATTAGTGGGGAGTATGGCAGGAGGGCAGTGATGGTGACCAAGGACAGGAAGACGGGTTGACAAATAATGAGCAGCAGTGTCACTCTGAATCCGGAGATCTCGGGGAACCTGGCTTGAATCAGGAAGGCTGGAATTGCTTAGTCTGTCTCCTCTCCGGTTGCCTTTCCTGCTGGAAATACTACCTATTGATTTCTGCCATGCAAACCTGTAAAAGGATTCCGTTGTTTGAAGTGGAACACAGAAATCCTGGGTCCCTCCAGCCTTCCTTGAGAGCCCACTTCTTCCTCCTTCTCCCGCCCCTTCCACTCCTCCCCATAGCCCTGGAGGGAAACTTAAGTTCAAGGCTGCGCATCATGCTTCCTAGTTTTCTACTTGTTTTATAAGGCATAGCATTAGTGGTTCCTTGAGAACACTCCCATTACAAGGTGAGGTGATGCTCTTAAACCCCTTCCACTTGATGGCTCTGGAAGCAGAGACTCAGAAAGGTTAAGTGGTTTGGCAAGATTGCCCAGCGATTTGCTGACTGAGATGTGCTTTTAACTCCTGGCTGACGGATCTTACAGAGAACGTCTGGTGTCCACGATCCGGGACATTTCAAATAACCCAAGGAGGCAGCACCATGCACGTACTGTGCAACCAGCAATCAGCTATAAATGATTAGTGTTTACATCTCGAATCGAGGAAGGGGTGGAATCATAAGGAAAAGGAAGTTTTAAGTCTGAATTGGAAAGCAGGAAGCTTGTGAATGGGTGGCCCCACAGCCAGCTCTCAATAAATGGCACAGCACTGCAGCAAAGGGCTTCAGAGGGAAAGGTGCATGTTCCCCGTCAGGAGACGTTGGGTCCATGAGGCTTTGGAATGCACCGGCGTTAGACGTGTTAGCATTCTAACGCTATCTCCTCCTTTACGGCTCTTCACGACTCTCTCTGATGACAAAGCAGCTGTTTGCCATTTAAAGGTCGAATGCCAGTAATAGCGGGATGGCATTTTATCATCCGAAGAGCGCAAGCAGACGGGAGATGAAAACTTGGAGGCTTGAGCCAAGTGCAGTCAAGTCCCTGGGTTGAGAATCCGTGAAAATATGGAATGTACCTTCAATTAACCTCTCACAAATACCTGGTCACCGGGACCGATTCATCTGAAGGTTGTTGCCTGAGCTAGCAGAGCGTGTGCCTCCTGCCGAGAAGGAAGAAGCCTCTGATCTTATTCTCGGTTAGTCCCACAAATTAGAAATCCCCCCCAAATCTCCCAGTGATAAAGACCCCTCTGATATTCCTGAGTACAGAGGCTGCCAGGGAGTCATGGAGGTGGGGGCTACTACTGACAAAGAAGCGATTTTCAAAAGGTTTTTAAGTATTAGTCTCCTTAAGGAAATTTAGAGAGAAATGTATGTTGTTGAATAGAGTCTTAATAATGACAACAGCAGAGATAATACAGCTTTATGTTAGAAGCTGCTGTCTACTTTAAAAATCTTTTTCTTTTTTTTTAATGTCTGGCCTCCTTTCAATTCTTTCAACACCAGGAAGGAGGCAGAAAAGGTAGTATTTACATGACTCAGCGGCCAAGTGAACGTCTCAGGGTCACACAGATATTAAGTGGTGGAGTTGAGATTTTGAACCACAAGGATTTTTTTTTTTAATCCAGCGTTCTTTCTGCTGTTGTATTTACCTCCCTGGATCATTAACACGGGGCAGGATTTGGCTTTGCAGAAAAAGGAGAGACCTTCCTTCCGCCGCGGAGGAAATTCCAACCTACGCTACCCTGATCTCGGTGAGCCTGTTCTAGCTCTCATCTTTATTCTTAAAAAAAAAAAAAAAAAGTGAGAAATCTAGTTGTTCATTAAGATAAACTCACGTGCTCCCCTGTGGGCTGGGAGCTGGGGTATACCACAAACACAGCCAGGGAGAAGCAATTTGCCTTATGTGAAGGGTAAGGGATGAAAAATTTGAAGTGGGGAATAATCTCTCTTGAGATCATTGCGCTGGGAGATGATCTGGGTTCAAACCTGAATTGGCCACGTCTCAAAAGTCTGCTGAGTCAGCAGGCAGGGCAGGGCGGGAAGGTCTGGAAGGGTGAGCCAAGCTCTGGGGACCCTATTAGCCCCCTTGGCCAGTGGCCTTCCTGGATGCCCAGACTGGCTTGAGCCTCAGGGTGCCTCCTGCCTTCGTGGGCCTGGAGAGTCTTTTTAAAGAGGGGTCTGGAACTATTTTGGCAAGGCTAGGGAATTCTGTCTTTGGAAAATAATAGGAGACACTTGTACCAAGTTCAAGTTGGGAAAAAAAAAGAGTAAATTTATATTCAAGGAACAGAATGCCTTAGTTTCTCCACGTATAAGATGGGAGTAAGTATCCTGCAGAGAGCTGGAGTTGGATGAAAATTTACCAATAATGAAAGGTCTCTGAAACATGATTGAATTGTGTTATTATTCCCCTCATTGCCTTTGTGCCTTTTCAGCCCTGCTCGACTCTGTGATCCCATTGCCCGTCAGACTCGTCTGTCCATGGGATTTTCCAGGCAAAAATACTGGAGTGGGGTGCCATTTCCTCTTCCAAAGGATCTTCCCAACCCAGAGATCGAGCCTTCATCTCTTGGGTCTCTGGCATTGGCAGGTGGATTCTTTACCAACTGTCCTACTTGGAAAGCCCCCATCCCTCTCATTAAAAACTCGCAAATCTGCCCCCCCCCCCACACACACCTTTTCTATCATTCATTTGTAGTCAGTGTTAGGAGAGCAGGAAAAGGGTGCTTGGAGCCCAAAAGTGTTATTGGAAACGCTCTTCTTGTGTGAAATGCTAGTGGGGACAGTATTTCCTCTCCGCTGAGTTCCCTTTAACTCCAAAGCCCTCACCGCCTTAGGAAGCTTTGTTCACGGCAAACCCTCAACACTGAAGTCATTAGGCCTGTAATTTACCCCCCACCAGAACATGAGAAAATGTAATCAAATAAATATTATTGTTTTTCCTTCCTTTCTTAGCAAATTACCACCTTCCGCTCCTTGCTCCCCATGAGCTCTAATAGTCGGGCAAGTCTGGAACTGATCTCTTGGCAGAAAATTCTTTTAAATCCAAGTGCTGCCATCTGGGAGAGGTCCCCCATCCTCAAGCCCAGAAACCCTTTCAGAAAGCAGGAAATAAATGCCAATTTGGCTCCGAGGGAAGGTGCTCAGTTGGGTTCTTAAATTCCACATAGAAAACTCACATGTGTGCTCTAAAATATAAATTACCCAAACAAAATGCAACATGCTATCCCTGGAACAAAGACTGAATAATTTCCTTTTCCCTAAGGGGATTCTCCACGATGGCACCCTGCGAGTAGCAGGAGCAAGCAGAGTCTGGAGGTTTGGGAGGGAGGTAAGAAGGGAAAGGGGTGATCCAGATGGCTCAGTAAGTAAAGAATCCAGCTGCCGTGCAGGAGCCATAGGAGACGTGGGTTCAATTCCTGGGTTGGGAAGATCCCCTGGAGGAGGGCATGGCAACCCACTCAGTATTCCTGCTTGGAGAATCCCATGAATAGAGGAGCCTGGTGGGCTATAATCCAGGGGGTTGCAAAGAGGCAGACACAGCTGAGCACGTGTGCACGGTCAAACAGTCAAGGAGGGAAAGGAAAGAAGAGAGAGGAGAGAGGGAAAAGATAGAGGCAGGCGAGAACACCGATCATGGAGGGTCTGTCTTTCCTGCACACAAGAAATAATCTGTTCTTGTGAGTGTTTCCTAAACAGAGGCCGGTGATGCTCCATTATGGTGATTAGTCTCATACCTGATGCCCTAGAGACATCGGTGCTTCCTGTTTTTTAATATTTATTCCTTTGGCTCCAGGAGACAGTGAAGGACAGGGAAGCCTGGTGCGCTGCAGTCCATGGCATCACAAAGAGGCGGGCACGACTGAGTGAATGAACAGCAACAATAGATTGGTCTGGCCGCACTGGATCTGAGTTGGAGCATGTGAGGTTTTTGCTGTGGCGCATGGGGGCTTCTCTAGTTATGGCACATGGGCTTAATTGTCCCATCGCCTGTCCCATGGGATCTTAGGGCTTCCCAGGTAAAGAGTAGCCTGCCAATGGAGACGTGGATTCGAACCCTGGGTTGGGAAGATACCCTGGAGAAGAAAATGACAATCCACTCCAGTATTTTTGCCTGGAAAATTCCATAGCCTGGCCATGGGGTCGCAAAGAGTCAGAAATGACTGAGTGTGCACACACACACACATGCACATACACAAGAGTAAATTTATATTCAAGGAACAGAAAGTTTCAGTTTCTCCACGTGTAAGATGGGAGTAAGAGTCCTGCAGAGAGCTGGAGTTGGATGAAAATTTACAGAGCTGGAGTTGGATCTTAGTTCCTTGCCCCAGGGGTTAAACTGGGGTCCTCTGCATTGGAAGGCAGATTCTCAACCCCTGGATCCCCAGGGAAGTCCCTCTGCTATTTGTTTAATCTGTCGCTTGCCTTATTTCAACTATTTCATTTTCACATTGAATATTTCTTCTTAGCTCCTTTCTATGTTCTCTTGTTCCTTTTTTTGTTTGTTGCTAACATGTAGCTAGGAGTGATCACCTAACACTTAAAAAAAAAATTTTTTTTAATAGCTTTGGCTGAATTCCTGTGGTTGTGAACTAGCACGCATCTGTTCTTCTTGGTCTTTCATGAGTGCTGGACTTAAATGTTTCCCTAATTTGACTCCTGAGGACTCCTAGAGCAGAAATCAAGATACAGCTGGTGAGAGGAAGGCACTTGTCTGTCCCAAGGCAAAGGCAAAAAAAGAAGGGAAAGAACTTAAGTAATTATTTCCTGTTTTAGTATTTTCCCGCCAACTTGCTACACAAACACACACACACACCCCTTAGCTCCCCAGAATTTATGACAGCTTCCTCTTCATCTTTGTATTCTCCTTTTTTGTTCTCTTCAAGATTACTCTTGGCACAGTGATCCTGCAGTCGTTCAAGCCCAGCGTCTTGGCTAGATACAGAACTGAAGCCTCAGAACAACGGCCTCCAATCCCTTCACGTTACAGGTGAGAACCCTAGAGCATAGAGAAGCTAAGTGATGGCACACAGCCTGTCAGTGGTGGGTGTCCATGCCTCCTGCTCCAGAAGTCCTCTGAGGACCAAATGCCTACATTCACATGGATGCTTAGAATTCAGTGTTCAATCCATTGTTACAGCAAGTTCCGTACTGTAAAAACATTAATAAGCTATTATTAAGTGATTCACTTGGGCTTCCCCAGTGGCTCAGCCGTAAAGAATCCACCTGCAATGCAGGAGCTGCAGGAGACGCGGGTTCAGTCCCCAGGTCAGGAAGATCCCCTGGAGGAGGACATGGCAACCCACTCCAGTATTCTTGCCTGGAGAAGCTCATGGACAGAGGAGCCTGGCGGACTACAGTCCATGGGGTCACAAAGAGTCGGACACGACTGAAGCGACTTAACATGCACAATTCATTTAGTCCATTCTGAAGGTGCATTAAAAAAATATTTTATGACTCTCAAGGGTATTAACCACAGCCAAAAAAAAAAATACTGGAAAAACTGCAGATACCACAGACACAGCTTTCTATGAAATTTCCTGAGATGTAATAACATACTGAAGAGTATCCCACAGACTGGGTGAAATTCCAGCAACCACAGCAAGGACTTCTGACCCTCAGAAGTAGCCAAGCCCCACAAAATGCAGGCTCTGCTGTCCACAAGGATGCAACCACCTCTGAGGCTTAGAGTCTATAGACTCTGTGTTTCTGTGTATGTGTGTGTGTGTGGGTGTGTGCGCGCGTGCACGCTCACTTGCTCAGTCCTGTCCAACTCTTTTCGGCCCCCTGGACTGTAACCTACCAGGCTCCTCTGTCCATGGGATTTTCTAGGCAAGAATACTGGAGGGGGTGCCATTTCCTCCTCCAGGGGATCTTCCCAACCCAGGGATCGAACTTTGTTGAATCTCCTGAAGTGGCAAGCGGATTCTTTACCACTAGCGCCACCTGGGAAGCCCTGACAGACTCTTTGAGACCATATCACAATATTTTTTTTTCCCTCCTGGGAAGGAAACCAGGGCTGGAATTAGATAAGTACTAATTGAAATGGCAGGAATGACCCCTTGTTACTAAGATCCTCCCGTAAGCCCTTGGAATGTTACCTGAGAGGTAACAAGGCACAGAGGAAAAAGTGTCCTGTTGTCTCAGTTTCAATCAGATTTAAATACAGTTCCCATAATAAACACCTGAATTTGCCAGAGGCTTTTATTAGCGTCCACTTCCAATAATGGATGTTCTATAAAACCGAGAAATGAGGACTAGGGATCAGATACTGCTGTTTGTTAAGGGAAAAACCTAATTCTCATCAGACAGAACGGAACAGAATGTAAACTAGCCAGATAATTCCTGTGTCTTGCAATCGCCCTCTTTCTGCACCTCTGCAGAAACAAACTCTCCCTGCATCCGAGATAGGAGTCTGCCTACCTGGCCCACTCTCCTGTGTCCCGACCTATGGACTCTGACCTCCAGTTTTGACCCAGCATTGCCCAGCATTGAACATCTCCCCTCACCCAACCCAATGCCAGATGAATAACAGGGTCAGAGCCTCAGACAGAGACCCTAAGATCAGGAATCTTGGGACATGCCCACTAAAACCAACTCCTTTCAAAAGAAACAGTCATCCTTGTCCTGTTGTTAGAGCTCTGAAAGTATATGGTCAGTTTCTTTCTCTTGTTCATCCATATAAAGTAAGTTTTATAGCATCGTAGAACTGGAGGGACTCTTAGAGTTCATCTCGTCCAATCTCCTGTGTTTATGTAGGAGTAAGTGGAGTTCTGTGGTGACTAAATCACTCATTCAAGGTGACATGAGTATGAAGAATTGGACCTGAGACTTGGGCTTACATCTACAATGATTTCCTTCATCAGATGCTCTCTCTGGTTTTTATCTCATTCCCTTATTTCCACCAGTTCATCTCATCTCTCCCCACATTTGCTTCCTGCACCCCAGATTCCAACTCAGGAAAAGGCTAGGTCCATGTGAGGGCTCTGCCCAAGAGGAGAAGAAATAACATCAACAGTTACACCCACCTGGCACTGTCTCTGTGGACTGCTGTTTTCTAGACCCACCTCTTCTGTGTATCTCCACAGTTGTGACGAATAGAGATGCAGACCATTGTCCCCTAAGCTGTTCCCATTTCCATTCATTCATTTGTTCAAAACACATTTACTGAGCAATCACTATATTCTATGCACAAGGTGAGGGGCAATGGCTGCTGGGGAGCTCACAAATGTAGAAGACATTCCTGTGTTCTCTAAGTTTGTAAATAAAGTAAATTTAAAAGTGTCAGTAAATAAATAATGTAAACAAATGAATGGCATATTCACACAATGAACATTGGAGTCTGGAGTCTAGTGTGCGTGCTAAGTCCCTTCAGTTGTGTCCAACTCTTTGCGACCCTATAGACTGTAGCCCACCAGCCTCCCCAGGGATTGAACCCGCATCTCTTAGGTCTCCTGCGTTGGCAGCCAGGTTCTTTACCACGAGCGCCACATGGGAAGCCCAATGGAACATTACCTGGCAGGAACAGAAGGGGTAACAATAAAGAAAACAGCATGAATGATTGCCCCCCAAACCCACACACAACCAGGGACCAGACACCCACATATGCCCAAGGGTAAACATACTGTATCAGTCTCCTTAAATCAAGTTCTGTAACAGAAGAGGCAAACTACAGCTATAATGACCTGCAGCAGATCATGGCTGTCTTGGGGGAAGAGTGAGCGGTACCTAGGATACTGACTTGGAATGAGCATGAAGAAAACTTTATAGAAAAATGGAATAGTCTCTATCTTTATTGAGTTGGTGGTTGTGCTCTAAGTCGCTTTGCATGCTTCGTCACTCGGTCGTGTCCGACTCTTGTGACCCCTTGGACTGTAGCCCATCAGACTCCTCTGTCCATGGGATTCTCCAGGCAAGAAATACTGGAGTGGGCTGCCGTTTCCTTCTCCAGGGGATCTTCCTGACCCAGGGATCGAACCTGCATCTCTTATGTCTCCTGCGTTGGCAGATGCTACCACTGGCACCACCTGGGAAGCCTGGTGGTTACATAAGTGTGAACATTTGTCAAAACTCAATGGGGAGTGTTGATATGGTCTCATCTTCCCAACTGATGTGAAACTAACCACAGGGAGGTGAAGGGATTGGCAGAGTCATTAGCAATGACGCAGAGAAGAAGCCAGGATTTCTTAAGTGTCCCATTTACACAGGGTTCCTTGGCACGTGATGCCTGCAGGTCCTCAGATGAAGAAATGGAGCTCACTTGATTTAACATCACTCTCCTTGCCTAGGGTGCTGTTGAAACCGGCAGACCTTAATGCCTCAGAAATGACGTGCGACATTAAAAAAGGAGCGCAGTGGACAGATGGTCTATGTGGGGGCTCATTGTCATCCTCATGATCTTTGGTTTTTCAGCAAATAGAATAAAAACTCAAACTAGTGTCAACTGGGGTTTTCACCATATAGACAGGAAGAGACAACACAAATACACAATCCGTTCTATTAGAACTCCCTTTTAAATGTCATCCAAGGAATTAGTGAAGCAAGTGTTCCCATGCTAAAGTAGACTTGCAGCTTCAGAGAACAAGGTCTTAGAAAATAGTAATTAAAAAAAAATGTATAAGAAGACAGCCACACAGAGACACTCTGGTAAAAGTCCTTATTTCAAGAATGATAGGATAGGGACTTCCCTGATTGTTCAGTGAATAAGAATCCACCTGCCAGTGGAGAGGACACAGGTTTCATCCCTGGTTTCGGAAGATTCAGCATGTCATGGAGCTACTAAGCCCATGAGCCGCAACTGCGGAAGCCCGTGCACCCTAGAGCTGTGCTCTGGAACAAGAGAAGCCACCGCAATGAGAAGCCCATGTACACGATGAAGAATAGCCCCCAGCCCCCGCAACTGGAGAAAGGCTGCACAAAGCAAGGAGGATCCACCACAGCAAAAATAATAATAATAATTAAAAAAAAAAGAATGCTAGGATACTAACTCCAGGATCTAGAAAGGGAAAAAAATCTACAGAGGAAAAGTGATTATTATAAAAGTTTTCCTCCCCTGTGCTGTATTCCATAAGGTGGTAAGGCTGAGACAGTAACTAAAGAATTGTTTGCTCAAAAGCTATCATCCATGTGGAGGAAATGAGACATCGAAGCAATGGAAGCCCTCAAAGGCACTCTATACTCTTCCCTACTCTACCTACCCATCCTCCCAATTTGGGGAGAAAAATTATCCAGCTAAATTCATAATGAATAAAAACAAATCAATTTGGGGAAGGCATGGCATAAAATACATCAAACCGGGAAAATAGCAAGTGATTAAGAGAAATATTCTGTAATAATAGAAGAGTAAATTTATCAGGAAAACATGACTCATTAATGAGTATGTACCTAATGACTGAGCTTGAAGTTACAAAAATAAAGTGACAGAATCAAATTAAAGGAGAAACAGATAATTCCATAGTCATGCCTAGGACGTTTTAACATCCTCTGCTCTCAGCAACAGATGGGATTGCTGTTGTTCAGTTGCTCGGTTGTGTCCGACTCTTTGTGACCCCGTGGACTACAGCACACGGGGCTTCCCTGTCCTTCACCAACTCCCAGAGTTTGCTCAAACTCATGTCCATTGAGTCGGTGATGCCATCCAACCATCTCATCTCTGTCATCCCCTTGTCCTCCGGCCTCCAATCTTATGTCCTTCAGGGACATAACTGTTGATGGGATAACTAGACAAAAATCAGTGAAGTCAGAGAAAACCTGAACAACTCCTTCTCTGCTGGAAGTCTGACATTTGTTAGTGGCCTTGTGCTGAGCAGGATGGGAGTCATGAGCTCAGAAGAAAGAGTGTTTCTGTTGGTGATGTCTGCTGTGGACGCAAAGCAGGAGAAAGAAAAGCCCCTGGACCAGTCACCTCCTTAACCCTGGCTGTGCATGAGAATTGCATAGTGAGAGCCTTTTACGAATATGGATGCTAAGACCCCTCCCCTGGAGACTTTGCTCTAATTCCTCTGTGGTACAGCCCAGGCATTTGTCATTTTTCTGAAATCTCCCCAGATGATTTCAATGAGTAATGAGGATTAAAAACCACTGTCCTAAACAGTGAGAAAGGGGACACTCGTACTCTGATGAAGAGCAGGTAAAAGATGTAGAATACATTAAGGGCCTTCAATGCATCATTTTATCTAGAAATCTCATTTCTAGGGAAATAGTAATGATGTGCCTGTATAATTTATGTTCAAGAATGCTTTTTGCAGCTCAATTTATAATAGCAATAGAAATAGATGATAGATAGAAGTTAAGTGGGGCTTCCCAGGTGGCTCAGCGGTAAAGAATACCAATGCAGGTGACACGGCTTTGATCCCTGGGTTGGGACGATTCCCTGGAGGAGGAAACGGCAACCCACTCCCGTATTCTTGCCTGGAGAATCCCATGGACAGAGGAGGCTGGTGGGTTATAGTCCATGGGGTCTCAGAAGAGTCGGACACAGCTTAGCGACTGAACAACAAGATAATAGATAGATACACAGATATGTAGATACATAAATAGATAGCTGGAAAGAGGGAAGGAAGGAAAGGCGGGAGGAAGAGAAGCAGAGAAAGGAAACCGAATTATTCAGCAGCATGGGTAGGTAGGTAAGTTTAGTCACTCAGTTTTGTCCAACTCTGTGACCCCATGGACTGTAGCTCTCCAGGCTCCTCTGTCCATGGGGTTTCCCAGGCAAGAATACTGGAGCGGGTTGCCATTTCCTTCTCCAGGGGATCTTCCTGATGCAGGGATCGAAGCCCAGGTTTTCTGCATTGCAGACAGACTCTTTACTGACTGAGCCTCCAGGGAAGCCCCATGCAGCAGTATGGAACTGGTTAAATACATTAAATCAAGGTACAATAGATACCTTTAATAAGATGATGTTGATATGTATTTCACATCAAATATGTCCATAAAAAGCTGAGAGAATGATGTTGCAAAGTAATTTATAAACCATTCCATTCTGAGACAATGTATGTGTGCCTAGAAAAATAGTCTTTAAAGTTTTGCTTCAAAATGTCGATCATATTTATCTCAAGGTGATTGTATTTTCGTCCATTTAGCTGATGTTCATTTCGTTCCTAATGCGTGTAAAGTGAATACATGTGTTTTAGGTAGTAAAACTAAACCGAGAATGAAACCAATGTCCCTGATGACAACTCATTCTGAAATGCGGAGAGCCTTTCATCTCATCGGTTCTAATCCTTAAAAGGGGGGTCAAATGGATGATTATCTGAGCTGGTGAAGGAATTAAGAATTCAGAATAGCTCTGGGAAAGGGTGTGGGAACTGCTCCATTACCTTAGGTGAAAACAAACAAGGGAGGTTCCCTTTGATCCACAGGGGCCCATTCCTTTCAGCATTTTCTGGGTGGATCTGGACCCAGCCTGTAGAGAGGATGAGGCCAGCTGGAACCTGCCCACAGTCCTTCCCGAGGTGTGGCTGGGAAAGTGGGAGCTGCCCAGGTCTCCACCCAGTTCTCCTTCCACCCCGAGAAGGTCACACCTGTCCATCCATCTTCTTCCAAATGGAAGGAATGTGGGGGGCTCAGCCAAAGGAATGGAAACAAAGCCTCATTCCTTTGGGGCACTCCACCCCTCCTTCCCCCCGACACCTTCCCTCCATCTTCACGTTTATTGCTTTCCAGACCTCAGATTGCTCGAATCTGCCTGCCAATGCAGGTTTGAACCTGCCAGATTAGGTTCGATCCCTGGGTCGGGAAGATCCCCTGGAGGAGGAAATGGCAATCCACTCCCGTATTCTTGCCTGGAGAATCCGGTGGTCAGAGGAGCCTGGCAGGCTACAGTCCATAGGGTCACAAAGAGTCGAACACGACTGAGCAACAGAGCACACTTGCTTTAAGAAAAGGGGTCTGAAAACTTCCTTCTTGTTAAATTATTAATATTTGCATTTTGAGAGAAGATCAGAGAAATGATATTCACAAATAAATGACTTTTTGAAATATTTTAATTTTATTGGAGTATAAAATTTTGTTGAAGTGTTTATAGTTGATTTACAGTGTTGTACAGCAAAGTGATTCAGTTATACAAACACATATAGTTGTTCTTTTTTAGATTCTTTTCTCATATAGGCTATTGAGTAGAGTTCCCTGTACTATACAGCACGTCCTTGTTGGTTACCTGTCTTACATGTAGTAATGTGTGGGTATGTTCACCCCAAGCTCCTGATTTATCTCCTCCCAACATTTCCCCTTTGGTAACCGTAAGTTTGTTTTTGAACAAATAAATGACTTTTTCATGGAAGAATCTCAAGCACCAACCAAGTATAGAAAGGGTGGTGATGTTGTAGATTAAAAAAGCCTGAAACACTTGTGGTTCTGGACCACATTCCCAGCAGAAAGAAGTGGGAAGTACAATACCCGTGAAGCCAGCTGGCATTGGGACAGCACCCTTTAAGAAAACTCATACCTCCAGGGAGTATCTCCTAATGGTTTTGAGAAACTAAGTGAACAAGACGTTTTCTAAACAGGCAGCCCAGAACCCCTGCGCTCTGTCTGATAAACCCATCTCCTCACAGTCAGGCAAAGAAGCCAGATGTTTTCAGCCCTATTCCTGGCTTGTGTAACCAACTCCTTGTGGTGGTAGGATGTATCACGGGATGTATTTTCCACAAACAGGCTAAGAAACATTCCTTGATGTCAGGTCACCCAGCAAGTTTCCAAAGTGGTGGTGGTTACTTTTATCTCCTCTACTTCCATCACAAGGTAATGGTCTGTTCTTAAAAGGAGCGGTAAAGCACAGGTTACTTTAGCCTTCTCCCTGCTTCAGGGCGATGGGCGCTTGTCAATACCACTCCAGTGACTGACTGGTTCCATCTGCCACGGCTGTGTGGTAATCATTTATCGCGGGGCAATCTCGTAGGACACAAAATATAGCGCCCTTGTGTCTCTTCATTCTCCAGCACTTGCTGACAGTGAATGAAAATTACACTGCCTTCCAGCACCAGTCATAATTCAACCTCATTTTCCAGAAAACCTTTGTGGGGCACTACAAAATAATGAGATGTGCTCTGCCTAGAGGTTACAGCACCGCCTCGCTGCAGTACGTTCAGCTAAATCAGCCCAACACATGATCAATCCTCCAGAAATAAAAATCACTGTTTTCCTACAGATTTTACTGTGTAATTTAAGCGAATGATAAAATGGATAACTAATGAGAGCCTGCTATATAGCACATGAATCTCTACTCAGTGCTCTTTGGTGACCTAAATGGGAGGGAAATCCAAAAAAGAGGGGATATGTGTATATGTACAGTTGATTCACTTTGCTGTACAGTAGAAACAGACAACATTGTAAAGCAACTATGGGTGGTGGTGAAGTCGCTAAGTTGTGTCTGAATCTTTGTGACCCCATGGACTGTAACCCGCTAGGCTCCTCTGTCCGTGGGATTTCCCAGGCAAGAATACTGGCTTGGGTCGCCATTTCCTCCTCCAGGGGATCTTACCAACCCAGGTATCGGAACCTGCATATCCTGCGTTGCAGGCAGATTCTTTACTGCTGAGCCACCGAAGCAACTATACCCCAATAAATATTTTTTAAAAAATTAAGTAAATGAGTTCAGTGCAATGTTCCTCTTTAGCCATAACCAAGAAGGTAATAACCAAAAATGGTTTGAGAAACGAGAGAAAATAATTTTCTTTCCTAATCTTATTCTCTATCACCCTGCTTGAATAACTGAAAGGGATTTAAATCTTAAAAAACCCCAAAAAACCCAAATCACAGAATCTATGAAAAATCCACAGAGGACATTCCTACCTGTAATGGTTCTTCCACATGCTAGTCTGAGGAGGTTGTTTGGCTTTTAAAATAGTGCAAGACCTAGTTATGTGTGTTTACTCTGTGCACTTAAATAATTGAGTATCTTGTTCCACTAAACTGCAGGTTCTGTGTTATCTACCTGTTATCCCCAACAACTAGCTTAATGCCTGGCACATAATAATATTTTAAAAATTGGTGTATATAATTCACACATTATAAAATTCATGTTTGAACATGTACAAGCCAGTGGTTTTAATAAGGCATATATTCACAAATTATGCAACAGTCACCACTATCCAAATTTCAAAACATTTCCATAACCCCTTAAAGAATCCTGGGGGCTTCCCTGGTGACCCAGTCAGTAAAGAGTCTGCCTGCAATGCAGGAGACCCAGCTTTGATCCTTGGGTTAGGAAGATCCTCTAGAGGAGGAAATGGGAACCCAAGCCAATATTCTTGCCTGGGAATTCCCATGGACAGAGGAGACTGGCGGGCTACAGTCCATGAGATTGCAAGAGTCGAACATGAGTGAGGACTAAACGTACCTGCTATCAGTTCAGTTCAGTCGCTCAGTCGTGTCCAACTATTTGCGACCCCATGAATCGCAGCACGCCAGGCCTCCCTGTCCATCACCATCTCCGGGAGTTCACTCAGACTCACGTCCATCGAGTTGGTGATGCCATCCAGCCATCTCATCCTCTGTCGTCCCCTTCTCCTCCTGCCCCCAGTCCCTCCCAGCATCAGAGTCTTTTCCAATGAGTCAACTCTTCGCATGAGGTGGCCTAAGTACCAGAGTTTCAGCTTAAGTGTCATTCCTTCCAAAGAACACCCAGGACTGATCTCCTTTATAATGGACTTGTTGGATCTCCTTGCAGTCCAAGGGACTCTCAAGAGTGTTCTCCAACATCACAGTTCAAAAGCATCAGTTCTTCGGCATTCAGTCTTCTTCACAGTGCAACTCTCATGTCCATACATGACCACTGGAAAAACCATAGCCTTGACTAGATGGACCTTTGTTGGCAAAGTAATGTCTCTGCTTTTGAATATGCTATTAGTCATAACTTTTCTTCCAAGGAGTAAGTGTCTTTTAATTTCATGGCTGCAATTACCATCTGCAGTGATTTTGGAGCCCCCAAAATAAAGTCTGACACTGTTTCCACTGTTTCCCCATCTGTTTCCCATGAAGTGATGGGACCAGATGCCATCATCTTTGTTTTCTGTATGTTGAGCTTTAAGCCAACTTTTTCACTCTCCTCTTTCACTTTCATCAAGAGGCTTGTTAGTTCCTCTTCACTTTCTGCCATAAGGGTGGTGTCATCTGCATATCTGAGGTGATTGATATTTCTCCCGGCAATCTTGATTCCAGCTTGTGCTTCTTCCAGCCCAGTGTTTCTCCTGATGTACTCTTCATATAAGTTAAATAAGCAGGGTGACAATATACAGCCTTGACGTACTCCTTTTCCTATTTGGAGCCAGTCTGTTGTCCCATGTCCAGTTCTAACTGTTGCTTCTTGACCTGCATACAGATTTCTCAAGAGGGAGGTCAGGTGGTCTGGTATTCCCATCTCTTTCAGAATTTTCCAGTTTCTTGTGATCCACACAATCAAAGGCTTTGGGATAGTCAATAAAGCAGAAATAGATGTTTTTCTGGAACTCTTTTGCTTTTTCCATGATCCAGCGGATGTTGGCAATTTGATCTCTGGTTCCTCTGCCTTTTCTAAAACCAGCTTGAACATCTGGAAGTTCACGGTTCACGTATTGCTGAAGCCTGGCTTGGAGAATTTTGAGCATTACTTTACTAGGGTGTGAGATGAGTGCAGTTGTGTGGTAGTTTGAGCATTCTTTGGCATTGCCTTTCTTTGGGATTGGAATGAAAACTGACCTTTTCCAGTCCTGTGGTCACTGCTGAGTTTTCCCAATTTGCTGGCATATTGAGTGCAGCACTTTCACAGCATCATCTTTCAGGATAAAGCAACCTATATCCACTTTCTGTAACTTCCCATTCCTCTCTTCCCCCTAGCCCACGGACGTTACTAGTTTACAATCTGTTTCTATGGATTGAAGCATTCTGCATATTTCCTGTAAATAGAATTATTTAGTATGTGACCTTTTGTTTCTGGCTTTTTCATTTGGCATGATGTTTACAATACCCACCCATGTTTTAGCGTATATCAATACCTCATTCCTTTTTATGAATGAATGATAATGTTCTATTGTATGGATAAAGCATGTTTTGTTTATTCAGATCCATTCATGGACATTTACATTGTTCTCCTTTTTGGCTATCAGAGTAACATTTTCATTCACACCTGTTGAACAAATTGGTGACCTTCTAAATGATCGCAGCATATGTGAGATGACCAGTAAACTATCAAACTTCATTCACCTAGCTCATCAGACCTCATTCTACTAGTTCATTCAACTACTTCATCAGAGAACTATAAACTCTAAACCATGCAAAACCATTTTCCAGTTATCAAATTTGCCAAGACTTCTTTTAAATTAAAAAAAAAATGTCTTTATTTATTTTGGTCATGCTGCAAGTCATATGGGCTCTTAGTTCTCTGACCAGAGATCAAACCTGTGCCCCTTGCAGTAGAAACAAGAAGTCTTAATTTCTGGACCACCAGAGAAGCCCCAGTCAAGACTTTTCTACTCTAATAGCTGTTGCCTGTGAGGATGTGGTATCCATCGTGCACTTTCACTTACGGAAGTGAATATTGCTGTAAGCATTTACAGCAAGTTGGTATGCATGCCAACAGCCTTGACGTGCTCAGACAATTTGAGTCCCCTAATTATATCTCTGAGATACGAGACTAAAGATATAACATAAAACACAGAAATACTATATTGTGAAGATGAAAAGTGAAAGTGAAAGTTGCTCAGTTATGTCTGACTCTTTGTGATTCATTGCAAGTGGATTCTTTACCAGCTGAGCCACAAGGGAAGCCCCCAAATACTGGAGTGGGTAGCCTATCCCTTCTCCAGTGGATTTTCCTGACCCAGGAATTGAACGGGGGTCTTCTGCATTGTAGAAGATCCTTATGAATAATAATGAAATCTAGAAAACAAACCTAAATACTCAATATAGTGAAATATTTAAAGAAGATCTGGTAGATACATATAATTAAATGGCATATAGCCATTATAAATCACATTTGAAAGAGTTTCAATTGCATCAGAAAGTGAGTATTCAGTGAAAGTAGGCATAATATGGTTGATCTAAAATACTGATATATGAAAATTTCACAGAAAAATGGGAATTTGAGGAAATCTACAAAAACATGAACTTTTAGCAATGGGTATGAAGAAAAAAGGAAAATCTTAAATACAACTTCATCTATTATGTCTTAGGTTCAACAATGTTTATATTTATGTGACTTAACTTTTATTTTTTTATGAGTGAGAATTTTTATTATTATTTTTGCTATTGCCCTAATTTACATGAGGACATGCTATGCTCAGAAAAATTAAATAAGTCACAAAACTAAATAAGTGGTTAGTTCCTCTTTTAAATAGTAAGTTTTGAGAGGACAGAAAATCTATCTTTAAGTAGCATCATTTCTGTACTAAGTATACAACAGATTTTTTTATTAAAAAAAGAAATTACTTATATTAGACCTCACTTAACCCATTCAGCCACATATATGTAGAATAGGTATTTCTGGTAATTATAATAGTCAGAACAAGGTAATGGACATATAGCAAATTGAACAATGTAAGTTTCTATAATTCTTTCAACAGGGTCATTCCAAAAGTAGGTAAAGGACTGGTGACCTGTGTTACCTATTAGGCTGCCCACCTCAGAGAACCTGCCAGAATAAAGGGTACATGGGAATATTAAAAGCTCAGCAGAAAGTAGATGATCCAAGGACAGAAGCAAGTGTCTGATGAGTTACTTACAGGGTGAAATATGTCATACTTTGTTCTTCCACCAACGTAGCAAGTGTGTTTTTGTTGTGTCTGCATGAGCAAAGTGGCAGGTGGGGCAGCACATTCTAGTCACTGGTAGGGAAATTGAACAGTACTGGCCTTTATGCAACTGTGACAAGTTGTGAATATCTCAAAGCCTTCAATGCATGTGCCCCAAGCATCTTTTTTCCATTATATTTAAACATTCAAATCCCTTTTACGAAAAATATACTCCCACATGGTCCTAATTCACTTCTACTCAACTTATCAAAACATTATCCTGTAAGATTCATTTTAAGTCCAGAAAATTATCTGAGCTTCTGGTATGAGACTGGTATTAGTTCTTCTTATAAACAAGTTCTTTCAATGACTGGTTTTGCATGCCCTTCAACTCTGCATGTGTTTGCGTGACTTGAGTTTAAGTCAAACTGGAATACCCTTTGAATTTGAGCTGCAGATGTTATCCAGATAATTCAGATGTAAGTATCTGAATAGTTCAAATGATCTCAAGAAAAGAATAGTCTGAAATCATGCACTTTAGTTTTTGTTTGCGGACAAAGCAAAGAGTTAATACCTTAACTCTTTCTATATACATAGTAAAGTCATGATTTAGTTACCTGTAAAACAATAATAGATAAAATTAATTGTCAGAATTGATTATATGCTGAGGCTCATGTTATGGCTTCACATGCATGTTTTCATTTTATCCTTGGGAGATGCTAAGAGGTTAGATATTACTAAGGGTAAAATTATATATTCACCAAAAATGTTTACACTGAAATATTCTTAGAAGCTTATTTATAGCAGCCCCAAACTGGAAATAATCCAGATGTCTACCAACAGATGGATAAATTGTGGTATATTCATGCAAGGGAATATTACTCAATGATAAAAAAAAAAAAAGGATGAGCCACTACTATGTATTACAACATAGATGAATCTCAAAAACATTGAGAAAAAATATAGAAATATGAAATATAAAAATCAGTGTATGATCTATTTATATAAAGTTCTAAAACAAGTAAAACTAACTTACACTGGTGTAAATTTTTTAAAAGGTAGCTATTTATTGGAAAGGAACAGGAGGGAATTTTTACTTTGTTGTTGTTCAGTTGCTCAGTCATGTCCAACTCTTTGCGACTGTAGCATGTCCTTCCCTGTCCTTCATGGTCTTTCAGAGTTTGCTCAAACTCATGTCCTTTGCGGAGAAAGCAATGGCACCCCATTCCAGTACTCTTGCCTGGAAAATCCCATGGACAGAGGAGCCTGGTAGGCTGCGGTCCATGGGGTCGCTGAGAGTCGGATAGGACTGAGCGACTTCCCTTTCACTTTTCACTTTCATGCATTGGAGAAGGAAATGGCAACCCACTCCAGTGTTCTTGCCTGGAGAATCCCAGGGGCGGGGGAGCCTGGTGGGCTGCCATCTCTGGGGTTGCAGAGAGTCAGACACGACTGAAGCAACTTAGCAGCGGCAGCAGCAGCAGCAGCAGCAGCATGTCCATTGAGTCGGTAATGCCATTCAACTATCTCATCCGTGTTGCCCCCTTCTCCTCCTGCCCTCAGTCTTTCCTAGCATCAGGATCTTTTCCAGCAAGTTGGCTCTTCATATCAGGTGGCCAAAGTATTAGAGCTTCAGCTTGAGCATCAGCCCTTCCAATGATTGACTGGTTTGATCTCCTTACAGTCCAAGGGACTCTCAAGAGTCTTCTCCAGCACCACAGTTGGAAAGCATCAGTTCTTCGGGGCTCAGCCTTCTTTATGGTCCAACTCTCCAACCTGACTCCTTGCCAAATAGTTCGTGAAATCATCCACGATTACATTTGGCAGCAGCCACATGCAGTACATTTTCCTAGCTGCTGTGGGGAATAAAGAAGTTCAACTAAATGAGTCAATACATGTAAAGTGCTGGTTATGGTGCCTGGCATATGGTAAGAGCTCTAAAGTGTTAACTACCATTATTATAAGATACGAACCTTGGCCTCAAGGTAATTATAGGGTCCCTGGGGAAACAAGCCATTAATTCATAAATCATTAAACAATACACGAATCATAGTTCAAGCTAAGAAATAGCACAAGGAACTATTATACTGAGAGCCACAGACAGACACTCGGTGTCCATAGAAGCCAAAGAGCTTTACAAAAGGGGCGGGGGAGGGGGGCGGGTGTGGGCACCCAAGGACACAGATCTTGTCCATTGGCACAGCCATGCAGCTGTGCAACAACCTATTGTTGCCATGTGGGGATACTCACCCCATATTGTCAAATCTGTTTTTAAAGAATCCAGAAATTTAGGTGTTTATGTGAAATCTCCCAGTTTTTACATGTTGGCTACTAATTCAATGCTTTTAAAAAGGGAATGATCTTTGGGTTATGGCTACTAAATATGTCCTAAATGCACAGTCTGAAGAAGACTCTAGAGGCTGCTGAAACATCTTTCCTACTCAGTTTTAACAAGGAAATCCAGCCTCGTGAGGGGAGGCACTTGACGAAGGCCACCCAAGAGTGGGAAGAGAACTGGACTTAGAATTGGGGCTTTAAGGAATTGCCAAGTTTAAAGACTTCATGGATTTTTTGTACTTTGGAGAAAATCTACATTTTCTTCTGTAGAAGATTTTGTATACATTATGTATATTCAGTACAACTGAATACTTCATAGAAATTAAAAGTAATATGATAATTCTCTATGCGTTAATAAAGAAACATGCCCACGAAAAAAATAAAATAAAATACTTTATGGAGGAGGTTGAGTCTGGGAAGGAAACTGGGAGAGAGCAGCCAGAATTCTGTTAGTTTCAGGATCAAGTCCCTTGTGGGTTTATCAGGTGCTTCTATTCTGATGTCTGATGTGATGGAGATAAATGATAGTTGGAGGTGAGTAAAGAGAGGGAAAGGAGAAGAAACAGAGACGATGAGTATGAACCACACTTTCAAGAAGTTTGGCCAAGATAGACAGAAATATGGGACTCCAAAAGCCGTCTGGTTTGTGTGTGTGTGTGTGTTTTTTTTTTAAGTGGGAGAGATATTAAAAGATGGTTTAAAGCAAAAACAAAGATAATAGCCCAAGTTGAGAAAGAGAACCTTAAGAAGCAAGAGAAATAGGAGAGTTGTGAAGAGAGGTTAGGAAAGCCACAGGAAGAGGTACCAGAACCTATGGAAAAAGATGATGAAATGAGTACTGCTTGGTTGAGACTGATACCTTTCACACTGGAAACCTACAAGAGTTCCCATCTGGTGGTAAGACTTATAGACTGATTTGTTACACTCTTCCCCCATGGGGTGGACTTAGACTAAATGCCCTCTCTGGTTTCCCGCCAAAACATATATTTGAATCCATAATTTAGACTGTATGGAAGTTGAATTTCTCTCATCTTGAGGATCTCAGAACCTCAGAAGCAGAAATTAATGATCTTATCCACCCCTCTTCATTTCAACACATTCCTTGAAAATGTATTGGGCATTTGCACTGCCAGGCACTCTTGTTAAGCCCTGGGTATTCAAAGATAAGTAAAACAGCCTCAGACCTAGAAGAGGTAATGGAATAAAAATGTTTATGTGATTAACTATCACTGCAAACACAGCAATAGAAGGGTGGACAAAACTGCAGGTCCCCAGAGGATGAGCCAGTTGAGAAAATGATTCCGGTCTCTCAGCTCCAAGTACGATGCCTTCCTTAGGGTCAATATAGATAATATTACTGTAACTATTCTAAAAAAAAGATTAGCTGTGTAAATCTATTTATGTAACCCACAGAGATAGTATGATCTTTCAGCCTTCTTGTTAATATACCAACGTCACTAATCCAAGATCAACATGTGTATGTACCATTGGCTGAGAACTCTATTATTTGGATTCTGGTCCAAACCACTCTTTTCCTTCTAAGCATTAGTTTGGAAACCATTAAACAGTAGATGGTCATCACCCACCAACCATCATTCACTAGAACAATTCTACTCAGCTGTGTCTATATAAGGCCACAGAATCAACCACATTTTGTTAGTTTATTTTCTCAATACTGCCGTTGTTATAATTCTAACCTACTAGCTTAAAGTAGCCAAAATGACCATTTTTCAGCTCTGTGTCTTTTATCCTCTAGTTGAACCTATACTAATAGTTAAGTAAAATTTTAGTCATTGATATGTTGGCTTCAAATAGAGTGAAATATGCATTAAAATGAATTCTTCCCTTCATTTTTTGGGAAACTTCATCAAATATTTACAGAAGACCCACTGTTGCCTGAGATGAGGCCAAATGCATCAGGGGGAAGAAGAGACAGTTTTGGTTGTCTAAGAGCTTGTAGTATAAATCCAGAGATTCCACTTTGACCCTTTTCAAAACTTACATGTTGATTTTAAAGCAGATAATGGACTTTCAGTGGAAGCAAAAAAAAAAAAAAAAAACTTTCTGGAAGGAAGACTCGCAAGTTCATCCTGTTGAAACTCACTTAAATGGAAACGACTCTGAAGGGTTAAGTATCTAACGTATTCCTTCTCTTTAGAGTTTCCTCCTGCTCTGACACAGGTCCACAGTTTTTGCTTCAGTCCAACAGGGAGAAGCAAAGAAACGGCTTCCCAGGTTGCACTAGGGGTAAAGAACCTGCCTGCCAATGCAGCTTACTCGAGAGACGTGGCCTCCCTCCCTGGGTTGCAAAGATCCCCTGGAGATGAAAATGGTAACCTACTCCGGTATTCTTGCCTGGGAAATCACATGGACAGGGGAGCCTGGTGCGCTACAGTCCTTGGGGTCACAAAGAGTCGGACATGACTGAGCGCACTCACACTGAACAGGGGAAGGACGGGGCAGTGTGGTGGGTTTGTTCATGTTTTCTCCTCAAATAATCCACCACCTGCCAGTGAAGAGGCCTCATATCAAGGACCCTGGGAGGAATATAAAGATGAAAATGCTGTTGAGAAATGTGCGATCTTGTGGGGAAGACTAGGCTTGAAAGAGCACAGGCATGATGAAATGTATGCTGAACAGTCAACATGCTGTGGAAATGCTGGGAGGGATGAGATTTCCTCCTACTGGGAGTCGAGGAGGACTCCTCTGTAGTGTTGAGGACTACAGAATTCAGATGCTTGGAAAAGACAGGAAGGACATTCCAAGCTAGAGCTTCTTCTGTCTTTGCAGAAGTTATGGAGTTGGGTGGCAAATACCACCACATAAACCCAGATAAGAATTTCACTTGCTTTTCTTCCATTTGGGAACCACTGAAGTGTGCCCATATGGATGACTGGATTTAGGAGAGGCGAAGATTATGGTTGTGTGTGTGTTAGTCACTTAGTCATGTCTGACTATTTGTCACCCCATGGACTGTAGCCTGCCTAGTTCCTATGTCCATGGAATTCTTCAGGCAAGAATACTGGAGTGGATGCCTTTCTCCAGGGGATCTTCCCAACCCAGGGATAGAATCTGAGTCTCCTACATCGCAGGCAGATTCTTTACCGTCAGAGCCACCAAAGAAGCCAAAAATATTTAATTGGGAGGGCAACATCCTTTTGGCAGCGCTTTGAAATTCATGTCTTTTTTTTTTTTTTTTTTGGAGTATAATTCCTTTACAATTATAAAGTGTTAGTTTCCGCTGTGCAGCAAAGGGAATCAGCTATATGCATACACATATTCCCTCCCTCTTGAATCAATTCAAGTCTTGAAATCGCTAAATTTTGATGATTGGCATCTAGTGAAGTAACTGAGACAAAAACAACATAAAATTTAGCCATAGTTGAGATGCTGGTTTGACATGAAACTGAAGACATTACGCTGAAGTGCACACTCAGGTATTACCCCTTCTTGATCTACCTATTTAGAGGCCCATAGGGAAAGGAGGGAGAAGCTTTCATTGTGCCAATTTTACAGGTAAAGTTGGATAACCCTCTGTACCAATGTCACAGTCATGAACTCCAGCAAAACAATAACTCTTTTAGTTTTTCTACAGAGGAACTTGACAAAGCTGTCAACCTCCCATTCGGATTCAGTTCAGTCAGTTCAGCCACTCAGTCGTGTCTGACTCTTTGTGACCCCATGGACTGCAGCACCCGAGGCTGCAACCATTCGGATGATGGTAGAAAAATGGAACCATTACATCTCTTGAAGTTGCTTCTAGATTGTGTATAATCACTTTTGGAAAATACCCAGTCTGGCCACAGTGATCTGGTGTCAGGAGTTGATGGGAGGAGAGTGTCTCCAAAATGCCCCCATCCATCTCAGCCCATCCAGGAAGCCCAGGCTAACTCGAGTCCTCCCATCTGGGCTTTGTGCATGGTTCCCAGTCCCACTACAAGCACGACTGAGTGTTTTCACCTCTCCAGTGCCAGCTCCGCTCTATATGACCTTACCCCAACAGTGAGGTCTCTCCAGGCCTGCCCTCCTCCCTGCCATGCCCCTCCTGGAGGGGCAGGAAACTCTCACGTCCCTTGATGTCACCAGAGACTCAGAGGGGAGTATTTACATGGGATGCTCTCTTCCTAAGGAAGCCACCACTTCATAATTCCTGTTTCATGAGATTTGGTTGCACAAGCTTGGAGAAGATCCATTGGAGGGCTCCTGGCTTCTTGGACTCTGCCTGAAACATAAGGAGTTAGCCGCTTTTCTCTGTGGTTTGGGAGCATTCTCTCAGGATTCTGGGTTCTCCTCTGTGGCTTGATTCAGCTTGGAGGCTTACCTGTGATCCCTTCCTGGAGCTGATCAGCACTCATCTGCCCATCACACGCTCTGCTGTCCCTTCTGTCACTACCCCGTGTCTGCGTTACGTCTGGGAAATCTCTTACATCACTGTGCACTGTGGTTGATGGGAGAAACGCTATCCTCCAACTTTACCAGATCCTGAGTCTTTCAGGACTCAAGAGGCACTCCCTTAAAAAGCCCAGCTCTTGCCACAGAGCACCCCTACTTCCAAGACCGTGTCTCTATTACTGATTTGTATAAATACTCTGAAACTAAACAGACTTCTTTATTCTGGGCTGTGTCTGCCTTTCCCCCGAGGGAAGGAGGCTTCTGACTCAAGATGGAGGGTCCTGAGACGCGTGACAGTTGCAGGAGGGAGGACCTAAGTTGTGGAGGGAAGTTACATCTGGATACAGGTGTCATGAGAGCGGACCGATTGATTCTGGAGCATGGGTTTCATGCTCAGTTACCTGTCTTGCAACAAAATGTCCCAGTGTGTGATAGAGGGACTCATTTAGTGTCCTGGTGGGAAACATTCACCCCAAATGGTTCAGAGGGACTGTCATGAAGGTCTAGGTTCAGAGGTGTGAGCAGGGAGGAGGGACCAGAACGGGATGTCAAGGTACCCAGAGACCAGCCACAGGGAAACTGGTATCACCCTAGGGCCACCCCAGAAGAGCCTTGATCAGGAAGAAATGCCACCAGTCACTTCCAGACCCTGACCACAAAGCAGGGAGCAGGCAGAGGAGGAATTCATGGGTCTCACCCTCTTCTTGTCTTCCATCTTCCCTGCCTCCTGTGGACCAAACCCAGCCAGGTGCCAGTCCGCAAGCAAGCCTGGTGCGATTTCTCAGGCTCAGAATCCCAGGGTGCAGAGAAGAGTGGAGACTGGGTCTTGCAGGGCGTGAGAGGAAAGGAGAAATACACAGCTGGTGAGAACAGCATTTAATGCTCTATTTTATTTTTTAAAAATTTTTTATTGGACTATAATTGCTTTACAACGTTGTGTTAGTTTCTGCTGTACAATGAAGTGAATCAGCTATACGTATACACCCTGTCCACCCTGAACCTCCCACCTACTGCCCCACCCCACCCCTCTAGGTCATCACAGAGCACCCGGTAATATATAGCAGCGTCCCACTAGCCAGCTATTTTACACACAGTAGTGTGTGTATGTCAGTCCTACTCTCCCAATTCATTCCACCCTCCCCTTCCACCTCTCTGTGTCCAGAAGTTGGTTCTTTATGTCTATGTCTCTATTCCTGCCCTGCAAATGGGTTTGTCAGTACCATTTTTCTAGTTTCCATACATATGCTTTAATAGATGATATTTGTTTTTCTCTTTCTGACTTACTTCAGTCTGTATGACAGACTCTCCATCCATGTCTCTACAAATGACCGAATTAATGCTCCATCTTAAATCCCTCTCTTCCTGCCTCTACTTTTCACCAAGTTGACTGAAGTGGCTTAAAGGGGAAAGGCTGTGAACAGTCACCACTGAGCCTTCTTTCAGAATCCCTGCTTTTGGTGAGTTACTACCACCAAGAGAATTTTTTAAAATATGTATTTGGCCAAGTGCTGAGAAAACCATACTTGCCACACCAAACACTTATGATGTCAAAGATTCCTGGAGCCCTTGAATCTCATCTGTGGGTCCCCAGGGCTCCTGGATCTGTCCTCAAGGACCTCTGCTCCAAAAAGACTTACTCTAGAGACACCTTCCCTCAAACGGCTCGTGGAATGCTTACATCTTTGTCCCTGAGAGCCCAGGACCAGCTGAGTACCCTTCCCTGGTACCTTCTTAAGATTAAGCAGAGAAGACAGTGACTGAAAATGAGAAAAAAAGCGAATCCTAGTCGATCAGTCATGTCCAGCTCTTTGCAACCTTATGGACTGTAGCCCATCAGGCTCCTCTGTCCTTGGGATTTTCCAGGCAGAATACTGGAGTGGGTTGCATTCCTTTCTCCAGGGGATCTTTCCAACCCAGGGATCAAACTCAGTCTCTTGCACTCCAGATAGATTCTTTACTGTCTGAGCTATGAGTATAACAAACGTTTCATGTAAAGGCTACATATTGTATAATTCCTAATCTATGGCATTCTGGGAAAGCAAAACTCTGCAGACATTGAAAAGATTGGTGGTTGCTAGGGATTAAGGGGGAGAAAGAGATAAATGGGTGGAGCACAGATGATTTTTTTGGGCAGCAGAACTACTCTGTGTGGTACCAAAAAATGCCATCATTTATTTGTCAAAATCCACAGAATACGTAACACTGAGCATGAACCCCAGTGTAAGCCTGGACTCGAGGCGATTACGATGTGTCAGTTATGATGTGTCATGGACTCTAGACTCATCACTTGTAACAGATGGACCACTCCAGTGGGGGAAGCTGGTGGGGAGACTGTGTGCATGGTGCTGGGGGCGGGTGGTATATAGGAACTCTCTGTTCAGTGTTGTTTGTGAACCTAAAAAGGCTCTAAAAAAATAAATAAAGTCTGTTTTTTAAAAAAGAAGACGTGGTGAGAAAGAGGAGGAAAGAAAAACAAACCAGAAAGTTAGAAGCTGACAGAACTTTTACGATAATCTTGCATCAGAAAATCCAGCCGGGGCTGAGTGTTCTGCTTCTACTACAAACAGGGCATTTCCACTGTGACTTTGGTTTTCACCCTCCAAACAGAGCCACTAGCCTGTGTCTAATTGTGTTTGTTTTTCCCCCTGCAGGGATGTTTAACAGTCCCCTAACCACTGAGATGGTCCCATAAAATTTTATGACAACTATTTCTTAAGTGAAATTTCCATTCCGTCTGTTTGTGGGACCTTCAAAAAAGCCAGAGAAAGCCAGATAGATATAACTCGGGACATTTTTTCTGAGGTCTAATTTAATTATAAATCATGACTTTATGAGCCTACCATTCAAAGCTCAAACGGTTGCTCTGCGGCACAAAAATAATTTACGGCTCCTGCAAGACAGCGAGCTCTTGCCTGGAACCAGAGGGCACCCTGAACGTCATTCCTTTGAGAAACTTTACGAGTTACATTCTGAGAATGTGACATGTGACGCGGAGAACTGGCGAGCTCAGTCCCCCACCCCTCACCATAAGGCCAGTGTCTATGGGCCCAGGAGAGAGTGATGCCAAGAGGCCCTGAGTGTTTATTTAATCCAAAGAGGAGAATCAATACCCACAAATGGCTGTTCCTCTTCTTCCAGGGATGGCCTGTTCTTTGCATTTTTCCAGCGTTCACACCCGTGGCAGTCAGGCAAATGCTGGCTGAACAGTCACACAACTTCATTTAAGGCAGAGGTTTTTAGAGATGGTGTCTGAAATTACTGGGTGTGAGATGCAAATAGATTTAGCAGATTTGCCACTCTTTATGCAGTCTTCAGCGAGGCCTGCTGAAGCGGAGTTTTCTTGTTTTCTCTGTACATCTGCACATTTGTGAAGGACACTGGGAGCTGTGAAAGCTGGCCTCGTGGTAGAGACAGCTCAGGGCTCTCATGAAGGCAAGCCAGAATCATACTCATTCTGGGAGGAAGGGTGGGACTTATCACTAAGATTTATTCAGAGTTAAAAACAACTCAAAGCAGCGATTCTGAATGTTGGCAGATCCTAAGTCCTCGATCAAATGACTTACTTAACAAAAGCAAGAAACAGTAAGCTTTCTGAATTTTGTTTTCTCTTTAGCAAACAACAATAACAAAAATAATGGTGAGGATTTTAATAATCCCCAGCTATGGCACAAGGCTGTTGCAACTCAGGTTAATGAAAGAAATAAATACATTCAAGGTGGCAAAGACTTCAACCCCGACCTGCTCCTGCAGCCTGGGAAAGGGTTTGCTGTGGAGGGTGATCACTTCTGTACAGAGCAGCAAACTCCGACATTGCAGGGGCTTATCCCAGCAAAGGTTTGTTTCTTGTTCTTTCAAAGTCGGAAATGGGGCAAGCATCCTGCCTCCTCCTTAATTCTGCGGCTTCTGGTGGTCTGTCACAGCATGAAAAGAAACAGTGGAAACACACCTGCTCTCACTCAGCCTTATCACCCTCAAGGTGTAATTGGCCCCAAATAGTCACGTGATCCAAAAGAACCATGAGAGAGTGGGATGGAATATTTGATCTGATCTACAAAAGGAAGGGGAGATGGGTGTGTGTACTCATGTTTTCCCTCACCTCACACTGGAGCCTCAGAAAAAGGAAACAGTAGAAAAACCTAGACAGGTGTGGGCAAACCCAAGAGCATCAGGAGAGCCAGGCTGTAGCCTGGAGATGCTGCTATGAACATGGCCAGGCTGGATGTTCAGCTGAGGGGATGTGGAGATAAGGGAAAGGCGGGTGGAACTACCAAGATGCAGGAGCAAGACAGAGATGCTGCAGTGAGCAGGGTGTCTGCAACCAGAAGCCAGTGGTCCAGACCATCGATTCTAGATGCAGCCGCAGACACGACACCCATCATCTCTCATCCAGAGGCAGGCCTGTCCTGCCCGCCCCTCCAACCTCAACTCTGCACAGCTCTCTTGGCACACAGAGACATCATTCAGGAAAAAGAGTCAGTGAGATGGAGAAAAACATACAAAAGGCAGCATTTTCTCAAAAGAGACTGAGTCACCTGAAAGCCTCCTTAGATTGGAAGCCTCTGTGATATAGAGCTTAGTTTCTCAGTCGTGTCTGACTCTTTGTGGTCTCATCAACTGTAGCCCTCCAGGCTCTTCTCTCCACAGGATTTCCCAGGCAAGGATACTGGAGTGGGTTGCCATTTCCTCCTCCCGGGATCTTCCCCGACTCAGGGATCGAACACTTGTGTCCTGTGGCTCCTGCTTTAGCAGGCAGATTCTTTATCAATGAGCCACCTGGGAAATCCACTATGATACCAAACCCCAGCAAAATGAAAGTTAAATTTTTCCTCTTCTTCCCAGCATGCTGAGGGGATTCTGAGAAAAAGCAGATACTCGACAGAAAATAGAAAAGTTAAAATGTCTGTGCATGGCTAAGTACAGTGCAAATAAATTTGCAAGTTCGCCACTCATACTAATTGAATTACTTTCCATGGAAAATTTAGAGTTAGTCATATGCATTCACAGAGAAAACCCAGTTCCCTTGTGTTCCTTAACTAGAAGGCAGAATAGCCGCACCATTTTCCTGGTTTCATCTGGGAGGGCTGTGTAACTTCATTTTTTCAAATGAGAAATGGAATATTTCCTGCCATATCAGTAAACAAGGATGTCACAGCCATCAGCAATTTCAGCCCTCCAAGGCTCTCAGGAAAGAAAATACCTGTGATCTAACTGAACTGAACAGCCATCAGATTGCAGCCACTTCCTGTGATGAGCCCAAGGGAGTTCAGGATGTGAACACACAAGACATTGACTCCAGACAGCTGAGATGCATGTGAAAGGAATGATTTCAGTGAGCCCAGACTCTTGTACCTTCCCATACACAGAAAACCGCTAAATGCCTTAACTTGAGATACCTGGTTTTCTTTAACTAACAATCCTCTTTTGATGTTCAGACTACCTGTCCTTTGTTGTAAAACTCCTAGATAACCTGGCTCCTCCCCTCTCTTGCCTCCTCCGAGCAGTTCTTTCAGGGTCACTTGAGATGCTGCCTCCTGGGTTTGTGGTCCTAAAAATTCCCACTGAATAAAACCTAACTTTCAGCTTTTAGGTTGCGATGATTTTTAAGTAGATAACTATTTTCCTGGTTTTATCTGTGACGGCTGTGTAACTTATCTTTTTTTTCAACATGCAGGGATTCACCAGGGAGTAATGTGAGCTATTAACTATTTGGTGGCAGGACAGGTATCTGAGAGCTGAGAAGGGCTCACTGGGCAGGAAGAGATGTTAGGACAGGTCCCTGCCTTGCCCCTCCCCGACCCTCCCCCCTGCCACCCCGCCTCATGCCAGTGTGTGCTCAGTTGCTCAGACACATCCAGCTCTTTTGCAGCCCCATGGATTGTAGCCCGCCATGCTCCTCTGTCCATGGGATTTTCCAGGCAGGAAGACGAGTGGGTTGCGCTTCCTTCAAAAAACACTCTGGAAGCAGGGCTCCTCCAAGCAGATTGTCTTCATGGGTTTGCATCTTTCATCTAAACTAACCAAATAAGAGAGAGGCAATACATGCAAAGTGGCTTCCCAGGGGGTGCTAGTGGTAAAGAACCCATCTGCCAATGCGAGAGATGCAAGAGGCGTGAGTTCGATCCCTGTGTCAGGAAGATCCCCTGGAGGAGAAAATAGCAGCCCACTCCAGTATTCTTGCCTGGGAAATCCCATGGACAGAGGAGTCTGGAGGGCTACAGTTCAAGGGGCTGCAAATGGTCGGACACGACTGAGCAACTGAGCACAAACACAAATTACATGCAGGGTACCACAGATAGGCACCCCCAACTCATCAAATACAGACGGTAGTTTGTTCACATACAAGTGGACAAAGACTTTGGCTATCAGAGCCAAAATTTGGCTATCAGGTTTTGATGTGTATCCAGTTTTAAAGGATTCAAAGATATATTCAGCTGCTTCAAAATAAAAAACAAAAAAACAAGGAACTTCCCTGGTGATCCAGTGGTTAACACTCTTTACTTCCATTGCAGGGGCCACAGGTTCTAGCCCCAGCCAGGCAACTAGATCCCATGTAGTATGACCAATAAAAAGAATAAAAAAAGAATCCTAGACTCTTAACCAAGGGCTTCCCTTGTGGCTCAGCTGGTAAAGAATCCGCCTGCAATGGGGGAGACCTGGTTTTGATTCCTGGGTTGGGTAGATCCCCTGGAGAACGAATACACTAACAGTATTTTGGCTTGGAGAAGTCCACAGATTATATAGTCCCTGGGGTCTCAAAGAGTTGGATATGACTGAGTGAGTTTCGCTTTCAGACTCTTAACAAAGGCAATGAGTGTTTATGATAATTTATGCTTATCAGAAAATACCTATTAATAAAACACTAATCATGGATGGGAGATACCCAGCTTCTTCACCCATAGGTGGGGAAGATCTGAGAGTCATTTCTAGATTGTATCCAGGAGATTAAAAGCAGAAAAGCCCCCCCTGTTGCATACCCAGTAATACGCTTATTCCCACCTGCATTTCTCTCTCTCTCTCTCTTTTGTAATTAGCATTCTTTTTTAAGATGGAAACAATTCGTCTGCCAAAGCAGGAGACACAGGAGACTCAGGCTGGATCTCTGGGTTGAAAAAATCCCCTGGAGAAGGAAATGGCAACCCACTCCAGTATTCTTGCCTGGAGAATCCCATGGACAGAGAAACCTGGTGGGCTACAGCCCATGGGGTTGCAAAGAGTCAGACAGGACTGAGTGACCGAGCATACACACACAGTTAATTTACGAGTTACTTTAAGTGATTCAGCAAAGTGATTGAGTCATGTACCTGAATAGATATGTCTCCTTTTTTTCAGATTCTTTGCCATTATAAGATATTGAATATATTTCCCTGTGCTATATTCCACCTGCATTTCAGTCTTCATCCGAGGGTCTGCTTCCGGGAACGCCCAGCCTAAGACACCACCGTGTGGAATTGCAGGTACTGCAGGGAATGGAGGATATTGATGGGGAGAGGTTGCATCCAGTTGGAGAGACACAGAGGCAAAAGGGGACTGGAAGTGATTTCTTAAGAACAGCAATGAAAGAGACAAGGGACATTTAACCTTAGGAAATGACTTAAGGCATACAAAGATTTTTAAGTACCTGAAATCCTAGTAGGCGGAAGAGAGGATGGCTTGGTGAGTGTTGATCCAGGGGGTGATGGTGAACAGTGGAGATTTGGCATCTATATAGAGGCAAGCTGGGTGTCTCAGCCCTAGGAAATGGATATAGCTTGGAGACGGCAAAAAAAAAAAAAGGCTAACAAAGCCAAGGCCTTAACAGATTTAGACTCTTCAGAGTGGAGATTAGTGTTGAGATAAAGGTTTATAAAATGTTGATGCTTTTAAGACCAGATTGCTAATCAGGCAGCAGTTCCAAGTCTGATTTTCTTCCTCCATCACGGAGGACTCTCCCCCTCGACCTTCTGGATAGCAATCCCTAATGAATTTGGTGTGTCCCAACATTTTCAAGGGGATCACTGTCTGCTTTGCAGCCTCTCAAGCAGAGGTTGTGGGGGTGAGTGAGATAATCACCTTTCTTTCCAGAGGCCTGGAATAAAGAGGCTGCACTTAAAAGGAAAAGAGGCCTGGGCATCTAGACACACTAAAAGCAGCATTCTTAAGAACTACTGCAAGCATTGGAATGTGAATCCCTTATTGGTTGCTGACATTTAATGTGTACTATGCATGAGTTTTGCTGTTGTTTAATTGTGTCCGACCCTTTCTCAGCCCCATGGACTTCATGGGGAACCCTGCCAGGCTTCTCTGTCCATGGGATTCTCCAGGTAAGAATACTGGAGTGGGTTGCCATTTCCTTCTTCAGGAGATCTTCTTGATCCAGGGATCAAACCCATGTCTCCCGAATTGACAGGTGGATTCTTTACCCCTGAGCCACCAGGGAAGCCCATGCACGAATACTGCCTATGAAAATTCAGAGTAAAATGTGAAATGTGACACACATTCTACAGAAATGCCAGGAAATTTTTACTTCAAAAATTTAATGTTAAAGTCTTTTTTCTACCTAAAAAGATAAATTAAAATGTGCTGCAGAAACTGAAATACCCCAGGTGAATAAAGCATGTCATGGGCTAGCTCCTTTCAGTGCTGTAGCAATACGCAGCTCATAGAAAATTCAACTCATAGTGGTTTATTTCATGGAGACACTTAGTGCTAACTTAGCAAAGAGTCCTAGGATTGGCCCACTGGCTCAAACACATCGTCAGGATGCCACTTTTCCCTTTCCTTCCACTTTCGTTCTCAGCATCTTTGCTCTCTTCCTCATTTGTCACCTCATGGTGGAAAGACGGCTGCCACTGCACCAACCTTCACCTTCTCACAAAAGGACATCACAGACTGCACGCAAATATTTGTAGTGGCAACGAGGGAGACCAGGGTTCAATCCCTGGGTCGGGAAGATTCCCCTGGAGAAGGAAGTGGCAACCCATTCCAGTACTCTTGCCTGGAGAATCCCATGGAGGGAGGAGCCTGGTAGGCTGCAGTCCATGGGGTCGCGAAGAGTCGGACATGACTGAGCTACTTCACTTTGTTCATTATTACCTAAAGCTGAGAGCAATTAAAGTGTCCTTCAATAGGCAAATGGATGAACAAACTGTGGTGTATCCATACAATGGAATATTGTTCAGTGATGAAATGAGCTATGAAGCTAAGAAAGGACACAGAGGAACTGGAATGCATGTTGTTCAGTGAAAAGAGCCAGTCCATAAAGGCTACATGTGGTATAATTCTAACTATGTGATGTTCTGAAACAGGCAAGACTATGGCAACAGTTGAAAGTTTGGCGGGGGTCAAGAGTAACAGATAGGTGGAGACGGGGGCCTTCTGCATCAGGGGAAATATTCTGTATGATGATGCGGTGGTGGAGACGAGACATTATGCATTTGTCAAAATCCATGGAATGTACAACACCAAGAGTGAACCCTGAAGTACACTGTGGGCTTTAATAAAACTCTCTCAATATTAGCCCATCAAGTATAATATAGGTACCCCACTAATGTAAGATATTAATAATAAGGGAAAGTGTATGTCAAGGTTGGTGATTGGGTGAGTACATGGAATTCTTTGTACTGAGCTCAATTTTTCCATAAATCTAAATCTACACTTAAAAAAATAAAGTATATTATTTTTTTAAAAAGAAACTCCAATGCAGAAATTGAGGGAAGAAGATCAGAAATTCCTCTCTGTATTTCTCTCCTCTTATTACAGAGAAGAATCTTCACCAGAACCCCTAATATCAAATTCTTCTGATATTTCATTGTCCAGATTTGGGTCAATTCTAGCTGCAGGGGAGTGTGGGAAAGTAACCCCCCCCCAAAAAAAAAAATTAAGGGTTTTGGAGAAGATTGGGGATGGCTGTTGGGTTGGAAACCAATGGAATCTGGCACCAAACCTGTTCCTCAAGATGGTTAAGTGATGTGGTAAGAATTCTAAGACTCGGCTATTAATAACATTCATTTGAAGAGTGGGTTTGGAACTTCTAGTTTCAGTTGAAATCAGAAAAAACGTTCATAACTGAGAGTCATCTATTTTTAAATGTATGATCTGAAATGTCTTCTCTATAATATTAAACAGTAGAAGAAAATGAGGGTAACGTTCTCAGATTTATCTGGAGGAAAGCTTGTGACCTGAGAATTAATCATGTGGACTAGATGTTAACAGCAGATACTGAAGGACAGGAAGAAAAAACCCACCCGGACTCTTGTAAGTCAATAATCTATTGATGCGCCAAAATATAGAATTCAGGAATGGGAACACTGTGGTGTTACAGCCCTGGTGGGAGAATTTTGAAACCAGTAAAATGAGAAGTAAAACTAGACTACAAATGCAAAATGATTTACAAATGAACACATCAGGCTTACACAAGAGTACACAATGATTTAAGAGTAGTTCTCGGTGCTGAGAGTCATAAAATCTGACCTCAAAAGTCAGGGAAGAACTGCAGACAAGATAAGGTTGAGTGAAAGCATTCGACAGGTCCATTTTTCATTAGAGGGTAATGAGAAATGTTGCCATTTTGATACAGATCATTAGAAAAATATAAACTGAAGAGGGGTTTACATAAAATACCCTCTAGGAGAAATAGGAACAGGATGTGACATAAACAATTCAGCAAAAATAGAAAGAAAAAAAAAACAGGAAAGAGTGAGGAAAGGAAAAAGAGGACAGAATGAAATCAGACATGAGTGGGACAATAAATAGATATGTTTTGGTGAAATGAAAACAGGAGTACTCCACATGACCCAGAGCTAAGAGCAGACGAAGCTGATCTGAAGGCGAAAAGCTAGGGAGATAGCAGATGAATAAGAAACCATACAAGTCAGTTCCAAAACATCTCTTCCAGGTTTTTCCAAAGCATATGAAAACAGTGTTTATGAAGCTATAAAAATTGAAATTTTTCATAAATTACATAAAATTTTTGTAACATTTTTAAAAGGATTCACAAATATGCTCTACCCTCATTGAAAGTTACATGTTAGAGGAAATATACACTGAGTAGAAAGTAATCAGTTAACTTGGGAAACCACATCTGAACAATCTTTGCCACAACCAATGAATCCATAGATGGCAAAGGAAAATGAAGAACGCAGGAATGTAGGACACGTATTTTGATTCACTCACTGAAATACTGTTAAACGTCTGGCATGTCCAAGACACTGCGGAGGACACAAGGAAGACAAGAGGGCACAAGGAAGACCAAGAGTTTCTGAGTTAGGACTTTAAAGGGTTGCTTGGAAGTTGCGATGAAGTCAGGCATCTGTTTACTATTTTATGTGAGCAACCTCTTCCATCCAACAGGATTAGCTTTTTTTTCTTCTTCTTCTTTTCCATTTTCTGCTACATCTCAATGTACTTATTTTCTAGAAGGAACTCAAGACCCAAACAGCCACAAACGTTTACTGGGCTCACTGGTTAAAAATGGTTAGTGGTTTGCAAAATATAAATGGAAGAAACTATAACCAATTTCAGCCAGTCTGACGCCACTGAAAACTGATGAATAAATAATGAGAGTGTGCGGCATCTTTCATAAGCTCAGATCTGGAGCCCTCAACTGGGGTCCATCACTCCAAAATCAGACGCAGGAAACTCGTGCTGTCTCTGTTTGAGGCTTTGGGTGAATTCAGTGTTTCAAAATGGTGCCCTCCTGAGAAAGAACTCCCAGAAGATGCCATCCTTCCTCAGTGGGAATTGTTTGCAGGTGCTTAATGCTGATAAATCAGCAGAGTCTCCTGTTTGTGTTCTATCCCGTCTTGTGCACCCTCTCCCTTGGAGAGTGGGTCTGCTCCTGATTGCAACTTTCAATGTAGTCCCGATGGTCCTGGCCCTTGAACGGCTCCGTGGCTGAAACTTCAGTTATAGACCAGAGTTGTTGGTGTTTAGTCGCTGAGTCATGTCCAGCTCTTCGTGACCCCATGGACCCAGCAGACAATAGCCCAACAGACACCTCTGTCCATGGGATTTCCCAGGCAAGAATACTGGAGTGGATTGCCATTTCCTTGTACAGGGGATCTTTCCGACCCAGGAAACCGTGTCTCCTGCGTTGCAGACAGACTCTACCTCTGACTCACCAGAGAAGTCCCTACAGACCAGACAGATCTGCTTTCTTTGCTATCAGAGACGGTTGTTCGGGCAAACTACATTGTTCACCTGTTCTAGAACTGAGCGTATGCCTTGCCACTTAGCTTGGTAGGGCATTTTCACATCTTCTAGCCAGCCTAAACCTCACAGAAACCCCGAAGGGAAGGAGGCAAGTCATGTTCTTATTAGCATTTTGCAAGACTTTGAGGAACTTTCTCAAGGCCACACAGCTTAGTAAATGCCAGAGACAGTAATAAAATCCATAATGTTTATTCTGAAATTCGGTGGCATTCCCATTCTCTCATGCACAGCTGAAATTCTGTCCCCGTTGAAAACTAACCCTCATCCGTTCTCCCCACCCCAGCAATCATCACTCTATTCTCTGTCTCTGTGAATCTGACTATTCTGGGAACCTTGAGTGAAACCATATAGTATTTGTCCTTTTATGTCTGGCTTATTTTTTTCCTTATATATGTCATTCTTTTAAAAAAAATGCTTTGGAGCCTAGCTGATTTATGATATTATGTTAGTTTCAGGTATACAGCAAAGTGAATCAGTTATTCGTGTACATGTAGCCACTTTTTTTAGATTATTTTCCCATCTCGGTCGTTACAGAGTAGAGTTCCCTGTGCTATACAATAGGTCCTTATTAGTTCTCTATTTTGCCTGAATTATTAGTCTTTGAGCAGAATGTCCTCAAGTTCCATCTGTGCTGCAGCATGGGTCAGATTTCCATCCTTTTGAAGGCTGAATAATATTCTGTTGTGAGTATATATTGGGCTTCCTGTTTGGCTTAGTGGTAGAAAACCTACCTGCAATGCAAGAGACCTGGGTTTGATCCCTGGGTCAGGAAGACCCACTGGAGAAGGAAATGACAATCCACTCCAGTATTCTTGCCTGGACAATTCCATGGACAGAGAAGCCTGATGGGCTACAGTGCATGGGGTTGCAAAGAGTCAGATATGACTTAGCGATCAAACAGTAACACCAGTGTATATACTAAGATAGCTGTCTTTCATCTGGATTTTAAAACAAGGACCTGACTCATAACCTTGGCAGGATTTTAGGTGCCACACAGGGGAAACTCAGGAGTTGGCACATTTTCCCAAAGTCCTGCTGGAGTAACAAGATGGGATGGAATCCATGGGCCTCACTAGGAACCCCAAGCAGTTTCCAGGCTGACCCCATTTCCTTGGTTTCAGAAAGTTAACTCTTTGCAACGCCATGGACCGTAGTTCACCAGGCTCCCCTATCCTGGGTCTCCCACACTGCAGGCAATTCTTTGCCATTTTAGCCACCAGGGAAGCCCTCCTTGGTTTCAAGCTCACCCTAAATGTTCTCCCAGTCTCGGCTTTGGTAGCCTTCACTCTCAGGGGTTTTTCTACATCCTTGTTCTTCAGAGGGGCTGTAATTCCTTGGGTGAGCTTCTTCTCCAGGCTAGAGCCCTGCCCCTCTTGGAGCCTGGAACCCTGCCTTCTGGGCACTAGGCTAAGAGCAGAGGAGCCTAGCCCCAAGCCACCAACTCCATGCTGCAGGGGAACACGGCTTTGGGACAACTCTCCTCACTGTCTGGAAAAACTTAGTGGGAACTTTGTGGAAGAATCAGTCCCATTGTTCATGGAACACTTTGAAGATGCAGACAAGACAAAATATACATATTGGAAGTGCCAAGTTAAACCAATTAGTAAGGTAGTTTCCATGCAAATGACCCCAGGAATGGGGGGAAAAAGTGATTTCTGCTTATCTCATCCCTTTCTGGGTTCCTAAATTGCTCTAAACAGACTCCCTTTGAATGTTTTCCATGGCATGTCATCCTCAACTTCTGAAGTTTCTACTCTTGTTTTTCTTGAAGGCAATTTCTGATTCAACTAAAAGGTGTCACAATGAACAACAGCAGGAAAACAAAAGAATACTAAGACTTTGTTTTGTATGTTTAAAGCCAATTGATTATGAAATGTGAAATGCTAGTGGCTTTTGGAAGGGAAATTGGATGCAAAATGAAGATACCATAAATTATCACTTCTTAATTGGATACACATTATTATTTTCCAGTCCTTTCAAGTCCCTGGCTTAGGGCAGCAGCTCTACACTTGCAGTGTCCACACAGGCAAATGCATCTTCTTCCCTCACTGACCTGGGTGTGAGAGGTGAGCAGTGGGAACTCTGGTGCCATGTGACCTCAGGGCTGCCCTCTCATCCCACTGTGTTTTCCGCTACAAATGGAGCCCTGAAAACCTCCACTGAGTGTCCAGGATGAGATTCCAGCAGCATCTTCAGCTCTCATAAAGCATCTTTTGTTGATTCATTCTTTGGTTATTTCAGGGATAATAAAGAACCTATTGACTAATGTTGTATGAAGTTAGTTTTATTTATACGTTATACATTATATATGTGTGTACATGTGTGTGTGTATGTAACTGAAACACTTTGCGGTATAGCAGAAATTAACACTGCAAATTAACTAGACCAATTTAAAAAAAGAAACTGCCATCTATCAGTCTCTGAACTTTCAGGGTTTGTTACTGCTGCATTCTTTAATTCCTGTTCATAAAAGTGCCTACTATGTACAAGGTGGCTCCGATAGAGAATCCTCCTGCTGATGCAGGAGACAAAACTTCAACCCCTGGGTCGAGAAGATCCCCTGGAGGAGGAAATGGCCATCCACCCCAGTATTCTTGCCTGGGAAATCCCATGAACAGAGGAGACTGGGGGGCCACAGTCCGTGGGGTTGCAAAGAGTCGGACATGACTAAGAGACTGTACAACAACAAAAAGCAACAAATGTACCAGAAAGTCCAAAAACCTGGCTAGCAAAAACAGTTTATGGAGCAAAAATGATGTTTGTAAGAAAAATGATAAAGTCTAAGGTTATGTATATGTGAAATATAAATACTTAAATGTTATATATACAGTAGCATATATGATTTTTATATCTATAATTAATGTGTTGAGAGCCGACCGAGTTGCAGTAGCTATCACTCTGGTCTCAATTCTTCCCCAGTCTAATTAATCCACCCTCAACAGCATTTCAGTGGGCAATTTCTAAAAAAGAAACAAAAATAAGTTGGACTTTGTTAAATTCCTGTTAAAATCATCCGTAGCCTGCAGGATAAATGACTGGTTTCTTAGCATGAATGCATTGTACTTATTTATCTAACTCCATCTCATTTCTTAAAAGAACTGAGGCAGCATCTCTGATAAATACTGTGGAACTGAAGTGCGTTAAAGAATCCTCCTCCAATTTGGGAGACCCAGGTTCCATCCTTAAGTCAGGAAGATCTCCTGGAAAAGGAAATGGCAACCCACTCCAGTATTCTTGCCTGGGAAATCCCATGGACAGAAGAACCTGGTGGGCTACAGTGCATGGGGTCCCAAAGAATCAGACACAACTGAGGGGGTAACACTTTTCACTTCATGAACAAGCACAGGGAACCAGCCTTTATTGTGCTGGGTGGGCACTTTGGGGACTACAGGGAAGAATACAGCTGCTAAGCTTGGTTTTCAGATGCCACTGAGAGAATGAAACATCACGAGGAAAATGAATGGGGTGGGCCAAAATGAACACAGGTCACGAAAAGAGAGGCCACCCACAGCAGCGGCTAGAGTCCACTCTGATGCCCCCTCTGCATTTACGGTTTTCTTCTCTGTGAAAAGGGGTGATGATAATAGGACCTAGCTCAGCAGATAGTTAGGGAGCTTACATGAGAGAAGACGACAGGGAAAGCTCTTAGCATGGTGCCTGCATTCCATGGCACTCAATAAATAGCAGTATTGTTATGTTTAATTAATTATCATGGTCCTTTAGAAGGCAAAACTGAAAGTACATCATCATCAGAAATGTCAACAAAGATCCAGCTGACAAAACAGGCCTTGAGCTGGGCCAGCTGGGGCCAGGAGAATCCGTGTGGCTCTCTGCTTCGCTAGGAACATAATTTGAGAGCATCTCCCAGAGGTGATATGGCTGATGGGGCTGGCGGGGTTGGGAGATAAGGCCTCAGGAGACCAGCTGGCCTCAGCCGGTTTGGAGCTGATCAGGGGAGGAGAGGGCTCGTAGGTCAGAGGGAGTCTGATGGGAACTCACTTTACAAAGCCATAAACCTATGCGTGGGTGAGCTGAGTGCTCTCACTGGAAATAGATGGACACATATTTTGCCTGAGAAGCAGAGGCACTTTGAATGGTTCTATGATGAGGAAGGCCTAGGGAAGGATTTGGGACAACAGGTGGAGAGAATGTGCCGCAATGGGCAGGTTCCAGGTTTGAGAAGGACAAGGGGAGTGGGCTAGTTACAAAATTTCTCAAAATCCAGCATGGATCAGGTGGAGGCTTTGAAGGAGACAGAGGTGTTGGGAATGAGGAGGAACAGACAAACCTGAAGACAGATGACAGTGAAGAAGAGACACAGGGAATAAGGAAATAGAGAACTCAAAGGGTCTTTAGAGATCCAGCTTGTGATAATCATAGCCGGTCCTGAGCAGAAGTGCGAGCTAGCCCTTTCTCTCTCTTCACACAGAAACAGACTCACACCGTCTCAACATCCTTATCTCTGCTTTGTGGGTGCTGACCCCTGCCCTCTGCTCCATCTTCAGCCCCAGTCTCCAAAGGAGCCAGCAATTCTATTTACCTCCTGGGGACCCACCCTTAAGGCACAATCTAGGAACTCCCCGCTGCCATCCCCAGACAATAGAACCTGCTAGAGAAATAGACAAAACTGACCCTTCTGGTAACCCCTTCCCTCGGGCCCCCTCTCTGCTAGGTAACAGGGAGTCAATCTAATAAAGGTAATTCCGTTAATGCATTAATGATCCTGGCAGGTTCACGAGTTCTCTCTCTAATGTTACTCATTTGCTTGCTAATTGGGTGCCCTGAGACTGTTCCTCACCCCAAAGACGCTAGGGGCTTTGCTATGCCTATAATAATGTCATGATGTTGCTATTTTTTCTCAAGACCTGGTTTCTTCATTGGTTAGAAAGAACCTGCTATATGTGTAAAAATCCATACATGTCTGACACTGGATAATTCTACTGTACATTCTGTGTAAGACGGGCCATTTCTGGCACCTGCTTCCTGCATGGGATGTGAGGATGTCACCAAAAAGATGAGGATGGTCACTCTGGGCTGCAGGCGAGGCCACATGAAGGCCCCCAAGCATCAGGTCCAATGACCTGGAGAGTTTGCACCTGACCTTGAGTTACCAGCAGAGACCCACTTAGATGGGTGAGAAGTTTGGGAGAAAATAAAACATGTATATTATGGTTCTACAACCCCTGAGCCCAAGGGAGGCTGTCAAAGAGAAAGTCACAAACCCCAAAAAGTTCAGCGTTGATAATCTTCAGTGAATTTCTGTTTGTTTTTTGTTTTTAATTTCTGTTTTTAAATACTATTTAAATTGCCAGCTCATACCAAGATATTCAGGCTTGCCAGGTGGCTCAGTGGTAAAGAATCCACATGTAATGCAGGAGATGTGGGCTCCATCCCTGGGTCAGGAAGAGCCCTTGGTGAAAGAAATGGCAACCTACTCCAGTATTCTTGTCTAGAGAATCCCATGAACAGCAGAGCTTGGTGAGCTACAGTAAATGGGCTCACAAAAGTCAGACACAGCTGAGCACACTATAGCACAAAAATATTTTCTATTTTATTTCCAAGAGTGGTGAGATGAAAATGAAACAAAAACAAACAAACAAAAACACACCCCACCCCCAAATGAATTAAACACCTTGAGGCTACTGGATATATTGTGATGTGTTCACACAGTGAAATAAAATGCAGAGAAAATGAATGAATAAAGCTAAGTGATCTGAGAAGGAGGCAGTAATTGAGAAGAAGCAAATCCCAGAACTGTCTGGTCTCTGGGATATAAAGCTTGATAAGAAGGAACAATTGAAAAAAAAACACATACATACACATAAAGAAGAAGTATCAGAATAAGTTCAAAATCTAGGATGGGGGAACCTCTCTTTTTGTGCCACATCTTGGGGCAAAATGTGGAGTTTCTTATAATTGCCATTTACCACAATGTTGCTGCTGCTGCTGCTAAGTTGCTTCAGTTGTGTCGGACTCTGTGCGACCCCATAGATGGCAGCCCACCAGGCTCTACCGTCCCTGGGATCCTCCAGGCAAGAACACTGGAGTGGGTTGCCATTTCCTTCTCCAGTGAATGAAAGTGAAAGTGAAGTCACTCAGTCGTGCCCGACTCTTAGCGACCCCACGGACTGCAGTCTACCAGGCTGCTTTGTCCATGGGATTCTCCAGGCACGAGTACTGGAGTGGGTTGCCATTGCCTTCTCCAACCACAGTGTTAGCTGTTGGCTATTCATGGTTACTCACTATCAGGGTAAGTTGCTTTCTATTCTTAGTTTGCTGAGAGTTTCTATCACGCGTGGGTTTGACATTGTATTTAATCTTTTCTGAGTGGATGAGCTGATCATGAAACGTTTTCCTTTGTTACTGCAGTGAAATACACTAGTTTGTGAATGGTAAACCAGTTTCGCATTCTTAAGGATTAAAAAAACCCTCCCTGTCTCATGATATTTTATCATTTTTATTGATATATGTTTTTCTGAATTCAATTTGTTGATATTTTGTTAAGGATATTGATGTCTGTTCAAGAGCGATATTGGTCTGTGGTCAGGATAATGTTCTTATCTGGTTTGGGAATCAGGGTTAGACTGGCCTCTCGTTTTTGGACAGAGTTTATAGAAAATTGCTTTTATTTCTTTCTTAACTATTTCATAGAACTTCCTAGGAAACCCATCTTTCATGGAATTTTCTTTGAGTGAACATTTTATTATGAATTGAACTAATTAGACATATTTTGAGCTATTCACTTTTCTGTTTCTTTGTGTGTCTGTTTTGGCAAGTTGTGTCTTTCTAGGAATTTTTCCACATCAGTTAAATTGCTACACTTAAGGATATAAACTTACTTACAGTATTCCCTTATTATCTTTTTAATAACTGTAGAGTCAAGACTAATGTTCCTCTTAATTCCTGAGTTAGCCATTTGTATTTGCTTTCACCTTTATCAATATTAATTTAAAAGCTGTTCAACCAGAATTTTTCCAGTTTGATTGATCTTTCAAAGAACCAGCCTTTGGTATTACTGATCTTGCTCTATTGTTTGTTCATTTTGTATTTCACTGGTTTCTGCTCTTATCTTTATTATTTCCTTCATTCCTGTTAATCTGGTTCTAATTTACTCTTTTTTTCCCCTAATACTTTAACATGGAAGCTTAGGTGATTGATTTTAAAACCATTCTTCTTTCATCATGAAAGTATTCAGAGCTTGTATGATTATATGTAGCAGTATTAAAATGTCTACGTCCCTCGACTTTTAATATATTGTGATAGCCTTTATCATTCAGTTGGAAATGTTTCCCTTATGCCTTCTCTTTCTAAGGATTATGCAGGAGTTTGTCTATTTTCTAAATAACTGATAATTTTCCAGATATCTTTTTATTTCTAATTTAATTCCACTGTAGTCAGAGAAGATATTCTGCATGATCAAATACTGTGATATTTACTAAGACTTGCTTTATGGCCCAGCATCTGGCCTATCTTGGTGAATGTTCCACATCCACCAGAAAAGAATGTGTATTCTACTTGGTTGTATGTGTTTGATGAAGTTGAATGATTGCTGTTCTTTAGTCTATAATTTGTGTCCAACTCTTTGAGACCCCATGGACTATAGCCCTCTAGGCTACTCTGTCCATGGGATTCTCCAGGCAAGAATACTGGAGTGGGTTGCCATTTCCTTCTCCAGGGGATCTTCCTGACCCAGGGATGGAACCCTTGTCTCCTACATTGGCAGGTGGATTCTCTAACATTGAGCCACCAAGGAAGCCCAAGCTGAATGATAGTGTTGTTCAAATCTTCTGTATTCAATTCTTGTACCATCTACTTATTCTATCAATTATTGAAAGAATAATATAGTAAATATTAAAATTGCCAGCTAAAATTGTGCATGTGTCTATTTCTCTCTTTAATTCTATCAGATTTTGTTTTTATCATTACGAAATTATCTCTGATAACTCTCCTTGTCTTGAAGCTTCTTTTTTCTTTTTGATTTCAAGATTTTTATTTTTTAAAATCTTCTTGTTTTGTATTGGGGTCTAGCCAGTGGTTAACAAACAATGTTATGACAGTTTCAGGTGAACAGTGAAGGGACTCAGCCATACATATAGATGTATCCATTGGAAGCTTATTTTTTCTGAGGCTGATAAAGTGACTCATGCTTTCTTACGATTACTGGTTGCATGGGTTATATTTTTTAAGATGCTTCCAGAAGGTTCCACTTTATTTATTTATTTTAATCTAACCCAATATTGTATATTTTATTTATTTTAATTTTGGCTACATTGGGGTTTAGTTAGGTGTGCAGGATCCTTTGTTGTGTCTCAAGGACTTCATTGCCCCCAGGCATGTGGGATCCCTGGTCAGGGATTCAACCCATGTCCCCCGCATTGGAAGATGGATTCTTAACCACTGGGCCACCAAGGAAGTTCCCCAAAGGTTATATGTAATGTGCATCCCTTATAAGCAGTATACAGTTGGCTCTGTAGCTATCCAATTTAGAGGCAATTGTATCTCATTGGTCCATTGACAAAGATAAATTTTCAGTTTAAAAATGCAACAAAGTTGGCCTTCTTTTCCTACTTAGGATCTCTCAGTGGAGAGCTGCCAAAAAGCTTTATCAGCACAAAGAAATGATGTAAGGTTGGATCCACATCGGACCAAAATAATAATCTGTTGTACTCATCAGTGTCCAGCATGAACTAAAAATAAACTATAGACTCTACTGTTCAGCTGAAATGATACACCATTTCATAAATAAAATTAGCCAAGAATTCAATGCAGGCTAGATGTATCAAAGCAAAATATTTAGCCATCATATGAAAACTCAGTCAGCAGCTCAGCTAGATGGTTAGACACCATTTAATGACTTTTCTGAATGAACTGATAGGTTTGGAAGAATCTCAGACTTGTTCTTATTTGAACTGGAAATTTATCTCTAGACAGTGAACTACATCCAAGGGTGAACAGACCACTCAATTGTAAATTCTGTTTTAACTCTCACATAGACACCACTGACAGACTGTCTTATAATTATTTCAAAAATATAACTGGGGTGAAGGTCATGTACATGACAGAGAGCAGTGATTTATTTTTCCCCAATGGCCAGATTAGATTACTGCAGCTCTGGTCCCCTGGATCTTTGGGCTAACCCTCAAAGGAGTGCATTTGAAACAATGTTCCCATGAACTATGATCCACTTTAAATGGTCTTCCGGGGTAGAAAAAGTGGTGGGGCAACCCCAAGCCAAGGAGACCTCCCTGAGGATTACACATCTACCTCTGAATTTAGAAGAACCTTCTTAACAATCTCAGTTCAACTGGATAGGAAACTAAAGAGCCCAAATCCTTGTAAAGCCTCTGGGGGAAATGATTGGTAAAAATCACTCTGAATCTTTGATATTCCGAAGGAGGGAATAAATCATGAACCCCTACATACAGTTTGAGGGTCAGATAGAAAGAACATAAGGAAACAGATTCTTCTGAGCAAAAGCTGATGTCAGTGGATATTTTAATCTCTATCTGAGATCTGTGGACACCAATAGGAATCTACCTAGATAATCTAATGCAGTCTTTGATTTCCTATTCTGATGCTTCCTAAAACTGGCAGAAAACCCTTGGCTGGTGGCTGTTTAGGGCATCCATTCAGCTTCCAGCTTGGCCTAAAATCCTAGAGTGGATATAAATGAAGAATGTTATCTGTCACAATTTTTGAAGACAACTAGAAGTAGGAAGACAACTTACAAGATATATAGAAACCTTCAGGGAGTGAATAGAATTTTTGTCCATTGGTCCTTCATTCCTCAGATTTTAAACTCAATCTCAAACAGATTCATCTAAGCCATCTTCCATTGTTAGTTGCTCAGTTGTGTCCAACTCTTTGCAATCCCAAGGCTGTAGCCCACCAAGCTCCTCTGTCCATGGGATTCTCTAGGCAAGAATACTAGAGTGGATTGCCATGCCCTCCTCCATGGGATCTTCCTGAACCAGGGATTGAACCAGCATCTCTTGCGTATCTTTCACTGGTAGGTGGGTTCTTTACCACTAGCACCACCTGGAAAGCCCCTTTTCCCCAATAAATAGGAGTAATTTAGAGCAGATTGTAATGCCAGTTAGGCTAAAGCTGATCTGATAAGGCAGGTGCATGAGATGATACAGAGAAAAAGCCCTGAGGTTGGAAATCAAGACCTAGATCAACTTCCACTTTTAATTGCATTCAATCCATATTCTGCAGAGCAATGTGCCTGATCCCTTTCAATCACAAATCAGAGAGGACACCACCCGTCTGCCTGCGGGACTTCCAGCTGCTTTTATAATCCAGTCTTTCTCTTAATCTCTCTTGTCCTTGCCCCATCTGGTTCCATTTCCTTGGGATGCTCTACCTGGACTAACCGAAGGACTTTTTCTTTCTCATCACTCAAATGTCACCTTCTCAAAGAGAAAGTCCTTGAAATATACCTTGGCACTGTCACCATCATATCCTGTTGGTCTGACTCTGTGTCTGTCTGGAATTCCAGTGTATTTCTTTCTATATTGTCCTAAGCTCCAACAAGGCGAGAATGTTACTGTCCTGTTCTCCTAGGCCTAGAACAATACCATCATACAATGGGTGCTCAATTAACATGGGATGACTGAATGAACACAATAATATTTAGATCTCATTCCCAGCTAGGTCTCAAACTATCTGACTGTAGTTGTGTAATTGTATCTGTTTTCTTCTCTGGAAATAAGAACAAATGTACCCTGTCTTGGGAATTACAATAAGTTTTCATTCCCTCTTCTTCACTACCCTCCCTACAAAAGGCCAGCCCGCCTTCCCCGCTCCTCGGAAAACAAAAACAAAAACAATCAGGAAGTGAAGGAAATAAGTTTCCTGTGAGGATCACATCTTAAGATTAACACACAATGGATTGATTCCCAGATGTAAAATCTTCTAGGGCAGAGAAAATAGCTTCTAGCAATTCATAATTTGTTTGAATATATCCCATGTGTAAATGGTGTCCAAGGTGCAGTGTTGTTGGTCAGCCTTAAAAATACAGTGAAAGGAGAGACCTGTAGGTGTATACTGGCCTTGCCCATGGCAGCACTGGATAATCAGATGCCTTTAAGATCTGACTCATCAGCTTCCCTGGTTTGGGCTCCACGCTGGGCAAGCAGCCTTCTGAGTACTTGTTGTTGTTCAGTCCCTCGGTTGTGTCTGACTCTTTGAGACCCAATGGACTGTAGCATGCAGGCTTCCCTGTTCTTCATCATCTTCCAGATTTTGCTCAAACTCATGCCCATTGAGTCAGTAATGCCATCCAACCATCTCATTCTCAGTCACCCCCTTCTTTTCCAGCCTCCAATCTTTCCCAGCATCAGGTCTTTTCCAATGAGTTGGTATTTTGAATCAAATGGCCAAAGTATTGGAGCTTCAGCTTCAGCACCAGTCCTTTCAATGAATATTCAGGGTTGATTTCCTCCAGGGTCGACTGGTTTCTTCTGATTGATCAGACAATTTGATCTGATTGCATTTGGGTCTTCTTACAAGGAGAAAAGGTGCTGATTAAACAAACTTTGAGTTTTTCAGCCTTTGTGACAACAGTCTGTCTCTGTAAATTACTAGATTTGCATTCTGGGGTGTGTTTCTGAGTCTTGTGTGCTTTTTAGTTCCAACAAGTCAGTCCCTCAGAGCCCATCACCTCCAGTCACCCAGAGAAGGGGGACTTCCCTGGGCTTTGGTTACTTGGTTTATGGATGGCTCGATTCCCTCCCATCCACCTGCTCAGGAAAGGGGGTGGTGTAGAATATGAGGTAAAGAATATTTAGTTGTATGATTAGAACAGAGTTGGGGAATATTTATTGCTATTAAAAATGCATTAATAAAGAAAAAAACTCTATCAGCTCTCAGAGATGTGAGTTTGATCCCTGGACTGGGAAGATCCCCTGGAGAAGGGAATGTCTACCCACTCCAGTATTCTTGCCTGGAAAATCCCATGGACAGAGGAGCCTGACGGCCTACAGTCTACAGGGTCACAAACAGTCAGGCACGACTGAAGTGACTTAGTGCACAGGCATGCATGCAGCTCTTCGATAACAAATCAGCTATGTATCTAAAAAATCAGTTGTCAATTAATGCTTTGTGAAAACAGTTTACATGGGACAAAAAAGAATTAGCAGGGGGTTTCAGACTGACATTAACATTTTATATAGGAATTTCAATAATAAAGGATTTTAAAAAATAAAAAAAATTCTAGTATATCTATTGAGCAACCTTAGTATGTACTTGAAAGTGGTAGCTGTTCAGTCTTGTCTGACCCCACAGACTGTAGCCCACCAGGCTTTTCTGTCCTTGGAGGAGGAGGAGACAAGAGTATTGGAGTGTTTAGCCATTCCTTTCTCCAGGGAATCTTCCCGACCCAGGGATCAAACATGGGTCTCCTGCATTGCAGGCAAATTCTTTACCATCTGAGCCATTAGGTTCCCAGCAAAGGGACTCAGCAAAGTGAGGGATCACAAACAACAACAGTAACAATAATAGTGGAAGTAATTACATATTTTACAATGTGCTCCAAACATTCCTCATCAAAAAATTAAATTACTAACTGTTGAAATTTTCTGCAATTGTCTTACAGTTTAGAACACTTTGCATTTTGAGTGGGTTCAAGGTGCAGAAGGGTGGGGGAAAAGCGTGGCTCCATGATAATTTTCGTGTTTAAACCTTCCAAAGATTCTGTCCAGCCTCAGGAGCATCATTTCAGCGTGGTGTCTGTGAGCCCAGCAGCCTTTCTGGAGCAGAGGAGAGTGAGGCTTAGCTACTCTCGGTCACACAAAACCAAAGGCAGAAACTCAATGTCTGCCCTTGGAGTTCAGGACTCTCAATCTACTGACCACACGCCTGACACATCCTAGAACCTAGTTGTCCCCTCCCTTGTCCCCTCCCTCCAACTTTCTTCAGGGGCCTCTTCTGGGGGAACTCTGAGGCAGCTTCCATGTCCTGCATTCAGTCACTCAGGGAAAAAGCAATGGAGCGCATCAAGTCTATCAAATCTGACTGTCAGAGGAGAAGGGAAGCTTCCATTTTCCCCTGCTCCTCTCTGGTCCTGGACTTCACTCTTCACTCGCCTGGGGACAGGGATGAATCAGGCTGGAAAGCATGAATACTTTGTAAATTTTCAGGAGGTGTTGCAGCTGCACAGTTGGGTGCTACTAAGCTGCTTTTAGAGCAACCTGAATCCCTACATTATTTAGGGCCCCTGCAGGGAAACTCCTAAAGGCAGAGTGATTAGTGATTGATCCGATTAGAGAAGAGACTCAATCGATGCAGATGCCTTTGGGGAGCCCCTTGTATGCCTGGAGTGCTGATGAAAATGATGGGAGTAGGAAAGGCAGGGAGAAAGGGGATGGGATCGAGCAAACAGAACTCCAGATGAACGCAGAGACCAGCATTCCTCTTGCTGCACTACCCAGGAGTTGGTCGAATGTGTTCACAGCTTAGCTCAGTGCAGGCACGTGTCAGGTACCTGAAGAACATTCATTAAAGGGCTAAATGGGAAAAGTGGGATTGAGCCAAGGAGTGAACCCATGGTTCCTTGTTAAGGACAACACCAGGGGTTTCTTTTTCTTTGTTTATTTTTGGCTGTACCACATGTGACATGTGGGATCTCAGCTCCCCAACTGGGGATTGAGCCTGCACCCCCTGCACTGGAGTGCAAAGTCATCACCACTGGACTGCCAGGGAAGTCCCTAGTGGTTTCTTGATGAAAAAAGGCAAACAAAACTAAAAAACCCTCTCATAGCTGGATCCTTTTGCTGAGCTTTTCAGACAATAGCTCCTAAATGATTGACAAATGTGAAAGTCACAAACAAATAGAACTTGGATCTTTTCCACCACGATTGTGAGTCTGCGGGCCAGGCTGAGTGTGAGATAAAACTCCAGTGTCGCTGGAAACATGCACTTTGGGTCCCAGTCTCTTAAGAACATAGATGCTACCTGCAGAAAAAGGCACCTACCCACAGTCCTTCACACCAGATGATCAAAATTACCCGGACAGACAGAACTTCTGAGGAAGAGAGGAGGACCACATTGACAGGCACCTTGCAAAATCAAGTTTCTTTATAAACTGCATGTGTGCTCAGTTGTGTTGCAATACCATGGACTATGGTCCTCCAGGGTCCTTTGTCCATAGGATTCCCCAGGCAAGAATACTGGAGTGGGTTGTCGTTCCCTTCTCCAGGGAGTCTTCCCGACCCAGGGATAGAACCTGTGTCTCCTGCTTGGCAGGCAGATTCTTTACCAGTGGGCCACCTGGAAAGGCCATGTATATGCTTAGAACTCATCAAAACTGCATTTTCCTTCTAAAGCCAAATGCTATGAGAGAGAAAAGCTGTGTGTGTAATGATGCTAAAATAATCACTTCATTCAGTGGTCAAGAAAATTAAAATTTTCACCTGATATGGACACCTATGAGGGTCTCAGAGCAGGACTAATAAATCCAGGCTTCAAATCACTCACCACAACCCTCCATGAAACCCCTTAACCCACTAGGCTACAAGTCTGGGTTTCTATTTCTGTTTGCCTTTAGTGAGTGTCTTGGAAGAAAAGATCACATCTCATTCCTTTTTGCATCATTGGAAACAAATTTATTAATAGATCTGGATATGGAGAGGCAATCAACAAGTGTTTGTGACAGTAAGTGTCAGAAAATATGGAGGGACATGGATGACTGGAGGAAGAAATGATGAGAGGAATGTGTGGGTAAGAGTGTGGATAAAGGCATGAGTCACCATGAACCAATGTGTTGCAACAGCTGACTGTGGCATGGAATCATTCTGAATCTGGAAAACATCTCCACTCATAGACCCCAGGGGAAGAGGCAGAAGAGTGGAGAAAGGGGATGCACTGATTTCGTTTTTGCCTTTCAGACTCACTTGTCCCCCAAAGAAACCCACCCCACCTGGAACTAAATTCCATGTTTTGAGGTTAACGTTTCCGTAATATTCTGGGCTACCCTGCCAGCTCTCCTCCAACGAAGGGATGTGGGGAAGTTGCCAGAAAGGCTGTTATAGTGAGATGTCGAGCTATATTGTGCAAACAAGAGCCAGTGCTCCTCAGGGTGGGGGTGGAGGGGGAAGGGCTATTCTCAGGCTCTGTCCAGGTAGCACAAAGCAAAGACTTGGCAACTGGCCTATTGTCAACAATATACGTTGGAGGGTCCAACTGTTATTTCAGAGTGGTATTTCAATCTAATACATTGGGACTTCCCTGGTGGTCCAGTGGTTAAGAAGTCACCTTCCAGAAGTTCGATCAGGGAGCTAAGATTCCACATGCCTAGTGGCCAAAAAAAACAAAACATCAAACATCAGCAATATTGTATCTGATTCAATAAAGACTTTAAAAATGGTGCACACCAAAAAAAAAAAAAACTTAAAGATAAATAATTTAAAATATTTTAAAAATCGAATCAATTTACGTATATTTACAGCGCTCCAATAGATGACACATTGCATCTCATGTTGGATGGTGAGACCTGGATCCCATCTTTACTGATGTCCCTCAGTGCGGGGAAAGACTGAAGGCAAAAGGAGAAGGGGGTGGTAGAGGATAAGATGGATAGATAGCATCATGCCTCAGTGGACATGAATCTGAGCAAACCCCAGGAGACAGTGAAGGACAGGGGAGCCTGGTGCGCTGCAGTCCTTATGGGGCCACCAAGAGTCCGACACGATTTAGCAACTGAACAACAAAAATCAGTGCTCCTTCCCATTGTCAGTGTGAAAACCAGCTCTGAGAACCACATGTCTGGCCAACTCATGTCCATTTTCGGAGGGTTTCCTTGACACACGAGGTGTCTGAGGTCTGTTCTGTTGTCACCTGGTTTGCTGGTTCATGAAAGAGCACAAGCACGGTGACAAGACCACTTGTCTTCACCATCCGATTGCACTCCAGAATTCCTGCCCTTTTAAAATGCTCTAGTAAGATACTTCTCTTTGTTGGCATTTCCTCCTATTTTGCAATGAGGACATTATAAATGCCACTGTTTTTGGACAGAACTTCCCTTTTAAAGATTAAGTCAAACCAACAGATTAGAAATTCAGCCCAAGGGCAGCAAATGACAATCGCTTCTCCATTGTCCTCCGACTCGTACCAAAGGCTGATTCGAGAAGGAAGCAGAATGATGTCCTGTGGTAATAGTGTACATCCCCGTCAAGTTTTAGGTGTTTTTTTTTTTTCTTTATCAAATTCCTTTCAGGTCTATTATTTCATTTAATCTTGTGCTATGCCTGTGAGTTAGCTAGAGTTCTCACCAGTTAAATATGATTTATGTTTGTCCTTGGGCACAGGAGAAACTAGAAAATTGGCTCTAGGATTTGTTTATAACCATTTATAAAGCATGAATCATGGCATTAGAGGAATGTTACAACTCAACAGGCCTTCGAGAGCCAGACATCATCCTTCATTCTCCACATGTGGCACCCGAGTCCCCGGAAGGTGAAATGATTTACCCAAAGTCACACAGCCAGCGAAGGTCAAAGCCTTTTCTAATTCCAGACAGGCAGTCTTTCTACCTGGAGATTCAATGACTCTCTGGACAAAGTTGGAAGACGGCTGCTAGGAATGACAGAGCAGATAAAAGCAAATCCGAGGGCCTCTCTGCTGCTGTCTTGGGTTGGCTGTGGTATAGCCTCTGCTTCTTGGAGCCACATGGGACCATGTTCACCGTGCATCCCGCCATCTTGCTTCCCATGAAGTTTCTCAATCTATTCCTGCTGCTGCTAAGTCGCTTCAGTCGTGTCCGACTTTGTGCGACCCCGCAGACGGCAGCCCACCAGGCTCCCCCATCCCTGGGATTCTCCAGGCAAGAACACTGGAGTGGGTTGCCATGGCCTTCTTCAATGCATGACAGTGAAAAGTGAAAGTGAAGTCACTCAGTCATGTCTGATTCTTCGCAACCCCATGGACTGCAGCCCACCAGGCTCCTCTGCCCGTGGGATTTTCCAGGCAAGAGTACTGGAGTGGGTTGCCATTGCCTTCTCCGAATCTATTCCTAGTCAGCCCTTTAAAAAGTCTCTTGTCTTGGTTTCACACTAGACTTTATTTTTTGGGGTAGGGCTTTTAATGTTTTTGTTTTTGACTGCACCTCTAGGCAAGCAGAATCTTAGTCCTCTGACCAGGGACTGAGTTTGTGTCCCCTGCAGTGGAAGTGTGGAGTCTTAACCACTGGACCACCAGGGAAGTCCCAAATTTTATTTTTTTTAATCATTTTATTGGAAGTGTATGTTACCTATCATAAAATCCACCCATTTCAAGTGTACAAGTTTATGATTTCTTAGCAACATTTCTGATAGGTGTAACCGTCACCACAGTCAGTTTTAGGGCATTTTCATCCCAAAGATCCCTCATACGCCTCTTGAGTTAATCCCCATCCCAGATCTTGAGAAGGGCTTGGATTTTTCTAATCCAGCTAAAAAAAGATAAGTAAAACAGAAGCAGCTATTTTATATATATATATATTGCAAGAGTTTTGACCTGCGACATTCTCTTCCTCCAAAGAACATTTGCGCCCGTGAAGGTAATTTGCTTGCCTTTTTGGTTTATCTCCCAGGGAGTGGGGCATGGGTCATTCACCCTGGGATAGTGACTCCACTTAACCTTTGAGATGCGAGTGAGTCTTCTTCCTGACTTCCCAGGGCCAGGTGGGCAAGACCACTAATGCTTCTGGCTGTGTCCCTTCTCTCATTCCATCTCCAGGACAACTCTATCTATCCTGCTAAGGAATTAAGATATAACATGAAAAGTTGTTCCAAACCTCCTTCCCCACTCAAAGAGCTATTCCTCTTGCCCCCTCTGACTGGCTCCATACCGAACAATCCCCATTTTTCTGGCGAGTAAGAACACAGAACGTGGGAAGTAAATTTCCATCAGATCTTCTCTAGATGGTTTCTGCAGGTCACCTTAGGCATCCTGTCCCTTACTCTGTTGTATTTTCATAACCACACAGCTCTGAAACCACCCATAGACTCAATTATAAGAAAATGGCCAAACACATCATCAAATATTTATTTCTATAAAACCATTAAAAGATACACTGCAGAAGATGATCTCAGACCTGGAAAAGTCTGTGTGCTAGCACGTTAAGGAAAAAAGAGGACACACAATTTTATTTATTTATTTTTTAAATTTAACTGTTCAATTAATTTTTTTATTGAAGTATAAAGCCAATGTAACATGTTGTATTCATTTCAGGTGTGTAGCAAAGGGATTCAGTCATGCCTATACATACTCCAGTACTTTGACCACCTCATGCGAAAAGTTGACTCATTGGAAAAGACTCTGATGCTGGGAGGGATTGGGGACAGGAGGAGAAGCGGACGACAGAGGATGAGATGGCTGGATGGCCTCACTGACTCGATGGACGTGAGTTTGAGTTAACTCCGGGAGTTGGTGATGGACAGGGAGGCCTGGTGTGTTGCAGTTCATGGGGTTGCAAAGAGTCAGACACGACTGAGCGACTGAACTGAACTGAACTGATACATATATTTATTCGTTTTCCGATTCTTTTCCCATATAGGTTATTACAGAATATTGAATAGAGTTCCCTGTGCTATACAATAGGTCCTTTTGGTTATCTCCTTTCTGGTTATCTATTTTATATATAGCAGAGTGTGTATGTTTATCTCAATCTCTTAATTTATCCTTCCCCCCTCCCACATTTGACCTTTGGTGCCACACAGTTTTATGCACAGCATGAAACCTGCCTCTAGCAACGTATTTACATGTGTGAACTTCAGAGTGTGTGTATCAAATAAATCTGGACCAAAAACACCCACATATTAACAGCGGTTACCTCTTTGAGGCAGGAGTACGGGTAGCATATCTTGAATTATTTCTGTCTTCCTGGATTTTGCACACTTTGCACAGTGAACACAGATCACAGTTGGAATGAGAGGAAGAACCGGAAGTGTTACAATAAAGAGGATGAAGCTGGGCTCCTGGGGCTGAAAGAGCATCTTCCCCGTGTTTGCTGCAGCCCAGGTGCTCTGTCAGCACCAGGCTCTTGTTCTTATTAGCATTGCTGTTTGTTATTCTGCTCTAATCGCAGTGTACAGAGCTCCTTCCTCTGTGCTGATCACCCACCACACCTGGAGGCTGATCTCGGTCGAGGAGACGTGGAACCCTGAGGAGACAGACAGTTTGGACCGAGTTCAGAGGCGAGTTTGCCTGACGATCAAGGGATCAGGGAGGGTTGTTGCTGGTGAAGAGATGAAAGGGTCTCTGCTTTTATAGCTCTGCTGAACAGAGGCTGGGGGTGAGGGCCTTGAGAACAGCCCCCAAACACCTGAAAACCATGAGCAATGGAGACCGGGGAGGGGCCTGGTCCACACTGGTGGTCGGATGCCCCGGTGACCAGGAACTCACAACCAGGACATCCATGGTCTTCCCTGGACACATCCCACCGGGTCTAAAGCAGATCCCCAGGGCAAAAGAAAATCTCCCATTCAGTAAGTAGCACACAAGACTGCCCTGTCCTGGGAAAGCCCTGGCCTCACGGAGCAGTGGGAACCTTTGATTCTACATTCCGCAAGGTGAGGAGCGGCCCTTCTGGTTAGAAGCCCAGACGCACACTACATCCATCAATCACAGACCAGGCACTTCATCAGCCAAGCTCCTGGCAGTGTCTGTAGCCCCAGAGACCCGCCCAGCTCTGCTGCATCAGCCTAGGGGCCTCTGCTGTTTACTTATCCTCCTCACACCAGTTCTTTGAGAAGGATTTCCTCAGAGGCCCCTGAGGCCCGATGTTGCAGTGAACACAGCTGAGAAGTAAACGCAGCTCGACAAAGGAGTTGATCTTTGCCCTTCGTGAGCTTGCACAATAATCATGAGGTCAAGACGATGACCTGTCTCTCGTAGGCATGGCCGGCCAAGCTCTGGCACCTCCTGATAAACTTGGGGACCTGGGGCCTGAGGACTGTGATGACACAGGGCAATCCCTGAGAAGCTGAGCAGGGTCGGTCGAACGCAGCAAATCAAGCTGAACAAACTGCAGCGTCACTCCACTTCCCAGGCTCCCAGTCAATATCCATTCCCATCCCGAAAGGAGGAGACCTTGAATGCAAGAGGAGGGGCTTTCAACCAAGAGAATCGTGCCAATCAATCCTTCTCTCAAGACCATTCTGCAGAAAGATGGTTAGCTGAGCAGGAGACCGGAAGCGAGGAAGACCTGTCAGGACACCACCATAAGGATGGGTGAAAGACCCCAAGATCTTGAGTGGAGCGATGGCAGAAATGCACGGAAAACAAGGGGTGAGAAACGCCACTCCAGCAGGGACCCACACACGTGACATGGCCCAGGTCTCTAGAATTACTGGCCAATAGGTGCTGCTTCTAATTGGTGCTGGGGACATCAGAAAGCAAGAAGCATGGGACCAGGGGAGGCAGAGGTGTCGTTTTAGACATATTGGCTTTAGAGTTTAAGCAAAGTTTCTATTTGCTGTGGTGGGAAGTTATACATATAGCTCTGAGATCAACAGAAGGATTGAGCCAAGGAAGGTAGAGTTATGAGATGACCCACACAGAAAGACCAAAACAATCCAACCGCAGTGTTTGAGGAGCCTGGAGTGAAAATAAGTAACAGGACAAACTTGAGAAGGGAACACAGCAAGAATAAAGGAAAGTGGAGAAGAAAATCCTGGAGAAATTCCACTTGGGGGAGTATATTTGGTACATGAGGGGTATTCAGAGGAAGAGTTGACAATAAAATATCCAGAATTCAAGACTTGGGCTCTAAAGAGAAGCCATAGAGTTGATACATGTCCTTTCATGATGCATTCCAAGCACTCCCTCTGTGTATGGACTACTGGGTGCATCTGGGGCTAGAGAAATGAATATGAGAGGGACCCTGACATTAGGTGCTCATGATCCAGGACAGGAGACATGGAAGCTCTGACAAGGAGGAGAGGATGCAGGGAGAGAACGCCCTGTGATGATGCAGTCGGAGGCGGGAGTGATGGAGCTGCAGGCAAAGAGCGCCAAGTGACACAGGCTAGGACCCAGAACCCTGCACTGCAGTGCTGCCACGCCTGCACCTGGACACACCTCTCCTCCAGCAACAAAATACGGAGAAACCGTAAGGGACTACAAGGAACTGTGTGCATGCACATTTGGGGCAAATTCTGGAGCAAAGATGCAAAGAGACCAAAATACCCAAAGGCAATTTTGAAGAGCCTGGAGCAAAATCAGGGTGTGGGGAACAAAAGCAGGGTGCTGAGCATGTCCCCTGCACCCAGCATACCAGAAGGGTGGGCCAGCCATCTAAGCCACCTCCTTGGCCCAACCCCTGGACTCACCCCTACCTACCCTCACCCCATATAAGAAACAAGCTCACCCCTCCTGCCCCACCTCCACCTCCATCCAGGAGCAAGAAAGGAACCTGTTGTTTGTTCTCACACCCTCCTGCTGCAGTAGAGGCCCAGTAAAGCTTTGTCTGGCCTTTGTGAATTGAAAGGTTTTCAGTCATATCCAACTCTTTGTGATCCCATGAACTGTAGCCTGACAGGCTCCTCTGTCTGTGGAATTCTCCAGGCAAGAATACTGGATTGGGTAACCATTCCCTTCTCTAGGGTATCTTCCCAACTCAGGGATTGAACCCGGGTCTCCCACATGGCAGGCGGATTCTTTACCATCTGAGCCACCAGGAAAGCCCTGTGTGGTCTTCATTTTATTTCTATTGATTGGGGGAAAGTCAAGAGCCCTGGTCAGTGATGCAAGGAGCTGCAACCACCACTGATTGCTGGGAAGAGGTGAGCAAGGAGCCTACTCGGGGTCCCAAGAGGAGCATGGCCCCAGTGACACCTTGATGGAGAACTTCTAGCCTTCAGAACTGAGAGAGATTAAATATCCGTTGTTTGAAGCTAATTGGCGGCTCTTCGTGGGGCTTCCCAAGTGGCGTTAGTGGTAAAGAACCCTCCTGCCAATGCAGGAGACACATGTAAGAGACATGGGTTCAATCCCTGCGTTGGGAAGGTCCCCTGGAGAAGGAAGTGGCACTCCACTCCAGTACTCTTGGCTGGAGAATCCCATGGACCAAAGAGCTTGGCAAGCTATAGTTCGTGGGCTCGCAGAGAGTCAGACGTGACTGAAGAGACTTGGCACACACGCACGGTGGCTCTTTGTTACAGCCAGAGGAAAGCCGCAAGCCCTGGTACAAGAACTCAGTTTCTGGCTATAGGTTCCACGTGCCTTAAAGATACAAGCTTTACAGGAAGGAAGATGGTGGTTGTGCCCCACGTGGCAGGGACTTGGCAGGCATGTGGACACACAGAGTAGAACCGAACAGATGAGCAGTCATTTTGTCACAGCCCGGCTTGCAGGGCCACCTGACCCCACGCTCCTCCACTCTGAGCCTCAGCCTGCTGGACCACGGGTGCCTTTCTTCTGAGAGTGAGAAAGGAAGAGGAATGTCAGGTATGAGCGAGAACTCAGGAGCAGCCTAGTCCAAACCCATCTTGGGCATGAACCTCTGTGCAGGAGACTGTTACAGGGCAAACAGCCTCTGATTAAACAGAAAGAGATGCTTTGTTCTTACCCAGCAACCTGTGATTTGTTTACTAGCCCAGCTGCTATTAGATTGAAAGGAACATTTTTTCTTTTTTTAATCAAAAAAAAATTTTTTTAATAAGAAATTAAAGATAGTTGATTTACACTGTTGTGTTAATTTCTGCTGTACAGCAAAGTGATTCAGTTAGACATACATACTCTTTTTTTTAATATTCTTTTCCATTATGGTTTACCATAGAAAACCAAATATAGTTCTCTGTGCTATACAGAAGGACCTTGTTGTTATATGTTGAAAATATTCAACATATGAGAGAAAACAAGGAGTTGCTATAATTATTATATAAAAATTAAATTAGCTAATTTTAAATTACATCTTACTGGGATGTAATATAATATGGATATAATGGCAGTATTTTATATAAAAATATTTAAGCTCATTAATAACCAAATAAAAATAATGAGCTATTATTTTGTAGCTATCAGGATTTTTAATTAAAATATCCAAAATTTATATGAGGAAACAGCTATACCTTGCTGGTGGGTGTGCAAAATGATTTAATCTTTCTGGAAGGCAGTTTGGCAATACGTACTCAAAGGCCTTACAATTTTGCTTCTTCTTTGACCCAGCAATTTCTCTTCCAGAAATGCCTCATAAGGAAAGACATGTTCTAGGCATAAAGATTTTGATCCAAGGATGTTTTTTATGGTAGAAAAAAAATTATGCAGACTAGAATATAACCCTACATCTTAACCAGAAAAAGATCCTATTTAGGGATAACTTCTAACATGGAAAAATAAGTTATAAAGCATAATGTCTCATATGATTTCAATTTTTAGTTTTTTCAAGAGAGAAAGAATATGAGAAAAAAACAGAGGTAAAATACTAGACAATTATACATGTGATTTATCATTAAATTACTAGATATTTATTCATTCCATTTCTCCATGTAATGAGGTTTGAGTGATTTTAAATTTTCTTCCTTTTGCTTCTTTTTTAAAAAATGTTTCCAGAATGAACTTGTGTGACTTTTGTAATCGAAAGAATAACAGTTGTGTGGGGAAAAAAAAAAGTATAGACTAGTGTATGTTACAGGAAATACCTGATTTTCAGCACCTAAAATTAATAGTTTTCCAGCATAATATTCTGTTTAACAGAGTGAAGGAAATTTTCTTCTCTCTTATTCATGGAAGTTAGCGATAGGCAAGAAACTTTGGCCGCGTCCACATTCAGCTTTCATTTGATTTAAAACCTCCATTGCTTTATCCTGCCACCATTTTTTTAATAAGATCTAGGAGCTATAAAAAAGGTGCCAAATAAAAGGCAAGTTTCCCAGTTGCCTTATTTCTGTGGATTACACAGAATATTCCGGTTAAACTAAAATTCAACCTACTTTCAGATGTTTCAATTAATAAGATTGTCTTAGCAGAGTCTTACCAAGGATGGCTGAATGAAGGAAAGAGATTCAGGAATTCTCCCAAGCTGCAGAGAAAGGGTGGGCTCCAAGAGTTACCTTGGGAAGTATTGCTCAGAAACCCCCTAAAGCTGAAACTCAGAGGGAAATCGGTGTTAGCGGGTTAGATTTGCTTTCTATCGCAAAGGAAGCCCCTCAGGAAAGAAAACTAGAGGTTGCTGTTGTTCATCGTTCTGTTACGCATTCCTGCACTACTCTTTGGAACCCACGGACTGCAGTACCCCACGCTCCTGAGTCCTTCACTATCTCCTGGAGTTTGCTCAAACTCATTTCCATTGAGTCAGTGATGCCATCCAACCATCTCATCCTCTGTCACCCTTTTCTCCTCCTGCCCTCAATTTTTCCCAGCATCAGGATCTTTTCCAATGAGTTGGCTGTTTGCATCAGGTGGCCAAAATATTGGAGTTTCAGCTTCAGCATCAGCCCTTCCAATGAATATTCAGAGTTGATTTCCTTAGGACTGATTGGTTTGATCTCCTTGCAGTCCAAAGGAAGTTCAAGAGTCTTATCCAGCACTACAGTTCAAAAGCATCAGTTCTTGGGGGCTCGGCCTTCTCCATGTCCAACTCTCACATCCATACGTGACTACTGGAAAAACTACAGCTTTGACTATATGGACCTTTGTGAGCAAATTGATGTCTCCTTTTAAATATACTCTCTAGGTTTGTCATAGCTTTCCTTCCAAGGAGCAATAGAGGAAACTGAAAAAAAAAAAAAAAGATGACAATGTTAGAAAATTGTAACTGGGAGAAAGACAATTATGGTGACTTAAGCCCTTTAAAAGAGAAGACTTCAACATTTCAGATTTCAGATATTCAAAGAATTATGATGCAGAGGAAGAGCCAGTGGGATCTGAAGAGATTTCAAGAAAGAAGCAAACCTCCTGGCAACTTGAGGTTTATGGAACTCTAAAGCAGACTACCAATGGATGAATTACTCTTCATTCTTTTGAGAATACAAAGTGTAAGACAGAAAAGTATCTGTTCACCGTCATCCCTGATGGCGGAAAAAGATAAATAAGGGTATTTACAATCAATAGCTGTTCCCAGTACCCACCTGGGCTGTCCATTTTCCACCCTTAGGTTTCCTTGATTTGTTTACTTGTGTTGTGTGGCTGCGGGGATTGTCTGAGGATGGACAGGTGCATCCATGGAGCTCTGGAATAGCCAAGAGGTCACAAAAAGGTTGAGCCATTTTGCAAATGTCTTGGGGATTAGCAAGAAGTCTTTTGACTATTTTTCAAGTGTTTTCAGATCTGCTAAAATCCAACTGTGGTTTGCCCCTGAGAACTTTCTCGTCTAAATGCTTTATGTTTGTTTATTTTAAGAAAAACATAGGTTTGGTGTTTCTGGGTCCATGGACGCTTCACTCGTTCAGTGAGTCTGTAAGTCTGTTCAGTGTCCAGGATGCCTTGTGGGATTCAAAGGAAGTTGTCTCTCCACCGAGGGTTTGCCTTCAGTCGGCATGAAACAGAAGCCAGGCTGCAAAAGGCCTTGGTTCAGTCCTGTCCTCGACCCAGGAAATGAGACCAGAGACTGCACCCTGCAAGGGTTCTTAAGCAGCATTTGTATTAAAGCATCAGTGCTTCCTTCTCATTGTCTGGGCTGAAACCCATAGGTTTGTTTGAACATAGGAAAGTATGTTAGAGCTGATGTCAGATAAATGATCTTTGCTAAAAAATATGCAGAAGTCTCAAGTTCAGAACATAAGCTTGGATAAGCCCTCATCGATAGGCTTCTGGTCTCATTTGCGTCTAGTGCTAAACTGAATGGCCTAAATGTTTGTCTGGAAAATGTCAGTCATCCAACATTTATGCCTTTGTTCCTTCTGTGTGCACGGAATTGTGCTGGCTAGAAAGTTTATGAAACAGATATAGTCTATGGTCCAAGTAACTTTAGAAGGCAGGGTTTGTAGGTGTGAAGCCATAAATATCTAATCAATTTTTGATTGTGTGGCACAAATTTCAAGAGTGATAGGAATCCACTGGAAATAAAGATCTGATTAAAGGACTCATTAAATGTAAGCTACCTTCAAGATAGCCTTAAATATACTGGAACGGGGATGCGAGAGACATACACACAGACAGACAAAGAGGTATAAACAGAAAGAACATTAATTATAGGCTCATGGCAGGATGTGGCATGGCCTATGGTCAGAATGAAGTCTAGTTTGAGTGGAATGGAGGGTTCTTCTATTTGGGAGTTGTGGAAAATAAGATTAGAAAAGCTTATTGGAGGAAGGCCAGGCAAATGTGTTTATCCTTGACACAGAAAGCCCTAAAGCACCATTGTTGGTTTTGAAACGCAAGTGCGGAAAATGCAGTGTTGAAGCAAAATTAATACACAGTGTGCTGCTGTGCTGTGCTAAGTCACTGGGCTAAGTGAAGGTCAAGGAACCTAGCTGTGTAGCTATTTGAAAGGTCAAGGTGCATAGTGAAGAGCTGATGTGGATACGAAAGGTTAGGAGTCTTATCTCAGAGAATTTCTTGACATGTGCTTGCTGCCTTGTGTCTTAGGATGATAGGTACTGGCAATTTCATATGCTTCAACATAAAAAACCAAAAGCCTGGTGGTATGTGGACTTCAGGTACTGATTGATCCAGCAGCTCAGCAATGTCATCTAGATTCCAGCTTCTATTTATCTCTCACTTCTCTTTGCTTTTTACCAAGTCATCTTCCCTCAGAGATTGGCTCCCCTCTTATGGGGAAAACAGTGGATTGCAACTCCTTTGAGGAAAGCAAAAGAACGTTCTTTCCCAGATGGTCCTAGCAATTGTTCCTTTCAGTTCCTTGGCCTAAAATGAGTTGTTCATCACTGAACCAAATACAGCAGCCAGAACTGGATGAGGGGATTGCATTAAGCCAATTAGGAGCCACCTGAGTGCTGAGAGTGGATCAAGCCCACCTGAAGTCATATGGCTTTGAAATTTGAGGTCCCAATAGGAAGGGGGCAAGAGGCAATGGAGGAAGTGATGTCCTCTAGGGTATCACTTCACTGTTATGTCTAACTTCTCCTGCTACAGTGTTGCTTCCGTAGGCACAGGGCAGGGAGGAACTGGTACCTGGAGACCTTCTAGCCAAGACCCAGACAATCCTTGGAAACAGAGGGGAAAAGGTCAGCTCTGTGTCCAGACTGTGGGGAGGGGAGCTGACTTCTACCCTCTGCTGACTGAGAAGGCTTGGTCACAATGTAATTCAGAAAGAGGCACAGATGTAAAGTTACTGCTTGCTAACTCAAGACAAGAGTTATTCACATCACTGGAGAGTGAGGTCTTCGTGGAAATGGTGCAAATACAGCTGCCCACAGCATTGTAGCTCTTAAGGGCAGAATAAGCTTCTCCACCTTGCCGCCAACACTCATCTTGATGTCGGCCAATATTTTCACGATAGTCCCTACGGCACATTGTAGATCATTTCTAAAACCCCAGCCCGATACTGCCAGACCGCTTTCTCAGGCTGTAACCAATACCCGGAGTCCATCTGCCTGCCATGAGTGGATTCTTTCTGCCTTATTTCATTACCAGACACTTCACCTCATTGAAACTCATCCACCGCCTTCTCACCCATTAACGCAGACTCCGAAGTTTGCCTGCACGGTATCCCCCATCAGCCTGGCCAGGCACTTTCTGGGGAGCTTTGTGCCATCTGCCAGTGAAGAGATTTCATGGTGCCTGTTTGTCTGGAGCATTTATTTGGTGGGTGGGAGGAATTAAAGACTGGTGCCCACAACCCACCCATCTCTGGGAAGAATCTCTATTTTTCCACCCGCTGGGCATCGAAGTCAGTCTTCAGTAACTTATAGCTGTTCTGTCTCTGGTGCTGTATTCAGATCCTTTCCGTGCCTTTGCACCTGGAGGTGTTGCAAATGATGCTTTTGTTTTTAAGTGCAACAGTCGCAGGCAGCGAATACTAAACAAGACAGGTGTTTGCATCATAAAAGGAATCAGTGGCCTCCAGAGGGGGCTTGGTAGCCTCCCTTATATTTTTTTTTTCTGATTTCTTCAGATGTGTCCGCCCCACCAGGCACCACATGCTCCACCAGGGGGACAGCTGGCTGAACAGGACTAAAGGGAGCCTCAGCTGGACGCTGATTTTATGATGACTCCACAGCTCAGCAATAAATAATAAAAAGTCAACTTTAACCACTTTTTCCAAATGCACACTCCAGCCTGGGAGTGCCTCGCACTGTTTTCATATGAGTGTGTGGATCCCAAGGCAGGCTTTCCTGCAAATGCCCCAAGAGCAATTAAAGCCTAAATAGGGTTGACAGATGCTGGTAATATGCAAGCCAGTCAGGGAAACACTCCTCTCACCAGATGTGTGGGTGGAAGGTGAGCGACCTTAGCATCTGTAAGATTGAATAGATTAACGTCTAAAACGGGGGTAGGGTGGCCAGGAAGTGGGAGGTGGGCAATGATGGGAGGAAGCTGAGTTCTGTAGGGTTCCAGCTCCATCACTGGGCATTTGGAGGTCCAGGAGGATGGAAGAGTACCCCACACTAAGGAAAATCAGCATCTTATTTGCAATGTCATTCCAAGTACTTCTGTCACTATAGAGCAGGTGGTTTTTCACCCCAAAGAATCTGCTATTAATTCTTGTAATGGACCACCTTAAGCTTACTTCCTGCTAAGATCTGAGCTATAGCCTGACCCAAATTTGTTTATTTAATCTTTTCAAAAAAAATTTCTTTTTAGCTGTGCTGGGTGTTTGATGTTTCGCAGGGTTCTCTATAAGTGCTGGTGTACAGGGACTGTTCTTTAATTGTGGCTCTCAGTTTTCTCATTACAGTGGCTCCTCTTGTGGAGAATGGGCTCTAGGGCATGTGAGCTTTAGTAGGTGCGGCAAGTGGCCTCAGTAGTGGTTCCCTGGCTCTAGAGCTTAGTTGCTCCAAGGCATGTGGGATCCTCCCAGACCAGGGATTGAACCCGTGTCTCCTGCATTGGCAGGTGGATTCTTTACCACTGAGCCACCAGAGAAGCCCTGTTTACTTATTCTTGATGGAAACTCTAATAAGGAAAGCATTCTTTCTTCCTAATAACAAAGAAATGCAAAATTAGACAGTAACAGACCTTGTTTCACCTGCTAAAGAGGCTCCTTTTTTAATAGCATCATTCAATGCCAAGTGAAATTGCTCAGTCATGTCCGACTCTTTGCTACCCCATGGACTGTAGCCTATGAGGCTCCTCTGTCCATGGGATTTTCCAGGCAAGAGTACTAGAGTGGGCTGCCACTTCCTTCTCCACATTCAATGCCAGAAAGGAGATAAATTGAAACTGTCTCTGGGAGACAATTTGGCAAAACTTAGCAGGAGTTTAATTCCAGTAACAGGACACTGCTGAACAGAATAAAACCTTTATGTAGATTTCAGCTTGTGAACCTCCTCCAAAACCTGCATCAATGACATTTAACAAGTACTTCCTTACTGTGGACCAGACAACGCTGAAAGGAAGGAAAGAGGCATGCGATGACCCTTGAAGAGCTGCTGAGAAAGTTATGGTGTCCACCTAGTCAATGGGATCAAAGAAGCCAACAGCATCTCTTTCCCTTTTTCACTGTTTTCCTTGAAAACTGTTATAGTTCTTAGAAGAATGATGAGAAAAATCAAGGTGAAAAGAAGATCCCATTGCTCAGTCCTTACTAAGAGCCAGGCTCTGGACTGGGCACTTTATGTACGTTATTACTGCTACTGCTGCTACTGCTAAGTCATTTCAGTCGTGTCTGACTCTGTGTGACCCCATAGATGGCAGCCTACCAGGCTCCCTTGTCCCTGGGATTCTCCAGGCTAGAGTCTGCTGTTCCCCAGGTTTGTCTATCTGTAGGTGTGTGCATGAATGCTCACTCATGTTTGACTCTTTGTGACCTTCTGGACTCCAGCCAGCCAGGCTCTTCTGTCCATGGGATTCTCCAAGTAAGATCACTGGAGGGGGTTGCCATTCCCTCCTCCAGGGCATCTTCACCACCCAGGGATCAAACCCTCATCTCCTGCATCTCCTGCATTGGCAGGTGGATTCTCTACCACTGAGCCACCAGAGAAGCCATCTATAGGTGACTGGGGGCCCTTTATAGCCTAGTTACAGGCTTTAATGGCAGAAGAGGATGCTGACCTTTTCTCTATTCCCACAGTTCCTTCCTCTGCAAGGCTATCTTCTGAGTGTGGAACAAGGGAGGAAGAAAAGATGATGGCCACTGTTGCTGCTGCTGCTGCAAAGTCACTTCAGTCGTGTCTGACACTGTGTGACCCCATAGACGGCAGCCCACCAGACTTCCCTGCCCCTGGGATTCTCCAGGCAAGAACACTGGAGTGGGTTGCCATTTCCTTCTCCAATGCATGAAAGTGAAAAGTGAAAGTGAAGTCGTTCAGTTGTGCCCGACTCTTAGCGACCCCATGGACTGCAGCCTACCAGGCTCCTCTGTCCATGGATTTTCCAGGCAAGAGTACTGGAGTGGGGTGCCATCACCTTCTCCATGATGGCCACTAAAAGTCTTTATTGCTGGACACCAGTTAACCCTCTGTTCCTCTCTTCTGGCAACCGCAGGGAGTGACACAGCCTCTTTGTCGTCTACTGTGTTTTGTCGGTTCATTGGGTAACCTCCCCCAGAGAATCTACAGACTTCCTGGTGCAGGTAAATGCACCTCCTTCAGCTGGTCCCTGGATGGATACTTGGTGACATGTCCAGCCTCCTTCTGAGACCTGCTGTCATCCACAAATGTCCCCCCTCGGGCAGAGCCCAGTAGTCAGCCCAGCAGAGACCTCATTTCAAATCATCTGCTCACAACACCTACAGGGCAGGTGGCAGTATTTCCATTTGAAGAAAGTTAGATGCTGCGGCTGAGCAGTGGAGCGCCACTTTTTGAGCACCTACTGTGAGCCAACTTTGGGCCAAGATGTTCACAGGCATCGGTTCGCTGATTTTACAGAGCACCTGACACGTGAAGCCAAAGCAATCCTTACACCCTCCTTAAAAATGAAGAAATGGAATCTTGGAGACTCTAAGTAAATTACTGGGTAGGTGGGGGGATCAACCCAAGTCTGATTCCTGAAGGTCCTGCTCCAGCCTCTCGATTTCCTGGTTTGGCAGGAAGGGAGGCTTATGACCTCCACCTTCCTAAAGACAAAGAAGGCTTTAAATCAGAGACAGTACGACCATTAGGAGTATCCTGATTTATTGTTGGCAGGTTTCTGCCAGGAGAAACAAGTCAACAAAAACTCAGTTCTCAAGGATCTGGTATACATTTATCTCAACTGCAGTTATTATCCGTTCAGATTTTTTAGGGGACTTTTTTCAGTTAATCATTCCAGCAGTCTTTTTAGAATAAAGCCTCTCTTAACACTAAATATCCTGTGCAAGCCAAATTTAAAATTTTCCTTAATTAGATGGCAATACCACCATCCAGGATGCTCAGACTGAGATCTTCATGTGCCACCAGAACTTGGGTGGGGTGCACCATGAGGGGAAGAAATCCTTTTTGCCTCTGTGTTCTCAGCACTCAGCATCGAGGCCAGTATACAGTAGGTGCTTAATGCATACCTGTTGCATGCACTGGGAAAGAACTTGCCCCAGGACTTAGTTCCTCAGTTCTCTCTCCTACTTCTGGGATGGATGGAAGTGATCAGTCTCACTCAGAGATATTTAGTAAATTGTAGGCGGTCACATGGGTGATATAGCTGGCAGCCCCTGTTCCTACTCTGGCCCCCAGCTTGCACTAAAGACCCACCATAAATATCTCAGCAGAAAGAAGGCCTTGCCCCTCTGGGGCTGGCAGCTAAAACAGGCTGTCCTCCCCCTCAGCAAGACGCTGGCACAGCTATTGAGGAATTGTTCACTGTGATGGCCCAGCCCTTGCCAGATGTGCACTTAGGCTGCTTGTTATTTGGGAGACGGTAGTTTGATGGGGTGAACGTGCTGTGTGACTCCCTGCTGCCCTCAGGAAGAAAAGCAGGGACCGCGCTGCCTGCCACTCACACCACACACTCTGGGCTTGGGCATTGATCCGGAGCCGATACCGTAAAACTCGACTCTCAAAAATCTCAGAGAAGCTAAGTGAGCAGCTGAGGGTCACCCAGTCCAGGGATCATAGCCCTCCCAAAGGGACTTTGTGTAACCTTGGGGCTTGATGAGGGCCTCTCAGGGACTTGGGGGGATTTTTGGGATCCCCTGGTGGCTCAAACTTTGGTAAAGAATCCACCTGCAATGCAGGGCTGCAAGAGACAGGGGTTCAATCACTGGGTCAGGAAGATCCCATGAAGGAGGAAATGGCAACCCAATCCAGAATTCTTGCCTGGAGAATCCCATGGGCAGAGGAGCCTGGTGGTCAACAGTCCATGGGGTCGCAAACAACTGGACTTGACTCAGCACGTGCACTACTTTGCATTCTTCACCAAGAAAAGAAGAAATAAGATTTTCCCCAAGGCTCAGAAATGTGACAAAAAGCATCTTGCAATTGTGTAAATTTTGAAGCAAATCATTGTGTATAAATCTTTAACTTTTAATTTTGTATTGGGGTATAGCCAATCAACAATGTTGTGATAGTTTCAAGTGGACAGTGAAGGGACTCAGCCATATTTGTACAAGTATCCATTTTCCCCCAAACTCCTCTCCTACCCAAGTCACCATATAACATAGGACAATTTATAGAAATGTAGCAAAAGGCACTATTCCCATTCCCAAACTGGGACCCGGGAAATTAGAAACAGTGAAGTTAGCGAATTATTAACACGAATATTCAGAAAACAGTAGAGCATCCACAGATGCCTTGGGGAATTGACCAGTGCTGACAGTCCTGCATTCTGTTTTCTTTAAATAAAGGCTTTCTTTTTCTTAAATAAATATGCTAACCCCAGAAAGGGGAAACAACACCAGACAGTAATGGTTTCCAAGGCTGAGTGTTGGGGAAAGGCCTAAAGAAAAAGCAGATGGCAGCCTCTTTCGCAGAAGCCATGTAATTTCATGGTGCATTTTCTGTTCATGGCTTCACTGAAATTCAAGCCCCGGGGGCCAGTTCTTTCTGGGAGAGGGGATAGGCTTAGGGGGAAAGGAGAAAGCAGTGAGGAGGCAGAAAGCTTCACAAAAGGTGGGCAGTTGGGTTGCTGCTTCTGGGTGAGTGTCTACTATTTCCTCAACAGGGAGCTTTCTGGATTTCAGCCCAGTCACACCAGCACCACCTCTGCCGGTCAACTGCCCTCCACGTCACCTCATTCAAATTCCCAAAAGGGTTGGTGGTCACCCATGTCAAAGGTCAGTGGCTAGATTACTGATGGATGACCTCTTAGGTCAACACCTGGTCCTTTAGGACCACAAGGACTGTGCATGGTTGGATTCCCCCTGAGAGTATGTGGGTGGGTAACGGGCCCTACAATACATGGTGAGTAGCAGTTGCAAAAGAAATGAACTGAATCTCCAGAAGAGTCGTTATCCAAAGTGTGGTCCCTGAACCAGCATTATCTGCACCAACTGAGAACTTGTTAGAAATGCAAATTCCCAGGTGCCTCCACTGCACCCCGCACCTAACTGAATCAGAAGCTCAATTAGTTTGAGTGGATGAGGCCTAGTAATCTGTGTTTTAATTAGCCCTTCTGGGGATACACAGTGATGTTTGAGAACCTCTGGTATAGAATAATCTCCAAGTGTCTTCAAGCTCCACGCTGTAAGGACTGAAGGAAAATGCAAGTTTTAGGCTCTTAAAAAGACTGTGGATCAAGTAAGAATGAAATGATGCCATCTACAGCAACATGGATGGACCTAAAGGTTATCATACTAAGTGAACTAAATAAGAAAAAGACAAATATATGCTATCACTTATATGTGGAATCTAAATTTTTAAAAAATGGTGCAAATGAAATTATTTGCCTGTGCATGCTCAGTCACTAAGTTGTGTCCAGCTGACTCTTTGAGACCCCTTGCACTGTGGCCCACCAGGCTCCTCTGTCCGTGGAATTCTCCAGGCATGAACACTAGAGTGGGTGGCCATTCCTGACCCAGGGATCGAACCTGGGTCTCTTGCATTATGGGCAGATTCTTTACCATCTGAGCCACTGGGGAAGCCACAGTTTGAGTGGATGAAAATGTTCTGGAGATGAATGGTGGTAAAGATGGTGCAGAAATGTGAATGAAATTAATGCTACTAAAAATATATTTTAAATAGTAAATTTTATGCCATACACACACACACACACAACTCTAGACAAGGTGACTCTCCCAGTCTGTCCTCAGTGAGTGGTGAGGACGATGTGCAGAAATATGACCAGAGCAACTTCTAAGAAGGGAGGCTGTGCCCATCAGAGGACGAGGCAGTGACTCAGTAACCAGAGGGGACCACACTACACCCGGAAAGGAAGCGTTCATCACAGCCGGGCTCCGCTCTCTCTGAGTGCGTCACTCCCCACTTCCTGCAGCCTGGGGAACTCACACACCTGAATGAAAGATTCTTACAGCTGCAGGTGAAGGTCCAAGCCTGATGTTAAGAAAGTTGTGGGCAAGTGAGCCAGCGCCGACCCACGGCAAAGCTGCCCACGTACTCAGCACCCAACTGAAGAAATGTGACCCAGACCACAGACACCCCCTGCCACAGACCACTTCCCAACACTCTGCCCTCCTCTCCCCAGGCTTAACCATCTGGTAATATTAAATTTTGATCGCCCAATCTTTAAACACTGAGGTGGCAGGAAATAGATCGTATACTCTTGGAACTCAAGAAATACTTGCAAAGAAAATAGATGGTGATTAGTTATAGTATTTTCATACTTTATAGCAAGGTTTAACCCATTCCCGAAGATTGTAAAAGATGCTCCTCGTCCAAGTAAAAGTTACTTCAGGAATGCAATTGATACCTTTTGTTAAAAACTCTATAAAAGTTCATAATGTTTATAGATCCAAGAAGCCAAAATATTCAGCATTGAAAGTGCCCCCAAGAAATATGATCAAATTTAACATCCATTTCTCACTAAAGGAATACCCATCATAAATCACCAGGCAGAGTATTCTTTGGTGCTGAAATATGGTTATAGGAAGATCTCTTGACAGAATTCTGAAGCACCAGTCGATGCAGTAAATGAAAAAATGTTATAAGAAATCTAATCTAATTTGTAGACAATAAGAACCCAGAAAATCTAAGAGAATACACTAAAAATCATGAAAACTAGAAAAGAATTCAGTAAGATGAACAAAGGTAAAAGAAATACACAAAATGTAATAATTTTACCATGTTATCAACCATGGTGAAGTAGAAAGTTTAGTGGAATATAGCTTAAAATATCAAGTGAGAATTAAAAGCTACAACTTCCTAAAAATAATTTTTTAAATAGCATGGCGTTATTGAAATACATTTTAAAAATGAGAATATTGAAACATAATAAGGACTTAAAAATAAGTCTCACACTTTTAAAAACATCCAGTTCTGACTAAGTAATAGAAGATCTTGATAAAATCTCAATGGTTTAGCTATTTAGTAGGGCATGAAATATTCACCTTCTGATAAATATATTTTTGAGGTCATGTGACCTCTTGTGTCTAAGCCTGGATGAGGACAAAGGCAAAAGAGGGTGACCTGGTGGGAGAAGAAAACGGCATCACTTGTTGGGTGGTCAGTTCAGTTCAGTCGCTCAGTTGTGTCCGACTCTTTTCGACCCCATGAATCAAAGCACGCCAGGCCTCCCTGTCCATCACCAACTCCCAGAGTTCACCCAAACTCATGTGCATTGAGTCCGTGATCCCATCCAACCATCTCATCCTCTATTGTTCGCATCTCCTCCTGCCCCCAATCCCTCCCAGCTCAGGGTCATTTCCAATGAGTCAGCTCTTCACGTGAGGTGACGAAAATATTGGAGTTTCAGCCTCAGCATCAGTCCTTCCAATGAACACCCAGGACTGAGCTTCTTCAGAATGGACTGGTTGGATCTTCTTGCAGTCCAAGGGACTCTCAAGAGTCCTCTCCAACACCACAGTTGAAAAGCATCAATTCTTCGGCGCTCAGCTTTCTTCACAGTCCAACTCTCACATCCATACATGCCCACTGGAAAAACCATAGCCTTGACTAGACTAGACATTACCAAAGTAATGTCTCTGCTTTTTAATATGCTGTCTAGGTTGGTCATAACTTTCCTTCCAAAGAGTAAGCGTCTTTTAATTTCATGGTTGTAGTCACCATCTGCAGTGATTTCGGAGCCCAGAAAAATAAAGTCTGATTCTGTTTCCACTGTTTCCCCGTCTATTTCCCATGAAGTGATGGGACCAGATGCCATGATCTTCGTTTTCTGAATGTTGAGCTTTAAGCCAACTTTTTCACTCTCCTCTTTCACTTTCATCAAGAGGTTCTTTAGTTTCTCTTCACTTTCTGCCATAAGTGTGGTATCATTTGCATATCTGAGGTTATTGATATTTCTCCCGGCAATCTTGATTCCAGCTTGTGCTTCTTCTAGCCCAGCGTTTCTCATGATGTACTCTGCATAGAAGTTAAATAAGGAGGGTGACAATATACAGCCTTCACGTACTCCTTTTCCTATTTGGAACCAGTCTGTTGTTCCATGTCCAGTTCTAAGTGTTTAACAGAAACTGTTTAACTGTTTAACTAACACCCTTCAGTTCAGTTCAGTTCAGTTGCTCAGTCGTGATCACAGTCAAGTGGGCCTTAGAAAGCATCACTACGAACAAAGCTAGTGGAGGTGATGGAATTCCAGTGGAGCTATTTCAAATCCTGAAAGATGATGCTCTGAAAGTGCTGCACTCAATATACTGGCAAATTTGGAAAACTCAGCAGTGGCCACAGGACTGGAAAAGGTCAGTTTTCATTCCAATCCCAAAGAAAGGCAATGCCAAAGAATGCTCAAACTAATACCCTTAGTTCCTCGATATATTGGCGGGACTGTCCTTATAGTTTATGTTCCTGCCATATATATCTATTGGGAATAGAGAAACAGAGAGGGTTCTGAGGGTTGGGCTCAAGGTCAAGGTGGCTACAGACTTTGTGTGCCCTAGATATACCTTCCGGAGAAGGCAATGGCACCCCACTCCAGTATTCTTGCCTGGAAAATCCCATGGATGGAAGAGCCTGGTAGGCTGCAGTCCATGGGGTCGCTAGGAGTCGGACACGACTGAGCGACTTCACTTTCACTTTTCACTTTCCTGCATTGGAGAAGGAAATGGCAACCCACTCCAGTGTTCTTGCCTGGAGAACCCCAGGGACGGGGGAGCCTGGTGGGCTGCCGTCTCTGGGGTTGCACAGAGCTGGACACGACTGAAGTGACTTAGCAGCAGCAGCAGCAGCAGCAGATATACCTTCAGACGATCTCTACCATTTTTAAGAGGCCCAGCAAGAAACTCTGGGCTGGGTGAGAATGCCACACCACACCCTGCAGGTGCCAGAGACACCAACCAAGATCACTCTCAGGAAGGCTTATGGAATCTTGCCCAGATACATCGCAAATATCACCCCCAGGAGAAAACTGCAGTCTACCTAGAACACCAAACTTGCCAGAGTCTGCAGAAGACTTGCAGATAAACCAAAGCTAAAATCTAATATCAAAAGCCACAAACCTTTTTCCTTCCCTCAAGCTAGATGACATGGTAATTTACCTTTTTGGACATTTCACTTGTAGCTGTCTATTCATCTCACTGTCTCTTATCAAAATATTTCATCAGAGTTTCCCATACAGTAATTTAAATAACCCTTATCTGAACATTGTTGTAAAGTACATTATGCAGCACACCCTCTATAACATTCCAGGTTAAAAAAAGCTCCATCTGCTAAAAGCCTTCCTGGTGCTACTTAATCCAAAAGTACCAAATTCTTCCTTTCCTCGCTTTTAAAAGTCTTCCTCGGAGTCCTGCTCACTTTCCAAGGTTACTTCCAAACAAATAGCTTTGAGCCAGCACTTCTACCTTAAAATGCAATTTAGCTCTTCTGCAAAACTGTGCCACAGTTGAATTCCTCGATTCAGTTATTTAATTTATTCTGGTATGTGTTTGGGCTTAACTCGCTCACTTTCCTAAGCTCTTAGGTTCTAGCAGGAATGTATTTTTCAAAGCAGGATGAGAGGCTCGTGGTAGTGAGTAAGCAGTAGTTTGAGGCTGTTCCAAACATGTGATTTGCCTGAGAAACAGTTTTGCTTTTTTTCTAGTTATAATGCTTTGCTCTTTGAGGGACCAAAAGGTGGTCTTTGGAGTTGAGGGCTGAGGGGAGGAGTCATGATCTCTTTAAGAAACAAAGGAAAGAGCCAAAGGGAAGGAGGAGGGAGAGAATGAAAGGAAGTGGAAGAAAGGAAGAGAGAGACAGATGGGGGGGAGGAAGGGAAGAAGAAGAAAAGAAAACAGAGCTGAAATTATTCTACTCGGTTTGCTCATTCTGGTTGGTGTTCAGCCAAGAGGTAGATAAAAGGTGTCATCTCCTTATCAATTAAATATCAGCCTGGATATTTTCTATTGCATCACTGAGTCTAGGGTTCATGGTGCCAAGAAAATACTCAGTCCAGCTTGGTTTCCCATTTTCTCTCTCCCTTCTCTGCTCCATCCCTTTTAATTGATGCTTTTAAACAATATGGCGGACATTGTGTTTAATTTCTCCAACATGCTTTCCGCTCTCCCTCCTTTTTGTAGCATCCTGGTGCTTTAGGAAGTAACTCCAGCTCCGGGAACGAGATGAGTATTGATCCCTCAAAGCCAAACATGTTAACCCCATCAGATTCTTTGAAGAGCCTGCCTGAAACCAATCAGTGTATGGCAATCTCCTAGTAACAGTTATTGGTGCAGAGCCCACACATGACCATCAGAAGGAAGAGAGGAATTTTATTTCATGACTTGGGAGTAGGCTTTTTTTTTTCTTCTACCACTTGATCCTACAATTATTGGGAGGGGTTGGGGGGTGGGGCTCTGGCTTCAGCCTGAGGCAGAATCCAGAACTATGGATGACGAACGAAAGGGTCTGAAAGATTCCTTGGAGTAGGAAATGGCAACCCATTCCAATATTCTTGCTAGAAAAATCCCATGGACAGAGGAGCCTCATGGGCTTCAGTCCACTGGGGTCACAGAATCAGATGTGACTTAGTAACTAAACTGTCAAGGAAAGGGACCATCAGAACCTGTGCTCCTGATGACATTGCTGAACTTCTGGATTTACCCGATCCTAAATGCCATTCCCTGCTGTGAGGTTTACAGTCATGTGACCTCTACATTTCTTGTCACGTAGGCCAAATCGAGTGGCATCTTGCATTACTACTAAAAGTCCCATAATTATACAAAACCAACATAAATGTTTACTTCTGATTATTCAGTGGGGGAAAAGATGTCCATTGAAATGAAACAGTTTAGTGTCAGTTGCATAAATAGTTTGGCAACATATAGACAGAAACTGGGAGATGTATTTTGTCTATTGAGGAACTGAACCTCAAAAATGTCACTTTGTACATGGGTTAAATTAGTGTGTTTGTTTCTCTGGCCACTGGCCAACTCTAGGTTCTGTGGTCTGTTGGGACCACCAGGGGGAGTGACCAGCCATTGAGCTGTAGGCTGGAGTCCATCACTCACTGACCATGGTGTTTTGATGGTCTGTCTGGAATTTCCTTATTTTTACCAACAATAAAAAATAGAAATGAGACACTATGCAAGCCCCTCAGTAAGATGAGCAAGGATGACTTTATGGGGAATGAGACCGCTCACTCACTGCTCATCAATTCTACCATAAGCACCTCCTCCCCGGGTTAAGCTTTTCCTTGTTAGAGGGCGAGTGTGAAAGCACAGCGTGGGTTCTGCCCTCTTTTAGTCATTTGCGTCCTGCTAAGTCAGCAGTGATTTAGAGTTAAGAGTATTTTACTATGAGAGATTTACAGGTAAACAGCTAAGTCACAGGGCTTAACCTACCCTCCCTCTGGCTTTGCACTCCCATCCTGCTTAATGCCAGCTAGCCTGCCTGGATCCTCATCCTTCAGCTAAACACAAGGCAGTACCACTCGAAAATGCTCTTCTCGGAGGCCACTTACAGTTTATGGTTCTGAGTCTGCCAAACCCCAGGCCGAGGAGCAGACCGTCTTCTTTGGCATCTTCCCTCAGCCAGCTTTCACATGTTCCCTCTTCATCCCCACATCTTCATCCACATGACCTCACACTCAATTTGACTCAGTAAATACATCTTCAGCACCTGCCAGCCTCACTCTGAGCTCCATGTTGGGATACTTGAGAGAAACACATGTCCCTTCCCTTTCAGAGGTTACATGTCAGTTACAAGGACATACACACAAAGGTTTAAGTGTAACAAATGTATGTGAATGAGCTGCGAGGCATCTTATCAAGTTTGATTTGTTGTTGTTCAGTTGCTAGTCATGTCCTAATCTTTGCAACCCCACGGACTGTAGCCCACCAGGCTCCTCTATTCATGGGATTCTCCAGGCAAGAATATTGGAGTGGGTTGCCATTTCCTTCTCCACGACTGAACTTGATACTAGGTAAGTAAAAGAGGAAAGAAGCTGCAGGAAAGAAATAGCAAGGAAAGGTTTCTAGGGAGAGAAAGCATCTGAGATAAGTCTTGGGAAAAAGAAGAGTGAAGAAGCAGAAGAAAGAAAGGGCGTGCCAGGCAGAAGGACTGGGGTGAGTAGGAGTGATGGGAGGTGTAGTGAGCAGAGATTCTGTGATCCAAGTAGTAAGAGGCTAGGTCATGATTTCAAATAATTTTGAAGTTCTTTTTAAGGAAATGTTATGATTTGATCAAAATCACAGTCAAGGTTACACTAACTGATGAACCAAATAATCCCTGAATTTTCAGTGGATTAACACAACAAAAGTGAAAGTGAAAGTTGTTCAGTCATGTCCGTCTCTTTGTGACCCCATGGAACAGTCCATGGAATTCTCCAGGCCAGAATACTGGAGTGGGTGGCCGTTCCCTTCTCCAGGGGATCTTCCCAACCCAGCGATTGAACACAGGTCTCCCAACTCTCTTTCTAATTTCTGGTCCAATCCATTGAGGGTGCTTTTGGTTGGATGGTTTCCTCCCAGATGAACCTGGAATCCAGACTCTGGAAACCTTGTGAACTCATCCTGAGAAGGATGCTGTCTGGGAAAATTTCCCAGCACTTAACCACTTCAACCCAGAAAGACATACACACACCTCTTCCCTGATTCTTCACTGCTGCTGCTGCTGCTTCTGCTGCTGCTGCTGCGTCGCTTCAGTCGTGTCCAACTCTGTGAGACCCCAGAGACGGCAGCCCACCAGGCTCCCCCGTCCCTGGGGTCCTCCAGGCAAGAACACTGGAGCGGGTTGCCATTTCCTTCTCCAATGCATGATTCTTCACTGGCCAGTACTAATTATAGGGCTCAACCTAAATGCAATGGAGGTGCTTGCCCTGTGGGCAGCTAGAGAGAGAGACCAGTGATGAGGCTGTGGTCCCCATCCAGGTGACGGATGATGGGGCTCACCTACTACAACCACGGATCCGTGGTGGTCAGGATGAAAGAGAGGGAGGGGGTCAAGAAAGGTAGGCGATGCATCACAGGGATTTGGCACCCAAACTCAGAGTCATAGAATGAGGAGCACAGAAGAGGGTGGGTTGACTTTCAAGCTTGGGATATGATCAACGGGCTGGCAGAGGCACCAAGTTAGGGGGTTTAGGAGGAAGAACAGTTTTGGAAGTGGTGAGAAGAGAAGGCAGAATACCGAATCAGCTTTCCTCCACTTCTGGGATTAAGGATAAAACTTGCTCAGTCCTAAAAGGAGATCCATAAATCTCTACCACCAGCTCAGGTTCTGGATCTGGACCTGGAAGTGAGCCACACCCCGCGGCATAGGTTGACACAGTTACCTACAGGGAGCTGACTCGGGGCTATGCCACACCGAGACTGGAGTCTGAACTTTTTGCGCTGCGAAACAGCTTCAACATGGGTGTGGACCTAGGGACCTCCCCAAGGCTGAAGTAGACAACTTTCTAACACTTCCTGAAACCCCCTAACCCACCATATCTTGGTAATCTAGTTCACAGGTTGGACTTCTGCTGAAGATGAGCACATGATCAAAAACACACACGGAAACACTCAGTCCTAAAGGACAGGCAATGGAGAAGAAAGCAGATCATATACTCTAGGAACTAGAAACAGTCCAAACAAAATATTGAAGCAGTATATTAAAATTGTTGAAAGCAGTAAAGAAGTGAGTTTTCCATGCAATAGTAAGAAATGACTATTTGAGAAATAGTTTTAAATAAACAAAGTAGTAATCCTGCAAATAAAAAAGATCACCAATATAATTTAAAACTCGGTAGAGTTTTACCTAATAGAATATAACATACCTGAAGGCAGAGTTTCTGAGGTTTTGTTTGTTTATTGTTTAAGCCCTAGTACTTTGAATAGTATCTTGTACACATGGGAAAACAATAAATATTTGTACATGAATGAGTGAATAAACAAATAAGTGGGCAAAATAGAAATGGCAGAGGGAAATTAGTGAGTTAAAAGACTGAACTAAAAAAAAAATCACACAGAAGACATGTGAAGAGAGAAGACACTGAAAAGAAAGTTGGGGGAACTGGACAAGAGAAAGCAATAATACAGTATACATTTACTCTAACAAACACATGAGATATAATGAGACAGAAGCAATATTCAGAGAGATGCTCTCCAGGAAGTTCCCAGTACTTAAAATGTATAAAGAACTCCTAAAAATGAATAAAATATAAAGAAGCAAAAGGAAAAAAATTGGGCTATGGCTATGAGAGGCAGCTCACAAAAAAAAAGATCCAAAGGATTAATTAACATATGGGAAGATATTGAAACCCATTAGTAATCAAGAAAAATCAGTTGAAAACAGTAATTAGATATTATATCTTACTCATTAGATGGGGAATAATTAAATCCACTGATAACATCAAGTGTCAGAAAATGGCAACTTTTATACATTTCAGGTAAGAGTATAATTTGGAACAATTAATTCTGACATTAACTGATCTAACTACTGATATGCACGCTGCAGTACACAAAAATTGCTTGTAGTTTCTACCCTAAATAAAGAAATGGTAGGGATCTAACAGAAGCAGAAGATATTAAGAAGAGGTGGCAAAAATACGCAGAAGAACTGTACAAAAAAGATTTTCATGACCCAGATAATCATGATAGTGTGATTACTTACCTAGAGCCAGAAATCCTGGAATGTGAAGTCAAGTGAGTCTTAGGAAGCATCACTACGAACAAAGCTAGTGGAGGTGATGGAATTCCAGTTGAGCTATTTCAAATCCTGAAAGATGATGCTCTGAAAGTGCTGCACTCAATATGCCAGCAAATTTGGAAAACTCAGCAGTGGCCACAGGACTGGAAAAGGTCAGTTTTCATTCCAGTCCCAAAGAAAGGCAATGCCAAAGAATGCTCAAACTACCACACAATTGCAATCATCTCACATGCTAGCAAAGTAATGCTCAAAATTCTCCAAGCCAGGCTTCAGCAATATGTGAACCATGAACTTCCAGATGTTCAAGCTGGTTTTAGAAAAGGCAGAGGAACCAGAGATCAAATTGTCAACATCCGCTGGATCATCAAAAAAGCAAGCGAGTTCCAGAAAAACATCTACTTCTGCTTTATTGACTATGCCAAAACCTATGACTGTGTGGATCACAATAAACTGTGGAAAATTCTGAAAGAGATGGGAATACCAGACCACCTAACCTGCCTCTTGAGAAATCTGTATGCAGATCAGGAAGCAACAGTTAGAACTGGATATGGAACAACAGACTGGTTCCAAATAGGAAAAGGAGTACATCAAGGCTGTATATTGTCACCCTGCTTACTTAACTCATATGCAGAGTACATCATGAGAAACGCTGGGCTGGAGAAAGCACAAGCTGGAATCAAGATTGCCAGGAGAAATATTGATACCTCAGATATTCAGATGACACCACCCTTATGGCAGAAATTGAAGAGGAACTAAAGAGCCTCTTGGTAAAACTGAAAGAGGAGAGTGAAAAAGTTGGCTTAAAGCTCAGCATTGAGAAAACGAAGATCATGGCCTCTGGTCCCATCACGTCATGAAAAAAAGATGGGGAAACAGTGGAAACAGTGCCAAACTTTATTTTTCTGTGCTTCAAAATCACTGCAAATGGTGACTTCAGCCATGAAATTAAAAGATGCTTACTCCTTAGAAGGAAAGTTATGACCAACCTAGAAAGCATATTGAAAAGCAGAGACATTACTTTGCCAACAAAGGTCCATCTAGTCAAGGCTATGGTTTTTCCAGTGGTCATGTATGGATGTGAGAGTTGGACTATAAAGAAAACTGAGTGCTGAAGAATTGATGCTTTTGAACTGTGGTGTTGGAGAAGACTCCTGAGAGTCCCTTGGACTGCAAGGAGATCCAACCAGTCCATCCTAAAGGAGATCAGTCCTGGGTGTTCATTGGAAGGACTGATGTTGAAGCTGAAACTGCAATACTTTGGCCACCTCATGTGAAGAGTTAACTCACTGGAAAAGACCCTGATTCTGGGAAAGATTGAAGGCAGGAGGAGAAGGGGATGACAGAGGATGAGATGATTGGATGGCATCACTGACTCAATGGACATGGGTTTGGGTGGACTCCGGGAATTGGTGATGGACAAGGAGGCCTGGCGTGCTGCGATTCATGGGGTCACAAAGAGTCGGACATGATTAAGCAACTGAACTGATAATGATCTACCCTAAAGAAATTGTCAGTTACATGTCCAAGGAAACACAACAAAATGGGCTGCCATGTTATTATAATAATGAAAAGTGCAAAGAGGCAAGCTGCCTTTCATTGAAAAAAATCTATGATTAAATGGTGGTCTATTTATATCATGATTTTATTATACAGCAAGTAAAATAAATAAACTAGACCTGTGTGTGTCAACAGGGAAAATTTCAAAGACATGTGAATGAAAAAAATGCAACAAGGTTAGACATATTAGGACACAAAACAATACTATACAGTGTTTAAGGAAACACAGATATGTAGTAAATGTATAAAAATATGACATATGTTATATTAAAATAGTGGTTATCCTTAGAGAGAAAATGGAAAGTGAGATTTTCAATCTATTTTACAGACTTCTAAAATTTATGAAGCAAAAATGACAGAAAGTTAACTCTTAAATTCAGTTATATTATTGTTTGCACTTCTCTGCATCTTTAATATTTTTCATAATCCAAAATTGCTTTGAAAAGAAAGAGAGCAGAATAAAGACATTTTTTCCAGTCTGCAAACATTGAGAATTTATAATCTAGAGACCCTCGTTGACATACGTGGACTTATGCCCTTTAGTTTAAAAACAAATGAGGGAAAGAGTAAAATATGAATTCAATGGTGAATAAAAAACACTACAAATCAAGTTAAAAATTTAAATTATCATGGACAGGAAAATGTACATAGAGATATATTATTACTATATGGATTATTACTGTTAATTATTTGTTATAAAACAAACTAGAAATAAAGTACTAGATAACAATTATATGAAAGATGGGAGGATGCAAGTTGGAAACAAATTGAAGCACGTTAACTTCTTAATGTGCTGGGGAAGGGAAGTGGTCTCTACGATTTCAAGTTTAGAGTTTGTTAGCAAACATAAAGTTCAGTATAAGTGGAAATCAGTAGAAATTTTAGGGTGACGGCAAAAGGCATATAAATATACGGTCTGATTTCCAAGTGAGAAGAAAGAACAAAAAAAAGAGTTACAAAAGATTTATCAATTCAATAGAAGGCAGAAAGTATCAAAAACAAACCAAAGAAAAAGCATAGTAAAAAATGGAAAATAAAAATGTAAATCGGCCAAAAAAACCACAATCAGATCTAATTCACTCATTAGCTAGAGATTCTCATATACAATAGAGGGAAAAATGGGTATTATGCTATTTATGAGAGACATTCAGTCAGTTCAACTCAGTTGCTCAGTCGTGTCCGACTCTTTGCAACCCCATGAATCGCAGCACGCCAGGCCTCCCTGTCCCTCACCATCTCCTGGAGTTTACCCAGAATCATGTCCATCGAGTCAGTGATGCCATCCAGTCATCTCATCCTCTGTCGTCCCCTTCTCCTCCTGCCCCCAATCCCTCCCAGCATCAGAGTGTTTTCCAATGAGTCACCTGTTCCCGTGAGGTGGCCAAAGTACTGGAGTTTCAGCTTTAGCATCATTCCTTCCAAAGAAATCCCAGGGCTGATCGCCTTCAGAATGGACTGGTTGGATCTCCTTGCAGCCCAAGGGACTCTCAAGAGTCTTCTCCAACACCACAGTTCAAAAGCATCAGTTCTTCGGCGCTCAGCCTTCTTCACAGTCCATTGCACCCCTATTAAAAAGCTGTATCTGAAGTTCTCAAGCAAGAGTGGAAGGATATACCACACAAAGAGAAATTAAATAAAGCAAACAAATGACAACGAAAACTCCACCATCAACAGCAACAATACAACAGAAAGATACCAAAGAAAAGGAAACTATTAAGCAGTAGCAGCATCAACAAACTGGAAAGCAAACAACGCTAAGAATTATAGAAAGGAAAATAAAACTCATGTATACTCCAAATACTGGCAATAAGCACTAATATTACTGACACACATTTTTCCAAAATTGGAATTCTGTTCAATATGTTTTTATTATTTGTCTGAGACAAATAATAAAATTATTGGTATACTAGCATTTCATCCGGAGAAGGCAATGGCACCCCACTCCAGTACTCTTGCCTGGAAAATCCCATGGATGGAGGAGCCTGGAAGGCTGCAGTCTATGCGGTCGCTGAGGGTTGGACACGACTGAGTGACTTCACTTTCACTTTTCACTTTCATGCATTGGAGAAGGAAATGGCAACCCACTCCAGTGTTCTTGCCTGGAGAATCCCAGGGATGGGAGAGCCTGGTGGGCTGCCGTCTATGGGGTCACACAGAGTCAGACACGACTGAAGTGACTTAGCAGCAGCAGCAACAGCAGCATTTCATCATTCCTGAAAATTCTTCAGTATCATCATGTCTATTTTCCATCTCATGAATGGTCTATAATTTATTTATTATTTTGTATTGTTGGACATTAAGGACATTTCTAAATTTTTTCTGGTATAAATAACACTGCAATGAACTTGCCTACATCTGTAAGTTGTTTCCTGCATGGTTTTATGTCTGTCTTTTAAAAATATTTTTTATGTATTTATTTATTTGGCTTCATCATATCTTAGTTGCTCTGGGCCATGTGGGAGCTCTGCTCCAAGAGTGTAACTGAACCCTTGTGGCCTGCATTGGAAGGTGAATTCTTAACTACTGTACCACCAGAGAAGTCCCTATACTTGTTTTCAGCAGACAGAGTATAAGGAGCTAAATATATGAGGGTGGAAACTTATTTGTTCTTTGCCATCTTCAGGTTAGCAAGTGTGATGGCTGGCATGAGAGAGTTTGACATGTTTAGATTATGTGGATAAATTGATTTAACAAATGTTCCCCTAAATTCATGGCAAGACCCAGAAGGAACAAGAAAAAAATCATATTGGCTCTTTCTCCTGGCACCTGGGTGAGTGTTTGCTTTGGTTTAGCTCTGAAGTCACGGAGAAGGCAATGGCACCCCATTCCAGTACTCTTGCCTGGAAAATCCCATGGATGGAGGAGCCTAGTAGGCTGCAGTCCATGGGGTCGCTGAGGGTCGGACATGACTGAGCGACTTCACTTTGACTTTTCACTTTCGTGCATTGGAGAAGGAAATGGCAACTCACTCCAGTGTTCTTGCCTGAAGAATCTCAGGGATGGGGGAGCCTGGTGGACTGCCATCTAGAGGGTTGCACAGAGTCAGACACGACTGAAGTGACTTAACAGCAGCAGTAGCAGCAGCTCTGAAGTCAAGATCTCTGCGGACACAGAGATGGAAAGACAGAAACCCTGTCCCCCTGGAGCCCATGCACTTCTCAGAAGACAACATGTAAACGTGTGGACAATTGTTGTAAGGGAGGAGCCAAACCAATATGACAAATCAATCTATTAGTACAATACAGGATTCTAAGTATCAGAAGTATATTTAGAATTCTTACTATGTACTTGCATTCTCTAGAAGCTTTGTTGATGTTCTCGGATGCTCACTTGTGTCTGACTCTTTGCAACTCCATGGATTGTAGCCCACCAGGCTCCTCTGTCTTTGGGATTCTCCAGGCAAGAATACTGGAGCGGGTTTCAATTTCCTCCTCCAGGGAATCTTCCTGACCCAGGGAACAAACCCACATCTCCTGCATTGGCAGCTGGATTCTTTATCACTTGAGCCACCTGGGAAGCCCAAAACCTTGCCCAGTGTGGGACTCGAACCCACAACCCTGAGATTCAGAATCTCATGCTCTTCAGACTGAGCTAGCTTTATTTCCATTTCAATGTCTCTGGGATTAGCGTGGTTTCTCAGATGTCAATCTGACTCTAATCTCTGACTTCCTGAGTCTAATTCCTCTGCAAAGAACATAAGGGGTCAAGGGCAGCATGGCCCTAGGATTTGGTATTTCACTAATGAACTAATTCCAGGAAGTGCTAAGACCAAAGCAGGACGGGAAGAAAAGATCAAACTTTTTTTTTTACCCTAGTGAATTTTTACAGCAATCGCATGGCCTAAAAACAAAGCAGATCCTGGAAACAAGAAGCAGTGCCAACCAACAATGGCTTCACCATAAAACACCCCCTAAAATGTGGTCCCCATGCTCGTACACCTGCCGACCAGAGGCAGCTCCAGCCACATGTCAGAGGAGACATCGACACACAAGCAGAGCTGAGTTAACTGTAACTTAATCCCGTCACTCGGGGCGTTTTTTACTCATGGAGCAGTGATTAAAACTGGCGAGCAGATGCCAGAGGATCTCAAGGAAGTGGTAATATTCAAATAATGTTCTGTAAATGAAAAGCAAGTCAGTGATCAACCAACAAGGATTTATGAGTTTTGGCTATGGTCAGCTGAGAAAAAAGCACATGTAGGGCAATACTGGGTTATCAGGTTTGTTGGGTAAGGTTAGGAAATTTTTGAAAATCAGTGTAGTTGAATAACAGAAGACCAAAAGATAACTTATATTGAGGCTGAATCCATTCACTTGCCAGGCAAGGAGAGCTACATCACTTGGGCGAAAATTCAGTAAATTTCCCTGTATGTGTAGAGAGGGGGGTGGAGAGGGGTGATGTAGATAAAGTGGATTCTTTTCTTTAATTTTTATTTTTATTGGAGTACAGTTGATTGGCATCATTAGTGTTAGTTTCAGTTATTCATGTACATTACTTATTCTTTTTCATGTGTAAAGAGGATTCTGAAAGGTCCTCTTTGGTGGGAGAGGGAATTGAAAAGTATCCATTGGAACTGATGGTTCTGGCAGGTCCAGGTCACTGGGGCATCCAGGTCACAGGTGTGGCTCTCACGAGGTGTGGGGTGAGCTATGTAAGGTTCAGGCTGTCTTAGGGCCATACTGTCTTCGATCCCCAGTGCTCTGCGCAGGGATGGAGCCAAGATTTCCCTTATCTCCAAGAGGCCATAGGGAGTTACTGAAGATTCTTGAGGAGAGTAAATGATAGAGATGCTGCTTTAGAAATATGACTCACCTGATAATCCACGTTGTCGTAAAGATATGACCCGTATGATGCTAATATCAATGTCAGGAATGACTTGGGTTTGCTTTACCCCGTTTCCATCCTTTAGTTGTACTTTTGATCACTCGGTATTACATATCCGGGATGACATTTGAAAACGGATCCTATTCACTATACACAGTATTCTAGAGTTTCAGTTTGGAAACAGAGGCATCTAGTCCGCCTTCAGCATTCGTCCATTCCTGTCCTTGTCCAGGGGAAGGAGAGCCTGTGAGCTGGCTGGTCTGGCTGGGGCAGGGGCAAGTCTGTGCCTGGGAGAAATGGGGTGTTGGAGCCAGGAGGGCTGAGGCAGGTTGGGGGGTAGCGCCTGGGCTTTATGAACCCCCCGAGGGCTCCAGCTCCACCTAAGAGGCCTACAGCAGGGTTGAATCATGGTTACTGTACAGACTTCTCTTTAGACCAGACCCTGAACTTCCTCCAAGAAAACTTTCGCATCCGTGAGCATCTGGTGCATCGATTTACAAACCTGGATCCTTGGTGCATATCACTTACATTTTATTAAAGAGCCTCTTTCTTCCACAGTCAGAAACCAACAGAGATTCAAGGTCAAGGCAGTATTTGCAGCATCAAAAGGACCACAGTAACTGCCTTCTCGCTTCCCCTTGCCATTGCCTCAATCCCCAGTCTCAGGGAATTTCAGTCCTTATGGGGATCTCTCCACCTTCCTGAGATATACACCCCAAATTTGCCTGCTGTTGGGTCCACCCAGTCTCCTCTTGGAGCATATACTCCCTGAAGAGCTCGCTTCCTTTAAAATGAAATCTAAATCAGAATAGAACGTGGATTTATAAACACATCTCGGGTGAGCTGAACAAGGCTTTCCACATGAGATAAATGTGGCAAAGTGATTTTTCCACTTCCTCTCTGGCTTGGGGCCAGCTCTAGTCTAAGGGATGTGTGAAAGTGGTGGCCAGGCTGGGTCTGGAGGGCGTGGGGGCCTGTGAGGACAACAAGGAGAGCAGGACATGTCATCCAGTCTCCCTGTCGCCTGCCCTGTGACAATAGGAAATCATTGTTTTATTTTGACAACTTTATTGAGGTATAATTTGCAAAGAATAAAATATCCCACGTTGGGACTTCCCTGATGGTCAGTGGCTAAAACTCCATGCTCCCAAAGCAGAGGGCCCAGGTTCCATCCCATAAGCTACAACTAAGACCCAGCACAGCCAAACAACTCAATAGTTTAAAATAAATAAAAAGAATATACCTATGTTCAGTATACTGACTCAATGGACATGAATCTGAGCAAACTTCAGGAGATGGTGAAGGACAAGGGAGCCTGGCATGTTGCAGTCCATGGGGTCACAGAGAGTCGGAAATGACTTAGTGACTGAACAACAACAAGAACAAATGTTAAGAATGCAATGGGGTGAGTTTTGACAAATGTATACCTGTGTTACCAGCCCCATAATCCAGGTAGAGGACATTTACAGGGCCCACGTGATGCCTCATGCCCTTTCCTGTCCTCCCAGCTCAGCTCCAGCCCTGAGCAATCGTGATATCTGCCTTTTCTAAAAATTCATGCAATGAGGATGCTCCAGTATGTACTGCTTAATGTCTAACTTTTTAAACTTATTATATTCATGACTATATTATTACTGTATTACATTATTAATTACTATTATATTTACCTGTGTTCTTGCTTGTAACAGTATGTTTTCCATTTTATTTTTTAGTTTTTGGCTGTACAAGACAGCACGTGGAAATTTCCTGATCAGGGATGACACCTGTATCCTCTGCAGTGGAGTCTTAACTACTGGACCACCAGGGAAGCACCTGTTTGCTTCCTGTTTTAATCCTAAGTAGTTTTTCATGGGATGGGTGTACCAGAATTTTTGCCCGTTGATATCTATTTAGGATGTTTCCAGTCTGGACATCTTATTGAATATGTTTAGTCACTCAGTCATGTCTGACTCTTTGTGACCGCATGCACTGTAGCCCAGCAGGTTTCTCTTCTCCATGGGGATTCTCCAGGCAAGAATACTGGAGTGAGTTGCTACGCCCTCCTCCAGGGGATCTTCCCAACCCAGGGATCGAACCCAAGTTTCTCACATTGCAGGTGGATTCTTTACCGTATGAGCCACCAGGGGAACCTGAGAATACTGAAATGGGTTGCCATGCCTTCCTCCAGGGGATCGTCCCGTTCCAGGACTCAAACCAGGGTCTCCTGCATTGCAGGTGGGTTCTTTACCAGCTGAGCCACCAGGGAAGCCCAGCTGTTACTGAATACAGCCACTCTGATCATTCACATGCAAGTCTCACTGCACACATTCTCACATTTCCTGGATAACCACCTAAACAGAATTGCTGGGTCATACACGAAGTGCATGTTTGACTTTGTAAGAATTGATGACTCTTCTCCATGATGGCTATACCAGGTACATCCCCACCAGCAACAGAGGAGCATTTCAGTTGCTCCCTCTGGTCATCAACATTTGGTATTGTCTTTTCTTTCTTTTAGCTGGTTTAAAGTTATGTTTTCTTGATGCCTAATGATGCTGAGCACTTAAAAAATGATTTTACTGATTATTCAGATAGCTTCTTTTGTGAAGTGTCAGTTTAAATATTTTAGACAAGGCACTTTTAAAAAGCTTGGAATATAATGGGAAGATTCTGTGTTAAAGGCCAGAGGATGAGGGTGTGCATCTCAGGTCTATAAGTGGCTGTGACTTTAAGAAGAGATTCACAGATGCTGGGAATCATGTCTTACTGTTACAATAAGAACAAATGAATAGAATAGATTATGTTTAAAGTTCTTATTCTGCTCTGGAGACCAGGATTAGAATCTCCATTTCTTTATTATAAGACAGACACTTTGCTAGGGCCCAAAGAAACACATAGTCATAGAATGTGAAAACAAACAGGGAAATTGGCCATCTCACCCAGCTCCTGCCCACATTCAGACATCAAGAGTTAACCAACATTGCACAATTACTTAATGGCACCTGTCTTGGTTGATCAGTCATGTCCAACTCTTTGTGACCCTATGGACTAGAGCCTGCCAGGCTCCTCTGTCCATGGGATTTCCCAGGCAAGAATACTAGAGTGGGTAGCTATTGCCTTCTCCAAGAGATCTTCCAGACCCAGGGGTTGAAAGTGGGTCTCCTGCATTGAGGGCAGATTCTTTACCATCTGGGCCACCAGGGAAGCCCATTTAATGGCGTAGATGTGACTCAGCTGGAGTCATCTGACTCTGGTAAGTGTAATACAAAAATTTGAGAAATAGGCATATATCTTGCCTCTGACTTCAGAGGAAATAAGAGTTGGGCAACGTGATTTTGCCTTCGGTTTTTTTTTCACCCAAAGTAGGATGTTTTTTATTTGCATCCCTGGCATTCATGTGAGCAACAGGGGAAAGATAATACAAAGGGTCTGGAGGGGCCCTGAGGCCCGGGGTCTGTCTGGGGAAGCTTCTTCACCCTGGTTCTGCAGGTGCATGCCCACTAAGACACAAACCCAGTGTCCTCGGCCCAAGCAGCCTGTTTACAGAACTGTGACTGCAATAAACATTGCAACGAAAATTACATTTGCACTCCAGCCTGTAGAGTGCCTTCTGTAAACTGCCAAGTACTTAGGGGCCAGGGTAATCACGGCACGCCATTCCCATGGGTGTTAATGTTTATAGAAGGCTAGTTAACCTTGCACAGGATCTGGGATCACAAGGCTGTGTGCACTATTCAGCTGCAAATTTAAAGAACGCTAGTCCCTGCCGGCACATATACTGGGGTTAGGTGGACAATCACAGCTTGTTCCCGGGCTGGACAAAGCCCCTGGACCTGGCTTGCATGGCCTTGAGTCCCTTGATTACTCAACCAAGGCCCGTGACGTCCCTTTTCCCTGAACAACTCAGACTTAATGGACTGTGATGATTGGCCTTACACGGTAACTCTGTTCTGTTACTTGAGCAAACCATGTAGTTACACATTCGTTTGTAACTTTTTGAGACCCCCTAGGAAAGAAGGGGCCATTGTAAACCTTTGAAACAGAACCCAGACATGCTGAGAGCCTCAAAGATTGTTTCCAGTAACACGAAACTCCTTTTCATCGTGCTCTCGAGGGGCGACAAAGACGGGCAAGACATGGTGCTTTTGTTCCAAAAGTTTACAATCTATAGTTTTTGGATAGACAAGGCAGGCATACATGAAATAGTCAGTGAAACACAAGGGGCTATGTACTGAAACTCAGCTGGAGGGTGTAGAGGTTAGCTCACGAAAGATTCTAATTGCTGTGGCCTGGCTAAATGGAGGAAAAAGTCAGGGAGGAGATGGGATTGGAAACAGCACCACACAGATGCTGGGCTTTGGGTAGAGAGTAGATTAAGGTGTGGAAATATACAGTGTCCAGGTTGGAGGGAAGAGAGAGGTCTGCTTAAAGCAGAGTATTAAAGCCAGGGATGGAACACATGGGTCATGGTGGTAGGTCACCTTCACATGGCGAAAGTCCTTGAAAACCAACAGATGCTGGTGCAGAAGAGAAACATACAGGTAACCATGTGTCGTTTGCCTGTAGTACCCTGCAATGTTTTCCCAGCTCACTCACAGTAACAACAGCAACAACAACAACAACAAAATCCTACCAATGATGCTAGCTTGTCTGCTGCAAGTACCCTATTACTTACTTATCTCAGCACCTACCGCTTTCTCCTTTGTTCATTCTACTCCATCTAGACGAGCTTTCTTGTCCTTCCAATACTGGAGGTAACATTTCATCAGGACAATTTTGCATTATCTGTTCCTTCCACCAAAAATGCTCTTCCTGGGCTTCCCTGGTGGTCCGTGGTTAAGAATCCATCCACTTTGCAAGACAAGGTTTGATCCTTGGGCCAAGAAGATCCCACAAGTAGTGGAGCAACTAAACCCATGTGCCACAGCTGCTAAACCCCCACTCTAAAGCCTGAGAGTGGCAGCTATGGAAGCCGGCATGCCTAGAGTCTGTGTTCCACAGGAGAACCCCATGCACCACAGCGGGAGACTGGATCTACCCGTTGCCATGACGAGAGAAAGCCTTTGTGCAGCAACGAAGACCCAGCACAACCAAAACTAAAATAAAGAGATAATCAAAAGATTTTAAAACACAGTGTGTGATACATCAAAACATACCTTAGAAAAGAAATGCTCTTCCTGCTGATATCCACTGGCTTTCTATCTCTCTACTATGTCTTTCACATAAACGTCCTCTGTCAGTCAGCCTTCCCTAATACCTTAAAATTGCAACTGCTCCTCATCTTGGCTTCTTTCTGTCCTCTTTCTCAAATTCATTATTTTCCTGAGGCATTTCATTATCTGACGATACATACATATATATACACACACACACACACACACACACATTGTGTTTATTGTTGTTACCGAATGCACATTTGTGTGCCCGACATACAGTGAGGCCAAATAAATTGAGTCATTGAAGTTTGGAGCAGAGAAGGGTTTATTGCAGGGCCATGCAAGGAGAACTGGAGTACCTTGTGCCACGCAAAAACTCCAAATTCCTCAAAGGGTTTCAGTAAAGCACTTTTAAAGGCCAGGTGAGGGAGGGTCGTGGTGAGTTGTTGCAAACTTCTCCATGTTGGAATCCTTTGTTCTTGTAGCTGTCCACGCAGGTCAGATCCCAGGGTTCCTGTAAACTTCCAGCAAGACAAATGCTATTCTCTGTCTGAAATTTTTGATCTCTATATGAATGGACTCTTAGAGGTCAGAGCCCTGGGAACAGGCTATCCTGTACATTTCAGGGTGCAGACCACATTCTTTTACAAGAGGAGCAGAGCAAACACGACTCAGCATGGGCGATAGGACCATTAATAATGTGGAGTCAGATTTGTTCTTCCTTATTCTTCCGTCTTCCCCTGTGAGGATGTAAACTCATGAGGGCACAGGATTTTGCCTAGTGTTTTCAGTGATGTATCTCCAGCACCCCAAACAATGCCTAGACATTCAGTTAATATTTGATGGAAGAATGAATAACCAATTTCTAAGATGCTGATCTGGTAAAGGAGCAGTTGTAAGAGCCACAGGGGCTCACGCGCACAGCAGAACACACAGGGCATGGAAGGGGCTGGAGAAAGATACGGTATTTTGGTGCACCCTTATAAGACAGGGTAGGGCAGGTATCAGTTAGAGCTCCTGTGTTGCAAGCAACAGAAATTAATCTGATTTAGGCTAAAAGTAATTTATTGGAAAGGATCAAGAGCTTCCCAAGTAGACAAGAGGGCAGGAGAGCAGGCTGGGAGACGAAGGAGAGAGAGCAGTCCTAGAAGGATCAGGGCTCAGAGACCATGATGTCTGCCTGTAGCAGGGGCTCAGTGCTCAGGAGGCTGAAGTGGATGGAACGTGACTGTTTCCAATTTCCTTGTTCCTCTACCCGAGAATTAAATTCCACTGAAGGAGACTTCAGTTTGGCCTAGTCTGGATCACATGCCTGCCCTCATCCCTCCTAATAAAGATTTACTGTGTTTTGTGGTCCGGCATCCACATCTCTTCCTAATATCATCACCATCAAGAATTTCTCTCTACTCTGCCAAGGAGCTGAGTCTACTTTTCTTTTCTATTTCTACTCAGAAGGTATAACCCAAGGAATTGAACAAACAAGTTTCATTACAGAGATCTTTTAAGAGCTTAGCATAATGAAAATAACTCTGAAGTACATAGGACATCACTGTTGATAAAACTCTTCTACACAGCTAGTCTTATGGGAACCACGGCATTTCTGTAATGCAGATGCGTGCATTCTCAGTCATTTCGACTCTCTGTGACCCCATGAACTGCAGCCCACCAAGCTCCTCTGTTCATGGAATGTTCTAGACAAGAATACTGGTGCGGGTTGCCATTTTCTACTCCAGAGGATCTTCCCGACCCAGAGATCAAACCAGTGTCTCTTGTGCCCCCTGCACTGACAGGCAGAGTCTTTACTACTGAGCCCCCTGGGAAGTCCCATAATGTTGGTAGGTATGTGTTATATTCTTATTCTATAGATGTGCAAATGGGTGTTTGGAAAGTTTAAGCAATTTATTAAAATTTTTGACACTGGGACTGTTTAGATAATAGATTTTGTTACAACGATGACTGACATTTATGAACACTTGCCATGTATTCAGCACTGTTATGCACATAACATGAGTTCACAGCACTAATTCTCACAACAAACCTAGGAGTTAAGCATGGATATTCTAGTTAGAAGTAGGAGACTGAAGTAGATCCATGTAACTTGCCCACGATGACATGTTTATAAAGTGCAGGAGCTCGGCTCCTACCCCTCAGTTTGTACCCTGAATGCTATACTAGAATGCCTCTCAAGTTTTATTAAATGTCAATTGATATAGGTGGCATCAACAATATTTATGTTCAGAAAAATACACTTGGATCAAAGAGGAAAGCCGAACACAACACTATAAAGCAATTACGCTCCAGTAAAAAAAATTATAAGATAAAAAATACCTCTCCACCCCCCCAAAAAAAAGAAGAAAGTTAAATGCAGGCAGTCACCAGCTCTAATCTGTCCTAATCCTTCTGAAGACTTGGAGAATGGATATTTCAGCAGGTGCTTGGAAGACAGGGTCCAGTCACTGAACTAAACTCAGATTGGGTACCAAATATCACTTTTAAAAAGGCAAATTCATATGTTCAGTGTGGTTTACAGCTAAGATCAGCTCTCCTTTACTCACACATGGATATAAATTGGCTCAATCAGATGTTTGCTTTATGCTAAGGGAATGGGATGAAGAACTAAGGAAAATAAAGAAAGCAGTTTTGGAGAAATGGGCCCTGCCCTAAAGGAGGTAAGAAAATGCCAACTCTAACTCATGGTTTCCTTGAATTGTTTAGTTTTATCTTTCATGAGTAAAATTGTTGACCATAAATCCAAGTCATCTGCAGAAGGAAGTTGAAGCTGAGAGATCCTTTGGGTTACCAAGTTGGTACAGAAAATAATCATCAGAACACAGGGTTTGGGTCATAATGCTCCAGGACCGTTTTACTCCAAGTATGTATGGCACTGAGTTTATTCTTAGAAAAACACATGTGTTTAACTTGGGGAAAGAACCCCCCCGCCCCGCCGCCCCGATAAGGGTCCCAGATTTTATGAGTGAACCATTCCATTCCCCAGTCCTACGGTTTCACACCTCCAACGGGCTCTCTCAACATCAACAAAAACTCCAAGGATTTGATGGGAAAATGGTGTTAAGTCTCATGTTGTTTCAGGAATTTCCCAATATGCACTAAATTAACTTTGGAGCCAGATGAGTCTGAGTGGTAGGAAATCGCTCCATTGGACACAGATGGCAGAGCCTAATGTTCCCAGCAGCTGTTGCACACACATGAAATCAGATTGGGATTAACACTTACCTTCAGAATGGTCACACCCGGATGCGATGGCTTCTCTGTAATACACACCGAGCTTAGCTTATGTCTCTGAAACCACATGACCTCACGGGCCTTGGGAACATTTGATCCAGGAAATCTGAACCTAGGCAGAAATCATAAAGCATCAGGTAGACGTTAAGCAGGAATTTATCTGCTTTTTGTCTGAAGTGGCTTCACATCCCTGCAGCTTTTGTCTGACGCGGAGTGAAATATTTATAGGCAAGCTGCTTTCTAAGGCAGAGTTACAGGCTAATTCAGGTTCGGTGTGAAATGTCTCTGCCCGTTGGCCACCTGCTGAATCCTCAATTCCAAGTGCAACCAGACCTAAGCTTGTTTGTAGCACCATAGCTTTTATCAATGATATCAGGTTGATAGGCAAAGTAGAATTTACAATGCAATCTAGCTGTGATGCCAATGTAACCGGTTATTGGCAAACAGATTAAAATTTACCAAACTTTTATGATCACTTAAAGACCATTCCCAAAGCCCTTTGTCTTGTCTTGAAAAGATATATACTTCCTTTAGGGAGGCTGTGGCTCTACAACTTCTAAAATTCTCTTTGACGTTATTTTCAGAACTGTGGCTTGATAATTCAAATAGACTTAAGACTGTATCCTTGGAGGATAGATTTGAATTTTAGAAAGAGCCAAGGGTTATCCAGGGCTAAACCTGATGATTTAGGAGGGGGATCAAGTTTGGCAATATCAATATATGTCAAAATGAGGTGTGACTTTTAATTAGTAAGGCGAATTTTATTGTATGGCTTATACATATGGTCTTAAGGCAATTTCAAAACTTTTCTTTTTAATAATGCCTGTGTTGTAGCAATTTGAATGTTTAAATTCTGGAATGTTTGCTTTAAAATAATATTTTATTACTACTATTACAGTCTGTATGTGACCCTGATGAGAGCTAGCATATAGAAGGAGATCAGAAACCCTTTTCTTTGTGGTTAATCACAAAGAACTCAGAATTCCTAATGCTTAACTCTGATACTCTTCACTTACCAAGACTATTAGTAAAGGCCCCACATTTTCCTTACTTTCCATCTTTAAAAGAAAAACTACTAACCAGCTTTAAATGTTCTTCTGTTATTCCTTTTCATTATCCCAATATTTATGGTTCATCTTTTTCAACAAAGGCCAAAAGACCCACATCTAAAACCCAGCTGAGATTTAGTTCTCTCTCATTGCTTTCAAATTTAAGCATCCAAGGCTGATATAGTGACCCCAGAATTTTGGAGAATTCAGTTTTCAGAACTCAGCTCACGTACAGATTCCAACTTGTTCTCCAAGATGGCGGCTCCAACAGCAGCCAACACATCCATACGCCAGCAAACTGAGAAAGCAAAGAAGGAAGAGAAATCTTTCCTTTTCTTTCACAATCACAGCTTGGAAGTTGCATACACTGCTCTATCACTTCTGCTTAAATTCTCCTGGCCAGAATGAAACCAAAAGCAAGGTTGGGAAAGAAAGTTTAACTTCGGATCGTATGTCCAGTCAACACTTTTGATTTTGTAATTCCAGTGAGAAAGAAAGAATAAATATCTTGGGAAACAAGCAGTCTCTGACTCACATCTTTGACAAAGTTTTATTTAATGTGATTGACGATTTTAGCTATGCCTGCTTCCCAGGTGGCGCTAGTGGTAAAGAACCCACCTGTCAACGCAGGAGACATAAGAGACGCAGGTTCAATCCCTGGGTTGGGAAGATCCCCTGGACAAGGAAATGACAACCCACTCCAGTATTCTTACCTGGAGAATTTCATGGACAATTCTACGGAACTGAATTCCAGAGGAGACTGGTAGGCGACAGTCCACAGGGTTGCACAGACTTGGACAGGGCTGAAGCAACTTAGCACTCACGTAAGGAATTAGGAGACAGGAGATGGGGATAAGAAAGCAGCCAAAAGCCGAGTCATGATTTGACAAGAACAAAGCGCATGGGGCTCTGACTGAAGTCAGGTGGGAGAGGACGGTAAGGATGGATTTGTGAAATGGCTACTTTTGTCAGGAGATCCCACAGCTAGTTAGACTAGCTTCACACTGTCTGTTGGGACTGGCACTGTCTACTGGTGTTTAGATGCTAAAGGAAAAACAATTCTAAGAAGTGAGAGAACACAGGGATGTCGAGGCATAAGCCAGTCCCTTATCGAAGTGAAGTAAAGTGAAGGTTGCTCAGTCATGTCCGACTCTTTGCAACCCCATGGACTATGCAGTCCATGGAATTCTCCAGGCCAGAATACTGGAGTGGGTAGCTCTTCCCTTCTCCAGGGGATTTTCCCAATCCAGGGATTAAACCTAGGTCTCCCGAATTGCAGGCAGATTCTTTACCAGCTGGGCCACAAGGGAAGCCCTATTACCTGAGAATATTTGCAGTTCTGAAATACCCACCTTTCCTTCATCAGAGCAGAACCCCATTCTGACATGCTTGCTTCCTAACAAATGGTACCAGACCAGAAAGGGGGTGTATTAGGTGGAGACTAATTTAAGAGCATGTGCAGTGACTAGAAAACACTTTGGAAGAAATCGTTAGACTCCCTGTAGGACTTATTTGCCAAGTACTTTGGAGCTGGCCCTCTAATCACCCTACAAAGTGAAAAAAAGCACTTAATAAACCTAAGATCAAGAGACTCCACGGCATCTGGCCCCATCACCACATCTGTGGATTGATGTCTCAACTCAGGAAATACCACTTGGCTGTAAGGCAAGATATTCTCCTCTGCCATCAATACCTCAGTGCCTGTGAGAATATCTCCCACATTGCTGTGGTTCTCCAAGCCCAAATGGACGCAGCAGCCTGAAAACTCTCCTCAGTGTGCACTTGTTCACAATCAGTGTTCTCTCTGCTTTAGAGCACACTTAAAAGAAGACGCCGACACTACAAAATTAAAATCAGGAGAGAGATTCCTCGATTATACTCTTGGCAAGTACAGTGGAAGCATGAGAGAAGAATCAGTCAAAGTTGGTGAAGAAATATGGAAGATCCACTTTTCTGAAAATACTGCTGAAAAAATCAACTGATGGGAGGATTTTCTAGAAGTTTCCAATTAAAAACCTCAGTTTTGCAGAAAATCAACTAGTTGTGAACTGATGGCAAGGTGTCAAGACCATCCATGATTCCCCAGCTCCTGGTGAGCGAGAAATTTCTCTCTTATTAATTTATTTAGTTTATCTTCATTTCCGGCTGTGCTGGATCTGCGTTGCTGTTCAGGCTTTTCTCTCTCTGCAGTGAGCAGGGGCCACTCTCTAGCTGCAGTGTTTGGGCATCTCATTGCAGTGGCTTCTCTTGCTGTAGAGCACAGGCTCTAAGGCGCACCAGCTTCAGTAACTGCAGCTCCCAGGCTCTAGGGCACAGGCTCAATAGTTGTGGTGCACAGGATCCTCCCAGACCAGGGATCAAACCCACATCTCCTCTGCTGGCAGGCGGATTCTTTACCACTGAGCCACCAGGGAAGCCCCAAGGAGAAATTTCAAAAGAGGAGGAGAAAACAACAAAAAGACCATTTTAACAATGCTGGGGAAGATAGGGAGTCACCAGTGACTCAGAAGACCAGAGAGGTTTAGGAACTCTGAAACGACACAGAGCAGGTAGAATCAGATCTGACATACAGAAACAACAACCACCACCAAAGGAGAAAGCCACAGCACAGAATATACACAGAGGGAGCCTCACTCAGGAGACGAAGCAGTTCGGAAGGACTCTGGGCCAAGGGCCACGAGAAGCAGGAGATCCAGAGTTGTCTAAGGAGGCATGTGCTTTCACAGCTGCATTCGGGGCAATTTCTCTTCCAGCTTCCCCTTGTGTGCTCATCAGAAGGTAGCCGTGGTAACTGTGTCAGGGACAGAAATACAACACAAAGTCCCAAATGCAGTAGCCCCAGGAGATACTACCATCATTGCCCCTCCTGGCAATGATGGGGGTGGAGGTTAAAGGATGTGGGGTTTCTTTTTGAGGGGTGATGAAAATGTTATACCTACAACTGTGGGCAAGAATCCCTTAGAAGAAACGGAGTAGCCATCATAGTCAACAAGAGTCCAAAATGCTGTACTTGGATGCAGTCTCATAAATGACAGAATGATCTCTGTTCATTTCCAAGACAAACCATTCAATATCACAGTAATCCAAGGCTATGCCCTGACCAGTAATGCTGAAGAAGTAGAAGTTGAATGGTTCTATGAAGACCTACAAGACCTTCTAGAACTAACACTCAAAAAGATGTCCTTTCCATTATAGGGGACTTGAATGCAAAAATAGGGAGTCAAGAAATACCTAGAGTAACAGGCAAATTTGGCCTTGGAATACAGAATGAAGCAGGGCAAAAGCTAACAGAGCTTTGCCAAGAGAATGCACTGGTCATAGCAAATATCCTCTTCCAACAACACAAGAGAAGACTCAACACATGGGAATCACCAGATGGTCAATACTGAAATCAGATTGATTATATTCTTTGCAGCCAAAGATGGAGAAGCTCTATACAGTTAGCAAAAACAAGACTGGGAGCTGACTGTGGCTCAGATTATAAACTCCTTATTGCCAAATTCAGACTTAAATTGAAGAAAGTAGGGAAAATCACTAGACCATTCAGGTATGACCTAAATCAAATCCCTTATGATTATACAATAGAAGTGACAAATAAATTCAAGGGATTAGATCTGATAGAGTGCCTGAAGAATTATGGGTGGAGGTTCATGACATTGTATAGGAGGCAGTGATCAAGACCATCCTCAAGAAAAAGAAATGCACAAAGGCAAAATGTTTGTCTAAGGAGGGCTTACAAATAGCTGAGAAAAGAAGAGAAGCAAAAGGGAAAGGAGAAAAGGAGAGATACATCCATTTGAATGCAGAATTCCAAAGAATAGCTTGGAGAGATAAGAAAGCTTTCCTTGGTGATCAATGCAAAGAAATAGAGGAAAACAATAGAATGGGAAAGACTAGAGATCTCTTCAAGAAAATTAGAGATACCAGGGGAACATTTCATGCAAAGATGGGCTCAAAAAAGAACAGAAATGGTCTGGACCTAACAGAAGCAGACGATATTAAGAAGAAGTGGCAAGAATACACAAAAGAACTATACAAAACAGATCTTCATGACCCAGATAATCACGACGGTGTGATCACTCATCTAGAGCCAGACATCCTGGAATGTGAAGTCAAGTGGGCCTTAGGAAGCATCACTATGAACAAAGCTAGTGGAGGTGATGGAATTCCAGTTGAGCTATTTCAAATCCTGAAAGATGATGCTCTGAAAGTGCTGCACTCAATATGCCAGCAAATTTGGAAAACTCAGCAGTGGCCACAGGACTGGAAAAGGTCAGTTTTCATTCCAATCCCAAAGAAAGGCAATGCCAAAGAATGCTCAGACTACCACACAATTGCACTCATCTCACATGCTGGCAAAATAATGCTCAAAATTCTCCAAGCCAGGTTTCAACAGTACGTGAACTGTGAACTCCCAGATGTTCAAGCTGGTTTTAGAAAAGGCAGAGGAACCAGAGATCAAATTGTCAACATCTGCTGGATCATCAAAAATGCGAGAGAGTTCCAGAAAAACATCTACTTCTGCTTTATTGACTATGCCAAAGCCTTTGACTGTGTGGATCACAATAAACTGTGGAAAATTCTGAAAGAGATGGAAATACCAGACCGCCTGACCTGCCTCCTGAGAAATCTGTATGCAGGTCAGGGAGCAACACTTAGAATGGCACAAGGAACAACAGACTGGTTCCAAACCAGGAAAGGAATAAGTCAAGGCTGTATATTGTGACCATGCTTATTCAACTTCTATGCAGAGTACATCATGAGAAATGCTGGACTGGATGAAGCATGAGCTGGCATCAAGATTGCCAGGAGAAATATCAATAAGCTCAGATATGCAGATGATACCACCCTAATGGCAGAAAGTAAAGAGGAACAAAAGAGCCTCTTGAAAGTGAAAAAGGAAAGTGACAAAGTTGGCTTAAAGTTCAACATTCAGAAAACTAAGACCATGGCATCTTGTCCCAATACTTCATGGCAAATAGATGGGGAAATAATGGAAACAGTGAAGACTTTATTTGGCGTGGGGGGGGCAGGCTCCAAAATCACTGCAGATGGAACTGCAGCCATGAAATTAAGAGATCCATGCTCCTTGGAAGAAAACTTATGACCAACCTAGATGGCATATTAAAAAGCAGAGACATTACTTTGCCAACAAAGGTCAATCTAGTCAAAGCTTTGGTTTTTCCAGGAGTCACATATGGATGAGAGAGTTGGACTATGAAGAAAGCTGAGCTCCAAAGAATTGATGCTTTTGAACTGTGGTGTTGGAGAAGACTCTTGAGAGTCCCTTGGACTGCAAGGAGATCCAACCAGTCCATCTTAAAGGAAATCAGTCCTGAATATTCACTGGAAGGACGGATGCTGAAGCTGAAACTCCAATACTTTGGCCACCTGATATGAAGAACTGTCTCATTTGAAAAGACTCTGATGCTGGGAATGATTGAAGGTGGGAGGAGAAGGGGACAACAGAGGATGAGATGGTTGGATGGCATCACAAACTCAATGGATATGAGTTTGAGCAAGCTCTGGGAATTGGTGAGGGACAGGAAAGCCTGGCATGCTGCAGTCCATGGGGTTGCAAAGAGTCAGACATGAATGAGCGGGTGAACTGAACTGAACTGAACTGAACTGGAAATTCTGAAGTTGATGGTGATATGGCTGCAAAACTCCATGAATATACTAGAAGCCACTGCAGTGATCACTTTGAATCTGAGTATGGTGTGGTGTGTGAATTTGATCTTGTTAAAGCTGTGACCCCATAAACTGCAACCCGCCATGCTCTTCTGTCCATGGGATTTTTCAGTTAAGAGTACTGGAGTGGGTTGTCATTTCCTCCCTGAGGATATTCCTGACCCAGGGAATGAACCTGCATCTCCTGCTTCTCCTGCACTGCAGGCAGATTCTTTCCCCAGTGAGCCATCGGGGCAGCACCTAAGACTGAGATATGCAGATGACACCACCCTAATGGCAGAAAGTGAAGAGGAACAAAAGGGCCTCTTGAAAGTGAAAGAGGAAAGTGACAAAGTTGGCTTAAAGCTCAACATTCAGAAAACTAAGACCACGGCATCTTCCTGATGCCATGACTAAGACTGAGATAAAGCTGTTACAGAGAAGGAAGGAAGGAAGAAATGGAGAAAAAAGGAAGAAAGGAAGGAGGGAGGGCGAGAGGGAGGAGATCCTGAGTAAACTAGTAAGGAAAAAAGCTTCCTAATCTAATAAAGAGTAACCGTCAGAAAACTATACAAAATATCAAATGAAGTTTCCTCTAAAATCACATTAAAATTAGAATATCTGCTCTCACGGTCACCAACTGCAAATCAGTGTACTGTCACATCAACGCATTTGCAGAAGGAAAGACAGAGATTGAAGTATTGGGGAAGAGAGGAAAAATAACTTTCCCTAATTTCAAATGATAATATTATCTATTTAGCATATTTAGAAGAATCTGCCCCCAACTAGTAAGTCCATAAAAGGGCTCAGCAGAGCAGATGGATACACTGTCCACAGACAACAATTCTACACAGCAGTATCTACTTGCTAGAAAACCTTTTAGGGAAGAAACATTTTATTTACCACAACCACAGGAAACATAAAATACCTAAAAGTAAGGCCTAACACCCAGATGCATAAAGCTATAAAATAGCACCAAAAACATAAAAGATGAATTAAATAAATGGAGAGATAGGTCATTTATTGCACAAGAGCATTTTGTATTGGGAAGATTTAAGTGCTGCCCAAATTAATACACAAATTCAAATCATTCTTATGTAAACCACAGTGGAACTTGATGGAATGTAACAAGCAAAATCTAAAGTTCAGGAGGAAGAGAAAATGGTCAAGAATAGCCAAGAAAAGCAGAACAGCAGGGAGGCGTGCCCTGTGCTGGGTTGGCATCGGGGGATGCCGGTGCATTACTTTGCTTTAGTGTTTGGGTCTTTCAGAAAAAAAGAATGTATTCATGTATTAATTGTAATAGTTACTGGTACTTTTCTTTTCCAAAATATTTATCTGGAGTTATTTGATATTGATGCACGCGTGCATGCTAAGTTGCTTTAGTTGTGTCGACTGTTTGTAACCCTATGGACTATAGCCCTGTCAGACTCCTCTGTCCACCGGATTCTTTAGGCAAGAATACTGGAGTGGGCTTCTGAGCCCTTCTCCAGGGGATCTTCCTGACCCAGGGATCGAACCCACATCTCTTATGTCTCTACATTGCAGGCGGGTTCTTTTACCACTAGTGCCACCTGGGAAATCTGTATTTGATATTGATAGTGTGACGTATTAACTTCTGAGCTGCGTTTTATAGACAATGCATTACTAATTATTTGTGTTGGGGAAAAAAAGAAAAGGAAAAGCACCAGGTCATCTTTATATGGAAGAAGACATGGGTAAAAGTCAAGATGAACTGCGGATTCCTTCAGGAAAGCCAATGTGTAGGGACTCCCCTGGTGATCTGGGGGTTAGGACTCTGAACTTCCATTGCAGGAGGCACAGGTTTGATCCTTAGCTGGGGAACTCAGATCCCACAGGCCACAAGGCCAAAAGAAAAAGAAAGAAAACCAATGTGTGACTTTTTCTGTTACCTCCACTGAAGTCCAAAGAAGTCACCCTGGCGTTGTTTGAAATGGTCTCTATCATCACCACCATGTGTGAAGCTCATTGCCCATTTGTTTCTCCCTAATAGATTGAAGTCATACCTTTATAAAACTGGATGCTTCTGGCCAAAAGTCTTATCAAATTCCCCTGCCTCCATCCCCCAGATGCCAACAGGTGCCAGCCACAGAGGTGACTTTCCCTAAGCAGTCTATTTTATTGGAAACAGATGCCCAGAAAGAACCAAAGAGAAAAATCGATCTTGGTTTCTGGAAAGACTACCTTTTGTTACACAGTCACAAGAAACTAAGTGTAAATAAGTGATAAATCCAAGTCTGCATTTCCCCGGGCAATATCTTCAGTCTTCTCACACTTGCCTGCAACGATTTTAATTATTTGTTTACATGGACCCAGGCTCATGCTTATCAAATTGTAGACACTCCATAAATATTTGTTGAAGAGACAAAGAAAAAAGAAATGAGGCAGAGTTCCCACCATTACAAGACAGCAGAGCTGAACTGTTATCTCATCACTCCATTTGTTCTGCTTTTCAGCCTATCACTGGAAGATGGGGTTCTGTTTAAATTCATTCAGGACCCCTCAAACCGTGATGCCTGGCTGCCCTGCCCCGGTCACCATCCTGAGACTTGACAAAAGCCAGAGGGTCCGTTATCTCTGAACCTCTGTTTCCTTCCAGCTACATGGAGGTGTCTTCGCTCGGGAGGCAGAGCATCTTCCACTCAGACACAAGACTCAGGGTCCTCTTTGCGAGCCTCAGTTAATGTGTGCCTGGTAACATTCCGATGTCTCATTAACTTAGTTACAGTTTCATGTCCTTAACTAGGCTCCAGATATCCCATTTCTGTTACAATTAACCTCTGGTCCGGGGTGGTCCTCACTCTGAAACTGGGCTCGTTGGCTCCCAGACTTGTTTACATGGGTTCCCCTTCAACTGCTTCATCTCCATGCTTGTGAATCACCCTGGCCCTCAGGATGCTGACCAGGTTAACATGCCACGGACAAATTTCTTTAGAAGTAAGCCCCAGCCTTTCAGTCTAACATTGTTTCCAGTTTCCCATTAAAATGCCTTTTAAAGCAGGGGAAAGCAGGAAAGCCAAGGTACTATAAACCCAAATTGACAAGCAACAGAATATACGGCCTGAGGAGGCATCTATACTAAATAACGAGGCAAGTGGGTCTGGAAAATTCTATTCACACGATTCCTTTCATCAGATCTCTCCTCTCCAGCTTCTTATCATCTCTCCAGAAAATAGTACCTTCAAAGCTGCCACATCCCTTAAAAGAGTGCCTCATTCGTTCCTTATCTAATAAACAATACAGATGCCAAAATAAACTGGTTTGTTTAGAAGAGTGTGCACAGATATTATTGTTATTATGTTACAAATGACTGACTCTCAGCTATTTATTTCCATTCAGATGAATGGGCATCTGAGTTGTCATTTTCAAATGAAAAAGTACTTCCAGATGTCCGCAACCTCTTAGACCTTAAGAGCCCTCCGTGGGACAGAGTAATTCCTGGCAGCCCTGAGGCACAGTCAGAGAAGGAGGGAAAGAGGAAGCAGCAAAGCATAAGGAAGAGAAAACTGGACATCAGCCTCCTACCCAAATCCCACCGGAGGACCCCAACGTGCTTGGAAATTCCGAAGCCTCTGTCTGGTGTAACAAGGTCTGCGAGCGATTAGACCCTGTGTTTCCCTAACCTGCCTTGGCCCAGGGACCTCTTTTCCTACGACCCCATGGACCCCAGGGCCAGGCTTCCCTGTCCCTTACTGTCTCCCACCCCGGTCACATTGACCTCTCTTCTCACTGTTCCTACAGCAGGCCCCTGCTGCTCTTGCCCCAGGGCCTTTGCACCAGCCACTAACTGCCAGGAACACTTCCCTCCCCACCTGTCCAAGAGACATTTTGTCTGTTTGTTTTAATTTTTATTGGAGAACAGTTGATTTACAATGTTGTGTTAGCTTCAGGTATTGTTCAGTCGCTCAGTCACGTCCAACTCTTTGCAGCCCCATGGACTGCAGCACACCAGGCTTCCTTGTTCTTCACTATATCCTGGAACTTACTCAAATTCATGTTCATTGAGTTGATCATGCAATCCAACCACCTCATCCTCTACGTTTCCTTCTCCTCCTGCACTCAATCTTTCCCAGCATCAGGGTCTTTTCCAGTGAGTCAACTCTTTGCATCAGCTGGCCAAAAGTACTGGAGCTTCAGCTTCAGCAACAGTCCTTTCAATGAATATTCAGGATTGATTTACTTTAGGACTGATTGGTTTGATCTCCTTGTTGTCCAAGGGACTCTTAAGAGTCTTCTCCAACACCACAGTTTGAAAGCATCAATTCTTTGGCCCTCAGCCTTCTTTATGGTCCAACCTTCACATCCATACATGACTCCTGCAAAAAAAGTAGCTTTGACTAGTTGAACCTTTGTCTCCAAAGTGATACTTATACCCACTGTTTTTTTCAGACTCTTTCCCCACGTAGGCGTTTTTTAAATTAAGTACTTTAGTTTTAAAAACTAGTCATAATATGATTTCAGCTGGTAGTCAGATCCATTTTTCCCTTGAAATATTGGAAGATCTGGCAATGGCAGTCACTTCTGACATGTCAGCTCAGGCCTGTGGCTGAGTAGCAGCCACTTGCTGCCCTACTGTGTGCTGTCCAGTCTCCCATGGTCCCCACCCCTCTCTCCAGCTTCCTCTCACACTGCTTCACGTCACAGTTGTAACCAGCTAAGGATCATGGTCTGTGTTGAAGATCCGAGGTTGGTTGAGCTCACATACACATAAACCATGGATACAGAGGGCAGAGTATAGGACCTGAGTGTGTGCAGATTTGGTACCAGAGGCAGGCCCTGGAACCAGCCCCCTGAGGATACAGTGATGAGTGTGTTGCATAAATACAGTTGGTGTATATGTCATAAATGCACGGTTCAGTTTAGTTTCACAAACTGAAAACCCTCATGCTAATGCACCAGATCAAGAAGCAGAGTTCTCCAGAATCCCAGTGTTCTCCTTTGAGACCCCTCCCAGTTATCACCCCCTCCCAGGGGACAAGCTCTATTTCTTTCATAAAAATTTTATTTATTTACCTACTGGAGTGGATTGCTATTTCCTTCTCCAGGGGATCTTCCCAACCCAGGGATCAAACCCAGGTGTCCCGCATTCCAGGCAGATGCTTTAACCTCTGAGCCACCAGGGAAGCCCTCATTTATTTAGGGCTGCACTGGATCTTCACTGCTGCCAGTGGGCTTCTCCCTCGTTGCAGTGAGCAGGGGCTACTCTGTAGTTGCGGAGCACAGGCTCCAGGCTCACAGGCTTCAGTAGTTTCGGTTCTCGGGCTCAAGAGCACAGGCTCCACAGTTGCGGAGCACAGGCTTAGCTGCTCCGAGTCATGTGGGATTGTTTCAGATTGAGCCCACATCTCTTGGATTGGCAGGCAGATTTTTTACCACTGAGCCACAAGGGAAGCCATATCCTGAGTTCTTGTGCCTGGATTCTTTCTGCCTCTTTTGTGCTTTATGTAGATGGAACACTCAGCATGTCTGCTTTTGAGTCTGGCTTATTTCACTAACATGATGTTTGCGAGATTTGGCCATTTGTCAATGGTCCAATCTCATTGCTCTATAGTATCCTGTTGTATAAATATCGCACAATTTCTAGATCCATTCCATGGTAGGCAGACTTTGCTATTGGTATTAATACATTTTGACTATTACCAATAACGCTGCTACAAACCTTTTAGCATGTATGTTTTGGTGACCCTGTGTCTGCATTCCTGTTGAGTGTGCTCTTATGGATCCAATTACTAAGTTATAGACTCTGTGCTTCAGTTGAGACTATCAAACACTTTACAAAGCCATTGTATCAAATCACCCTTCAAGTAGCTGTGTTGCTGCCTGTTCTCACCAACACTTGGCATTGTCAGTCCTTTTGGTTTTAGCAACCCTGGAGGGGGTGCTATGACCATAACACATAATAATTTTTATTTGCATTTCCCTTTAGACTAATGAGGAGAAGCATCTTTTATATACTTCAGTTCAGTTCAGTCGCTCAGTCCTGTCCAACTCTGCGACCCCATGAATCGCAGCACGCCAGGCCTCCCTGTCCATCACCAACTCCCGGAGTTCACTCAGACTCACGTCCATCGAGTCAGTGATGCCATCCAGCCATCTCATCCTTGGTCGTCCCCTTCTTCTCCTGCCCCCAATCCCTCCCAGCATCAGAGTCTTTTCCAATGAGTCAGCTCTTCGCATGAGGTGGCCGAAGTACTGGAGTTTCAGCTTTCCCATCATTTCTTCCAAAGAAATCGCAGGGTTGATCTCCTTCAGAATGGACTGGTTGGATCTCCTTGCAGTCCAAGGGACTCTCAAGAGTCTTCTCCAACATCACAGTTCAAAAGCATCAATTCTTTGGCTTTTAGCCTTCTTCACTATCCAACTCTCACATCCATACATGACCACAGAAAAAACCATAGCCTTGACTAGACGGACCTTAGTCAGCAAAGTAATGTCTCTGCTTTTGAATATGCTACCTAGGCTGGTCATAACTTTTCTTCCAAGGAGTAAGCGTCTTTTAATTTATATACTTAGTGGACATTTAAATATTCTCTCTTATCAACTGTCTGACCAAGTCTTTTGCCCATATTTAAACTGGGTTTTCTTTTCTTAATGATTTGTAGAACTTATTCTTTTAATGGCTAAAAGTCATTCATTGGGTGGACAAATAGGGCCAGGGATGACAAATAGAGAGAATTTTCTCGCACTCTGTTAGTTGCCTTCTCATTATTTTTTGGTTTCTTTTATTAAGTTCTAATTTTTAAAATAGTTCTATTTTTTTTCCTTCAGGGCTAGTACTTGTTGTATTCTGGTAAAATAAGTATGTTTTTCTATACCAGGGTCACGAAGGTGTTCTCTCGAGCTGCCCTTTCCTCAAAGCATTATTGGTTTACCTTTCACGCTATCTGCAGTCCATCTGGAACTGATTTTGTGTATGGTGTGAGTTAGGGGTCAGGATCGTTTTCTTTTTCCATACAGTTACTCAATTGACCCAGCACCATATTTTGAAAGACCGCCTTTCCTCACCATTATTTTTTAATTTTCATTCTGCTGACTCATGTTGAATTTGTGGTCAGGCATACAGTACAGGTGCTTTTCATGTGGAGCACATTAAACCAGATCTCTGCCATCCTGTGTATATTGCACAAGTGTTTTATATTTGTGTTTGTTTGTTTTACCTAAACAGGGAGTTTGATGTTTATTCCTAACAAATCTCCATTTATTCCTTTCAACCTATTATTTTTGCTGACCAGAAAACATAAAATTTCATGTCACCATCCAATATATTTGCTATGCCCAACAGGTTTCATAAGCAGACTTTTTTTTTTTTTCAACCAAAATGCTTAAAATACTGAAGAGGACAAGGCCTTACCTTGTCCCCATATTAGCCACTAAGGAATGTTCTCTAGGTAAGCACTGACTAATTCAGTAATAGTTTGACAATATAGATGATTAACCAATTGCATGCTCAGTCGTTCAGCTGCATCCAACTCTTTGTGACCTCATGGACTGAAACCCACAAGGCTCCTCTGTCCATGGGATTTTCCAGGCAAGAATACTGGGATGCATAGCCATTTTCTGCTCCAGGGAATCTTCCTGACCCTGGATCTAACCTGCATCTCTTGTCACCTGCGACGGCAGGCAGATTCTTTACCACTGTGCCAGCTGGGGAGGCCCCGGTCAATTACTTAGCTGCATATTTTCTGGCATGCTTACTTCTTGACCTGTCTTCTACATCATCTCCATGGTCATCTGTGCCTAGACCTACTTTAGATCACCAATACCCTTCCTCCTAGTAAGGGCTTAAATTTCAAAACAGCATCCGGCTAGCCATGTACAGCGCAGTAACATTAATATCTTTCTCATGATCCAGAAAGCAAATCTTCCCAAGGAGTTTAAACCATGCTGGCTTTTACAGAAATAGAGTCCAACAAACTCCTAGCCAATGACAGCATGCAGGATGCCTACCCTAATACACAGCATAGAGACCCTTGTCGGACAAGTGCTCACCAACCTCGTCCCCTTCCTGTGGTGAGTCAGCGTTCTTTGGGAGACCCTTTTGGGGAACATTTACTTCCCTCAGCCCATGTGCTCTGGGTGGAGTTGACTCCAACTCTACTTTTCAAGTGCAGAATACATTATTTTGACCAGGGCCAGTTGGCAAATTTTTTTCTCCAGAGGGCCAGATAGTAAATATTTTAGGATTTTCAGGCCATAAAGTCTCCGATGCAACTATTTAAACCTTCCACCGCAGCACAGAACAGCCACAGCCTTGCCATAAACAAACGAGCACAGCTGGGTTCCAAAAAAACTTTATTTGCGAAAATGGCACTACTTGCCAACCCCAGACCTAGACCGAAATGCGCTAGTCAGCACATTTGATTCTATCTGACCACGGCAACTGGTTCAAGAGAGGCTGGTCGGAGCCTGTGGAGCTCTATTCTGGGCCTTTGAGGCGCCAGAGAAGCAGGCTTTTTTCCCTTAGGCTGGACACTGTGAAGAGGCAAGACTGGAGATGCTGGAAGGTGCCTGGAAATGGAGCCTTCGCAGCAGGAGAGGGAAGATGAGCTAGCGGGCCCGCGTCCTTCAGACCGCGGAGGGGGAGCTGCTCTGCCAGAGCTCTGGCTTCTCTGAGGTCCCTAAGCGAACATGGCAGCAACATGCTGTGCACACACACAGCCTGCGGTCTTGGAAGGCTTTCAAAGGCAGCCATATGTGCGGCAGCCCTTGGTCCCCACTGGGGAGGCTCCCTCTCGTGCGCTGGGCTTTACTGTATTGCATATGTCAGAGAGGTCCTTCTCGTCAAAGCCAGGCCCCACCCTGGGTGAGCCCTGGACAAGTCCAGGCCATTCCAGACTGCCCATCCTAGTGGAAGGGTCACCTGCCACCTGAAGCCCTCGCCTTCTGCCTACATGTGTGCTCCTGGAGAAGTTTAGAGCTGGAAAGGGTGACCAAATGGGGCCACACTCCCTTTCTCTCCAGGTCTTGTCCCCAGAACCAGTTCAGAGGCTACAAGCCTTGAAAATCCCTGATGGAAAATAAATGTGAGCAAAGAAAATAGGGAAGTGGGAGGCTGAGGGTCTCTATTATTGACAAGAAAATCAAGATTGCTTTAACCCGCAGATTTCACAGTTGAGAGCTTAAAAATTATTGCATCTTTTTGGAATAAAGAAAAGGTAAACTCCTGAATAGCAGAAACTGCACCTCATGGAGACATCATGAAACGCCTATTAGCTATCACGGTGGCTGGTGCACTGTTCAGTTCAGTTCAGTCACTCAGTCGTGTCTGACTCTTTGCGACTCCATGGACCGCAGCATGCCAGGCTTCACTGTCCATCACCAACTCCTGGAGTTTACTCAAACTCATGTCCATAGGGTCCAGGATGCCATCCAACCGTCTCATCCTCTGTCATCCCCTTCTCCTGCCTTCAATCTTTCCCAGCATCAGGGTCTTTTCCAATGAGTCAGCTCTTCACAGCAGGTGGCCAAAGTATTGGAGCTTCAGCTTCACACTGCAGGTGCTCAATAAATGTCTCGAGTAATCTCAAGAAGAACGTTAGAACTGAAGGCTTTAGTAGGTGGAGGCACATACGAAGCCCTCTTCCTCTCCTTTGCAACTCCTCACAAAGGGAGCGTATGTTTTACACTCACTTAATGTACATCTTTAGCTTGACCTGTTCAAATAGACTCAGCAAAGCTACCCTCAACCCCAAAAGCCAGTAGTCAGCCAGGGATTTAGCAGAACAGTTTTAGGAAGCAGAACTTCCAGAAAAGCCTCCTTCCAGGTTACAAAACAAAGGCACTGAGATTGCAAATCTTCATTTCAATAGAGCAGAGAGCAGACTTTAGGAGTTCCCTTTCCTTGTAGCTGGATTAATGATCTCAAGCTCAACATCTTTTTAAAAATACTACCTTGTACTGGGAAGGGAGAAGACTCTTGAGAGTCCCTTGGACTGCAAGGAGATCCAACCAGTCCATCCTAAAGGAAATCAGTCCTGAATATTCATTGGAAGGACTGATGCTGAAGCTGAAACTCCAATACTCTGGCCACCTGATATGAAGAACTGACTCACTTGAAAAGACCGTGATGCTGGGAAAGATTGAGGGCAGGAGGAGAAGGGGACAACAGAGGATGAGATGGTTGGATGGCATCACTGACTCAATGGACATGAGTTTGAGCAAGCTCCCAGAGTTGGCGATGGACAAGGGAAGCCTGGCGTGCTGCAGTCCATAGGGTGGCAAAGAGTTGAACGTGACTGAGTGATTGAACTGAACTGAAAAGGAAATTCCATTCCCCAACACCCAGCCCCTGGCCACCATCAGTGTCTTTCTGAATCTACGAGATCCTGTTCTAGATATTTCCTATCTGTGGAATCATACAACATGTTATCTTTGGCTTCTTCCCTTTAGCATAATGTTTTTGAAGTTCAGCCCTGTTGTCACATGGATCAGAACTTCACTCTTTTTATGAGGCTTTCATTATGGACTTCTGAATGAGGACAGGGCATTCTTTCCTTGTGTCTTGTGAGGCCACTGGTCTGAAAGCCCATGAATCTGAACCCCCACTAACATATCCCCTCTCTTCTGAAGTTGAGAAAATGCTAGAAAAAACAACTTCAGGACCTTTGACCTGAGAAATACCCGACACCAGAAATTCCAACTAGAAACAAACAAAAATGCCTACACACCTGTGAAGGAGCCAGGGTGGAGGAACACATGTTTCCATTCAGAGCAAAGCAGATCCGGTTAAGATTCTTGCTCTAAATTCTGACTTTCAACAGTTCCATGTAAGGTCTGAAAAATGGAAGTCTGGTCCAGCATCTGTGCCTACAACACCTCAGAAGCGGAAGACAGAGGCCTCAGAGCAGATGGATAGATCAGCTTGCATGCACGCATCCGTGCTCAGTCACATCCAGCTCTTTGCAACTCCATGGACTATAGCCTGCCAGGCTCCCCTGTCCATGGGATTTCCCAGGCAAGAACACTGGAATGGGTTGTCATTTCTTCCTCCAGGGGATCTTCCTGACCCAGGGATGGAACCCAAGTCTCCTGTGGCTGCTGCATTGCCAGTGCGTTCTTTACCACTGAGCTACTTGGTAAGACTGGCCTGCATCAGCCTTTAAATATCTCCTCATTCCATAACACCTTAGCTCCTGTGAGAAAAGCAGGCACTGAAGTGGGAGGAATATTTGCAATACATACAATGAGCAAAACATTTATAGCATCCTTCTGTCTCACTCAGGAAAAGGGAGGTACCAGACTTGAAAAAGAAATGAGCAAAATATATGAACAGGCTACTCAAAAAAGAAAAAAACAAACAAACAAATGGCCCATGGGTGTGAAAAAGCATTTAATGTATTTATAAACAAAGAAGTTTAAATGAAGCACTACTTTTGTCTGTTAACTTGGCAAGATTAAAAAAATTTTAAAGAATAAAAATCCATAATTGGCAAGTGTACAGATAAGTAGACCTATTTACACACTGCCAGTGGAAGTATAAATTGTGACAGCTTTTCTGGATTCACTTTGACAAGATGTTCCAGATGCCTTGAAAAATCTATGTACCCTTTATCCCAATGTGCTCTGTGAAATTTATGCCAAGGAAAATATCATGAGGTTCCTCAAACACAGCTGACATCAGTGGAAAATTGCAAACAGCCTAAAGGTTAAAAACAGAAACAAAAACAGAGGACTGTTGTAAAAATTATTGTCCTGATACACCCATGTGATAGAATGCTATACAGTCTCTAAACACTGTGATATTGAAGTTTATATATTGACACATGAAAATGCGTGAAAGTGTTAGTCTCTCAGTCGTGTCCAACTCTTTGCGACCCCATGGACTGTAGCCCACCAGGCTCCTTTGTCAATGGGATTCTGTAGGCAAGAGTACTGGAGTGGAGTGCCATCTCCTCCTCCAGGGGATCTTCTCAGAGACTGAACCTGTGTCTCCTGCATTGCAGGCAGATTCTTTACTGTCTGCAGCACCAGGAAAGCCCATGCATATAATATAGTAGTAACTCTGTAAGTGAGGTTATGCAAAAATAACTGCATTATGGTCCCATTTAATGCAGTTAAATATAAATATATAAATATTTATGGATATATGTATTCTCCAGTGGCTCAGACAGTAACGAATCTGCCTGCAATGCAAGAAACCTGGGTTGGATCCCTGGGTTGAAAAGATCTCCTGGAGAAGGCAATGGCAACCCACTCCAGTATTCTAGCCTGGAGAGGCCCCACAGACAGAGAAGCCTGGTGGGCTACAATCCATGAAGTAGCAAAGAGTTGGAAAAGCTTGAGCAACTAACACTTTCACTTTCATACATCCTTTTGAGAATTATGGGAAGGAAAAAAATGCCTGGATGACCATCTGCTAAAATATTAGTAGTAGTTTTCTGTAGATTACTTTTTCTACAGTAATTATTTTGAATTCTTTTTTCTCACTTTCTCAAGAAATAAAGGTGCTTAATAAAAATAATGAAGAAAACAAATTTAAAAAGAGGCTAGATGGAGACCTAACTCTGGTTCAACGATGTCTATGGCCACTGTTTTGGACCTAGAAATATGAGTCCAATCTCAGATTGTGAGTGTCTAAAGCCCAGTGCAAGCAGTATTCCCAGGCTGGAATGTGTTCATCTTCCCTGGTAACTCACATGGTAAAGAATCTGCCTGCAAGTGCAGGAGACATAGGTTCAATTCCTGGGTCGGGAAGGAAGTTCCCCTGGAGAAGGGATTGACTACCCATTCCAGTATTCTTGGGCTTCCCTGGTAGCTCAATTGGTAAAGAATCTGCCTGTAATGCAGGAGACCTGGGTTTGATCCCTAGGTTGGGAAGACCCCCTGGAGGAGAGCATGGCAACCCATTCAAGTATTCTTGCCTGGAGAATCCCCACGGACCGAGGAGCCTGGTGGGCTACAGTCCATGGAGTATCAAAGAGTCGGACACGACTGAGGGTCTAAGCACAAGCCCATGTCTTTTTCAGACAGAATTTCTCTGGTCCACCCATTCTATCACCCTTTCTGGCTCCCACCGCAGACTCTTCTCTGAATAAATACTGACACTCACAGAGGGTCAAGGTCAGAACTGATGTGTCCTGTGGGGTCAGCTGTGGATCAGTTCAGCAAGCATCTGTGTGTCTCCAGGAGGCGGGAGGGAATGCACGGTAGGCAGAGGAATGAAAAGGGGAAATGCAGAATTGAACTTTGTGGACTGGGAAGGTTTATAGCGACAGCCCAAGTAATTTGCACACCTGGGAATCTGTTACCCCAGAAGGTAGAGGAAGCCCCTGAGATGTGGGAAAGGAAATCTCAAAAGTGCCAGGTGCGTCAAGAGTGGTGCCAGTCTTTATGAAACAGGAAAGGATGGGTAAAGCAGTCACGGAGGGATGGGAAGGGGTCCATTCATCTTAAATGTGGACCATTTCCACGGCCAGGGTCAGAGTCTCTACCCGAGGCATCTCCCCACAGCCTGGGTGCCTCTGGAGGAAAGGAACTCGTGATCTTGGGGCACAAAGGGACAGTCATGCAGAGGAAATGCTTCCAGCCTGGCGGTGGAAAGCCTGGAGGAAACAGATGCTGTGATGTGGGCATTCCAGTCTGCATATCCACACACCCCAACCCCTCAGCTGTACCCTTTGAAGCAAGTGTGCATGCTCCATCGTGTCCGACTTTGAGACCCCATGAACTGTAGCCCACGAGGCTCCTTTGTCCAGGGGATTCTCCAGGCAAGAATACTGGAGTGGGTTGCCATTTCCTTCTCCAAGGGATCTTCCTGATCCAGGGATGGAACCCTCATTTCTTGCCTTACTGGCAGGGGGATTTACACTCTTTACCACGAGTGCCACCTGGGACATTGGCAGCTGGTATTAAACCAGCCCAGGGTGCCTCTTCTTTTGGTCTTACTCTATTATTTTGTCCCAAGAATCTCTGAGAATCCCGTGTCCTGAGAATCATTCATGAAATTAGAAGTGTGTGATGTCAGAGTTGGGAAGATGTGACCTGGGGGAAACAGGAGCCACCTGTGGGTCCCCACTGAGTTAGTGGCTGAACTGGTTCTAGGCCCTGCACCTCCAGTTCCCCGCTGGTCCCTCCTTGGCCTTGCTACCCGCTGGGCAGTCCATCAGGACCTCATGGACCAGATGCACTAAGAGCACCTGGCAGTTGGTGAGAGATGCAGAATCTTTTCAGTCTTGCGAAATGTGAATTTTCATAAAATTCTGAGTCACACTGAAGTTTGCCAAGTGCTTCTCTGAGGAGCAGTTCTTAACCTTTAGGGAGCACTAGAACCCCCTGGAATGCCTGTTAAAACACAGACAGCTGAGCCCACCCTCAGATTTTCTCTTTTACCTAGTATTTTGGTGGCTCCATGGTAAAGGATCCACCTTAATGCACAAGACACAAGAGTCACAGGTTAGATCCCTGGGTCAGGAAGTTACCCTGGAGTAGGACGTGGCAACCCACTCCAGTATTTTGGCCCGGGAGATCCCACGGACAGAGGAGCCTGGTGGGTCACAGTCCAAGGGGTCACAAGAGTCGGACATGACTGAGCCCACACACAGAGTGAGGGTAAGGAAGATATTTCTGATTGTATTCTGGGTGGGGCACGTATAACGCTATTCCAGACGATCAGCAAAGAAGCATTCAACTCCTCTTATGCATTAGAAAAAAGAGAGCGAGAAACACACAAACACACATACACACAAAGCCATTAAATGATTTCCCCAAAGCTATAGCATGAAAAACACACTGAACTCAGCATCAGTGCCCAAAGGATCAAAGGCTTTCAGGGAGAAACCATCCTCAACAGACAAAATCTGGTATTAATTTAACTCCACGCTTGGCCATTCACAAAATTATAGGCGGTGCCAAAACTTTAAAGCACTCTGACCCAAAAGTGCAGTTTTTAAGTCCATTTCTTCAAGTCCAAAATGCCTCCAAAACATTCAGGACTGATTGGGCATCTGAAAGTTAGTGCATTTCTTTGAAAAGTATCATGATGTGGGGCTCTTTGCCAGGCTAGTCAATAAAATCCAGTTTCACCCACAAGATACCTGAAATACCATTTACCTCTCTGAAAGTGTCTTTTAAGGGAGATTGCATTCAAACTTCTAATTCAAAGCAAGCATGTGACACCAGACTTCCTTATAATTGTTTCACACTGTTTTATTTCTTTTTTTTTTTATTTTGAGAATGTTTCTTTTTTTTTAAGATTTTTTTTTTTTAATGTGGACCATTTTTAAAGCCTTTGTTGAATTTGTTATAATATCGCTTCTGTTCTATGTTTTGGTTTTTTGGTCGTGAGGCATGTGGGATCTTAGTTCCCCGATCAGGGATTAAACCGAGCACCCCTGCACTGGAAGGCAGATTCTTAACCACTGGACCACCAGGGAGGTCCCTCCTCACACTGTCTTCATTGCTTGATTACTTGCCTGTCTTCCTCCCTCAAAGGTGAGAAAGTAGGAGCCATGGGTCTCCTTTCTCATCATTGTATCCCTAATGTGATGCCTGACACATAAAGATACGTAACAAGTGAACAAGTGGTGTCTGTTTCTTGGGCCTGGACTGCTCTTTGATGGGCTGAGTCTTCTGTCCAGTTGTAAAGCCATGCCTCCCTGGACGGTCATTACTATGCTGCTTTGCTCTCTCCTGGATTCCTTGCTCTGTGAGAAGCCAGCTGATGCGCTGGGAGACTGTTCGAGCAGCCCTGTGCAAAGATCCACATGGTGAGGAACTGAGACCCACCAGCCAACAGCCACGGCGCTGAGCCACTGTAGAAGCAACCCCAGCCCCAGTCAGACCTTCAGATAAATGCATCCCCGGCTGACGTTGAAACTACGGCTTCAAGAAAGACAGTGGGTCAGCAACACCCCACTAACACACTCCTTAATTCCTGAATTCTAGCAGACACTGTGTGAGACGATACACATTTATTCTTGTTCGAGTCCACTAAGTTTAGGTATATTTTATTGCATCAGTTTAGTTCAGTCGTCTCCAACTCTTTGGGACACCATGGACTGCAGCACACCAGGCTTCCCTGTCCCTCACCTGGAGCCTGCCCAAACTCATGTCCATTGAGTTGGCGATGCCATTCTCTGTCATCCCCGTCTCCTCCTGCCTTCAATCTTTCCCAGCATCAGGGTCTTTTCCAATGAGTCAGCTCTTCACAGCAGATGGCCAAAGTATTGGAGCTTAAGCTTCAGTCCTTCCAATGAATATTCAGGACTGATTTCCTTTAGGAAATTGCATACTCTATTGCATAGCTGTAAATAACTAATATACTTCCTATAAACAAGAAAATGAAACAAACCAGTGCTATCAAATTGTTTGTAGGCTGCTCCTTGATGAAGGCTCTGTACCTAAGATTTGCTATTTCTACGTTACAGGAGATTAACAGGTACTCAGGTTAAAGACTAGCCTCAGCATTGACTTTTTCTCTTTAAGACAGCTTTGCTAGGAGACTAGATCTTAAAAGTTCTCATTATAAGAAAAAAATTCTAACTCTGTGTCATGATGGATGTTTACTAGACTTGTGGTGAGCATATCTCAATGTATACAAATACTGAATCAGAAAACAATAAGAATTCCTTCCCATGGTGACTTGAAATAGATACTGGGGGTTTTGGGTTCTCATAGATGTTTTCCCTAGGACATATTTGCATTGAAAGAATGCTATGAGAATACTCATAATCGAATGAGACAGACAAAATACATGCAGGTGTGCGCACATACACAATATACCACACACACACACACACACACACACACAATCACAGCTTCAACTTCAGACTGATCTGTAGGAATAAGCTCTTCAGCAAGGATTTCATTTCAAGGAGGAGCTGTCGCTGACTCATGCTTGTGTTCTCAGAGTCTGAGACAATATTTGGAATACATTTGGCACAATCAAGACGAGAAATAGAGTTGGAATGGGTGTCTCCCTCTGCGGTTCTGTTGTTTAATCCAATCTCCTGCTCCATCTGAAATGGTTTCAGGAACCAGCCAGGAACAAAGTCATAAACTACAGAGTTTCTAGGTCCACTTTGGACAATCCTTAATGAATGACTCTGGCTTCAGCCCATGGAATCTAATCTCCTCCACTGTCAAAAGAAGGTAGAACCAGATGACACCCGAGGAACCTTCTAGTTCTTATCATGATCATACCAGGTCAGACCCAACATATAAATAACTACGGTTCATCAGAACATCAGACGGCAAACACGACAACCCACACAAAGCGGTCTGCAAAACTGCTCCTTCTGCAAAGCTCCAAAGATTTTTAATGTGTTTTCTTAAGTGTCAGATTTGTTCACTAGAGAGTTGAAAAATATATTTAGTCACATGCCCCAATTAAAAAAAATAAACAGCATTCCTGATCTATTCTTCAGAGCTGTTCTAATCACTGCTAAAAATAAAGCCTTTACCCTGAGCTGCATCCAAGTCATAATAATTAAATACCAAGGAGCAGAAGCTTGAAAGGGCTGAGGTCTGATTTCATTCCAGATGTGCATTTTTCACTGAGTATCAAAGTCACAGAGTTTCTGCGGGGCAGCCAAGGCGGCTTGGTGCCAATCTGAGAATTTTCTTTGACCTACAGAAAGCTAACCTGCTGGACCTGAAATTCTGAGAGAGCTGAGCTCATCTTCCAGGGCTGCCTAATGTTTTAATGACCTCAAATTGACTTTAATCTACCTACGAACATATGTGTAATCACAGCAACATATCAGCCAGGAATAACTTTCATAATATGTCCATCTACTAGCAAGTCACATCGAAGACCAAGGCAATGAGGTATTTCCTGAAGACTAACCTTGTCCTCTGCCTCCTAACCCCCTCCGGTATAGCATACCTTTCTGAGGTTAATAAGGCTACAAGGCCGTTTTCTGCACTGGCTAGTTTTACTACAGGCCAATGTGAAAGTGAAAGTCGCTCAGTCGTGTCTGACTCTTTGCTACCTCATGGACTATACAGTCTATGGAATTCTTCCGGTCAGAATACTGGAGTGGGTAGCCTTTCCCTTCTTTAGAGGATCTTCCCAACCCAGGGATCGAACCCAGGTCCCCTGTATTGCAGGCAGATTCTTTACCAACTGAGCCATCAGTACAGGTCAAGGAGGGAAATATTTTCTCTCCCAAGGTGCTTGGAGAAAACCATCTTTGAGGATTATGTACCATTTTTTTTTTAAATTCCAAATGTCAGTGAGACTGTTTGTCTGTTAAGACAGATGTGTGAAACATTCAACTTGGCTGCCTTGAAGGTCAATGCTTATAAAGCTTAATTCAATAAATATTGATCATTTTCAACATTAAAGGCATGCAAAAGAAGGAGAAAAAGATGAAGGAAACAACAAAGATGAATGGAAGAAGGAAGGGGTAAGAACAAGAGAGTAACAGAGAAACAGGAGTAATGGGCTCAAGTGGGAGAAAAAAGGAAAAAATATTTTATCTGCCTTACCTCTTCTCCTTAACAAACAACGAGTTCCCTGTGACAATAGTTTAACAGATAGCAATGACGAGATGTACCTAGAAAAGTTCCCAATTCCAGCCCAACCTGATCTTCTCAGCGGAGTCTGCCCAAGGTCACATGAGGTCAATGACAAGAGCCGTGCGCTGTGCTTCCTCCCTCCATCCACTCAAACTAAGGGGACTCAGTCATTGTTGAATTATTGAAGGAGCCCCAGATGATGCTTTAAACAATCACACAACAGTCCTGATCCATCTTAAGAAATTTTAAAAAAAATTGGTAAATTTGTTGGAGATAGGTGAAATTTCACCAAGGATGAGTGTTTTCTCAGCCTGCTAGCATAGCTGAGAATCACCAGCCAGTGTTCTTCAAAATCTGTGTAAGCCCAGAGCATCTCGGAAGGCCACCATCTGCCCAGATGTCTCGAGGACAAAGTGTCTCTCTGTCACTGCTTCAGGGAAGTCGAGTGTGTGGGCTTGCCATAGCAGGACAGCACGCATGCATTTGTCTTTTCTCTCTATAGACTTTTCTTCCTTCCCACTTCTGACTGGTAGCCAGTGTCATGTTTTGCCTTCACGGGTTTTAGAAAGTGGAAAATCTAGAGCCATGTTTCTTATCGTTGATGAAGCCTAAATTAGTTGATGAGATTAAGCTAGGGGTCTGAAACGAGTGACGGAGACAGGGAGTGCCTTTAGGACAGCCAGAAGGGAGCAAGAGGTGCTGGGTCCTCCTTAGGAAGAGGTGTGTGGCTTCTGTCTGGACCTGGGGCTGGGTCTCTGTGGTTTTCCATGGAGGAGGCCAGAGCTCAGAGGGGACACATGTGAGGTACAGAAGGACTCTGGCCATAGGACCCACAGGAAACTTGGGGCAGAGACAGTGGGCATCTCAGGGGGACTGGTGGTCCCTGGGTCTAGGGGCTTCTCTACACTTTGATGCTATTTCCAACCAGGTATCCTGGGCCACCGTGCATACCTGTGTGATCTGTGTCCTGCACAAAGTTGCCTGGCCATGGTGGCAAGAGGTAGCTGGATTCCAGCCTTCACTCATCTCACCAAGCTATGCCCCATGGCACAGGTGTATACCTCCTCCAAGAAAAGCTGCCCTTTCCCAGTATCCACAAAAGTGCCATATGGCCTGGCAGTGCCCCTGCTGGTACCTTAGCCCTGCCTGGGAGACAGTGCATCTCCAAAGACTATGCATCAATTTCCCATCGCTAGAGGACGATGGGGGGGGGGGGGGAGGGGCTTCCCTTGTGGATCAGTGGTAAAGAACCCACCTGCCAGGGCAGGAGACACAAGAGATGTGGGTTTGATCCCTGGTTTGGAAAGATCCCTGGGAGAAGAAAATGGCAACCCACTGCAGTATTCTTGCCTGGAAGATCCCATGGACAGAGGAGCCTAGCGGCCACAGTTCATGGAGTCACAAAGAGTCTAACACGACTTAGTGACTGAAACAAAAGCCACAGAGGAGTATGGGAGGTGCTTGCAGCTGGACGTAGGTGCTTAAAGAAAGAAAGCAGTGGAGTACCAGTTGTAGACAGAAATTCATACCCTCTACTGGACACAGCAGCCAGCCTGTTTCACAGCCCAGTCCCAGGCCAGCAAGCCTGTCTGTCTCAGAAGTGCGCCCTCCAGAGGCCGTGTCCCGGTAGACACACGACAGGAGATGCAGATGCCTCATTAGTTCTCACTCCCAGGGAGGCAGCCATGGAGACTTATTAGATGTGACTCCACCTGGGCAAATTAGATGCCCGCAGACCCACCCTGGAGGCCAGCAGCTGGGATGGGGGTGGAAGACCATCTCCCATGAAAGCAGTGCCGTGTCTGGGAGGCAGTTCTGTGTGTCCTGAGGCACACACGGGCCGCCATTCACCCGGGGGATCCGGAGCGGATACTGTCCCACCTCCTCGGCCCAGGACCCCTGGTCTCTGACCCATGCAGATCTCAATCAGCCAGAGTTATTCCACTGTGTCCAGGCTCTGTCTTCCTTCAAAATCCCTAATTGTGTGAAAGCCAACATTCCCTTGAGCCACGGCCCCCGCCTCCACGATCGGACCATCCCATCTCCCCCTCCCGACTCCCTCACCTCTCCCAAGTGTGTGTCGCATTTAGTTTCTCTTAATGAACTGTGCCAGTCATTAAGGAAATGCTGCTGGAACCTTATTACTCTTGGCGATCTTCCACTCATTAGCCAGCAAGCCAAACAAACATCGCCATTTATCGCTGCTTCCAACCTCCAAGTCCAGCCAGGCACTTCAAGATCCCATCAACTTTCCCATCCACCCCGCTGAGAAAACACAGTCGGGCCAGTGCTCAAGAAACATAAAAAGATGTTAATATTGTACCAATAACCGTGAGCAGAGCTGCACGCCAATGATTATACATCCGTTTCCTGCCTCTAGTCTCTTCTCCAGACCCTCCATGGAATAAGTAATTAGAAGAAGAAGAGTCAGGTGACCCATAGCCAACAATAGGGATGCGTTTGAATTCCCCAGTGGTGAACTCTTTGAAATGTACACACACTGTGTTGTGGTTTTTTTTTTCCCAAAGTTTAAGCTTTTTATTTTGCATTGTGGGGGCAGGGATGGTGCTACCCTGGCAGTTCAGACAGTAAAAAAATCTGCCTGCAATGCAGAAGACCCAGGTTCAATCCCTGGGTCAAGAAGATTCCCTGGAGAAGGGAATGGCTACCCACTCCAGTATTCTTGCCTAGAGAATTCCATGGACAGAGGAACTTGGTGGGCTACAGTTCTTGGGGTCTCAAAGATTTGGACATGAATGAGCGACTAACACACGTAGTCGATTAACAACACTGATAATTTCAGGTGGACAGAGAAGGGACTCAGCCATACATATACGTGTATCCATTCTCCCCTAAACTCTGCACCCATCCAGGCTGGCACAAAACATTGAGCTGAGTTTCCTGTGCTCAATACAGTAGGTCCTTGATGGTTACCCATTTTGAAGATAGCAGTGTGTACCTGTCCATCCCAAACTCGTTAAATATTCCTCCCCTCCACCCAGCAACCATAAGTTTGTTTTTCTGTGGGTCTTTTTCTGTTTTCTAAGTGAGTTCATTTGTATCATTTCTTTTTAGATTCCACATAAAAGGAATGGCATAAGATATTTCTCCTTCTCTGTCTGACTTCACACACTGTTTTTGTTGATGTGATTAAATATCCCTTTTGAGTTGTATCTGAGTTTTGGCAGGAGGTTGGGCGTGATCTCAAACAAAGCTGAGATCTCATTACTATGATCCACTTGTACTAATAAAACTTCATCCTTGTGTTGCACGCAGTAACCCCTTGGTAATATCAAGGCAAAGATCCAGGGTGTCACAGGTGTCCCCCCAGGAAGCAGAAGCTAGAGACACCCTAACTGACTACAACACCCAGAAAGAATCCACTCTGATCTGACCCAGGGAAAATAACGTCCAAACTCTCCAATTCCTTTCAGCCTTTGAGGGGGGAAATGCATTTAAAAAGAAAACCTAATTACATTCATCGCCAACAAAGCAAATTTAGATATGAAGAACCAGCTAAGTTTTTCTTCTGCTCTTTCAGCCACTTCTGGTGCTTCTTACAAAACCACATCAGACAAGTGAAACCCCCACTGAATAAGCAGAAGTGAGTTTACATTAGGCCAATGAAAACAGCACACGCTAATTCTGGAAACTCACATGAGGTCACTTTGGCTTCATCCTCTGTCTCTTTATGTAAAGCAAACAAACGCCTTCTTTTGTTTGCTCTGATCTGTGACTAGATGCTGCTGGTTGACTGTGTCCAAAGAAAGCTGGTAGGATTAGGAAATGCCCACTCTCCTTCAAACTGCAACCTCAGTCCACTACTGCAGCCCCTACTTACAGAGAGCGTTCCAAGGGTGCAGAGGCCCTTGAGCATCCAAAACCAAGGAGTGTCTGAGAAGGGAAAACTAAGAGGGGCCACATGCCCAAGACCACGAGTGGAAATAGACACCCAGATGAAAGGCCCTGACGTGGGTCTTCTTCACAAAGGATACTGAAAACAAGACCAATTGTGCATGAGGGCAGGGTGTCCCAGGTTTCAAAGCACTTTCTTATTTCATTTGCTCCTCACACAGGCTCTGAGAGGTTGTTTGGGCATGTGTTATGCCCATTTTACAGATGAGAAACTGAGGCTGAGAAAAAGCAGATGACTTGTGTGAAATCCTGGGGCCATTAAAGAAAAATAGAAGCTTTGAATCAAATCCCAGTGCCCTTCCTGCTGTTCCCATGAAGGATGATGGTGGTGGGAAAGACAGGATGCAGTTGTGGGTAAACTCAGCCCTGGGTTCTGATTGAGAAAGGACTGCTCGCTCCTCCCTGGCTTGGGGAGCCCCCCTTGTGACCAGGGCGCTGGAGGGAAGAACACTGTGCTGAGGGCACGTGGGCAGTGGTCCCTAGAGACACCTGGAGGCGGAAAGGCACCAGCCCCACTGGAGTGGCTCACCTTGGATCAAGCACCTCAGGCCGCATGGAACTCGTTATCCTAGGGGCCTGTTTCAGTGGAGAATTAAGAGGTCAGGGAAGGCTTTGAGTAATGATATGGTCAATTGATGCAAATTGGATTATTAAGAAGGGAGCCAGGACTCTGAGGGCTTTTCCCCTTGTGCTTGGGGGTGATGCCGGGAGGAGCGACTCAAACACTAATCCTCAGATGGGTTGATAGGGGCTGAACCAAAGGGGAGTTTTCCGTGCAGACCATTTTTGTGGTTTTGATAAATAATCCCCTGGGAACAATTGAAAACACTTTGGCGCTGGGACAGGGCTGACATCAGTGATAGAATCCTAACGCTTTTTTTTCTTCCATTCCTACTTTTGAGTCTTTGGAATACAGCCTTTGGAATAGATTCATTTACAGCCTTTTGGAATAGATTCATTTCTGACTAATTTAAAAAAGAGAAACAGAATAGTAAGACTTCCATGAGTTACATTTCCAATAGGCTATGCTCACCTCATAGCATGTATGGTTTGCTAAGTTGCTTCAGTCGTGTCTGGCTCGCTGTGATCCCATGGACTGTAGCCTGCCAGGCTTCTCTGTCCATGGGATTCTCCAGGCAAGAATACTGGAGTGGATTGTCATGCCCTCCTCCAGGGGATCTCCTGAGCCAAGGATTGAATTAGCATCTCTTATGTCTCCTGCATAGGCAATGTATGGTCTGGATCTTTCTCAAGGTCTTTACTTCAATGTCAGTTTCTTTCTTTCTTTATATGTGTATATATATATACACATATACAATCTAGTATAAATTTTGTACCAGGGAGATTCTTATGCACTGATTTTTTTTTTAATCAAAGTGCCAATAGGGAAGAAAAAGGTGGAGAGGAGATGTGATGAAGTTGTAGGGACGGAGCAAATAGTTCTCCATACAAGGCAAACAAAACAGGGAAAACCCCAAGGAAAGGGCTCGCCCTGCATTATGTGCCTCGGTGATTAAAGCAAATGGAAAATTTCAATTAACTTGATGGAAAATCATTGTAAAGCAGTGATACTCCAATAAAAAATAATAAAAGAATAAAATGAATATCTACAAGGATATTTGGTATAGCCAATATTTTATAAAAACTATAAATGAAGTATAACCTTTAAAAATTGAATCACTATGTTGTACACTTGAAACTCATATAATACTGTAAATCAACTACAAGTCAATAAAAATAAATAAATAAAAGATATTAAAATCTTTAAAAAGTGAATGGAAAGAAGGACACTGAACAGAAATCTAGGAGAGCAGGAATAAAGGGAAGTACTAAGTACCTTAGGGTTTCCCTGGTGGCTCAGCGGTAAAGAATCCGCCTGCAGTGCAGAGGACGTGGGTTCCATCCCTGACTTGGGAAGATCCTCTGGAGGAAATGTCAATCTCCTCCAGTATTCTTGCCTGGAGAATCCCATGCACAGAGGAGCCTGGCAGGCTACAGTCCATAGAGTTGCAAAGAGTCAGACATGACTGAGCAACTATACAAAAATCAGTACCTTGGGGAAGAAAAGGATTGAAATCTGAATCATTCCAGTGGGGAACACCAAAACCCAAAGCCAGGCACTCTGGGTATAACTAAGGAAGAAAGTTCAAGAGCAGATTAAAGAAAGTCCTAAAGACTGGGGTCATTGGTCTCTCCCCCAGATGACCAAGCACTCAACCATCAGTAAGTGAATGAGTCCAGACCCTCCAGCCCACCATCTCCCCCATCACAACCTTGTACATTCTTCTTCCCAAATTATCTCCCTATTAAGCATGTCTGACACACACCACGCAGGCTCCCTGGATGGCCACAATCTAAAATAAACAATGGTGAGGAAGGCTCCCGTGATACCGTCCGGTTCTAATCACCATAGGATTTCATGGTCCTTGTTAACTTGCTATCAGCAGCCACTGAGCTGAGTACCGCTTAGTCCAGTTAATCCCTCTCTGGACAGTAGGAAGGTTTCTCAAGTAAAAGCTGTAAATCTTGGCTGCTCCCACTCTGGACGTCTAGCTCATTAGAGCAGCTAGAGATGCATGGAGCTTATAATGACAGATCGTCCGCCACGTGTCTGACAGTGGGGCCCAGGCACTGTCTAAATACACCCCCAGTTGGGGGAGGAGCGTTTCCCTTCTTGGGATTCCAAGACCCAGAGACGGTCAGGAGAGGCTCCAGGTCAACTCTGCAAAATTCAGAGACATTCCTAAGGGTTCCGTGGTCCTCCCTCCTTCCCAGTGGAGAGGAACCAAGACAGAAGACATGTTTCCCCGATGGGTAAGCAGGTGGAGGCCCAGAAAATGGTTCTGAATCCCCATGGTGGGAGAAGAAGGAATCTCTTGTGATCTGTTGATAGAAGACACAGCTGCTTTGTCACTACTCTCCTTCCCAGGATGTAAACATTGGAGCCGCCTCTCAGCTTCTCCCTCAGCTCTTTCTTCCTTGCTAATACCTGCATATACTTTCCCTCTGATATCCAGTGCTCTCCCAACCCTAGCATCCCAGTCTCAGTTCAAATTCTTCACCTCTGATGGGAACTGGTGCCACTGCTTGCTTTTTTTTTTTTTTTAAGATTTTTTTTAATATGGGCCATTTGTTGTTGTTGATAAGCCTTTTTAAAATTTGTTACAATATTGCTTCTGTTTTATGTTTTGGGGTTTTGGGGGGGCCATAAGGCATGTGGGGTCCTAGCTCCCTGACCAGGGCTGGAATGCACATCCCCTGTGTTGGAAGGTCAGGTCTTAAGCACTGGACAGTCAGGGATGTCCCACCATTGCCTTCCCTCTCCCTTCCGCTATCTCTCATCCCATCCTTCATGCTAACCTCTTCCTAAGGCAGAACTTTCTTCCCTTCTCGATTAACCTTGCAAATAGTGGCTCCTCTTCCCCTGCTTCTAAAATCTAATCACTTCGTTCCGGCATCAAAGGCTCTCCATCACCTGGCCCATGCAGATTTCCGCCGTGCAGCCCACAGCACTCCTGCCGATGAACTTTACCGCAGGAGTCCCCTGCGCCCACACCAAATTTCCCTGCCTTGTGTCTCTGCCTGGCTTTGCTCTCTCTCTCTCTCTGGCTTGTCTGTAGCCCCAGGTCACACAGGATTACTGTGCCCCTGAAATATAGTCTGAATTGAGATACACAGGTCCTGAAACATAGTAGGAAAGAAAGAAAACAAAATCTCACACTTTTATAACCAAATCAACATGTGCTATAAGATTTCCAAGACCAAACACACAAAATGCTTTCCCCAGTAGCTCAGCAGAAAAGAATCCACCTGCCAATGCAGGAGACATAGGTTCAATCCCTGGGTCGGGAAGATCCCCTGGAGAAGGAAATGGTAACCCACCAGTATTCTTGCCTGGAGAATCCCCATGGACAGAGGAGCCTGGTGGGCTACAGTCCATGGGGTCATAAAGAGTCAGACATGACTGAGTGACTAACTCACATGTTATATATTATTTTACTTATATATAAAATTGAGAGTGTGAAAGATTTATGTTAAGGAGTCAGCTCATACAACTGTGGGGTGGTCATGTGTGAAATTGGTAGGGCAAGCTGGCCAGCTGGAAACTCAGGTAAGAGTTCACATGGGAGTCGTAGGGAGAATATCTTCTTTGGCAAACCTCAGTCTTTGCTTTTGAGGCCTTCAACTTAGAAGGCCCACCCATATTATAGAGAGAAATGTGTTATACTCAAAGTCTAAAGAGAGGGAAGGAGTTTCCACTTAAAAGCCTCAAGCCCATGGGGGCAGGAGGAGAGATGTGACTTTCAGGACCCACAAGCACAGATGAGTGGTTGGCATGCATCCCCCCACAAAGCACTTCCTCACCCCACTGGAGGGCTTCTGCCTCTCTCTCCTGGGGCAGTCCCTCAGAGATCTGGCCAGAGTCCACGTGTGGTCCCATGTTTCTCTGAAACAGCCTGAGGAGATGTGTGTCCATTGCTTGGAGCTATGACCAGCACTTCAACAGAAGCCCCCACCACCACTTCCGCTTCCTGATGCCCACTCGCTGCCTCACACCCGAGCATCCAGTCTTCATCCCATCGCCTAGATTTGAGTGTCCTCGAATACAGTTTCCCAAGATTCCTGACATCTTGATCTCTGCTTTGCTGGTCTCAGTATTCTCTCTTCTGGGGAAAAAAAAAAAAAGCTGTGTGGAAAGGGAAATTAACAGTGATGAGTTCTAACAACAGAATCAGCATTGGTGCATTTTCAATTAATCCCAACAGCCTCTGAAGCTCAGGGAGACAAAGTAACTCTATTAGTCTGAATTGTTTTCCATGGAAATGAGAGAAACCTAACTTAAACTAGGGAAACCCGAAAATGATATGTTGTCTCCATTGCTGAAAAGTCCAAAGATGGAGCTGATAGATCAGGCCAGGCTGACCCAGCATTTCAGAGGAAGCCCTGGCAGTTTGTGACTTTCTGTTTCTCAACTCTATTTTCCTTTGTGTCAGCTACATTGATAAAAGTGGCAGAAAAAGCCACTGGAGCCCTAAGTTTGCATTGTCCAAACAGCTGGCAGTCCAAGCAAATGGTAATAATAACAATAATGATGTCTCCTTTCTTAAAAGTTCCTACAAAATCCCTACGGCTGGTTCTTGTTAGGCCAGAGTGGGTCCCATGACTATTTTGGAGAAAGGATAGGGTTAGCCTCCCCAAGACCACATGACTTAAAGATGGGGAAGGATGCTTTCCCCAAACAGAAAATATGTTTTCCCCAAACATATTTTTAAATGTGTTTATCATCCTCCTCTTGTAGGTCTTGTAGAAAAAACTGATGCTTTTTGTTTGTTTGTTTTGTTTTGTTTTAGGGAGCTAAAATATTGCCTTTTTTTTTTTTTTTTGGCTTTGGTTTTTTTTTAATTTATTTATTTTTTTTTACTTTACAATACTGTATTGGTTTTGCCATACATTGACATGAATCCATCTCAGGTATACATGAGTTCCCAACCCTCCCCATATCATCTCTCTGGGTCAAGTGGCTCCGCTGATAAAGAATAATGCTTTTGAACTGTGGTGCTGGAGAAGACTCTTGGGAGTCCCTTGGACAGCAAGGAGATCAAACCAGTCAATTCTAAAGGAAATCAACCCTGAATATTCATTGGAAGGACTGATGTTGAAGCTGAAGCTCCAATATTTTGCCCATCTGATGTGAAAAGACGACTCACTGGAACAGACTCTGATGCCGGGAAAGATTGAGGGCAGGAGGAGAAGGGGGTGGCAGAGGATGAGATGGTTGGATGGCATCACTGACTCAATGACCTGAGTTTGAGCAGGCTCTGGGGATTGGTGATGGATAGGGAAGCCTGGCGTGCTGCAGTCCCTGGGGTTGGAAAGAGCTGGACACGACTTAGCGACTGAACAACAACAAATCATCCTCCTCAAGACAAAGAGGAAAATTGACTGGGGAATGGCTCCCATACCAGGGGCCGCAGAAAGGACTGCAGCTAATATTTTAAGACTTTATATTATACATATGTTTAAAGCACTCAGTTCTTCCATCTGGTCCTTCCATGGGACACATGTTCTTGTGGCTGGGTGGTCACATCTTGGTACCTGCCCATCTCTGTTCTGAAAATCACTACCAGCCATAAACAAAGGATTTTAAAGACTCTCTCTGGAGTGGGGCGAGGCAATGGGGCAAGAATTAGTCTCGTTACAGGACTTAAACTAGAGCATCCAAACTCAAACTTCCTTTATCCCATTTCAAATATTTGCTCTGCAAAACGGCATTCTCTTGTGATGTGACAAGTAGAAAAGTTTTCATGATCAAATAAGGTTTGGAAATTAACACTTTATATCCTCCTTCTTGAAGACTCCCCCAAACTCTGGGAAGTTCTTCAAAGAAGAACCAGTTGAACTCTTTTGATGCAATGTTTACCAAATTGCTCTGTCTTCAAAACACTCTTTATAAGAGACAAATATTAACATCTTCAGAACAAAATGATACATAATGAGAAATACTGATCTGAGGGAGTACCAGTATACCAAGGCCATGGGTTTTTGGATAGTTCAGCAGGTAAAGAATCCACCTGTAATGAGAGAGACACGGGAGACTCGGGTTTGATCTCTGGGCTGGGAAGACCACTTGGAAGAGGAAATGGCAATCTACTGTGGTATTTTTGCCTTAAAAATCCCATGGACAGAGGACCCTGGTGGACCACAGTCTAAATGATTACAGAGTCAGGCACAACTGAGCAACTAAGCATGGCGTGGCATGGATCAAGTTGAGCATATAGAAGCTCTCCAGTAGATTCAAGTCTTTGGGTAACACCTAAGGATTATTGCTTTTGTTCAGTTGCTAGGTTGTGTCTCACTCTTGGTGACTCAATGACCTGCAGCACCCCAGGCCCTCCTGTCCTTCAGCATCTCCCAGATTTATTTTTACCTGATGGTGATGCTGCAAAGGTGTGAGTGACGCAGGAGGAAGGAAAGCAAAGGGAAGGGAGGCATTCTCCTGCCTGCTGAGTGTCTGAGAGGCAGCAAAGCAAGGGCGGGAGGAAGGGAATCCCCTTTTTCCCTCCTGGAAAGAGAAAACACAAACCCCTGGGTTGTCACCTTGAGAACTACCTTGTCCAAATCTAGACTTCACCCACAACATCAATCACAAAGGCTTATATTTTCACTCATAAAGTCACTCTTCTCTCTATATGTCCATGGGCCCCTAATTAAAACCAGACCCCAAGCTGTATGTAAGCTGTGATGAAAACAGTCCTCACTTACATACAGGATTCTTGGGACCAAGAATAATTCAGGAAACCAAATATGTGTGTGAAGATGAATGAACAAGGATATTCATCGCCTCATTACTTGGAAGGAAGAAAACTGCTCAGCGATATGGAAATAGTTAAATAAATTATAGCATATTTGTATTATATATTGCAGTTATTTAGAGTTACTGATCCTGCGAAATGTATAGTGGAATGGGAAACTGTCTATAGAAGTATATGCCTTGTAAAAAGCAGGATAAATTGTACACAATACAACTCCAATTTGACAAAAAAAGGGATAATGTGTTTAAAGATATATGTCCGTGTGTGTGTGTGTGTGTGTGTGTGAGTGTGTACATCTGTATACACACATTTGCTCCTACACATGTCTGTTGGGAAATACTCTTAAAAGGTTAACTGTGTTTTTGTCTCTGTGGTGGGATTGTGGATATATTTATTTATTATTTATACATTTCCTAATCTTCTAAATTTTCTGCAGAAAGTCTCTATCATTTTTATAAATGGAGAAAAAAAACTCATCATAAAAGATATGAAACCCCCATTCTGCCAGGGATCAGATTCTCTTATCTCAATATGCGCTGAAAATAACTGGTTTCACCCAAGGATCAAGTGTCTCTGAAATACTCCCACCAGGCTTCCTTCCTGCTCCCCATTCTGTTGTTTGTTTTTGTTCAGTCGCTCAGTCGTGTCCAACTCTGCATGCCCATGTGCTGCAGCATGCCAGGCTTCCCTGTCCTGCACCATCTTCCAGAGTTTGCTCAAACTCATGTCCATTGAGTTGGTGATGCCACTTCACCATCTCATCCTATGCCACCCACTTCTCCTCCTGCCCTCAACCTTTCCCAGCATCAGGGTGAAAACCCAGATGAAGATAATGGGAGAAACATCACACAGAGCTGCCACGTCAGCTCCTGTTTCCCATCCAGATAATGCTTTGCGGGCCCAGAGGGGAACAGAAGCCATGGACCCCTTCCACTGGCCGTCTCAGTTTTGCACACTGGGCCCCTTTCTGCTCATGTGCCTGGATGGCCAAGATGCCGTGTTCACGTTCTCCCACAGCGTCCACCTGGCACGAGCCACCTGGCTGATGTTACCCGCACGTAACGAGTGACCCCGAGCAGAGTGACCGTGCGGGAGCCCCCGGCAGTGCTGCAGCTTTCACGAATATCCTTGGGAAGAAAGGGACTTGCTCTGCGTTGCCTGAGGCCTGTGGGCTTTCAGGAGCACTGTCTTGAATCTCATCACTTGAAAAGCGTCCTGCAGCTCCCTTCTCCACCCCCAAATCACATGCCAGCTGCTGGCAAACACCCGTGTCCCGAGGAATGGTCTAGTGGTCACCCCCACAGACTTTTCTGGCCTCTTTGATTGATCCCAACTGGTTACTTGGGAGGAGAAAAGGGGGTGTCCCATAGTTGGGCCGTGGGTTCACATTCATTGCCCTGAAGCAGGGTTGGATACTACAGAGTGACAGCTGTGTGCGTGATCAGGAGATTCTCCACTGGAAGCAACGCATCGCCTGGAAGGGTGAGGAGGGGTTGGAGGCGCAGCTGGAACAGATGCAGAGCAGACAAGAAACACACCAACAAACAAAAAAGCCTTTCAGATTATACTGAAAGCAGCCAGTCTGTTTTCATTCACAGACAGCACGATCATCTATATATAAAATTCAATGAAATGTACAAAAAGCGCCGGCTCAGTGGACATGAATTTGAGCAAACTCTGGGAGACAGTGAAGGACAGTGAAGCCCGGTATGCTGCAGTCCATGGGGTCACAAAGAGTCACGACCTAGCAACTGAAAACGCACACAAAGCTACTAAACTAGTACACGAAGGATACAAGCTTGATATACACAAATCAGTTGTGTTCTGTATATTAGCCGTGAGCAAGCAAAAGGGAAATTAAAAACATCCTTTAAAGCATCATCAAAAAATATGAAATATTTCAGGGTAAATCAGACACAGTAAGTGTGAGAAGTTTATACTGAAAACTTCTTGCTGAGGGAAATTAAAGAAGATCGAAGTAAATGGGAAGGTATATTGTTAAGAGGTCAGTTCTCCCCAAATTGATCTATAGATTTAACACAATTTCAAGAAAAATCCCCACAGATTTTTTTAAAGAAATTGACAAATTCTAAAGCTCTATAGAAATGTTGAGGACCTAGAGTAGCCAGAACAACTTTAGAAAGAACAAAAACTTATTATAAAACTACATTCGTCGAGGCAGTATAGTACTGGCAACCAGAGAAACAAATAAACCAATGGAACAGAATTAAGAGTCCAGAAGTAAGCCCAGCAGTATTAGGAAAATTGACTTTCAACAAAGGTGCAAAGGCAATTTAGTGGAAAAAGAACCGTCTTTACAACACATGGTGCTGGAACAATTGGATATCCATATGCAAAACAACTTCAATCCATTCCTTAAGCCATGTGTAAAATTTTACTCAAAATGGATCACAGACCTAACTGTAATATCCACAACTGTAGGATTTCCAGACGACAATGTAAGAGAAAATTTTTGCAAACACGAGTTAATAATTCTACAGTGAATAATCTGTACACAGTATTTTGTTCTGTTGGATGTGTGTCTTCAGGGTAAATTCCTAGAAGTAGCATTGCTGGGTTGAAGGGTAACCAGGTTTGTAGTTTTGTTAGATATTGTTAAATTCCCCACCATAGAGGTTGGACTATTTTGTATTCCCACCAGCAGCATGTCTGAATAACTCATTTGGGGTTTCTTTGTTAAAAGAGTTGGTTGGGATTTACCCTCAGAAATTTATTTTCAAATAGTTTGGGGCGAGGCCAAAGCATCAGGAGTTGTTAAAAACGTGTGGATGATCGTGTATAACCAAAATTGAATCTTATACACAGTATTTTCTTCTGTAGGAGAAATTGAACACAAAAGACTTAACTCTGAAATGTAGAAGAGAGAGAGAAGGAAAAGGAGAGCCTGAAAAATGAGACAGAGACGATGCGTACAGAGAGAAGGGATGGGGGAAAGAGAGCAGCATGCCAGAGAAGACCAAGGGCAAGAACAGACAAGAGCTGTCAGGAGCACCCAGTGTCCGCGACACACTGTGATTTATCATGAGAAATACATATTTGGTCTCCGCCCCAGTTTCTGGGACAGAACACTTAAAACCCTTGGAATTTCCTAGGAGATGAGAGCTATAAAGGTGTCTTTCATTATGTTAATGAGGCGACTCTTGGAAAGTACCTAAGGGTGGGGGCTGCCAGGGGGACCAATCCAGTGATTAGAGAGTTGAAAGCTTTAGTCTCACCCCAACCTCCAGGGAGAGCAGAGGGTCTAAAGATTGAGTTCAAGCACTGGGGGGCAATGATGTAACCGATGATGCCTGCGTAATGTTGTTGTTCCGTTGCTCAGTAGTGTCCGACTCTTTGCAACCCCCTGGACTAGCCTAGCACACCAGGCTCCTCTGTCCATGGAACTGTCCAGGTAAGAATACTGGAGTGGATTGCCATTTCCTCCTCCAGGGGATCTTCCTGGACCAGGGATGGAACCTGCCTGCATTGGCAGGCTGATTCGTTACCACTGAGCCACCTGGAAGCCATGCCTGTGTATTCAGCTTCCATTACAGACCCAAAGGAGTTCAGAAAGACCCAGGGTTGGATCTGGGGAGAGCAGCATGATCAGAGAGGGCTCAGAAGCTCTGCATCCTTTCCCCACGCCCCGACCTCAGGCATCACTTCCACTGTCTGCTCCTGACTCACATCCTTTTAGAATAAAACAGCGATCTAGTGAGTCCGCAGGTTCTCTGAGTTCTTGGAGTTACTGGACAACTTATTTACTCCCAAAGAGGGAGTCATGGCAACTTCCTACCTGCGGCCTGTTGGTCAGATGTCCTAGGTGACAAACTGGATTTGCAATTGGTGTCTGAAGTGGGAGTGGGACTGAGCCCGTAACCATGGAATCTGATGCTGTCTCCAGGTACATAAAGCCGGAGTGTAGTTCAGCTGAAGGACACTCAGCTGGTGTCTAAGAATCACTGGGTGGTGTGGGGGGGAACCCCACCCATTGAGATTGACTGCAGAATCTTAATGTCACTACGTTAAGTAGAATGGGTATAAAAAATTCCCATGGGAGGGACTCCCCTGATGGTCCAGTGGCTAAGAGTCCACGCTCCCGAGGCAGGGGGGCCTGGGTTGCATCCCTGGTCAGGGAAATAGATCCTGCTTGCTGCAACTGAAGATCCTGCTAAGACCTGGCACAGCCAAATGAATAAATATTAAAAAAAAAAACTGCCCATGGAATCTACGCTCATGCAGGCTGCAACAGGTCTTATAGGAGGTGTCTTAGTGTGGGGATGGGAACGGGAGCCAGGATGAAGTGAGTTGAGAAGGGGAAGGGAGGTAAGTTGATCTAGACAGTAAGTTCAGAAAACTCCTAATAGAGTCTAAAGGTGAGATCATTTTTTAAAGGATGAGAATGTTAAAAAAAAAATGTTTATAAATGAAGGTGATCGATGAGCTTGAGAAGAGATTGGCTGTTCAGGAGAAATAAAAGATAACTCATACTATAATGTTCCTAAGAAAGAGGAAGAGGATGAGGTCTGAAGCATGCTTAAAGAATTGGTTTCCCTCAGGAAAAGAAACAGCTCCCCAGTAGAACAGGAGAGAAGGACGACCAGAGGGTACAGATCAGATTGTCTGGTAGGACCAGGATTGTCGAGGCTTGGATAGCAGGATGGTTGAACTATTCCTACCTAATTGCATCTGTTCTCTGTGAAGGACAAAATAGAGGGGTCTGCTCAGAGATTGTGAGGAGGTGGGGAAGCTGGGAGTTGGAGGAGACTGGAGAAGGCTTGGATCAGCCGCTACAGAGAGTCAGAGTACCAAAGACATGTGAAAGATGGTCCAGTATTCAAGGTCAACAGTCATGAATACATGGTGGTAAATCCACCCTGTTGTGTTCTTCTCCAGCTGCTCACACACAGGAAGAGAGAAAGTGTAGAGGGAATTTCTCTAGGATTGGAGGTCAGCCAGAGGGAGCGTGACCAAAGTCCAAAGGGGTAGGAAGTTTAGGGAACTGGCAGTAGAGCAGTTGAAATAATGGCCACGACATCTAAGTGGGGTAGATAGCGACAGGAAGGAAGAAGAGGGAAAACAGAAAAGAAAGGGACTGGAGGTCACAATGAGATATAAAATGACTTAAGGGGTTTTCTTTAAAAAGCCAAGCCGGTTGAGACTTCCCTGGCGGTCTAGTGGCTTAGATTTCACCTTCCAATGCAGGGGGTGCAGGTTCCACTCCTGGTTGGGGAGTTAAGATCCCACATGCCTCGCAGCCAAACAACCACAATGTAAAACAGAAATAGTATTATAATAAATTCAGTAAAGATTTCTTTTAAAATGGTCCACATCAAAATAAAAAATCTTAAGAAAAAAACAATGAATTAAAAAAAATATCTGCGCTGGAAAGGGTGAAAGGTGTGGTCAGTAGAGGGTCCCTGCATTAGTGACACTGGAAATGATGCTAAGACTCAGACAGACAGCAAGTCACAGAAGTCCCTGGAGAGAAAATTAAAGATGGAAAACGTCAGTGTGTCAGATGAGTATGTTTGATACGTGAACTTTGTTTTCTCCGCCCTTTAGTCATTTGGAAAGTATGCTTCCTGTTTTTATCTCAACCAGTTCTTATTTTAAGGTTTAAAAACTACATCCCGGAACATTTATTTCACCGGTTATCTCTATTAAGAATAAAATAACGTCCCCCTGGGAACAATGAGGAAATTGTATTTTCTCCTATCGTTCTCTATCTTGGTTTTTGTTTTTGTATGACAGGACATTAGACTCGAATTATTATTATTAGAACAAGATCCTTTTTCAAATGTTGCTCTTTACACTTCCATTCTGTTTTGTGATCAAATTTATTAACATAAAACAACCATCTGAAGACTGAATTTTCCCTGTGCCTCTTTCATGGGGTCACTCCCATGACCGTCACTTTTCTGGAGTTCTGTGTTTTTATTTATTCCACCTTTAACCTAGTGGCTCAGATCATAGAGAAACTGCCTGCAATGCGGGAGACCCGGGCTTGATCCCTGGGTCAGGAAGATTCCTTGGAGAAATGAATGGCTACCCACTCCAGTATTCTTGCCTGTAAAATTCCACGGAGACTATTGAACGATTAACTTTTCCTTTCACCTTTAACTACACCAAGTCTTTGAGTAACTTTGTTCAGTTTCTAAGTGTGAGTTGTACATCTAAGGACCTTCAGTGATTCATATATATATATATTCAGATTCTTTTCCATTTTAGGTTATTACATGATATTGAATATGATTCCCTGTGCTATACAGTAGGTCTTGTTTATCTATTTTAGATACAGTCGAATGTATCAGTTAATCCCAAATTCCCAATTCATCCCTCCCCCCTCCCCTTCCCTTTTGGTAACAATATGTTTGTTTTCTATGCCCGTGAGTCTGTTTCTGATTTGCAAATAAGTTATTTTGTATTGTTCTATTGATACTTTAATATATTGACTTTTTAAAATTCTCTATATAGAAACATCTTAAAAATACATCACACTTTGAATCATTCCTTTGTACAACTTACACAGTGCCCAGAGCCTGCGAAATGATCCATACATGGGTGTTAAACAGAGCTGTTGTATTAACTGTGGAAAAATTAAAAAGCAGGAGTTGTCCCTCTTCATATCCTAGAAGGGCTTCCCTGGTGGCTCAGATGGTAAAGAGTCTGCCTGCAATGCAGGAAACCAGGGATCGACTCCTGAGTTGGGAAGATCCCCTGGAGAAGGAAATGGCAACTCACTCCTTATGCTTGCCTGGAGAATCCCATGAACAGAGGAGCCTGGCAGGCTTCAATCCATGGGGTCACAAAGAGTCAGACACAACTGAGTGACTAAGCACACGAGCAAATCTTAGTTCTGCATTTTTAGGAGGAATTGATGGAATTTATAGGAGACATTGAATGGGAGGAAGAAAACTTTTTAAAGAGAGAAGATTAAGGTTTATTGAAAGATAAGTATCCATGCCCCTACTTCTTTCTTTCTTTCTTTTTTTCTTTTTTACTCCAGGTGGGACTAGAACCCATCATTCCCCTATTTCTTATCATACATTCAGAAATGTATTCATTTCTGAAGTTGAGAATGTAGAGAAAGAAGAGAAAGAGTTTGAGGGGTTTTAAGGTCAGGAAACAGCTCAGTAGATGCACCACCCTGCCATCCCAGCCACACAGCTCAGAGCAAATTAACATTCCTGGGTCTTTATTTCTTGATCTGTAAGTGAGGAAGAACAATACCAGGATGGAAGACTTGGAATTTCCAGTGAGATCATGGATAACTGTAAGAAATGGCACATGTATCTGGGCATACCCTGCACTGGCCCGGTGCCTCCGGGGACACCAGCCTCGGGGACCACCTCCATCTACATCCTGTGGGGCTTGTGACTCACAGCATCATCTCCTGGGTTCTGGTGGCTCCTTCTTCTCTACAACAGACCTGGCACACAGACCCTGAAGCTCTTCCTCGCAGATGTTCCAGTACACCCATCCCCACTGGGAACTTCCGGTGGCCTCAGCCCTGCTGACCCGGGGGTGCGCTAGACCCATGGCATCTGCTCCAGTGCCCTGTCCCTGGCAGAGTGACCCCAAGACTCAGGCCGCGCTCTCCCGTGCTCACTCGTCTCACCCGACCTGTGAAAACACAGGCACGTCTGTTCTCCAACAAGCCCGTCTCTGAGCAGAGGACCCGACAAGAAGGGGATGTCCTCTCTGGAGATGCAAAATGACTGTTCAGCCATTGGGATAATATCTCCAGGTGACCATGTGTATTAATATCAGATCAAGTCCAAACTCAGCGCAACTGCTTTGTTACTTGACTGCTATCAAAACTGCAGTATTTTATTGTCAATTACTAAAGTAATATCACATTACAAAACATTTGGACTAAAGAAAATAAAAATTACTCCAAATTAAAAAAAAAAAAAGTGGGCAGTTGTGAATGCGTGTATGCTTAGTCACTCAGTCGTGTCTGACTCTTTGTGACCCCATGGACTATAGCCCGCCAGGCTCCTCTGTCCATGGGATTTCCCAGGCAAGAATACTGAAGGGGGTTGCCATTCCCTTCTCCAGGGGATCTTCCTGATCTAGGGATTAAACCCAGGTCTCTTGCCTTTCAGGCAGACTGTTTACCATCTGAACCACCAGGAAAGTCCTGGTAGTGGTCCTTTAAGAGATATTTCCAAAAATAGCTGAAATAAGCAAAGCATCCAGAAAAATGTGGTCTCTTTGCCCTCTGGCCTTCCCGGGAGACCTTCTCAAATGCCTCTATGTTGCCTCATGCCCCCAAGAGTGGGGCTATTTATTGCACCCCACACTCCCATAGAGGTTCAATTAAAAATCAGGATCTGGCAGCAAGCACCTGTTTTCTTGTCAGACACATTGTAAATTGCATAAGAACTATTTTGGTGCAATTTACAACATTGGAAATAAAAACACACTCGTGCGACGATTTGTCTGCTGTAGCACTGGGAAGTCTGGATGCCTGGGCTCCTGGTCAGAAGCTGGAAAGTGGCCAATGAAAGGGCCGTGCTTGGGGGTGGAACACATCCAGTGGTGACCACCAACAACTAGGAGAAATGCACTTCCCCTCCTCTGGGTGCTGTGTAGGAATGAAATGGACATATATATAATTGATTTATTTGGCTGCTCTAGGTCTTAGTTGCAGCACGCAAAATCTTCGCTCTTTTAGTCGTGGCATGCAAACCCTTAGTGGCAGCGTGTGGAATTTAGTTCCCTGACCAGAGATCAAACCCAAGCCCCCTGCACTGGGAATGCAATCTTAGCCACTTGACCACCAGGGAAGTTCTGAATAGTATATTTAAAATATTAAGCACAGCATCTGACACATTGTATTTCACAATTTTTTAAAATTTTATATCGGAATATAGTTGATTTTTCTGGATGCTTTGCTTATTTTGGCCATTTTTGGAAATATCTCTTAAAGGACCACTGCCAGGGCATCCCTGGTTGTTCAGATGGTAAAGGGTCTCTGCCTGCAATGCAGGAGACCTGGGTTCGATCCCTGGGTTGGGAAGATCCCCTGGAGAAAGAAATGGCAACCCACTCAGTCTTCTTGCCTGAAGAGTCCCATGGACAGAGGAGCCTGGTGGGCTATAGTCGATGGAGTCACAGTCAGACACAGCTGAGTGACTGACACATATAACACATATATAACATAGTTGATTAACACTGTTGTTGGTTTCAGATGTACAGCAGAGTGATTTTATTATACATACAAAAATCTACCCTTCTTCAAATTCTTTTCCCCTATAGTTCATTACAGAGTGTTGAGCAGAGTTCCCTGTGCTGTACAATAGGTCCTTCTTGATTGTTAATTTTATATACAATAGTGTGTATATATTAATCCCAACCTCCTAGTTTGTCCCTTCCCCTGAGCTCTCCCCTTTGGCAGCCATAAGTTTGATTTTTATGTCTGTGAGCCTCTTGATGAAAGTGAAAGTGGAGAGTGAAAAAGTTGGCTTAAAGCTCAACATTCAGAACACGAAGATCATGGCATCCAGTCCCATCACTTCACGGGAAATAGGTGGGGAAACAGTGGAAACAGTATCAGACTTTATTTTTGGGGGCTCCAAATTCACTGCAGATGGTGACTGCAGCCATGAAATTAAAAGACGCTTACTCCTTGGAAGAAAATTATGACCAACCTAGATAGCGTATTGAAAAGCAGAGACATTACTTTGCCAACAAAGGTCTGTCTAGTCAAGGCTATGGTTTTTCCAGTGATCTTGTGAGTTGGACTGTGAAGAAAGCTGAGCACAGAAGAATTGATGCTTTTGAAGTGTGGTGCTGGAGAAGACTCTTGAGAGTCCCTTGGACTGCAAGGAGATCCAACCAGTCCATTCTGAAGGAGATCAGCCCTGGGATCTCTTTGGAAGGAATGATGCTGAAGCTGAAACTCCAGTACTTTGGCCACCTCATGAGAAGAGTTGATTCACTGGAAAAGACTCTGATGCTGGGAGGGATTGGGGGCAGGAGGAGAAGGGGATGACAGAGGATGAGATGGCTGGATGGCATCACTGCCTCGATGGACGTGAGTCTGAGTGAACTCCGGGAGTTGGTGATGGACAGGGAGGCCTGGTGTGCTGCGATTCATGGGGTCGCAAAGAGTCGGACACGACTGAGCGACTGAAGTGAATTGAACTGAGTCTATTTCTGTTTTGTAAATAAGCTCATTTGTATCAGTTTTCAGATTCCCCATGTAAGTGATATGATATGATATTTGTCTCTCTGTCTGAGACAAATACTTACTTCACTTCATACTTACTTCGCTCAGTATGATAACTTCTAGGTTCATCCATATCGCTGGCGCTTGTATTTTTGGAGGAGGCTGACTTTAATAATAATAACAGAAGTCATCCTGAATGTACTGATAGTAGTCATAAATCCTGAGCTAGAGTCAGGAAGACGTAATCTGTCCAATCCGTCTTCCCAGAGTCCAGGAAGGCTTAGCAAAGACACAGAAAGGCAGATTTTAAAAATAGGATAGAGTACTCATGGGAGTACTTCCCAGGTGGGGCTAGTGGTAAAGAACCCACCTGCCAGTGCAGGAGACGTAAGAGACACGGTTCAGTCCATAGAGTCACAAAGAGCTGGACATGACTGAGTGATAATCAACAACTATATGTGTATATACACACATACAGTTGTTGTTCAGTCACTCAGTCATGTCTGATTCTTAGACGCCCCATGGAATGCAGCACACCAGGATTCCCTGTCCATCACCAACTCCTGGAGCTTGCTCAAACTCATGTCCATCAAGTTGGTGATGTCATCCAACCATCTCATCCCCTATTGTCTCCTTCTCCTCCTGCCCTCAATCTTTCCCAGCATTAGAGTCTTTTCTAAAGAGACAGTTCTTCCCATCAAGTGGCCAAAGTATTGGAGCTTCAGCTTCGGCATCATTCCTTCCAGTGAATATTCACTGGAATATCAGTCCAGAAGTTAATCTGCTATTCTCTGCCATCTTTCCCTTTATCACTGGGAAAAGTGAAAGTGAAGTCACTCAGGTGTGTCTGACTGTTTGCAACCCCATGCCTACCAGGCTCCTCTGTCCATGGGATTTTCCAGGCAAGGGTACCGGAATGGGTTGCCATTTCCTTCTCCAGGGGATCTTCCCAACCCAGGGATTGAACCCAGGTCTCCCACATTGCAGGCAGAGGCTTTACCATCTGAGCCACCAGGGAAGCTAGTAGGAAAGGAGAGGAAATAAAAACAACATGTCTGGTTCTTCTCCTGCCCTTCTTCATTAGATACAATATTCCTGGAATTCTTGGTTATAGGGATCTTCAGAATTTGTCTCCTGTGGGTTCTAAAGGCCAGGACTTTCCACCATCACAGCTAAATGGTATTTGGTAACTTAGAGAAAGTTTTTAATTCTGGGACCCCCTCCCCCCAAAAAAAATTGTAAAATAGACTTCTAAGTCTGTCCACAAGGTAGTTAGAGTGTAACTGTGATGCTTACAAGGTGAGTTGCTCAGACTCACCTGGACTTTTAACAAAAGGACAGAAAATCAAAGAGAATCTTGGCAAAGCTTTGTTGAGTCAGTGCTAAAAGATAGAAATGAATATATATATTCATATATATATATTTATATACCAGAGCTTACTAAAGTCACTTTCCTTGTTTTATATCTCAGAGCTTGCTAATTTATAAACCTTCAGTCACACACAGCTTGAAAAATTTCACGCTGCTGGTGAGGGGAGTACTCATTCATTTATACATTTGACAAATATATAACAAGCTCAGTCTTCAGGGAGCTCACAACTCAAGCACTTGCCCTCGACTGAACAACTCACTGGAATGTCCACTAATCTTTTCCTCCCCTCCCCAGCCCTGGTCACCTCTTAATTGGGAGCCCCTGTCTCTCTTTTCAGAGGTAGATAAAGACCGGGATGACAATTCAGAGAGTCAGCAAATAACACTCTAGAGATTAAATTCTTATCAACTACAAAACTCAGCTCCAGCCTTTCCTTTCTTTAACAGCTCAATCTTTCTGCAATTAGCTCAATTCAAATGAGAAAAAAACCTTTCACTCTCCTTAAGGGACCGGGCTGGTTGTTTGATTCATGTAACTAGTATTGTTGCTATTGCCATTACTTTTCAGTTCAGTTCATTTCAGTCACTCAGTCCTGTCTGACTCTTTGCAACCCCATGATTCGCAGCATGCCAGGCTTCACCAGCACGCCAGAGTTCACCCAAATTCATGTCTATCAAGTTGGTAATGTCATCCAGCCATCTCATCCGCTGTCGTCCCCTTCTCTTCCTGCCCCCAATCCTTCCCAGCATCAGGGTCTTTTCCAATGAGTCAACTCTTCCCATGAGGTGGCCAGAGTACTGGAGTTTCAGCTTCAGCATCAGTCCTTCCAAAGAACACTCAGGACTGATCTCCTTTAGGATGGACTGGTTGGATCTCCTCACAGTCCAAGGGACTCTCAAGAGTCTTCTCCAAGACCACAGTTCAAAAGCATCAATTCTTTGGCGCTCAGCCTTCTTCACAGTCCAACTCTCACATCCATACATGCCCACTGGAAAAACCATAGCCTTGACTAGATGGACCTTTGTTGGCAAAGTAATGTCTCTGGTTTTCAATATGCCATCTAGGTTGGTCATAATTTTCTTCCAAGGAGTAAGCGTCTTTTAATTTCCTGGCTGCAGTCACCATCTGCAGTGATTTTGAAGCCCCCCAAAATAAAGTCTGACACTGATTCCACTGCTTCCCCATCTATTTCCCATGAAGTGATGGGACCAGATGCCATGATCTTCGTTTTCTGAATGTTGAGCTTTAAGCCAACTTTTTCGCTCTCCTCTTTCACTTTCATCAAGAGGCTTTTTAGTTCCTCTTCACTTTCTGCCATAAGGGTGGTGTCATCTGCATATCTGAGGTTATTTATATTTCTCCCAGCAATCTTGATTCAAGCTTGTGCTTCTTCCAGCTCAGCATTTCTCGTGATGTACTCTGCATATAAGTTAAATAAGCAGGGTGACAATATACAGCCTTGACATACTCCTTTTCCTATTTGGAACCAGTCTGTTGTTCCATGTCCAGTTCTAACTGCTGCTTCCTGACCTGCATACAGATTTCTCAAGAGGCAGGTCAGATGGTCTGGTATTCCCATCTCTTTCAGAATTTTCCACAGTTTATTGTGATCCACACAATCAAAGGCTTTGGCACAGTCAATAAAGCAGAAATAGATGTTTTTCCGGAACTCTCTTGCTTTTTCGATGATTCAGCGGTTTTAGAAAAGGCAGAGAAACCAAAGATCAAATTGCTATTACTTTTTCTATGATTTTAAAATGTTATTTATTTATGGTTGCATTGGGCCTTCTCCGCTGCTCTCAGGCTTTCTCTAGTTGCAGCGAGTCGGGGCTACACTTTGTTGTGGTGCATGGGCTTCTCTCGCTGTGGAGCTCAGACTCTACAGCACAGCCTCAGAAGTTGTGGCATACAGGCATAGTTGCTCCAAGGCTGTGGAATCTTCCCAGAGCAGGGATTGAATCTGTGTTCCCCACATTGACAGGCAGATACTTGGCCATTGGGCTGCCAGGGAATTCTGTATTACTCTAAGTATTGTTGATACACATAGCGTGCCAATGATACATATAGTGCCATGTTCATATAGTTGATACATGTAGTGTAATATACATATAGTTGATACATATAGAGTGCCGATGATACATATATCCAATGCCAGTGATACACTGGAGAAGGAAATGGCAACCCACTCCATTTGCCAGGAAAATTCCGGGGATAGAGGAGTCTGGTGGGCTGCAGTCCAGGGGGTTGCAGTCAGACAGGACTTAGCAACTGAGCACACAGTACTTACTCTGTGTCATATGGATATCAAATAAATACACATACATGTAATGTGCCTAGTGGCTCAGTCATGTCCCACTCTTTGTGACTCCACAGACTGTAGCCTCCAGGCTTCTCTCTCCATGGGGATTCTCCAGGCAAGAATACTGGAGTGGGTTGTCATGCCCTCCTCCACACACTTAATAGTAGCAGGTTATTACAAATAATATTATCATCCCAATTTTACTATTCTTGATTAAAATATTATTTATTCTCAGTTAATATTAATAAGTGGGGAAACTGAGTCAAAAGAAATTAGGTAATCTACCTCAAATCACCCAGCCTAGTGAGTGGCAGAACTAGGATTTGAACCCAGGCAGCTGGGTAGCAGAATTCATGCTCTAAACCACAGCAACACAAAGCAGCTAGATTTTAAACATGTTTGTTCTGGCCTGTGAGAAGATTAAGCATTTGTTTTGTTGTTGTTGTTGTTCGCTAGCTAAGCTGTGTCCAGCTCTTTGTGACCCAATGGACTGCAGCACACCAGGTTTCCTGGCCTTTCACCATTTCCCAGAGTTTCCTCAAATTAATGTCCATTGAGTCAGTCATGCTATCTAACCATCTCATCTTCTGCCTCCCCCTTCTCCTTTTGGCCTCAATCTTTCCCAGCATCAGGATCTTTTCCAATGAGTTGGCTCTTTGCATCAGGTGGCCTAAGTATTGGAGCATCAGCTTCAGCATCAGCCCTCCCAATGAATATTCAGTATTGACTGGTTTGATCTCCCTGTAGTTCAAGGGACTCTTGAGAGTCTTCTCCAGTACCTCAGTTCGAAAGCATCAGTTCTCTGGTGCTCATCCTTCTTTTTGTTTCAACTCTCACATCCATTGATGACTACTGGAAAAACCACAGCTTTTACTATATGGACCTTTGTTGGCAAAGTGTTCATGCTAAATTGTACCTCTATGCAGTGCTTCCTTCACTGAGAAATTCTTGCTGTGAAACCACATTGGCTGAGCTAAACAGTTCTGGCTGGGAGTCTGGATCTCCTTAGCAAACAGTTCTCAACTATCACCTGTAGACAGGTCACTGGTGAGTAGGGCCGTTGAACCACTATACTATGCTGCTGTTCTCCCTACCTCTCCTACAAGAACCAGCATCCACATTTCTTCTGTAAGACCAGGATTGTTAGCCAGAGATGTACGGAGAAGTCATACAGGTCAAACGCTATCAAACAGTACAAAGAAAAGCTTAAACGGATGAAAGGATTCCCAGGTCCCATCTCACCCCTCCAAGTAGCATTTGATGTCTCTACGATATAGATGCCTCTATGGGAACAAATTCTTTCCAGACGCATGTACAGAAAGGGTTCTTCCAGAGCGGCAGCAGGAGCCCTTTGTAATTTAGCTTAGCTTTGAACCCACTCTTGTAGGATGCAAAATAAGCCAAATTATGGCTACCCTCTCAGTAACAGATAAGACTTCAAGATTTGCCTTTTCTTTTATATGGATGACCGGAAGCTATAGCCGGAGAAGAGTGCTCAATTACAAAGCACACTTGAAATAGAATCCTGTTTCAGTCGGTCAATTAGTATGGAATTTGGACTGGAGAAGCGCAATTTCATGTGCCAAATGTGGAAAGGTAAAGAACTGCAAACACATGCAACTCTTTGATGCAACTGAAAACTGGGACCTGAAGTTCCCAAGGGCTTGTAAAGGCAGGAATGGCCACAATTTCCCTAGGGGAGCACCAGGAAAAAAACAAAAACACACACCAGTAAGTCATCATGAAACCTTGCAAAGGATCCAGCTAATTTTGAAGATTTGATTCCCCACTGAACATATGCTGAGAGAGTACAATTTAGTGGCCATATGTGGGCTCTGGGTTAATCCCCGGCTCTGCTGCTTATAGGTTTGTGAGCAACACACTACTTACCTCCTGCGCTTCTGTTTCTTTATCTGCCATGAGGTCTGCCTAATAAAGACTTGATGAGGATTAGCTAAAATGCCATGCAGAGGACCTGAAGCAAAGTAAGCACTCCGTTGGGGCTGACCCTTATTAGAACGCATGGATCACTCCCATTTTGGCTTCTGCACTTTAAATTTGGGCAAATGTGCACCTTTTGGAAGCTTTCATTTCTTCATCAGTAAAATGTTGGTAAACGAACCTTCCCTCCTCCACCTCCCACTGGGTTGTTATAAAGATTAAAAGAGACAATACATGTAAGATCCATTATATTGCAATGCCTGGTGTTTAACAGGAGCTTGCTAAGTGGTTAACCGCTGTAGCCATTACGGTCCAGTCAATTAGAAGGGGAAAAGTAGAAGCAGCGACAGGTTTTATTTTCTTGGGCTTCAAAATCACTGCAGATGGCGAAAGCAGCCGTGAAATTAAAACACACTCGTTCCGTGAAAGGAAAGCTATGACAAAGCTAGGCAGAATATTAAAAAGCAGAGACATCACTTTGCTATCAAAGATCTGTATAGTCAAAGCTATGGTTTTTCCAGTAGTCGTGCACAGATGTGAGAGCTGGAACATAAAGGAGGCTGAGCACCAAAAGAATCGATGCTTTAGAACTGTGGTGCTGGAGAAGACTCTTGAGAGTCCCTTGGACAACAAGGAGATCAAACCAGTCAATCCTAAAGGAAATCAACCCTGAATATTCGTTGGATGACTGATAACTAAAGCTGAAGCTCCAACAATTTGGCCACCTGATGCAAAGAGCTGACTCATTGGAAAAGGCCCTGATGCTGGGAAAGAATGAGGGCAGGAGGAGAAGGGGGCTACAGAGGATGAGGGGATTGGATAGCATCATGGACTCAACGGACCTGAGTTTAAGCCAAATCTGGGAGATGGTGAAGGACAGGGAAGCCTGATGTGCTGCAGTCCATGGGGTCGCAAAGAGTCTGACATGACTGAGCGACTGAACAGCAACATCCTTAAAGGCCTGCTGTGAGAATCACAATTTAAAAAGAATCTGTAAGAGTAGCTAGTGTACAGTCCCCAGGTACTTGATAAGGTGCTCGATAAATGTTGTTCTCTTGTTCTGCCAGTTTTTCCACTCTCATATTTATGCACAGCTCTGCTTACACAGACCCAGGAAATACCAAGTAGCTTGGAATCCATGTCAAATGAAGTACAGTATTCAAAAATGAACAATTCACTGAAGTCTTATAGTAACAGTCAACCAATCAACCAACCAGTTGATGGGTTTGGGAAGCCCACCCACACACCTCCCCCAGCAGGTGGGAACCTCTCCTGGTTTTCTCAGACACGCAGCATCGTTTTCACATACCGCTAAATCAAAGGCGAGGTGAAAATCACTGTCATTAAATGGGAGAAGAAAAAGGAAATTGGACTGAGATTCGTACAGGAGAAAACAAAATTAAAATATCCCCTGAAATGTTTCCATGTCATTAATAAGAGGAAGAAAACCCCTTCCTATCTTTATTACCAAAACTAACTCCCTTTAAATCTATTCCTTTGTTCACTTCTGACTTTCAGCAGTTCACATCTCATCTCCCCAGTGAAATCTAATTTCCATAAATGCTTTACGGAATTCAAAGAGGACAGATTGCTGAATCTTCCTAATATGATTAATAACTGCTAAGAGGGTATAACACAAAATTACTGGGAACATTTAATAATTCTCCTATTGGAATTTCCTTTGCCTTGAGTTCCCGGCTGGGAGAAAGTTAGTGTGTACTTTCTGTAGATGGTACTGTTTAATGGAAACTTTGCAGAAATTAGAATTAGACCTTTGGTGAATGGGGATCTTTAATTTAATTTGTTTTTACTGCCAGAACACGGGGAGTGACTCATGGCGTATTACACCAGCAGGCAGCCCGTTTAGAATTCAGTTTTGTTGTGATCACCAGGGTAATGACTTCTCTAAGGCCTAGTGTTGGGAGAACAGCGTGGTTTAGTTATTCCAGGAATCGTAAATGTCATTAATAAAGTCCTAGAGGAGCAATCGCATTGCAGAGCAGCCTTATAAATGCGGGACTCCAGTCACTCTTCACATACTTGAGAGGGGAGGGGGATGCCTGTACTGTGCTGGGGGAGGGGAGGAGAGAGAAGAGGGGATGGGGTCCTGAAGTTTACTTGGATTTTTTTCCCCGTTAAATTCTGTCTCCAGTTTAAAACACAGAATAACAACCCTTTGTTGCTAAATCTTTTTTTTTTTTCAGTGTATTTATTTTATTAGTGGTCTTTATCATGGCTTATTCTTTTTAAAATTTATTTGCAGTTGGAGGATAATTGCTTTAAATGTTGCATTTCTGCCATACAACAAAGTGAATCAGCCCTTAGTATACATATGTCCCCTCCCTCTTGAACCTCCCGCCCACCCCTCAGCCCATCCCTCCCCTCTAGATTGTCACAGGGCACCAGGTTGAACTCCCTGTGTTATGCAGCAAATTCTCATGAGCTGTCTACTTTGCATATGGTTATACATATGTTTCAGTGTTACTCTCTCGTTTTGTCCCACCCTTTCCTTATTAACAGATGAATGGATAAAGGGTTATGGCATGCATATACCATAGAGTACTACTTAGCCATAAAAAGGAAAGCATTTGAATCAGTTCCAGTGAGGTGGATGAACCTAGAGCCCATTAGACAGAGTGAAGTAAGTCAGAAAGAGAAAAAAAAATATCATATATTAACGCATATGTATGCAATCTAGAAGAATGGCACTGATGAAGCTGTTTGCAGGGCAGGAATAGAGATGCGGACGTAGAGAACCTTCTTGTTGCTAATTCTTGGTTTGCCGTCCGTATTCTGAGTCTGCGGTTCCCCCCCTGCCAGGGAGAACATGTCTACCCAGAGAGAGCCCAGGAAGGTAGGGTTTGAAAGGCAAATGCTGCTCTGAGGTGCACATACACATCCAAGGAATCAAAAAACAGGGACTGGAACAGATTAAGCTTGTATGCCAGTGTTCATATCAGTATTTACAACAGAATAAAGATAGAAGCACCTCAAGTATCCATCAAGGGATGAATGGGTCAACAAAATGGGGTGTTTTCATGCTGTGGAATATTACTCCGCTGTAAAAATGGATGAAGCTCTGACACCTGCTCCAAGATGGACGTACCTTGAGAACATTATACCATGTGAAATAAACCAGACACACAGGGACAGACAACACATGAGTCCACTCACATGAGGTCCCCAGAATGGTCAGGTTCATCAGACAATGAGCAAAATAGAGGTTACCAGGGCCTGGGATGGAGACAAAATGAAGAGTTAGCCCTTAATGGTCAGTTTGTGTTGGAGGAGTGAAAACATTTTTTGGTGATATGATGATAGTTGCATGACGTGAATAAAATTAATACCACTGAACTAGATTCCTAAAAATGGTTAAAATGGTCAATTTTATGTTATGTATTATGTATTTTATGACAATAAAAATACCCCCTAAAGTAAGGGAAAATGCACTTCAGGAATCTTTCTTCTGCTTTTTCCTCCCTCCTTCCTAAACCACCCTGTTTCTCTTCTCCTCTCCAAACGCTCACCTTCCCATGTCATCCTTAAACATGGGAATGGGAGAGGAAGTGCCTGCTTATAGCAGATGTTCAATTAAATGGCCTTCCCTCCCATCCACGACTCTGTGTATAAGTGAGACTAGGGTGCCACAAGTTTGCTACAGTTTCTCTATCTTGTTGATTTTATTTTTCCATTCAAATAAAAGCATTTAAAATTACTTTTACTGTTAGAGAGTCTGGTTCTTTCAGAACCTGTTCTTGTCCTACATTGAGATATGCTCACAGCACAGTCAGTGTTGGGAGCAGGCTTTTAAAATAGCCTATTAAGAGGATGATTTTATTTAGAATTCAACTCATAAGAGACAGCAGCAGAAAGCCAAGAGAAAAGCAACTCATATCATCCCCAATTCCAGAGGCACACCAGTTGTCTGATTGACAGTTTTTACCACAGGGATCCCGAGACTGAAATGGGGTCCCACCTGCCTTGTACACACACCTGTCACAGAGAAAAAAGTTTCAGCGGCTCTTAAGCTTGAGGAGTTAACATAAATGCTAGCAACAAAAGCGAGGGTTTTTTCCTTGCTTTTGTAAAAAGGAATATTAAATAAACTCTTACACCTGAGAGAGTGAAATCCCAGATACGAAATATTTTGATTAGCAGATTGAGAGTGGTGAAAAAGCCTTTCCCTAGGTTCAACTTTATAATAAAATATGTGCATTCAGTCGGGATTAGAAAGGCACCAATTTGTACCTAGATTGTCTCTTATTGTTAGATTTTTTTTTTTATGTGAGCCACTTTTGAAGCCTTTATTGAGTTTGTTACAATATTGCTTCTGTTTCATGTTTTGGTTTTTTGGCTGCGAGTCCTGTAGGATCATAACTTCCTGACCAGGGACTGAACCTGCACCCCTGCATTTGAAGGTGAAATCTTAACCACTGAACCACCAGGGAAGACCCACCTACATGCTTTATTGATAGTTAACCCTCAATTTTCTTACAAGGAGAAATAATCCTAAAATACAGATTTGATAAGAGTTATTTTTACCCACCTCTTCCTCCTACCCCCTAAAATTCATAATTTGGCTGGACAGATAGAATCGAGAGGGCTTTTCTTTCTTTCTTTTCCTAATTTGGTGTGGCTATTTTCTTCCACAATCAAAAAGCTTTCCTATGATGTATAACATGTTATTGAATGTTGCCAAAATGAGTTGTTTTTAATAAAAGGCTCTACTTCCAATTGTAGGGTCCCACACAATGAAAGAGTCAACTCTGGACTGTTTGTAAGATCATCCTGAGATGCTTATTATTGACATCTAACCTCTGCAGGGGGCTCAGTGGTAAAGAATCCGCCTGCAGTGCAGAAGACCTGGGTTTGATCCCTGGGCTGGAAAGACCCCCTGAAGAAGGGCATGGCAACTCACTCCAGTATTCCTGCCTGGAGAAACCCCATGGCTGGAGGAGCCTGGCTGGCTACAGTCCATGGGGTTGCAAAGAGTCAGACATGACTGAGCAACTAAGCACAGCACAACACAACCTTCCCAGGTGGCTCGGTGGCAAAGAATCCACCTGCCAGTGTGGGAGACACAGGAGATGCAGTTTTGATCTCTGGATTGGGATGATCCCCTGGAGTAGGAAATGGCACTCCAGTATTCTTGCCTGGAAAATTCCAGTAGGACAGAAGGAACAGAAGGAACCTGGTGGGCTACATTCCATGGGGTTGCAAAGAGTCAGCCACTGAGCACGCACACACTACTACCCCTAACCCCTGACAAGTGGCATGGTTTTGTGTTACTCCTGGTAATAGCTTGTGCCTACATTTTAAGGAAATGAACCAAGAGTTTCTTGGGCAATGAGCTTAGGAGCATACACCCATAAAATACAAACACACACATACATCACTGTTTTTACAGGGCTGACTGAAGACCTCTAGAGAGCTTAGACTCTTTGAAAGATTTGCTCCCCCCATCTCTTTGTGATTCAAAATACAATAGAAAATAATAATAAACTGCACTTACTGCTATTATTATTGAGGCAGATTGTTTGCATTGCCTGGGCATTCTTGGGATTAAATGGCACACTTCGGAAGCCCAAGTCATGCCTTTGGCCACCTAGGTGCTAAACCGAGGCCCCTCCAACACTGCATGTACACGGGGCTGTGGTTTCTACTGCCAAGAAGCCTCCCTTGAATGGAGCAATTGATCCAGTATTTCAATCATCTCATGTGACTAATTGGATCGACCATTTTAATGGAATTGTCTCATCCATCCAAATAGTCAATTAAATCTAACATCAGTTTAACTGATCTCCCCACCTCCCCTGTCCCTTCCCCATGGAACAGACCCAATATCTGAACACAGGGAATTCACAGGTTGTTTTCACGGCATGTACACATGGCCTTAATGATGGAACTGGACCTGTGCCACTGCTGAGTTCATCGACTACACAACAATCACTTCCTGATACGTGGCCCCTCCCAGCCACCTTCTTTCAAACGAAATAACATCAGCTCAGTATCTATTGGTCCAGCGGTCAAAGAGCTCTTGGCTTGAGCCTCCCAGGTTCTGAAATGTCTTTGTACAAGTTCTGCCAAGATATATTTTAGAGGGTAGACACCTACCTACTCTGTGAATTATAGCTCCTACAAGCACTTACATGCATATCTGAGTTTGGCAATGTGACCATACCTTCTAGAAAATTCACAGCGCTCTCAACTAGAAATATGCCAGCCTGTTTTTCCCATAAACATATTTGCCCAAGTCCTAATTTTTTATTCCCAAACTGTGGTCACCTAGGTACAGACAACATCCAAGTCTTTGGTGCTTTAATTGTCCCCTCCTGAGCACATATAAGGTCCCAAATGCCCATTAAAGGGGATTATAGAGCTGTCATAAACGGCTAGAGTATGTAAACTGATACAACTTCTACAGTGGGCAGTAGAGCAAAATCTTTCAGAATCGCAAACACATACATGCTTTGTTCACAAAGTTCACTTCTCAGAATCTGTCCTACAGATACACACACTCTCCAATTTATGACATCACCTAGTCACTGTAGCTTTGTTCAAACAGCAGAAGACTGGAAATTACCTAAATGTCTAGTAAAATATGTTATTGTAAATGTGTACAATATTCAGTCAGTAGCAAACATGGAAACTTTTTATGCATAGATATGGAACTGTCTCCCAGATACAACATGAATTTTTCAAAAGTCAAAGTGAGGGACTTTCCTGACATTCCAGTGAGTGAGATTCCATGCTTTCAATGAAAGAGGGCACAGGTTTGATCCCTGGTCAGGGGACTAGATCCCACATGTTTCAAGGTGCTACCCACCCCCACCCAAAATTTTTTTTTCTGCACACACTTTCCCTCTTTCCTTGTTTTTAGGGTCAGTCTGTACACACTGTCAGATCATATAGCCATGGAAAGCGCCGTCCTGTGCGCTTTTTAACTCCCCTATAATCTTAGTTCCACAGTGATTTGATGTTGAAAGCTCTGCACTAGCCCGGATGCCACTGCTTCTGACTGTTTCAGTTCTCAGGGCTCATCTTCTAGAACATTCCTCAGTAAGGGATTGTGTTAAAGATGCTCTGCCTTTCCCTCCAGCATAAAACCTCATGGTCAAAAGCTGATAATAACTGAATTCTTTTCCTGAGTGCCTGGCTACTTTTACCTCTCATCCAAAAGCTTTATTTTTTTAATCCAAAGCCTTTGCTCGAATATGTGTCTGTGTTGGTCACTCCGGGTTGATACTCTCAAAGACACGGTGAATTTCAATGTGTAATTTCTAATCTTGTCGTATTTCAGGAATGTTCTCTTACTTTATAGTTCCTAGTTCTGAGCAAATCACATTGCTTGTTTCCTTGGAGACTCACATTATCCTGAGGTCAGACGCCATGGCTGCACACCTTGGGTTTCACGCCTCCAAACACAGCCCCTTCTCTCTCTCTCCCTCTCTCTCTTTTTCTCTTTCTCTCTCTCTTCCAGGCTCTTGCTGACTACAACCCTCACTTTCCATTTTCCTCCCTCCCTGCTCTCTCTTTACTTGATGGCTTTTTTTTTCTTTTCCCTAAAAAGACCGTACACTCCTTAACAACTCAGCCATCATCTTTTCCATCTTTTCTGTAGCCCGAAACTGTCCTCAGCCACACTGCTCTGAGCTCCCTGGGGATAGCCATCAAATATTCTTGTAATCAAATCAAATAACCTCTTTGCCCGGAAGTCCCTCTGACTAGCTCTTGGTGGACAGTAATCATCTACTTCTTTCAGTGAAGGAGGGGTTGTGATAGAGATCTGAAAGCAGAAAATGCCTTCAAATTTTCAGTAGGTGTTTGGGAGTCATATGACCAGCTGCCCCCTCCTTATGGGTCTTGCCTAATCTGCTGTCAGAATCCTGGTTGAAAAGCATAGGCTTCTCCTGCTGGGTTTGATTGTTTGGTTGAAAAAGTAGTGCATAGCTTCATATAGCATTATTAACAAGGAAGAAAGGCCATTAAAATTTTTACTTCTGCTCGCTGGGTTTGTGGTCACTTTTCGCCTCTCTTATACACTTACTTTGTTTAATAACATTGTTCTCAGAACGGATTCTATTTTTCATAATCTGAGTCATTTTTGTGTACTATACTGAAAACGGTCCCTTATTTTGCCTTTGACTAATATTGTGTTAGTGTACCCCCAGATAATTAAAATTATATTCATAGTCTTGTTTTTCATCTATTAGATTTAAACAGTTTATCTTTTCTCATTCCTAATCAAATTAGATTATTTTTATCATCCTTTTCCAAAATCATTTATAAGCAAAACAGTTTTCAAATGCTTTTGCTGGCAGGGCCCCATCCAAAATATTTTGAAAAAAGCATTTATTAAAAAACCTTTTCTTGTACATTTACATAATCACAAAAATATCACTTCCAGCTCTTCATAATTTATGAACATTTGTAAATAATATGGTTATGTCACTCAAAAAGTTTTTTCTTCAATAGGTCAATCTAATAAATACTCGGCAGTCTAAGGATCTTGAACTGTAAGAAGATCAAACCAGTCAATCCTAAAGGATATCAACCGTGAATATTCATTGGAAGGACTCATGCTGAAGCTGAAGCTCCAATGCTTTGGCCACCTGATGCAAAGAGCTGACTCATTGGAAAAGACCCTGATGCTGGGAAAGATTGAGGGCAAGAGGAAAAGGGGGCAGCAGAGGATGAGATGGTTAGATGGCATCACTGACTCAATGGACATGGATTTGAACAAACTCCTAAGAGATAGTGGAGGATGGAGGAGCCTGGTGTGCTGCAGTCCACAGGGTCACGAAGTGCTGGACACGACTTAGAGACTAAAAATCAACCACCACCATTTGTTTAGGTTCCACATATGCGCTATCATGCAATATCTGTCCGTATATGTCTGGCTGACTCTCTTCAGTATGACAGTCTCTAGGTCCGTGTCTGCTGCTGTAGACTGTGCTGATAGCTTGAATTGCCTTGAATGACGAAGTGAACGCCACTGACACAGGGCTTTGGTGTGAGAATCCTCGTACTACACCTGAACTTCCATGAAGATAAGCCCAACTCTGCAACATTCCACTGTATGCTGCCTCAGAAAAAGAACAGTAGGTCCAGACTAGTCTTCAGAATGAGCCATCCTTCTGGTTTAGAGGAGGAATAAAGACAACTAGTTCCCAGTGATTCTGAAATCTTCCCGGTCCAGGATGGATGTGAAATCTTCCTTGTTTCAGAAATGCCAAGAGAATATGTGCCTGAAAAGCTAGTTTTGTTGCTTGAATCAATAGACTTTTGGGGCTTCCCTGGTGGCTCAGTGGTAAAGAATCTGCCTGCCAGTGTGGGAGATGCAGGTTCGATTCCTGATCTGAGAGGGTCCCACATTCCGTGGAGCAACTAAGTCACAACTATTAAGCCCACACTGACTGAGCCTGTACCCCAGAGTCCGGGAGCCACAGTTACTGAAGCTCATGTGCCCTATGGCTGTTCTCTCCACAAGAGGAGCCACCACAATGAGAAGCGTGTGCAGCACAACTAGAGAGCAGCCCCTGCTCGCTGCAACTAGAAAAAAGCCATGTGCAGCAGTGAAGACCCAGCACAGCCAAAAATAAATACATGAACAAGTGAATTTCAAAATAAATCAATAGACATTCAAGGAAGCCTCATCAACAGCAATGCTGGGCCATTTCTTCTAAAAGTGCATTTAGAGAAATGATTCTTCTCAAGAGCAAGAACTCTGTTTATACTTCCTCTCTCCTGAGCAAATTTACTCAGGAACATGGAAATCCTGATGCTATCCACATGCAAACACTCTCAAATCCAACCATCCTGATGCTATCAGACAGAGGCTCATAAAAAGAGTTTATCAAAGTCAGGGGGTCAATTAAGGTGAGTGAAAGAAGCCCGGGGCCAAAAAGACAAATACTGATGATTCCATTTGTGTAAGGGACCTGGAGGAGTCAGATTCACAGACACAGAAGGTAGAATGGTGAGGGCTAGGGGCTGGCAGAAGGGAGTGAGGAATTATTAGTTAATGGTAGAGATTCAGTTGAAGAAGATGGAAAGTTCTGGAGATGGATGGTGAAGGTTGTACAACAGTGTAGCTGCCTTTAATATCACTGAATTATATACTTTAAAATGGTTAAAATGGTTCATTCTATGTCCAACTCTTTGAGACTCTGTGGACTACAGCCCACCAGGCTCCTCCATCCATGGGATTTTCCAGCCAAAAATACTGGAGTGGGGTGCCAGTGCCTTTCCAATATATATATATATATATTTTACCACAAAAACTCGAATTGTGGTGCAAAGACTCTTGAGAGTCCCTTGGACTGCAAGGAGATCAAACCAGTCAATCCTAAAGGAAATTAACCCTAAATATTCATTGGAAGGATTCATGCTGAAGCTGAAGCTCCAATGCTTTGGCCACCTGATGCAAAGAGCTGACTCATTGGAAAAGACCCTGATGCTGGGAAAGATTGAGGGCAAGAGGAAAAGGGGGCAGCAGAGGATGAGATGGTTGGATAGCATCACTGATTTCAATAGACATGAATTTCAGCAAACTCTGGGAGATATTGAAGGACAGAGGAGCCTGGCATGCTATAGTCCATGGGGTTGCAAAGAGCTGGACACAACAGCAATGGAACAACAAGGAACTTAAAAAAAAACAGTGAACCACAATGAACTCGCAAACAGTTGGACATGACTGAGGAGCTGAACAACAACAGCACAATGAATTCCATTCTATCTCTGCAAACGCTGAATGCAATCCAATATTCAAGCCTGAAAATATAGAGGAAGGTGGTTTGGGCTTAATTTTCTTCCATGTGGCTGAACTCAGTTCCTCTGATCCAGAAACTTGCTCCTCAACCAGACCCCAGGTATCACAGTGAGTGGAGGCACAGGACTGTGGCCTGTGTGTGTGAGTGGGTGTGTGAAGGGACTGGGTGAGTTTACACAACTGAGCAGAGCAGAGATAAACACAGGGCCAAGGAGACTACACTGCAGGTCAGAGGTCATAGAACAGCGTTGGGCAACAGAGATTTTTCCTACAGTAGAGAAAGCTTTTTGGAGGACAACTAGACAAAATGCATTTTTATTTTTAAAACTTGAAGATCTCATATCTACCAGCTCCACTTAGAAGAATTTATAGTCAGGAAGAAAACATAAGTATATATCCAACACTTCAGGCACAAGAACGGTTTGTTGTTCAGTCACTAAGTCGTGTGTGATTCTTTGCAACCCCATGGACTACAGCATGCCAGGCTCCTCTGTCCTCTACTATTTCCCAGAATTTACTCAAACTCATGTCCATTGAGTCAGTGATGCTCTCTATCTCATCTTCTGCCACCTACTTCTCCTCCTACCCTCAATTTTTCTCAGCATCAGGGTCTTTTCCAATGAGTCAGCTCTTTGCATTAGGTGGCCAAAGCATCGGGGCTTCAGCTTCAGCAGCAGTCCTTCCAATTAATATTTAGGGTTGATTTCCTTTAGGAAAGGAAAAAGTGAAAGTGAAAGTCGCTCAGTTGTGTCTGAGTCTTTGCGACCCCATGGATGATATAGTCCATGGAATTCTCCAGGGCAGAATACTGGAGTGGGTAGCCGTTTCCTTCTCCAGGAGATCTTCCCAACCCAGGGATTGAACCCAGGTCTCCCTCATTGCAGGCAGATTCTTTACCAACAGAGCCACCAGGGAAGTCTATCCTTTGACTGGATTGACCTCTAATTTTCAAGAGTGCTTTTGAACCCCAAGCTCAACAAATACTTGTTGGTGACCCTCGCCTCTCCACTCCTTGTTGAGAACCGAGTAAACAGCCAGGACTCCTAGGTCTCCACGCTGATGAGCACAGTACATCTGGTGGGACACCTGCAGGGTGGTTCTGGCAGCCTGGTCCCCTCCCCAGGCACCAGTCAGAAGCCTGTCCTACTGCCCGTCAAACACACAGTTCCTTCACTCATAACAACCATTTGCCAAAAGTGTCATCAAACAACTAACTGCACGTTAATTGAGCTTCCGAAAAGAATGTGCCCTGGGGTGCGTTTAATGGAAACCTTACATGCTAAGGTAACAGATGATTCTGTAAAACACAAACCAACACTGTCAGAAGGCTGCTAGCCCACAGATGAACAGACTCGCCAAGCAGATACGTGTGATTCCATGGCTGTACACTGAGTCCTTCTCTGATTGCTTTATCCAGATTTTTGCTGCCTTAGTTGCCGTAACGCTTATTACACTGCCATATAATCCTGGATTTGTACAAAAGAGTCATTAATACTAAAATAATACCCTCATTACTTGAGACACATTTCTGAGGTTTACAAGAAAAACTATCCAGATAGATGGGCTGGAGTCGGGGCTGCCCCTGGAAGGCCTTCTTGCCTCTTTGGATCAATGAAATTGATGGAATGATGATTAGGGGAGTAAGAGATGAGGATTTTCCTGGGTGGTTCTCGTCTGCCTCTGTGAGTGGGACGCTGAGTTTTCTCAATGGCTAAGCACATGCACTTGGATTTTGTAGCAGTCACCCTGGGAGCTCCTCCATGTCCTGCAGCATCCACCATGGCCATGAACACTGCCTGGAGCAACTCCCATCGCCCTCACCCTGACTAGCCCCTGCCATCGGCCTCTGCCTGGCCCCTGGGAGCCCCCTCAGCCAGAGTGAAGGAACCCCTCAACCCCTGGCTGGGAAGACTTAAGGGTAAATAGCTCTGTTCTCCTTCCTCTTGGGTGGGGCAACTCTGGAGTTTGCTCTGTAGTGTCTCCTGGGGATCCCCAGAGGCACTGAGCTCAGGTACTCCCTGTGAGAACTGCTCAATAATGAATGCATTAAAAAATTTTATTTTTAACTGGAGGATAATTGCTTTACAATGTAGTGGTAGTGTCTGCTGTGCATCAACGTGAATCAGTCATATTGTCTATTTATCTATCTATACATCCCCTCCCTCCTGAGCTTCCCCCCGAATCCCCATCCCACCCCTCTAGGTCATCACAAAGCGCCGAGCTGAGCTCACTGTGCGAGACAGCAGGTTCCCACTAGCTATCTGTTTTACACATGGCAGGGGATATATGCCAATGCTACTCTCTCAACTCTCCCCACCCTCTCCTTCCCCGGCTGTGTCCACAAGCCATTTGAGCACTGGTTTCCTTCCACGTCTCTGTCACCCTCCTCCCAGCTGATGTTTCCTAGGATCACCTCCCAAATAAACTACTTACACAAAATCTTCACCTGAGGACAGCTTCTGGGAAACCCAAACTAGGACTCGATTTAAAGAAGCACATGTCATAGAGAACAAACTTGTGGTTGCCAAGGGGAGAGGGGTTGTGTCGGAAGTTTGGGATTAGCAGATGCAAACTATTAAAAATAGAGCGGATAAACAATAAGGGCCTACCGTATTGCACAGGGAACTATATTCAGCATCCTGTGATAAACCATCATGGAAAAGAATATGGAAAAGAATGTATATACATATGTTTAACTGAGTCACTTTGCTGTACAGCAGAAATTGACACAACACTGTAAATCAACTAAGTTGTTGTTGTTCAGCTGCTAGGTTGTGTCTGACTCTTTTGTGACCCCATGGACTATAGTCAGCCATGCTCCTCTGCCCATGGGATTCTCCAGGCAGGAATCCTGGAGTGGGTTGCCATGCCCTCCTCCAGGGGGTCTTCCCGACCCAGGGATCGATCCTGCATCCTCTCCTGCGTTGCAGCTGAGTTCTTTACCAGCGCGCCACCTGGGAAGCCTGTAAATCAACCATACTTCAATAAGACAAACACATTTTAAAAAGAAGCGCATGTCAAAAGTAGAGTCTTAAGTGATTTTTTTTCTCTCCCTGGTTCCCCTTAGAACTGGTGGAACATAGCTGAGCATCTCTCCCACACTGAGACCCCAGCTCCAGGCATCCCACATCATCTCCCAGGGAGAACCACAGTGGACAAAAAGAACAAAGCTCATCCCTTCCCCGACCCACCCCAGCACCCTGCTCTGCTGCACACTCCTCCCTGCCAGCTGCTTTCAGTTGTCTGCACCTACAGGGTCCCCAGGCACAAATGGGGGAGAATGGGTTCTCACCAGGGTGGAGCGGGACGAAGCACAGCTGGGCCCGCCCGCATGGCCTCTGCCAGGAGCCTCCCCCCTGGGGTGACTGTGTGCCTGCCCGCCAGGCTCTGCAGCCCTGCCTGTCTGCAGTGACCCCGGGTTTCCATGAGCCTCCCCTCCCAACCCACTGTGTATCCTTGATCTCAGTTTGCTTTTCTGGCCCCTGACCCCTCTGTCGGCCCAAACTTCAAGTGTTATCAAGCTCTTTTGTCCTCATCTCCGCTCTGTCCTGACCGCCTGAACCGGCCGTCATCACCACACAAACACAGAAGGAGGGGGCATTTCATATGGTCAATTGAGTGGTTAAGAAGAAAAGAGGTTGCTTTTACTTCTTTTTTAAAAAGCAAGTAACTTGTTTAACTTGCATTGGTCAACCATTTGACCTAATCGACTCATCGGTTCTGACAGTCAACCCGATAGAATTGGGTAAACAAATGGGAAAAAAGCAAAGAGTTCAAGGCCTCCCATCCTTCCCTCCTTCTGATCTGAGAGTGAGAAAAATTGCTACCAAAGAAGAGGAGATTCCAAGCTCGTGCTGTCAATAGACCTTCTCTATTCCATGAAACAGTCGTGTTTGAAGAAACACAGCTTCCTCTTCTCTGGGGTTTCAAAAACATTCTGTAAATCTCTGCTAGAAAAATAAAAGCAAATTTCTCCCAAAGGCATCCATGCTTTGGGTGGTATGTTAGGTCTTAAAATGATCTCACTGAGCAGATAAATAGGTCATCCTGAAACCACCTGGAAAGTCTTGGTTTTAAAAAAATCTTCAAAGAAAAACATAACAGTGGAGGGCACAAAGTGAGGGGAAAGTCCAGACTTCCATCAGCCACACCCATACATGCACATAGGTATGGACTTTCCATAGACTCCCAAATAAGGCTCATGCATCAGTCACCTAAAAAAACTGGGACTTATTTCCCCAAAAAGAAAAATAGAAATACTTTAAAATATATTTAATACATTAAGAAAAACACACACCTTGGTGTTTTATCTGTTGGGGTACAGCTAAGGCAGTGTTTCTCATTCTTTCATTTCCCAGCATCATTAAATAAATGCATAAACTGCAACCTACTTACTTCAGTATACTTTCCTGGGAAATTCCATGGACAGAGGAGCCTGGTGGGCTACCATTCATGGGGTCGAAAATGAGTTGGATACGACTTAGTGTCTAAAACCAACAATAACATCCAATTTACAATGAAACTAAAAGCATCTAAAAGCTCTGAATACATAAGCAAATTGATTATTTTGACAAAACAGATTCATCAATATAATTGAAGATGTGAGTAATTGAAAAAATTTATATCCATGTTTCAATTTTTCTGGAAAGTAATTTGACTTTAAAAATACTTATTCTGGGGAATTCTCTGGTGGTCCAGTGGTTAGGATTTCCTGCTTCCACCTCGGCAACGCACTCCAGTACTCTTGCCTGGCAAATTCTATGGACGGAGGACCCTGGTAGGCTGCAGTCCATGGGGTCGCTAGGAGTCGGACACGACTGAGCGTCTTCCCTTTCACTTTTCACTTTCATGCATTGGAGAAGGAAATGGCAACCCACTCCACTGTTGTCTGGAGAATCCCAGGGACAGGGGAGCCTGGTGGGCTGCCGTCTCTGGGGTCGCACAGAGTCGGACACAACTGAAGCAACTTAGCAGCAGCAGCAGCTTCCACCTCAGGGGGTAGTGTTGCAGTGTTGACTATAATAACACAAACCTGGAAGCAACTTACATTCCAACATTAGAATTAGACATAAGAGCAAATTATAATATATTTATGCTATAAAATATCATCAAAATTATCACAGTGAAAAAACTGTAATCATGCTCAAAAGTAATGTTAAATAAAATAGGACGTAAAACTGCATAGTTGGTATAATTTCAACTAACTTATGAGCAATATACATACACACATGTGATGTTGTCATTCACGGCTGACACACTGATGATGTTCACAGGGACAGAAGCCTGGAAATTTTGTGTTTCCCCAACTTTACAGAGAACAGAACTTTTCTAACAAAATGAGCCTTACCCATGGGTTGGTTGGTGAGACTCATTCACTCAGTACATGATTCTGTTACACACTTCTGTGGTTTTAAAACTCACAACATTCAATGAATTTTCAGGAGTATCCAAGGATAGGGGAAACCAAATATTCAATCGATGACTCAATGACTTAGCAAATATATATGAATGAAAAGGACCTGAGGGGAAAAAAAAAAGGAGTGGAGGGAAATTACCCTTAAACAACACATTTTTCTTGGGAGTGATATTATGTACATTATATATATATATATATATATATATATATATATAAATATATAATCACTACTAGCAGAGGAATTAATGCTTTTGAAGTGTGTTGTTGGATAAGACTCTTGAGGGTCCCTTGGACTGCAAGGAGTCAATCCTAAAGGACTGATGCTGAAGCTGAAGCTTCAATATTTTGGCCATGTGATGGGAAGAACTAACTTACTGAAAAAGACTGATGCTGTGAAAGATTGAAGGCAGGAGGAGCAGGGGACGACAGAGGATGAAATAGTTGGATGGCATCACCAACTTGATGGACTTGAGTTTGAGCAAGCTCTGGGAGTTGGTGATGGACAAGGAAGGCTGGCGTCCTGCAGTCCATAGGTTCAGAGGGTAAAGAATCTGCCTGCAATGCAGGAGACCGAGTTTTGATCCATGGGTCAGGAAGATCTCCTGGAGAAGGGAAGGGCTACCCACTCCAGTATTCTTGCCTGGAGAATTCCATGGACAGAGGAGTCTGGTGGGCTACAGTCCATGGGATCGCAGAGTCAGACACATCTAAGGGACTTTCACGTCCTCTTATCCTGGACATGGACAATTCTTTCCGCAGGGCCCACAGTATGACTGAGTCCCCTTCACTGGCATAGCCCTCCATCATCTCTCTCCTTCCCGGCCTCATGTACCCCTCCTCTTCTCCCACTTCCTGGGGTGACCTAGAATGGGAAACACCTGCACCCACGTCTTTGCCTCAGGCTCTGCTTTCAAGTGAGCCCAATAGGGACACTTGGCTCACAGTGGGTTTTCAGTAAATGTTTCTGGATTGGATAGACGAGTGAATAAATTCTCACTGTGCCTGCTTTGGGCTTAACAGTGCCTGGCAAATCCTTTTCTCAGAAAGGGTGAGAAATCATTACCATAAACCAGCCTGTGGTAAAAAGAATCAACACAAAGAAATTTCAGGATAAACCTGCATCTACTTCTTTTCATAGAACAATTTCGTGCTATAGAAGTTATTTGTACAACCCATGGACCGAAGAGCCTGGCGGGCTACAGTCCATGGGGTTGCAAAGAATCAAACATGACTGAGTAACTGAGAACACATATAAATTACTTGTGTTAATAAATAAAGCATGTTTTCCCAAAACCCAGGACACAGTATTGTAGCCATATTTTTCCAGGTAAGGGAAGCAATCATTCCAACCAGGAAGAGAGCCACCATTTTCAAAGGACCACCGTGGTCACAGTGTATTTTTGATCTCCCTCCTTTCCGAGCTAATAAAGGTCATGGGGTAGAAATCACATAGGTCACTTTTGACTAGTTACACATCATTAGGAAGATATTTCAGCTCCCCCATTCACGAGTCTCCTAATTTTCTTGGTGGCTGCTTTCAACATCTGTGAACAGCTGGACAAGCCCACGGAGCTGGGATTGGTTCTTATATGGCCGAATATAAACAATCATTGGGACACTGATTAATTTCTCAAGACTCAAAAATAATTAAGGTAACAGTAATCGCTCACCCACACACTCCTGAATTCTTACAACCATTTAGTGGGGAGGCGGTGGAGGTCAGCCATGAAATCCTGTTCCCATTACTGCCCTGTAGGTTGTTACATGGTGCACCCTTGAGATTCGTTAGGGAACAAGACCCTTTGGCTGCCTGGACCCACAAGCTGGGAGTCAAACACCCATGCATACCCCCGGGGAGGGGAACACCTCCTTATGTGAACCTACACCAGAGAAGGGGCTGTGGTGTGTGTGCTAAGTCCCTTTAGTCTTTGCAACCTCATGCAACACAGCAACTCCTCTAGATATGAATGGGTTCCAGTTTGAAAGCACATCTGTAAGTCCAATTTGTGCATAAGTCCAACAAAGCCTGCTAGGCTCCTCTGTCTATGGGATTCTCCAGGCAAGAATACTAGAGTGGGTTGCCAGGCCCTTCTCTAGACACAAGAGAATATTTAAAGGTAAATACCTGGAAAGAATTGAGAGCAGGGACTCAGATATTTAACTCATAGCAACCAAAAAGTAGAAGCTACCCTGGGTTCTAGCAACAGATGAATGCATCAAAAACTGTGGTCCATACACACAACTAAATAATATTCTACCAATAAGAGAAGAGAGTTTTCACTTCCTTCAGCATGGATAAACTTGGAGGATATATGCTAAGAGAAGTAAGCCAGTCACACATACTGTATGACTCTACTTTATAAGATTCGTAGAGGGGTCAAATCCATAGAGACTAAAGGTAGAATGGAGTTTGCTAAGGGCTGGGGGAGGGGAACAGGTGATTCGTGTATAAGAGGGACATAGTTTCAGTTTAGGAAGATGAAAAAAGTTCCGGAAATGGACAGCGGTGAAGGTTGTACAACAAAATGAATGAATTTAATACCCCTGAACATATACTTTAAAATGATTAACGTGGTAAAGTTTATAACAACTTTTTAAAAATTAAGCACACACCTCTACATCTTTCAGTGCCTCCAGGGATCAGGCAAGTAGCTCAAACAATGAAACTGTTACGTGGTCTTTGTCCATTCAGGCAGCTATAACAAAATATCACAGTTGTTGTTCAGTCATTAAGTCCTGTCTGTCTCTTTGTGACCCCATGGACTGCAGAATGCCAGGCCTCCCTAACCTTCACTCTATCCTGGAGTTTGCTCAAATTCATGTCCACTGAGTCAGTGATGATATCTAACCATCTCATCCTCTGTTGTTCCCTTCTCCCTTTGCCTTCAATCTTTCCCAGCATCAGGGTCTTTTCCAGCGAGTTGGCTCATCGAATCAGACGGCCAAAATACTGGATCTTCAACTTCAGCATCAGTCTTTCCAATAAATATTCAGAGTTGACTTTTAGTATTGATTGGTTTGATCTCCTTTCAGTCCAAGGTACTCTCAAGAGTCTTCTCCAGCACCACAATTTGAAAGCACCAATTCTCTGGCATTCAGCCTTCTCTGGGCAGCTTCAGAACAACAGACATTTATTTCTCACAGTTCTGGAGGCTGGAATTTTGAAATCAGGGAGCTAGCCTGGTCTGGAGAGGGTCCTCTTCCAAGTCATGGACTTCTTGCCGTGTCCTTAGCTGGGGGAAGGACCGAGGAGCTCTGTGCAGTCTCCTTTAAATGACACTAACCTCATCCATGCATCCTTTTCCTACTTTTTGCTTTGTGCCTCTCTTCCATCTGGTAGTTCCTTTGGGGAGTGATATCTTTTACAACGCAGCAACTCCTCTAGATATGAATGGGTTCCAGTTTGAAAGCACATCTGTAAGTCCAATGTGTGCATAAGTCCAACAAAATTAGCCTAGCTACCAAATCAGCACAACAGGCTATAGAGTTCTGTACCATAATGCATGCGAAGTTGCTTCAGTCGTGTCTGACTCTGTGTGATCCTATGGACTGTGGCCCACCAGGCTCCTCTATCCATGGGATTCTTCAGGCAAGAATACTGGAGTGGGTTTTCCTTACTCCAGGGGATCTTCCCCACCCAGGGATCGAAACTCCATCTTTCGCCACTCCTGCATTGGCTGTGCTGTGCTTAGTCACTTATTTGGGTCTGACTCTGCCACCCCAAGTACTGTAGCCTGCCAGGCTCCTCTGTCCATGGGGATTCTCCTGGCAAGAATACTGGAGTGGGTTGCCATGACCTCCTCCAGGGGATCTTCCCAACCCAGGGATGGAGCCCAGGTCTCCCACATTGCGGGCAGATGCTTTACCATCTGAGCCACCAGGAAAGCCCATGAATACTGGAGTGGGTAGTCTATCCCTTCTCCAGGGGGAACTTCCAGACCCAGGAAATGAACAGGGGTCTCCCTCATTGTTCGTTTTGTTTTTGTTTTCAGGTGGATTCTTTACCAACTGAGCTACCAGGGAAATCACAGGTGGGTTCTTTACCACTGGAGCCACCTAGGAAGCCCCACTGGACTGTAATAGGTTTATAAAACTTTCTACACATATAATACATTTTTTTAAGATATTTTTAATCTTACAGTATGGTACTTTGAAAAGTACAGTAGTCAAGTACAACAGCTGGCAAACAGGGGTTGGCATCCATGAACAGGCAGGAAGAGTAACTGACTGGAGGTAGGAGAGGAGGCGGGAGATGGTAGAGCTGAAGGATTGTCCACAATAGGAGACTTGGAGGACAAGCTCCAGTGTCACTCGTGCCTGACATGGATGGAACACACGTTCGCACATTTGAAAGTTCGCAACTTGAAGGTTCATATGTAGGGGACCTACTGAAGAGGCAGTTTCAGTCAGTTCAGTTCAGTTCAGTTGCTCAGTCGTATCTGGCTCTTTGTGACCCCCATGGACTGCTGCACGCTAGGCTTTCCTGTCCCTCACCAACTTCTGGAGCTTGCTCAAACTCATGACCATCAAGTTAGTGATGCCATCCAACCATTTCATCCTCTGTTGTCCCCTTCTCCTCCCACCTTCAATCATTCCCAGAATCAGGGTCTTTTCCAATGAGTCAGTTCTTTGAATCAAGTGGCCAAAATATTGGAATTTCAGTTTCAGCATCAGTCCTTCCAATGAATATTCAGGACTGATTTCCTTTAGGATTGACTGGTTGGATCTCCTTGCAGTCCAAAGGACTCTCAAGAGTCTTCTCCAACACCACAGTTCAAAAGCATCAATTCTTTGGCGCTCAGCTTTCTTCATAGTCCAACTCTCACATCCATACATGACTACTGGAAAAACCATAGCTTTGACTAGACAGACTTTTGTTGGCAAAGTAAGGTCTCTGCTTTTGAATATGCTGTCTAGGTTGGTCATAGCTTTTCTTCCAAGGAGCAAGCTTGGACTTCATGGCTGCAATTACCATTTGCAGTGATTTTGGAGCCCAATAAAATAAAGTCTCTCCCTGTTTCCATTGTTTTCCCATCTATTTGCCATGAAATGATGGGACAGGATGCCATGATATTAGTTTTCTGAATTTTGAGTTTTAAGCCAACTTTTTCACTCTCCTCTTTCACTTTTATCAAGAGGTTTTTTAGTTCCTCTTCACTTTCTGCCATAAGGGTGGTGTCATCTACATATCTGAGGTTATTGATACTTCTCCCAGCAATCTTGATTCCAGCTTGTGCTTAATCCAGTCCAGCATTTCACATGAAGTACTCTACATATAAATTAAATAAGCACGGTGACAATATACAGCCTTGATGTACTCCTTTCCCTGTTTGGAACCAGTCTGTTGTCCAATGTCCAGTTCTAACTTTGCTTCCTGACCTGCACACAGATTTCTCAGGAGGCAGGTCAGGTGGTCTGGTTTTCCCATCTCTTTAGGAATTTTCCACAGGTTGTTGTGGCCTTTCCCTTCTCCAGGGGATCTTCCCAACCCAGGAATCGAACCCAGGTCTTCTGAATTGTGGGCAGATTCTTTACTAGCTGAGCCACAAGGGAAGCCCAAGAGTACTGGAGTGGGTAGTTTATCCCTTCTGCAGGGGATCTTCTGACCTAGGGTCTCCCCGCTTTGAAGACAGATTCTTTACCAACTGAGCTATCAGGGAAGCCCAAACAGGAAATTTAGTAAGTAAAATTCTCTGCATTGTGTGAGCCACTCCAGCAAATTAATTGAACCCATGAAGGGGATTTGTAAGATCCTCCCACCTATAGCCAGGTAGTCAGGAGGCTGGGTGACAACCTGGACTTGTGATTACCATCTGGAGTGGGAGGCAGGACAATCTGATCAGACTGAGAACTCACCAGTGGATCTGATGCCATCTCCTTGGTGGTGCTTGAACACCCATTCAGTACTAGAATTATTTTACCTCTCAACAGAGTCTTACCTGCATGAGGTCAAGGATCACACCCACTGTCAGAATATCATAGGTCATCATTAAATATATTCTGAATAAGTGTATTGTAATAACTAAGACCTTTTAAAAAGCAGTATGCTTTAAAACTCTTTAGTAATTACATGCAACTTAAGTAATTGTAATTGTACTTATAACTTAATACTTTTCTCTTTAAAATTAAATGGTTCTGAATCATGGATGGATCTAATCCTGGCCACGCACCAAGCTTGAGAAAAGCTCATTTTAATTTATCTTGAAACTTTATTTTGACATGAATTATGGGAAGAAAACTTTAAGGCTTCAGCATTAAGTGTGTGTCTACTAATAAAATGTGATTTTGGAGTAATCTGGCATCAGAAGGCTTTGAAGGAGACACAATGTAAAAAAATTCCCAAAACGAGTTGAACCTGAGTGCCTTCTGAGGCGTGGAAAGAGGCAGTGACTCAGGGAGATGTCATTTAGGTTGGAAGCCTTGAAGAATTCACTGGCATGCATAACTTTCATTTATAAAATCAAACATCTTGAAAAAAGAAAAGAAAAAGTGAATGGAGAATTTAAGGCAAACAAAAGCAGAGCATGATTAGAGGTGAACACAGCTTACTATGGTGGCCCATAAACATGTGTCATGAGGGGCAGGGCAGAAAGACTGTCCACCAGAAACTTTAAAAGTCTAAAGAAGTGCGTAAAAGAATTCACTCCTCAGAGGCAATCACTACAATATTCTTGTATAACACATATTTTAATGTGTTTTAAGTCATTGCAATAACAAGGAAGATACAATTTCATATCCTACTCTTTTTCATCTGATACGACAGAAAATTCATTTTTTCCCCAGATAACTATGGCTAAAAAAGAGGGAAAGTGGGACTTCCCTGGTGGTGCAGTGGTTAAAGAATGTGCCTAGCAATGCAGAAGACACAGGTTCAATTCCTGGTCAGGGAACTAAGATGTCACATGGCATGGGGCAACTAAGCCCTCCTGCCTCAACAATAGAAAAAAAGATCCTAGAGCCACAATTAAGGCTAATAAACAAATATTTTAGAAAAATTAAATTAAAAAAAATTTTTAAAGAGGGAAACATTTCCATGATGTCTTTATAAAGGTCATAGCCTTTGATTCTGTGTTTGTCTACTAATTCTGCTTATATCTAGACTGAGAAAATAATCCAAAATGGATAAGTATTTATGTCTAGAATTTTCACTGAAGCGTTATTTGTAATAGTAAAAAAATTGGAAACAGGCAGATTTTCCAGTAACAGGAAAAAGGCTAAAGAAATTATGATAAATGTGTAAGATGGACTACCTTGCAGTCATTAGAAATGATGTTTTCTAATAATGTGTATTGTCAAAAGCATGTTTAATGTGTAAACATGTTTCATTAAATAAATAAAGCAGGATACAAAATTATATATTTTTATCTAGTCTATATAATATACATGAATAAATTTATATACAACTATGAGCAGATAAAACTGAATATTTGACCTATGGGTGTTCAGCATGATTAATTCCAGGTGGTAGGAATCAAGTGATTTTTATGTTCCCATTATATTTTTCTATAGTTTCTAAATTTTGCATAATAAGTAGGCACTAATTTCCTTATCCAGAAGGGGAAAGATAATATTTTAAGAAAGTTTCTTGATTGAGTTAATGCAGAAAAGTCATTAGAAATAAAAAAAAAAAGACTTGGATAATTCTACACTGTACATGAGTGATAACTGTAGATAAATCATACTTGTATGACAGTCCTTAATTAGGTGGAAATAGTAGTACTTAAAAAAACTTTCTTGGCTTCAGTTTTAAAGCTTTTGCTTCATAAATCCCAAGCTAAGTACTAGAGCTGTCAGACCCTCCAGATCAATCACGGCATTTCCAGACCACATTTTTTTTTCTTTATGACACTTTTGAAATGTTATTTCACCATCTTAGGGACTGAAGATGATCAAGACGATAGAGGATTGAATTTTACCAACTCTTCAAGTCAAAATTTATTTTTTCAGGGACATATTTATGTTTCTTGCCTCTGAAACAGGGCAGTCAGTGCACAGAACAGCCTGCCAAAGAGAAAGATGCTAATGTTCCATGAAGAGCTTAAATGGGTTTTCTTATCAGTAGTAAAGTTTCCAAGCAGGCCAACCCACAAGGCCATGGGCGAGAGTGGACCCCTGAACAGGGCCTGGTGAGCTGGCCGCAAAAAAGGGAGCAGCTCTCGGCCCCAGGGAGGCACTGTTTCTGTCCACATTCGCTTTAAAAGTTGAGGCTGATTATTCTACTGGAAAAGATACAGACTCAGGGTCAGACAGGAGGGTAAGTCCTGGATAGACCACCTGAAAGGTGAGTAACTATTTAGACACTTGCTTCACCTCTCTTGATAGACTTGAGTTTATCCCTGGTATGGCAATAAGGGAGCTTCCCCGGTGGCTCAGACAGTAAAGAATCTGCCTGCAGTGCAGGAGACCTAGATTTGATCCCTGGGTTGGGAAGATCCCCTGGAGAAAGGCATGGCAACCCACTCCAGTATTCTTGCCTGAAGAATTCTCTGGTAGGAGGAGCCTGTCAGGCTACAGTCCATGGGTCACAAAGAGTCAGACAGGATTGAGTGACTAAGTATACATATGGCGATAAGGATTCTTCCAAAAGTGGGAAAAAAAAATCTCCAACTTCTGCAATTTTAGCTACTGATTTTTATTTTCATTAATTTTTTAATTGTATTTTTTGGCTGAGAGAGAGACACGTGGAATCTTAGTTCCCCGACCAGGGATCCAACCTGCACCCCCTGAATGGGAAGTTCAGAATGGCAACCCACTTCAGTATTCTTGCCTGGGAAATCCCACAGAGAGAGGACCCTGGTAGGCTACAGTCCATGGGGTCTTGAAAGAGTCGGACATGACTTAGCAAATAAACAAAAATCTTTAATGATATATTGCATTAAACCAAGTCATCAGTCAGCAATTTTAAACACTTGATGTCTCATGCAGTAGATTGTTTATGTATGTGTATGCATGTGCTGAGTCGTGGCCAACTCTTTGCAACTCCACGGACTGTAACCCACCAGGCTCCTCTTGTCTATGGAATTTCCCAGGCAACAAGACTGGAGTGGGTTGCCATTTCCTACTCCAGAGGATCTTCCCAACCCAGGGATCAAATCTGCATCTCTTGCACCTCCTGCATTAGCAGGCAGATTCTTTTCCACTAGCACCACTTGGAAAGCTCCAGTAGATTGTTTGATGCTATGCAGATGCCTGGATCCCTAAGAGGCCAAGAAGCCTTGAAGAACAGACATTCAAGGTGAGAATGTTCCACAGCTATTGACCAAGTTATTATTGGACACTTGGTCCCATTCATGCATCATTGAGGAAAAAGAGTTCAGTTGACATATCAATAGTATCAGAACAAAACTCTTTAAAAAAGAAACAATTACTATTTAAAAACTCAGTGGGATAATACCATTTTCCCCCAGAGTCCCCAGTCTGGCTAAGATCTTCTCTGACTTCCAACAGTTCAACCTGCCCTTCCAGGCTCCCAGATACTTAAAGAGCTCATTCGAACTGGTGGTGCCCATAGTGTAACATCTGGGGAAGCAGGTCAACTGGAAAGGCAGGGGTTAGTCAGCAAGCCAGGACCTGCCCCAGCCACCACCCCAACCAGGCCCTCATTCTGATGCTCCCCAGGCGAAGCCTTCTTCACTTCCCATCTCCACCCGGGTTTCGTTCTATTGGTTAAAGTAGTCACATCAGCAAGTCAGCCTGATACCCAAGTATGTGAATGCCAGGAGGTGTGGCTCACAGGGGTCACCATCCACCACAGGCAGTTAGAAGAGAGCCTCCCTGAGGAATTCAGGCAGATGGGGGTGGGGTGAGATCTGAAAGGTGAGTGTCTGGTTAGCAGGGCAAGGAGTTAGGAGAACAGCATCCACAGAGAGAAAGAAAACTACCGCAGCTGGAGCCCAGGGACCAAGGAGGGAACCAGGAGGGGTGTCCAAGACAAATGAGGGAGTCCGGGTTTACCTGAAATGTAACGGGAGGCTGTTTAAGTGCATTTAGCCAGAGGAGTGCACTGTCCAATCTGAGTTGTGTTAAAAGATGCTGCCAACTTCTGTGAGCAGAAGAGCTTGCAGGGAGCAGCAGGAAACGCGTGGGCGGCCAGGTGCAGGGCAACTGCAGGGGTGCACGGATGCACTCCTGGCAGCTTGTACCAGGTGTCAGAGGGGAGAGGAAGGAGTGGATGGATATGGGAGACTTCTGGAAGTCGTCTTGACAGGACTCATGATGGATTGGACGCGAGGAATGTGCAGGGAAGAGATGCCAAGAAAGCCTCCAAGTTTTCCAGTTTGAGCGCTGCAAGCAGGCGAGACAAAGGGAGAAGATTTAGGAAGGAGAACCTACTGAATGGATTTCAACTGGGGGCATGCATTTATTAGAGATGCTCAGGGACACGTCCAAATAGGTGTGTGTGGAGGGGCGCAACTGGCTGGAGGAGTTTGCAGCTCAGAAGTAGCTCGACTGCAGTGAACTTGCTTGCTTGAACTTGCCTGGAATAGCATCTTCTGTTGGCCCCTCTAGAGCCCTCTTGCCCCTCCCCCGTACACTCCAAGCTCTGCCTACAGTTCCCAGGTGGCTGGACTCCTGCACGTCTACACCCCTGCAAGGACTGATTCTCTCCCTCTGCCTCCTGACCACCGTCCAGCCAATCACCTGGCAGCATCCCACCGGTGGGGGGGGTTTGGCTCTTCCCTTCCCCCACCCCACATCTGGCTGGAGCCCCGCTGTCCTGGCTTCCCACAGTACCTCCTCACGGCCCCTTATCACACTGTGTTGCATCTTTGCCTCCCCCAGGAATTCCTCGAGGCAGGAAATGTGTCTTGTTTAGGTTGTGTCCAGAGCAGCCATAAGCACTCAGTAAATATTTACTGAATGAATGAACTCATCTCTGCCCCAGCCTCTTCCTGCTCCAAGTCATAGAGAACAGCGCACCCCAAACAGGCATCTCTGAACTTCTCTCCCATCAGATGACTCCCCTTCCTGAGGACTTCCGGAGCCTTCTGTTGTTGATGTTTCCGATGGAGACATGGTGGCCTCCGGTGCTCTTTTTTCTGCTAAAAATATCGAAAGAGAAAACTCACAAGATTGAGACGTTTTGAGGTCAGGATCTGTGGAGAATGGTCACAGCTTCATCTTTATAAAGATGAAAAAGAGCCTCTGACACCTGCACAGATATGCAGGCAGGAGGGACGAGCATCAGTGTGTTCTACTCACCTTTCTCAGGACTCTGTGCCCTGGGGTCCTTAAGCTCCTTTTAGTTCCCATAAGATAGACGATCCCAGGCTCTCAACTGGAGAACACAGGCTTGAGCCCACAGACGTATGACTACAGCAAGTCTTGGGCAGTATCGTGAGCACTTGATCAACTTTAACCCCCAGTAATAATAAACATGAGTGGGAATGAAAAAATAAATCTAGATGTTAGTGAAGGACATTGTCTGTTCAGATGAGCTTCTTGTAATTGAGAAGGTGACCCTGGGGGAATCTTCCACTTTGAATGGCTCCTGAGGAAGTCAACTGTGTATTCAGTTGTGAAGGATAAGGAGAAATAACAATAGATCCCATACAAAGTGCCAGAAATATATTGGTGAAAACTGAATTGAGACTGGAAGGTGACATTAGGGATTTCAAGGGTTTGAGCTCTCTTTTTTTAAAAATCCCTGATGATAAATCTGTCATCCCACTTTGGGGCAGTTTCAGGGACAGGTCAGGCTTTCCAGATGGCAGTAGTAATAAAGAATCCACCTGCCAATGCAGGAGACCTAAGAGACCAGGGTTCCATCCCTGGGTCAGGAAGATCCCCAGAGGAGGGCACAGCAACCACACCAGTATTCTTACCTGAAGAATCCCATGGACAGAGGAGCCTGGAGGGCTACAGTCCATGGGGTCACAAAGAGTCGGACACAACTGAGCACTTGTCAGCAGCAGCAGGAACAGGTTAGCGATGATAGCTTGAGGGCGGCCCCATCAAAGAGGACCCAGTGGAGTGAGGGACGCCAGGCGGGCATGCCCATTGTTTGAAATGGACTTTCCCTTAGAGAAGACCCGGAGTTCCAAGGGGTGATTGCTTAGTGCTGTTCTCGGTAAAGAACACGGGGCAGAGGACAAGGTACCTGAAGAGGAATGCAAGCTCTCCAGTGTTAAACTGAAGTGAAGTCTAGGCTCTCACAGGCTGGTTTTCAGACGTTAGCAGGAATCAGAATCATCTGAAAAGTTTGTGAAACCCAGAGCTTCTGACTGAGTAGATCTGATACTGGCCCGAGGATTTGTGTGTCTATCAAGTTCCCAGGGAATGCTGATGTGGAAAACCAAGGCTCTCAGCCTCGGCTCCATATCAGAGTCAGTTGGGGAGATGTTCATATTATAAAAACTTTTTCAGCTTTACTGAGATATAACTGACACATAACATTGTGTAAGTTGAAGGTGTATGTCTTGATTGAATATGTTTATAAATTGCAACCTAAGGAATTCCCTGATGGTTCAGTGATTAGGACTCTGTGCTTTCACTGCAGGGGCATGGGGTTTGATCCCTGGTCAGGGAACTAAGATCCCACCTGCCAGGTTATGCAGCATGGCCAAATTAATTAATTAATTAATTAATTACATTGCAATTTGATGACCACCATTGTACCAGCTGGGCTTCCTTACTGGCTCAGAAGGTAAAGAATCCACCTGCCATGCAGGAGACCTGGGTTAGATCCCTGGGTGGGGAAGATCCCTTGGAGGAGGAAATGGCAACCCACTCCAGTATTTTTGCCTGGAAAACCCCATGGACTGAGGAGCCTGACTGGCTACAGTCTACGACCTCCTCTATCCTGTCCCATAACTGCCATTTCTTTTTTGTTTTGTGGAAAGAACCTTTAAGATCTGCTTTCTTAGCAACTTTTGGGTACAGAATACAGTATTATAAGCTATAATCCCCATACTATATGTTAAATACTCAAGCTTTTATAACTGGAACGTTGTACCCTTTGACTAATATCTCCCCATTTCCTCCACTCCCAGCCCCTGGTAACCACCATTCTGCTCTGTTTCTCCAAGTTTGCCGTTTTTAGATTCCATACATAAGTGAGATGACACAGTATTTGTCTTTCTCTGTCTGACTTATTTCACTAAGCACAATACCCTCCAGGTCCAAGCTCGGGGAGCTTTTTAAATGTACCAATGTCAGGGCCTTGTCCCCTAGAGTTTCTAATGTAATTGTTCCGAGGTGTGTTAGAGCATCAGTAATTTTTAAGACCTCTCTAGGTCATCCGAGTATTTGCCCAAGCTTGAGAAATACTGCTCTAAACTGTGCCATCAGGTTAATGAGTAGATTTTAGGTCCCTTTTATTACCTTTCTGTAGAAAAAGCAAGAAATTGATGGGCTGGGGTTTGAGGTCAGGTCAGCACTCAAGACCCACGAATACATCAACCAGTGGCATACTCCTGGGTTTGAAGGAGCGAGCTCTATAAAACGCAGGCTTTTCAACACCAAGTGTTAACCGGAGACCTGTTTCTTAGCTGAGCAGCAGACATCCCCCCCCATTTGCAGGGGTGCTCTTCTCCCTGCCTTTCCAAAATGGTAAGCTGGACTCAACCCCCAAAAGCAAATCGTTCCTTCTTCACTTATCTTCCCTCCTTCATGGCAAGACGCACATCTCAGGTTAAGTGCGAGCCTTTAACAAGAGTGACCTTTGCCAGGAGCAGAGGTTAGCTTATGGCAAACATGGTTTGAGTTATACATAACTAGAAATTATTAGCATCAATTAGTTTTTGTTCTATTAATATTTATGCTTTTAATTAAGATCGCTTCTTTATGGCATGAGAGAATGGCTATTCACCTGAAACTGTTAAGATGTTTCCTTTTTAAATTGAATAAAATTTCAGTTCCACAAAATGAATTAAATCCAAGACACCTAAGATACACAATAGTGTCTACAGTTAACAATACTATACTGAATTCTTAAGAGTTTGCTAAGAGGGTGGTTCTTGTGTAAAATGTTCTTACCACAAAAATATAAATAAAAATGGTGGCGGGGGGAACTTTTGGAAGTGATGGCTATGCTTACAGCATTGGTTTCACGGGTGTGTACGTACACTAAACTCATCCAGTGGTATACGTTAGACATGTACACTTTTTGTATACCAATCTCGCCTCAATAAACTGCCTTATAAAACAACAACAAAAAAAAGAGGTCAGGATTCTTGAGCCTTAATTTATTAACTTAGTGTCGGCTACTTTAAAATGCAACCAGAGGGACTTCCCTGGTGGTTCAGTGGCTAAGACTCTGTCTCCCAATGTAGGGGGCCAGCTTTGATCCCTGGTCGGGAAACCAGATCCCACATGCTGCAACTAAGACCACATAAGACCACAGGCAAAGAAATAAATATTTTTAGAAAATAACAATAAGGTAAAATGCAACCAGAAAGTAAATCTCAATTGAAAATTTAAAAATATCAAGTAGAAGAATGAACTGAATGTTTAAAGTAGTAAATAACAATCCATATAACCATGGAGATGGTGGCTTTGTTAATAGAAAACAGATTGTTTGCTAAATATATGGACCCTGATGCTGGGAAAGACTGAAGGAAAAAGGAAGAAGGTGCCAGAGGGCACGATGCTTAGATAGCATCACGGACTCAATGGGTGTGAATCTGAGCAAACTCCAGGAGAAAGTGGAGGAGAGGGGAGCCTGGCATGCTGCAGTCTAGGGGGTTGCAAAGATTTGGGCATGACTTAGTGACTGAACAACAACCGCCACCTCCCTGTCCACCCACAACACACAATAAAACACAGAAATACCCACGAGTTGGTAAAATATATTTTATTTGTTCATACAAAGAAATAGTATGAATTAGCAGAATTTCATTTTCCTAGAAACATCTTTCTCTGTGTAAAATTAATTTGTGTTATACATAGGACAAAATACTTGATTTAATTTTTTTTTCCTTTTTGTACATATTGGCTATTCTAACATCCAAGTTATAGCGGAAACAGCTAGAATTTGCACAGTATTTCAGATTACTGGGTTGAATGAAACTCAGTCATAAATTAATGTTACAAAAGTGAAAAAAAAAATCTAACCACACCTTGAAGTTTTACTGAACATCTTTCTTGATCAACTGAAAAGAAAAAGACATCGACTTCCACCTCGTCCTTTTTGACACTGAGTGTTTCTAGCTGAATGGACTCTTCCATTTTTCCTTTCTTATGAAAATATCCTGGTAGGATCTGGAACTCTGTTTCTCCAATGTCTATAATGTACCTGTCACTCAGAGTGACTTTCTAGGAGGAAGGAGACAATTTCTCCTCCTTCATCTTCCAACTAGATACTTATGGTGCAGTCCGTGTACCTAAACACCTTCCAGGTCCCACGTACCAAGTTCACAGACTCCTGGACTAACACCTCAAAGACAGCGTGGGCTAGATAGGAACAACAGAAACCTCCAACTTTTTTCTCAGCAGTTTTGTTTGTTTTTAAACACACTGAGTGCAGTGAAGAGTACCTCATGAATATCAGAGCTTTTCCTGTAACCTGGAAGAAACCCAAAACGTGCGTTAGGACAAAATTTGCCAAGAGGTGATATGGTGTTTGCCTTCTAGCAGCGAAAAAGTTAAGTTGGTGGTCTTGCAGATGGCTGGGACAGGAAGAAAGTTAAGGCCTGATTTTATGTGTTGCCTGACTCCTCCAGGGGAAGACATGTGGGCCCTGTAATACGTATCACGCGATGGGGTGTAATCTTGGGAGCCGTCAGGAGCAGTCAGAAACCGCAAGCCCTCAGACCCCTCGGAAGAGATGCACAAGAAATCTGATTTATTTGTCTTCCACGGAAAAACTCACTCTAGTCCTTCAGTGCTAATTATCAACATCTGTTTGGATTCAAGGATTTGACCTAGAATGGAACCTTGACTCACTTCAGTGTTCATGACTAAATGACCCTCCTTCAAGCTGAGGATTTCCTGTTTCAGTTTTAAGGCAGAGAATAAACAACTTAATCAAAAATGGTCCAGCTTGAAAAGACAAGCAGGGACCCGGAGGGGAAGGGGAAGCTTGTGTGCATTTCCCCCACGGCTTTGTGGCAAGCCCTTCTCTGAACTTCTCTGCAACTGGACATCACGTGCCACGCAGGGCACCAGAGCGGCCAGAAAGCAGATGGGGCAGGAGCAGGTGGTGGTTGTAGACTGACTCGGACTTGAAGCCATGTTCCACTGTAATGGAAAAGAGGCGGTGTTCCGGTTTATTTCTAATTAGCTTTCTGACTGGAGAAATGTATGATCAGTCAGCACCCTTATGAGGATGTCTCTGACACCCAAGCAGCAAGAAGGGAGAACCACCCCGTAATTATGGGTGTTCCCCTAAGTGCAGGTTCACCTTGGCTTGGTAGAGGCAGTAACAAAGCTAGGGAATGATTACAGCATCTCAGGAATGCATAGCTCCCTGCCCCCACCCCATGTCCATCCTCCTACACCCAACCTTACAGGATGACAGTTTTGCTGCTAAGCACAAACTAGCTATGTGGGCAAAGACAAACCAGCTTATCCACAAGACATCCCTTAAAGACCAGTATTTTGTTTCTCTAGCGAGCGAGTTATCGCATAGAACAGACAAAAGTGTCCTTTGTAACGACTGTAACCCAACCAGGTTGACAACATCTTCCCATATATTCCTTGATGAAAGTATAATGCAAATGACAATTCCCATTCTGGGTTAGAAAACTGAGGATCAAGTGAAGACACTATTATTATGTCATATTGCTCTACGGTTACCCAAGAGCTGATCAGCATCAAATGACTCCCCCAGCCTTCCCACCCCACTGCTCCCTCCAGAGAGAAGTAGAGGAGAGCATTCCACATCAGCAGCTACAAGGCTGGTACCTCTCCTGCCAGGGCCTGGCTAGAAGAGACAGCCCAGGCTCAAGTGTCACAGGCAACACAGGCCCAGCGTTCCTAGTCTCTTTTTATAAGAGCCACTCCTGGTTCTGTCTGGCTGTTGGCTACAGACCGTGTTGTCTGAGATGAGCTAGAAAATCCAAGGAGAGGAATTCCAGACCCCAAACGCAGGCTGGTCCTGGCATCTTGGTGCAGTCAGGAGGGGAGGCACCTGACCCCTTCAGGTCTCAACACCCAGCACCCCTGGTTCGTGCTGGTTGTTCTGCTAGCCGTGGGGCGGGGGGGGGGGGGGGGGGGGGGGGGAGGAGTGGGGGTGGGGTGGGGAGGGGTGGGGGCGGGGTTCTTTGGTGTGTCAAGGCAGAAACTGTCTGCCTGAGAACGGAGCATGATGCACTCGCATGCAAATTAGAAGGAAACATCTTTATTTCTAAAGCAGCAGCCAAGCACAGGACCTTGGAAAGGTGAGGGGGCTGACATTTGCATACACTTCAAGTTGGTTGATGAACTGGGGATGGGGCAGAAGAGGAGGCAAGGGGGCAGCCTTCAAAATCAAAAGCTAAAGTCCATGAACTTGACCCCTCACCAGCAGGCTCTAAGAGGACATGGATGTCCCTGCCAAAGTAGCGATTCTCCCCGGTGCTGAGTGGACTTGAGGGGATGTGTGTGTGGTGGGGGGCCCGGGGGGGGGGGCGGCCAGACCTAGCACTGTGGTCTGGAGTCTGCGTCCTTGGACGTGTCAGAAAGTGGCCACGGAAGCTGCCACGTGGCAGTCTGTCTCCTGAGAGCTCCCAGAGGTGGCCAGGCAGCCAGGGAAACCGGAGTTTCAGAACAAGATGACAAACGCACCCAGACAGCGATCGAAGGCTGCATACCCGTAACAACAAAAATCTCAAGTTGTGCTTTTCTTTAAATACAATGGGTAGAAAGGAAACTCAAAGGAGGGGAAAAAAATGGAAGCACCATCCATTTCGAGGACAAGAAAATATTAGAAAACACTTTGGAATGTTAACAGATTACGTGACTCTCTAAAAGAGTGTGGCTAGGCAGCTTAGTGAATTAATTGCTTATGAATTAAAAATAAATTATTATAAAATAGATTTCTGTACATTTTACATACATATAATCTCTCTCAATATTTCCTACGCCCAAGAGGGTGCCATCAGTCCCAGCCGAAGTCGTGGCCCGTCATCTGGTAGAACTTGCGGTTGAAGGGCCGGTAGAAATCCCGCAGCTGCCGCAGCACCTGCGCGTCGATCTCGGGGTGGGGTCTGCCCTTGGTCTTGCCCAGGCAGTGGGGGCGGCCGCTGCCCTCCGCCTTCTTGAGACAGGGGAAGCCCTTGGTCTGGTTGAAGTAGAAGTGCTTGTCCGAGATGATGCGCTTGAGGCCCAGGAAGTCCTGCACGCGGCCCAGCTCGCCGGCCGGGTCGCGCACCAGGCGCTCGCCGCTCACGAAGAGCATCTGGCGGGCGGGGAAGTGGCGCAGCCAGCGCTCCAGGTGCTCGGCGTACAGGCCGATCTGGATGGCGCTCCACGAACGGTCCACCAGGCCCGCCGAGCGGTTCCGGAAGGCCAGGCTCTCGAAGCTGGGGATGTCGGGCCGCTTGGAGAGCGTCTGCGTGTAGTCCGACACGGCCCGCGTCACCGGGTCCCGGACCACCACCAGGAGCTTGGTGTCCTTGGACATGGCCGAGATGCGCGCGGGCGCCTCGCGCGTCACGAAGTAGCTGGGGGTCTTCTCCATAGTGATCTGGCCCTCCAGGGTCCTCGGCATCAGGTCCCTGCGCGGAGCAAACAGACCAGGGCGGGTCAGAGGTCACAGCTCTTTGGCCACACGTCTCAATAGCAATATTTTTTTTTTCTCTATTCTTGCCTTTTTTCTTTTAATTGGAGGTTAACTGCTTTACAATACGTTAATTTCTGCTGTACAACACCCGTGAATCAGCCATATGTATCCATATATTCCCTCCCTCTGAGACTCCTTCCCACTCTTCCCACCATCCCACCCCTCTAGGTCATTACAGAGCACCGAGTGGCAATGTCAGCACTTTTAATCCCGGCTCCATCTAATTTCAGTTTGTAGAAACATTAAAAAAAAATGCAAGTTGAGTTTCAGAGCTAAGAGATATAGGTACGTCCCATCTGAAGGTTGGAGGCCAGCTGCTCTCCACCTAAGATGGGAAGGCACTTTAATTTAGGGTAGGAGTAAGATTCGACCTTCTCTGAGATCTCCCCAGTGTCACCTCTCCCTTATTTTGGGGGGTATCCAGCTTTTAGATGGCCCAGAATATCTGACTTCAGAACACAAGAGACCTCTGGCCTCTGGATACGTGCCTTTCAAAATAATATCACCTGGAGCCCCCAGAGATTTTGGTGTCCACGCGTCCTCACTTTCCTGCCTTGCTCTGCTTATCACGCTGGGACAAAAGCCCGGTAGACACAAGAAGGAAAATGTCCCCTGAGCCAGTCAGGGTGTACTAGCATCGCCACAGTGACCACTGACCAAACGCCTTCACTGTGAAAGACATCCCTGAAGGCCTCGAGGCACATAGCTGCCAAAAAATTGGGAGGAGTCAGTTGAAGTATAAACTGATGCGAAGAGAGAATTTGCTGAGACACAACTCTAGATGCCTCCAAAACTACTTCAGATTCCATTTTATAGCTAGCTGGTGGAAATCTGTTTTTTATAGATCCCTGGTGTATGATGCAGGGAGCTCAAACTCAGTGCTCTGTGACAACCTAGAGGGGTGGGATGGGGTGGGAGGTGGGAGGGAGGTTCAAGAGGGAAGGGCCGTGTGAATGCCTATAGCTGATTCATGTTGATACATGGCAGAAACCAACACAATATTGTAAAGCAATTATCCTCCAAATAAAAATAAATAATTTAAAAAGAGACAGGGACTTCCCTAGTGGTCCAGTGGCTAAGACTCACTCCTCGCTGCCAATGCAGGGGTCCTGGGCTTGATCCCTGGTCAGGAAATGAAGGGTCCACATGCCACAACTAAGACCCGGTACAGCCAAAATAAATAAGTTAATAAATAAATATTTTTTAAGGGAGAGAGAGACTTGTATGATATTTATTTATTGCCACATGATTTAAATGTAACCACACAGGCAGAACTTGAGCAAACTTCAAGAGATAGTGGAGGACAGGAAAGTCTGGCAGGCTGCAGTCTATGGGGTCACAAAGGGTCAGACGTGACTGAGCAACTAACACTCCGGATATTCTAAACGCCCAGCTTCAAGCCGTCCCTAAACTACTGAGACCAAAACTGCTTTACAGAGATGTTTATAGAAATGATGATATAAACTCTATCACACGAGCAAGAAAGGGCAACAGACTCCTCCTTCACAGCAAATTAGAAGAAGCAGGCCTCTCCCTGATGGGGGGTGGCCACACAACCCTGCAACCAGCCCCAGCTTAAGCTAAAGCTGGATTAACCCACTTTGCCCATTTACCACTTAGATGAAGGCAGCCCTGTCATCAGGCTAATTCGATGGAGGATTAAAGAGGGCCCGGCTCTCAACTTATTCTGCATTTCCCTCAAAAGCAGGTCGAGTCTGATTAAGTCCGAATTTTTTCCCTGTGTTCAGCCACCTATATCTAAACCGAGTCTACAAGAAAGGGTTCAATAGTCAAAATCCAAGTGCTATCCCTATGACTGAAGAAAACCCCACCCGCCACGTTCTCCAGGGCCATGCACATGGGGCAGGTTTGGGGTCTGTCTGCAGAGGGTCTGAGTGACCAAGCACAGGCACTGAAGTCCAGCCCCTGGTCTGACTCTCAGCACCCCGTGAACTGAGGTGTATGCCCCTCACCTGTCCATGTCTCCATTTTCTCAACTGGTCCGTGAGATAAAGGATGATGTCCACCACCCAGGGTTTCTCCTTGGGACTGAGCCTGGGAGCTAATCGGTGCCAAAGAAAGGTTGTCAGTTCCCTGCTGTTGACAGCGTCAGGGAAAGGGTGCAAGGAGGCAAGGCTTGCACGCAGGGACTGGTCACTCCCTTGGTTCACCTGCAGAGGAGCCATGGGGATGCCCCTGGGACAAGCAAAGCTTCAGGAAGAGTGGACGTGGCTCTCTGCCCACCTGGGCTCCAGAACCACCTCTGAGCCTTTCCTGCACGCATCCCCTCGACATCCCTAAACAAGGGCCTGGTGATCACAGAGCAAAATGGCCAAGTGAGAGCGCCCATACCAGGATGAACAGAAAAGGAACAGGAAATGCTCACCATCTTACAGTCCAAAGGCACAGCCTACTCAGCCATAATGCATCCCTGGATCGGGGTCAGATTCTTGGGTGACCCCCTGCCACGCTGCAGTATAGGCTCCAAGGACCCCGTCTCCCTGGGGCAGTCCAGAGGTTGCACACAGATGTCAACAAGCACTCAGGGTCTTAAGACTTTCTCTGTTTATCAATAACAGCTGGGGAACTGCTGACACCAAGTCTCAGTCCCTGTTCACTGCAGGCTCCACAGCCACCTTCCCCTGGGCATGCGTGGTGTGGACACAGAGCAGCTAATGGGTGAATATGCTACTGGATTCTCCATCATTTCAGCAGGTGTTCCCTGAGTCCTCTCCATGGGTTTCCAGGTGCATTTCTGTGGCAGGGGGAGGGGAGTAGAATAAGCCACAAGAAATATGTCTCTTTGGGTTAAGGATTATTTTAGGCTGATTATTTTTAAGAAACAATGGACATTGAAAAGCTCTGAAAACCAGTGAATGCTAACTTTTAGTAAGAGACATTTATATTTATAAGGGAAATGCTGGGAAAGATTGAAAGCAGGAGGAGAAGAGGGTAACAGAGGATAAGATGGTTGCATGGCATCATAGACTCAGTGGACATGAGTCTGAGCAAATTCCGAGAGACAGTGAAGGACAGGGAAGCCTGGCGTGCTGCAGTCCACGGGGTCACAGAGTCAGACACGACTGAGCAACTGAATAACAAGAGTGTTTTCCTGTCTGTACCAGGAGGAGAAGACTGGCTATATCTCTAGAATCTCGTATCCATGGAGTTAAGTCTGCCCAACAGCTGTGCCCTTATCTACTGGACTTTTCCCCGCCACCTCCCAGAACTGGCCTCCCCCTTCTAAAAACCTTTTGTCTCCAGCTGGAGATGGCATTTACGATGGAGGCTTGGGCTGTTTCCAAGACTTGCTCAGGTTTCCTGGGCATCTCCCTTGTACACAGGAGGGACACATGTTATTAAACTTGTTTGTTTTTCTTCTGTTGACTATCTTTTATTACAGGGAACTGGGTTGGGGTGGGGGTGTCTCAGCTAAGAACCTGGAAGGGAGGAGGGAAAATTATTTTTCCTCCTCTCCCCTGGTCCCAAGGCCTGGGCTCAGACAGAGTGGGGCACCTCCCCAACATGGCCCAAGAAGTGTGCTGTTGACCCTTCTGGGCAGTTAGAGGCAAGACCCTGTTTTTGCCTCTGTCAGCTCTTCTGTCACCCTCCACCCCCTCTGCCTCCCAGGACCCCTGGTCCTGGAGTGAAGCCCTTTTCCATTCACTTCCTGGGCCCAGCTTCCTACCACTCCCATCCTTCACTGGCCAGGCTCTTCTGTCCGGACACTCAGAACCTCTCTGGGCACAGCAGTGGCTCCGAGAAGAAAAGATGGAGATATGGCCAAGGGTGACCCCCCTTACGTGGGCCCTGCAGCTCACCCCAGTGACCCCGCCAGTGGTGGCTCCAGCCACAGGCGGGCCTCGCAAGCCAGCAGGTGGATTGCAGTTAAATTGAGCAGCTCATTAGGAAAGCCAGTTTCTCAGATAGCCACAGCTAATAATCTAGGCGGCGCTTTGGGGCTCTCAGAGAAACTTTCACATACTGCGCCTCACCTAATCCCTCGCGCACAAGCCTTCGAGGGGGCACTGCCAGCCCCAACCTACTGAGGAGGGAGCTGGGGCTGACAGGGAGGGTCACCCGCTGCCAGTAGGCAGAGAGTCGGGCCCTCTGATACCCCCATCACCACACCTCTTCCACCCAGCCGTCTGAGTTTTTCCTACTATGATGAAATGTACAAAGAGCTACACACCTGTCCTTTCTTTAAAGAGATATCTGTATTTCTTCTTCTCATTTGGAGATTAGCATCTTAATAATAGGTATTCCAGGGCTAGAATCACATGACTACGATCATAATTGTTCAAAGATGAGTCAGATTTCGAAACAAAAGATGTCTTAGGCTCACACACGCTTGCTATTAACTGGATAGGATGAGGCTGGGGGTTCAGGACAGGATGGAACAGTAGTTCCTCCTGCCAGAGGCCGCGCCCCCGCCCCCCGCCCCATCCTCCCCTCTCCACCTCGTGGGCAGGAAGGGACACTCTTCCACACCTGGCACACATTCCCTAGGCTGCTTATGAAGCCAGTGGACCTGGAGGTCTCTCTGGGGCAAGTCTCAGGAAGATGCATGCTCCTACCCACCCATCCTCAGGACAAGAAGAAGAGATGCTAAGCAGAGGTTTCAGGTGATACCCACGACATTCAGGCCTGGGGATGACCAGTCTGGGAGCATCAGGGCCCTCAAAGACCTGGACCACGGAGCAGGAACCTGGGAAACTGGAGGATTTGCAGCAGGTATTTCAGGCTTTCAACATGTTTCAGGAAACTCAAAAGAAAGCAATGGGCCCCTCTGCGGTGGCGGGATTCAGCCTTGATGCCGAGGGTGCTGGATGCCTGGGCCCCACCCTAGACCCATAGAATCAGGCCTCTGTGGGTGGGGCCCTGACAGGGGAATCTCTCTGATGATGCCAACCTGCAGCCAGGCTGGAAGTTGTCACCCTGGGGCATCCATGAGCCTGGCAGCTGCCCTGGACTTCAGCCCCTTATTCTGCCCCTGTGCACCTATGTGGGGGGGGCATGGTGCTGGGTGGTGATGGAGGCCTCCCATGGTGGAAAAAAATCAAGAAAACAATATTTTTAACAGAACAAAAGCTGTTCAGCTAATCCAAGGCAGGATTTGAACCAAATTCCTGGAGTGAAGTCTAGAGAACTCGGGGTCATATCCTCCCCGCCAAAGCAGACCAGGCCCCAAAGGGAAGGTGCTGCCCCACCTGCCCATGCGTGAGACACAGGTTCAATCCCAAGGTCAGGAAGATCCCCTGGACAAAGGAGGCTGGCAGGATACAGTCCATGGGGGTCACAAAGAGTCAGACACGACTGAGCAACTAAACCACAACAAAGACATGCATGTGTGCAGATGCATAGAGATGCCCCCCCCCCCCACACACACACACACTACACCGAGCTAATCATCAAACACAAATCAGGCTCTCACTGAAACAAAATGAGGCACACTGAAAGAACTAGAAGAAACCCGAGTGATGAGAGACTAAGGCGCATCTAACTCTTCCATCATCTGAAGTTAGATAATATCAACATAAACAGAGGAAAGGAAAAAACAAACAGGTGAAGAATAGTACAAGCCTCGAATCATCCGATTTATGCTTTTGCCAAATTCATGGCTTAAAATGAAACTAAGGTCTCTTCATTTTTGAAAAGCTCATGAAACTAAGATGAATTGAGGTCAAAACGACCACTGGGCCATTTCCTCTTTCACAGGCTTGTGGCAGGTGAACCAGGAGGATGTCTAGAGTCAGGTTTGAGGATGTAGAATCTCAGCCCCAGGTCTGGGCGCTTACCTGCACCTGTGCCTTCGCCAGACTCAGGAGTAGCTGAGAGCCGACCTGTGGACTCAGCCTCCTGAGGGGCATGGCAGTCACGGGCTTTGGAGAAGCCCAGTGTTTACAATGAACAGCCCACATCTTGACGGGGCTCTTATGCGTTACCTCGGAAAGCAGACTCTTAAAAACAAACCTTCAAGCCAACAGGCGGAGGAAATTTGAATGAACCAGACAAGTTCTAAAAGCCTTGTAATTCTGACGTTCTTCAGCAGCCAATGTTGCCCTAATTTTCTTTTTCTGCTTCTTTTCTTTCTTTGGATGGCATGTCGGCTCCCAGAGTCCAGCAAGTGAACTTATTGTTGGAACTGGCAAGTTACGCAAGAAAAAAGAGGAAGATTATTGAGATGGGTGTAACCCACCGCACTACAGCCAAACAGATGCTGAGACACTGACACAAAACAGATGATGGAAGTGAATGAACTTGAACTTCAGAGAGCAGACAAAGCTGCAAGCCACAATGGGGTGGGGTGGGCCCAGCTCCCTCTGGGACTGACGAAAACTAGAAAGAGGGGAGGATGATCTCTTTGTTTGGTTCCAGAAACACCATATATATATATATATATATACACACACACACACTAGTGTAGATAAAATAGATAAACAAGTACCTGCTGGATAGCACAGAGAATGCTACTCAATATTCTACAATGATCTATATGAGAAAAGAATCTGAAGAAAGATACAGTTAAATAGATAGAGACAGGTATATGTATAACTAAATTCCTTTGCTGCACACCTGAAACATAAATTAGTTGTAAATCAGCTATACTCCAATTAAAATTAATAAATAAAAGAAATAGTCTCATGTTTCCTGACCTCCAATAAAGATCTTTTTTCTTCCTTTTTAGAACCTACTTTTTAACCTACAGACACAAATCATCATTCTGTCCAGTTCTATGCCTTTGGACAAATGCACAGAATTGTCTAACAGCCAGCACCACAGTCACGATCCAGCTCAGTTCCATCACACCTCACTCTTTCTCTTGCACTGCTCCTTTCCATCAAAATCGAAAATCGAACTCTGTGCACAAGGCAAATCCCTTTACAAATGGCCCTAGGCTGCCCAAATCCTTGTGTTGATACCACCGGGACGGAAATATTGATTGAGAAGAGAAAATGGTCAATAGACTTAGACATTTTGACATCACAAATCTATTTACTGTTGCTCTAAGAGAAGAAGAAGCTACAAGTTGTTTCCAGGTCGCTGTCTGTCTTCCAGTTCTGGCTCCTAACTAGCTTGTCCCCATCCCCCACCCCACCCCCACATCCCTGCGTCCTTGGCTTCCTGGTCTGTAAATCAGTACCACGGAGGAGGTCAAATTCTGATAAACTGCCCTGAGGTCAAACTCAGGGTGGTGAGGACAGGCCAGGAAGCAATGATGCCACATCATCTTTAGCTGTTCCCAAAGCCCACATCCTGGTGGCTCAAATGGCAAAGAATCCGCCTGCATTGTGGGGGACGTGGGTTCGATCCCTGAATTCGGAAGATCCCTGGGAGAAGGAAATGGCTACCCACTCCAGTATTCTTGCCTCGAGAATTCATGGACAGAGGAACCTGGCAAGCTACAGTCCATAGGGTCACTGAAGAGTCAGAAATGACTGAGTGACTAACACTTTCACTTTCAAAGCCCACATCCAGCCTCTGAGAGCTCAAAAGCCCACAGTGCAGCCAGGAGAAACCTTTACAAACAGAATAATCAGCATCTCTAGGAAGGTTACATCTCTCCTCCCTGCAAACAGATAGTAAATAGTCAAACCTCCTCTCACAGTCCCAAATCGATGTGGGAAGTAGGGATATCCCCGCCTTAGAAGGGTTAAACAAATGAAGTGCCATTTTAAAAACATAGCTGTTAAGTTGCAAGTATCAGCTGCAAAACTCAAAAGCCCTGGGATCCCAGGGATGCAGAGAGTAGGACGCTGAACAGAGCACAGAGGGGTGAAAACACCCTGAACGATACCATCGTGATGGACACATGGCAACATGTCACACAGTCAAGTCCACAGAACACAGCTCACTAAGGGTGGAGCCTGCCGTGAACTGTGGACTTGGTGTGATGACGCCTGATGTGTCAGTATGAGCTCGTCGTGACCAGCGGACTGCTCTGACGGGGGGTGTCGATGGTAGGGGAGGCTGTGCTTGAGGGGGAGCAGGAAGCACATGGGAACCCCAGTTTGAATGCCCATGCTTGGTTTCCAGAACTCTGCCCTTTCTGCTTGATTTTGCAATGTACCTAAAACTGCTTAAAAAAAGAAGAAAAAGAAGAAGAAGGTTGAGATCCTGTCTGTCCTCCTCCTGTCTGTGGCAGTGGCTTCCTCCTTGGGAAGGACGGGGTCACGCACCCTCGTGTCCTCAGCCTGGGCCACCAGCGCTGGTGCGCCATGCTCACGCGAGTCTTTTCCGTACCCTCGCCTTCCCCTGCGACTCCGGGCCGAGGGCTCCTCCTGGGATGCTGGGGTCACGGCACCTTTGCATTCTCTATGCTGCCTCCTTCCTCCCCAGCCACTCAGGAAGGACGAAAACCCTTTCCTCCTGGGGTCTGTCCCTGACATCTTGACCTGTGAACACAGGTAGAACATCTTAACCTGTAAGCAGCATAAGGGACTAAATCTCCAACTTCCTGCCTTGCAAATATATGACAAAAGATAAACTCAGAAAACAAACAAAAAATAACAAGCCTTCATTTATGAAAGGATGCCCTTGGGTTCTTGGGATCTGACTGCTCGGCTGCCCAGGCCCCTCCCTTTGCCTTTCCTCCTGGGCTCAGAGGCCCACTGCTCTGCCTGTTCTGCAGAAGGGAGTTAGGCTGAGGTTAGCTGAGTGCCTCAACTTCCCATCACTGAGGCCAGGGAAGCACTCAAGTGGCCAACTTGAAAAGGGCAGAAAGGGCTGCTGGGGGTGTGGGGGGGAAGGGATGCTGCCTGGAGGAAAAGTGCAAAGCTGCTGACAATCCAGGAGGTGACAGATGCTGACAGGTTGTGGGGTGGGGGGAGGCAGGGGGACGTGTCCCCAGGCTTCAGCGGGCACTGGGTGCTCTGGAGTTAAATCATTTTCAAAAGAAAAACCGGGGAGAGGGGCTTCCTTGTTTGTCCAGTGATTAGGAATCCATCTGCCAGTGTAGGGGACGTGGGTTCAATCCCTGGTCTGGAAACTAGGACCCCCTGTGCAACGGAGCAGCTGAGCCTGTGAGCCACAACTACTGAAGCCCATGTGCCCTGCAGAGCCCGTGCTCCACAAGAGAAGCCACCGCAGTGAGAAGCCCCCGCACCGCAACTAGAGCGCAGCCCCTGCTCGCCACACCTAGAGAAAGTCCACGCAGCAACAAAGACCCAGCAGAACCAAAGGTAAGCAAAAAAATAAAGATTTTCAAAAATGAAAAACCAGGGGGAAGAAGAAGAGCAGTCTCCAGGGTCATTGCCATCCTAATCAGAGCGGTTACTGCTGTGACAAGTGTGGGCAACTGGGGTCCTCTTTCCCGAAGGCCTGTCTACCAGCCCTGAACCTCCATCCCGGGTGAGTACCCCAAACTGTCCCCAGGGCAGCATCCTTCTCCCTTGTGTGTTTGTAAGTTACAGTGGACTTCAGGTGGACGGGGGACAAAGACAAAAGTCTAGGCTTGTGGCTTCTGTTCGCTTCCAGAAGATGAGAGCTGCAGAAATGAGAAGGGAACTCTGCCTGCAACCTCGACTGTGGACGAGGAGACATGGTTGCTCCTGAGACTTGTAACTCGAGCTGTAAGTGGTAACCCTGGGAAGTTTCATCTTTAAAGCAGTTTTCTTCCCTGGGGAGGAGGAAGGAGGCAGGAGGGCTGGGAGGAAGGTGGGGATCAGCTCAGCCCCTTCTTATCTGGAACCCTCTTCCTTTGTAGGAAGTCTCTGAGCCCAAGGATTCGAGAGCTCCCTTTCAAAGGGCCACACATCTCCATAAATAATTATCTCCGTTTGGGCGAGATGTTTGCATATCAAAGAACTCCTTTGGGAGTGTTTAAAATAATTTAAAATGAAATTATAAACAGTCTGTTGTTTTCCTAGTTTCTCTGGTCCCTGGAGCAGTTGGGCTCCCGGAAGTGATGTCGTTATTTATTATAAAGTTTACTGGGTCTTTTTACTTACTTTTTTTTAAAAAAGGTAATGGGTAGGAAAGAAGAGACATAACAAAGGATGGACTCCCCCAGACCCCCTCCTCTGCCAGCCCTCGCCCCTTTCGCCCCTCCCACCCCTCAACCCCCACCGCAAGGATTTGGCCTCCATTGTATGAGAATTTCAATACTGCTCAGAAAATGAAAAGCCTTTGAGTGCCATAAGGGGGTGGTGCTCAAAAGAGCATCTCGCAGCTCTGGGTCAACCCAAGATTCCTTTCATTTTGGCAGAATCCTCCACTATAGACCCTGCTTCACAAAGGCCTGAGTTCCTGTTCCTGGAAGGGACGGAGGGAGTTGGGGGACAGAGGGAGGGTTTCAATTAAAAGCTAATAGCCTTTTGTGTCTGGGCGCTCTGGGGCACTGCTCGTGTTTATTAGGCCTCACTGTGTGCGGGCACAAACCATGTGAAATCAGAGTAATCTGTGCCCCCCGTTTCCTGGAAAAAAAAAAATTGTTTTTGATCAATAGAAAGAGAGGAAAAAAAAGTTTTCTGGGAAGCACAGTCTTTAGAAAGTAAAATCAGCCTGTCCGTGGGCAGGGGGGTGGGGGCAGAGCTCAGGACCCAGAGGGAGAAGAGACCTCGGCAGCACAGCCAGCTGTGGGAAGGCTGTCCCTCCCTGGACAGATTCTTCTCTGTGTAGACCCGACCCGCCCTCACCTCTGATCCGTGTGGGCTTCCCCTCTGGAATCCGCTTCTTCTCCCCAGGGTGCTGGGAGCCCAGCTCTGCCTGGGTGACTCCCCAGAAACAAAGGGCCAGCCCTCAGGTGGCTGGTATGTTTCAGAGGCTCCTGAAATCCTCTCCCAGCTCAGGCTTCACCCCAAGAAAGGCTCCCCCCATCCCACCCCACCCCTGTGCTCTTGGCAACCAGGTACAAATGTTAGTAAACAGACCCTCACTCAAGACTGAACCACTTAGCACCGCCAGTCAACACAGAGTGCATGGAAATCACTTCCCCACCCAGGGAAGCGCCACCCCCCTGCCCCCCCGACCGCCCGCACCCTGGATAAGGGGAGGGGGCTTCCCAACATAGTGAAGTCTACAGGGTGCTGGACGCCTGAAGCCCCGGCTCTGGTTCCTGCGCAGCAGCTGACAAGACCTGACACTCAAAGCTTCGGGCTCAGTGTAGAAAAACTAATGGGTGACTTACTTAACTCAGAAAGACAACCTCTAGGTCCATCCATGATGCTGCAAATGGCATGATTTCATTCTTTCTGACAGCTGCGTGGTATTGCATCGTAAAAAGACGTGATACAAACGAACTTATTTCCAAAACAGAAACAGACTCACAGACTTAGAGAACAAACTTATAGTGGCCAGGAGGAAAGACAGGGAGAACCGGTAGTTGGGGAGTTTGGGATGGACATGTACATGCTGCTACATTTAAAATGGATAATCAGCAACGACCTACTGTGTAGCACAGGGAACTCTGCTCAGTGTTACCTGGAAGCCTGGATGGGAGGGGAGTCTGGGGGAGAATGGGTACATGTATATGTATGGCTGAGTCTCTGCTGTCTGAAACTACCTCAACATTATTGACTGGCTATATTCCAATACAAAATAAAAAGTTTAGCCATTAAAAAATGTTGATTTTGACACTAATAAAAAAAGTTAATGGGAATTTTCCTGGCGGTCCAGTGATTAGGAGTCCATCTTCCAGTGCAGGGAGCGTAGGTTTGATCCCTGGTCAAGGAGCCAAGATCCCACATGCATTGTGGCCAAAAACCTCAAACATAAAACAGAAGCACTGCTGTAAAAAAAAAAAAAAAAGTCAAGACTTAAAATGGTCTACATCTAAAAATCTTTTAAAAAGTGAATGGACTGGTTTAAAAGGGTTGTTGGCTCTACAATTCTGTAAGGGGACCCTTACAATCTCCATCTCTCCCACCACACCCTCATGCCACCTCCTTCCCCAGCCAGTTGTAGGTTGGCACAAGTCGGTACAGGAGAATCTATACAAATATTTAATGACTGAATAGGTACAAAGGGTACTTTAGGCACCTTGAGGATACAGGTCAACCCCAAGAATGTAATTCAGATGGAGGTTACTGCCAAGGGCTCCCCCAAACTAGGCAACCTGGTGCCTGAGAAAACAGAAAGGAAAGTAGAACTCAAGGTCAGGCTGTGGGTCCTCAGGCAACTTGTCTAACATCTCTGAGCTGTCTCTCCTCATTTGTAAAATGGAGATACTTAAAAAAAAAAAAACCAAGAATGAGACTCAGTCGTAGTTCATACGTGAACAAGCTCCTAACACAGCGAAACCCTACCTAAGGGTAACGTGGGATGACCCCCACACATGTCCCCACTTTATCTCCTTTGACTTATGGCTCTAGGTACTAGGGAGATTTCTAGGGAAATACCGCTAAGGAAAAAGAAATTCCACAGCGGTTCTCACATTCAAAGTCTCTTGTAAAACAAGTATTTGAAAGAGTCTCCATTTCCTGAAATTCTCACTTGTGCCAGGAAGGATCCCGTGTGTGGACCTTGTTTCTTAGTCCCCTGGTAGAACCTCGGCAACCAAGAAAAACCAAGCTCCCCTCTTGCACTGACATTACTGAATGGACGTGATGATCCAAGCCAAAAAGGAGCAGCAAATGAGGCAGCCTTTCATATGAACACTTCCAGCCTTGGAAAGTTCTTTCTTTCTTTCCTTCCTTCCTTCTTTCTCTCTTTCCTCCCTCCCTCCCTTCTCTCTCCCTCCTTCTCTCTCTCTCATTCCTTCTTTCTCTCTCTTTTCTCCTTCTTCCCCTCCCTCTTTTCCTTTCTTCCTTTCTTGCTCTCCTTCCTCACCTCTCTCTTTCTCCTTCTTTCTTTCCATGGCAGAGAATGAGGTTTACAGGAAGTAAAACAGTCCGTTTAGGGGCAGGAGCCATCTGAGGCTGATGAAAAGAAACAACCCAACTGCTGAAACCAGATCCACAGAGTGAAGACTTGACATAATCCGTGACCTTCCTGCCCCCTGACTGCGGGGCCAGCGGGAGTTGGGGATGAGAGAAACCCCAGTCAACTCTTAAGTCCAAGACGACGGCTCCATCCTGCTCCCCGCTCCCCTTCCACTTGACAAACAGAACCCCATTTTATGGTTATCAGCTGAAAACAGTATAAAGTAAATTAGGTCAATAAAAACTCCAGACATAAGTTTCAGTAAAGCTCAACGGATGGGAAATGAGAACAAATGAACTCCCCTTATCACAGGCTCTAAATAGCTAAGAACATTTTAGAGAAGAAAAGAGGTGCTTTCTGCCCATAGAGAACATCCCTGGGAGTGTATTAAGCTGGAGACAGACTCGCAGACAAAGAAGACCCGCAGTTTCTTATCTCACACACCTATCAGCAGCAGCACTTGTTTCTTCCCAGTGGGTCTGACCTAGTGCTTGAAGCTGATCGGAAGGTGTCTTGAGACAGGAAGTGACACGCAAGGCTGACGGAAACTCTGAAGACACCCATCAAAGTCCACCCTCTCCTACGCTTATGGAGACTCTCAGTTTGGAAAGGATGGAGGCTTCTAAGAGCCGATTTTCAGGAGGAGAAAGGTAAGTGCAACCTCCTCAGAGTCTCATCCACTTATTGTCACAGTCACCATTTTTAATAAAACCTCAATACACCTGTAACAGATTGCTAAGCAGAGTCCAACTTGCCTGTATATTTTGTCCAAGGATAGGAGAAATGGAAAGTCTTGGAGGCTTAAAGTTTTGCTTAAGTGTTCTGGATTATTTGAGCACATTCCCTCATGACGGTTCATATTCTGTGAGAACCTTTTGGTAGATGGTGAGTCTTAAAACTTCCAGCCTTGCTTCTGTTCTTGACACAAAGCATTCCCTCCCCCTCCCCCACAACTCCCGCAAGGGAACAAAACTGCAAGCACCAGGGGGATCAAATAACCAAATGGTTAGTGAGAGGGCTGCTAAGAATTACAAGTGAGATTAGCCTTTTACCCTGCATTAGCCCCAGTGAAAAACTAACCCTGTAACTACTTTTAAGCCTAATGATGATTTCTAAGAACATGATGTTTGGTTCAATCTTATGGCCTGCCATGTTTTGTTTTGTATTTCTTTGGATGGTACCTCGTAAGACGGTACATCTTCAAAAGAAATACAAGAAAAATGGCAAAAAACCTGGGATAGGAAGCCCTGGAAAATAATCTGCTGAATGAACACAGGAATGAATGAAAGGAAATTAACTTGCAGTGCTTAAAGCTAATGACTGGGGGTCACAGGGCAAATATGTAAAGAGAATTGGGGGCAACCTGGGATGATAAATTATCATTTGGGGAAGGTTTGAAAATGGTGACCATATCAGGATCTGAATGCCCAAAGTAATTAATCCTAGAGCAACATTTATGTACCATCACACCCATTACATTAAGTGACACTATTCCATCAGGAGGCCATCCACATAAAGAAGGTCTTGACCTTGCATGCGAAGCTATAACAAAGAACAAGTCCCTTATTTCACCTGAGGGACAGATGCCAGCCTTGAGCTCTTCTCACTTTTGAACTTTGGATGTCGCAGAGTTTTGGAGGAGGCTGGTAATAAACCACCAATGGATATGAATCTGAGCAAACTCTGGGAGATGGTGAAGGACGGGGGAGTGTGGCGTGCTGCAGGCCATGGGGTCGCAAAGAATCGTACACGACTTAGCGGCTGAACAACAGCAATAATAAAAAGCCTTCTCTATTCAAAGAATAAGTGGTTGCAGAGGTTAACGGGGAGGAAAATGACTCTAATGAGCTGATTTCTATTCATTGTCATTTTACTTATCATTTTGCTTTAATTATTAAAATTCATTTGCATTCTCTAAGAGATGGTGGAGTGAGAGACCCCAGATGTCTCTCCTCTGGTCGCAAGAGGAAAGACTAGGAATGTGGGCAGGATCTCTCATGGATGGTTAAAGAATCAGGGAAGGACTAGGAACGTGGGTGGGATGGCTCGTGGACAGTTAAGGAATCAGTGACACGGCGTGAAGGTATCATTCACGGAGACGTTTCTTGCCCTCCGGGGGCTCACTGTGTATTTGGAGAAAAATTCCACATCCAGGAAGTTCCCCAATAGATACTGCATTGAAACGTGTAAAACAAGCATAAAAAAGTCATGTCCTTCGGGACGTCTGCAGCTTCCTTGAGCTGGTGCCAAGGCCAAGGGGAACAAAGCTGTCAAGAAGAAAAGATTCCCAAGCGTAGGAACATAAGGCAGTGGTTGAGACACTGGGCTTGGACTGAAGTTTGTTTGTTTGAGGAATGGTGAGAAATAAGACTACAATGATTGGGAAGTGGCTGGAGTGGCCCCCTTTCCACTCTGCCCAGCCCTCCCCCTACTGCTTCCCCAGCATCTTTTCCAGAAGCCAAACCTAGAAAACTTCACAGCTTCTCATGATGTTGAACAAGATGTTCAAGTTTCCTGGCCGGGAATCTCCCTATCTTTCCAAAAGGACATGCTTGTCCCATTCCTCCATTCTTACCCTTCACCCCAGCCACGGGCAGGCAGAGTCCCCCTCCTTCTCATACGTTCCTACAGCACTCATTGCCACCCTAGGCTGGGTTAGCAATTCTTGCTCCCTTCTTATGATCTTACCCTGCCAACAGCCTCCCTGCAAATATACACACGTGCGTGCACACTCACACACACATTAGCATACCCTTTCTCTATCGGCTATTATCCACTTCCAGGGGGTTGAAGCGTGGACTCTGCCTTATGTGCACTGTGGCCAGTTTCAATGGCTCTTAGATGAATGAAGGGTGCACAAATGAACAAAGAGTTGCTAGAAAGAACTTGGATTTGATCGCAGACAATGAGAAGCCATATCAAACATGGGAGTGAGCAACTTGAAGGTATATCAGGAGTGGAGGGGACAGATCCGGGCTGTTAGCTGATGATAAACTCCGTGAGGCTACTGAAGCTTGATACAAGAAGGTGTAAAGAACATTGGAATAAGCAGAAAAGATTACTGGGTGTCTCCAATGGAAAACTGAACAACACATTATCTGGAGATAGCTTTCTTATTGCTTTTGAGATATTCCGCAACTCTGTAAATTATAGGTAACAACATGGCAAGGCAATATGATTCTTGACCACAGGCATGCAAATAAGTGCTTTCTGGTAGAACTTCTGTGGGTTTCCCTCTCCACTACCCACTACATGGGAAAAGTCAATTTTGCCCGCTTGTAAAGTCATCTCAACGTTCCTTTATTCCAAGGAAACTTAGGTTCTTTTGACTTCTTTGGACCAACGGTAACAGCTGCCAAGTTCTCTCATTAATAGTAAGTAAAATAAAATCCTTAACATGGTCATTAAGGAAATATAATCCTTAACATTGTAAGTGGATGAATCATGATTTTACCTTTTGCCGTTAGAAAATTATCCTTTACCAAAAGCCTGGATTAGCCATGTGCTTTTCGTAAGAATGCTATCCAAACGAAGACGTGGTATGCATGTGTGCATGTGTGTATACACACATGGATTTCCCTGGTGGCTCAGATGGTACAGAATCTGCCCGCAACGCTGGAGACCAGAGTTCAATCCTTGCGTCAGAAAGATCTCCTGGAGAAGGGAATGGCTACCCACTCCAGTATTCTTGCCTGGAGAATTCCACGCACAGTGGAGCCTGGAAGGCTACAGTCTACGGGGTTATAGAGAGTCAGACATGAGTGAGTGAATAACACTTTCAGTTTCATACATGTACATACATACATCCACACAACGGAATACTACTCAGCCATAAAAAAGAATGAAATAATGCCATTTGCAGCAACATGGATGGACCCAGAGATGATCATACTAAGTGAAGTAATTCAGAGAAAGCCAAATGCCATATGATATCAATTATATGTGGAATCTGAAATATGACAGAAATGACCTTATCTATGAAATGGAAATAGACTCACAGACATAGAGAACAAACCTGTGGTTGCTAGGGAGGAGGGGAGGGGATGGAGTGGGAGGCTGGGGTTAGCAGATGCAAACTATTACATATAGTATGGATAAACAAGTTCTGACTATATAGCATAGGGAACTATATTCAATATCCTGTGATAAGCCACAATGGAAAGGAAAACAAAAAAGTATACATATACTTTTCTGTACAGCAGAAAGTAACACAGCATTGTAAATCAACTATACTTCAATAAAATAAATATAAAAAAGGGTGCTATCCACACCAGTGGTTTTTACCCCACAGCATCCTCTTGATACCAACCACCTTTCCATCTTAGCACCAAGAACAGTCACGCTTTCTGTTGAGCAAACAGCTTGTTTGAATGACTTGTGTGACTGAGGCCTGTCTGTCTGTGAAGGCTGCCATGAAGCTGAAGGTCACGTCCACTTTGTGGCCCCCACTATGGATTCTCCTTTCTTACTCTCATATTTTACGTGTTTGTGGCCCTTTAAGTATCCTTCAAAAACCACCTGAAGTACGTGTTCAAGAAGGCGGACACAGAATAAATGCAATTCTGTAGATCTGAATGGGAAGGGGGTGTGGGGGCAAAAACAACGGGACAGCTGATTGAAAAACACATTGAAGGAAGGAAAAAAAAGGAAAGCAGGTTAGAGATGAGGAAAGACCTTCAGTTTTTTAAGCAAGATGGATCGAGGGCGGGACGCTTATGGGTTCTGAGTTCACCCACAGAAACTATGGCTTCCAATCCATTTTTCAGGATGGAAGTCAGGACACAATGAAGGTGATCAGCCCAGAAATGAAATAAACACAAGAGGGTTTAGGATTCAGTGTCTATGTAAAAAGCAGAAATGGAGATAAGGTGAACATGACCCCAGATTCTAAGCTAGCTTTGGGTCCAGACAGATTAGCCCAGGTGGTGTGCGAGGCTCCCTGGCAGGCCAGCCTGGAGGCCGGGGTCGTGAACAACGACTGCCTCTCCCTGCAACGCTCAGCACTGCCCTCCATTCACTGACAAAACCAAATAAAGACCTTTAAGATGCTACTTTCCCAAATGAATCCACTTCCAAGTCTAGGGCTGGGAATACACAGCACTAAGCCCGTGAGCAAACACTCCTAAAGAGCAGAACAAGAGAGCCCTCTCTGCTGCCCCATTAGCACATTTGGGAAGTTAATATACCTCCCTTCCCCCCGCTACTCCCCCTAAGCACACCGTTTCCCTGGGTTGGCTGAATGCACATCAATTAACTTGTCACATGGAGGCAGGCAGGACTGCCAGGTACCAAAATGAGGCATGGAATCAACTGACTGTGTAAGGAGGCCAAGAACTGGAGTCCTGACCATCTTTTTTCTCTTCCCTTTTTTTTTTTAAACTGAAGTATTGGGCCTCCTTGATGGTGCTAGTGGTAAAGAACTTGCCTGCCAATGCAGGAGACACAGAAATGGGGATTTGATCCCTGGGTTGGAAGATCCCCTGGAGAAGGTCATGGCAACCCACTCCAGTATTCTTACCTGGAGAATTGCTTGGACAGAGGAGCCTGGTGGCCTACAGTCCATGGGGTCGCAAAGAATCGGACATGACTGACGTGACTTAGCATGCATGCTGCTGCTGCTGCTGCTAAGTCAATTCAGTCGTGTCCAACTCCGTGTGACCCCATAGACGGCAGCCCACCAGGCCCCCCTGTCCCTGGGATTCCCCAGGCAAGAACAATGGAGTGGGTTGCCATTTCCTTCTCCAACGCAGGAAAGTGAAAAGTGAAAGTGAAGTCGCTCAGTCGTGTCCTACTCTTAGCGACCGCATGGACTGCAGCCCACCAGGCTCCTCCGTCCATGGGAGTTTCCAGGCAAGAGTACTGGAGTGGGGTGCCATCGCCTTCTCCGTTAGCATGCATAGTTGATACATATCATGTAAGTTATAGTTAAACAATATAGTGATTCTGTATTTTCATACATATATTCCATTTAAAGTAATAATAAACTATTGGCCAGATTTCCTGTGCATAGTAGTTTGTACTTTTTAATCCCCTCCTCCTATCTTGCCCCTCCCCCCACCCTCTCCCCAATGGTAACCACTGGTTTGTTCTCTGTGAGTCTGTTTTGGTTTTATTAATTTCATTTGTTTATTTATTTTTTAGATTCCACATAAAAGTGATATCATACAGTATTTGTCTTTCTCTGATTGACTGATTTCACTCAGCATAATACCCTCTAGGGTCATCCAAGTTGTTGCAAATGGCAGAATTTCATTCTTCTTTACAGCTGAGTAATATTCTATTGTATATGTATATACCACATCTCCTTAAGCTGTTTCCATGAATGTGTAATTCTGAGCGATTTCTTTATGAGACAAATACAGTGTCTATCCAGGAAAGGACCCCTTTTCCTGGGGCCCCTCCTCCTCTGAAGAGAGAGGGTTCTCCTCTCACTCAGGTCAGAAATGGGGCTTATTAATTTTCATTACAGAACGTTACCCTTGCTGCCTGCAAAACAGGCATGCAAATCTCAGAGTCGTGCCCTCAGAGCAGAGTGCTCCCACTTTTAGGGGTTGCAGAGAATTTGGGGAAAGGGCTGTGTTCTCTGGAATCTCTAAGATCTCACATGCCGCACAGTGAGGCCAAGAAAGAAAAAAAATCTCTCCAAATTCCAGCATTCTGCAGGAGAAAAAAACACCTGCCCCAAATCCTAAGACCAACCTCAAAGACCAAAATGGTTCTATACAGCTCGCCCAGAATGCTCTGCTCCCCACTCTGCTGGGGACAAAGAAAGAACCAGGATTGCGCACAAGGTGTTTTCAGGTGCCACAGACAGAGGCTGCACCCACTCTGCTCTCCTTCTTCTCTTTAAACAAACCAGGTGCAGAAGGCAAAGCAAGCTGGTTCTAAATGTCCAGAGGCCAGCAGTCATGGCTCAATCCATCTTTAGAAGCGGGGAGATACACAGAGCTGTGCCAGGCTGAACAAGTCTCTTCAACCAAGAAAAACAGTCTGATAAATTAGTTCTGCGAAGCCACAGAGCAGAGCCCCCAAGAATCAACTCAATAGGCTGCCTCCTCTTCTAGCTCATTAACTATTTGAGATTACCATCATGTGGGGAGTCGCCTCTCGGCTGGAAATTAAATTAGCCTGGCTATAAACCAGGAATGTCGAGTGGAAAGTATCTGATGAACCATCCTGGGGAAAAAAACTCCACCACCCAACACCACCCCCAAGCAGCTTACTCCCACCCTCCAAGCTGGGCCCCTTGGTGCAGCGTCTCTTCTGAACGATGAGGAAAACAACACAGCCAAAGGGGCAAGACTACTTTCTTGGTTCTGGTTTTCAGAGAAAAGCACAGTTCACCAGGGCCGCTCCTAGTGAAATAACCAAAGAGGTGGCTTCATGAGACGAAATGGTCAGGAATGTGGCATTCAGAAAGAGACAGAGTAACAAGTGTTCAGATGATTAGAAAGAAAGAAAGATTAGAAAGAGGGGAGGGTGAGGAGGGAGAGGATAAACACACACACAACTAGCATCCCTGGGGATGCTCCATGCACAGTCGTCTGCCCAGTGAGGGGGCAGCAGGTCCTGCCTGCACCTTCACAACAGGTGTGTGCTTGCAAAGCCACCTCATAATTACCAGGTTTGGCATTTTGGCTCTGGCAGCCGGGACCACGCAGATCCTAAGATTTCAGGAACCAGCCTTTGCAGGGCTGTTCCTGCCACAGGTCCGTGAGCCGAGAAGTAGAATTTCTAATTACACGGCTTTGGGCTTTACCCTAATGACAGGCTCCATCCAGGCAGGCAAAAAGCACGCAGCTAAGAGGATACAGGCCTTTGAGCTCATCCTGAGAGGCTCCTAATGCTTGCCTTTTTTTTTTTTTTTTTCTGGATGGCATCTTCTCTGATCACCAGCAAAACAATTCCTGTTTCATACTATTCAGCAGCACCTTGTAAATACCTCTTCCAAGCTGAAATACTTGACAGAGAGGAAAAGAAAGATGCACAATAAACTGTACTAGTTGCCCCCTGATTGTTAAAGGCTTGCTCACCAAAGACCTCAGTCCCCTTGATGCTGTTCTCCTTACCTTCCTTTCTCCTCCTCTGATCCTTCCCTCATCCACGACACTTTTTCACACAAACCTCATTGCCTTTTCATGTGTGTTCCTTCTGCCAAGAAGACCTCCTTCCTTACTTGGTCTGCACACGAACTCCTATTCATCCGTCAACCCCCCCCCCAATCAAAACCCTCCTCTCTGAAGCCTTTCCAGGGAAGCTCCTTCCCACTTAGATTTAATCACTCCTTCTGCAATATTTCTTTGCCTTGAGCACCCTTCTCTTTTTACCTGCATTACACATGACTGTATTTAGCCACCTCACCCCCTGCCTTTGCTCGCACATTCTATACCCAATATCCACATCATAGGCTAATCTCTGTCCCCTCCCTCATTTACAGAGACCCCAACAGGCACCACTTCACACTAAGAACAAGGCTAAGAACACAGAGAGCCTCCTCTCTGCCCCTAACCTGCCCTCTTTCTTTGATCTCCGACCACAGTGGCTGCTCACAGGGGCCTGCTCTTGTCGCCAGGGACCTCAGATATCCTTTTTCTTCCTTCAGGTCTCTGCCCAACATCGCTCCTTTAAAAAGGCCTAAAATAGCCTTTCCTCCCATCATCCTCTCCCCCACAACTCTCCATCCCCTCTCTCTGTTTTATGTCTCTTCATGGCTCCTATCACCGCAGGGGATCTTCTATTGCTGGTAGTTTGCTTGCATATCAGTCTCTCACCCATCTCCCTAGTAGACTGTAAGTGACAGGAGGGCAGGATCAGAGCTGACAAAATAGGCAGTCAATAATATTTGTGAGATCAATGAGTGGCTGCATCCACAGAGTCTGCCACAGAATAGCTGCTCAGTAAATTAATAAAATCAATATGCAACTATAAGGAAAAAAGCTGACATCTGTGGCCATTCTAACCCAGGGACACCACAAGCTAAGTGAAACCAACTGGATTTGTCCAGAATTCTCTGTCCCCATAGCTGGTTTCCAAACGACACAATCCACAGGGTTTGTGCTGTGGTTATTCTTCAGTTGCCGAGTCATATCCGACTCTCTGCAACCACATCGAATGCAGCACTCCTGGCTCCCCTGTCCTTCACTATCTCCCGAAGCTTGCTCAAACTCTTGTCCATCAAGTCAGCGATGCCATCCCACCATCTCATCCTCTGTTGCCCCCTTCTCTTCCTGTCCTCAATCTTCCCCAGCATCAGGGTCTTTTCCAGTGAGTCAGTTCTTCGCATCAGGGGGCCAAAGTATTGGAGCTTCAGCTTCAGCATCAGGTTTGTGGGGATACCCCATAATGCCTGCCACCCCCAGGTGGTCCTCTCGAGAGATTTCACTGAGGAGAGAGAAGCCAAAGGATTTTAGAGTCGAGACAGAACAGCCCCAAATCTCAATTAGAATGTAACCAGCAGCCAGCAAATTCTTCAGGGAGGTCACGTGCTATAAACGAGTGAGGCTGAACCTGAATGGTGCTGTCACCCAAGAGTATCTTTACCTGCTGCCCAGACCACAGCTGCCCACTAGTGCCGGGTCCACAGCTCCAGCATTTGGGACCTGCATCCCATCTGCCACAGCTAGGGGGTGAGCAACCATGGAGGATACACGCCCCTAGGTGCCAAGCCCCGGCACTTCCCATCCGCTAATGAAGAGTCCCCCGAAGATACCATCTGGGGTAGGTCCTCAAAACACATGCAAGCTTGAGTCTTGAGGAAACTGGCACTCATTCTCTCTCCCGCACAAATGCTCCTTTAACAGAACACACACAAAAAAAGCCGCGGGCCTGTTCCCTACTTCTGTTTCCAGCTGGGACTGTAAGAAAACAACCCTGAAAATAGCCATGAGTGACAGAACATCCCCCCGGAGGGGACGGATGGAGACAGACGGGGCCGGTGCACAGGGTCCGACACTGGTCACGTTGGCAGCCCCCTTACCCAGAGCCCCTGGCCAGACTCTCCTGGATCCACCCCTTGACCTCTGGCTCTGGTTCTTCTAAACTGAAATAGCCTCTGGATCAGGGAAATGCAATTCTAAGCCAGGCTTGATCAATAACTCCCATCACTTTTATAAGCAACACGGGCCACTCCCAAGCTTAACTGAGTTCCTTCACGGTAAGTGGTGGGAATAGGACTATATCACTTTGGAGACGCTGGAAACCAGGAGCCTAAAATGCTTCTCTCAGATCCACCCAGGTTCTGAGACAATGGCCAGGGTTAGCCCTACCCAGTAGGGCCAGGGAGCAGGGGCCACATGGCATCTTCCCCTGGCTTTCTCTGCTTGCTCAGAACCTCACTCCAGAGGGATGACAGGGCTGACCACGCTGCAGAACCAGGAACCAGAGGAGGGGGTGGGCGGTCCTGCCTGTAGGCTGCAGCCATCTGTTCCTTCCCCACATCTGCAATCCAGTTGGGACTTGGGAAGAAGGGCTGTCTTTCCCCCAAAGCCCTTTGGGACAGTCATCCAAGTCCCCAGAGACGAATGCTGGCTTCTGGTCCTCCTCCTGAGCACCACGGAGACACAGACTCATCCTGGAATTCCAAGAGCCTCGCACAAACCATCCAGTGGGGTTGCGTGTTGTCCACCCCAGAAAAGCATCCATATACATTTCTTGCTTTCTCTGCTTTGGAAAGACCAAATCATTTCATTTTCCTTAAAAATACATTCATATGATTCATGCATAATTTGTATGAAGTCTGAATTTCTTCAATATGGGAGGCTCTGCTCACTCCAAAATCTCCCAGTGAGTTGAAGGCCCAGCTTCAAGATAACATTCTGCCTCTGAGCCAGCTTCCTGCACCCTCTCCCCATCCCCAATGTGCCCATAGCCCTCAACCAGGCCTTGCTCTGGGCCTCTGGGCCTTTTCTACAGAGCAGCTGTACCCTGAATGCTTTTTGGGATAATCAGCCAACAAACTCCTATGCATACATCAAAGCCCAGCTCAACGGTGACCTCTCCTTTGGGCCCTTTTCTCTCTGTTCCTCTGGCATTTCTCATTTTGTTCTATATTATCTATCACTACGGCCCACTGCATAAGACCATGAGCTCCCTGAAGTGACTAACAACAGTTTAACACCTAATTTTTCCAAGTACTTTCACACCACTTGGCCCATCCCAGTTGTTCCAAACCGTCTGGTGGATGCAATCAAATCACGAGGGAAGTCCCATTAGGATGGCCACCCAGACGCTCTGGTCATGACTTGGCAGGAAGGCTGTGTCATTACTGCCTGATGCTCACAGCCCCATAGAAAGAGAAGGTGGGTATTAAGTGTCCCGGTAAAAGATACGTAACTTTATAGGAAAGGAAGTGTGATAAGAGTGAAAAGCTAGTCAAGAATACACCATTGAGGACCCCACTATGGTGTGAAACTGTTCACCTCCAGACCATGGGAAATGCCCTAGCCAGACTCCTCTCCCACCTCCAGGCGGGGTGAAGGGGCCATGCACACAGGCACTCGGATTTCACCCAAGACGAGGAGGGGTCCTTGCTAAGTGCATCAGGAGATAACAAGGTCGTTGGAGCAAGCAGAGCGCATGGAGGGAAATGCAGATCCACCCTCCTGTAACTCAAGGTTTGTACCAACAGGGAACCTAATCCCCATCTCACTCTGTAAAAGGTCTCACTCATCTCCCTTGCCAGTGACACCCAATCTGAAAGTTTCCTTCGTTTCCAGCTCTGGGACACCAAAGAAGACTTCTAAGTGTCCCCTCCTTGGCCCTGACACAAAGAGGGGGAAATGCACGTTAAGAAAAAAAGGCTATCGGCTTTGTTTGCGGCTCAAGGCTGCCAGTGTTTCCACGTGGCCCTGCAGTTACTTCTCAGGCTTCTGTGTGGGGAGAGCAGTCAGCCTGGGGTGATGATAACACAGATGGAGACCAGGGGGGTGACCCTGGACCAGGCAGGGTGCAAAACAGCCTCGCCCCTTTGCCCAGCATCATCAGACATCCTGCTCTGTATAAATAGCACAGAGACGAGCCCTTACCTTTGAAAATAGACATCATAAGCTCCTTGGAAAGCTGAACCGGCAATTAGCCTGCCGAGAGCACAGCAATGGAAGCTGGCGAAAGAAGCTAGCAGCCAGATCCGACTGTGAGACAATAAGGAACAGTGTGGACTGCGTTCAAGGGAGAGACAGATGCGTGCCCCACCCCAGTTCACAGACCCAGCTGTTCTCCAGCTCCAGCCAGCTGCTGCTGTGAGGAAGGCAAGCCAGAACTGTCAGATCCCTCTTCAAAAACAGAAAACTGGGGGTGGGAGGCTAGACTGGGAGTTTGGAATTGATATGCACACACTGCTGTATCGATTTTCCTAAAGGGAAGGGGTTTTGGCGGGGGCGTCGTTTTGGCTGTGCCGGATCTTCACTGCTGCGCCTGGGCTTTCTCCAGTCGTGGCGAGCGTGGGTTACTCTCTACTTGGGGTGCGTGGGCTTCTCAACGCAGAGCCTTCTCTTGCTTAGCATCAGTTCTAAGCACGTGGGCTTAACCACCCTGCGGCATGTGGGATCTTCCTGGACCAGGGATTGAACCCATGTTCCCTGCATTAGCAGGCGGATTCTTAACCACTGGACCACCAGGGAAGTCCCACATTGCTATATTTAAAATAGATAACCAAAAAGACCTAGTGTATATCGCAGGGAACTCTGTTCAATACTGTGTAATAACCTAAATGGCAAAAGAATTTGAAAAAGAATAGATACATGTATAACTGAATCACTGTGTATACCTGAAACTAACACAGCATTGTTAATCAACTATGCTCCAATATAAAGTAAAAGTTAAAAGAACAGAAGATCTGCATTCGTATGTGCAATCTCCAAATCTGTCAACATCGGCCATAAATTTGCATGTTTTTAAAACACTATAAATATTGCCGACAAAGGTCTGTATAGTCAAAGTTATGCTTTTTCTGGTAGTCATGTATGGATGTGAGAGTTGGACTATAAAGGCTGAGTGCTGAAGAATTGATGCTTTTGAACTGGGGTGTTAGAGAAGACTCTTGAGAGTCCCTTGGACAGCAAGAAGATCAAACCAGTCAATCCTAAAGGAAATCAGTCCCGAATATTCATTGGAAGGACTGATGCTGAAGCTGAAACTCCAATACTTGGGCCACCTGATGTGAAGAACTGATTCATTGGAAAAGACCTGATGCTGTGAAAGATTGAAGACAAGAGGAGAAGGGGACGACAGAGGATGAGATGGTTGGATAGCATCACTGACTCAACAGGCATGAGTTTGAGTAAGTTCCAGGAGTTTGTGATGGACAGGGAAGACTGGCGTACTGCAGTCCATGGGGTCGCAAAGAGCTGGACACTGAGTGACTGAACTGAACTGATAAATATTCATTCAAAGATTTCATTAAGTCCATCAACAGGTGAACCAATCAGTAGTGGTAAGAGGTGGGACAGTGGTCATCCCTGGTACAGGAACAGTGTCCAGAAGGGAGTATGGGTGTGGCCCTGGGGACTCCGGCACCACCATTACACAGGGATGTGGCCTGTGAAAATTCATCAGAGTGCACACTTAACGATCGGTACACTTTTTCACATGCATATGAATAAAAGTTACCAAAGAAATACATATAGATGTATATATGCGTGTGCTAAGTTGCTTCAGTCATGTCTGACTCTTTGAGACCACAGAGACTATAGCCCCCCAGCCTCCTCTGTCCATGGGGATTCTCCAAACCAGAATACTTGAGGGGGTTGCCATGCCCTCCTCCAAGAGATCTTCTCGACCCAGGGATCGAATCCACATCTCTGTGCCTCCTGCATTGGCAGGTGGGTTCTTTACTACTAGAGCCACCTGGCAAGCCTAAGTATATATATGTAAATATACACACGTATATAGATCAGATATACAGATAAAATTTATTTTCTTTACATATTATTTTCTTCAAATAATATGGAAAAGAGAGTACACTTCCTGGAAACAATGGAGGGATGTTTTGGATAAAGTATACAGGAATCAAGGCCATGCAGAGAGGTGGCTAAAACAGCAGAATTCCTTCAGGTGCTTCAATTTCTATAGTTTCTCCCAGTGTTGGGGCTGGGGTGAGATGTGTTGACAGGTGCTTGCAGGCAGAGGATGTCATTCAGAAGGATCAATGCATGTGGTGGTTCTGGCATGGGTCAGGGGTGGTGACAGCAGGGCTAATGACCTGAAGAGTAAGGTCCTAGTTCTTGGTGGAGGGTAGGAACTCCATGGGCCAGGGCTGCTCTGGGGGAAGACCTTCTCCTGCCAGCTACTGGGGATGCTACACAACAGGGAGCGTACAGAGCGCGGGCAAGGGCGGTTAGGTGTCAGATGATGATGTAGCAGAAGATCGCAGAGGGTTTCAGGGTCATCTTGAGAACTAAGAACCTGAGTGTTCTGCTCGTGGTGGGCACCTTCCAGAACAGGCGAAAGAAAGACATGGGCTGGCGAATGGGGATATGGAGAGGGACTGAGGTCAGAAAAGGAGCATCAGAGATAAAGATCTTATCTCGGAAGGGCATGGGGATGACGCCAGAGGCTGGGGTCAGTGCAGGGGTGACATGCATGAAAACCACCAGCACCCATGCAAATGTCTTTGGAACAGAGACAAGGCTCAGGCTGAGCATAAATTGGGACAGAAAAAGGGGAAAAAATATAATCTTGGGGACCCTTTTATATAGAAAAGCCTGTGTTTGGGGTGGGGTGGGTAGAAAGAAACAACAAAGGACAGGGCTTAATCTGCTCCAGAAGGAATGTCCTGTTGCATTTCAGCCTGGGAGAGAAGCTCCTAGTTGTAGAGTTTGAAGGGCCCTCAAGGGAAGGCCTTGAGTTCAAGGGGCTGAGCCACCTACAGACACAGGTGGATGACAGTGGTCATCTCTGTGAGTGCCCCTTTCCTCCTCTGCAGACGAGGGGAAGTCACACAAGAAACAGGCTGCTAAGACGAAACAGGCTCCAGCCGCTGGCTGGCACACAGCATGCCTGGCTCACTAAGGAGGATCTGTTTTCTCTCCCTACTGCATCACCTAGTGACCGGCATCCCCTCTCCTTCCTTCTTCTCAGCTTTCTCTGGAACATCCCCAGAAAAGTGAAATACAAAATCACATTTCTTAATTTTCACTACTTTATTACACACTCCTTTGTCTCCTTCCAATGATTTTTAGATGTATTAGTGGTTCAACAGGACTAATGGTTTTTGTCCTGAACTTGCTCTGACACCTCTTTGAACCTGTAGATTTTAGTTCACCGACGAACACAGGCCCCTCAAGGACAAGCTCATGTCTCTTGATCTTCCCTGGGACCTCAAGTGCTGCCTGGGAGAGCCCTTGATAAAAGGAAATGCTCAAACAGGGCATTTTAAGGGCACTGATACGGTTCTGCTGTCGTTCAGTCACTAAGTCCTGTCTTTGTGACCCCATGGATTGCACCACGCCAGGCTTCCCTGCCCTTCACTATCTCCCAGAGTTTGCTCAAACTCATGTCCATTGATGCTATTGTGTATGACACACTAAAGATGGATATGTGTCATTATATACTTGTCAAAAACCAGAAAATGTGTAACATCAGACGTGAATCCTGATGCAAACTAAGGATTTTGGACGATGGTGGTTCATCAGTGGGAACAAAAGTGCAGCTCTGGGGCTGCAGGTTGATGGTGGGTGGAGCGTGTGGTACTTGTGAGAGGCAGGGTGTATACAGTGTTTTCACTCAATTTCGCTATGAATCTAAAACTGCTCTAAAAAATAAAGACTATGGATATATTTTTAAAAGGAAATACTCAACCAGGACTTCCCTGGTGGTCCAGCAGTCAAGTCCACACTTGCATAGCAGAGGGCAAGGGTTCAATCCCTAGTCAGGGAACTAAGATCTCACAGGCCATACAGTGTGGCAAATAAACAAATAAATAAATGCGAGCTCTCTCCCTCTACATATAAAGTAAGCACAGTGGCTCAGTGGTACACAATCCGTCTGCCAATGTAGGAAATGGGGCTGGAGCCACAGGTTCGATCTGGAATATCATCTGGAATAGGACATAGCACCCACTCCAGGATTCCTGCCTAAGAAATGCCTTGGGCAGAGGAGCCTAGTTGGCTACAGTCCATGGGGTCCAAAGAGTCAGACACAGCTTAGCAGCTAAACAACAACAATGAAGTCAGTGTTTGCTGGGTAAGGTTTTCAGGTACACATGATTTATAAGAACGTGTTATTCATTGACTAAGTAGTAGTGTAGTGTATGCTCATTCATGTCCGACTCTTTTTGACCCTGTGGACTCCTGGCTTCTCTGCCCATGTAATTTTCCAGGCAAGAATACTGGAGTGGATTGCCATTTCCTTTTCCAGGGGATCTTCCCAACCCAGGGATTGAACCTGCATTTCTTGTGTCTCCTGCATTGGCAGGTAGATTCTTTACCACAAGTGCCACCTGGGAAGCCCTCATTGACGATAGAACAAGACTTAAAATGGTCACCTTTCCCTTCTTCCAATAAGCATTTCAGGTCCATGCCAATGTGAGGAGAGCTCGTTACCTTGCTCGCCTGCCCCAGATCACACACACATACTTGGGCACCGATAAACACTCTTTGCTGGGACAGGATGTTTATTTCTTTGTCCATCTGTGTTAACTGCAGCACCAGCACACGCTAAGTGCCTGGAGAACGAAACAGTCAGGGCAAGGACCAGCATTCAACTGGAATGGCTGGGCATGCTGAACCAGGGTGCGTTTCCAGCGAGAAACGGGGAGAAAGGGGAGGGTTTCCAGCCAGAAGGAGGAGGACTAGTAGGGAGAGACCTTTTAGCTGGGGATGAGGGAAAGGCACCAGGAGTGGCCTGGAGGTTACCTTTCTCTGTCGGCTGGGTGTGTGGTCTCCCTCAGGGAGATTACTTTAATGGACATGTGGGCCAAGTCCTGTGTTCCTTCAGCATCTCCTGTGGCAGTAAGCAATGTCCTAAACGAGTTCCTGCACTTTTAGGACAGGTCATCTCCTGCACCTCCAAAAAATCTTTCAGGACAAAGCTGTGTGTGCTCAGTGTCTGTGTCTCTTTCCTACCTCATGGGGTGTAGCCCACTAGCTCCTCTGTCCATGAAACCTTCCAGGCAAGAACACTGGAGTAGGTTGCCATTTCCTTTTCCAAAGGACCTTCCTGACCCGTATCTCTTACCTCTCCTGCATTGGCAGGCGGATTCTTTACCAATTGCGCACCACCTGAGAAAGCCATGACTTCCCTCATCCAAACCCATAGCAGAATTCTCAGGGCCACCGTGTAAAGTTCATCTGGAGGGGAGCTCAGATTTTGCCTGAACAAGGTCAGCTTATTAGTGAGGGCCCCCCTCACCCCGCTCCCCAGATGCCCGCCGGCGTGGCTGGAGGAGCAGAAAGGCGGCTTCCAGGCTGCCGGTGAAGACATTCCTTCCCCTTAGAGGCAGAGGCAGCTGCAGGCTGCGGGCAAGGGGCAGAGAGACCGAGAGTGCCTGGGACAGCGTGTCCCCGAGGACCGCAAGGGTGCCGTGGGGATGGGCTGGGGAGGACCGGCCCTGACTTCAGTCCAGCAGAGACCCAGGATTCGTAAAGGGGCTGAGAATTACTGGCTTTTCCTTGCCCTCCTCTCTGTCCTTTGGAGTCTTCTCCATCTCTTCATCCTGTCACTTAAAGGGTCACATTATAGGAATGAACCTATTTTTGGTTTTCTACTTGCTGAATTGCATTTTAAATATCCCTTCTAGAAGTCAATGAACTGAGAATTACGTATTTCTTCCCCAGCCCACCCCATCCCATCCCCAAAAGAGAAAGGTGAGGAGTGGTGGTGAGGAGAAGCAAGCAAAGAACCATGCAGGTTGAAAAAGGTCCCACTCTCTTCCTCACCCACAATAAGGCCCTAAAAAGACAAAGCTTCCACACCCAGATGTACAGAATTCATTCATTCAGACACACGTCCGACACCGAGGACAATGGAAAGGCAGACTCAGACTCCGGCGTCCTCACTGCTCCACCCAACAGAGGCAAATGTTCTAAGAGACACAGATCAGCAGTAAAGCCCCGTTTGTAAAGCGGCTCACAGCATCTGCGAAGATCGCGGGAAAGATGCGCAGCAGCTAGGAAGCCCGGCCCTGCCGCAGACGGGCCCGCCCCACTCTGGGCGGGGCCACCCCTAAGACGGGCTACCATTGGCCTCCCGGCTCCTGCTCGGGCCAATCAGCGTGGGTCCAGGCCCGCCGGCACCACCCGCTGCGAGCGCGGGATGCTTCACCCAGCTGCGCCCAACAGGTGAAGCCCGAGCGCGGCGTCTCGGCTGGTCACGTGGCCGCGGCCGGCGACCCGCTGGGCCGAGGGGCAGCCGGGCCGCGGGCCCCGCCCCCGACACGAGGCGGCGCCGCCATCTGCTTCCTCCGACCAGATGCGGGGGTCCCACGCGACCCAGGGGCCGTGCGCTCTAGTCCCCGAGGCCAGCCGGCCAAGGAGCCGCGTCTCGCGCCCTTGACTGCGGATCTCCCACCCCCTCTAGATCCGGGGGCTCCTCGCAAACACCGCTATGGCTGCCAGAGAGCAGACACGTGGCCTGTCGGGCCTGCTGGGACTTGTTGGCCACTTCTGTCACCAGACCCTCCCTCCCGCCCCCGTTCATTAAGTCGAGTGTGCGTGAAAAACCTTACCTTCCCAATGTATATGTACCTTTTTTCCTTCCACTCTCCGTTTGTTGCCCCAAGCTTCATGTTTCCCAGAACTATCTTTCCAAATTTTGTGAGTTTCTAAGCAAGTATAATCCTGTTAAGTATTGTGTGGCAAAGATCTGGGGGAAAAAACAGGAATTCTGGATCATGCGCTCCCAAGTTGCGTGATGAGCGCATATGGCATCATTCACATCTACTCAAAGGGTAGTTTAAAAGACGTGACCCCTTGGCAGTCGTCAAGCTTGGGCTGAAATGCAGTGTACAAAAATTAGAGCCTTAACACATCTGAGATAGTTAGGACAAAAGTATTTTGTGCCAAGAGTTTATCTGTTCTGTAACAAATGTATCAACTTAAAGTCACAGCAAATTCTTGTCTACACACACACACACACACACACACACACACACTTTTAAAATGCAACAGAAAATATAAATGCCTTGCTGGTAGTACTCTTTATGCCAGCTCTCTCTCTCCAGACCTGGACTCATAATTTTTAAAACAGCTCTCTTTGGGAGGCAACAAACTGCACTTAAGCTTTGCAATTTAAAAATGCTTCATACTTGACACAGTGAAGCACAATTTTTTAATGCCCCAGTAAACTTAGGCTACTTTTAATATTTTTCAAGTCACAAAATGGGTATTTAGGGAAGAATTTCAGATATAATACAAAGGAAACCAATGTCACTCTTATCTCCATACTGAGAAAATTAATGGGGGATTTTATTAGCATTAGATGTATTTTCACAGTCTTTTGGCTGGAATGAAAATTATTCATTAACCTATCAGTAAGCTGGTAATTGCTCCTAACATCCTAAACTTTTCCCCAAATCTAAATCCAAAAGAAAAAGCAACATACGCTAATATCAGTTTTATTTGATGTTAGTTTTATTTTGGTATAGTTTGAGGAGAATGAGAGTTCTAACAATGTCATCTTTTAAATATATATATATCTATATATTTTAAAGTTTTACATTCTATTCCCAAAGAGTTTTCAAAGATATCAGTATCTTATTTCTTTTTGGTCATGGTAAATGTTTTCATTTGAGGTAGGCAGCATATTGTATTCATTACCCTTGAAAATATGCCACATACTTGGGGAATTCATTTTGCTGAGATGCCTGACTATCCCAACAGCTTAGCACTGAAATTTCCCTTACTCTCTGGAATCACTGACTGTTAAAAGAGAGGAATAGCACTCTATTTGGGAACTAAGTCTATTCACAGCAAAAGAAGTGCTCATTATGCTGCGCCTTGAGACTGGACATTCTGTGTTTCTGTCAATCAACTTAATTTCCATGTTCATAGAATTAAGAGCATAAAGTATTCAAAAACTACTGACATAGAAAGCCATGGGCAGGCAGCCCTGGTCATGTATTTCAGTCCTGAAGCTTTAAATAAATGCTTTTTTCTTTTTTTTAATTCCTGGTGATTAATTTCTTTTAATTAATTCTTTTAATTCTAAATAATTTTGGTGATTCAAAGAGTCATCTCATATAACCAGAAAACCTTCTGTCTTACAACATTTTCAACAAAACAGTATATCGGCATATATATCTGGAGTGAGTTTTTGTGACATATTGATTTTTCAAACTATCAAAAGTTTTTCTTCAGACAAAAAAATAATAACAGCAAAGCAGGAAAAAAAAAACAGAAGCTTGTGATGGGTTATTTTAAAAACTATCTAGCAATAAATACAACTTTAGCTGGGAAAGAAAATATTAGTCTACATTAAGTTGAAAATTTCAATAATCCGGCTCCATTAAAAAAGCAAAATCTAGTTTAGTAGCTTAGTCAAATTGTAGTATTCTATTTTGATACATATTTTTAATAACGTGAGTTGCAACCTGATTTTTAGAGATGAGTTCGATAATAGCATATCATTTGGAAAATAGTAAGTGTAATTTAATTCATGAACTTCAGCATTTTATTTACCTAAAACAAATAGGTTGCTATTTAATATTGACTATTTTATTAACTCAGAGCATCTGGGAAAACACTTATGATTAGGTTAATTTATGTTATATTTTCCCCTCAACTTGTAAAAGATTAATCAACCATTTTATGGTCTAATTTAGGTGCCTAATTGAAAACAGAATCCAACACATGCTACACTGTCTTGCTAATAAATCTTGACAGCTTTGTAACAAGATGGTTTGTATTTCAAATTGTTGCATAGAAATGTAGATTTTTGATCTTCACTCAGCAGCTTGAAGTGAGCTGCATATTTGATTTAACCTGGAATGAAAAAATGCAATTACTTCAAAAAAGATTATCCCCAATCAGGTCTTATCTTAAAGTTCCCTTAGGGAAGACAGAAACAGTCTTTGCCACCAAATTTCTGAAAACAGACTAGATAAAGAGGGGAGAAATTAGTTTTCTCAGCATTTGTTAAATTTAAAATGGGGAAAGTTGCTATTTTCAGGTATAAGCTTTCCAGACAGAGATTTCTGAAGTTACTGGGTTTTAGATTCTAATACTAAAGCACTCTACTCAAAATGTAACTTCTGTAATGGTCTTCTGGCTAAGAAGCCCTTGTTTTAAGTCTTAATTTGAAACACGGTACATTTTTAAATGAATAAATTCATTCCAGGAGTTTCCGGAACATCTCCTTTAACCCTGTGTTCTCCCATATCTCCCAGCCTTAAAAGAGGACAAATGGAGGAGAATAAATTTACTTTCAGTGGGGACACTTGCCATGTTTTCTCCATCTTTATGCCTGGGGATATTTTTGTCATTTTAGTGACTCCATTGATTCTCACTGTCTGGTGCAGGCAGAGAAAGGAAACTGTGCGGGTGATGTAATTACCCTTACTTTGGTTATAAACCAACTCTGGATGTCCTTACTATTACTATCCTGTTCTGGAGCTGGTCTTCTTTTTATGCTGAATGACAAAGTGAGCAACCCTCATTGAGGTCACTGGAGGTACAACAGAAAACTCAACCCCTTAAAAAAAAAAAAAAACTCAGCAACTCAGTTATGAATTCATCATATATGACCAATATCACGTTTTGTCGCTTAAGCAAGGGAGAATGGCACAGAGTGGCCTCTGCAGCAGGACTCCTGGGTTGGTGTAAGCTTTGCCACTTTCTAGCTGTGAGACTTCAGGCCAGTGTCTTAACCTCTCTGTGCCTGTTTTCTCATCTGCAAAAGTACAGGCTTCCCAGGATCATGATGAGGATTAAATTTGCTAATCCTGTAAAACCTGAAACAGTTCCTGGCACATAGGGAAAACATTCAGTAAGTGTTAGCTGCCAACCGTACTAAACTACACACACTGCACTTTTTTTTTTTTAATGTGGCCACAGCATTAAAATGTCAGTTTAGTTTTTATAGCCAAACATGGAAAGAAGAGTCAAGGTGGAAAGTCTAAGGAATATTTCCATATATTTTAAAAAAAAAATAGTTACACCATATTTGGCTAACTTAAATCCCAAACTGAGGTCATTCAAATTTGTGACAATCTACGAAACCTAAACCAAATCAAAAAGAGAAATTTATTAAAGAATATATACTTAATTTTGAGCTTCTCTGGTGGCTCAGATGATAAAGAATCTGCCTGCAATACAGGAGACCTGGGTTCCATCTCTGGATGAGGAAGAATCCCTGGAGAAGGAAATGGCTACCGACTCCAGTATTCTTGCCTGGGAAAACCCATGGACAGAGGAACCTGAAGGGTTACAGTCCATGGGGGTTGCAAAGAGCCAGACAGTACTGACTGACTGTTCACAGTTTAAATCAATGTTGAAAGCCTAAATGTACCCGGTGGGTGTTTCTCCATCTTGGCAAGTGTGAGATTCTCTTGAACCACCTGTCTCTGTTTTTCAAACAATATCACCCCCTGCAACAGAAGGTAAGGGCCAGTTTCACCAGAAGTCCTGATAAGCCCCTCCGGTGGGATCCACATAAGTACCTGCTAAATTTGGGAGGCCAGATTCAAGAGTAAGCTGAGTGATGAACTGGAAAAGTAAACCCAGAAGAGTTTGCATCCCAGCCTAAAACAAACTCTTAGGTTGAAGGGCAGCAGTGAAGAAAGTGGTGACTGAGCACGCACCCACGAAGGACGTGGCAAACTTCCCGACTTCTGGTGGATGGCAGGTCAGCTCCGCATCACCACCATTGTGGGCTCCATCCCACCACGATCCCGCCCGGTGTCTCGCTTTGCCATGGCAAAGGAACTACAATCAACTTGGGAGCCTTCAAGCAAATCTGCCCAGGCCTTGGGTTACCGGTTAGGCCCGCACCCGCGCTGTGTATCAGTCCCTGAAACTTACTAACTGCTCGCTCAGACACAGGCAGAATCTCCTTCTCCAACCCATGACCGATGCTGACCCTTGGATTCAAACATCCATCCTTGCCCTCGGAATGTCTCCCCTGTTTCCTATTTTCCAGCTCTGAGGATTTAACTACTTGCTTCTGAACTGCAACGCCGGCTAATTATTATTTATACTCTTCTCCAATCCAGTGTCTGATGGCACAGACCGAGCTGAGCAGAGCTCCTCTAGCGAGGAGACTGGGGCCCGCGGACAGAACTCCGCGGGGCGGGGGAAGAAGGGGGCTTGCTCCCTGGACACCGGATTTTAGGAGAAGCCTTCTGGGTTAGGCTGCTTCTCCCGGTGTGGTCTGCTTTTCAAGTTAAAACGGCCGCCTTCAAAATAATCAAGTCCACATATTTGCCCATACATTCAGAATATTCCAAGTTAATTTAAAAGTTGTAAGTAAGCAGATGGCTTTGAAAAGATTCCTTAATCCACTAACCCTGCGGCCACGCCCCGCAAGGATCGAGGCAGCCCCGGAACCCAGCTTTGGGGGTGAGCTGCGATGTTTATAGTTTTCTCCTCCCGCCGCGCTCCGCGGGGTCATCGCCGCGGGCGCTGGGCCTCCGGGCCGGACAGTCTGGCCCATCAGTGTAGCCAGGTGACTACCGGGGGAAAGGCACTTTCCGCCCGCCCCCTCTACCCCCTCCCGCCCCGAGGCCCGGCCAAGCCCCCGCGTCCCCCAAGCCCAGCCACCTCGGGGGCCACGATTCGAGCGGCTGCAGGCGCGCGGCCAGCCTTTCCAGGGCGACTTCGTTCTTTATTAAGCATTTTGAGTCAATCAAAAGGAACGTGGCAGGTGGAGGGCGGCCGCCCAGGAGCCTGCGCGAGTCTTCCTGTGGGGATTTCCACTGCCTGCCCAGGTGTTGCTGGAACCGCCCGACATTAAGGATTCAGTTCTTTTCCTGTCAGTTCCTCCCAGCCCGCGCCCCGCCCCGCCTCGCCCCGCCCTGGCGCGTCTGATCTCCGAAAACGCCAGACTGCCTCCGGCCTCCGAAGGGTTCTACCTGGAGGGCGCTAGTAACAAGCCTGCCTGCCCAGCCCCCGGAATCGTTATCCCCCTAGGAGGAGGAGCGGTGGTGGCTAGAATAATGACAACAATACAGTCGGTGACAATAGCCGGCAATTAGCGCGGCCCCCATCTGCCAGCCAGACACCCGCACGCGCCGGCGCACTCGCTCCTCCGCGCGCCGCCCGGAGCGCAGGTGAGGGCGCCGAGGACCCCCGCTAGCTGCCAGGGTCGGGACGTGCATCCAGGCGCCGGGCTCCAGAGCCACCATTCGCAACAACCGGTGTCCAGGGCCTGGGGACGGTGGGAAGGGTGATGGTCACGGCTGGCTAAACCTCGAGTCTTGGGCAACTCCTGACAATAATAAAAACGTTAGGACAAAAGGGAGGGGAGGGCGAGGCTGGGGAGAGAGCGATTTTAATCCGCTCGCCCAGCTCCCTTTTATCTTTCGAGCTCTCCCGGTCCCCAAAGAGGGGATGGGGGCAGGGATGGGGTTTGGTTCGACTCTCTTCTTTTGTTTTCCGAAATCCCCCGCCTCTTGCAGGCTGGTTGGGCCTGGAGGAGTGCCGGCGAGTCGAGGGAGTTATGTTTGTGGGGGTCGGAGGCAGTGACCGGGGAGAAGGGCCGGTCCCCTGGTTGGCGACGAGACTTCCCGACACCGGAGTCTGGATTCCTTGCTCACCCGCGCCTCACCAGAAGCTCAACCAACCCAACCGCTCACCCCCGAAGACTGCGGGAGGCCTTGGTAAGAGGTCGTGATTATGACCCCCCCCCCGGGGGGAGGGGCAATGTCCCTTTGGAACCGCACCCATAACCCGACCCGAGAACCGAGTTTACGGAAGCCCACGCAACCCGCATTTCTCAAATTCATGCACCCATAATATTCTTTGCACCCCGGCGCGTCAAGGGCCCGCGGAGACAGGCGACCCTGCCCCGAGTCTCTCAGCGTCCGGGCCGGGGAGGCGGAAACCGGTGGGCCGTGCCCCGGGTGCCTGGAAGCCTTCAAAGCTGCGCGCCTCCCGCCGGCTGCAGTGCGCGCCTTTGCCCGACAGGGACCAGCACCGCTCCACGCGCCGCGCGCCTGCCCGCTCGCCCTCCGGAGCCCAGGCTGCCGGGCCGCGAGCGGTCTGACCCCTTCGGAAAGTGAAGGGACTCCCCGCGGCCTTCGCAGCACGGCGTCGCTCCCACTCCATCCCCATCCGGACAGCAGAAGCTGCTCTAGAAGTTGGTCTGGGGCGGAGACCGTCCCGGACCCGAGAGGAAAAATAAAACACGAGACTCGTTTGGGAGGCAGCCGCAGTTAGAGGGTTGCGCGCTTTTCTGAGCACCTTCCCAGTTGCTGGCCTCCTTCCTTGAGGAAAGATCGCCGGATTAATCCCTAGGCACCGTGGGCCGCTGAGCCGCCAGATATTCTGGAGAAGTGTCTCCAGACTGGGGCGAGAGCGGAGCCCCAGCGCACCCCTTACGGCGCTGCGGGCCAGCACCGCGCGGTCGTCGCTCGGCTCCCCTTCCCGCCCCGGTGGTCCGAAGTTGTACCCCTGCCAGCTCCCCGGTGTACATGCCACGCCCGCGTCCTCTCCTCGTCAGGATCGCGGCTGGAGCCCCTGGCCCTGCCCGGGACACTCACCGGTACCAGGCAAGGCCCTTGTCGTAGCTGCGGTCGAAGAAGTGGGGCTCTGCGCCCACGGCGCGCACGTCGGGGTGCACGCGCAGGAACTCCAGCAGCGCCCGCGTGCCGCCCTTCTTCACGCCGATGATGATGGCCTGCGGCAGCTGCTTGCTCCCGGACCCGCTGAAGAAGCTAGAGATGGGGCTGGGGGAGTCCGGCGTCTCGGGGCTCTGCTCCTCCTGGCTCGTGGCGCCTTCGGCCACCTCTCCGCCCGCAGCCGACTGGGTGGCTGGCGCCGCCGGGAACGGCAGCCTCGGGGGCGGCCCGTCCGGACCCGGGGCCGGCGGGGCGTGGGCGGCGCGGGACCCGGAGCCCAGCAGCAGCAGCCCGGGCGCGGCGGCGCAGGAGCCGGCGCACGAGTAGACGAGCAAGTAGAGCCAGACGCAGAGCATGGCGAACAGCAGCGCGAGCCTCCTCCTCACCGGCGGCGGGGGCGGCGGCGGCTGCGGCAGGAGCCGGCCGGGGACATCGAGGCAGGACCGGCCGCCGCTCAGGCGCTGCCCCATGCGCTGCCCGCGCGCGCGGCGAGGGGCATGGCTCAGCACATGGCGCAGGGCCCGCCGGAGCAGGGAGCGCTGCGAGAGTTCCCTGGACGCCGGGAGGTTCGGCTTATTGGCTCCGCGCGCCCGCGGTCGCCGCTGTTGCTCTGCCCCAGGTGGCGGCGGCAGCTGCACGGCCGGCGGCTTTTGACATGTTGCCGGGAGGAGCCACAACTGGAACGAAGGTCGGGTGGTGGCAACTGCCGGCCTGGGGCTGCGACGCCGCGCTCGGGGCCGGCAGAGTTCTGCACTCCGGCGTTCCGACCCCTCCGGACTGTGCGCGCCGCACGGCCGCTCGCCGGGGCTGCCTCCTCGCGGTCCCGTGAACCGAGCTCTGAGCGCAGCCCCGGCGCTTCACCGGTGGAGGCTGCGAAGGAGGACTGCGCAGGAAGACCGCCGGAGACCGAGGCAGAGTGGGCGGGCCCGGCCACCGGGAGTGATGGGTCACTCCACCTACCAGAAACCCGGGGCGCCATGCAAATCCCGCCGCTTAGCTGAGGGTTCGGCAGCCAACCAGCTCCCGGAACATGGGGGTGTGGAAAGGGTTCGGGGGCGGTGGAGAGCAATCGGGGGCTGCTATTGGCTGAGAGACAAGGGGCGGGCCTGGAGGGGCGGAACCAAGGGCTGGTGACAGGCGCAGCTGGGAGGAAGGATGCTGGAGAGACCGCGCGCGCAGGGAAAGCGCCGACCCTCCGATCGCTGCACCCCGGCGCCCGCACACACTTCCGCACTCGTTCCCCAGGAGCCGGGCTCGGCTGCTTTTGCCCCTGTGTGCGGACACGTGTCCCCATCCAGATGGTTCGCGGGCGGGATCGTGGTGTGTGCGCGCGTTAGAAGTAGGGAAGGGGTTGAAGCGCAAGTCTGGTCGGAGATGCCCGCCCATCCCACTCCGGGACTCGGAGGGGGGACCTTCCGGAACTGGCACGGGTTGAGGAAGTTTAAGTGGAAATCGCTGGCGAACTTTTTTCTTTAAGTCTCCTTCTTACTCTTTGCTGGGAGTTGATCTCTCTCGGGCAGCAGGTTAACGCGATCGGTGTATCGTTAGATAGTTCCTGAGGAACTATCCTTAGGAAAAATTCTTCCCTCGCTTCCCAAAGTGCTGGAGAAAGGTCGGGAGAAATTAACAGGGAGCTAAAGGCTGTGGGAATTTTTCCCGGCGCCGAAAAGTGTGTGTGAAAGTTGTGTCCGGATATGAGCTGTTGGGGACGTTGGAAAACGTTCTCTTCCCTTCCCATGAATAAATATCAAAGCCAACATTCGCCTGCATCAGGAGTCGGTTTGATTTGCTGACCTGTTACACGAAGTATTAGGTGTTTTCTCCATGTCGAAAGTCAACTCGGAGCAAATCGATCCTGGAGTTGCACTTAAAGTCCACTCCAAGTCTCTTTCCTAGAGTTTCCTCCATAGAGTGACCCGTCCCAGCTTGGCGGCGGCCTCGCTGCTACATTGATGCGCCGCGTTCCGGTTGGAAGCTTCGGCTCACCCCGGCGGCACTCAGGAAGTTCTGGATGAGAAGACTCGACCCCAGAGGGGTCAGAGGGCCTCCCACGCTTGGCCCCGCGTGGTTCCGGGACAGAACCTTCCTTCCGATCCCAACCTCCACGCGGCCCCCGGCTGAGCGCGGCCCCCGCTGCCTTCCCAGGGCGCGCGGGCGGGCGGCGGAACCGCTGAGAGCCCCGGTCCCCTTGCCGCGCTGTCCCCTCCCGAGGAAGTTCCCGCGGGACCTGTTCCCCTCCGCCCGGAACACACCGAGGACGTCCCTCGGTCATGAGCTTCTAAAGTTGGAAAGTCTGCCGGAGAGCGGGAGCGGCGACCCCGGAGGGTTCGGGTGACCCTGCGGCCCCCACCCGGCCCCCACGCCCAGCTGTGCTCCGAGCGATCTCCTGGTAACTCTGGAGCTCAAGACATTTTCTTATAGAGTGGCTGCGAGGGAAGTAATTTAGAAAGAGGATTCCTCCCCCTTTTATATTCACAGGGAAATTTTATTCCCAGGGTTCTTTTCCCCTCTCCTTCGGAAGTGACTTATCTCCCCTCAGTTTTTAATTACATTAATTTATTACTAATTTATTTTAAAGTTCTGAAACATGAGAATGTATTTCTGAGCATTAGCTTAGGCCAACTTTTTCTTTTTCTTTCTTTAAGCGAAAGGGAAAATGTGTCTCCGAAGCGTTTCCTCAAATTCATATTATTTCGGGAAATGAAGTCACTGTCTGCTATCTCTAGGCGGCTTTGAGTTTGTGGACGTCTGTGGATTTGGGGGTGGGTGATAGTGGTTTATGATTTGTGCGTGTTCACAAGAACTGTAGCTACCACATGGCTAACTTTGGACGTGGTTGGGTGTGAATGTTATGGTTTGTTTTTGGTTTTCTAAATCGATAATTCTAATTAAAAATGGTCCCTGTCCTGAGGGTGTGCAAAGTCCAGTGTAAAAAAAGAAAAAAAAGAGTCAGTTCGCCGGATATATTTAGGACTTCTTTTCCGGGGGCGAAGGGAAAGAGTGGGTGGAAGCAAAGACTTGGGCATCGGAAATTGTAAGGAGAGCGCAGCGGAGCCGAGCGACCCCGGGCCAAGTCGCGGCCGAGGCCAGCCGAGCGCGTTCTATCCCCACCGCCGAGCGACGGGCTGCGCGCCGAGTTGATGTCCGCGGTGATCCTGGCCTGAACAGCGCCCGGCGGGCAGTTCAACCTGGCGGAGCAACCCTGCCCCGCGACCCTGCGCTTTGACCCTTCTTCCCACTCGGCTGGTCAGCCCCAAAGAGCTCCGCGAAAACCCCTGGCGCGGCGGGCGCTGCTGGCTCTGCCCTCGGTCAAAGCCGTCTCCCTGCATCGTTCCAATCAGCTGATGCATAACCCGAGGTCAGCCTGCAAGGATCTGTCGGCGCGGCCGACCGTGAACCCAACTGGAGCTTCTGCCCTTAACCTGTGCTCAGCAGTGCTGGGTCCCCACGCCACGCGACCACCCAGATACGAGAAAGGCCGCCTTTGGATACATTTATGCGTAAGTTTCGCCACCCCCGGGAAACCGAGAGAGGAGTGAATGCGATTTCAGCACACGTGGAAGGGCTGTTTTCTCTGGGTTGGTTTTTTGCGCTTAGCTAACATGGGATGCTCACCTAGGACCACGGACGGTCTAACTTGGCAGGCAGCCCCTTCCCCTTAGAAACGCACAGGCCGCCCCAGGGGCCACCTCCTGTCCCTCTTCACCTCCTGCTGCCTACCACCCTGTCGGCTCACTCTCTGGCGCTAAAATCCCCCATCTGTAAAGCAGGGGACTTGCGCCAAAGTTTTCCGCCTGAAGGTTCTCTGGTTCTGGGCTGCAGCCCCTGACGCTCATCCCGCCCACCCTCTGGCTCCCCCGGCCGGGCCCCCAGCTGCTCGCCGCAAAGGTCGCACTTCCTGGGCTGCCTGAGCTGGTGGCCCGGAGCCCGGTTCCTGTCACCTGAACCCGTGTCCTCTCCCTGCCCCCCAGCCGGGCGACCCCGGAGTTGGCAGCTGCAAGCTCCCTCCACCCTATGCCCCGCTGCGCCCAGATGCCCGCCCGCCCGCAGGGGGGCGCTCCGACAGCTGCGGGGTGGGGGCGGGGGTCGCGGCGCCCCAACTCCCAGGGGGCTGTCCCTGGCGCGCCTCGGAGCCCCCTGTCCTCACGAAAAGCGCCGATCAGAACTGAGGGCTAGAGGCAGGCTAGCAGACCAGCCATCAGAAACCCCTTGAAAGAGTGGCGAGAAGGAAACGGCCAAGTGGAAAGGGCTTCCCAGGCTGCGCTCCAGCTGCACTTGAGGGACAGTGTGTCTAGCGACCTCAGTTGGATCCATCACCCTGGCGCCGGGGCTCTGGCAGTTTGAGGTCCCAGGAGGACCCTCAGCACATCACAGAAGAGATGACTGCTCCTGTCCTAAGGATAAAAGAACTCATTCTGGTGGTTGATGTCCTGAGGAGTCAAGGTCTTATGCTGATTCCAGCTCCCTCACAGTGGCCTCTGTGCTCTGGGTTTGGAGCTTCCCTTGTCCTCAGGCTTCCCTTATCCGAAGGCTCCCTCTGGTCTGGGTCATCAAAGGCGGGAAGCTTCCCTCTTCTGCAAAACACAGCCCCTGGCGGGAAGTCCTTCTACACTGCCTTGCTGTCACCAGCTTCTGGAATGGCTGGCTGCTCGCCTCTGCAGATCTAGGCGGTGATGACACCTCCCCTTTCCAGCGACAAATACGTGCCCTCCCCAGGTTCTCCTTCCCCTCCGGCATCTTTGTAAGTGGTCCTTCTGTTACGCAACCTGTGCGTTACTCAGGTGATGTCCCACAGCTTTCCTGCCAGGATCCTGACTTTGTCACTGTTACTGTTAGTTGCAGCCCCATGGACTGTAGCCCACTGGGCTCCTCCATCCATGGCATTCTCCAGGCAAGAATGCTGGAGTGGATTGCCCTGCCCTCCTCCAGGGAATCTTTCCAACGCAGGAATCAAACCCTGGTCTCCTGCACTGGGAAGTTTATCACTAGGGTTGCATTACTTTCCCTCATCTGGTTCCCAGCCACTTACCAGCTGTGTGACTTTGAGTAAGTCACACACCCCTTCTGAGCCTCAGTACCACTGGCTGTCATTGCGCTCTTCTGCTCCAGATGCTGTCAGCTCCCTCTTTCTCCTCTTTCTCCATCAAGGTCTCCTGGCCATGGAAATCCTCCAAGGCCTGTCCTGCCTTCAGTCTTCTGGGCCCACGCTGGAGGAGGTCACGTCTTAGAGATGATGGGTCCAGCTTTAACTTTTCCTCCACAAAATTCCACGGACATGTAACGGTGCAACTCTCCTAAGTGTCCCCAGGAGGCCCACTTCCCCAGCCCCTGAGACAGCATTTCTTATGATCCCTCTGGCATTTCTCAAAACCTCTTTGAGAACATAGATGTCTACACCTTTATACCACCAGACGAGCACCCACCTGACTCCTCCCGACTCCTCCTTCCTTCCTCTTGTCTCAGTGGAGGCAGCTGTGGGCTAGCCTGACACAGAGTGAGCCTCAGGCTACTCTGAACCTGCGCCCTTCTCACCTCCCATCTCCTCAGCCATGAGTCACAGCCCTTCTGTGTGGACACAGGCCACCCAGTCCCGGTCAGTGAAGGGCGAGCTGTCTCAGCTGCTGTGTGCCACACAGCCTCCAGCTGTCAGTCCCTCCAGGCTGCAGAGGGCTCCTGCAGGGGGCTCCTGCAGAGGCCGGAGGTCATGCCCTTTCCCAAGCAGGGATGGGGGTGGGGACATCCAGTGACCACACAGGAGGATAAGGCCTGGTCATCCTAGTCAGCTCCAGGCATCTCTGAGAGCCTCCTGCTGGGTGGGCAGAGGATGTGGGGCTCGAGTTGCAGCTGGAGTCTCCCTCTGCCCAAGCCTGCCTTGCCTCCTCCTCCTCCAGGTGTTGGTCCCAGGGCAACCTGCTTGGTTGTCCAGGAGCCCGACCTGACATATTTCCCTCCCTCTCTAGCTCTTCCCCAATGGCTCAAGAGGTAAGGAACCTGCCTGCCAATGCAGGAGGCGTAAGAGATACGGGTTCGATCTCTGGGCCAGGAAGATCCCCTAGAGGAGGAAATGGCAGCCCCACTCCAATATTCTTGCCTGGAGAATCCCATGGACAGAATGAGCCTGGCGGGCTTTTGTCCATGGGGTCACAAAGAGTAGGACATGACTGAGCACACGAGCAAGCAAGCCTCCCTCTCTCTGTTGTGCCATGTGTCAGAATGTCCTTCCTTTTTGAGAAGGGATAATATTCTATCCTTAAACCATGGATGGCATCATGGACTCAGTGGACATGAATTTGGGCAATCCCAGGGAGATAGTGAAGGAAAAGGAAGCCTGGCATGCTGCAGTCCAAGGGATTGCAAATGGTTAGACATGACTTAGGGATGGAACAATATTCCATCGTATAACCCACACTTTGTTTATCCATTTATCCATCAATGGACAGTGGAGTTGCTTCCACTTTTGGCTATTATGAATAATATTGCTATAACCAGGAGTATAGCCATATTTCTTCAAGACCTTCCTTTCAATTATTCTGGATATCTACCTAGGAGTGGAAGTGCTAGATCCTGTGGTAATTCTGTTTCACTTTTTGAGCAACAGCCATACTGTTTTCCGTGGCATCTGCCCTGTTTTACATTCCTACCAACAGGGCAGGAATGTTTCACTCTCACCAAAGTGAAAACAAAGGTTTCACTTTCTCCACACCCTCACCAACAATTGCTATCTTATTTTTTCTCATAGCAGCCATCCTAATGGGTGAGACCTCACTGTGTTTTTTAATTTACACTTATTTAATAATTAGTGCACCTTGCCGTATTTTTACACATTCATAGGATAAACTTTTTATAGTTTATAAGCCCCACTTATAGAATGGATGGGGGGCATCTGATGTAACACAGATGGGGAATTTTCAGTCACATCATTTAATTTTAAAAATAGAACACGAATCCAGATTCCTTACCAATACCCTTAAAATCCCGACCTATTTGTATTTTTCAGCCATCACAATGGGGCCTTTTTAGATACCCATCTGGTCTGTACTGAAACCCACCTTCAGGGACAGCTTCTTACTGCACACACAGAGAGCACACCTAGAAAATGGTAGAAACCACACCCAGGAGTGTGAATGCCCTACAGTCATCCACTCAGGGAATTTAAAGAGCTTTTCAAGTAGCCGGTGGCTGCCTGAAAACCTTTGAGCAGATTCTCTTTGCTTATTGGCTAAACAGGAACCCTGATAGTCCTCAGCGGTATCTGGGGGCACCAGTGCTCCCTATAACTTACCTCCCAAAGGTCTGTATGTGGTTCTAGATATTTCCTGCTGATTCCTCTTAAAGTGGCAGGAAGTCACTGGACACAGTGTCATACGGACCAACAGCCACCGACTTGCTGTATCACACACAGATTTTTCTCAGCCCAAAGCCGCGAAACATCATTTGCAATCCCTTCTAAATTCTGAGACGTGTTCAGCCTGAAACTGTCCCCAGAGCCAGGTGTTTGTGACCCTGTTTTTGCATATCATCACCAGTTTCTCCCGTGTGCCTTTAATAAATACAGACGCAGACTACCTCTTGTTCTCTTTTGCATCCAAAAGGCCGCTGACTCCAGGGGTTTCCAGCTCTGCTTCACAGTCCCTTTAGTCTCATGCCACTGTCACACTCACTTCACGATGGACACTCTGTCCTCTTTCGATTCTGACCATTCTTCTCTGCTTTCTACTTCTCCCTCTGGAAATCACCTTCGTAACCTATTCCTCATTTCCAATTCCCAACAGTCACCAAACAGACAGACGTAACAGATAAGTGAGTTGCCCATCATCCTAAATGCCACTCCCTGCCCCGCCCTGTCTCCCTGGCTTTGCTAAGTGCATTATGGAAAAAAAAAACTGGCTGTACAACCAACAAAGATGGATTTCCTGTTGACTTCCATTAGCGCTTGATGAATTTTGAACTTTTGGGAAACCTGCTTGAAATAGGAACACCTGGTACTTTTTGTGAAGTAAGAGTGTGAACATAAAATAGTGATGCTGACTTCCATCATCCACGCACGACAATTAGTTCTGAGGTGAAAGGTGGGCTTTGTCCCCATAGTGGTCTGCCCACCTCTGAAACTCCCAGCAGCAGACGTTCAACCCCATTTCCATCTGGAAGGTATAAAAGTACAAAAGTGAGTCTACCTAAGAACCAGCTTCGTTTATAAAGCCCAGAGCAGCTTCTTGGTTTCCCTAATTTTGTGTCCTGAGGAAGTTACTTTTGTGTTGAAAGTAACACACTGTCCAGGAGAAAAATTCTCTCTGAGGAAATCACTTTTATCATTAATTCAATGGGCGTTTAGCCCACAGGCTCTGCTGTGCTCATCTTAATTAACTGTACTCATCATCACTCATTTCTGCCTGTCCCTCTCCTGCTCAGAGTGGTTCTTGGCTGTGTGCACTTGTGGCTCTCAATTCTGATTTCATCTGGACGAGACTATCTGGTTCTGTCACCTGCTTTCCCAGAACTCTTTGGAAAGTTAGTGATCTCTCTGTGCCTCCATTTCCTTCTGTAAAGTGGGTGGTAATGCCATCAGGGCTTAGAGCAGTCCCAGCCCCATGCTTGCATCTAGGATATGCTGGCTGTTCACATCAGAAGTAAATGACTGTCACCTCACTCTCCCTTGCCACAATGCCCTCCTCTGTTCCGTAACTCATGATGGCCCATGATTCTCAGATGAGCAAGTAGAGAGGGGGTGCCTTCAGAACCTCTGGAGCTGAAAACACACTCAGATGTTCCGATCTAACTCCCCAGGGAGCACCCTCCCGCCCTCCACTCCCACGGACATTCCCCCACGAGCGTCACTTGAATGCCTCCTGTTCAGATACGTGTCCTGAAGTTTGGCTGACGGTGTAGACCACGCCTGGCCGGGTAAGAGAGGAAGGCTGAGGAGGGGAGGCTGAGGAAGCAGAAAAGCAGCAGGCGCCCTCTGGGCTGGTAAGTCGGTGTTGCCAGATCTTCTAATTTTTCCAGCAAAGCTAAAATACAAAACTGGGTTTTTATGTGAAATTGCCTGCATTTTATATGGGAGGGGATTTAAAAAGTTATATGTTTGAAATAAAATTTTAAAAGAGCCTTGGGGATCATTAAGCCAAACACAAGTAGATCAGACTGAGAAACTCCAACTGGTAACCTCTGGCCTTTACAAACCTCTGTTTCTTCCAGAGAGTTCTTGAGCCCAAGCAGAAATGACAATGTTTGAGTCAAAAAGACTTCTGACTCTTGTTAACAGAAGCGAACACTGATTTCCAACAAAGTGGTCATCTAAGCTGCAGCCAAAGGGGCCAGAGAGAGCTTCATCCCCCATGGCCCCCACTCCACCGCGCAAGAGACTCCCAGTCCAGCCTCCCTCAAGGAGAAGCCTGGGCCATTGTCGATGGTTCACTTTCTCCTGTTCGTACATTTCATCATTATCCACAGACCAACTCTCCCACTTTGTGAAAACCCTCCTCCACCCCTGCCCTGGCGCCTGGCACCATCCTAGACTGACAGTGGCCAACAAATTGTTGCTACTCAAAGTAATTAAAGTAATTAAGCACATTGGGTTATTGCATGAGAGTAATAACTTACTTAATGGCCCACTTAAACACTTTTTAATGTCAGTCTGTGGTCTGCTTTAGAGCTCCTGCATTTTAAAGTGAGTGAGACTCTGGATCTTCCACTAGCTCCAAGTCTTGATTCACTCGTCTATTCATTCACGTATTTGTATTTTCTTGAGCTACCTCTTTGGCTAGTCCCTGTGTTAGTAACAGAAATGCAGTCCACTGGACTTCTGGTGGCCTGTGGTTAAGACTCCATGCTCCTAATGCAGAGGGCATGGTTTTGAACCCTGATCAAGGAATTAAGATCCCACATCATGTGGCCAAAAAAATTTTTAAATAAAAATTTGTCATTTAGTTGATAAGTCGTGTTCGACTGTTTGTGACCCAGTGGACTGCAGCACACCAGGCTCACCTGGCCTCTCCACTATCTCCCAGGGTTTGCTCAGATTCATCTCCATTGAATCAGTGATGCCATCCAACCATCTCATCCTCTGTTGTCCCCTTCTCCTCCTGCCCTCAATCTTTCCCAGAAGCAGGGTCTTTTCCAAAATTAAATAAATAAATCTTTTCCAAAAATAAATACATAGAAATCCAGTACATGCCTTCACACAACTCACAATCTGCAGAACCATCTTGATAGCTTTAAACATAGATATAATAAAGGCATCTATTGATTATACAAATGAAGAAGACAGATTAGCTCAATACATGGACTCTAAGGGTGAATTCCGCTGGAAACAGATAGCCATAGACACGGAATCTCTCCCTACTTCCTGGCCCTCCTAACTGGTGGCTCAGAGACAAACAGTTATTCCCTAAAGGAACTGAGGAAGCCTGAATGATTCCTGCACTGCGAGCTGGCATCGTAGGAACACAGATCTGAAAGAGGCTTTGGTGAGCGCTTGGCTCCATCCAGGAAGGAATTAATGACCTTTGAAAGCAGCATTTCATGACCTTCCATCTGTCTTTGGCCTCAAGGACTCCTGAGTATAAACACAGATACTACCTAGCAATGATTCAAGCAATTAGATCCCATTGGGGAAGTCCAGAGAAAGTTTGTTTTGGTGAATTCAGGCTTGCTCTATAAGAAATGATAAAGGGAGTCCCTCACGCTGAAATGAAAGGATGCTGGAGAGCCACTTAAAGTTGGATAAATAAAGATTTTCGATAAAAGTAAATACATGGGCCAATAGAAAAGCCAGTATTATTTTTATTTTCTATACGTTTTAAAAGACAGACGCATAAAACTCAATATTATATGATGTTGAACACAGTGTACAGATGTAATCTTTTGCAACAATAGTAACATTAAAGAGGTGGATAAGGAATTGTGAGAGCAGAGAATGTGCTGCTGAAGTTGATAGCAATTGCAATTAGATTGTTATAACTTTAAGACTTTAAATGTGTCATAGTAACCATCAAGAAAAGATCTATAGGTACATGGAACTCTGCTCAATGTTATATGGCAGCCTGGATTGGAGGGGAATTTGGGGGAGGATGGATATATGTATATGTATGGCTGAGTCCTTTTGCTGTTCACCTGAAACTATAATATCATTGTTAATAGGCTATACCCCAATACAAAATAAAGTTTTCTTTTTAAAAAAGGAACAGATCTATAGAAGACACACAAATGGAAGTGAGAAGGAAATCGAAGTGTGTCACTACAAAAAAATCAACTAAACATAAAAGACGGTAACAATGGAGGAAATGAGGGACCAAAACAGTCTATAAGATGTACAGAATCCGAATAGCAAACACAGATGTCCTTCTTATAAGTGGCCACGGGATGTGAGACCAGGGAAGGACAGGAGAGCTAGTACTTTGTGGGCGGTGACTTAGAGGAGAGCTGAAAGAGATGGGCAGACTGGCTGATTAGACTTCTTTATTTTTAATTTATTTCCCACTAGCCCTCTTCAGAAGAGTGGAAACAGGTTCACGGGACGGGATGGAGGTTTATCTACCACTGGAGGGGGGTTTCTCTTTCTCTTGTCCCACACTGGTCAAGGCTCATCAGTTGGGAGGGACTCCTTCAGCCTTCCAGCCTGCACTACCTGGCCCTTCGTTGGCAGCAGCACGGCTGTGTGCTGTGTTTTTCAGATTTGAAGTTGGACAGGCGCAGAGGTCTGCATGGCAGCCTTCCAGAAGGGATGCCCACCCACAACTTGAGAATGCAGCTCTGTTTGGATAAAGGGTCTCTACGGATGTCATGAAGGGTAAGGATCCTGAGTTGAGATCATTCTGGATCAGGGTGAACCCTACATCTGATGACAGTTGTCTTCAGAGGAAAGAGGAGGACAGAGAAAAGTCCACACGAAGGTGGAGGCAGAGCCTGGAGTGTGCAGCCAGGAGCCGAGGGGCCCCCAGAAGCTAGAGGAGCCAGGGACCCGTCCTCCACCAGAGGCTCCGGAACCAGTGAGGCCACCCACGTCACGAGTGTCAGGATGCGAGTGAGTAAATTTCACTGCTTTAAGCCACCAAGTGTGTGGTCATTTGTGACAGCGGCTCTAAGAACCGAATATGAACGGATACACCCACGGGGCTGTCCACACAAAGACTGGGAGAGGAAGAGACAGCTGAGGAGACAGCAGGTAAGCAAGTGTGTGTCCCAGCTCCTCCTGTAGACCTGCGTGGAAGGGGCAGGACACCGAAGGAGCTGGTCTGTGTGCAAGCGCCCCGTGGAAAGTGAGGTTGGAAGAAAAGTGGGTGGAGGCTGGGAGCTGTGAGATCAAAGGGAGTCACTGGCTCATTAAAAATGGAGCCTGTTGTCCATGCAGATGGTGGCAGGATGGGGAGAGAAAAAGAGACATAAACACAGGGTTGGGATGACCCAAGGAGGGTGGGAAGGGACTGTTGACGGGGATTATCTGGCAAGAACTGAGCAGATGAATGAATGGCTGGAGCTTTACGTGCTGATGATGACATTGAAAAACGTGCCCCAAAGATATCAGGCCCCAACTCCCAGAAACAGTGACTAATATCTTAGACAGCAAAAGATGTGATTAAGGTTAAGGGTGTTGAGATGCGGAGGCTGACCTGGGTTGTCTGGGTGGGTTCTGGCTTAGGATGTACATGTCCTTCTGTGAGAGAGGTTGGCATTGGGGAAGATTCACACACACACACACACCCACGCACACGGGAGACGGCAATGTGTCAGAGGAGGCAGAGACTGGAGTGTGATGGTCATAAACCATAAACCAAGGAGAGGTAGAGACTGGAGGAGGTGAGGACGGAGCCTCCCCTAGAGGCTGCGGAGGGTGGTTACTCCCGTCAACACCTCTATTTCAGCTCAGTGACTTCAGACTTTGGACCTTCAGAACTGTGAGAGAACACGTTTCTGTTATTTTTAAGCCCCTCCATTTGCCGTCATTGGTTACAGTAGCCCTAGGAACCTCACACACCTGGGGTAAGGGTTGGTTTCCCAGGTGGCGCTAGTGGTAAAAAATCCACCTGCAATGCAGGATAGGCAGCTTCGATCCCTGGGTCGGGAAGATCCCCAGGAGCAGGGCACGGCAACCCATTCCAGTCTTCTTTCCAGGAAAATCCCATGGACAGAAGAGCCTGGTGGGCTATGGCCATGGGGTCACAAAGAATGGGGCACGGCTGAAGTGACACCACACAAGGACCGGTTTGGCCCTAAGTCGTGGCTCCTGCAGGAGGACTCGGGGGCTCGTGTAGAGGAAAGGGAAGCGGGGGGTGGAGGGATGAGGATTCCACCCCATAAACATGCTCTGTAGCGGATGCCGCTGGACACTGTGAACTGCACGTGCTCAGCCTTGAAAGACAAGAACAGAAGTATGGAGCGCTAAACGCGCAATAGAGATTAGAGGAGGAGGTGGGGCACGTGGAAGACTGAGGTCCCCTTTAGGAGGCACTGTTGTGTGAAGGCGAACTCAGCACCAAAATAGAAACAGAAAGGACCAGACGCCTGCAAGGAGGGGGCGGTGGGGACAAGGAGGAGACTCAGGTAGACGCCCTGCAGGGCAGACACACGCGCCCACACTTGAAGGGAGGTTTTGCGGCTCTGTTTCCAATCTCATTCTACTTCAGAGCCGCTGGCAGTGTCTGCCCGAGGCCAGAACAATTGGGCAATTCAGGGAAATCATTCGTCAAACAGTCCCATGGAGCAGCCCAGTACAGAGCAAAGCATAGGAATTCCTTACTCCGGTTCCCCCTCCCGCAACTTCTGAAATGGCAAGAATTGTGCCCACTTTGCAGATAGGAGCCCAGAGAGGTGGGAACCTCTGTCATCACAGCACCCAGGGTCAGACAGACCCGGATTTACGTTCAGATCTGTCTGCCTCCTAATCGTGTGGTTTCTCCATCAGTCTGTGGACGGAATGGATATATATATGGTCCTGGAAGTCTCTGAGGCACTCAGGCCGAGATGAAACACATGTCAGTGTAAGTAAGACACTTGGAAAGAGTGAAGGAAAATCTCTTAAGAGCCACCTCTGCATATTAGGGGGCTTCCCAGGTGGTTCAGTGAGAAAATATCCGCTTGCCAATGCAAAAGGCACAGGAGATGCAGGTTCCATCCCTGGGTTGGGAAGACACCCTGGAGAAGGAAATGGCAACCCATGTCAATATTCTTGTCAGCAGAGGAGCCTGGTGGGCTATAGTCCATGGGCTCGCAAAGAGTCAGACACAAGCGGGCACAAATTCACGTATGCCCTGTATTAGAGACTGGGGAGGCGGTGGTGCATGGACCCTCCTAAATTGCAGAACTGTAGCGGCATGGGTTCATTTTCTAGGTGGCAATGGTGTTACCTCTTATGGGAGCCTCAAAACATGTTAGTCTTACTGCTCTAGACATAAGCCATTGTGCCAAGTGTTATGAGTAACCATCAGTCTTCCTAAATCTAGCTGGCTGCCCATAACCCACAAATAAAGACGGTGCTTTGGGAAGAATCTATAAAATTGACATATAAATATTTTTGTTTTATTTTCCAGCCTTGGCAGCCTCTGTCTGGGCAGTTTTGATCACATGTAAGTGTGATATAAAGATATAAAAGCCGCCCACTGAGAGGAAACCCAGAAGTTGCCAAGTCCTTGACAATTACATAGAGACTCTATTAAAACTCTTTACAGCCTTGTGTCTACAGCCCTGCTCATCTCACTGAAACTTTCTAAACTGCTAGGCTCCCTTCTTAGTGAGGGGACAAAGGTTAATAAACAGGGTGGGGACTTCTCTGGTGGTCCAGTGGCTGACACTCCGCATTCCCAGTGCGGTGGGCCAGGGTTCGATCCCTGGTCAGGGAACTAGATTCCACATGCCACAGCTAAGACCCAGCATAAGCAAATAAATAAATAAATAAATATTATTTTTAAAATAAAATAAACTGGCAGCCTCCTCTGTATCAGAGCAGTGCAGCTGAGTGAAGGAGAGAAAGCTTGAGTCAGCGTCAGGCAAGGATATCCTCCTTACACGTTTGTTCTGCTGAAACCCACCTGGACTAGCCTAAGTTCTCCAGAGGAGCAGAAACAATAGGGCTGATGGACTGGCTGGCTGGTAAGGAATTGGCTCCCACAGTTATGGGGAATAAGTCCTAAGACCTGCAGAGCGGGCCGATGCAGGAGAGCCGACGACAGGGTCTAAAGTCAGGGGATGCTCCAGGTGAAGGACAGGGCGCAGAGGGCCACTCTCCCTCTCCCACCTCTCTGTTCTATTCCCACCTCCCACAGACTGGACTGGACCACCCGCACTGGGAAGGGTAAGCTACAGAACTCAGTCCACTGATCCAAATGTCCATCTCATCCAGAAACATCTGCACAGATACACCCAGAATGACATCTAAGCAGATAGATATCTGGCCCCCTGCGGCCCAGTCAAGTTGACATATACAATTAACCGCCACATGGGGCAGGGGTCTCATGGGATGGGAGGATAAAGTAGGAGTTTGGGATTAGCAGACGTACACTACTACATATATCACAGGTAAACAACAGGCACCTCCTTTGTAGCACAGGGAGCTATGTGCAATACCTTGTATAATCTTTAAGGGAAAAGAATCTGAAAAAGAATATATATGTATAACTGAATCACTTTGCTGTACACCTGAAACTAAGACAACATTGTAAATCAGCTGTGTTTCAATTAAACACACACACACCCCAAGCTGATCATCACACCGTCTGCTTCTTTACCCACTGGTTCACCCCCTCCAGACCCAGAGGAAGAGGGTCCCACTTCCTCTACAGTGAATTCCCCTTCCAGTGCTCCTCCTCATCCTAACCATTCAAGCTCTAAACATCCTCAAGAATTGCCTAAAGGTGTAGAAACCAGAAACCTGGAGCTTTCCACATGGTGCTAGTGGTTAAAAAAAAAACAAAAAACACCTGGGTTCAATCCCTGGCTCTGGAAGATCCCTGAGGGAAGGCAATGGCAACCCACTCTAGTATTCTTGCCTGGAGAATCCCTTGGACAAAGGAGCCTGGCAGGCTAGTCTATGGGGTCGCAAAGAGTGGGACATGACTGGATGACTTAGCACACACACACGTCAGTCGAGCTGAGGACGAGAAGCTCCGTTCTAAGACAAGAATGCATCCATGGGAGCTGTCATCTGTGTCCTGCAAAGAAAGAAGATTTCTGTCCACGTCTGCTGAGCCTGCTCACAATCTAGCAGCTTAGGAACACCTGCAGGCACTTCAAGGCCGGCAAGAGGCCACAGGTCCCTCCTGCTTCCGTAAACTCTCCTGGAGCTGAAGCCAAGCTTCCAGCCCATTCATCTGTGAATCGGGGATTCTAATAATCGAAGGGACCATTTTAGGTCCCAAGTAATGAGGTGGGAATATCCTAGTGGCCAGATCCTAAATCTAGATCTCGGTGATAGTTGATATACCAGACGGTGGCCACAGGCCTGTGGGTCTTGGTGAAGCAAAGTGGCTTCTCGTTGAAGCAAAGAAGCACTTGGTGAGCCAAGTGGCTCAGCATTTCCCACCAATTCTAAGCTGCAGTGTTTGGAGGAAGTTATCCACCCGTCTGTACTTACTGTCCCTTTGTGCAGATGGACACCAGGTCAGAGCTGCTGGAGCTCATTCATTCTGTAGGGCTCCCAATAGTACCTTTGTGTCAAATAGAAGCTGGGGGGAAGCAAAGGGGATGCAAGAGTAAGAAAAGGGACCGGGCTGTGGGGGAGGCACTAAACTGGAGGGGTTGGGGGCCCGGGGTAGGGTTGGGCGAGTGTAGCCTGAGACCCAGGGAGCCCCGGGCTAGATGGGACCCTCCTTAGAGGGGGCTGGCCACATGGCCTCCCGCTGTGCCCAGCAGCCAATATGTTTTCGCCTTGTCGATGTTGGCGGCTTCAGGTCTATCCCTGGCCTCATTTATCTCACAGTGTAGTGGGCTCAGGGAGCAGAGGGACCATGGTTCCAACTGAGAGTCTGAAGGGGGAGGCCTTCCTCCTTTCCCGAGTCCTGGCTGATCACAGATCAGAACCCGCTAAGCCCTCCCTCCCCAGCTGCCCAGCCTCCGTGTTGGAGCTGCTGCTGGAGCTCCGGGTGCGCGAGTGCAGACGTCAGTGCCTTTGATCTCCGAGCACGATGACATAGATTTATCAAATGTTTGCCTCTTTCTGCCTGTTTGAAAGGCTGATTTATGGGATGCAGCCTTAGCCTCCCTTCCTTTCTTGAAATATGAAGTGCTTGTGAATAGCCAGGGTAATATTTAATATCCTGCCAAGGAGCCTCTCACACTGCCTAACAAACACACTACATCCCGCCCAGTGGACCACGTCTGTTGGGCTCCTCTTTTTGGACTCAATAAATTAGCATTAAAATGCCTCACAAAGAATGCCCAGTGTCCCTTTCTAGCTGAGGGATTGGGGACAATTCCAAGGGAGGGGCCCACAGCCCAGGGTTGGGGAGCCAAGCTCTCGGCAGATGCTTTCGTGTTCCAAGTGTCTGGGCAGGAGCTGAACAGAGGGGAACTTGATGCTCACAGATGTTCAGGGTCAGAGCGGCTGGAAGATGGACCCACCTGGCTCGTTCCTGACTCTTCCATCCAAAGTGTTCCTTAAACAATTTCCTGAGAAAGTGGAAGTGTCTTCCAAGAAGCACTTTACTTGAAGAAGATAGCAGTTGAAGTTGAAAGGGGCTGATGCAAACGGTCTTGACGGGAACTGACTTAGCTTTAAGGACGGCTCCACCTCTGTGAAGAGGGTGCAGGCCTGGGAAGTCCCGTGGGTGTGGCTGACTTGCTGTAAAGAGCAGGTAGTGAGACACCCTGGGTTTTCACCTTGTTAATGGCCTTGGAATACACAGACCTTTCTTACAATGAGCTGGAGACCACAGTGGTATATGATCAGGCTTGCCCTCATGGTGCTGGCCATCTGAGGATCTGCAGTCGCTGGGCACTGCCTTTGCTGGGCCTCTCCTGAGGTCCATTTCCTCACCGTCAGGACTCCAAGGCCTCTCTGAGGACCAGACTGCAAAGCAATTCCCCTTTGCCCAGCCCCTTCTTAGCAGGCTCCTCAAAACTTCATGATGGGCGGGGACAGTTGTGTCCTGTACATGGGCTGATGGACGTGAACCAGGCTGATGGGATCAGGAATAAGCCCAAACCCTAAGTCAGGCTAATCGGAGCCAGCATCTCAATGTCAAGACTTCCTTTCTCTCCTGTCTTGAACAAGAAGCTGTCGCTAGTCACCCAGCCACCCACTGCAGAGGGGAGCACAGTTACCAGGGCTTCTTCTCGAGCTGTGGCAGGCAGAAGGCAGGGAGGTTTGCTTTGTTCACCGTGGCACCCCCAGCACCTGGCCCAAGGTATGTAGTAGACAGATATTTGTGAATAAAGGAATGAATGAGTGTCCAGGGGGTGTCTGCTTCTTAAGGGGAGAGAGCCTGCTATGAGTGGGGCCAACGACAAGCAGAGAGAACATTCTGTCGCCTAGATTGAGCCACGCCTGAAGGCAGACGTTTCTGGATCTTTCAGCTACAGGAACCAATACATTACTTCTCGTAAGCCAGGTTCAGTCAAGTTTCCTGTCACTGGTAATTATGAGTCTAAATTGGTACAGGAAGGCAGGTTAAAGGCACACACTCTGCTATGACATCAGCTGTAAATTCTCCCATTTCTGTATAGGTTATCTACACCTGGATGTGAACAAATGCCAAATTCACTCTGAGAGGCCTGAATGGGTCTCCGCCATGATTTCGGTAGGTTTTAGGGCAAACAGTTCCATCCTTATTTGCAAAGTGAGCTCAGGTCCTCTGGGTGGATAGATCACTGGGTCATTCAGATTGGAGGGACTCAGCAGGTGGGGAGAGGGAGGGAGGGGAGGAGTGTAGGGAAGCAGTTCCTGCTCTGGAAACTTTTGGGCAGAGGCTTAGGACCCTAGGCCATCCTATCATGCTTGGGAGATCAGTGAAAAGCAAGTGTTCGTTGCTAAGTCGTGTCCAACTCTTTGCAACTCCATTGACTGTAGCCTGCCAGGCTCCTCTGTCCATGGGATTCTCCAGGCAAGAATACTGGAGTGGGTTGCCATCCCCACCTCCAGGGCATCTTCCTGACCCAAGGTCTCCTGCATTGTAGGCAGGTTCTTTACCATCTGAGCCACCAGGGAAGGACTGTTTCAGGGAGGCTGGATTAGGTGTGGATCGGAGCTGAAGGACAGGGTGAGGTGGGGGGTGGTTCCCACAGAAGGTAGGCCCAGCAATCTGAGTCAACAGTGACTACAGACAGGAAGAGGACATGAGCTGGGGAAGGGGGCCCCCTCTTAGGGAGTGGCACCACCCTGCCCCTCTGGCCTGGGAGCAACCCGGGATCTTCCCTCTGCAGTCACCTCTTCCCTCAAAGTGTGGACCTCTTTCTGTGACCCGCACTCTTCTGCCCAGACCCCCTTGGTGTCTCTCCCCTCCTCCATCCTCCCAACTACCTGTCACTCCAAGGCCTGAGTCTTTTTTCTAAAGCACAAAGCATCACAGAAACCCGAGTTGAAACTCGCTGCACTGGAGGGGAGAGAGGCTGAGAGTCTTGAAGGTGCGGAGCCGGACCCTGGTTTCCTGTAGGAACGTCTCTCCAGAGGCCACCCGACCCTGTGTCTGGGGCACTGAGCAGGAGAGGGGCTCACAGCATGAGATGGAGCTTGGCGCAAACTCAGGCCTGGAAACTGACACATCTCTTACTGCAAAGAGAAATTTTAGTGAAAAATAAGCAGCATGATGCCAAATGAGGAGATGAATCCACAAATAATATAAGAAAAAAAAAAAAAAGGCTAATACTATGAATGAAAGACTTGGAAGATTAGCACTGCGGTCCAGTCCACAAAGGAAATTAAGTTATTTGCACAGCATTGCCATGAATCTATATATCTTTTACTTTTATTTTAATTTAAAATTTTTTATTTATTTTAAAAAATTTTAGCCATGCCACACAGCTTTTGGGATCTTAGTTCCCCAACCAGGGATTGAACCCAGGCCCTTGGGCTGTGAAAATGCCAAGAACTAACCACTGGGCTGCCAGGGAATTCCCTATACATCTTTTAAATGTATTCAGGTATTTTGATTTTGCAATAGTCTAATTTTCTTATTCATTTCTCGTTGTGTCCTTTTTAAAGTCCCTCTTTTATTTTTCTAGCAGAGTTGCCTTATGGCCAATTAGTTATTTGGCTAAAGAACCTAGAACCTGAGGGCTCCAGGGCAGAAGCAGGAATGGCCTATTTACTTCCTGCTTCTGCTGCAATCCCCAACCCACCTTGCTCCAGGATTCTCCAGACCGTAAGCTCCTGAGGTCAGGGCTGAGGCTGGGTTTGCCCCTTTGTCCCACACCAGGCCCAACTCATGGCACCTGGACGGTCACTTGCTCAGTGGACGAGAGGGGCAGGCTTCTTCCCTCGAGGATGCCTTGTTTGATTTGTATTTGTCTGTTTGTTGAAGCTGGGGTGGGGGGCTTGTTTGCGTTCGCCTGGCTAATGCTCTGGGGATTGTTTGTCTTGTCACCTGGCTCCTCTTTAGATGTTTGGGATGGAGTTACTCTGCCAGGCACTCCTCTCTGCCTCCTTCAGAGTTTCCTGTCTCAACCCCTGCTTCCCCACCCCCATCCTGAGCAGCCTCGGCGGCTCTGTTCTGGACTTCACTTTAGAGAGAGGAGCTGTGGGTAGAGCCGGCTGTCTGCTGAGGACAGACGGGCTTCTACCGAGACCCTGATGCGCCATCTTCACCCCTCAGTCTAGCCGACCTGCTGTCTTGAACTTGGGGTCCTCCTTCTTTCGGTTTCCACTTTCTAGGCAGCCCCTCCAACCCATGAGCTGGGTTGGGGGTCCCATTTCTTTAAACTGACCTGGATGCACGTGCTGGCTCTTACCTGCCGGAAGTGAGTGATGACTAAGGGAGAAGATGGAACCAGACACTAGATTCTGTGTGAATGTGTTTGAAAAAGCAAAGCGAGAGAGAAAGAGAGAGAAATTGTGGCCAAGAAGCCAACTTGACTAAGAACACCTTGCTGCTAAGTTGTTGGGCGTTGGGCCAAGACAGCCCTGAGAATACAGGAAAGAGTGAACAGATACTGCACTTTGGAAAACAAAGGCTGAGTAACTTAAGAAGGAATGGTAGTCATTCATCTTGGCTGGACGCTGGCCATTTTCTTCCCGAAACAGAGAGAGCTGTATCCGCCCTGGACTTAGTCCCACAGGGCCTGTGCCCCACACCCCGACTCGCGTTGGTCCCAGTGGGGCAGAGACAAGTATTCCTTCAGCTCCAGCCCCTTCCCTAAAGCCACCCATTGGCTCCTTTGTTCACTGAAGAGGCACCACCATGTGGTCACTACTGAGTCCCTTCCATGCCAGGTGCTGGTGGACCCAGCAATGAAAAGCTGACGTGTTTTCCTCACTGAGCTTGGGATCTGATGGTCGTGGGGAGGGGAGGCGGGGAACCTGTGAACGGATAGGTGAGTGACACCCGCCGCTGCACACCGGCAGGTGCTCCAGGAGGCACCGCAGGAATGGCGGTGGGTGGGGGGTGCTCTGCAGTTAGAGAAGGCAGACCCCAGAAGCGAGAGAAGCTGTGGGTGGTGGCCTGGAAGCGGGGGAAGGGCCTCTGGTTAGTGCAGCCCCAGACTGTCCCGAGCGGGGTGGGGGTGGGAACAGGGACTGCCCCCTCAGTGGGGTGAGGGCGGTGTACAAGCCATCTTCTCTCACTTGTTATAAACGGCTTTCCTAGTCAGTTCTGTCTTGATCCTGGGCTAAGAGACTGACTACAGGGGCCTCTTGTAGTCAAGAAGGGGTTATTCACTCAAAAAGCACTTTGAATAAAGAAGATGTGTTCATAGACATATTGGAATATTACTCAGCCATTAAAGAGAATGAAATAATGCCATTTGCAGCAACATGGATGGACCTAGAGATGATCACAGTGAGGGAAATAAGTTGGACAGAGAAGGAGAAGTATCATTATGGCATCCTTCATATGTGGAATTGAAAAAGAAATTACACAAGTGAATTTACAAAACAGAAAGAGACTCACAGACTTAGAGAATGAGCTTACGGTGGCCAGCGAGGGGAAGGATGGGGGGAAAGGATAGTTAGGGGGTTTGGGATGGACATGGACACTCTGCTGTATTTAGAATAAAGAACCAACAGGGACCTACTGTATAGCACAGGGAACTCTGCTTAATGTTATGTGGCAGCCTGGATGGGAGGGGAGTTTGGAGGAGAATGGATATATGTATATGTATGGCTGAGTCCTTTTGATATCCACCTGAAACTATCACAATATTGTTAATCAGCTATACCCCAATACAAAATAAAACATTTAAGAGAAAACATATAATGTGCTTATAACAAGAAAAAAAGCACTTCCTGAGCATGTAGTCTGGACCAAGAATCACTTGAGATACTGGATAAAGTGCTGTGGAGATGACGGCCTGAAGAATCTAAGCTACTCCATTTTGTTAACAGAAAAACTCAGTTTTGTAAGGTTCCGGGAAAAGAGCCTTTGGAAATCCAAGAGTCTTTGGAAATCCCCTGACCTCACCCCACCACCCACGAGCCAATCGGACCCCAGACCAAAATCTCACAGGAGGGCCTAGAGGAGCTATCCCATGTTGAAGGTCAGGAACGGCGGCGGTAAGGAGATACCCCTTGTCCAAAGTAAGGAACAGCGGCTGTGCTTTGCTGGAGCAGCCGTGAAGAGATACCCCACGCCAAGGTAAGAGAACCCAAGTAAAATGGTAAGTGTTGCAAGAGGGCATCAGAGGGCAGACACACTGAAACCATACTCACAGAAAACTAGTCAATCTAATCACACTAGGACCACAGCCTTGTCTAACTCAATGAAACCAAGCCATGCCTGTGGGGCAACCCAAGACGGGCGGGTCATGGTGGAGAGGCCTGAGAGAATGTGGTCCACTGGAGAAGGGAATGGCAAGCCACTTCAGTATTCTTGCCTTGAGAACCCCATGAACAGGAGGAAAAGGCAAAATGATAGGATACCAAAAGAGGAACTCCCCAGGTCATTAGGTGCCCAATATGCTACTGGAGATCAGTGGAGAAATAACTCCAGAAAGAATGAAGGGATGGAGCCAAAGCAAAAACAATGCCCAGTTGTGGATGTGACTGGTGATAGAAGCAAGATTCGACGCTGTAAAGAGCAATATGGCATAGGAACCTGGAATGTCAGGTCCATGAATCAAGGAAAATTGGAAGTGGTCAAACAAGAGATGGCAAGGGTGAACGTCGACATTCTAGGAATCAGCAAACTAAAATGGACTGGAATGGGTGAATTTAACTCAGATGACCATTACATCTACTACTGTGGGCAGGAATCCCTCAGAAGAAATGGAGTAGCCATCAAGGTCAACAAAAGAGTCCAAAATCCAGTATTTGGATGCAATCTCAAAAATGACAGAACGATCTCTGTTCGTCTCCAAGGCAAACCATTCAATATCACAGTTATCCAAGTCTATGCCCCAACCAGTAAAGCTGAAGAAACTGAATTTGAACGGTTTTATGAAGACCTACAAGATCTTTTAGAACTAACACCCAAAAAAGATGTCCTTTTCATTATAGGGGACTGGAATGCAAAAGTAGAAAGTCAAGAATCACCTGGAGTAACAGGCAAATTTGGCCTTGGAATGCAGAATGAAGCAGGGCAAAGACTAATAGACTTTTGCCAAGAAAATGCACTGGTCATAGCAAACACTCTCTTCCAACAACACAAGAGAAGACTCTACACATGGACATCACCAGATGGTCAACACCGAAATCAGATTGATTATATTCTTTGCAGCCAAAGATAGAGAAGCTCTATACAGTCAACAAAAACAAGACCGGGAGCTGGCTGTGGCTCAGATCATGAACTCCTTATTGCCAAATTCAGACTTAAATTGAAGAAAGTAGGGAAAACCACTAGACCATTCAGGTATGACCTAAATCAAATCCCTTATGATTATACTGTGGAAGTGAGAAATAGATTTAAGGGTCTAGATCTGATAGATAAGAGTGCCTGATGAACTATGGAATGAGGTTCATGACATTGTACAGGAGACAGGGATCAAGACCATCCCCATGGAAAAGAAATGCAAAAAAGCAAAATGGCTGTCTGGGGAGGCCTTACAAATAGCTGTGAAAAGAAGAGAGGTGAAAAGCAAAGGAGAAAAGGAAAGATATAAGCATCTGAATGCAGAGTTCCAAAGAATAGCAAGAAGAGAGAAGAAAGCATTCTTCAGCGATCAATGCAAAGAAATAGAGGAAAACAACAGAATGGGAAAGACTAGAGATCTCTTCAAGAAAATTAGAGATAGCCAGGGACTATTTCATGCAAAGATGGGCTTGATAAAGGACAGAAATGGTCTGGACCTAACAGAAGCAGAAGATATTAAGAAGAGGTGGCAAGAATACACAGAAGAACTGTACAAAAAAGATCTTCACGACCCAGATAGTCATGATGATGTGATCACTAATCTAGAGCCAGACATCTTGGAATGTGAAGTCAAGTGGGCCTTAGAAAGCATCACTACGAACAAAGCTAGTGGAGGTGATGGAATTCCAGTTGAGCTATTTCAAATCCTGAAAGATGATGCTCTGAAAGTGCTGCACTCAATATGCCAGCAAGTTTGGAAAACTCAGCAGTGGCCACAGGACTGGAAAAGGTCAGTTTTCATTCCAGTTCCAAAGAAAGGCAATGCAAAAGAATGCTCAAACTACTGCACAACTGCACTCATCTCACATGCTAGTAAAATAATGCTCAAAATTCTCCAAGCCAGACTTCAGCAATACGTGAACCGTGAACTTCCTGATGTTCACGCTGGTTTTAGAAAAGGCAGAGGAACCAGAGATCAAATTGCCAACATCCGCTGGATCATGGAAAAAGCAAGAGAGTTCCAGAAAAACATCTATTTCTGCTTTATTGACTATGCCAAAGCCTTTGACTGTGTGGATCACAATAAACTGTGGAAAATTCTGAAAGAGATGGGAATACCAGACCACCTAACATGCCTCTTGAGGAATCTGTATGCAGGTCAGGAAGCAACAGTTAGAACTGGACATGGAACAACAGACTGGTTCCAAATAGGAAAAGGAGTACGTCAAAGCTGTATATTGTCACCCTGCTTATTTAACTTATATGCAGAGTACATCATGAGAAATGCTGGGCTGGAAGAAACACAAGCTGGAATCAAGATTCCTGGGAGAAATATCAATCACCTCAGATATGCAGATGACACCATCCTTATGGCATAAAGTGAAGAGGAGCTAAAAAGCCTCTTGATGAAAGTGAAAGTGGAGAGTGAAAAAGTTGGCTTAAAGCTCAACATTCAGAAAACGAAGATCATGGTCCCATCACTTCATGGGAAACAGATGGGGAAACAGTAGAAACAGTGTCAGACTTTATTTTTCTGGGCTCCAAAATCACTGCAGATGGTGATTGCAGCCATGGAATTAAAAGACGCTTACTCCTTGGAAGAAAAGTTATGACCAACCTAGACAGTATATTCAAAAGCAGAGACATCACTTTACCGACTAAGGTCTGTCTAGTCAAGGCTATGGTTTTTCCTGTGGTCATGTATGGATGTGAGAGTTGGACTGTGAAGAAGGCTGAGCACTGAAGAATTGATACGTTTGAACTGTGGTGTTGGAGAAGACTCTTGAGGGTCCCTTGGACTGCAAAGAGATCCAACCAGTCCATTCTGAAGGAGATCAACCCTGGGATTTCTTTGGAAGGAATGATGCTGAAGCTGAAGCTCCAGTACTTTGGACACCTCATGGGAAGAGTTGACTCATTGGAAAAGACTCTGATGCTGGGAGGGATTGGGGGCAGGAGGAGAAGGGGACGACAGAGGATGAGATGACTGGATGGCATCACTGCCTCGATGGACGTGAGTCTGAGTGAACTCTGGGAGATGGTGATGGACAGGGAGGCCTGGCATGCTGCGATTCATGGGGTCGCAAAGAGCTGGACACGACTGAGCGACTGAACTGAACTGAACTGAACTGAACGCTCAGGAACTTGTGGTCTACCTAGACAATAGGGACCAATCAAGAACCAACACACAACCCTTCGAAAGAAAGTGACCAATCAGACGTTCCCCTACCTAGAAATCCTTTTTTCCATGTATACTCCCTATATAAGCAATGTAATCCAAGACCCGGGGCTCCTCCCTATAGCCGCTGCGTCGGAATCAGTAGGAGCCCCAGCTCAAGCTTGGTAATAAAAACTCTCTTGCTTTTGCATCGGATATTGGCTCCCTGGTGGTCATTGGGAGATTTCGCGACTTGGGCATAACAGGCCCTGCCTCCATGGGGCTTATGCTCTACAGAGACAGATAATGAATTAGTCATGAGATAAATGCGGAGATGGACACAGAGTGTCTTACAGCCATTTCAGCGAGGCCAGGGGGTGATCCTGGGGGAGGGGTGGGAGAGGAGCCCAGGAAGAGGGAACGAGAGGCTTCCGGAATTTGAGAATTGTGGAGAAATGGGCAGGATGGTACAAGGGGCAGGGGGTGGTGGTGATGGGGAGGTGGTTCTAAGATCAGAGCAGGGAGCAGGGCCAGATCACGGAGGGCCTCACAGGCCTTGTAGAGTTTCTGCATTTTATTCATGGAGTGAAGAGAAGCCCTCTGGGGATGGAGAACAGGGGTGTGTTGTGATCTGCCTGTAATCTTGGCAGGATCTCAATGGCTGCTACGTGGACCACTCAGTGGTGGGGTCAAGGGAGAGAGAACTTACGAGGCCAAGAGGGTGGCAGTGGAGGAAGTGAGGGGAGGTCAGACACGAAGAATGTTTACAGGGGGCTCAACCTGCGGCCAGACGCTGGGCCTCCTAGACGTCCTGTGATGTGCAGGGGGGGACCAGCAACAGAGTGACGGAGCCTGAGTTAGGAAGCGAGTGTCGGAGGTTCTTTGATCCCGAACACCTCTTTACCTCTTACATTTGGTTGGAAATTGTAATCTGTCCAGCATGAGGTCAATTATGCGTGGGTTTTCAACAAAAAAGAAGTGAGTAGGGCCTTTCCTCATGGTCCAATGGTTAGGACCCTGCACTTCCACTGCCCAGGGGTGTGTGTTGGATCCCTGGTTGGGTAACTAAGATCCTGCCAGGAGCGAGGCCAAAAAAAAGAAGCAAAAGTATACTGCTCCCACTTAGCTTTTCCTCTCGGCAGTTTATAAACTTATTTAAAATGTTTGACAGCTGATGGGAGAAGACCAAAAGCATGCGTGGCAAAGCTGAAGGCAATCGCTGGACCCTGTTTGTCTTCCACTTGCTTTGAATTTAGCTGCCTGTTGGTTGTCACCATCGATCCTACAAGACGGATGGAGAAAGTGTGCCCTTGACAGAGGAAGTGCATTGTGGGGGATCGCTAGCTGGCTGATCATGGCTGAGAAAACACCAAGGCAGCAGCACTCTGACCTACTTCTTAAGTCAAGTGTGTTCTCTTGGGCTCTGAGCATGTTGTTAGAAAGGTCAAGTGGGCATTTCCCCAAACCTTTTCTCCCCTGAGTTCCTCCTGCGGTCAGTTACAAGGGTCCTACTGTTTAGAGTATGTCCAGAGGGGTGGGTGGGTGTCAGAGGACAGAGTCTCCAGCTCTAACTAAATTCAGAGGTGTGAGTCTCCCATCACACTGGAGTCAGCAAGCAGAACAAGCTCTGCTCAGGTCCTGGCATTGCATGGGGTACAGGAATGCTGTGTGTGCGTGTGTGCTGTTATGCCTGACCATTTGTGACCCCATGGACTGCAGCCCGCCAGTTCCTCGTCCATGGGATTTCCCAGGCAAGAATATTGAGTGGGCTGACATTTCCTACCTCCAGGGGATTTTCCCAACCCAGGGATAGAACCTGTATCTCTTACGTCTCCTGCATTACAGGCAGATTTCTTACCACTGTGCTACCTGGGAAGCCCTGAGTCCCAAGCTATTTTCTTAGCAAAACAAAGAGCAGATGAGGATGGATTGACAGAAAAATAAACTGTCAGAGGGAAATTCAACTCCATACATCCTCAGGGCAAAGCAATCTCCAACAGCCTTGTGTTTCTCCTCCAGCATCAGGGCCTGGGGAACTCAAGATGTATTTAAAGTGCAGTGAAGATACTTGTATTGGGCAAGACGCATCCCATTTTTCTGTTTGGAGACAAACCAACTGTGGCAACAAGCAACAGCGTCCCCCTCACTGTGGGCCCATGGAGAGGGACCCTGGGTGAAATTAGGTTTCATCCATAATGGATACAGTGTTTTTACTGAAAGGAAGCTGGTACAATTTTCCCAGTCAGAAGGAATATTGTGTTGAGTCGTGTTTTTTTGAAAAGCTAAATAGGGAATTGGAACGACCCTTTTCCTTGTCCTTAGTTTGCTGTATTATGAAATAACCTAAGTTCAGGTGCAATCTTGTGTTGAAGCTCAGGCTCCTGATCCTGTCTGTGTAGCCCCTCTACCCTTGCAGCCTGGGGGCCTGATGGCCTTATGGCTGAGTGACACTCACGTCCAGACAGTGCGTCCCAGGCTGGGCTCCTGACATGGGCAGGGAAACGCTGAGGTGAGCAAACTCAGACCTTCCTGTCTTTAGCCTTGAGTCTTAGGAGGCCCTCTGCGCGTGCTCGTGCCGCCCCAGCTTGGACGGCAGACTTACCCAGAAACCTGCCGAGAGGATGCTCGGGTGCCCAGGCTTCATCCGCCTGGCAAGTGCTGGCGGTCAACGGTCAGGGCCAGAGCCCCCGGCTCTACAGGTGAAGCCTCAGGATGTCCAGAGGCCTGGATGAGCGAGCAGCGGTCTGGGCTCCTGGGAGTGTGAATTCCACATTCCCGTGAGGACCAGGGGACAGGGTTTGGGAAGGTGGTCCTCGGAGGGTGGCCCCTGGGAGGTGTGAGAGCGACGAGGGCGGGACAGTGAGGTGTTCGCGCGGAAGGTTCTCAATGGTCCTGGGGTCTGAGCGCCGAGGAGCAGGGGCGTTGTTCATTGTGCAGACTGTGCAGCGGGCACTGTACATTCCGAGCAGGAGAACAACGGGTCAGGAGGTGGGGAGGCCCCCAGGCCCACTTCCAGGGCGATGGAAGGGAGACTGGGTGACTCTGAGCAGAGGGTGGGGGGCGGGGGGATTCCTTCAGGCGCGCCGGCTGCTCGTTTCCACCCACGCGCCTGCTGGTCCCATGGCCGCTCGTGACAGCCAGCCCAGTGTCACCCGTTCTGCCAGGAGCCACAGACGGAGTGGAATGACGCCACACACACTGCGGCTCGCGGTGCAGGTTTATTGCAGCAGAGAGAACCCACGCGCCTTACAGATCTCTGGGCTGGGGACCGCCCGCCAGACGCGACTTTGTCAGTTCCCACAGCGCGACCTGAACACAGCCAAGTGCAGTAGATCAGATGCTACCTGCAATCGCTTTGGGCAGAGAAGGACATATTGCCAGGGTTGTTTGAATGTGGCTGAAACTCCCAAATAAATTCCTCCCAGGGCAGCAGTGCCCCGGAGACAGAGTAACTAAAACACCCTGTTCAGCTTCAAGGCCTTGGGGCAAATGGGACATCCGGTAACTGGATGATGAGGCGGGCTTGGGAGGCTGGGGGAACCGCTGGTGTTGGAGGCCACCCCTGCCTGCGGGGACCCATGCACAGCCCTTCCCCCACCCCGGGGCGGGGGGTGGGGGGGCAACCAGAAGCATCCCCACCTGGGGTCTGGCTCTTGCTTCTGGCTCTCCAAGCCGCTGGCTGTGTGGAAGCTAATTTCTGAGTCCTGAAGATAGCAGGGTGAAAATGTGTTTTTCACCAAAGGAACAAGGATGTGAGCAGTGAGGGCTGTCCGGCCAGCTCAGCCCTTCTGACTTCCCTTCTCACTGGACCCTGGGCCCAGCTGACGACTGCAGCAGTGGTTGAAGAGGGAAAGGTGGGTCAGAGCCGGAGGGGCTTCTGGCTTTAAGTCTAGCATGCCCCTTCTAGAAGGAACCGTTCTGACACCACCTGTGTGGTACAGTGGACTTCAAAGATGCCCTCGGTTCCTGGGGTTTCTGAAATGCTGCTACCTACCAGGATGAGGACAAGGGCCGGTCTGAGGTTCCCAGGTAACCGTTTGAATCCTCCCTGAGAAGGTGGGCGGCAGCCAGTACTTGGTGTTCTATTAGCCTTTGAGGGGGTATGAGGCTGAAAACGTGGGGCAGAAGGAGCTGGGCCCGGCTCATTCAGAACGGGGGCTGCGGCCGGCAGCTGCATCTACTCTGAAGCAGCCCGTGAGGGACCATAGGCCACGGAACCACAGATACCAGCGTGCGAGTGAGCACCTTGTCTGGCCTCCCTGGCCGGCAGGTGGGGAGGGCCGAGAAGCAAGGTGAACCTGCACTTCGACCTGAGGGAGAAGACGAACCAAGTGGTGGGGTCGGAGGAAGGCCTCTGTAACAACCCTCAAAGGAAAACAAGTAAAAAACCCATCCTCTCCTTGTATCAATCTACAGAGCCACCCCGATTCTCATTTGGGGAACATTTTGGATATCACCATGAAAAAAGTTGTCCAGTGGTCACTGAGCACCAAATTATTTTACAGCCTCGTTTCAAACGCAGCGAGTTTGCTTCTGGTGCTTTGGAATAACCGAAATATTTCTTGCCTAACAGCAGAGTGAAAAAATAAAAATAAAAAGACCGAAACCCTGCGCATCTCCCTGGACGTCTTCTGCTTCTCCTAGAGTGGGGGCCGTCAGCTCTGCGGCGCCCCCGCGCCCTCCTCCCCCGCCCGCCGCTTGCAGGTGAGCATCAGCAGCAGGAGCAGAGGCAGGTGCCAGAGGCTGCAGAAGAACAGCTTCCGGGAGCTCTTCCGGTCCGCGTCCCGGTAGAACCGGAAGCCGAGGTAGGAGATGTACAGGTTGATGGGCAGGGCGATGACCGGGAAGGTCCAGGTGGTGACGTCCAGGGCGGGCGCAGCGGCGCACATGGCGAGCAATGCCAGGCAGTGGCGCAGGGCGACGCGCCGGCACAGGGCCGGGTGGGTGACGGACATCATGCAGTAGCCGCCCCGGGAGTAGTCCTCGCGGAGGCCCCAGCTCAGCGCGTTGAAGTGAGGGAACTGCCAGGAGTAGAGGATTCCTCCCAGAAGACAGGCCCCTGCACGGAAGGGGAGGCGGGGGAGGTGGGGAAGCAAGACAGGCTGTCGTCAGAGGTTTACACAGGTATCCCTTCCGCCCCCCGCGGCTGCGGCCCAGCCTGAGCGCTGCGCCCCCTCCCACCACACTCCCAGCCTCGCCCGGGTCCTCTGCTCAGAGGCCGAGATGGAGATGGAGGAGGAGACGGGCTGGGGCGCTGAATCCTCTCCCGCATCCCACGTCCTCGTGGCGGGGGCGGGAGGCCGGGCACCTGGGTTTCCCATGGGGCTGAGCACCTGCGGCTCCTGCCCGCCCCCGTTCGCCCCCCGCTCCCCTATGTGCCCACACCACGACAAGGGAGGACACGTTCAAGGGCAGCACTGTCCCGGTGAGAACGCTGGGCTGCGCTTTTCTCTCTGCTTCCCCCAGCTGGCTTGCGAGTGAGGGGCTTGGGTGAGAGGTGGAAGGACCCTCCTGGAAGCTCCCTATTGAGCACCACAGACAGAACCTGAGTGCCGTGGGCAGCCCGGGAGATGCGGGTGTGGGCGCCACGGACGGGGCACATGGGTAACGGCCTGCACCACCGGGAGGCGGGAGTACTCCACAGCAGGAGTGGAGAACCCAGGGCGGCGCAGAGGCACTGTGCCCAAGGCAGGGCAGACACCTGCCTGTCATCTGCAGTTTTTTAGGACGGGTGAACAGCTGAGCATCTCTTCTCTGGAGCTGGGTCTTCCCTAAAACACCCTGGGGTGAAGGCTACCAGTTACTGAGCACCTCCTACTAACAGACACTCTGTCACCTGACTTAATGTGACTGCAGGACTTTAGGCAGATTTTATAATCCTCATGAGGGCTCCCCGGTGGCTCAGAATCTGCCTGCAATGTGGGAGACCCAGGTTCAATCCCTGGGTTGGGAAGATCTCCTGGAGAAGGAAATGGCAACCCATTCCAGATTCTTGACTGGGAAATTCCATGGACAGAAGTGCCTGGTGGGCTACAGTGCACAGAGTCAGAAAGAGTTGGACACGAGCGACTAAAATAACACATAATCCTCATGAAGCAAACAGATCAGACGATGCTAAGTTCTCTGACAAGAGGTGAAGGAGGAACTCGGCAGGAGCATGTCTGATTTTCACCCTGGTTCCCCCGCTGCACTGGGGCCGCGTCTCCCCAGGGGGCTGCAGCCACTCCTGGGAAGACAGTTCAGGTTCATTCCTCCTCTCCGCACACAGGACGTGTTCCCTGAGTGCCTACTAAGAGGCCAGCATGGTCTGGGCAGGCTGTCAAGTACCCCCGTCCATTCTGACCCTATCTGTAACTAGCACATATACATCTTAGTTCATGAGAACACTCTCCAATCTGAACAGTAAAAGAAGCAGCTTCTATTTGTTGAATCTGCTGGCAAAGAAAGGATGGTGCCTGCCACCCACTGGGGATGACCCTGGATGCCAGAGAGGCAGTGGCCAGCAAGGAGTCCAGCGGGCGGGGAGCGCGCAATGCAGTGACACTGACGGCTGTGACTCAGAGACTCAAATAGGGTGGCAGGATGCATGACCTGGGAGTGACTGCTCAGGGAAGACCTTCCCAAAGGTGACGGAGAGCCACGACCAACTCCACCATCCTGCGCAGGGTGGCTCAGTGTGTCTGGGGCGACATGAAGGCTGCGGTCAGGCTGTGTGTGTGTGTGTAGACAGGCTGGTGAGGGTGGGGCTGGGTCACGGGGCACCTGCATCCCCAGATGGGGGGCATCTCCCCCAGTGCAGGGGTCACCAAGGAGGGGTGACGGGGGCAGACGCTGATGCCTTTCCTCCAGGCGTGGGACACACACAGTTCTTGGTGGAGACGTGGAGGTTTTCTCAGAGGCTGTCTTAAGTTTGCCCATCAGACATCTGCCCCGTGAAGACCTGGCGGCTCGTCCACAGTCCCCGTGGAGAGGAAACACATCCGGGCTCTCACGCTCCCAGCACCTTCCTACAGGCAGGGCTGCCCTCGCCTCACAGATGAGAAAGATTAATCAACTCGCCTGAGGCTCTTCTGCACCCCTGGCACCTTCTCCTACAAAGTTGTTGCCAAACAGAGACTGACACTGGCAGCAGGGGACTCTGCCTGGTGGTCGGGCTTCCCAGGTGGCACTGGTGGTCGGGCTTCCCAGGTGGCACTGGTGGTAAAGAACCCGCCTGCCAATGCAGGAGACATGAGAGGTGTGGGTTCAATCGCCGAGTCGGGAAGATCCCCTGGAGGAGGGCAGGCCAACCCACTCCAGTCTTCTTGCCTGGAGAATCTCATGGACAGAGGAGCCTGGTGGGCTACAGTCCATGGGGTAGCAAAGAGTCAGACATGACTAAAGAGACTTGGCACACACGCATGCCTGGTGGTCATCAGAATGTTGGCCACATTTGGGAGGAGAGGAAGGCTTGTTGGACGGAGAAAGTCGGTTCATTAAGATAAGAGTGCTGGCACCTTAAAAAAAAAAAGTTTGTTCTCCTACAAACACACAGACGATATTCTTTTTGACAGTGAGCACCCTCAGGGAATTAGCCGAGACAGAAGGCAAGGGTGGACCACCCAGGTACAAGTGAAGTGGAAATCAGAGCGACAGAAGGCCAGCTTTTCCCTCGTGGTCTGATGGCAAAGTAGAGCCGTCCCCGGATGTCGGAGGGACCAGCATGGAGGAGGCAGTGTGACTGGTCCTTGGGGCACTGGCCACTGGGAGGCTTTGAGCACAGCGCCAGCCCAAGGGGCGCCAACAGGACCAAGTTGTGTCCCCTGGGGACCGGCATCGCGATCATGTAGAGGCGGGGGAGGGAACAGGTAAGCCAGGGCTCAGGAGCTGTGCTGCTCTTGAAATGGGAAGCGCAGCTGGGAAACCAGCCTGGAAACGGTAGAAACATCAGGCTCCCATGTGGAGTCTTGCTTGTCTTTCTCGAAAGCCCTCTTTTTTCATGTGCCAGCTGGAGTGTTCTGTTTTGCTCAATACACATTTTCAGTTATGCTTCTCCTTAAAATAACATAATTTTAAAAAAAATCATTTTCCTAAGAGTAGCATGCTGCTTCCTCCAGGGGGGAGGAAATTGGGGTAGGGGTTTGGCTCCTGTCACAAATGAAAAGAGCTTTAGAAATCACAGCTTAGCCTTAATGGATTGTAATCACACGTCCCCAGTCCCGCACAGTTCTCCTCCACCGGCTGCAGCGGCCTCAGCTCCTATGAAAGATGTGAAACAAATGACTGTCTCCATCGAGATAAGGCGAGCAAGCACAGGAAGCCTGGAATTAGTCCGGGGGCCTTGGGGGAACCTACCTTCCGTGTGGGGGAAACATAAAGCCCTCAGTTTCCTGACTCGAAGGCCTCTGCTCACCCTCGCCCCCACAGGGCAGTCAGCTTGTATTGGGCTTGTGTTCTGTGATGACAGATATTGACTGCACACCCACTGTAGGGCAGGCTTGGTCTGCCCTCGAGGCCCTCTTTCTGCTAGAGTCTGCCCAAGGACAGAGACAACACAGGAGGCTCAGGCCGGGGGATATCACCTTCAGTGCAGGGCTTGAGAGGAGCTCACAGGAGCAAGACCTCAGTCGGCCCTGGGGAGATCAGGGAGGGCTTCCTGGAAGAGGTGATATGTGATCTGAGATCTGAAGATGGTCTCTGTGTTTCAGTCAGTTCACACAAGCCATGCATGTTCTTCTTTTCAATGTATTTCCTCATTTTCCTGCCTAGCTGCAGAATCTTTGTATCTACTGGGTTTAATCATATCCACAAGGCATGTCTGCTTCCTTTCTTCTAAGCAAATATCTGTGGGTCGATGAATACGCAGAATACGGCAGTCTGTGATGGTTGCCGCAACTGTGCCTACGACTCTCCAGAGGATGGGTGAGGATGGACGACTCTACGATCCTGTTTGCAGGCAATTCCGGAGAAGGTCCGGGGCCTGCCTTCCTTCCCTCCGCACACACCGAGAACGCGGGAGCTCGCCAACTGTGATGTGTGTGTGGACGTGAGGAGACCCCATATCTCCCGGCCCCTCCCCGATTAGGAGGGCACCTAGGTGAGCAAGGCCAGCCAGAGTCTTCCCAGATCAAAGCCTCTCTTAGCCACCTGCACACTGCCCTAACGTGCGGAGAGCCCCACCCTGTGCTGGGGCCCACAGCGTGAGGCACTTCTGTGCTTTGTGGCAAACCAAGTCAAGGTGGTCCCAGCCGAGCGAGTTCCCAACACAGCAGAGACGAGATGCTCCAAGCTAGAGCTCCAGCTCTGTCGGAACTCTTCCAGAAACTAGTCCCTTCCGAACGGACTGCAGTGGTTGCAGCTCGCTCGCTCTCTCTGCTGCCCTGTGGGCTCTCATTCAGCCCTTTCCACTCCGACCCCAGCCGTTGTCCACACATGGCCTTGAAAGGAGGAAGAGACGCGGCCCCAGGGAAGCCTGTGCTGGGCTCCGGGGCCCTCCCTCCCCGACAAGGGGCTCCCTCTCCACGCGGCCCCCACCCCTTGGGAGCTTCGGGGTGACGGGTCATGTAAACTGGGGGCTGGCTGGGGGGTGGGCTTGGCCAAGCCTGAAGCTTCACGGCCAGCGATTTTGAAGCCTTGTTTCCGAGGGTGAACACGAAGGTGCCCATGAGACCGATCAGCCTCTCCCATGTGGCGAGCCTCCAGGATGCCGCAGAAGGGGCATGGCGACACAGGGGAGGTGAAAAGTCCCCTGAAAATAAGAAACGGGGTCGGCAGTGGCTGCCTGCCCTTGAAGGTTCTCCGGAAGGGACAGAGAGGGATGGAGAGGCGAGGCAGAAGGGGGAGATGCTCCCCCTTTCCCCCTCCCCTGGCGGTCCCCACCCGCCATCCACGAGCAGCCCCTCAGTTTTGTTTGAAGTGAAGCCGAGAGCAGAGGCAGCACAGAACCCTGACTCCCAGGAAGTCAAGGCTTCCCTCACCTTCCTCCCAGTCCCCGGGGGTTTCCTCACCTGCTCCCCACACCTCAGCTCACACTCAAAGGTCTGGTCCTTTATCCACAAACACCAATCTGTTTGCTGCACAGAACTGACTCTGTACTCCGGGCTGGGCGGCGTCTGCCGAGGCCCAGCTTCTGTGATCCTGACCAGCTATGTGACCCAGGGGTGACAAGGCTGGACGCTGTGTACCCACGGGTCACCAGTTATACTGCTGACCTCCAGCTCGCAGTGTGTTTCTCATCCCTCCCTGCTTAGAAGTTTGTTTTTTCGGCTTTGAAGACAATAGAGCTCTAAGTATTGTTTGGTTTGCTAATATTCCTGTAATGTTCCCTGTTCACCCTGTCTTTAGAAATTTCATTTATCTTAATCAATCTAAGGCTAGATATGGAAATATCTCACACGAAAGGAGCTTACTTGTTTTCTAGTCTGATTTTGCAGCGAGGCAGCATTTTAAAGAGAATCTTCAAAAGTGCTTGGGTTAAATGGCAGCTGGTACTGGTAAGCCCTCAATAAATATTTGCGGAATGAATGAGTGAATGAATTCTGTCCTACCTTCTTATCCTAGAATAAAGGAGGTAAATAAGGTAAGACAGTATCTCACATTTTGTAGTTTACCAGCAGGGGCTAAGAATCCTCATTCTCTTTTTGTTACTAGAACCATCCATCTGTCGAGTGTCACTTCCTGATAAGAGCTTGTTCCCCAGTCCTCATCTATATCTGAAAGTTGGCTGACATAATTAATGTCAACCACACAACGACATCGGAATTACAGACCAAGGCAAGTCACAAACCTCTACGAGCCAGTCACCAGACCCATCCCATGAACTCCCAAGGCCTGGGACTTACTCAAACTTAGGGAAATGACAAAACAGAATCTGAGCCTTTTTAAGAAATGGGGGGTGGGGGTGGGGTGGGCAATGGGAAGAGAGGTGGCTTTGGCGTGGAGGAGGAGGGGAGGGCAGGGACTTTAGCCTGAAGCCTCTGAGATAAACTAGACAGTCTCTGGAGGTAAACACTGTCGAGAGGCTAATGCGTGTGGCTCCAGAGCCAGAGTGTCTGCTGTCGGGCCCTCACCCACGGTCCCCTCCCCCCTCGACCTTCCCTACGGCCCTCAGGTCAGCACTCTCCTCACTGGCCACTACTTGCAGAGTCAAACCAAGCACTTCCACGCTCAGACAGCGAGCTGGCTGTGCTAGGCACTAGCCCTCTTACTCAGTCTTCCTGAGTTTTAGGTGGTAAGCATTTTTAATATTTTCTCCTAACAGCAATGGAGCCAAAAAAAAAAAAAGGCAGTAAAGTCATTGGGCAGGTGGGAGGAAGAGTCTGGGAGGATAACGGACACAGGTAAAACCCCTTGCCATGGTCTCCTTTAATGGCACAAAAGAGTGTTTTCAGGCTGAACCCTGGCTGGGCCTGGCCCCTCTGAAACCAAACTTCCCCTGGGAGAGAAGAGCCACCTGTTTACCGTTCTTTGTGCAGCTGCAAAACAGCAGACACCAAGAACACCTAGTGTTTGTTTAGCTTTTACAATTTCCACCCATTAATCTGTTTGTCTTCACCTTCCACCTGGCCCCCCAGTCCTGCCTCACAATCACCCCTCCCACCCTGGGCTGGATTCCCAAGGGCAGGTACCCTCACCACTGGGGCATTGAGACCACCACCGGGAGAAGTTCTCTCTCACGTGTGATGAAAACAAAGCAAACAGCAATGATGCCATCGTGGGGAAAAGAAACTAGAGCCCAGGGCTGTCTTCACGCTTATCTTACATCTTTGCTGGAGGCCGGACAGCAGGCCCTTCAGTGCTCGGGGCCCTGAGGTCTTGATAGCCCCGTGGCCACCACAAAACCACAGAAAGATCCAGATGCTAAGAAGTGAAGTGAAGTTGCTCAGTCGTGTCCGACTCTTTGCGACCCCATGGACTGTAGCCTACCAGGCTCCTCAGTCCATGGAATTTTCCTGGCAAGAGTACTGGGGTGGGTTGCCATTTCCTTCTCCAGGGGATCTTCCCGACCGAGGGATGGAACCCAGGTCTCCCGCATTGTAGGCAGACACTTTACCGTCTGAACCACCAGGGGAAAGAATTAGATGCTAAGAAGGGGGAAGGGTGATTCCAAACATGGGATTTCTTTACTCCGTCAGCCATCTGTGAAGCACTGTTTTCTGCAGCTATTTAATCTGGTATCTTTCCTCCCAACGGGGTGGCCAGTTCCTTCAAGGCAGGACCTTCAAGGTGAGGCTTGGGGATCCCCATTGCACATGGCCCCCAGCTGCAGCCCCTCACTTGCGATCACTGTCCACCGAGCCCCAGGAAAGGGCTTTCGCACAAGTCTGCCTGGTCAGGGGCAGTGTCTATAGAGTGCTGGGGCTGGAGTGTGAAGTCCTAGCTGGCCAGCTGGGGAAAGTGAGCTGGAGTGGGGAGGGCATGGATGACGTTCCCATGTAGGCAACTCATGCCTCCCGGCCCCTGTGCACACGCTGTCTTCTTCTTGGAAAGCACTTCCCCTCTTCAAGTAAATGGGCCATGACTTATCTCAGAAGTCACTTGGCTCTAAAGTCTTCATGCACAGACTCGGGGCACCAATTTACAAGAGCCCAGAGGCCCCACTAAAGCTCTCTGCTCAGTGATCGCCTGCCTGCCTCCCCCTGAAGATGCTGAGACAGGAGGAGTCCGTGGGAACTGGACTGGGTTTTGGTGACTGCATCTCTCAGGGCCCTGCATGGAGTCGGCTGTGGGAATGGTTCAGCAGGGCGGTGAGACCAGCAGCCTGGCCTCTATCACCACCTCGCCCATCTCTGCAAACGCCACCCCACCGTGCCCCCCAGCAGCAACTTCAGCAGAGATTTCCAAACACCTCTGTCCTCACGGCTGCTCACGGTGATCAGTCTTTGGAGGTTTAAAGACAAGAAGGGTTGGAGATACCACAGAAGAAAGGAAAGATTTCTGGCTGCTTTTTTTACCCCCTCAGAAGGGGTCCTTCAAACAAACACGACCCCTAAGATAAGAACCCAGAAGAGAGATGGCCACCTTGGTGGATAACAGAAACATCCCTGATACCGCATCAGTGACAGGAGCATCTGCCACGCCCTCGGTCCAAATCCCTCAGTGTTTCCAGAGCATTCTAGCAGTGAGAACGCTCTCGGGTTCTGTCTGTTCAGACTGGCGGTTCTCAAGTGTGGTGCCTGGATCAGGGGCATGAATATCACGTGGGAACTTGTTAGAAATGCAGGTTCCCAGGCCCCATCCCAGATCTACTGAATCAAAGCTCTGGGGGCAGGGCCCAGGAACCTGAGTTTTAACAAGCCCTCCATCCAGGGACAATGATGTATACTGAAGTTTGAGAACCATTGTTTTGGACTCTGGCTGGTGCCTTCCATATTGGAAAATGCAGTTCTAGAAGGTGACAAAACTATATCAAATATAAAACTTAGTCCCTAAAGTCCCAGCAATACAAATCATTCAACTATATTCTCTCAGATTCTGCCTTATTTTTGTATGTGTCATTTTCTCCTGTACTCATAGCTGATGCTCAAGAAATACTTGTCGATTGATACCTGGTGACTGACTTCGGAATATGTTAATTTTTCCATCTCTAAAATGGAAGGTACTTGTTCACTGATTCGTTATTTCATTTATCCAGTTCATTCAAAGATTTATGGCTTAGCTTGAGTTGGCTCTGCCTATCAAATCAATGTTTTGAGACTTTTGAAGCAATCTGCAGCATCACATTAAGTAGTATCGCTCTTTTTGTATAAACCTGACAAGGCTTTTTGTTGCTTTAGTCACCGAGTTGTCTGACGCTTTGTGACCCCACTGTAGCCCTCCAGGCTCCTCTGTCCATTGGCTTTCCCAGGCAAGAATACGGGAGTCGGTTCCCATTTCCTTCTCCAGGGGATCGTCCTGACCCAGGGATCAAACTCATGTCTCTTGCATTGGCAGGTGGATTCTTTACCACTGAGCCATCTGGGAAAGCCCAATGAGGCTTTAGGTGTATGATCTGATCTGTGGTGGATCAGGATTCCGGGGGCAGTAAACCATGCCATTACTGTGTGCCCCTCAGTGCATCTTAGAGATCTGTAGCGAAGGGATGTAACAGAAGTCAGTTTCAAAGGCCACAGAAGGACTCTGTGTGTGTGGTTACGCAGCCTGTCAGGCTGCTCTGTGCTACACCGGGGTCAGTCCAGGCGGTCGCAGGCTTGTTGCTTAGGGCTGAATGTGCATTCTCAGGCTGCGGTCTAAACAAAGCACAGCCTAGCCTGAGCTGCTCTGTGTGAATGAGTTTGTACACAAATGATGAGATCTGGATTGCAGAAACACTATAACTCAAATTCAAGGAAAAAAAATTTACTTTAAATATGACTGCTAGCCGTTTAGCCAGATCCAGACTGTGGCTGAACAAGGGCTCTGCCTGGACATGCGTCCTAAGTGGGAGGACCTGAGGAGCGCTTGCTCTCTGGCCTCCGGGGTCGCGGCTCGAGCCAACATGTCCCGAGGCCCAAGCTCCTCGCAGGAAACTGCTGGGAGGATGATGGGGCCTCCAGCCTTCAGTGGGAACCTGGGTCCTTGGACCCTGCACAAAGAGCTGGCCGAGTTATCCACGGCCGCAGACTGACTGCCCTCGCATCCTTCCAGAGGTACCTGCCCCTGGGGCTGTCACACTTGGCCCTGACCCTGGCCCTGGGGCTAGGGTTCCCTAGACAGAAAAGGAAGTTTGTGGTGCCTTGCTCCTTGTGCCAGGTTTGAGGAAACTGAATAGGACCCAGGGCTGCGTCCAACAGGGCAGGTGGCCTGGTGCAGGCGTCCACGTGTTGGGGCAGCAGGACCCAGGCAGGAATGGAGCACATGGGGGAGGCAGAGCCGGGGAGCCACTTGCTTGCTTTCGAATGTCTGGGCATCACTGGAAAGGCTTGGAGTGGAGAGGTGGGAGAGGCTAGTTGGGTCAAGGTTGGGGCTCCAGGCAGAGCTAAGCAGCAGGAATCTGAGCAGGAGGTGCCCAGATGTACACTTAAAAGTTTACAATTGAAAACCGGGGGAGAAACTCACATGTCATCCAGTCCAGGGATGCCAGATGTGTGCCCTCTCCTCCCTCTTCCCTCACCCAAGACAGAGGTCACTATCGGACCCTGTTAGTGAATTGGTTTTTCCAGTAGTCATGTACAGATGTGAGAGTTGGACCATAAAGAAGGCTGAGGGCTAAAGAACTGATGCTTTCAAACTGTGGTGCTGGAGAAAACTGTTGAGACAGCAAGGAGATCAAACCAGTCAATCCTAAAGGAAATCAACCCTGGATACCAATGGAAGGACTGATACTGAAGCTGAAGCTTCTAATACTTTGGCCACTTGATGTGAAAAGACAACTCATTGGAAGAGACCCTGATGCTGGGAAAGATTGAGGGCAGAAGAAGAAGTGGGTAACAGGATGAGATAGCATGGGGTTGCAAAGAGTTGGATATGACTTAGCGACTGAACAACGATGGACCCCAGTGCTCTTCCCTGCTAAGCCAGTAGACATCTCCCTGTCTGCAAAGCCACAGCCAAGTCACAGTTAGGAATTGCTCAGAGCCTGCAGAGGAATGAGATCTCATGACCTTCCTTCATCTGCACTAATACGCCATCTCTATGAATGAGGAAGACTTAACAACAACTCCCTGAGTCTTCACAACAGCTCCAGGAGAGACGGGCCGTGACAGCCTCATGTGGGAGGCGAGGAGATGGCCACCTGAGGAGGTGAGGTTCTGTTCTGAAGGGCAAAAGCTAAGCGGGGAAGGGGGTGCCAGGGTTCCAAACCCAGGCCCCCTCCCTCAGGGCCACTGCTGCCTCCCACTCGCAAGAGACTCTGGCTTCAGGTTCGTCACAGAACAGACCGCCAAGTACGCGTTAGGATATTACATTTGCAGATTCGTGAGACTCCGCCATTACAGGATATTAAAGCCTCTCTAAGAGGCCATCCAGTGAAGGTGTCCTTGCCTTTGTGAGCTCGCCAGGATGGAGTGTAAGGGCTTTTATGAAAGTCTCAGGGATGTGGCTTCTGGGGCAACGGTTTATGGTCACCAGCCTTCTGATCGCTCATTTGAAAAATATGTACTTACACAGACTGCAAGAAACCTCACCACTTCCTTCCTAAGTGTCGGTCAGGAACACTAATTACTTGACTAATTAGACTGTGAAACTTCCCTTACAGATGGTAAGAAGGACCTATTTTCACCCCACAAATTTAGCCGTGACATCCCACCCAAAAACCTGGAGGAACGTTTCAATGGTTTTATTGTAGACAGCATGAACAATTTAAGCAAATCATATAAAAATAAATTAGAAACTAATGAAAATAGTCTGTCCTCTCTGAAGAGGGGGAAATGACCTGATTCTGGGGGAGGGAGAAACCTGCTGACGGGGCTGCGTCTGCCGAGCCAGGCAGGCGGGGGCCCAGCCCCGACACCTCCTCAGGATGTGGGCCGACCCTCCGCAGACAGGCCTCACTTGGCTCCTGACTCTGAGGCACTTTCTTCTCATTCTACGTGTCGTCCTGTTTCTTCCCAGCCGTTCCCTACGCGGAGAGCGTCTGCTCCCTCAGAGGCCAGGCTGCGCGGTCGCCCTGCAGCTCTGCACTCAGTGCTTCCCCTGGCCACATTCGTGCTCTTGCCAAAGGACTGCTGTTGTGGTTTAGCTGCTGAGTCCTGTCTGACTCCTTGTGACCCCACGGACTGTAGCCCACCAGGCTCCTCTGTCCATGGGATTCTCCAGGCAAAAATACTGGAGTGGGCTGCCATTTCCTCCTCCAGATTCAGGGATCAAACCTGTGTCTCCTACATTGGCAGGTGGATTCTTTACCACTGAGCCACCGGGGAAGCCCCTGGCAAGGCACTAGCACAGAATAAAATGTCTGCCACCATGTACCGCAGCCCAGGGAAGGAAGCGGGCTCTGACTCACGCTGGCCACCCGTGGGAGCTGGTGTGGGGGGACCTATGCCTCGGGCCTGTGGAGAAAGAGGCTGCAACACTCACCAGCATCCAGGCTGCCTGTGGCTGCGGTCCAGCCCATGACGGGGGGGATGGCCCCCACGACTGCCCCCACCCACGTGTTGGCGATGCTGGCCCTCTTGAGTGGGGTGTAGCAGCAGGTGTACAGGAAAATGTTGAAGAGGCCCAGGGCGCCCGTGAGCGGGTTCACGCCCCAGGTCAGCAGAGCGACTCCAGGAACCGCACAGCATGTGGCGAAGGACACGGCGAGCAGCGGGCTGGAAGAGAGAGCAGGGAACGTGGGTCAGTGTGTGGGGTCAGAGCCGAGCAGGGGCGACTGGGCCTGGGGCGGGGAGTGAGCTGGAGGCAGCGCTGGCCTGGCCTCCTCCTGGGCCCAGGACATCCTCTGGATGTCATTTAACACGAGGAAGGACTTGCCTGCTGGAGCACAGCTGCTCCTTCTGTGTTTCCCAACCGAGGTTCACAAAGCGAGGAGGGCAGAGGCCTCTGGGTTTGAAGGGAGGCCCTGCCCCACCCCTCCCTGCCCGGGGGTTGTCTCGACCTCCCCATGCTCATCTGGGCAGGAGCGATGACGACCCCCTCTTCCCCAGGCTGAGGGGAGGGCTGCCCGATTTGTGCCTGTCCTGCACATGGTTCACTGCACAGCTGGTGGGAAGCAAGTGGTTGTGACGGATGAACCCCTCGGAACCCAGTATTTAAGATATGGGCACAACCAACATCTTACTTCTGGCAGAGTTCTCCCCATTTATTTATCCTTATTTAAAAACATGGCCCAGTTAGCAATAATGGGTAAGACTAGCGTGTCTGAGTACACCTACGTATAATAAACTACAGGCTCAGCATGGCACCAGCTCCACACAACGAGGAGACTGTCTGTAGTGATGGCACTTCCTGGGCCGGAGCACAGTTTATGGACACATGACTTTCGAAAGAGGTGGCACAAAGCCGTATGTCAAATAAATGTCTACAGCGTAAAGATGACTGCAAGCCCGGCCCTCAACAGAGCCCGCTTTCTGAAGTGGACTTTGTGTGGCATCTTGTGAAAGGCTTTGTGGGAGCCTGGATGAACTGGGTCCACCAGACCCTGCCTGTCCTCATTCTTCCGGAAGCAATCTAAGCAGGTGCTCGAGCCTGCTTCCCCAAGGAGAGGTCACGGTTCACTCCCAGGCCACAGCATGTGCCCACAGGGACCTGGGAGTCGCCAGTGTGCAGCTCCGAGGGTCTCTGGTTTTGGCGAGGCCATCAGGGCGAGGGCAGTTGTCTGTCCCCTGCAGGCATGGCCTGTGTCTGGGACACTGCCCGCCTGTCCCTCAAGGAATAAGACGAGCTGGGGGTGGGGCAGGAGGGCAGCAGAGCCCACCTCCTGGAGACCAGAGGGTGTCGAGGTGCTGGCATGTGAAGGGGGTAGGACCCTTGCAGAATCCTGGCTCCCACGCTGACCTGGGGACCAGCACTGACCCCTCTCTCCCCAGCTGTGACTGCTTGGGCCTGCAGGTGGAACTCAATGAAATGGGAGTCTTGATGGAAAGAGAGACCACCCGAGGGGTATGTTGTCCTGACAACGGTGATGGAGACCCTCTAACCATACCCGAGACTTGGTGTGTGTTCAATCTGAGAGTGAGTTGCCACCCCCTTCTCCCAACCTCCTTTGCATCTCACATCTGTGACGCCCCCTAGAGGCCGCTCGAGCCGCCCTGTCCCCTCTCCATCCCTCCCACCTGAAGACCCATAGCTGGGGCTCCTCCAACGGCTCATCTCCCTTCCCGATCTTCAGAGTGATGGTGGCAGCCCCTCTCCTGCCTTCTCAGACTCCGGCCCTGCAAGAGACAGCTTTCGCTCTTCTGTAAGAGTGACGGATGCCCTCATCTTGACTTCTTCCCCCCCACTTTCGCTCTCCTTTTTCAAGGTAGACTCTCCAGTTTTGCTCTCGTGTAACCACCTCCCTGGTCCGGCTTTTTCCTTCTGAGTGCCTGCCTCCTCACCTCCACGGCCTCGTTTACCCTTCCCCCAAGGTTCCAGCCATCCTCTCCGAGGCCAAGCCTGCCCGCAGGGCGACTGTGCCCGCGGTCCCACCTCCTGGTCCCTCCCTCTCCTGCTGCACACCATGGGGCTGGACTCCCTAGTGTTCCTGTTGGGCAGAAAACATAATCTTCCAGAGGCAGGGGGAGGGGGCTGCCTGGGGTCACTTCTCACACTGCTTGAGAAAGAAGACCCAAAATGCTTGAAAAGCAGGGCAAGCATTATATCTGCTCTTCTTTCGATCAAGTAGTTTATAGCTTATAAGAAAGATATTTTTTTCCCTATGGCACTCTAAAAAGCTAGTTTTACTTTGGGTGGGAGAAAAATGTGGCTCATAAACATTTTTATTTCTCCTGAATTGGACCTTGTGTAAAAAAAAACAAAAAACAAAAAACAACTGTTCACTCCTTCTCCAAGCGCTCTGGAAGCCCATCAATTCAAAGGTATCAGTGTTACGAAAAGACCTTTCACAAAAGCACATTTGAATGTAATTGATTGAGATAGGTGATTTTACCCAGAAGTTTAGTTTCTGACCCTTGTCAGAATCACAGAGAATCATGAGGTTCAAGTTTGGTGTTTAAATCTGCGCTCAGGGGCACAAATGAAAACTGGGGAGGCTGACAAGGCACGTAAACAAGAATGAGGATATTTACCCCGGAAGCCATGACCGTCCTCAGCACCTGGATCCTTGAGGGACCCACTTCCTGCTGGTCCAAGGAGCTGAGGTCGGCTCATGTTGTGGGCAAAGGTGCTCCAGTGGCTAATTCTGTGAAGTTTATTTTCCTGTGGTTTACTTTTCATAAGCATACATGTTTATCAACAGAGGGGTGGATAAAGAAGATGCTTTATACACAGACACACACACACAATGGAATATTACCCAGCCATAAAGGAGAATAAAAGAATGCCACTTGCAGCAACATAGATGGCCCTAGAGATTATTATACTCAGTGAGGTAAGTCAGACAGAGAAAGACAAACACCATACGATACAACTTATACACGGAATCTAAAAAAAAAGATATAGACAAACTTATTTACAAAACAGAAGTAGAGTACAGAGGTAGAAAACAAACTTACGGCTACCAGGGGATGGAGCGGGAGGGATAGACTGGGAGATAGGGGCTGACATATTCACACTACTGTATGTAAGGCAGATGACCAATAAGAACTTACTGAATAGCACAGGGAATTCTACTCAGTGCTCTGTAATGGCCTATACGGGAAAAGAACCTTAAAAAAGAGTGAATATATGTATATGTATAACTGATTCACTTTGCTGTATACCTGACACTAACACATTATAAACCAATGCTCCAATTAAAACTTTTTAAAAATAAAATAAAAAGTATGTATTCTCACCCTACATTTGAGAAAAGGGGGGGGGGTAAAAAATCATGTTATAAAAGTAACATACATTCACTTCAGAAAATTTAGAAAATCACACAAAATATTCTAAATTAGCTATTCAAAGAAACATGTTGGTTTATATCTTTCTAGCTTTTTTCCAATATGTCTACTTTAAAAACAACTGAGAACACAATGAACTGTGGCTTTGTTATTCTATTTCCAATATATCTTGATAATTTCCCTATGCCATTAAGAATAACTACATCGTTATCATTAATGGGGCTTCCCTGATAGCTCAGGTGGTAAAGAATCCGCTGGCGATGTAGGAGGACCTGCAACGTAGGGTCAGGAAGATCCACTGGAGAAGAGATGGGCTACCCACTCCAGTATTCTTGGGCTTCCCCTGTGGCTCAGCTGGTAAAGAATCCTCCTGCAATTATCATTAACAGCTACATGGCCTATTTGGTGGGCAGGCCATGATAATTTCAATCAGTATGTCCACTTACTATTTTTTTTAATTAGAAATAATGTTGGGATGAGTATGTTACAGACAGGTCAGTATTTACAGCTCTGATTACGATAAATTCTGAGACTAGGTTCCCAGGTTACTGGGGCAGATGACGTGCACATTTTTAGGAGTTTTGACTTCCCCAGCCTGTACTCGAGAGTTTATACTCTTTACCTCCCTCCCAGCGGTGTATGAGAAAGTCTATTCCCAGGATCTGTATCAATACTAGGCATGAAATTCAAAACAAAACAAAACTGAACAAACTCAAACAAGTTCACTGAGACAGTCTTATCCCCATTTTACAGATGAGAAACTGAGATTCGGAACCAGGACCTGTACTCAGGTTTCCTTCTGGGCTCATTCATGTACCCTGGGCGTTCCCCTCTAACCAGTATGTGGGGGACACTGGTCTAATGCCACTTACTGACCATTTCTGGGGTCTGCTGGGGTCTTTAGGCTGGTGGCCTTTGGCTCAGAGCAGCTTCCTGTGGACTCACAGTGCCTGTAGTTCACACCACTGCACACGTAGCCTAACTTCCTACTGCGTCCCCTGAGATGGAAATGACTGGCAGGCACAAATTATTTTCATAAAAAGGGACAGACTTGGGATGTAATACACTGTGCAAGACAGATATGGTCTTCATCCTGGGAGTGATTATCCTGGGGTGGGAGACGGTAAGATAGGACAGTCGAGTGGGGAGCAAGCTGCCAGGGAGCAGGAACCCAGTTCTGGGGTAGCAGGGGTTTGGGGTGGACACAGGAGGTTCAGGGACTTTTAAGCCAAGCCTGGATGGACAGATGGGGGAGGGGGCAAGCAAAGGGTGGGGAAGCGTGTTTCAGGGGTGGGAGGGGTCAGAGAGCATAGGTTGCAGAGGGCATGGGGAGGCCTCTGGGCAGAAGTTCTTTCTGCTTCTTAAATTGAGGAAGAAAAGGGTCTGACCTGCTTCTGAGAAGCAGCCCTCTGCCTGCCAGGGAGGACACCATTTACTTCCCTCTCAGAAGTCCACGTTAGGTGATTTTTTTGAGGAAAATGACTTGCCATCACCCCACTATACAATTTTTATCACATGCTTACTTGAGAGAGGACTTCCCATGGCTCAGATGGTAAAGAATCTGCCAAAAATGCAGGAGACTCGGATTCGATTACTGGGTCAGGAAGATCCCCTGGAGGAGGGCATGGTAATCCACTCCAGTATTCTTGCCTGGAGAATCCCATGGACAGAGAGCCTGGCACGCTACAGTCCATGGGGCTGCAGACACAACTGACCGACTAAACAACAACAAACAACAACCCACGTGGAGAGAAGCAGGGTGGCAGGGAGCAGGCCCCACTTCTGCCCAGTGGCCTTGGGTAGACTGACATCAGGGCTGTCTCTTTCAAGGCTTCTTTTTTTTGATTTTTTTTTTTCCTGGACAATTTTGTTACATTTCACATACCTTACAAGTTAAAGGAAGCCTTGTTTGAAATAAGGTAGAATAAAAGAGTTAAATAAAAGAAAAGTGAGGGTTTTGCTTAGAATCTTTGTTTACAGTGAAAATACATCCGTGAAAGAAGCAAAGGGCTCTTTTTGAGACTGGAAACAGGAAGAGGAGGAGCAAGAATAAAGAGAAAATAAATCAAGTGGGGTATCTGGTTATTTTTTGAAAATTCTGATTTACCGTGAAATCTTCAAATATCATGGTGATACTAAAGTTGCTTAAGTTTAGCTGTTTTAATAAAGACATCTGTTTTTGATATAGAGAAAGATTAGAAATGTATGATCATGTCTCATCTTGGTTACATACAACTATGGTTTTCTGCCTTATTCTCATAAAATATGCTCAGAGCTAAATCTCAAAGACTTGAAGGGCAATTTTGTCAAACACCGACTTCTTATTATTTTAGGTCAATTATTTATCATACTCTTTCTCCTAATCATACTGCTCAGCCCTTGATCAAAAGACCCACCTCCTCTCTCTGTTCCTATGGGTTCCGGTAAGTACCCTGAACCTGGAGAAGGATACCCTTTGCCCCATTATTTCTCCTTTTATCAGTTATTCTCCATTTAAAATTTTTGTTTACATTTTTATCAGTCTTTTTTGCTCCATTCATCATTTAATTTCCTTAGCAGTTCATCTCCACTTCAAGTGCTACTCTGAGGCCTGATTTCTAGACCTAAGATTGGAAGGAGGGTTAATAAGGAAGCTTCCTTGGGTTTCCCCGGGCTGGGGGTGACCCCAGAGAAAGAGGACCTCCAGAATGTCAATTCTTAACTATAAATTATAAAGGTAAGATGGCGTGAAACATGTTTCTAAAGAGAACAATTATAACGGAAGAATATTTCTATCTTCAATTATAACTTTAAATCAAGAATTTGATTATAGCAAATCACAAAAATATAAATCAGAGCCAGAAAAAAACTAGATTGATCACATGCAAAACATTTTTTTAAAATGTGCTGTTACAAATCTACCACAGTAGCTGTGATGGCTTTCATTGAGAACCGAGGAATTAATATGTCTGTGAGTGGATACTGCTGAAACGAATTTATGAAGGAGAGATGAGAAAAGCAGGTGAATGGGCATGACAACGTTGTGAACATTTCTAATTATCAATAAAACAGAAAAAAAAAAGTACAAATAAGGAAAACTGCATTATTTGATGGATGGGGAACGGAGATGGGAAAAGGTCCAGTAATTTTCTTGAACTAAAAAAAAAAAATTCTTTCATATCCGTTTACTCATTCATGCAAATAGATTCACGGCTCATGCTGAGGGTGGAATGATGGTTCATTTTCAAACTCACATCCAAAACTGAATTACATTTTAAATGGAGAGACCTTTCTACTGAGCACCAGTGTGAGAGAGGTCTTTCTACTCGGGCATTTCCTGCCCAAGGCTACCACGGAAAAGAAACTAATAGATCCGAGTGAGGGGAAATTTGCTAACATGTTTCTATGAATTATTTATTCTTCTCATAAAATCTAGTACTTCTTTGTTTACTAAACACCAACCTTTAGTAGCTGTATCAAAGTGTAATTTTCTATAGAAATTAGGAACAAATGAGACTATACAAGCTTTAATTTGATACCTACTTATTCCACTTAAACACAATTTAAGTTGCCTGACTTTTAAATGAGTTACTGGAGAAATGTGGCCTTTCTGTTTAAGTAATGTGTCAGAGAGGTCTATGAAATGTTATATGAAATCAAGAAGGCATTATATTCTAAGCAGCTCTGCAGGTAATTGGTTTACACAAAAACTAATCTCATAGTGATTGTCATTTTTCCAGAATAAATGATTTTTAAATTATAAAATAAAATTCCCTTTCTTCAAAAACAAAAAAAAACCCTCAAAAGTGTAATCAAACCAAGCCAATTTAACTTTAATTTCCTGAATAAATCCCACATTTGAGCTTTGACCTGAGTTTTTTTGGGGAAGTCTCCACAAATAACTGTTTTGAAAAGGGGTGTTCTTACAAATCTACTACATTAGCTGTGATGGGTTTTATTGAGAACCAAGGAATTAATATCTCTGCAAGTGGATATTGCTGAAACGAATTTATGAAGGAAAGATCATAAAAGCAGGTGAACGGGTGAGACAGGGATCCCGGATCTTCCAGGGACCTGGGGGTGATAGAGGAATTCAGTAGGTGGTCCCTGCCCTCACGGGTGTGAGAAAACACTGAGATTGGACCACTACCCTGGAAAACTGGTTTTCATGGACAGAAATGAACAATAGGAATCTTCTCCTTAAGAATTCCGGAACCTTGGTGCAAACTGCACATTCTTTTTTGATTGGAGTATATACTTGCTTTACAATGCTGTGTTAATTTCTGCTGTACAACAATGTGAATCGGCTATATGTATACATCTATCCCCTCCCTCCTGAGCCTCCTTCCCATCCCACCTCCTATCCCACCCCTCTAGGTCGTCACAGAGCACCGAGCTCAGCTCCCTGTGCTATGCAGTAGCTTCCGGCCAGCTATCTATTTCACACATGGAAATGTATATATGTCAATGCTATGATCTCACTCCGTACCCTCCTCTGCTTCCCCACTGGATCCACAGCGCCTTCTCTATGCCTGTGTCTCTATTCCGGCCCTGCAAATAGGTTCATCAGTACCATTTCCCTAGATTCTGTATAAATATATAGGTTAATTTATGATATTTGTTTTTCTCTTTCTGACTTACTTTATTCTGTATGACAGACTTTAGGTTCACCCATGTCTCTACAAATGACCCAATTTCACTTCTTTCTATGGCTGAGTAGTATTCCATCGTATATATGTACCACACATTTATCCATTCATCTGTTGATGGACATTGTACTGTTCATCTTTATATGCCCTGTACCTAAGGCTGGGGCCCAAAATGTGGACTGAAACAAACCTTTACAAATCAGGCAAGACAGAGAATGTGATCTTCAGACGACTGCTCCTGCAACATCAATCAATGGGAGTAGCACTTGATGATGGCAAATCTTTTCACATCATCTCATTTGAAAGGAAATGGCAACCCACTCCAGTATTCTTGCCTGGAGAATCCCATGGACAGAGGAGCCTGGCAGCAGTGCATGGGGTTGCAGAGAGTTAGACACAACTGAAGCGACTTAGCATAGCACATTTGAAAAGAGAGGAAGTGAAGTGACAGGAGGTTAGACCAAATGATTCCAGGTATTAATAAAGGTGTTTGCTCCTATGATTTATTTCTCATATGACTGCAAGGGATTGGCTGTGTAACTGTGATGTGATAGTTAACTCTTCATATTCATGGTTCTTAGAATATTGTGGGCATTTTCTGGTTGTAAACAGGGGCCTGGGGCCCAAAGGATCTCCCATCCCAGGATTGCTGTCAACAAATATTGACAACTCACGATGCTTCCAAAAAGTCATGAATGCACTCTTCCTTCTTATGACAATGAGAGAAAGAGAGAGAGATTAGGAGACACCCTTGGCCCTCTCATCCACCCACTGTGATGATTCTGAGTGATGATATGAAAACAGACTTTCTTCTGCCTCTTCTTCCTACTATGGCTCGGCAAGATGGAATGATTTTATTTTAAGGAAATGTTATTTTATTTTATTTTCTGGACATTAGCACCACTGTTCTTTAAGTTGAGACCAAATCTGTTCTTTCTTTTAATGACTGGTGAACACTAAAGGAAAAGAAATTTCTACACTTATAAAATGTCTATGCTCTTATTACATTTGCAGTGTATACACACCGAGAGACTAATCATAACCACCCGGATCCTGCAGAGCTTCACCCGGGCCGTATGTGTCTACTAGACCAGCGTGACAGGGGGATGAATAACATTCCCAGGTCCCCTGCAGCCCGCTAAATGTTTACATTTGCTTAAGTGCTTACTGGTAAAACCTTCAGTAAATGTGAAAAATGTCTCCTGTAAATCCCTATAATACTTTGGCTAAACCTCGTTCTTGAAGTTAATAATGCCAACTAAACAATCCATTCATTTCACTTCGAAAACTCAATCTTCATCACTCATTTCACAACCAGGTATGGGCTGCCCCGAATTCCGAGTGTTTTAATTTATCCCCTCGAAGAATAACCTTCCTCTCTGCTCTTATCGCTCCATCTCTCCGCTCACAGCCCACACCTAAAGCTTACAGGTTCTGGATCACTCTCGTTGGATCCATTAAGTTGGGAAAAGTAACGCTGACATGTATTCTTTCCCTGTCAACGTGAGGGAGCTGGAAAATGGGTAATTCAAAGGAGACGGAATGAAAATAACTGAGAAGGCCCAGCCCATGTCTGATTTCTTCAGGGAGCTTTCACTGCCCAGCTGGTCTTTATCTGAGACTTCCCTTTCTGACCTCCCAGAGAACTTCTCGTTTGTACCAATTCATTCCATTTCCCTTGATCCATGTTTATGGGCTGCCCCATCTCATCTGCTAAGCACTTTATGCATGTGGCATAATTTTTCCACCCAGATTCAAGGCCTTTTGAGCATGATTTAACAATAAAACTGACAGCGCTGGGTCCACACTAGGTAATCAATACAGTCTTAATGAATTGAATTAAACAAGGGAATTATTTAATTCTAAAACACAGAGAAACATTTGGTCTTGACATCCTTATGATTAATTTTAGTTAGAAGAGACCAGGAAAAAAGGTTATTGCTTAGAAAAAAAATACACAAGCTACATATATATATATCTTAGAAATATGAGTCTGTAGGACTTCAAGTTAGAGAAAGACGTATATCTCTGTTCTGTCTGAAAACTAACAGGAGAGTGAAGAGAAGACAGAAAACCCCAACTAGAACCAGGAAATGCTCCTACAGAAGAGCGGCCAGGTCCAGGAGGACAATGAGAGGATGCGCAGGTCCGTGACCTGACATCACCGCTCAGAAACCCTCCCCGAGGCTCTGACTCTGAATCAGAGGACTGGGGCATACAGAGGGTGCTCTGGGTCGGGGAGCGGACCCCAGTTAGAAGGAGACCAAGTAGAATCAGGGCCAAGGGAAGCGCAGGCTGCTGGATAAAGCAGCCGTGTAGGAGTGCCTGGGTACTACCCCTCCGTGAGACTCCGACCCATGCTTAACTGTCCTCCATGCCTTGCCCGTGGCCCTGGGCACTGAACTGGGGCTCAGCCAGCAAACCTTCTCTCACCGGGTCTTGGACCTGACACAGAGGACTCGGCCAGCAGGCCTGGGGGTCAAGGGTGAGGTTCCTAGTTCGATGATGAGTCAGTTTAAGTGGAAGCAGGGTTTGAAGGGGCTTCCCAGATGGCACTAGTGGTAAGGAACCTGCCTGCCAATGCAGGAGACATAAAAGACAAGGGTTCGATCACTGGTTCAGAAAGATCCCCTGGAGGAGGGCATGGCAACCCACTCCAGTATTCTTGCCAGGAGAATCCCATGGACAGAGGAGCCTAGTGGGCTATGTCTATAGGGTTGCACAGAGTCAGACACAACTGAAGTGACTTAGCACGCACGCTCGGGGCTTGAAGACCCAACATGCAGAGGAATGAGGTGGAAGCAAACAGTAGCCTGGACACAAGGGTGGAAGGGATGAGGGGACCACGCCTTCTAGAAGACTGGTGGTAAAAAGAGGAGAAGAAAAGAAAAACCAGATGGAGCAGCAGACTGAACAGGCTCCTCTCTGGGACAGAAGGACTGCTCATCCAGATCTGAAGTCAGAGCGGAAGGACCCAATGGAGTGGTAGGGCTGGCAGAAGCGCTTGAAGGCCCAGGGAGGCTGAGCCGAGGACCCGCCCTCTGCAAGCTGCTCTCCAGGTCCTGAGCTTGGGGATCAGAAGGCAGAAATGGGGTTCCCAGCTGCCAAAAACAGGTGTCAGACTCTGGTGGTGACAACCTGCGGTGGACGACACCTGGTCCCATCCTCCCGGAAGAAACAAGGGCTATCTGAGGAGGAGTTTCTGAGGACATGCACTCTGGACCACTCCTCATCCTCTGACCCCTCCCCTCTGCCACTTAAAAACCACAGAGTCCTCTTTATCCAGTTAGGATCAGTGCTGCAAGCAAAACTCAGAGCTTCATCACACGGACATTGGACGCGTGCGTGACAGGTAAGTGACAAGAAGGAAGGACGATACTTGTAAGGGCGTAAAACAAGAGAAGAACGGGCGGCCCCGGGCGTCAACCTCCGTCTTGATTTTGCCCGCTCCCCCCACATTGCCCCCCTTCCCCTGGCGTCATCCAGGCTCCAGAGCCCTGGTCCCCTGGGCACAGCCTTGGCCATGCTGATGCTCAGCCTCAGAGGCACAGATGAGGGGGTGTGGCCCCCAGTTAACAGAGGTCAAGTCTGCAGGGAGGAGCTGATCCTGGGGGTATGAGCGCCGTCCTGACCCCGGAGCTCCTCTCTCCAGATGTCCTCGGACGCAGACGCCAAGCTCTCTACCAAATGCTCCGAGACTCCGGTCCAGCCTCGGGCCTCAGGAATGCTTCCTCAGTGATGTGGAGGACACTCTACTCAAGTTCATCAAGTGGCCCCCGAGCCATTAAAGACTCTGATAGATAATCCTGCCATAGAGGCCCGGAGCCAGAGTAAAAGGCAGAGGGCCTCGGGGTCCAGTGTTTCCACAGGAAGTTGAACCAGTCACCTGCAATTACTGCTCTCTGGACGAGACCTCCAGAGAGACTGACAACTGGCCCTTCGAGAGTGAGGAGGGATTCACACATGTCATCTTAATATAAAAACACTTCTCCTTTCTGCTAAAGACTTAAGAAGCAGTCTTCTCCCAAATAGTTAACGCTTTTTTTTTTAACCTTAAAAATTTTAGACACGCAGAATTGGCATTTTATGTAGGTAACTGACAGATAGTTAAAAGTGCTGTCCTCTGTATTCTCCTTGGGAAAACAAAGCAAAGGATAATGCAATGTCATGGATGTTTATGGCCATGAAATGGCATTTTAGCTGTAAAGATTTTTTTCCCTTTGATTCTCAAAAATGTTAGAGAAATTTTTTTGTGGCCTAAGATGTAAAGGGTGTGCTTTTACCGTAACTACTTCAAAACTAGCCCGTTATCTCAATATGCCTTGTTTATCAAGTATGTATTCAGGGTCAGTTTTTCCAATATCTGAAGTGTCAGAGACAAACAGTAGCTCAGTAAAAAGCAAGGCCTGAGCACAAAGTCTGGCGAACGAAACCCCGGGAGGACTTTCTCAAGACGCTTCGAGCCGCATCCACTCAGCCCATGTAGGTCAGCCTAAGGCAGAAGTAGATTCCACTCAGAGTCATCCTTCGTGATTGCCTGAAGTCACCATAATAGACACATGGGCTTATGTGTGTACAGTTTTGGGAAACAGTGACTAGGTCCACTGAAATTTGAGGATGGCTGAGTTAAATTAAGAGGGAAAAAAATAAAAAAGTCTGTATTTACAGGGCTGGGCCCTCAGAGAACCTGCCTCCAAGACAACTTTGCAGAGGCGAGAGGTGGAAAGCCAAGAGGGTTCTATGTCCGGAGGGGTGGATGCCCTTCTGTCTTCACGCTGATGACACAGGTGTGGACTTTGGCTGTGGTCCTGAGGTCAGGGATGGGGGTGAGGGGTGGGGGTGGGGCACGGCAGTATTCTTCTCACTTTACTGCTCAAGGCAAAATACAGGGAAAAGGGGACTTCCCTGGTGGTCCAGGGGTGAAGAATCTGCCTTGCAATGCAGGGGACCAGGGTTCCATCCCTGATCAGAGACCTAAGGTCCCACACACTGTGCAGCCACTAAGCCCACGTGCCACCGTGACAGAGTCAGACCACCACAAGGAAAGATCCCGCAGGACACAATCAAGACCTGATGCAGCCAAATAAATACATAAATATTTTTTAAAATACAGGGAAATGATTTGGGACGGATGCACAATGGAACATTTTGTAACATGGAAGAGACAGACATTCATGACTTTACCTGATCTGTCCACGAACCAGAGGTCTGTTCTTTGTCCTGTTCATGTTTGAATCAAACGGAACCTCAAAAAACTGCAAAAAGATTGAAAAAAGAATTAAATACAGCATGAAATAGTTATTTTCCTTCTGCTTTAGTTCTACAGTTTTTTCCACAGCAAATTTCATTTTAATTTTGATACCGCAAATACTCCTGGTACTCTTGAGAGAAAAGCTCTCTGTCTGGAACATGCAGTAACTGAAAAACACGGGTTAAATACATGGTTGTGTTCTTCAAAGCCACTGTTTCAGGTTTACAGCATTAGTGCAGTACACACTTTCAGAATCTTTCACGCATCCTGAAGACTGAATCAAGCAAGAATCAGCTGACCTCGGAAAATGGGCTGCTGGAGTCAAAGGCCAGGTCTGAAGGAAATATTAATAAGAAGTCAGATGGGGCTGTACAAAAGCATTTAATCGTCTCCCATTCTCCTACCGCTGAATAAATGTCAACAGCATTTACTCTCACGTTTCAGTATTGAAGTTATAAAGGATAGAGGGAGACCATGACTCAGCTGTACATCCATTCATGTGCTGAATACTGGGGTTGTTTCTCAGTTTTGCCTTTTACTACTGGAGTGGGTTGCCATTCCTTTCCCCAGGGGATCTTCCGGACCCAGGGATCGAACCTGTGTCTCCTGCTTGGCAGGTCGATTCTTTACCACTGAGCCACCAGGGAAGCCTCCCATTTCTTATCACTGAATATATGTTAATAGTCTTCACTCTTGTGCTACAGGATTACAGCGACTCAGCTGGGAGAGACATGAACATGCCCTAGAGATGAATAAAGGGGCTTTGCCTCCTCTTTCAAGGAGTCTATCAGTGACTTGTTGGTTGTAAAGGGGAGAATTTAATCCCGTTTATTAATACAATTATTTTGCCATCACCTTATCTGGAAGTATGACTGAAGGGTGTGTCGAGCACCAGGCTGACCAGGGCGAGCCCTGAGGGGTCAGTGCCGTGTCCATTCAGCTCACCGGGAATGAGGCCGCCCAGATGCCCCGTCCTCCCAGATCTAGTCTGGGGCACCTGCAGAAGCACCTGGAAGGTGGGAATGCGGGAGCGGCCATGTTTACACCTGCAAAGCTGGTGTGAGGTCAGGCATGACAGTGGCTACACACAGCAGCTGGGGCCCGTCGGCTCGCACTGCTGGCCCTGAGGGACACTGGGCCTGCAGCTGCCCTGGCTCCTGCTGGACCTCCCCGGGCTGCACCCCACGCCCGAGCTCATATGCCTCGTGACCTTGGGCCACGTCTGTGTGCTGCTCCATGGCCAAGTGCGCCGCTCTCCTGCAGGTCACCTGCCCCATCAAAGGTGCAGGTGTGAAAGCAGCAGGAAACGGACACCGTGGTCCAGTTTGCTCTCCTACATTTGGGACCCTCCTGCGGATTCTGGATCACTCCTGTCTGCTTTCTTCTGCCTTCCCCAGGCCCAGCACCAGATACAAGGCCTGCATCCCACCCAGGGTTGCACCAGCCGACAGCATCCTTACCAGGATCTGCACCAGGCCTAACCCCTATGGTAGACCCTCATATTGCTCACAGTACCGCATCCTGATCAAACCTTAACTGATACAGACCTCTTCTCTACTACTTTCAACAGGGCCACTGTTTAAAAAAGTAGTTAATGGTGGCTCAGTGGCAAAGAATCTACCTGCCATGCAGGAGTTGTGGGTTTGATCCCTGGGTTGGGAAGATCCCCTTGGAGAAGGGAATGGCTACCCAATCCAGTATTCTTGCCGGGGGAATCCCACGGACAGAGGAGCCTGGCGGGCTACAGCCCATGGGGTTGCAAAGAGTCAGACACAACTGACTGACTAAACGACAACACAATGAAACTGTTCAATTTGTCCACCTTATCTATGATCTCAGTGACAGGCTTCCTAAGACTCGCGAATTTATCATCCTTAAAGTCAAAGAGAGCTATACAAATAGGCGCTCAATAAATGACAGAGTAAATAAACCATCCCTGAAGGTAAATCTATTTGTAGAGTGAGTTACACTTTGAAATGATTTACAAGTGTTAAAAAATTCTTTGCCTGTGAGAGGCTATATTTCCTATTGAAGGAGTTCAAGTTACACACATGCCGTCTGCTCACCTTCCTTCCCTCCCTCAGTATTCAAACACATTCTCTAAGTATTTCTAATAATCTTTCCTTCATGACCTATTAATTTGATTTCACAGGACTAATGAGGATTCCAATTACAAATCATGTTATTTAAATATGGGTAAAGTGTTATCCAATATAACACAGAAACTCCTGTGAAAATAACTTTCTTGGCAGTTCTCGAGTGTCAGTGCACACGCACCCACACACACACTCAGTTCAGGAATTCTACTGAAAAATTTCATGTGGATGAAAAAGAGATGTTATTGTTTCTATGTTCCTGGCAAGTCAGCCATCCAGAGATGGGAACTGAGGTCTAGGACGCAGCGACTGAACCCCAGTGTGCCACAACTTGGCACCAGCTTCTGACTCTCATGGATGCTGAAATGTATCAGGACAAGCAACATCTGGGTAGAAACAGCAGCTAACCAAGACCTTCGGGTCCTTCCAGGGAGGGATCGACAAGTCCTCCCAGCACCATGGATCAGAGCTCATTATGCTGCTTTTCATGCATTTTCTGTAACGCTTTTCAGTTGGGGTCACGGCTGTGGTCTGGCTATTGAAGCCATGTTCCCAGAACATAAAGCAGTGTATCTTCAGGTGAGACATTTAAGCATTTTAGAACATAGACCTAGCTTCATCCACTCACATTCCGCGCCCCGCTCCACACTGCCCCCCGCGCTTTATCACCCTTTCATAATGTTATTATCGTTTAAGTTGGCTCCAACTACTTGGAGCCAGAGAAGTAAAACTCCTACAACTGATGGTGAAACTAAAATACCAATGCAGTCTTACCAGCCCTTAAAACATACTGTTCACTGACTTTTTCATGCATCCTCCCTGCTTTGAATAATGCCCGCAGTGGTTCGCTACTTCGGGAAATGCACGTGGACAACCACTCAGCCCAGGCCCCTCCTCTGAAGGCTCCAGTCATTAGGTCACAAATGGCCGTGTCACCCCGTGCTTTACCCCACATCTGGACACAGTAGCTGGTTTACTGAGAGGGGATCTGATTCAAACAGTCTCTGCATGGGGATTTAACAAACCAAAAGCCCAGGAAAGTATGTCCTCCCCACTCCTGGGTTGCCTGTGGCCACAGAGCAGGATAAATGGAAACGGAGGAGAGGTCCCACACTGACGCTTTGGATCCATTACCTCCAAGGCTCCATCTCCACCTTTTCTAGCCTTGCACACATGCCTGCTAAGTCACTCAGTTGCGTCCGACTCTTTGTGACCCTATGGACTGTAGCCCGCCAGGCTCCTCTGTCCATGGGATTCTCCAGGCAAGAATACTGGAGTGGGTTGCCATGCCCTCCTCCAGGGGATCTCCAGCTTAAGCCAACCCAATATGGGTCTATCCCTTTAATTTCAACGTCCCAACAGAGGAAGACTGTAAGGACATCAAACATGAGAGCAGTTGCATTGTCCAGGAGGGAATGATATGTGCTTTTCCCTCAGCAAACAACTTCTTTTCTGCTTATTATGTTCATTTCCAATATAAGTTTTTGTCCCAGTCTCTCCCTTATAAAAACCCATCAACCTTTTGGAACTCCTTTCATCAAAAATCTCCCCTCTTACTCAGGGTCCTGACCCCACCATCCACTTTCCCATCTCTCAGATGCTCCTCCCCATATCCTGCCCTCCACGATCCCAGGAGCTGTTCTACGAGGCACACTCTTGGGGTTGCAAATGGCAGAAACACAACCGAAACCAGCTCAGAGAAAAACGGGCCTTTACGTCCTATAATGGGGCTGTGCCTGCTTTAGGAATTTCTGAGTCTGGCGCCACAGGTACCGCTGTGATTCTGGCTCTTTCCATCTCTCAAGTCTCCTCTGGGTGCTCCCCCATGCAGAGGTCTTCCAGGAAGCAAAATGGCCCTGGCAACCCTAGACGCTCAAGCTCCTAGTTGACCCCAGCAGAAAAGCTGATTTCCTGACAGCTCCAAAACAGAAGTCCAGAACCACCATGGCCATGAATTCCAGGGACAAGGGGGTGATGTGACCACAGGGAGGGAGCAGGTGGAGAGACACAAAGACACAGTCCCCCACTCAAATGACGAGGACTGCCTTCTCCAAGACAAATGCTATCACCGGAGAAAACAGGAAGATGGTAGACAGATGCAGTGAAATTATCTCTAACTCACTGCAAAGCTAACAGCCCCAAATCATTTCATTTCACATGACATAACTATAAAATAACTTGCCCACATTTGTCCTAGTTTAAGACTGAGAAGCATTAATCAATAGAAATGTAATAAACAATTTATATTAATCTTGTCTCAGAATCAGTTTGGGAATCAATAGTTCTGTTTATTTAATAGAGTGGTAAATGGATCATTTTTTCCTCGTCATAGCCACATGTAGATACAAGTCACTATTATACCAATAGATAAATATTTATCAGATGTCTAACATGGGCTTCCCTGGTTAGCTCAGTGGTAAAGAATCTGCCTGCAGTTCAGGAGATGCGGGTTTGATCTCTGGGTCAGGAAGATCCCCTGGAGAAGGAGATGGCAACTAGCTCCAGTAATCTTGCTTGGGAAATCCCATGGACAAAGGAGCCTGGCTGGCGGTCTGTGAGGTCGCAAAGAGCTGGACACAACTGAGTGATTAAACAGCAACAATAAACATGAGATCCTCACTTTTCTATTATACCATGCTTTTTACATTAGTAGATAATTATTATTACTCCAAAGAGATGTTGCTCTGATATAAAACATACCTATTAGCTCTTCTAACAGATAATTACATACATAAGATACTACTGAATTTTTGTGAGCTAAAATGAAATAGGCACCAAGAGTGGGGAGAAATATAACTCGGCCCATGTGATGAATTTCCTATTCCCACTCTGATTAATTAAACGTTATGCAAAAAGTAGACATATTCTAGAGCTGTCCTTAAGTCAGGCTCAGGAAATAGTGACTTCGATAACGAGGTGCAACTTTTTTCTTTCTCTATGCTGAATAACGGGGGCGATGTTCTTCTAAAGTCTCAAAAGAAAGACAAATGCATGAACCTTGTTGGAGTTTGTTTTTCCATCCATCTTCTCAAAGCTGTCAACAAGTGTTTGTCATTCCAAGACGGCCCAAAGCCTCCCAGGTTCAAGATAACGTCTCAGACCTAGTTAAAAGGGATGTTAAATAAATAAGCTAAAGTCCTCAGAGGGGCACCTTATCCAGCAGAGTCTCACATACTACTGCTCGCAGCTCGCAAGTCAGTTAAGACATGCGCTCAGCCTGGCTCGCTGGTTGGTACCAGTGTCCCACTGCCGCACCAAGAATCAACAAACTAAGTGGGACTCACTGTTGCCATTGATTCTTCCCCATGAGGTATGTGAAATAAGGTGTGTGTGTTCATACATGCTGACTGGGGCAAAGTTCTCCTCCAAATCTGCTACTCAAGCCATCATTCATTAAGCTGTGTTTTAAGGCTTCACCCCAAAAGGTCACATAACACTTATTAGAGCCTTAAATGACCACATCCCGTGAGTAAAAGAAAACTCAAAAAGTCACACTGGTTTTCAGGAGCTTCAGAAATGGTGTTCTAGGTCAACCCTTTCTCCTACCAGAGGGCTCTCAATTTATAACACTGTTTTCTGAAAAAAGATGGAAGGAAAGTACACAGAAATATTTACAACTGGGTAGAGAGGATGGAGAGGTGACTACTCTTTTTGTATCTTACAACTGTCTATAAAGAATATGTATTTTCTACTTAGGGGGAAAAATTAATAAAAAATTTTACCTACATGAGACAAATACAAAACTTGAACAGACTCTCTTTAGATTAACCAATAAAGAATTACCAAACGTATCCAGTATCCAGGGCTTCCTTGGTGGCTCAGAGGGTAAAGCATCTGCCTACAATAGGGGAGACCTGGGTTCGATCCCTGGGTTGGGAAGATCCCCTAGAGAAGGCAATAGCAACCCACTCCAGTACTCTTGCCTGGAAAATCCCATGGACTGAGAAGCCTGGTAGGCTACAGTCCATGGGGTCGCAAAGAGTCAGATATGACTGAGTGACTTCACTTTCATCCAGTATAAAGCCCGTAATAGTGAAGCCTTAGCCAACAAAGTGAACCTTGTTCCCCCCAGAAAGAACCATAGGGTGAAAAGTGGATCCTAAATATTTCCAGGGACACCCATTTCCCCATCCTCTGTGCCACTTCTTTCATTCAGGCAACTATTTTATCATCTGGCCTAGATTACAACACCTCCCAACACTTCCTGTCTGCAATATTGACCACTCCCCGCCCCCCCATCAATTTCAAACACAATAGTCAACACCATCTTTTCAGGTATAGACCTGATTATTCTAGTTCCCAGCACAAAACTCTCCATGGCTCCCTCCTGCCCACGAGTCAAGTTCAGCGCTCACACATGGCATGGAAAGGCCTTCACAGAAGCTCTGGCCCCTTTACCTCCTCCAACCTTCTCTTTTCTTCCCCTGACATGCTCTGCTCTCAGGGTCTGAACTGCTTGTTGGGTCCTTGGTTTGCTGTCAGTTCTTCCACAGTCTCCCACGTTTCTCTGCAGGGACCCATCGTTGTTGCCAGGCCGCATCCGTCATCAGTGCAGGACTTGGGGCAGGGGTCTGCCCTTCATTCTGGTGTTCTGTATGACCTCAGCTGTGGAGCTCTGCCCAACAACCACCCACAGGACCATAAGGATTCACTACAAGTTCACAGTCACCAGCGTCAAAGGGGCTTGTACCACTCACTCCCAGGCCATCCCCTTTGACCTCTCTAGCACCCTGGCTCTGCTCCTCTCCAGAGTTGGTTTTTAGTCTGGTTCACTCTCAACCCTCCCCATGGACAGAGGAGACTTACTGGCCGCAGTCCAGAGGGTTGAATAGAGTCGGACACAACTGAAGTGACTTGGCAGGATGCATTCTCAACCCACATGCAACCTCCGGCTTCCCCCCACCTGGGCTGGTGACCCCATTCCCTCCCACCTCCCAGGACACCTATCCCACGTGTCAGCCCTCTCCCTATCGCACACCTGGTCTGCATCTTCTGGCTGCATCGTTCCTATCCACAGCTAAACGTGCTTCATTTCCTCCAACCCCGCACATCTCCTGACGCCATCAGCTGATGTGAGGACAAGGTGAGCATTTGGAAACGAAAGGAGATGGTCTCTAACATGACGTGAAGTCTGGGGCCCTCGTCTTAGCCAGCACGATTAGTAGCAGGAGGTGTCCATGGCAAGGTTAAGAATCCTCCAGAAATCTCCCAATAAGCTCCAAGGAATTTCTATTCTAACAGCTGCCAAGGACCATAATCCTGTCTTTGCAGAAACCATTTTTAAAATAGTTAATTCTGATGGTCAGTTTTGGAGAACAATAAACAAATAAATGCATGAATGTCCACTAAAGGAGACTTATGTGAACAGACTAAATTGCACGTATTCTCTTTAAGCCCACCTTTGAACTCAGATTTCACAGATTAAAAATAAAACTTTTCCTCAACTAGTGATACTTCATCCTAATCTAATGAGGACATAAGACTAGCAAGTTAATAAATTCTTGCGGATTCCTCCACAACTATTAAAAAAACAGGCATGTTCACGGAAACCATTAATGGTGATAATATGACAACATTCTGACCTCTGAAATAGTCCCCTAAAATACTATACAGAGTTTAAATGCCACCTAAAGCATAGAAGATGAACATTTTAAAAGGCAAGAAATAAGTAAGATCACCTTTGTCTATAGAGGAAGAAGCAGAAGAATGATGATACTCAACAAGAAAAGGTGGTATCACAAGTTGAGCAATAAGACTGGCCAATCTGCAAAGGCTCAGATGCTGCCATAATAACATCTGGTCCCAGCGGGGTCGGGGGGTGGGAGCCAGAGAAATCATTAAGCCATCTGAGACGCTCCAAACAAAGAAACTGTAAAATTCTGAACTATAAAGCGAAGGAAATACACTTAATCCCTGAGGGGTTGCAGTATGTATTTCAACTGGGTGATCCCTTCTCCAGTGAGGACACGGCGATACGCCGAAACCTGGAGTGACACAGAATCTCAACTGACTGGATGTGGCCCAGAGCCAGCCCGCGCCAGCACCCGGGCACCTGTTGGTTTAATCATCGTATTACTCCAGACACCCAAGGCGGGTGGGGGTCTGGAGAGGAGGAGGCCAGGGGAATGGGGAAAAATACATCTCATTCATTTTGCCTATCAGAGAATGTATACCTTAAAAAAAAATGGTTACATGTGCTTTCTGTAAATGTTCAATAATGTGTTAGAAGAGTAACACATTTCTTCTAAGATTACAGTTTATTTTTTGAACTTCAGATCCTAGAGGGTGCAAAGGGAAATGTCTGTGAGTAAGCAACTACTTTACTTACTATATTATCTTAAGCAAAGTGACTCGAAACTCTCTTGAATGACCCTGTTTCCTTCTGTCACTGAGATTCTGCGATGGGGGTACCATCACAGTTGCATTTCAACTTCAGTAAAGCTTCTCTGCTGTCCATTTTTCCAGATCATTCTCAAATAGTCTCCTGCCAATTAGCTAAAGTTATTTTTAAATAAGCTTCTGCAAGTCTTTGTTGAAAGCTGGTATATTACAAAATGTGCTTCTTTAGGAACTTAAGTGAAAGAGAAAAAAAAACTGGAATGGTGAATAAAAACAATGACTATTACATCAAAATAGTAACAGAGATAAAATACTTGTATCAAAAAAATAAAACAGCACATAAAATATACTGGGGCATTTTCAAAGCCTTAAGCAGGGAACACAGGTGTTATATGTATAAGTCATCACTAAGTGGAACACTTTAGACAGCTTTTCACAATCTTTTCTGTTCCTCTATTTGCACTGCTTTTCTTTCAGTCTGATGACTGGACATGCCTCAATTCTGTGTCTGATATATTCAGAATATATATCTCAGCACAGACTTGGGCCTATGGTTCCTCTGCTGAAAGACAGGAAACGGCTGAAAATCCTTTTGGTAGGGTAAGACAGCTGTAATGCACAAGGATGGGATATTGGGTAACTTCCCAGGGCCCTCAAAAATTGAAGTATATATAACTTCTTTCCTGAGGAGCTAAACAAAAACTAGTGATGCAACATGGTTTCTATTTTCTGAGAGCAGAACACGTGCACTGACCACCTTACCGAATGACCCAGAAACAACACAGTGGTGGATCCACAGAAGAAAAGCTTTCCATCTGTAATAGAACAACTTCAGCCCTCCTGTTAAAAGCAGACTAGGAATACATGCTTCCTTTTCTAAAATATGTGGATAAAAATTCCAGATTACTCAGAGTTTCTAGGAAGAAAAGGTAGAATAGAGTTCTGAGGTTCATTTTGTGTTTTTCAATGAAAACTTTTTAAAAGTTTTAACTTAATTAAACACAGCATATAGAGAACTTAAATATGCCTAACCTTTCTGTTAAATACTAATGTAATCCCAGAAAGTGGGCAAACATTTAAAAATGCCCATGAATTACAGTAGTTGACTAGTGTCCGTGAATTTATTAGTATGATTATGCAGCTTAGATGAATGGCGAAACCACTTATCAGCCATCAAATCCCAGTCCTTAAAGAACTGTAACTGATGATTTCCATGTATTTTCTGTCTGTATCACTGCCTCAGAGGCAATTCTTAGAATATCGGGAATATACATGCTTCTCTATGTTTGCACAACTATCTGTGTGAAGTGGCAATCTAGTTTTCTAAGAGCATTAATGTCTTAATGAAACACTTATTAAGAAAAGGTTTTGATTTTAATGACCACCTTTCTTTCCAGTTTCTTTTTAAACACACTCTTGTGGGAGGGCTTCCTAGGGGGCCTAGTGGTAAAGAACCTGCCTGCCATTGCAGGAGATGTAAGAGACAGAGGTTCGACCCCTGGGTCTGGAAGATCCCCTGGAGGAGGGCATGGCAACCCACTCCAGTATTCTTGCAGAAATCCCATGGATAGAGGAGCCTGGTGGGCTACCATCCACAGAGGTGTAAAGAGTCAGATATGACTGAAGGAAGGGACTTGGCATGGCACACGGGAGGGCAGGTTTTCTAAGAGATGTGTGTCCTTCCCTCTTTACTGCTGGTGATGCGGGACAGTAGCAGAAGGAAGCCTCCATGTGGCGATGGGCACAACAGCAAATGACGAGGCGCTGGCACCAGGCAAATGCTAACCAGTACCCAGGGTCACACTTTACACATAAAACATGTAAGAACTTCTTTGAATGCACATTCAACCAGAGATTTTACTTTAGAAATACCAAATGGACCACAATTCTCCTATATTTTAAAAAACCTTCCATATCAGGTACTGCTTCTCTCCTGTGAGGTACCGAAAGCCTACATTTATGTGCCAGGATAAAATATTAATAGTAAGTAACAACAGCCACGGCCACCCCCTCAAAATCCACAACAAATGGAAAGGTAAACAGACCTTTTATCATTAAGTCTATAATGATAAAAAATCAATGTTAGATAATAAGTGTCTTTATAAAAGACAGTCTGCCAAATTATCTAACCATTAAGACATTTATTTTAGTTTATCAGTTGACAGTGACTTTTATTCCTCAATGAGACGTGACTAACATACTTCTCATTCTTTAAAAGGCAGTCTTTACAGGGATAATACAAATTAACAAGACAAGTCATTCTTGGAAGAAAGGGTTGAGATTTTGTCAACTGATCCTTAACTGATAAGTCAGCACTATGACTTACAATTAGGGTTAAAGATCCTAGGCAATATCTGCATATCAATTCGTCGAAGAATGTATGAGGAACAGAAATAAAGCAGAATCTAGTTTATACTAACATATTTTTCAAAATGATAGCTCTTATAATCAAATATATTTGAGACATCATTTTATTTATCATACTGACAAACATTTTTAATTTTTAAAAATTAAAATAAATTCTATTAGAAGTTTTTTTTTTTTTTTAAGAAAATTACCATCATAAATCAAGATTTTGAAAGCTATCCAACCAAGAGATCAGATGTAATATTGCAATTAAATGAACAGGCTGGCTGAAGGTTACTGGTCACACATATTACGTAATATTGAATAATCTAAATCTTGTATTGCTTCATAAGATGTCAATGAAATTACTATTAAGAATATAAAATGCTTGAAATTAAAACAAAAACAAACAGGAACATGAAAATAAGAATATATTATTTCAATATCACTTAAAAAAGAAAAAACATTCTTACGAAGGGCAGTAAAGGAACTCAAAACTTAATGACTTTAGTTCGTTTTTAATAATTTCCACTTCTGAAACAACATATTAAGGAAATGATCTAGAAGCAGAGGAGAAAACTACATGATGAAATTTTAAATGGGGACTTTCCTAGTGGTCCAGTGGTTAAGAATCCACCTCCCAATGCAGGGGGGACACTGGCTCGATCCCTGTTCAGAGAACTAAGATCCCAGATGCCACGGGTAACTAAGCCCGAGAGCTGCAACAAAAGATGCCATGACTAGGACCCGATGCAGCCAAAATAAGTAAATAATGAATAAATATTTTTTAAGTGTCTGCTGCAGTTGCTTCTAACAGACAAACACTGCAGGAGAACTAAAGAAATGGTTAAAATGTGGTAAGACAGCTTTATGGACTATCAGGCGGTCATTAAAAATGATAATTAAGACTCTTAACAGTCCGGAAAAATGCTTCAAACACTAACAGTGCTGGGTCTATGGGTTTTTGCTATTTTCCAAATTTTGTTTTTATTATAATAATGAGAAAAATAATAAGCACAGAGAATAAACTATACAGATACATGTGGCTACGTTTAAAAAGATTTGCAGATGGTCTGGGAATATTTTTTAAAAATTAAATGTTACGTTACATTTTCCCAACCACATTAAATCTTTTAGGTTTTCCAAAACACATTAGATTCGTAGAAGTTTCATCACAAATGATTTTGAAGGTCAGTTTGAGGGAGAAAGTCTTTATAAACATGGCAGGTCAAACAGACTTAGAGAAGAAGCTCCTTTTAGAAAAGGTTTCTTCACTTTTAAGAACTCTTCTTTAAATTATATTTTCCATAGCTTTGTTTATTCATGGCTGTAACTTGCTAAGGCCATATTTCTCAGAATTTTTAGTTTTTACTTTTACAGCATGCTCTAATTTGCTCAAGAATTTACAGACACTGAGACCAGCAAGCTAGGACTACAAGCCGAAACGCTTTCCAATATTAAATATTAGAGGCGACAGAGGGATTCCTCTAGGTGTCAACAGAAAGCCTCACGTGTGCACACCTGCAGTTTCCCACTTTGAGCTGTGATGCTGAGGAACAAAATATCTAAGCCTGTAATCACTATGTAATTTATTTTACTTTCAAAAAAACCACTGTCTTGTTTAGACACTACAAAGATAGATAGGTAATTCCATTTGAAACATTCTTTAAATTTGTTATGAAAGAAATAATTGACAGATCCTGGCTAATCTTGAGAGGGTTCATTCAAATGTTAGCTTCTCATAATAACCAGTCACAACCCGAGGCAGGTGAAGACCTATAGTAGGTTTCATAACCAAATGTCTGTAACAGACAAGCAAACACAGAACAACAATGGGATAGTGCCTTCTTAACACTGATAAGGCTAAAGCAATGCACTGACTTATTCTGAATGAATCAGGAATAATGTCCCATTAGTGGCTGTCACTCACAGGGGGTTTACTATTTCCACGCCTGGGCTCAGTGTTTTGTGCATTGTCTTATCCCATCCCCCACCCTCCCCATCTTCTTTTTAAAATATATTTTTTAAAATTATGGATTGTTTTTGAAGTCTTGATTAATCAAACACATACCCCCTGCATTGGAAGGTGAAGTCTTAACCACTGAACCGCCAGGGAAAGCCCAAACCTTATCTCTGTTAGGTAAGTATTACCACTGTGTTCCTTCGAAAGATGAGGTAACTGAGGCCCAGACAAGGAATTAACCGAGGTTGTAAGGCTTGGATTTGAAACCGGGCAGGCTGAGTCCCTGTGCTCAGTCATGGTCCTACATGCCATTCAGCACTGGAGGACTAAGCAGGACACACCCCAGGGATGAGGAGGTTCTAAGGTGCTGAGACAGAGACCCTGGCTCCAGATCAAACGCCAAGTCATGTCCGACTCTTTGTGACCCCATGGACTGAAGCATGCCAGGCTTCCCTGTCCTTCACCATCTCCTGGAGTTTGCTCAAACTCATGTCCATTGAGTTGGTGATACCATCCAACCCTAAGATCCTTAATTTATAATTTTATAAGAGGCAGCATGTTAAGATTCACAGAAATGCAGATGATCATTGCTGAAAGTCAGGTTCAGGGGGAGGAAAGACTCTGAGCCTCAGGACTGGTACGTCCAAAATCTGGCCTACCAGGACTGGGGTACAAGATTCCTGAGAACTTTTAGCAAAGGTTTATGTTTAAAATATTGTATATCACTTATAAGTGCAATCAAGAAAAATAGAACAGATGAACTTATTTGCAAAGCAGAAACAGAGACCCAGACATAGAGAACAAATGTATGGATACCAAGGGGGAAGGAGGGAGATGGGCTGGATTGAGAGATTGGGATTGATACTATCCATATCTATGTATTAAATATTTACACTATCGATACTATGTATTAAATAGGTAACTAATGAGAACATACTGTATAGCCCAGGGAACTCTACCGAATATTCTGCAGTGATCTAAGTGGGAAGGAAATCCCAAAAGAGGAAATATATTTATGTGTATAGCTGATTCACTAAGCTGTACAGCAGAAACTAACACAACATTGTAAAGCAACTATATTCTAATAAAATATTTTTTTAAAAAGCCTATGTTCACTTGCCCAGCTACTGCTTAAGAATGGTTGGGCTAACCCTTCACAAGTAAGAAATAAGAACCTAAAGTAATATTTCTTGCCACCAATATGGTGGTTGTCATTAGGGGTATAACACAATAATCTGGAGACTACATTTCAAATGATCTTATTCTTTTCAAAAAGAACCAAAGATATGCTCACTTGCAGTGGAATCAGTTATAAATTATTGGACACAATTCCAATATCCAACAATGTGGGCTTAGTTAATGCAAATTTTACTTTATTTATAAAACAGCGTTAACATACAAAATTGATTAAAAAAAACCTTTTAAAAGCAAATAATATTTAGTAACATGGGAAGTTCATGATTTGGTATTAAGAGAAAAAATTATGACATGCCATATATAGTATAATGCCTATGTATGTGTATTGAAAAAGATTAGACAAGAGCTATAAACCGATAAATATGCCTTTCTAAAGTAATGCTCAAAATTCTCTAAGCTAGGCTTCAAGAGTATGTGAATTGTGAACTTCCAGATGTTCAAGCTGGTTTTAGAAAAGGCAGAGGAACCAGAGATCAAACTGCCAACATCCACTGGATCATTGAAAAAGCAAGAGAGTTCCAGAAAAACATCTATTTCTGCTTTATTGACTATGCCAAAGCCTTTGACTGTGGATCACCACAAACTATGGAAAATTCTTAAAGAGATGGGAATACCAGACCACCTGATCTGCCTCTTGAGAAACCTGTATGCAGGTCAGGAAGCAACAGTTAGAACTGGACATGGAACAACAGACTGGTTCCAAATAGGAAAAGGAGTACATCAAGGCTGTATATTGTTACCCTGCTTATTTAACTTATATGCAGAGTACATCATGAGAAACTCTGGGCTGGAAGAAGCACAAGCTGGAATCAAGATTGCCGGGAGAAATATCAATCACCTCAGATATGCAGATGACACCACCCTTATGGCAGAAAGTGAAGAGGAACTAAAAAGCCTATTGATGAAAGTGAAAGAGGAGAGTGAAAAGGTTAGCTTAAAACTCAACATTCAGAAAACGAAGATCATGGCATCTGGTCCCATTACTTCATGGGAAATAGATAGGGAAACAGTGGAAACAGTGTCAGACTTTATTTTTGGGGGCTCCAAAATCACTGCAGATGGTGACTGCAGCCATGAAATTAAAAGACGCTTACTCCTTGGAAGAAAAGTTATGACCAACCTAGACAGTATATTCAAAAGCAAAGACATTACTTTGCCGACTAAGGTCTGTCTAGTCAAGGCTATGGTTTTTCCTGTGGTCATGTATGGATGTGAGAGTTGGACTGTGAAGAAGGCTGAGCGCCGAAGAATTGATGCTTTTGAACTGTGGTGTTGGAGAAGACTCTTGAGAGTCCCTTGAACTGCAAGGAGATCCAACCAGTTCATCCTAAAGGAGATCAGTCCTGAATATTCATCGGAAGGACTGATGTGAAAGCTGAAACTCCAATACTTTGGCCACCTGATGCAAAGAACTGACTCATTTGAAAAGACCCTAGTGCTGGGAAAGATTGAAGTCAGGAGGAGAAGGGGACAACAGAGGATGAGACGGTTGGATGGCATCACTGACTCAATGGACATGAGTTTGAGTAAATTCCAGGAGTTAGTGATAGACAGGGAGGCCTGGCATGCTGCAGTCCATGGGGTTGCAAAGAGTCAGACACAACTGAGCGACTGAACTGAACTGAAAGGAAATTTTATTCATGTGCGTCCCTTTGATGGTCATCACTGTATGAAATACTTGAAAGAACTGAAATAAGAGAATTGTGATTTAGTTTATTTTAATGTAGTAAAGGGCTTCCCTGGTGGCTCAAGAGTAAAGAACCTGCCTGTGATGTAAGAGATTTGGCAGGAGCCATGGGTTCCATTCCTGGGTCAGGAAGATCCTCTGGAGAAGGAAATGGCAACTCACTCCAGTATTCTTGCCTGGAAAATCCCATGGACAGCTCATGGGGTCACAAAAGAGTGGGACATGACTTAGCGGCTAAACAATAACGTAGTAATATTGCTAGGTTGAAGAAATATGTTAAAGAAATGTTTTGAATGTCTCTGTTATTCAAGAAGGGCTTGGAATTAAAGAGCTCTGTCTGATAAAAATCACAAAACTGTAGGTTTTGCATGGAGTGAAAAAAAACCCAGAAATATAAGTAATTTATTTAAGAACATGCTGATGAATCTAGACATAAACTGTACTTGACAGCTGAAAATAGCGGTGATTTCCCAATATTGGACTGAAAAATTCCCCCTCCGCCCCACTGCCCGGAATGTCAGGACTCAAATCCCCCTGTCCTCAGACATCCAGAGCATGGCCTTTCCAGTCTACCTTAATGCTATTTAGTTTTTCCTACATTCACTCATTTATTTTAAAGTGATTTGCTTTAGAAAGCTCTCACAGTCTATAGATAAACGTGCATCAGACTCCTAATCACACTCTTAACGCTATCCTTAAGATTTTCTGTATTAAAACATTAAATATATGGTAACTCTTGCAGGGAGAATTATTTTCATTCTCCTTAACTCTGCTCAATAATTTAAAAGAAGTGTTAATTGTTTACTTCTGCTTTGCATATATTCATTTCCAAGAGGAAAATCACTAGGTTAAAGGCTATAAATACTTTTGGATCTACCAGTCAGACATACATGTATTGTGTTCACTCTAATAATCTAATATTTGTTTTATAATACTCACAAACTTCACATGTTATTAAGTGTTATTTGGAAATGCTGCTGCTGCTGCTGCTAAGTCGCTTCAGTCGTGTCTGACTCTGTGTGACCCCATAGACGGCAGCCCACCAGGCTCCCCCGTCCCTGGGATTCTCCAGGCAAGAACACTGGAGTGGGTTGCCATTTCCTTCACCAGTGCATGAAGGTGAAAAGAGAAAGTGAAGTCGCTCAGTCGTGTCTGACTCTTAGCGACCCCATGGACTACAGCCCACCAGGCTCCTCCATCCATGGCATTTTCCAGGCAAGAGTACTGGAGTGGGGTGCCATTGCCTTCTCCGTTGGAAATGCTGACTTTTACAATATTCACAGTATGCCATTATATGGATAAAACATAATTTAACTGAGTCCATTTTGTATGTTGAAATCATGTCCAACAGATTTTAATACATATCATATTTGCAGGTATCTTGATAATTTACTTTAAAACAGTTCTAGAAATAGACTTTCTTGGTTGAAGAAAATATACATTTTAAACAATTTTAAACTACCAAAATTTCCCTCCAGAAAGATTGTCCCAATTTACATTCTCCACAGCACTAAGAGGGCCTGCCTTCCAGTGTTCTCACTAACATTATGTAAAACAATTTAAAAAAGAGAGAAAAACAAAAGAAAACAAAGGCATATTTACCTATTTAGTTGTTAATCACCACATGTGTCTTTTCACTGATTAAAAAAAAATTTCAACATAGGATATAAACTAAACTTTACAACTTTATAAAAAGGCTTAAGTTAATAAAGCACTGATTGTGAAAATGAAGCCATCAGCACCTGCAAATATCTATATGAACAGGCTACAGTCATGCATGTTTTTCTCTTTTTTCTTTCACTATAATTAATTCCTAAATTAATTCCTAACATTGTGAGTCAAGGTAGACATCTTGTTCTGCTAACCTCATAAATAAGATAATTACAAAAAAGGGACCACCCTGGCAAAACTGTGTTTTGAAGGAGGAGATTCACTCTAAGTTTTCACATGCACATATCAAGAAAACAAGTAAGTACAGCAGTCAAACAACCAAAGACTCAACTGGGCCTTAGGGTGAGAAATTTTCTGAAAATATCAGTATACAGTTGCAGCCAAGACAACTGCAAAAAAGAGGGTGAAGCAGACTGGTAATGCATGAAAGCAAATCTAGACGTTTGGGTTAACAGCAAGAGAAACGTCTAGAAAGATGTCTATGTAATTACCCAGTCTTTCCTTGAAAGGACGCTTATTACTCAAAGGTCAAGTGCGTAAGTCACACCTCATTTTTCTGTCGTATCTGAAAAAGAAACTGCTGCACACAAATTAATTTTCTAGATTAACAGAGTAATTTTCTATTTTGAATAACTAAATGTTTGTAAAATTAAAGTCAAATTTTGATAGAAATATTTCTAAAATTTCTATTTCTGAGCTTTCAAAACTATTTACTTCTGAGCCTCGTCTGACATTGTTTGCAGTAACTGAGGGTGCCTGTCTTCACAGATTGCTCTAATTCCTCAGCTTTTAAAAATATATCACCTTTGTTTTCCTTTTTTGTTTAATGCCAGCGTTTTCTTCTTATCTTCATCTCTAGCCCTTCACTTACTATTTTTAATTTTCTGTCCTTACTTAAACACAAAAAAGGCTAGAAGGGAAAGAAAAAAAAAACCAACCAACCAAACTACTTGATTAAATATTATATTTTACATACTTGATTAAATGCAATTATCAAAGGCAGAGCTTTTAGGGTAGTTCTCAATCTCTATTCCAACCTCTTTTGTTTATTGTGCAAATGCCAAACATTTCTAGGTTTGAAAAAGATTTCAATCAGAGGTGTGACTGACTTGCAGTCCTGAAATCTAAAAGTTTCAATATGGCTGAAATGGGTGAACGTGGTCAAAAGATACAAAAGTCCAGTGAAGAAATATATCCTGGGCATCTGAGGTACAACATAGTGACTATAATAAGACCGTGTTGTATAGTTAAATGTTGCTAAGAGAATACATCTTAAAAATTCTCTTCACAAGGAAAACAAATCTGAAACTGTAGGATGATCATTTTGTGATATATATAAATATCAAATCCTTATATTATACACATGAAACTAATAGAATGTCACATGTCAATTATATCTCAGCTTAAAAAGAAACCTAAAAATTCCAATAGGTTAAGTAGTAAGATGACAAGAAACAGTAGTTCCAAATTGGGACAAAACTCTGAAAAATGAAGATGATGTTCTTTATATACATTTAGAGAAAAGTATAAATATTTTATTGCTTCTACAATATAATGCTAGAGAGTTTCCATGTCTAATACAGCATTTTTTCAAAGTACAGTTCAGGGGCCATGTGCATGGGAATCCTCTGTGATGCTTAATTACAAACGCAGAGTCCTAGGCCCCACTCTGACCTCCTAAAACAGGAACATCAAGGAGTGCGGTCAGGAGTCTGCCTTCTCCATCAGCTCTGTAGGTGATTCTTTATATCCATAAAACCTGAAAATTACTAACCTAGCATCTCAGACCAGTGGTGTGCTTGCCACATGCCAATACGCTTTTGTTCCCAACGAAATAGCTGCATGAGCTCCAAAGAAACTTTTTTTATTACGGTAACGGTTAATTGCCAAAATTATTCAAAGATTTAACTTAATATAATCTGCATGTTCCTCTGATTTAAAAAAAACAACAACAAAATAAAATGTGTCAACAGAACCAATGAACTGAACTGTGCAGGAAAAAAAAGGGAGCATTTCACGTAAATTTATCTTTAAGAGTCAACTCTTCACAAATGAACAGCTTTACAGTATGGATCTTTGTGCCCACAACGTAGGAACAGAGATCTCATCATATATATTTTTTAAAGATAATTTTTATATGCATAGTTACATGTACAGTTGCTCTTTATTCAGAATGAAAGGAAAAAATAGTGCTATAATTTGGCTGTGTGGACCAAAAGGCATTCTGAAAACAAAGGCAAGTGGGTATCCTGACTCTGATGTTGCGATGGTTTTACAAGACACCACTACGGAGGGGACCCCACTGGAGGGTATATGAGATCTCTTTGTATCATTTCTCACAACTGCATGTGAGTCTATGATGACTTCAAGTTAAAGAGTTTAATTTAAAAACAAACAAACAAACAAACAAACCTCCAAGGGCATTTAGTTTAGGCAAGAACTATCACTTTGAAAGCTGTACTTTCTGCTACTGAAGTTAAATGGCACTGCTGGCCTTTTCAGCCCTTATTAAGCCAGTTGATTTCAAAATTCTCTCTGAAACTGTGCCACACCACATATTCCTTGGGAGCAGGTTTAATTTCCTTTTTATGTGCTTGCAATCCCTTTTTAAAGGTGAAAACATCTGTGTCCCACATACAAAGCAAAATTAGGCTTCGTACAGAGTCATTCTGTGCTCTGAAACCCTATCTGACAAATGCGATGCTTTTCATCTCCCAATATGAGCGACCACTAAGGTAATTCTAAGACCCAGTTAATTTTTTCCAGAAAATAGACAGTTTCTAACACACAAGTTGTTTACTAAAGCAAACAGAGACTGTAACTTTGTATTTTTATCTCGATTTTCTTTAAGAATTTGTTAACAAGCATGTAAGCGTATCATCAATAATATTCCAGAAGGTCACAAGTGTCAGCGACGACTGGATGAAATGTGAAAAACTATACTCTTTAAAGAACTAGATGGAATGGATTGTGAATAATCATTGCTTTTCCCTTCAGACATTAACATCTGTTGAATCTGAAGACATTATGCAGTCTATATCATGAAATCTTTTAATTACAAGTAAATGAAAATTATTATTAATATTTACAATTTAACACTGACTCAAACAACTGTGGTGAACACCAAGTTCCTCTCTGTGTTAAGTCATTCAGCATCTATGTCATGTTTTACAAAAAGAAAAGATTTCTATATGGTAACACAGAGCCTCACTTATGCCCCCCAAAGTCAACGCAGACCAAAATTTCATGAATTAACATTTGAGTTAATGAAAAATCTGAATTACAGACAAATTTCTTTAAAAAAGGATGTTTCCCTTCCTTGATTTCAACTAGGATAAAAGTTTCATAAATTTAAACTTTATTTAATTAGCCATTCCCATCATCTATACTGGAATCAGGGTGAAACTGACATTCACATAGAAAACTCTTTCATTCTATAGAATACCATTTTAAATAATATTTGGTGTTGCCAGTGACAGTAGGCATTTAAAATACTTGATACCAACTGTTTAAGTGTCTTCAAATATATTAATATTTTGTCAAGTTCTCTGTATTACACATCGAGTAAAATTACAGACCATTTTTGTTAATTCAATGAATCACACCAATAGCTATGATAAGGACATACAAACAAAGATATAGTACCCATACTCGAAGATGACTCCTAATTAAAGAAGCTCTTCAAGCACTTAACTATTCTGATTTAATTTGGAAAATAATATTGGATTTCTTCAGAAATATTCCATAAATTGAAGCTTTCACAAACCTAGTTAGTATAAATTAGTACAATTTAACTGTAGCTGCAATATAGATTAATGGATAACCAGAGGTTCCCTCAAAACTGCCTTTAATGTATGTCACCGAAGTAATTTATTAACAATTTACTTATTTAGTCCTAAATAGGCATTTTTAAAATACTTCCAGTTATTTTAAAAAATACATTCAACAAACTACAGTTATGACATCTTTGATTTTTTATTTTCATGGAAAGTACAAAAGTAACCGGTAGCCCAATCCAACTAGATGGATACAAAGTCTAGTTACTAAATATAAAGTTTTATTCTATCATTGCTAATCAAGAACCTAGTGAATAAATGGCTTATTTTTAATAAGTTGCTGGGAAATTCTAGGAGAGTTTTTCAAATTCACATTCACACAAGCTTCACCTGGTTCCTCTGGAAAGAATGTTACAAGCACTACACATGCCCTCAACAGAGGGGGAAGCTACAGGAGTTACCACACTACACATTTTTAACTTAAAAAGTACACAATATTGTAAAGTTATTATCCTCCAATTAAAAATAAATAAATTGAAAAAAAGAAAACTGGCTTTTCCCATGGTTGGCACTGCAGTCCAATCAACTAACCTGCAAGAGGCTGAGAGGAAATTACATAAAAGGAAAAAGAAAACAAGAGAAATTATTAGTCTTTGTGCTTGTCCTTGGTATTGTATTTGCTTCATTGCTACTTCTTTTTTTTTTTCCACTTTGCCTGCTTATCTTCACAACACAAAAAAATTTTGTTACATTTTTTAAATTATCAAAATCAAGGATAAGATGGAATTTCTTGACTTCTCTTTATCTAAAACAAGGGATATGCTAGGTTAGACTCCACAGTCCTCTCTCCTTCTATTTCTTGCTGCTGCTAAGTCGCTTCAGTCGTGTCTGACTCTGTGCAACCCCACAGATGGCAGCCCACCAGGCTCCCCCGTCCCTGGGATTCTCCAGGCAAGAACACTGGAGTGGGTTGCCATTTCCTTCTCCATTTCTTAGTCTCTGTTCAATATAAGATGGCTAAAAGTACAAATAAAACTATATTTGAGGATTATTTTTAATATATCTTTTCTTCCCATACTAATTTATTCATTGTAATCATATTTACAAAATTATTTAGACATTCTTTTTTAGTTTTCTGATTGAGAATATTATGAAGATATATAGAAATAATATTATGAAGAATTAAGTAAATTTATATTTATTTCCAGCTTAAAAAAAAAGTTCAACAAAATCTCCAGTTGACTGAATTGTACTTTTTTCTTTAGGAACAAATCTAAAATGAACTAAGCTCAAAATAAGAACAATTAAAAAGTTCTAATGACACAATTCTTTCAACATTAGGTTACTAAATGTCTATAGTAACAGTGCATAATTTTTACCTATTATCTAAAGATTTCTTATGCTATGATTTAGCATCAACATAAGCAGAGAATAAGTAAAACTAACCAGGATTATTCTTTGATATAGTTTCTTAAGGAAATAAACAATTTTTTTCTTCTCAAATGACTTAATAGGTTAGAGGTTAAACTAAGTGAAAATGCAACACTTTATCAAAAAACTACCCTACAATAGGCCAAAATAATTGTAAGATGGAAAATAATACATAAAATTTAATTTTTAAGATCAGGAGAACATCATGGATGGAAAATTAAAAAAACAAAAAAACTATTATGCTCATATACCATGATGACCATTCATTAAATTGCTTATAAACCGAAAGTAAGAGAAAGCAGAGAATCAAGTTAAGGTATAAAGGATCATACCTCCATGTTGTTTAAAACTGATACATCAGTTGTTCAACTTCAGATAAAACTTTCTCAGGTGAATAGTTTGACCATCTACATTCATCCTCCCTCGGAATTTAAAATAACAAAAGCACAGAACCTGGTTTCATGTAAGTATCTTAGGCACAAGTGATCGCACAGCTGTGGAAATCTACGTCTCAAATATCAAAAATTCCTGATATAATAAAATGGTGTAAACTTAAACCACCCATTTCTAATCCAATTACTTTATCTCCTCATCTCATCTGCAATGATTTCATGATGTTTGAATAAAGAATGATGTGGCATTTTGTTCGTGATTAAATTCTAACGCAGGATGGAGGAATATTATGGAAAAGGAAACCCAGACAAAAGCAGGCTTAAGCATTTTTAAATATATACAATGGATGAAAATGTACAGATCCTTAAGGAAATGTCTAGTTAGAAGGAAGTCGTAAACGACTCATTGGTTCTTCATTTTATCATTTAATCCCCCAATTTTTTTTTAGCTGGAAAAGCTCTGAATGAAAGGGACTCCGTCAACAAGCTACTGACTTTGGTTTCAGAATCTCCTTTGTAATCACTCTCCCCGCCGAGGACCATCAGCACTGCAGCTCACAAGGCAGCGTTCTGCACTGCACAGAGTCCGTCCAAACACTCTGCACTTACTGCTGTCACATGCTGACCGTGTCGTATAATAATTTTCAGGGAAAAACCTGTTTCATAATTTTTTAAGTATCACTGCTTTCTGAATTACTGCCATTCGAGTATTTGAAATGGAATGCCATCTGTGCCCTTGGCTCCATCCAGCATTTGATGGTACAATGTGATCACCTGGTCACATTCAGCGACCTTAACTCCCTGGGAAAAGCTGGGCCCAGAAGAGAGCCCCTTCCCAGGGGTAAAGACTTAAGTTTCCTTGAGGAAAATGAGCTGTGAATTGGAGCTTCCCTCTCCTGCTCCCCTGATTTTTGGCTAAGGGGTCCCGCCAGACAAGGAGGCAGTTTTAATGTCTCCCTAGGTTTTCAAGGGGGCTTCCCAGGTGGCTCAGCGGTAAAGAACCCGGCTGCCAATGCGGGAGACTCAGGTTCGATTCCTGTGCCGGGAAGATCCCCTGGAGAAGGAAATGGCAACTCACTCCAGGATTCTTGCCTGGAGAATCCCATGGACAAAGGAGCCTGGTGGGCTACAGTCCATTGGGTCACAAAGAGTCAGGCTCGACTGAACGACTAAACCACAACAAAGGGGCCCAAGAAAGGAGAAAAGTCAGAGGAAGAGAAGTTCCTCTGGGTGTTAAGAAATCAGCCGGGGAACAGAGAGGAAACAAGCTAAGACAGGGCTTTCTGTGTCTCCTCAAATTGTTTCCTGGGCTCTGTAACAGGACGACCATACCTGGCACTCCAAGCTGCTGCACGGGTTAATTAAGGAAGCATATAGTTATAGCATCTTTGCCTGGTATATGCTATGTGCTTATTTATCCTCACCCTAAACTCGGCATTCAACAGTTTTTTAGTTTGAATCAACCTATTCTCACGGAATGTTTGAAATTTTCCAGCTTCAAAGATTTATTAATAAATTACCTTTAAATGGCATTTCACAGCTTACATAATATTTTCACGTACATTATTTTGCTTGGAAGTGTTTTTGCATACACACGTCTTTATAAACCTTAGGCAAAATGAAGATGGGTAGGTCTGTGCCATTTTTTGTCTCTGTGTCATATCCTGCTTGGTTGCTTTTAGATTTTCTCTTGAGCTAAGATTTAACTGCATAAAACGCAGGTCCTTTTTGCTATAAAGACTTGTTGATGCCAAGTTTTGAACCACAACATGTCAGTGATACATCGTGGGGGCAATTCAAAATATCTAATCACCAATATAGCATGGGCCTGGGGCCAATCCAAAGGGATGCTGCCCTCCCACCCCCACTCTCAGGTTTCAGGTCCAGGGAGTCCTGGGTTGGTGGGGATGGGGTGGGGAGAGACTGCCTTATTTACCAACCCATAGGTTAACAGGCAGTGTCTGCCAATTAGCGGCCTTGCACACAAGGTTTTTACCCCTATGTTTAAAGTGGACCGTTTGGCTCTATGGGAACCAATGGGTCCTGAGAACTCCTCCTTCTAATCTCACACACGGTCTCCGATGCCTTGATGTCCCTTCTTGTACATTATACAGTTTTTTGTATTGGCTGCACCAAGAGGCATGCGGGATCAGAGTTCCCTGACCAGGGATTGAACCTGTGCCCCTTGCACTGGGAGCTCAGAGTCTTAACCACTGGACCACCAAGGAAGTCTGTGCACGTGTCTGATGCCCTCAAAATGGCCTCGTGATATAAACTCTAACTTTTGTACATCAGCTGACAAATAAAATATCTGAGCTGTTACCAAGTGTGGTTTTCTATCTTCTTGCATTTGACTTTGGTGTACTGCTGTTTTTGTTTCAACAGTAGTATTAGGTTTCTTTTACTACTAAAGGTATTTAAATATTTTATTGAGTCTTCTCGCATATTTACCAAGAGAGTGAGTGAGTGTGTGTGTTAGGAAAGCGTAGCTACTTTACTAATGATCAGAGAAACTCTTTTTTTTTTTGGCCACAGTGTGTGGCATGCAGATCTTAGTTCCCCAAACCCAGAGTCCGCCAGCCCACCCAGGGAAATCCCCAGAGAAATTTTAAAGGAAAATCTGTGCCTAAAACTTGCACCCTTTGGCTTCTATTTATTGGATTAAGCTGAGAGACGGTGTATTTAACTGTGAGGAAGATGTTGAAAATTTTAAGAGGGAGACGGCTGAGACAGTGAGGACCACAGGGACGACGGCCAAGAAAACAAGTGCGATGAGGACGATGACCAAGGAGGAAGTTCTGAAATCAACAGACCTCACTGAATTCTTAGAGGAAAATTCTACAGCGTAGACGTTAAAGGCCTCAGTTTCTATGTGAGAAAACTGGGGTTTCGTGGGTAGTGACGTATAAACACTCTTATTAAGTGGAGCTGGCATTTGATTCTAGGCCTGTTCTGCTCCCAAACTTGTGACCTTCACCAGTATATGATTACATGGGCTTTTGTCTATTAAAAACAAGGTGCTCATTACAGAGGTAGTGATTGGGCTTCAAATCTTCCAATCTCTGATGAGCATTACTGAGATTTCATCTTAAAAGGGGCGAAATTACTCAATAACAAGAATATAATAGTGCCTTGACTTGTAATAACATTTTACAATTATCAGAGCGATGTTTTCCCAGAAAAGTAAAAGTGAAAGTGTTAGTTGCTCAGTCGTGTCCGACTCTCTGTGACTCCACGGACTGCAGCCCACCAGCCTCCTCTGTTCATGGGATTCTCCAGGCAAGAATACTTGGGTGGCCATTTCCTTCTCCAGGGGCTCTTCCCAACCCAGGGATTGAACCCAAGTCGCCTAGCATTGGCATGTGGGTTCTTTACCACTGAGCCACCTGGGGGGCCTGTTTTCCCAGGAGGGAGGAATTATTCTGAGGGAGGTACAACACATTCATTCACAGGATACTTATTTCTTCAGTGCAATTTAACTGGGGAGTAAAAACTCTCCACTTTTGTCCAGAGGATTTTACTTCCTTGACTTCTGCTGGAATGCCTGAGTGGTAGGGGCTGACCTCAGCATGTCCACTCCATTCCCCCGGGAGAAGAGGAGATGAGAGAAGATGCCAGGCTCACAGGTGTGCACACCTGGGATGAAGGAGTATCACAAGCTAACTTATGTGGCCTTCTCAATATGCGACTACAGGGTTTCCTATACAAGTCGATCCTCAGGCTGAAAAAGGAGGAGGAGGCTTACAATCTTTATTTTTTAATAAATAAAAACAAAGCCACTGATCCTATTTGGCTCTATTTCACCCAGTCATCCTGACCTCTTGCTAAAAGAGTTCTGCAAAAGTGGACTTTCCTGCAGACGTGCTTTTCATGTAAGGAAGTTTGTTTCTGTTGAGCACCAATAGCCTGCATCTTCACCTCTTTTGCTGAAGGGGCACGTGGCTTCCAGCACAATGAAGAAAATGATTGAGGCGATTACGAGTGGTTTTCTCGAAGGGGCTTGAAGAAACAGGATAAAGGCAAACAAAAATATAGGAGGCTGAAAGAAGCTGGTTTACCCAGATAGGCCTAAAATAAAAATAGCTCTCCTACATAACCACAAAGAGTAAGATCCTGGCCAAGATTATAAAGGATGCAAATACCACAGGAAGTTTTAAGCTGATTCAGACAGTATGTGTATAACTAGAAATCAAACAACAGGATTCAGGTAGGAGAAACTGGGAACTTGAATAAATAGTTCTTCATGGCAAGGGGTTCATCGGCTGAGGAAAGGTTACATTATTTACACAGTGATGCAGAAAAACAAAGTACTATTTCATCAAAGGGAAGAAATTTCATTTGTGCAAACTAAAACTGAAGCCTGATGTGCCTGGCTGTATCTTAAATCTACAGAAAAAGATTTATTTTTACTAATGCAAAACGGGTGCTTAAAAGAAAATAAATGTAGAAATACAGATTTTAGAAATGCACCTTGAGATACACTCTTCTTAAAGCTGAACACTTTTGTTTGGGTTCTGTACTCCTGCCATAACTCAGTCCAGCTGTACAATCGTAAATCCATCCGTAATGTACTTAACTGACCCCTCTCAAAGCACCCTGCCCGCCTCCTCCAAGAACCTTTTTATTTAATTATCTAAATATTTGAGGTGAAAGCATTTTTACAAGAATTCATGCATGCAAAAAAAAAAAAAAAATTAGAGAATCCCCAAATAGGCACACCCTATTTGGATAATTCATAATTTGTATCATAAGTCACTCAATTTTGATGGTTTATTCTCACCAAAAGAATATTTGTGAAATTATTTCTGTTCAGAAATATAAAACAGTATCAGAAGTATAATAAGCAGGAATTATAATCAAGTCACAGCTGAAACAAAGATATCTGACACTTAGTGTTTTTTATTAATGACTGCAGGAAAAGCTTTTTGTCAAATGAGCATGTTCAGAGTTCACATTTTATCTTGTAAGTATATGACAAACTAAAGGAAAAAAAGATTACAGCTGAAAATGCAAATGCTCAAAACTATAGCATTAAAATGTAGACGAAACAACATTAATCTATAACCCTTTAGTGTTTTAAAATCTACTCATAAGCATATGGTAATTTTTCATACCTTTTTTTAGTTAAAAATTCAGTTAAATGAAATTGCTTATTAAACTATGAGAGGTATCAAAAAGAGTAAAATTAAACAGAAAATGTTTACACTGTAAAAAAAAACAGATAAATCAGATTTATATACAGCATCTGCAACAAATTTGAGGTACTGGCTAGGGCTTTAAGGTTCCATGCTGTAATTTAAAAACCACACACTCATACAAAGATTCGGATTACTATTAAAAATGCAACTTTTGAACAAATTAAAAATACTTCTGAAGGTGGTGCTAACTTGGATGTGGCCCTGTTACCAGACTGCTTTGGTGCCTGAAGGCAAAAGAGTAACTTCTCAGTAGCATCTAATTAATAGAATAATACCTAAGTGTGCAAGACAAAATTTAAAAAACAATTACTTTTTATTTTTAAGTACAGGATATTAATAATTTAAACATAGGGCAAAATGCATAAATTCTCAGTGAAGCACACTCACATACATAACCTTTTAATTTAATAGAACTCACTAGCTCAAATAACTAGTTCTTCGTCTTGACCTATCTGAATATAAGAAGTAGAATGTATTTACTGCATTTCAACTTTTCTTCAATAATCTTAAAACTTTCTCTAGGGAGAGAGTATTTAAAGTGAGTCTGGCTTATTTTCATTTATAAATGTTAAGGCTTTACATTAGAATATATCTTATCTCTCCCTCTTCACCATCAGTATGTAAAAACATCAGAAAACTGAGGGAAGAATAATAAATAGCTGAAATATGCTTATTATGGCAGAGTTGTGGCCGATCCCATTCGAATGTCTCAATGGTATAACTTTACTACCAGGAAAGTAGGTACAGGAAGAACAGTCTTCAGAAAATAAGTTACTCAAAACATTAAACTCACAAAAACATATACCTACAGTAGAGAAGTTGATTTAGTAGTAGAAAGCAAATAGCTCAAATTCGTACATTGCTCCATAATCTACTTTAAAATGAACCCTCTTTAAAAGAGCTGAAGTTAATTCAAAACTTATACCATAGTCTTGGTCAAATTAAACTATTTCTTTCAAGATTATATTTCAAAGATTTAAATACAAAGCCTGGGACTTTCAATCCTTTGTACCAGACATAGGATTCTATCATTTAAGGAAAGATGAATTACAGTTATTAACAATCTAGTTCTTCTAAAGTTAAAAACAAGTCAGAAACCAAACCAATATGATTTAACATATTTCAGTAATGCCCATACTGAATAATAGTTAAATATTTCCTTGCAATTTTAAACATTAACTAATCAAACATCACAGGGAGCAAAAAATATAGATTTTAATACTGCAAGAGCTTGAGAGAATTAAACACCAAGTTACCAAAGGAATATTATCAAGTTCACCCCATTGAATTATATCCTACTGCATGTCCCATCCAACAACCCTCAGTCCTCTACAAACACTCTCATAATAGTGAGCTCAATAAAGATGATTTTCATTAAAAAAAAAAAAAAACAGAACTGTAACCACTGTCACCATTAAACACACTTGGTTCAGTTAAATGGCTTAAAAAATGTATACCAATAAAAGTATAGAATGCACTATTAGCATTTAAACACATCTGTATAAAGTCTGAAAGTTGCAAAGCGAAAAAGATTTACTTTCAGTTAATTAGTTGTGGTAACAGGATGTTTATTAAAGCTGGATTTATTTTTTAAAAAATATACACTACACATCTTCAAAACGGGGAAGGGGATTATAGAAATCAAAAACTTCTAAAAGTGTGTTTGAATGCCGTAATTCAAGAGTTTATACACTGAACCTTTTATTCAATGGGCCCACTAAAGGAATTTAAATTAGTGAGACCCAAATGGCTTAAGTTTAAATGGATATTGATGGAGAAGTAAACATTTGGCTACATTTTAAAAGAAAGATAAAATGGTAAAGTGCCTTCAAGCTAAACATATTTAAAATAATAAATAGAAAGTAATGAAAGATGCATCCTTATTAGGAATGAGGGGCGGGAAAAAAAAAAAAAACCCGGTGATGAATCAACACAAGTACCCCCTTATTAACCGCGGTGTTTTGTTGGAAGCATTTTTCTAATTGACACTGAATTAGCATTTACTATCCCAGAGAGGGCTCTCCGTGGCAAACACTTTAATGGAGGTTGTCTGATGGCTTTGGCTCGTATTAGAGGTGTAACAAAATAGATTCAGCGCCCAGCGTTGGCCGTGGCAGTAGGGGTGGCCCCGGGAACGGCCCCCTCCTCACCCGCAGGACTGTGAGTGGAGGCCTGCCCTTGACTCATACATACATCGGGTCTCCTAAAACAATGTGTTAATTATGCATTCGCTGTGAGTTCAGACACTGTGCTTAATATGATTAGTGCTGCTGTCTACCCGACTTAAGGGCTGACGTGTATTTTCAAGGCTGAGAGTGAACTGGATGCCTTCGACTACCCAGAACATTCGCTGTGAAGTCTTCTCAGGGGCTGGACAAAGGATGTGGAGACACACAGGCCTCCGCTGCCGAAGCCTGGCTCAGCTCTTCCAAGTCTAGGCATTTCCCTTTGTAATCCCTGCACCAGTTTGTTTTCCTCCCCAAAGAGCTGCGTTTCATCGTCTGGCTCTGGACGCTGGCCTCTGAACATGTTTTAAATTTTACAATGTGGTTTTTGGTATGGAAGTAAAACTTTATTTTTCAATAGCCCAAATGTTTTTCTTTCAATGAACCTCCTTGGTCCAAGGCTAATTTGGCAAAGAATGGCTTGAACGCTGTGAGAATCACCAATAAGCACCTAAAACCTCACTCTTGATGGTTTCAGGAACCTTATTACATTTTTATTAATAAGATGACAATGTGGTATCAGAAGGGCACGCTGTCACCTTCTATCAGCCGCAGGAGCAGAGCCTGCTATTTTCAGTGTGTGTTGAAAACTATGGCCCCCGTGAAACGTTTCAACTGGAGGTGACAGGATAAAAACATTCCTGGAGCTATTTTACCAAGGTGCATTCATCAGTGACAACCTGTGTAAATACATTTAAAGATGAAGTTCACGTTTCATTGTTCACATTTCAGGGGGGGAAGAAACCCAACCAGCGTCTCATAAATCAATTTGTCACCTGCTTTTACTGGCCATTTTCTATTGGGTTTCAAACCGAAGTGAAAACTGATAACGCAGTAGGAGAAAGAATGAGACTGAAATAATTCTACATGAAAAGGAACATTTCTAAAACTGGGGAACACTTGTTTCACATATAACTTATACACTGGTTCTGATTCAACATTAAACAACAACAACAAAAAACCCCTGGTGTTTGCCACATTCGCAGACTGAAAACATCCAACCCTCACATGGCTGCTAAGAGTGAGAATGGAGATTCCACTTTTGACAGTGCAGGGAGGGGCGGGCAGGGGAGCCAAGGGGCACCTGGAGCATGCAGGGTGCCGGGCACTGGACCCCTGACAGGCAAGGCCCTGATGGACACGTCCCCTCTGTACGTAATTCCCACAAGTAATCATCTAACAACGGGTCCCATGAGATGAATCACCAGCCTAAGCATCAAGAGGCCCATTAACAAATTACACATGTGACATGGACCACAGGGACCAACAGCTACCAACAAAGGCCGGTGGGCCAGGCGGCAACACCTCCAAGCTAATCAACTCTAGATCAATTCATGGCAAGCCTCCGTTCATGGAAGTCAGGGGGGAAAACTACTGGTGGATTCTTAGAAGGAGGTGCACGTCACTGAAACTATCCCCCACTGCTCCATCCTTGATAGAGTGGTACTGATGTGCAATAAACATTGTCTCCCTAAAGGGGCTGCCCCCAATTCACAAAGTCTACACCAAGTTCAAGAGATGAAGCAGCTCTTTCTACAGCTAGGATGGAGCTGTCCGAGTCTAACAGAGTAGTCACTCTGCAGTCTTTGACGCAACAACTGACCTATTGATAGCAGAAAACCAGAGTCAGGTACCTGATTTATTCTTTAGAGACCCACCGTGGCAGCAGCATGAGAGAGAGAGACATGAAACCAGCCCCATGCAATCAACTGTAACCGCTGTAAACACTGGACCTGCTTTTCAGTAACGAAGGGCAAGTCGGGTTTCACAGCTGGCTACCACTGATGTGGGCACTGAGAAAAGAGGAGAAGCGGGAAAAGCACTTGACAGTGAAGGGCCAATGGTCCACGTCTGCACATCATATGATTTGACTTAAAAACAGACTGATGGGAGATCCTTAAAGGGCTCTGCACGTACACTGCAGGCACCTGCTGTTCGCAGGCTAGCGCCCCTCCTTGGTCCCATGAGCATGAGAACTCTGCTCTCTGCATAGAACACCCTGCTCCCACCGTCTCAGGTTGCCTAACATGGAGGAGAGCGGATTTCTTCCTCAACTTCACAGTTTCTTTGGGATACACGATTTGCATTAGCATGTCATACCAAATAGACCACAGAAATAACATTCACATTCCCTATTGAATGCCTTTCCTTATAAACTGCCTTCCTAGCTTTATGATTGGTATAAAACTTTTCTTTTTAATCAGACAAATTAGTTTCGTATGTCTCCATCCTTTTCCGGGCTACTTTATCCGCTCCGGGAAAAAAAGCCCTGAGTTCTGAGAAAAGCTTTCATTTTCACAGCTTGTGCATCAATAATATGACCTATGTGAGTCCATTTCTAGACTCCAACAGTCTTAAGAAAATTACTACGTTGAGGCTGCTGAGAAGAGAGTTACGACTGGGGAAATTCAGATTCATGATGAAGGATTTTGAGTCTGCAACTTAAGAGAAAGGATCTGAAACCGTCTCCTCCCCAGACCAAACGTTCACTGCACGCACTGTGAACAGGGGGACAGGTGCTGTGACGGGAGAAACGAAGGCCAAGTTTGGGCTCTGGTGCCCCCGGCACGATGAGTTCAACTCTGAGTCTCAGAATCCCGAGCTGTGCTCCTGCTCAGCCCCTTTCCCTGCATCTCAGAGAGCTGGGGAGGTGGGGGGAGACCAAAGACGGGCTCAGGAGACAGCTCTGTGCACTGAGAGGGGCCCCCGAAAAGCCAGGCAGTGCTCGCCCACAGCCCTCTCTCCATCCACATCCTCTCCAGAAGCTGGACGGGTTGGCTTCTGCGCTTAAGACTTTCTTGCAGCAGGAAGGCCCCATGTAGGGGCAGCTCCCCTAAAGGCAAGTGCCAGAAACATTAGCTAAACTTCTTAGGGTTCAGGGAGGATTTAGATGGTTTCTGGCAGATGCATACTTTATTCAACATGGTTTATTGAATGAATGGTATGCTGGTCAGTGGACCATCCAGCACTTGGCTTTCATGATGACCGAGAGGCTGAGTCTCAGCCACCCCAGTCACTTGGCAGGACTTCCCTCAGTTGGCTAAGGGCATCTTTCTTCCTCAGAGCATCCCAACAGTCACTGCCACCAATGAAGATTGCAGTTAGCCCTGAGCCTAGAAGACCTCTGGCTACAGGGAGAGAGTGGAAAGCAGACAGACGGGGCAAGGCTTCCGCTCCTCATGTAGAAACCCCAGAGGAGCAGGGCAGATCCAGAGACCACTCACTGTTGGTGAAGGGGTGGCAAGACTCTGGGAGCAGGTATCCCTAGTGTTGAGGTTTGGTCAAAGCAAGGCTGGAAATCTGGTGGGTAAGTCAGGGTCAAGAGAGGGCTCTGAACTCATGCAAACTTCCAGTTCTGTCATTTGGCCAAGCGACCTGGGGCAAATCACTTAACTTCTCCAAGCATCTGCTCTCTTTTTAAATTTTCTACTTTAAGTTGGGATTGAACCCGAGTCCTCTGCACTGAAGGACAGATTCTTAACTACCAGACCACCAGGGAAGTTCCTGTGTATCCATTTTCTCATCTGTCTAGTGGTGAAAACAAGACTTGGCTTACAGGGTTGCTATGAAGATAAAATCAGATGAAGAACATAAAGTGCTTGGCGACCTAAAGTGATGCTATTATTAGCATCATTATGATCATGGTTATTTGTGGAGCAACAAGCTGAAGTCGGAGGAAGCAGTGAGTCACCTGGAGGCCTGGCAGGCCACAAGCAGAACAAAAATATATATATAAATTATATATCTGAATATATATTTATTTAAAGCATAACCTACTTGACAAGGAAGAAGGAGTCACAAGAACTTAGGGGTGGAGGTACCCCTGGGCAGGCACAGGGGCAGAATCAGGGTGACCCCTGGCCTGAGGCATACGGCATTCATACTGCTCCAGTGGGGACAGGAACCAACTCTCAAAATCAATCTAGTAACAGATTAGATAGGGGCTTCCCAGGTGGCTCAGTGGTAAAGCGTCCTCCTGCAATGCAGGAGACACAGGTTCGATCCATGAAGTCAAGATCTCCTGGAGAAGGAAATGGCAGCCCTCTCCAGAATTCATGCCTGTGAAATCCCACGGACAGAGGAGTCTGGCGGCTACGGTCCATAGGGTCGCAAAGAGCTGGACAGGACTGAGCGACTAAACAACATCAAAAGCAGATTAGATGGAAGATGAAAGCAGATTACTGGGAACACACCCGAACAGACAGAATCGTGTGGAATGAGAAAAGGGGCAGCATCCAGCAGTTAAATGTTAGCCCCATATTTACAGCTCTGATAACAGCGAGGTTCTCAGTGGGAGGTGAGCTTTCATAATAGTTCATGGACACCCACAGGCACAGTTCCCCTCAGAGAACCAGGCCTCCTACCATCTCCCTCACTGCTCCCTTGTCAAATTGGACACGTGCCAATAAAAAACATCTACAGAAAGAAAAATCATCCAAAATGAAGGATGCCAGTCGACCAGGTTCATTTCCCACTGATGTGACCAACTCTCATCAGATCAGCAACTAACAAGTTTGTGGTCCCCCAACCACCACACTAGAGCATCAAATGGGAGTAAGAATGCGTAAGAAATGATCTTCAGGCAACCAAATGTGCCTAAAATTAGCACAGCCTACTTTTAACATTTTTGAAATTTCCATGAAAGCAGAAGTTAGGGAATTAACTACTTAAAGAGATTTAAAGAGAAAGTTTGGTGTCTCTTAGAAAAAAAAATTTTTTTTCCCCAATTTTATGAAAAAGCATTGTTGATCATTTCCTCACCATAAAAAAGTCCAGGAAAAATGCTTCCTCTCATCATAGTCTTATTTATAACTGTATTAAACATCTCTTGAGTTTCACTATTTTTAAAACATTAAGCAAAGAAACTATGATAAAACTATGACAAACTATGAAAAGTGGGTGAGCAAGGACTTGGAGACATCACGGATGGCAGCTACCAACGGGCTCTGCGGGGTGAGGGGGACTTCACACTGGAGGCTGCCAGAGCTCGTTGAAGGTTCTCAGCCCCGTGTGTCCCTGGAGGAAGGGGACTCTGGTCACAGCACAGTGGCTGCCACCCAGGCCGGCAGATGCATTTGCATGCTGGTACAGTCAAAGCTCCGCGTGAACTGACTTCTCAGAATGAAGGCCTCTTTCCCCCGAAATCCATTTCCTCGTTCTTATTATCACCATCACCTCTGAGGTTCCTGTTTCCTAAGTCACTGGGGCCGAGGTGACAATACGCAATCGGCCACTCGCCTCGAGGCTCTTCCTAGGCAGTGACTCTGCTACTGAAGCAGACCCGACTGAAGACTGTGACACTTGATGGCCTGGCTCCAGTCTGTGACCAGCGACTTCCCCTCTGTCTCCTGCCGTCAGAGGCCCCCCTCTCCTTATGGCCCAGTCACGTCCGTGCAACGCCTGGGCTCAGATTACTTCTTCCAACTGGATTCATCCTCTCCTCTACCAGGCTAAACCTCTAGAAGCCTGAGACCATCTTTCTTCTGAGACATCCTACACAACTTTATTTCTCTTATTTACTTCCTACCTTCAACCCAAGTTACCTGTGTGTGTATCTACTTCTTGGGCTTCTAAGGTGGCGCTAGTGGTAAAGAATCCACCCGCCAGTGCAGGAGACACGGGTCTGATCCCTGGGTCAGGAAAATCCCCTGGAGGAGGGCATAGCAACCCACTCCAGTATTCTTGCCTGGAGAATCCCTGGACAGAGGAGCCTGGCAGGCTACAGTCCATGGGGTCACAAGGAATCAGAAACGACTGAAGCAACTTAGCATGCATGCACAGGTGTATCTATGTCCCACTAGGCTCCAAGAACAGACATAATGTTCCATTTGCCCGTCTCCAATGCCAGCACATGATGCAGGCAGATGCCATTATTACCATCTACATTTTACCAGCGACTGACATCAACATATACAAGACAAAATAGCTGAAAACAAGTCGAACACATGAACCAGTTGCTTCCATAAAGGTATGAACTACAAACTTACATAAAATATGGAAAGTGGGACCAGGAGATACCACCCGGGGGCAGACGAAGAGCCCCAAACAGCAGAGTTGGTGGGAAGGGGAGACAACCAACGGTGGCAAATCACTGTACCTGCAGTTTGAAGTGAAATCCTGCACAGCCCGCACCAGGGCAGATCTGGGCTGCAGAGACCTCTGTTAGCTGACTGGGGAATAAACGGGGGAAATACCGGTGGGGCGCTGAAACCTGCCCACACGAACAGTGGAAACAGTACCGAGAGGTAGTAGAATGTACGTTCAAAAAAAATCCTACCAGTAACAACAAAAGTAATCTTTGGGAAGCATTTACTTTTTACTCTCAATACACAAAAGAAGTAAAAGAAGACACGACAACACACTTGTATGGGGGGAGAAAAGCTTCTTGAGTACAGGTAGATGCAGACAGAAAAACAGGGGAAAAATGGGACTTGATTTTTTTATTCATTTGACTGCACTGGGTCTTAGCTGTGGCATGTGGGATTTAGTTCCCTAAGCTGGGACTGAACCTGGTCCTCCTGCATTGGGAGCATGGAGTCTTAGCCACTGGACCACCAGGGAAGTTCTGGGACTTGATTTTAAAGAAACTGAAAATCTAAGAGCTGACTGAGAAAACTTAGGAATAAACGTTAAAAAAAAGGGAAAAGGTCTAAAGTTTAGAAATTACATTTACTAAGAAAAGTGTGAGCAAACAGGAAAAAAAAAAAAAACAACCCTGTGTATTCTTTTGATTCTTCTGTGCTTTTCTGCCCTGTATCTTAAACTTTCTAGAGCTGGGACCCATCTGCACATTGGCTGGTCTAGCTAATGCTGTTTCATGTTATATCTGTACCTTCCTGCCCTTAGTTGCTAACTTGTATCTGACTCTTTGTGATCCCATGCACTGCAGCCCACCAGGCTCCTCAGTCCATGGAATTCTCCAAACAAGAATACTGGAATGGGTTGCCATGCCCTCCTCCAGGGAATCTTCCAGAACCCAAGATCAAACCTGGGTTTCCTGCATTGTAGGCAGATTAGCAAATAGTCTTACGAGCTGGGATATGCTTTTGGGTAAGAAGACTGAATAGTGCAAAGATGCCTTTTCCACAAATAAATTCACACATATAATGCAGTTCTAATGAAAACCCCATTTCTTAAAAATACTTCAAAACAATGATTCTCAACTTCATCTGAAATAATAAACCGATGAGAAGGACCCAAAGAAAGTCTTGAAAAAAGAATTGCGCTGCAAGAGAGTTGCCCCTGACCCCACAGATATCAAAATACATTACAAAGATAAGCTTCTTTAAAGGGTGTGGTTTTAGAAACAACAGAAGGAACAGATTAGTGAAACAGAAATAAATCCAAATAAAATAGAATGGTAGCTATTTTAAGACTGGCAGTTCAAAATGATCCCTGGAAGGACAAGCTAACAACTTAAAACCATATTAAGTTAAATCACCACCTCATAACCTTTTTTTTTTTGTAAGGTAGAAGGCCTTTCTAGTTAGCCTTCCCAAGGGAGATACCATCACAAAATGACAGATTTGAATATTTGAAAATGTAAGGCTTCCCTATACTCCAAAATAACAAATAAATGTAAATAAAGGGCAATATTGGAAAAATATCTGTAACAAATTTTACACACACCAAAGGCCTTTACATGTCATTTGAAAAGAAAATGTCTTCATGCTGAACTAGACAAAAGACATGCCAGGACAACCTTGGCCGCTGACAAACAAGAAAGTACAATGACTGATAGATACTTGTACTTAACACACTTCAAACGCAAGACTGGTCTCCTTCTCTTAAGACCTAAGATGCTTCCCTGATAGCTCAGTTGGTAAAGAATCTGCCTGCAGTGCAGGAGACCCCGGTTTGATTCTTGGGTCAGGAAGAGCCACTGGAGAAGAGATACGCTACCCACTCCAGTATTCTTGGGCTTCCCTTGTGGTTCAGTTGGTAAAGAATCCGCCTGCAATGAGGGAGACCTGGGTTCAATCCTTGGGTTGGGAAGATCCCCTGGAGAAAGGAAAGGCTGCCCATTCCAGTATTCTGGCCTGGAGAATTCCATGGACTGTATACCCCATGGGGTCGCAAAGAGTCAGACACGACTGAGGGACTTTCACTTTCATTTTTTTCAAGATAAGTAAGATGAGAAAAGTGTGTTGGTTGATGTGAAGAAACTGAACTTGGGGGTAGGAGGTGGGATGCTCACCAGGGCCTGGGGGGGGTCCCTGAGAGGCTTGGAGCAGAGGACGGCTGATCTCACTCGGGTTTTAGGTCACCCTGGGACGTCAGGGGCTTCCCAGGCAGCTCAGCAGTAAAGAATCTGACTGCAATGCAGGAACCACAGGAGCCACAGGTTCGATTCCTGGGTGGGGAAGACCCCCTGGAGTAGGAAATGGCAACCCATTCCAGTATTCTTGCCTGGAGAATCCCATGGACAGAGGAGCCTGGTGGGCTACAGTCCATGGGGTCACAGAGTCAGAAAGGACTGAGCACCGGAATGCTGTGCTGACAACAGGCCGGACAAGCAGCAAACCCCAGTGAGAAGTTATGCATAACCCAGGCAAGTCATACCAACCATCCTCCAGCCACTCTGCAACCTCTACCGCTGTGTGTGTGTTTGTACACAATCAGCATAATGTCCCGGTGGACTGAATATGGGGTCTGAGAGAAAACCGGGGACTGTGGATGACTCCTGTCTCTGGCCCGAGCAACCATCAGTTGGACTGACAGCAGCTGAGACGGGTAGTCAGAGCAGGTTTCTGGGGGAAAACCAGACGCTGGGTTTTAGACATTGCCTTTCTGTTGGCATCTCACAGAAATCCAAGCGGAACTGCTGAGTGGGCAGCAGGATATGTGGAAAGTCTGGGCTTCTTTATTTTTTATCTAATTTTTCCCTCCAGTAAAATTGTTTTTTTCTCTCTTTCTCTTTTGGCTGCACTGGGTCTCTGCTGCAATGCACGGGTTTCTCTAGTTGTGGCGTGTGTGCTGAGCTGCCCCACAGCATGTGGGGACTTAGTCCCCCAGGCCAGGATAGAACCCGCGTGTGTATTAAAGGCTGAGAGTGAACTGGATGCCTTCAACTAGCCAGAACATTTGCTGTGAAGTCTTCTGCATTGCAAGGTGGATTCTTCACCACTGGACAGCCAGGGAAGTCCCCACGAAGTTTCTATGAGGAAATGAATCAGTGGACTAGGTTTTCACTAAATAGTTACTTGCTGTAAGCACAGAGAACACAGAATTCACGACCTCCAAATCATTTTGTAATACCAACTGGTGAAGGATAATTTTTAAAAGTCTTCGAATGACAAAGATGAAAGGAATAAACACTCTTTAGTGTTGTGTGAGAAAACCTACTGTGGTATTAGAAATAACTTTTACATCATCATTAACTTAAGCTTGATTATTCTATCTGCCCCTGCAGTATTACTCAATTTTAATATAACTTGTTTTATCACAATCTTAATGCTAACCCTTTCAAAGATGACTAATAAGTTTCCGAGACAATCTGTACAAACAATAGGATTATCCTCTTCTCTACTTTGTAAAATGTGACTTTTTTAACTAACAGCTGCCATGAGGTTAAAATAACAAATGCCCAGGGCAACAATGTTGACTTAGGCCCCTTTGACCACTGAGCTACCTGATCATTTGCCAGCTCATTTTCCCATTCAACAGCCTTCCGTGAGTGCCGGGCGCCAGGGATTAAGATAAGTGAAAAACGCCCTTACAGCCAAAAAGGGGCTCAAAGGCTAGGGAACATTCAGATGTGTAAAACATAACATGCAACCTAAAAAATGGTGTCACAGAAAGCAAAGAGGAATTATGAGATGACAGTAGAAGGCATAAAAACCCAGAAGAGGTTAAATGAAGTCCTAACACAAAAGTCTATGGAAAACATGGACTCAACAAATACTGATTTAAATGATCTTACCGGTGGGAATTTGCTGTGACTCAGGGAACACAAACGGGGCTCTGTGACAATCTAGAGGGGCGGGATGGGGTGGGAGGTGGGAGGGAGGTTCAAGAGGGAGGGGTCATATGTGTACCTATGGCTGATTCACGCTGATGTATGGCAGAAACCAACACAAAATTGTAAAGCAATTATCTTCAATTAAAAATAAAATGACTGAGAAGAAAACAAACAAGAGATTGGAAAAAAGTGATCTTAGTGTAAAAGGTTAATTATATTGATAATATGGGAATATTTTTGTGCTACCACATACAAATCTCTAATGGCTGTACTTAAGAAAAACCATTTAAGGTGTTTTCTATCAAGTCACTAAGAATTACGTATGTTTATGACTGCGATTCTTCCATCAAACTACTTAATTCTGACGTAGTCCTCAAATACCTAGTGTGGACCTCTTCTGAATTCAATAAACAAGGAGCCCATTAGACTGAGGTATCTCTAATATCTCAGCAGCATGCATAGCCAAAACAGAACCTAAGCCTGTAAATGTCTCAAGGTGAAGGATTCAGTACATAAGAACAGCCAATCACAAACAGCCAGCCAGGTTCCCAAATTAGGTGATCCCTGCAGCCACAGCCAATCAGACCATTTCCTGGTTTTACTGGCCTCTGTCTGTGCAAAGTCTTTCCTTGGTTCTGCTTAGTGGTTAGCACCCCTAACCACTTCTGGTTTGGTGTTGCCCAGCTTGCATGGATTTTTGCTCAAATAAACTCTTAAAATATTGAGGACACCTCACTTTACCTTTTAACATCTCTTTCACAGAGGATGACAATGTCAATGTCATTTGCTGGCAGCCTCAGACACTTTGTAGTAAAAAACATCAATGGTACACCCAGAGACAAGTCTTTGATCAATGAACTATTAATGAATGCTGAGTTCTTTACTCTTACACTCTCCTCTGCAGATATTTAGAAAGCAAATCCAGAATTCTACGTTCAATGACTGTTTAGATTTCAATTTGACTGAAGTGATAAAAGTAAGGAGGCAAACAGGCATGACAAAAAAAGTAAGAATCACATGTTTCTATTGATATGATTTTCTCTTCTTGTGAAAGGAACAGTGTACTTTACTGGCTAATTCAAGTGATTTTGTTAAAAGTTCATGCAAATTGTTTAAAACTACACTTAGAAAAGAATAAAGATACTTAGAGTATCATACTTCATCTGCAGGTGGACATTTGTAGGGAAAAAAATGGGCTAATCATGGAAAGGCTGATTAAGACATGTGGATCACTATTTAAATACTTAAGCCAAGAAATGTACTAATATGGAATGGCACGAAATGTAAATTAACACAGGATCTGGTCTTTTAATTTGACAGCTGTTTGACAACTGCAAAATGGAAAATTGACCTCAGACAACTGCAAATAAATGAGAGACGATTAAGGTAAAGAATTTCACATGGAATGATACAATATCCATTGTAGTAACTTCTCACAGGGGGATAGATAAATGCAGGCTGGAATTTTTATTGTCTTTGAAGGTGCTGGTGCTCAACGGACTTAAATTTCATAGAATACTGTGTGGTACTCTCTTACAATTAATGGCACTTTCTGAAACATAATGCCACCACCACCACTGGTGGAGAAATAATTGTAAACACATTTGAAATTTCCAATTTGAAAAATTTCAAATTGTTTCTTGAAGCAATTTTCAGCTGACCTTCCTCCACTCTACCTTTTGGATGCTAAAGCGATACCACACGTCCTTTTTTAAAACTGAAAATAATGAGCTCTTCTATGGTACAGTTTGAGAAGACACAGGTGTTCAAGAAAGCCAGGCACTTCATCTCCAAGCTAAGATTCAGTGGTGGCTCAGTGGTAAAGAATCTGCCTGCCAATGGGTTTGATCCCTGGGTCAAGAAGATCTGGAGAAGGAAATGGCAACCCACTGCAGTACTCCTGCTTGGGAAATCCCATAGGCAGAGGAGCCTGGCAGGATACAGTCCATAGGGTCTCGAAAGAATCGGACATGACTTAGTGACTAGACAACAACAACAAAAGATTCAGCGGCTTGATTCTATCTAATCTACTGAGATATTCTGTGCTTCGCTTTTCATGGCGTGATGAAAATAAGGGGAGAAAAGTATTACTGCCACCATTCAGCTGTGAAGAATTCTATTTTCAGAAGGCAGATTTTTTTCTTCTTCTTCTTAAAAAAAGTGTTGATAAATGATAATATATAAATGGTTATGCCTATTTCAAAGGCCAGACTTGGGGGTGACCAAAGATTTTCCTTGAATGTTCAGGGAAAATTCAATCCACTGGCAGGTTTTGTCTGGTCTACATGGGATTAAAAAAAAAAAAATTGAGCCAACATTTCACATGGAAAGCTCAGGAAATTGCCCAGGAAAACCTAAGTGTCTACTGAAAAAGAGACAGAGGTTCTAGCTGCACAGGTCCTGCTCTGATTCAGGCCAAATGTAGCAGCTGCTCCCGGGCACTCGCCTTCCAGCTCATCAAGGCCACCACGCAGCCTGATGAGAAGTAGAATGTGGGAGAAGGAGAGAAAGCATCTGCCTCTGAAAAAGGAAAAAATTGCTGAGGGTAACTGAGATGGGTTCCCTGCAATCACGGAACAGCTTTAAGAAGAAATCCCTCACCTCTGAGGCATGTCTATACTCACTTTCCAGCAAGACTGCTTCCTACAAACACTGTTAAGAGTCCCAGGAACTAGGCAGCCTATCGGGAAGGGGGTTGCCCAGCCAGATGCCATCCACAAGAAGACACAGGTGAGTGCTGAGGTCAAACATAGGCTTCCAGTATCACCCCCTGATCACCTTCCTCTGTGCGTCCTGAACGCCTTAACTGCTCACCACAGTTGTGAGTTTACGTTTATCTGTGTCATTAAATTTTTTTTTTTTTTAATTTAGCTGCTCTGGGTCTTAGCTGCAGCACATAGGGTCTTCGATCTTGTTGCAGTATGCAGGATCTTAGTTCCCTGAGCAGCGAGCGATGGAACCTGGGACCCTGCACTGGGAGCATGGAGTCTTAGCCACTGGACCACCAGGAAAGTCTCTGTGTCATTTTCTGACATCAGTTCTCTCGCCAAACAGTAAGCAACATTCATCACCAATTTATTCAATGCCGAGCTCCTACGATGTGTCGGCCAATTTTTAAGGATAAAACCAAGGCTCTGTTCTTGTGGTGCCGACATTACAAGTGGGTGAAACAGACAAGAAACCAAAGGACTCATCACAGGAGAGGAGAGGAGTGCAGAGGGTGGGCGCGCCCTTTCCAGAAGCGGAAGGTGGGATGAAGCCTGGACACCTGTGAGGAGGTGATGGGCGCGGGAACCTGTGGGACTCCTGGGCAGGAGACTTCCTGAGGGGTAGGGGATGGTGACAAAAAGCTGCATGGCTGGAGCGGGGTGAGCAAGGTTGCCAGGGGGAGAAGGGCAACCCTTAGAGGGCACCTGGGGTTCTACTGAGTTGATCCATCACCCATCTCTGACATAACTTCCTTCTGTTTGTCCAAGATCTTTATCTTTCCATCACAGGAAACACTCTGGATGTTCACGCCACTCCCAGCTCACAGACTGCAGCCGCTCCACTGTTCTCAGGTCCAGGCTGCTCTCCCCTACCCCGACTCCTTCACTCTCGTCTGATGACAACCCCCAGCTTCCGGTTTCAGCTCCATGTTCTCCTTCTGTCTCCTGCTGCCTCTACCCATCTCTACCCAAAATATGCAGCGTCCCCCCACCACCAAAAAAAACGCCCAAACTGAACGATCATTTATTTGCCAAGACCTGCTCCTTCTTCTGTGTTCCTCACCTCACTAGATGACACTCTATCCACCACTCCACATCTACCCAGTATTTGTTTTTTCCAGTGGTCATGTACAGATGTGAGAGTTGGACCATAAAGGCTGAGCGCTGAAAATTTGATGCTTTTGAACTGTGATGCTGGAGGAGACTCTTGAGAGTCCCTTGGACAGCAATGAGATCAAATCAGTCAATCCTAAAGGACATCAACCCTGAATATCCATTGGATGGAAAGGACTGATGCTGAAGCTGAAACTCCAATACTTTGGTCACCTGATGAGAAGAGTCGGCTCGCTGGAAAAGACCCTGATTTGGGGAAAAGATGAGGGCAAGAGGAAAAGGGGGAGACAGGGGATGAGATGGTTGGATGGCATCATCGACTCAACGGACATGAGTTTGAGCAAGCTCCAGGAGACAGTGAAGGACAGATAGTGCTGCAGTCCATAGGGCTGCAAAAAGTTGGACACAACTGAGCGACTACATTTTTACTTTTTTCTTTTCGGCACTAGGACGTTGAATTAAGGATCAAGTCCTCTAAATTGATACCTCTCCTAATGGCGCCCTTTCAGGCTGTCACGATATCTGCTTCCTGTCTGAACAGGTTTGTCCTCAAGCTTTGCTTCACAGAACAGCTAAATCAATTTTTTATAGAAAGAAAATCTGCCTACCTCCTTTCCTCATTCAATAAATTCCTATTAATAAGAACAGTAGAGTGGGTAACCATTCCCTTCTCCGGGAGGGTCTTCCCAACCCAGGGATCGAACCCAGGTCTCCTGCACTGTAGGCGGCTTCTTTACCATCTGAGCCACCAGGGAAGCCCAATACAAAGTAATAATAATTAACATCAATTGCCTACTTTCTAAGTACCAGGCCCTCTGTAAGAACCAAATATGTCATTTAACTTTCTCAGCAACCTCCTCTGTTGGGAAAGTTAGGTGCCCAGGTCACAGGTAGACACAGAGCTAGTACACCAGCCTGGTCAGCGAGCCTGGGCTCAGCCCTCAGGCTCCTGACCTCTCTGAGCACCTCTCTTGCGCAGATAAACAGACGGGGGTGATCAGACACATCCTTACAAATTGTGAAGAGCGCTGTGAAGGACAGCGTGGGCGTGATGCAGGGCAGCAGTCAAGGGGCGGGGGGGGGCGTGCTGCCACTGCACTGCCGCGGCCTCTGCTCACCACGGTCCTCTCCTCTGCCTGGTGGTGTCTCCTTGTTAAAATATCTATTGCCCATCTTTTGCTTTTCCATGTAGACTCAGAGAGAATCGACCTTCCTATCAGCCCAGCACACGACACAGGTGCCCAGGGAGTGTCTGCCGTGTGGCTAGCACTTGAGCTGCGATCCCTGCAGGGGAAGGAGTTGGGGGCTAGAAAGGGACCAGACCACACAGCCTCCGTGGGTCAAAGCTAGCATTTTCTTCTCTACCCTCTCAAGAGCTTGAGAGCCAACACGGGTGTGATGGCTTTACGACCACCCACCAGCGGTTGCCCAGCACCTATAGGGGAGTCTGGGTGCTTGACCCCTCAAAGCCGCCGTGGACCCTCACAACACCCTCCCCACCCCATGCCTCAGGCTTCTGCTGTGCTGTGAGGGGCACGCACCCTCTGGCTGATGTTTCACGCCTCTGGGTCTCTACTCATGACCTTCTCGCTGCCAGGAAAGATCCCCCCTCATAGCATCTACCTGGTAAGTGTCCACCTCACCTTCAGAGGCTCTGGCCCCTTCTCCAAGAGGCTCTCCTGACCTCCAGAGGCTGAAATGACCCCTCTCGACCCCTCCCTTGCACACCTACAGCATGGCCCGAATTCTGCCCCTGTGTAGAGCTGGTGTGCTGTATTGCTTTACTGCACTTGTTTATACAACTGCCTTCCTCTGCCACACTGGAGGCTGCTCTTTTTGATCACTCATGAAAGGAGTCAATACTTGTGTGAGGATCCTTCCTGAAAATAACTTTCAAGAAGACATAGCCATTTCCTACTACTTAAAGAACTTCTTTCCACCAGGCAGGGGAACATCAAGGGGATTTCAACAGCCTACCCCCCCTTGATAATTCTGACTTGAACTAAGCAGAATAAACAAAATTCTGTGCAAGTGAAAACTAGTTCAGTCGCATATTCCTGACTTTCAAAGGCATTAAAGCAAAGTCCTGAAGCCTAAATAAATGTTCACTGAGCACTTAGGGAAAGGGTCATTTTTTAATACAAGCTGACTGTACTTAAGCCAGGATGGCTAAATATGTCTCTGCTAAAAAACTTAGGAACTGTTTTTCTTCTTCTGTGAAAACATGTCAGACTTTGAACTGAAGGCCTGTCTAATTGTTCCAGGTTAACCACATGCTTATTTAAATAAGCTATGTTGCCATTCAGTCATTTATTCAAGAGTAAGTGAAAATCAAGGGGGTAGGGGTAGAATCCATGCTCAGTCCCTTACTAATACCCTAATTTACCAAATCCCTGAATATTTTTATAAGAATTGATAATCTGGACTTAAGATAGTTTTATAATCTTAACACCCGATGTTTTAGTTAATCCCCATTATTTTAAATTAGGAGTTGACAGCATTAACTTTGGAAGAGAAATCTTTATTCACGTATCTTCAGAAAGCTGTTTAAGGTAATTATACACAGCACTGTTTAATCCTTCTTATTAGTTCGCCTAATAACAGTAATATGAACAGCTGCAATTTTCTAGATCATCAGCCATAGTTTTGCTAAACGCAACACCAGACTAACATAATTTTTACTCAGGTACGCTAATGAAAATATTAGGATGTCACACTAGACTTTCATTTCAGCGTTAGTTTCCTTTTTTATGAGCTAGCAGGTAAACATCATCCAGGATTAACGGAATCTCATTGGAATAAAAGCATATTAGCTTAGCATTGTAAGGTTACACAGTATATTTTAAGGTACAAAGATACTCTATGTTAAAGTATACATAAATCTTATTAACTACTAAATTTTCTCTTTTGTTTCATCCTATCTTTATGTTCCATCACTCAGATCCTTCAGAATGTCTTTGTTCCCCCTTGTGATTGCTGCTTCCGGGAGAAATCTGGCATAGCATCTAAAGGAAACGCCAGCGCGAGGTTTTCCTTAAGATTAATCACACAGGTAAGCAATTTCCCCTTCTTGCCAAACAGCATTTTCTAAAACTTCTTAGAAAATCAATAAGACAGGGCTGGGTGGTCGTGGCAATGTGAATTTTAGGATTTACTTTAATCCCTTACACACACATTTTAAAGGTCTGATAGCTTGCCTAAAGCAGTATGGAGTTCCTTTCCTGGTTAGAAAGAGCAGGAGACAAAGGATTCTCAGAAGTCGGTCTATTTTCAAGAGCACAGGTCTCACAGACCTGTTCCACTGTCCACTGCCGACACCCTGATTCCTCTTCAAGAGTCTGGGAGTTTGGTGTGGAATTCAGAACCATCAAATGACTCCAATTCTAAAGTATAAATACTAAAGCATCCACTTTTTTTTCCTGTGTTAAACTTTAAAAGCAGGGACTAAGGCAAAGAGAGTATGAGATGGTCTCCCAAGGTCGGTCTACATGGTCAGGTTTGACATCAGTGCCATCAACGAAGAGCCCATCTAACCTAGACAACAGCAGGGTCAGGAGGAGGGCTGTCTGTGGGTCAGAGCAGTGAGCAGACAAGCTGGCGGGATTCCGAGCAAGCCACTGGGAAAGGCAAAACGCGACTGAAGATTTCGGGCAAAGAAAGATAATTTGGGAAGAAACTCAACTTGACCACTGCTGGCTGGTGAGATGGAGCCAGCCAGGGAGGAAGCAGGTTTCTATCTCCCAAATCACAGTCAAGCACGACCCACTACTTAGAGATGCAGCCACGAAGCCCAGCTCCAGAAACGCAGATAAGCCTCACTTCTGTTATCTCCATGAGAGTCTCAATTAAATATCTGCTTTTTTGATTTATCAACCTTTTTTTTACCAATAGTACAAGTGTTAGTCGCTCCGTCATGTCTGACTCTTTGTAACCTCATGGACTATAGCCTGCCAGATTGCTCTGTCCATGGAATTTTCCAGGTAAGAATACTGGAGTGGGTTGCCATTCCATTCTCCAGGGGATCTTCCTGACCCAGGGATCGAAGGTGGGTCTCCTGAATTGCAGGCAGATTCTTTATCATCTGAGCCACCAGGGAAACCCAATATTTTTCACCAATATTTCTTAGATTTACTGGAACTGATGACACAACTCCACAGGCCTCTGAAATGGCAGAGCACAAATGACACCTGCTGAGCCTAAGTCACCACATGTTCAAACACCGTGGGCAGGTATTACACACTAGGAATAAATAAACACACATATTCACACACACACACAAGGAATAAATAAACACGCATATTCACACACACACACAAGGAATAAATAAACACGCATAATCACACACACACACACTAGGAATAAATAAACACGCATATTCTCACACACACACACACAAGGAATAAATAAACACGCATATTCACACACACACACGGAATAAATAAACACACATATTCTCACACACACACACAAGGAATAAATAAACACGCATATTCACACACACACACTAGGAATAAATAAACACGCATATTCACACACACACAGAATAAATAAACATGCATATTCTCACACACACACACACGGAATAAATAAACACGCATATTCTCTCACACACACACAAGGAATAAATAAACACGCATATTCACACACACACACACTAGGAATAAATAAACACGCATATTCACTCACACACACACACACACACACACACTATAGTTTGCAAGGCTAACCCAGGGCTCTGGGTTAACACTGAGGAAAACAAACATGTCTCCTTGCCATTCTCTGTATTACGACCGTAACTGGATACAAACAATGGTGACCAGATTCTCAAAGTGGGCCCAAAACAGGCCAAACTTTTATATTAACAACAATCACAACAGCTTACATTAATGGAGCACTTGGCTTTCACAGAGATAAGTGCCTCAAATCCTCCCATCTCACTAGAGATGGAGATGTCACCAGCCCATGAAGGTCCCCTCACCTTGGGGCTCCACAGCGAGAATGCCAGCAGTCACCTGAGCCAAAGTGACTTGTTCAGTGGTAATGGCCCGCATCTGAGTGGTGCTGAGACTAAAACATTCTGAGTGAGAGGAAGCAGCAGCGAGCTAGGGGTCACATCCACAAATTCTGCTCTCAACCCCACCAGGTTCAGGCGTGTGATCAACGACACAGCTAAGCGTCACTTCATTCTTCTACAACACGTGGGATGGTGCCACTGCACAGCCGGTTAATGCGGCACGTAAATCATAAACACTGTCTATGAACGCACGTTCAGACTACTGTCGTCTCTACATCTGCAGGCAGAGCTTCACCTGGAGGTATTTAGGTTATGAACTCCAGTGCCAAACTCACTCAACTCAGCTGGATCATTCTGGAGCAAAGAATCAAATGTAATTTAGGAACTATTTGGGGTTTTATCTATATAAATGCAGGAAAAGAGACTCGGCATTGAACGTGCGTTTTCTTTCTGATGTTGCTCAGTAATGCTCATCATTTGCCTTCTATGAAAAACACATTTAGCTGGAGACTCCCATGTGCTACTCAGAGACCCTGCAGATCCAACCTAGTGCAGTAGCTAATCCAGGTTGTCTGAATGAGCCACAAGTTGTGGATTTCAGAGGTCTTGGAGGGCATGTGAGTTGCCTACCAGTTAAAACATCAAAGTCCAACGAGTCACAACATTCGGGAAAAAAAATACATTTCTCGTATATTGATTTTTCTTATACACACGATGTTCTATAAATCATATCACCGGCGCTCGCTGACATCAGTTGGACTCGCCCAGGATACAACACCGGGTTCCCTAACCACTTCTGTCCACCATGGAAGATGAAAGTCAGTTCCTATTGCTTAAGGCGGACTGCAGAGTCAAAACAAAAGAAACATCAGAGAAAGCGAAAATGGAAAGAGACGCTTTAGATATTAATCTCGTATTCGCTGGGAAAACAGGAAAATCTTTATCTGTCTCCCCTCTTGCAGTTTAAAAGCCTGTGGATTTTCTTCTGCCCTGCCCACCCTATAATTCAGAGCTCTTTATCCAAAGCTCTTCCTTTTTACCTTATTTCAGCCGTGAAAAGTCTCTCAAGCATTGTCAGTATCAAACAAAAAACACGTCTCTTCTTGACCCCATTTCATTCACACCTCTTGATCTCTTTCATTTCCTTTCATAAAAATTCTTCAACATCCACAGATACACCAGACCCCAAAGATAACAGAGCCTTATCGCCTTTACCTTTCTAATTATAACCTACCCCTCAGATCTGAAACTTGACTTACGTTTTGGGCCTTTCTTGTAATTTTCTCCAAAATAACGTCTCAGAGAACATCAATAGTTCTTAGAGCTAAGTCTAAGTTATGAATTCATTTGTCATCCATTTGATCTTTCAAAAGAGTCAGTTTCTGAAATCCTATAAACCTAGATTTAAACAAGCCCTAGCTAATACATGTGAAATGCTTAGAACATGACTTGGCATCTGACAGGTGTGAAATAAGTATCAGCTATGATTGTTGTTATGATGGAAACTTCCTGCTACTTCCCTTCACTTCCCCCGTAAATATTCCTTTTTTCCAATATGACTTCCTGGGCAATTTCACCCTGCTGGCCCACTCTCTGCCATGGGAAGAAGGGATGGTTGCTCGACATCAGGGAATCCTACTTACTGGTATCAAGGAGTTAAGCGTTCCCCTGCAACAACACAAGTGCCTGTAACCACAGTTGGAAAGTGACTGGGAGCACCGGTCATGTGGACGAAGGGACTGCGCTTTCACAGACAGGAGAAGATGACCCGCAGGTTGAAGGCAGGAGGCCGACCTCCACTCATAGAAGGAAGACATTTCTAGTCACCAGACTGCCCACTGATAGAGCCAGGTACTCTGGGTTTGATCCCTGGGTCGGGAAGATCCCCTGGAGAAGGGAATGGCTACCCACTCCAGTATTCTTGCCTAGGAAATCTGATGGACAGAGGAGCCGGGTGGGCTACAGTCCATGGGGTCACAAAGAATGAGACACGATTGAGCAACTAACGCACCCTGCAAGCAAGTGACAACTGTAGTAATCGATCTCTGCCAGGGATATTGTAAGAACTAAAGAATTCATCAAACTTCTTGAACAGTTTACTGATGGCAGAGTAGTAACAGAGGGAAATACTCTGTCTGATTTGTAGGTGCTCACAACCCAGAACAACTGTCATGACAGTAGATCCAACAGGTGCCTACAGAGAGGGTGAAAGTGAGGCAAACCAGGTGGCCTGGGTTCAGTCGGTGCACTTGAGAAGAGAAAAGCCAGCACCTGAGCCCTGATATTTTGATACGAAGATGCTTTTAGCACAGCTCGTTTATAGTGAAGGGCTTCCCTTGGGGCTCAGCTCGTAAAAATCTGCCTGAAATGCAGGAGACCCCGGTTTGATTCCTGGGTCAGGAAGATCTGCTGGAGAAGGGATAGGCTACCCACTCCAGTATTCATGAGCCTCTCTTGTGGCTCAGATGGTAAAGAATCCACCCGCAATGTGGGAGACCTGGGTTCAATCCCTGGGTTGGGAAGATCCCCTGAAGAAGGGAAACGCTACGCACTCCAATAATCTGGCCTGGAGAGTTCCATGGACTCTACAGTCCATGGGGTCGCAAAGAGTCAGACGTGACTGAGAAACTTTCACTTTCATTTACAGTGAAAGAGGTGAAGCGTGGGTGGACTATGAATAGAGAGACTGGTGATTTCCTGTCTGAATTGGAACACTTGAGAGTCAAAAGGGGCATGAAGAGTTATTACATGAGCAGCAGCATGAACCAGGCCGTGGGGTCAACCTGGCCATCAGTGGGCAGAAGAGATGTGAGCCAGGCTGCCCAAGGCAGAAACCATAGCCGGGATCGGAAGTGAAATCAGGAGACATCATCAAAGCAGCAGTTCTCATCGGAGGGACTGTGGTTCCCAAGGAACACTTGGCAAAGTCTGAAGATATTTTCATTTGTCACACTAGGGGGTCGGTGCCAACAGCACCCCGCTGGCAAAGACGGGGGCACTAGGAAACACCCCCCGGTACTGAGGACCGTTTTCCAGCCCAACTGTCAGGAGTGCTGAGACTCAGAATTCCTCTATTAAAAATTATAAGATCTGACTGAGTTAACACATGAAACATCGGCATTTTGAAAAAACCCCCCAAACCCCACAGAACATATTCAAACCCTACAGGACAAAAGTTAATCCAGTCTACAGACAGCAAGATCTCTTGAACAAAGGCAAAATGGGCACACACTGCCAAACAGAAACAGCAAATAAGCATTTAAAAAGTCTCCCGACAAAAAAAACCCAACTCTACCTCCTGAGTAATCAGAACACCTTGAATTAAAAGGGCAGCATCTAAGGACACCTATAAACCCAGCATAGATTTCAGTGTCAGTGATGAGCAAGCAATCCATGGCACCAAATGGAAGTATAGGCAGATTAAAGCAAACAAAAAAAAGACCTTCAGGAAGAAATTTAGCTGCACTTAAAACACACATCGTTTTAAATTTTAACTTTCTTTTAGTGAAATCACACAGTTTCAGCAATCTATCTAAAGAAATAGTGAAGGATGGGGTTCAAAGATTCAGCTATAAGAATTTCAGTTCAGGATTATTTATCTGGGCAAAAACTGAAAATCCCTAAAATGTCAAACAAGGAGAAACTGATTAAACAAATCATGGTACATCTACAGAAGATTCTTAAAATCATGCTATAAGGCAAATATTGACATGGAAAGACGTTCGTGATATACTACTTAAAGGAAAAAATATAGAGAAACTATGCATATTACATAAACCATTTCTGTGAGATCTTAATATATGCCTGAAAGTATGTGTGTGAAAAAGGCCTATACAGCAATAACATAAATCAAAATGTTAAGCAGTGGATATATTTGGTGCTGGGCTACAGGCCACGAGGGCAGGGCTTGTTGCTTTTTCTCTACTGTGACTCTAACACACAGAACAGTGCCAGGCACAAGCGAAACACAAAACTTTAAATGTCATTTTTACTTACTTATAGTTTCTTACAGATTTTACAATAAACACTTAATTTGCATAATAGTTCCTTCCTTCCTGTGGCTTTTTTTCACATTCATAAAGCAATGGCATTTATTTAATATTTTTACTTACAATGATTCATCTTTTTTATTGGGATTTAATGGCACAATAATTTTTTCAATGTTGCTTTTAAAAAAAGAATAATTCAATGGTAAAACAAAATGTTTAACAATAGAAATGGAAATAATGCCACCTACCCCACAGGGTTGTAAGGTTTAAATAATAATTTGTGTAAATACAGTCTGTAAATGCTAAAGCACTACATGAATGTTAGAAATTAATTATTCTGCTAAAATCATATATTCCAGAGTTAAACCATTTTCACGCATGCTTTGGCTGGTGGCCTTCCTCCCAGCAATTTTACTTCCCGTATTTTGTCCTCTAACAACAAAGGTGTGTGTGGCATCACGTGTAGGAGCAAAGAGCTAAAAGGGTGGAGGACTGGCTCAGCGGCTGCGGCACAGCCATGAAATGAAGCAGTGCATCATTATTAAAATTCAACCTGTATATATGCACTTATGGACATACACTCTTGATCTTTATTAAAAAACTCATGTATGTGTAACATAAGTAAAATAATCCCACTTCAGTTCAGTTCAGCCGCTTAGTCATGTCCGACTCTTTGCAATCCCATGGACCGCTGCACACCAGGCCTCCCTGTCCATCACGAACTCTCGGCGTCCACCCAAACTCATGTCCATTGAGTCGGTGATGCCATCCAGCCATCTTATCCTCTGTCTTCCCCTTCTCCTCCTGCCCTCAATCTTTCCTAGCATCAGGGTCTTTTCAGATGAGTCAGCTCCTTGCATCAGGTGGCCAAAGACTGAAGTTTCAGCTTCAACATCAGTCGTTTCAATGAACACTCAGGACTGATCTCCTTTAGGATGGACTAGTTGGATCTCCTTGCAGTCCAAGGGACTCTCAAGGGTCTTCTCCAACACCACAGTTCAAAAGCATCAATTTTTTGGTACTCAGCTTTCTTTACAGTCCAACTCTCACATCCATACATGACTACTGGAAAAACCATAGCCTTGACTAGATGGACCTTTGTTGGCAAAGTAACGTCTCTGCTTTTTAACATGCTGTCTAGGTTGGTCATAACTTTCCTTCCAAGGAGTAAGCATCTTTTAATTTCATGGCTGCAGTCACCATCTGTAGTGATTTTGGAGCCCCCCCAAATAAAGTCAGCCACTGTTTCCACTGTTTCCCCATCTATTTGCCATGAAGTGGTGGGACCAGATGCCATGATCTTCGTTTTCTGAATGTTGAGCTTTAAGACAACTTTTTCACTCTCCTCTTTCACTTTCATCAAGAGGCTCTTTAGTTCTTCTTCACTTTCTGCCATAAGGGTGGTGTCATCTGCATATCTGAGGTTATTGATATTTCTCCCGGCAATCTTGATTCCAGCCTGTGCTTCCTCCAGCCCAGAGTTTCTCATGATGTACTCTGCATATAAGTTAAATAAGCAGGGTGACAATATACAGCCTTGATGTACTCCTTTCCCTATTTGGAACCAGTCTGTTGTTCCATGTCTAGCTGTAACTGTTGCTTCCTGACCTGCATACAGATTTCTCAAGAGGCAGGTCAGATGTTCTGGTATTCCCACCTTTTTAAGAATTTTCCGTAGTTTGTGGTGATCCACACAGTCAAAGGCTTTGGCATACTCAATAAGGCAGAAATCGATGTTTTTCTGGAACTCTCTTGCTTTCTCGATGATCCAGCAGATGTTGGCAATTTGATCTCTGGTTCCTCTGCCTTTTCTAAAACCAGCTTGAACATCTGAAGTTCACAGTTCACATATTGCTGAAGCCTGGCTTGGAGAATTTTGAGCATTACTTTACTAGCATGTGAGATGAGTGCAATTATAATCCCACTTACAGCTTATTAAAACAGTATCTGTCATGTCAAACAATCAAAATGGTTGTGATGATAATTTTCTGACAATTTTTATCTTTCAATTTGTTAATCTATTCTACTTGAGCTCACTCAGCTTTTTCTTTTTGGCCTATCTGTTTTCAAGATTAGATCAGTCAAGGCCATCTATAACATTTTATTTTCCAGTCGCTGAATTTTATGGATTGTTTTCATCCCTGGAAGGCACTCCCACTCTCAAGCTGCCCTACAGCTTTAAATGAACCATGTGTATGGTTTACAAAACATGGGTGTAATTACTTTTTACATTTTCATGTTAGTGGTTTCTTACATACACATGTATCTCTTTATGCATTAGTCAGGACTTCATATATCAGAAGCTAAATCTCATTTTCCCTCCTTAAGAAAAAGGTTAAGAACTGCTTTACAAAGCTTTATGTTTCCTACTTTTACACAGAGAGATCACAGAAGTAGGGTATAAAGAAAAAACACTCAGAACTAAATGAATAACAGCAATGAGAAATATTTTTAAAAAATGAAATGTTACTTGAATCCTTCTATAAATGTGACAGGGGACATTTACTCCCCACAGAACTCTATCAGAAGCTGGAGATCGGTCCTGCACACCAACCACACCTCTGCACTCTTTTAGTGGGAAGCCAGCTCCTTTAAAAAAGCAGGAAGCTCTTCCTTTTCGACTGTTTCTTTTTCTGCCTGCTTGCAAAAGCTCATGCAAATCCTTGTGGCCTTGTGCTCTTTGATGCTAAAGAAAAGCATTGATGAAAATGGCCTCATGTTCCTTTATTTTATGAGACTGCTTAACAACACTAGAATTAAAATATTCCCAACGTTATTTAGAAAATACTGTCATTTGAGAAGCTAACTGACACTATAATAACGATGAAATCCGACGAAGGAAATCAGTGAGTTTTTTTTAAGTATTACAATGCTTCTGAATGAAATCAGAGCCCAAGACAAGTGGAGGGAAGCAATACGGATAAACAGGAGAGGATGAGGAAAGTATCTGTGCGCCCAATAGCCCTGACTGAGGGTGGATGCCATGCTCAACACTGCTGAGGCCTGTGGGGAGTATGAGAAAGTTCTAGAAGAAGAGCGGGACAGTTGTGTGCGTGAGAGGCAGGCAGGGCTAGGACACTAGCCTGAGGAGGAGGCAGGACAAGACTCTTGGCATTTGTCATCACAGAAAGAATCCCCCTGTGGAGGCTGCAGCTTCCCCAGCAGTTTAAAACCTAGAGAACCCAACTCAGCCCCTGGAGCAAACTGAAATAACACGGCCATCTAAACGCATTTCAACTTAAAACATTTCTAAAACCTTGGTTTGTGTTCAGCTTCCATAATAAACTTCTGCCTAATATAAATCATTCCACTTTATTTCCTCCAGATATTTCTTTGCTACAATTGAATGGTTTTACTCCATCATGAATCCTTGCCCACCTTTTTATTTCTTTTGGTGGTGATGGTTGGGGGAGGGGGTCAGACAGCTCCAACTCAAGGCCAGTCTATTATTTTAAAAGACTTTTTGATGTAGATCATTTTATTTTTTTTTAGTGATGTAGATCATTTTTTAAAGTGTTTATTGACTCTGTTACATCTGTTTTATGTTTTGGGTTTTTGGCCTCAAGGCATGTGGGATGTTAGCTCCCTGACCAGGGATCGAACTCATACCTCCTGCCTTGGAAAGCAAAGTCCTAACCACTGGACTGCCAGGGAAGTCCCCCACTCTGTGTCATCTTTTATAATATCTAGGGACCATTTGATGTTTATGAGCTTGTATTGCTATTTTCTGAGTCTCCATACTTTTGCCCAAAGCCTCTATTAAAATCCATGTAACTGGAACAGAAGACAGCAATTGATATTATTAATCTTAGGACCTGGATTTATAACTACTGAATACATATAAGTGATAATTTTAAAAATATTTTGAAAAATAGACCCACAAATAGTCACATAAACCCACTTTGCTTATACTGCTTTTTATTCAAATCGTCATTAAAAACGTGTTCATTGTGAAACCATCATCAATCTCTTCGCTGGGGAACAAGGGAGGGTGCAACAGGAAGAGATGGCTTGTGGTTTACAGGAGGGGCGTGGAGAGGGGCAGTGGGTAGAGCTGCTTGAACCTCCTGTAGCGCTGTTTTGATGTAAAATCGGGGAACAGAAAATTAACTTTATTTGAAATGCACTGACCTTTCTCCAAGCAGCTGATAACATGGTAAAAGCACACTGATTCTAGATGTTCCCGAATGGAAAGGCTCTTGCTCTGCAGACTACCAGCGCATGCATCCACTTGGCCAAGCTGTTTGCCTGCTGGTAACTTCAATTCCTGTTTTAAAACTATGCCAACTCCCCTTGGGTGTTCTGGTGAGAATGACTTTCTTTACGTTTTAGCCAAGACTTTTCCACCACAATATCTTATGAGAAAGCCACAAGGATGGGGCACATACTGCAGTGACCAGGCTGGGGAGGGGGTGGGGCGGGGCGGGGATGGTGGGGAAGGCATTTTAGAGAATTATTTTGACATTTAAAATAATAGGGAGGGGAAGAAGCATTAAAAAATAATGTGCTAATTAATTTTTTTGATATATTCTGATTCCACGGGCCAAGTTTACTGAGGAATTAAAGAATTTTTTTTTTAAAGGTGGATGTGCTTGTTTAAAATACACTGTTTTGCATAGTGGTGGTTTTAAAATGCAAACAAGTCAAACCAAAGGAAGAACAACACATAATAATGTAAGCTTGGGGGAATGTGCCTGAAGTGGGAAAGAGGAGAGAATCTGATAGCTCTAAAGCGCTTTTAAAAAAATAAACTATTTTAATTTAATTGAATTAATTAGCTTATTTTTTTGGCTGTGTCATGTGGCATGCAGGATCTTAGTTCCCCAACCAGGGATCAAACCTGCACCCTGTGAATTGGAAGCACAGAGTCCTAACCACTGGACTGTCAAGGAAGTCACTCTAAAACACTTTTCAACCTCAAACCCTGGTCATTTGAGAAAGATACTCTATTGCTCTCACTTCTGAATATACCTGAAAACTTTTCACCTGAAAAGAAAAAGACAGACTGGTTCTGGGCCCCAGACCTTGCAGGACACAGTGTTCCAGGCTCACAGGACCTTCCCAGCAATGGGTGTGATTTGGGAGGGTTCTTTTTCTTTTTAAATGCCACAATATGACAATCTCAGAAAAGCAACGATAGCCTGACCCGGCTGAAAGGTGCTGCACTGACCTGATTGATGGAGTTGGCAGCGCAAGAAGCCAGGCCTGTTCCAACAAAGGTAAGCAGGAAGCAGGACCAGTCAAAAGGTGCTGGAGCCAGGGCGAAGCCGGCCGAGGTGGTGCTGACGACCAGGGCTGCAACACAGAAACAAACCAGGGGCTGTCACCAGGCAGGGCGGAGGGTCCCAGCCACGCAAGCCTGCCTTCAGGCAGGCCAATCCCCACCGCAACAGCACGGACTGCAGGCTGACCTTTCAGGGGAAAATTAAGCTTTACAGAACATCATTCCGATAGTAAAAACTCTATGTTTATTATTGAAAAATGCCATTATGCTCAAGAGTAAAAACTAAGATGGGTGTTTCAGATCCAGTCGTTCACTTATTCATTCAACAAACACTCACTGTGTACCTAATCCACAATCAGTATTGTGCTGGACATGGGGCATTGTGCTGAGCAGGTTAGGCTCTATTCTGCGTTGAGGTCCTTGTACTTTTTAATTCCCTCTGCCTCTTCCCATGGCTGGATCCTCCTCATCTTCCAGGTCCTGCCTTAGAGATCATATCTTAGGGAGAACTGCCCCATCATCTCATGTGCAGGAAGCCCTCCAGGGTGATAGCACCCTTGCGCTTCCTTTCTGGTGCTTGTCACTCTCTGGCTTCTGCCTGGAATATAAGCTCCATGGAGGCAGGCGCCCTGACTGTCTGGCTAGCCGCTACTTTCGGGGATCCCACTGTCCCAGGCAACCTATCTATCTCCATATGTCAGTCGTGTCCGAGTTTCTGCGACCCCATGGACTGTAGCCTACCAAGCTCCTCTGCCCATGGGATTTTCCAGGCAATAGTACTGGAGTGGATTGCCATTTCCTTCTCCAGAGGATCTTCCCGACCCAGGGATCGAACCCAGGTCTCCCGCATTGTAGATAGCCGCTTTACCATCTGAGCCACCACTGTGCCAGGCAAGGAAGAGTATTTACTGGGGGGCTGAGGAGGCAGGGTGGCGGCTGTCACACTGCAGAACGGCAAGCTGAGGACTCTGCACTCGTCTGGTCGAGGAGCCGTCTATCACTGGCTGTTTAACCGGGAGCAGTGGGCACCCTGACTTAAAACATACAGAGGGACCATCTGAGAGGCTTGACTATCAATCCACAGGGAACAAGAGCAGTGCCATGGGGAACCAGATACATAAAAGGGATGACTTTCTCAGTATATCGTCAGCAAAATCTAGAGTTACCAATATAAAGAACAAACTTGGATCAAAAAAACCAGGTCAACATTTTGTATTGTGCTTTGTAAATAGGTTTAAAAAATCAATTACCATCATGGTGGAAAAGACAGTATCATTATCAGTGAAATGTCAAACTAAAAATACTGTAAGAAGAAAATTCACTTTGTTTGAAATCAAAAAGGGTATATAGTTGCACAAAACCAATGGTTTTTCTTTTTATTTGCCCCCAGAGCTTGACTGGGTGATGAGCAATAAACACAGAACATCGAATTTTTGACTAATGGGTCAACTCTTGAACTGAGAAGAGATAGCAAGTAGTTTGCAAAAAACTGACAGAGAGAAAAGGACAATGCTTTAGTAAGACTTAGCAATGATTAAATCTACAAAATGGAAATACTGCCTCATTTAAAAATATACAAATTGTAAATGGTAACACAGATTAAAAAATGACAGGGACCATTATTACTAGAGAGGAAAAATCTGAATTTTTGTAACACATTTCCAAAAAAAGATCAAAAGCTAACGAAGAATGTATTTTTACTTCATCAAAGCAATTAAAGAAAGAGAAAGGGAAAGAAAATTGATAAATTGTAAAATTGACCGAAGCAGTATTCTCGCACAGCACTGCCATGATGGTAATTAAACTTTTCATTGATTTCCAGGGGATTCATTACGTGGAATCATTTTGCAACACCAGGATCTCATTAAAAGTGAATGTAATATAGTCTTTCATTAATAACACTGGAAATTATATTTTATTTGGTAATCTCGTATTCTGTCCCTTCACAAATAAACAGAAAATCAATGTGGCCGATGAAGCTTGACCCATCCAGTAGAGGCCCAGGAGCGCTGTCCTGTAGTCCCAGAGGGGGGCTCCAGAGGCCCAAGGAAGAGGGACAGCCCCACTCCATGAACTCCCCACAGCAACCCTGCCAGTGGGTGGGTGTCTACCCCACACAGACTCCGCAGGCACCTGGGGAGATGGGGGGTGAGAAGGCAGCCCCAACACCCAGCACAGCTGCAGCCCTGCCCTCTACTCTGCTCGGAACCAACACCAGGTCTCACATTAAGACTGGCGGCATCACCTCCTCCCACTGGCCAACATCACTGACGAGGAGCCACCAGATATGGTCTCTGGTCTCCCTGCCTCCTCTGGGAGAAGCTCTTATGTTCTCTATAATTAAAAAAATTTTTTTTTAATTTCACACAGTCACAAGCAGGCATGCCCTGGCTGGCCCAGAAGAAAGCGAACCTCCTTGAAGTGGGCTCCCTGGGGGCCATGTGGTAGAGAAGCCGAGGTGGCCTCCAGGAGCACAGCAGTCCAGGGACCTCAGTCCCAGAGACACAGAGAGATGGACTCTGCCAACCACGGTGGGCCGGAAGTGGCCCTGCGCCCCAGGTGAGAAGCAAGGCCCCGACCCACACAGTGACTTCAGCCTGGAGGACCCTGAGCAGGAACCGGCCAGGTCAGGCCTGGACTTCTGACCTTTAGAAACTATGAAATAACAGCTTTGTGCTATATTAACCTGCAAAGCTTGTGCTCATCTGTTCTGCAGTAAGAGAAAACAGCAATACTGTAAAGAGGGTGGCATTTGAGGAAGACGAGACTGGACACAGGGGACGGACTCGAGTGGAGGGAAGATGGCTTAGGGACCAGGGAGAGGCCTGCAGGGCCTCAGGGACGGGACAAGGGCCTGGGAAGGGCAGCAGTGGTGCCGACGGAGGCAGAGCAAATCACCTGCAGGCACAGGCCTTCAATAGGGAATGAGCCTAAGTGATCACAGCAAAGGAGCCAAACAATTCAGCAACTCAGAGAAGAAAAGGACCGCGAAAGGTCAAAGGGAGCCTGTGGTCAGCCAGCCCAATCTCTGTCCCAATGGAGGGGTGGCTTCACCAGGGGCAGCCTCCTGTGGGATGGGTCTCAGTCTCCCGGTCCCTCTGTTCCAGACCAAGTCAAGACAACTCCCTTGAAATACCTAGCTCTGGGTGTAACTCCTGTCTCCGGAGTAACACTGCACAACCTTCAGTCATGCAAATGCCACCACCCCCAGCCCCAGCCTCTCCAGGCACAGCGTCCGCAGGGACCAGCCACACGGCACCTCCACGCTCCTGTCCACACCGAGTGACACCTTTCAGAGACGCACTAGTTTCTACCATAACAAGAGCACTCAGGCCAGTGGCTGGCAAGTCCTAAGGGCCTAAAAAGTGGTGCTCTTGGTAACTGTCAAAGTGTGGTTCGAGATGATCTATTTTTCCAGCCACTATGCTTAGACTTAATATTTCAAAGCAGTGCCTTAAGGAATGTTGACAAACAACAAAACACTCCACACAAGCTCCATGCGCCCCAGTTTTATAACATCCAGGGAAGGGACCACAGCGCAGTCCTTAATAACTGTGGACTAACTATGATGATGACAAAAACAAAACATACACTTGGGAAGCACTCTGCAATGGCAAAGTGCTTTTACATTTATTTAAACCCCAGAGACACTGCACTTCAAAGCAGTGTGTGGATACTTCAGGGTTATGGGAAGAAAACATGAGAACTTTCATTCATATTTCACTTTTTAACTCTTTCTTCTAAAACACATATTTTGCATATCATAAAATGAGTATAATACACTGGGATGAGAGCACATAAATTTTATTTGCAAGTAATAATTATACATTTTTGTTACATATGGCATTTATATACAATAGCATAAATATTTTATAAATATACACACATGCGCTTAAAATTTTTTTACTGATAAAATACACAACCAACAAACTTTGGAGAGGCCTGCTCTAAAGTAAGCAGCAAGGCAAGCACTGGTGGGTAGCATGTTCAATTTTATACATGGAGATCCAGGAGCCAGCCAAGGGCGGTGAACTCAACCCGCAGCCTGACCAAGGGTCATGTGAGTTACACATGACATATGGCTCTCTGCTATACGGGTTATACTGTAACAAGTCCTGGAAAGAAAGACATTTGCAGAATAAAATTCCACTGAAGGAAGGGAAGACCAGCTGTGCTCAGCTGGTTGGTTGTGTCCAACACTTTGTGACCCCATGGACTGTAGCCCACCAGGCTCCTCTGTCCATGGGATTCTCCAGGCAATACTGGAGTGGCTTGCTATTCTCTTCTCCAGGGGATCTTCCCGACCCAGGGATCGAACCTGCTTCTCCTGCACTGGCAGGCAGGTTCTTTACCACTGAGCCACCTGAGCAAAACCATACACATACACACCACCCAGCTGATCACATCACCACCAGCAGGCCAGCTGTGCTTTCAGGACATCCTTGCACACAAGCCATGATGCTCCTGCAGCAGAGATCCTAAGGGGAACAGACACAAGTCCCCGAGCAGGGAGCCCACACGGAGGGGAGAAGTTCCCCTCGCGCCACCCACTGGCCACATGCCCCTGCTTCTGCACCTAGGGGGCTCCATCCCTGCAGAGGATGGCTCCACAGGTCCTGGCGCCCCAGCTCCAGCTCATGGTCTGCTTCCAGAGCAGCAAGCAACTGCTGAAAGGTTTTCCCTTTTCCAGTACACAAGAGGTTTTCTTGCAGCAGTGGCTTAATCAAGAATGATTTTTTTTTTTTTTTTTGGATAAAGGCTCAATACTTTGAGAACTGCTGGTCTCTGAGTACAAGCATAATGAAAGTGCTCATGCTCCTTCTGAGATCATCCATTAAAAAGAACTTTATCTCTTTTCTGAGATCATCCATTAAAAATAACTCTAAAGATGATATTAAAAAATTGGTCATCTACATCCTGCTTCATCTCTCTCTTTTACTGCCTCGCTGTTTTTCAGCCCTGGCCCCAAAAAGAATTAGAGTGAAAAACAAAACTCCAATAAATCAATTCAGATAATTATCAACTCTGATAAAAGATTTGCTTGAAAGATGGAAACCGCTGACTAAATGAGAGTTTGAGATTCTCTATAGATTTCAAATTATCCTTGTGATCTATTATATCTCATTATCCTTGAGAGCAGGGACTATGCAATATTATAAACCAAATCCTATAGACCTGAGGTGTATTTTCGTTAAATCTCTTTTATGTACAAAGCAGCCAGAGAACAGACAGTTAATGAATTTGTGTGTGGCTTTGTTCACCGGTGGCTCCAAGCAATGGAATGTTTTCGTTAACGGATCTCAGAGTTCAAAACTATACAACTTAATTAAAAGGCGGGAATTAGGTATTTTCTGATTTTCAAACGAACATGTATTTTTTACTTGATAGCTGTACTTATGACTTCTTCCTCTCTTTTCGTTTCTGTTAACACCGTAAGCTTCAAATGGCTCAATTTCTAATTTAAGTGAGTCTCGTAGGCTTCACAGCTTGGCTGCGTTCCGTGAACCTTCTGACAATTCTGTTACCCACACATGTATGGAGGAAGGTGGTAATTCTTATGCTTATTGTTTCGTTCAGATGAAAAGTCAATTGATGAGAGACAGGGTACTTTTTTCCTCAGCTACATTAAACACAATCAATCAGAGAGTAACTGACTACAAACTGTGACCACATCGGGTTAAAAGATAAAGACTTCTAATGGAGATTTTTAATAACACAGCTGCAAAACTAGGAACTTGCAGGGCCTTCCAGTTTTCCTCTTTATTTTTTTCATACTCGGTGACCAGAGGTGGTGGTCTTAAAAATCCAGGACCAAACTGAAACTCCTAACTTCAAATTTACTGAGCATCACTATTACAAAAATGAAGCACTCAGTTCAGTCCCCAGGAAATTCCCCAGGAAGCACTTGGTTTGCATCCACGGCATTCAAAGAAGGAAATGAAATAGCCATCAGGTCTGTAGAAAAAAACACATCCAGAAAAGCTGTTTGCATCCAAGTTAATTAGGCAACACTGAGTGAGACCCTAAGACTGTTTTTTCAATCACAGTTTTTCCTTGAACTATCGAAGCTTTTCTACTTTTTCATCCTATTTTTAGTTTTCCTTTTCAACAAAAAAACATTTCTTCTCAGTATACTCAATAACCAACACTTTATGATCTTTGTAATTAACTAAAAAAAGTTTCCGTAAAACTGATGCTTATTAAGCATTTAAGAAGTAAAAACAGTCCTTTTGAAAAATCAGTTTGGCAAGAAGAAGCTATTAGTTGAGCAGTTTTTACCAAAATAATGAAGATTTTTCTCAGTTTCATATCAATGGCAACAGGTGAGGGTGACATGGCGAAAAGCAGACAGAAATATGAAACACAGTGGCCCAAGGTCACCTGTTGCAGGTACAATACTTTACAGCTGCCACTGAATATTCATCGGAAGGACTGATGCTGAAGCTGAAGCTCCAATACTTTGGCCACCTGAAGCGAAGAGCCGACTCATTGGAAAAGACCCGGATGCTGGGAAAGATTGAGGGCAGGAGGAGAAGGGGGCGACAAGAGGATGAGGTGGTTAGATGGCATCACCAACTCAGTGGACATGAATTTGAGCTACCTCTGGGAGATGGTGGAGGACACAGGAGGCTGGTGTGCCACGGTAAATGGGGTCACAGAGAATTGGACACAACTTAGCGACTAAACAACAACAAAATATTCAGCTATTACATCACAGGAAAATGATTATTTGTACTTAAAAGCTAAGCTGTTTTAAATTCTACAAATTTTTGCAAGAGAGTTCATTACAGCTTTTTTCCCCCATAAGCTTCTATTTTTTGAGTATCTATTATGTATAGGGCAGGAGTGAGGCCCTGGGAATGCCACAAGCCAAGGAGATGGATGTGGTCCCTGCCTCGTGGTGACCACAGGCTGGTGGAGATTCAGACAAGCCAACAGGCACAACAACACAGCGCGAAAGCAGGTCAGAGGGTGAAGTCACGGACGCTGCAGCAGGTAAGGGCTCCCGACCTAGACACCTGCTCAAACTGAGGTCAAACGTGAAGATGAAGGATGAGGAGGAGCTGGCCTGGGAATGGGGAGGAGGGGTAGGTATGAGTGCTAGAGGCAGAAGAAACAGTGACAGGGCCACGGCGTAAGGGAGCACCAGACGGCCTGCCCACCTCCTCTGAAGAGAGCACCACCCATGTTAATACAGATCAAAAAACATGCCTTGTGTTTTAACAGAACACTGCTCTGTTAGCCCTCCTCTTTTCATTCTTAACCTCCAAATTTACCATCCCCTGCTTAAGATATAAAAAGAATAATGCTACTGTGCAAAAACTTTTTAGGACTTGAAGAGATAGCCCGGTAGCAGCCTTTTAAATTCACTTCGCTAAGTTTCTCATTCCTTAACCTTAGCAAGTGAGATGCTATCGTACTTCACTCTGAACTAGAAACTAGGCCCTTGAGGACACCCCAGAATGATAATCAGGCATCTGCAGGGCTGGGGAGCCATCTATCAGGCTCCTCCAGAGATGTAGCTAATACAGCCGCCAGGGAGCAGGGAGGCCTGACTGTGTGCAGAACCTGAGAGAACGCCCCGGGTGCACAGTGATGCGGCTGGTTGCTCATAGGAAATGGGGCAGGGAGAAGAGACAGGCAGTGAGAAGAAAAGGCAATGACCTGTGAGAATCCAGATAAACCAAGAGTTCCCACTTGATGAAAACCAAAGCTCGATTTTTGTTTGAAATGGGGAGCAAGGTGGTTTGCTGAGCATGAAGCCGAGGTGGTGGAGAGGGTGTTGAGTGAGTTCTTCGGATAATAGTTTCTCAGAGTAGGTTCTGAGGACCCTGCCAACCAGGGCCCTTCGTTAAAATACAGATTCCTATGCCCCCACCCCAGACCTAGTGTGAAAGAGTTTATGGAGACGAGGCACAGGAATCTGCATTTTAACAAGCACTCCAAGTTACTCGGACCACACCTGGCGATTCAGAACCATTAAAGGGAGTGGAGTTCTCCAGGTGGATAATGGAATCTGGGGCAAAGAAGACAACTTAACAGGATGACAGGCCCTCAGTGACTTCTAAGTATAACAAAGGAGCGAAAGAGGGGCCGCCTGGCTCGCTTCTTTGTTCTGCTGAAGTTTCGCCAGCAACCTGAACTATTCAGTGTAGCCTTGGGCCAGCTGGTCTTCCTCCACGGCACAGTCCAGCGGGAACAATTCCCCAGCACACAGGAGGAGTCTCAGACATGTACCTGATGATCAAGACGGCAGGGGAAGACTGCCGACAGTCGGCCGCACACCCACAACCACCCCTGGGAAAGTATATGTCGCTGTGGCAAAGCAGCTTTATTTAAACACGCTGCACAGGAAGCGCATGTGTTGTGTGGTCCCACAGCAGATCCAGAGGTGCGGTTCTACTGTCTTTGAAAACCAGGGGGTGGAAACCAGGGCAGCCCGCATCCTCTTCCTGGGAGGGGACGTGCTGCATAAAAAGACAGCCTTGTGGGCACTGTGAGGACATCGGGAAGCTGGCTGCACACAGCACTGACCAGGCTGGACTTAGATGCTCTGGTTTTTTTTTAAATGATAGAGGTATTCTTTACCCCGTCCCTTTTAGCCATGCTTGCTGTACAGCCCTGGCCAATGAAATGTAAGGAGATATTCCTATCAAAACCTTCCCCTCCCAAGTAAAAAGCCTGTCCCGGCTTGCTCGATCTTAATTCCTGGACCAGGGACTGAACCCGCACCCTTGGCAGTGAAAGCACAGAATCCTAGCCATTGGGCCACCAGCAAATTCCCTAAAAAGGCCAAGTCTTGTTAAGGAGGTTTCTGCCTTTCCACATCATCCCCTTTCTTCATTCTTTCTGCTGGAATACAACATGATGATGGGGGAGTGGCAGCCACCTTGTGGTCTTGAGGACAAAAGCCAGAAGCTAATGAGAACAGAGCAATGAGCAGGGGCCAACTATGTTAACAAAATCCCTAAGCACTAGCTCTTGACTCCTAATCTCAGACTCCTTGATACGAGAGAGTTTATAAACCCTTCATCTGCTTAAGTTACTGTTCTTCAAGTTTTCAGTTACATGCAGCTGAGCCCATTCTCAACTCATAGCTTTTTCTCCTTCTCTTCATAAAGTTGTCAATGCATTTTTGAGAATGATTATCATCCTCATGAAATTTAGCTCTGCATTCCTCTAGCATCTACCACCCATCTCATACTTAAAAATCAATCCAATTAATCTTGGGTTCTTTCTCTGGTAGCTCAGCTGGGAAAGAATTAATCTCAAACTGTATTTAAAGCAGTGACATCATCAGAAGACAGAATAGCCCAGATAAAAATAGTTTTCATCTAACTTGGAACACTGGCTGAAGCATCTACATGGCCCACTCCCACCAGAAACCAACTGAAATGATGGAATAAAAATGAAAATTAGAGAAAAACCTACATCAGCAATAAATTAGGTAGAGTGGATACTAAAACCCTCAAGAAATGTTTGTTAAATACAGTGCAGATGAGATGAAACTGAAGACAGATGCTGAGGGATGACTTGTGCCTTTCACTATTTGAGTAGCAGAAAATTACCAAGTGGTGAGAAAATGGATGTGTGTGTGTGCTGGGTTGCTTCAGGTGTGTCCGACTCCTTGTGACCCTATGGCTGTAGGCCGGCGGGCTCCTCTGTCCATGGGATTCCCCAAGCAAGGACACTGGAGTGGGTTGCTGTGCCCTTTGCCAGGGGATCTTCCCAACCCAGGGGTTGAACCCGAGTCTCTTATGCCTCCTGCACTGACAGGGGGGTTCTCTACCACTAACGCTGCCTGGGAGGGGAATAAAGGCTATCTGAGGGGACGCTGTCTTTCTGGCTGCTGTGGAGGGTGAGGAGTGAGGAGCAGAGGCCAGGGTGAACCGTGCTGTCCTGGACCCACGTCATGCAACAGCAGGACTGTGCTGGGGCAGCTGCGCCGCCTGGAAAGGAGAGAGAAGGGGCCGGAGCAGAGAGGATGCAGAGCCTTCCTTGACGTCATTCTCACCAAGCCGAGGTGGAGACGATGCGGAGGACCTCAACCCGACGGGCAGGCCCCCACCCACACGGCCCTCCACAGCGGGTATGCCTGGCAGGGGCGCTGGAGAAAACACCGAGCACAGACACCCTGTGTACTGAGAGTGGAGGCAGCCCATGAGAGAAACCAGACTTGCGGAGCAGGGCGCTGGCACAGTGGTTTCAAAACCACACTGGAAAAACCTCTTTAGAGTAGAGGTTCCCTTGCTGGTAGCTCCCTCTGCATCTCCTTCAGGCCACAGGAATGTTTTACCAGTAACAGACTGAGAGTCTCCGTCCTCGAGCTGAAAACGCAAAGAGGCACCCCGGGATGCCACGTCACACAGGGAGGGGTGTTCTCGTGCGCTTTTGTATCTTCACAAAACACCACTTGTTAAAAGAAAAGGCCACCAAAAACAGTGGCACAAAAAGATATTCACAGAATTAGGTTTTTTTTTTTAACTGTAGAAAATATTTACATCATGATCCTATTTTTGTTTAAAAAGCAAAAGTATCTGAATGGCATGTATGGAAAAACATTCTGTGTGTGCGTGTTAGTTGTTCAATTGTATCTGACTCTTTGCGACCCCATGGACTGTAGCCCGCCGGGTTCCTCTGTCCATGGGATTGATTCTCCAGGCAAGAATACTGGAGTGGGTAGCTATTCCCTTCTCCAGGAGATCTTTCTGACCCAGGGATCAAACCCAGGTCTCCTGAGCCACCAGGGAAGTCTCAGAAAAACATTCTAGAATACCCCAAAATCATCAAAACAGGTATCACTTGGATGATTATATTTAGAATTATAAGAAGAGTCCCATCCTTCCCATTTTGGCTTCTCTGTATTTTCTATTTGTTCTAAAAGTAAAACTCAGTAATGAAAATACTGCTTTAACATTTATCAAGCATACAAATATTAAGGTAATTATTTCAAAATATATATTAAAATTTAAGAAACTATAACAATATTTTTAGGTAAATGCGAAAAATGTTTTATGTGGTATCTGAGAGCTGATAATTATAGTACGTTGACCTTTTTAAGCAACCTAAAATAAAACTGCATCCTCTATTCTTGGGTTTTTGTTTTTTTTTTTCCTTTTAATAAAAAGCAGCATTCTAGGTTCTGGAGAAAGAAGTCCAGAAACTGCCAGGCTGCAGTTCACATCAGTTCTGTCAACAGCCTAATCTAGTGGCTTCAATAAACAAACTATTTTAGTGTTCTGGTCTCAGGAAAAAAACGTGCTGCAGCTTTTCAGCACAGACATTATTCAGGAAAAAATTTCTGCTTTTTATTGACCCATATTAAGTGTTAACTTGGTTGAGTCACCAAAGTGTCTTATGATCCTAATCCAAATAAAATTTCTTCACCCCAGTGTGGTCCTTGCAACAAACTCCAAAAACATATTGTAAATAGCTCGGCTGGCAAGAGAAACTCAAGGGAGACACACTATAACTTCTTTATAAACTCAGTCTTACTTCCTCTCATAGAAAAAAAACAAATCTTTAAACGGCATTAGCTCCTGCAGACTTTGGCCCAGATCCTGGTATAAATGAAAGAGCCCCATCCTGCTGCAACTCTGCTGTCCTACAAATGAATGGGACACATGGCCACTACGTGGCTCTTCCTTAGTCTACAGCTTATTATCCTTGGTGTGTTACAGCTATACACGAAGAAGGCGAAGGACGAAAGACAAGTTCTATCAAAGTGATCGCTGCCTCCCAGGTATTTCTGCCTTGGCTCTCATGAGCTATAAATGAATTGCCCAAGATGTACAGAGTCCAAAAGAAACCAATTGATAAACACCAGGGATTTTCTTGAAAAAAAAAAAAAAAATCCTGCAGACTCCAAGACATGTATGAATTCAAGTCATAAAATAAATAGGGAGGCAAGAGGTCAAATAAGAGAGTTGGGGTCACTCGAAGGGTGTTGCCTCTTTAAATGGAATAAGCAGAAGGAAATGACTTGAATTCAATTAGCTCATCCAGAAACCGGGGGCAGGGAATATATAAAATGATACGAGAGACGTTCACTGCCGGGACTTTTCCATCTGTGGCTGCAGGGGAGGCTGCTCCCCGACCCACGTGTGCATCTCGCCCGTGCACACCTCTCCTGTGTGGTCCAGACCTCGCCCCCCACCCCCTGCCCACAGCTGCTCCCATGCCAGTCGTGGCCAGGGTTGCTCAGGCTCTCACGGGAAGGAGGGGGCGAGCCACCCACGCCTGCCAGGCCACGAGGGTCCGGGCCGGCCCTCTGCCAGCGTGGCACCTCTCTCGCTCTCTCGAAGGGTGGCCCAGGAACACCTGCATGCGATCATCTGCACCCGTGCCAAGGTGCAGAGCTCTGGGTCCGGTCCTGGGGCTCCAGGATCTGATCCCTGGGGCTGGTGTCCAGGAAGCGCCATGGGAATACACACATGTGCCATGCGTGCGTCTCAGCAGACTGATGAGTCAACGCACACTCTACATACAGCACAACCACCACTAAAAGAGCGATTTAGTCATGGCTGGAGATTTCAGACCATGTTTTAAGGATGAAGCCCTGCTTGGATACACAACACTCTAAAGGTACCGAACAGAAAAAGCAATACAACAGCTTACACGAAAGGAAGGAAGATGCTCCCCGCTGACCCCCCAAACTGAGCCTAAACCAACTATTACCCTTTCCCATAAACCCTCAAAGAACTAAGCATTATGAAAACAAACTTTAAGACATCATTCCACATTAAATATGTAAAAGCACCTCATTTGAGACTCTAAGAAGAAGAGACACTGACAATTAGTCCCTGATTTAGCAGCCTCAATGCTGACTTCCTAACTGCCAGATAAGACAACTCCACGGCCAGGCTTCTTAGGAGGCCTCTAGCATTGAAGTGTTGGTCACTTCCTTTATGGGCCCTTTCCGTGATGAAGCCCTCTCCTGTTTCCCTTCCTCTGACCACATACTCCCTTGCAGGCCCCATTACACGTTCTGCCCCGTCCTTAAAAGCAGACTGGCCCCAAGTCTTGTCCTTGGCTTTCTGCTCTGGCCACTTTACACCTGACCTGCTCACCACCATGGCTCCAAGTCAACCCCATGCTCTTCCAGCCCGGGGGTCCCATCCTTCACAGCTAGCGCTGCCTGGGCAACTCCAATTCTGTGTGTCCAGTACTGCCCTCCCCTCACACCTGGTTCTCCTCCCTTCAGAAGTATTGCCATTCTTAAGTCTCAACACAATCATTCATCCAGTCTTCCAAGCAGAGGGCTGGAAGTTCTCGAAAGGCAGGGCAGCAAACTCAAGGGCCTGCAAGTTACATCACCCAGGTGATGAATTTATTTTTTATTTAAGAAACGAGTGTATAGGTTTTAACATGGTCGCTTCTATGCAGTTTCCAGACGTCATTCTATTTAACACTCAGTACACCCCTAGGAAGTAAGTTATCATTACTAATCCCACTTTACAGATGGGTAAACTGAGGGACAGACATATGGAACTTGCTCAAGGTCATTGAATTAGTAAGAGCAATGACTTGAGAGCAGGGACTCTGGCCCAGAGGTCACTACACTCACTTTCCAGGCCATGACTTTTCTGAGGCAATGACTCAAGTCTGCCGAGGTAGTGTGCCATGAGCACAGAACCAACAGCTGTGGCTATGTTCCAATAAAACTTTATTTACAAAAAGAGGCAAGCCTCGCTCAACAGTGCTATCACCAGTTTTCTAATCACCCCTACACCTTACAGTGAAATACCTTCGACATGGTCCCCAAACCTTAAAGAACACAGTAAAAATATAGAAGTGCCTGAAAAAAACATAAGTGAAGGCTTCTATAACCTCAGGGTGGTGAAAATATTTCTAAGCATTGAAAGAACTAGTAAGACTTAATACATGAACGTTAAAAATTCCAATGGGGCAAAATAAAATGGAACAAAACATCACCAAGTAAACATCATAAACAGAAAAAGCAAAATGTGACAGAAATATTTTCATGCATATGATGGATGAAACGCTGATGCTCTTTATTGACTGTCAAGAGCAGGCCAGAGCAGGACTAAGGGAAAACCCTTGAAAGGATCTGACTGGATATGGGGGCAGACCTGTCTCCAAGGAGGCGGGAGGACTGAGCATGGTGGGGAGGACAGACACACCCAGCTGCTAGGACAGGGGTGGGAATGGGGGACAGGGGAAAGGGAAAAAGTCTGTTTCTGGGGAGGAGCTTAATCATTCCAGGCTACCATGTTCCTTTAAACTCGGGCAGAGTCCAGGCAGGAGGCACCATGAAGGGAAGGTACTCTTGAGTGGGTTATGAGTAGATGAGAAAAGGAGGGTCAGTATGGCAGGAAGACAGGACAGAGAGGGTAGTTAGGACCAAATGCCTCAGGAGCTCTGGACCTCAGCTTGCAGAGAGGGGGTGCAGAACCTCGCAGGGCTAACAAAGGAGGTGAGACTGGAGATGACGCTCTCAACAGAGAGCAAAGAATTAAGACTGACTCCAGGGTTTCCTGTCTGGGGGAAGTGAAGAATGCTGGTATTACTGACAGAAGCGGGGCGATAAGAGAAGTAACGTGCCCGGCGGGATGGAGATACTGCAGTGCACACAGAGAAAGATGTCCCGCTGCTGGGGGAACTCGCTTCCGACGCCTGCAGACAGAGTGGTCTCATCTTGGAGGTGACATCCTTACGATCGTATCTGGGGTCATTCTTAACATGTCAACACATGATTCGCACACTGCTTGTGTAAGTGACACAAGATAACTTCTGCAGGAATGTGATGACTGCTCAGCCATCGTGAGACACACAGATAGCACCTGTGATCAGGCTCACTGTTAGTTACCCTGTGCAAGTCTTACTGTGATTCCTCAGCTCGTTTGTCAAATTCCTGTGTCTGTCTGTCATCCCCTCAAAAGATTTAAAGTGAGTTTGGTGGCTGAGGAAAGAACTCATCTCCTTACCTCCTTCTACCCTGAATTTCAAGCTCAACTCTTGAAAAACAAACAAACAACCACTACTTTTTCCCTGATTTTCTCTACTCTGAAAATGCTCTGTCTCATCTGTTCCTTTCCCAATTCTGCCTCAGTAATATTACTGACCACTTTCTGTCTTCGGAGAATACGTAGTGTTACTATATCATCCACCCATTCCCCACCTGTATTCTTCACCTTATTCTCTCCAAGGGCTTCTCTGGTGGCTCTGGCGGTGAAGAATCACCTGCAATGCAAGAGACGCAGGTTTGATCCCTGGATCAGGAAGATCCTCCGGAGAAGGGAAATGGCAACCCACTCCAGTATTCCTGCCTGGGAAACCCTATGGACAGAGGAGCCTGGTGAGCTGTAGTCCATGGGGTCGCAAAGAGTCAGAGACGACAGCGACTGAACCACCACCATTCTTATCCAAGAAGGAAAGGGGAGACCAGGCCTTCTGTCTGCAGGGTGGGCCAGAACATGCCTTCTAATAGGATTAGCACAGAATAAGCCATTTTGAGGCTAAGCTATGAGATGAGGTGACAATAAAGCTCGGCCAGACTCCCAGGGGGGCTGTAACAACTGAACGACATGACTCATGGGTTAATACCCAAGCAGATACAATAAAATTTGGTGCAGTCTGCTAGGCTTCAGCAAAAACATCTGGTACCAAACCTCTTTGCAGAGAAGCAATCTACATCCCTGGGTACGTGGGACCATCCCAGAGGCCCTATGAGAAGCAACCACAGCAGTGAGCTGGGGGCCCCGGCGCCTGTGGGTTCACAGCCCATCAAGCCCAGCAATGTGGCCGTTCTTGGTTTCAGAACTGAATCAGGATGCATTCTCTTACTGCGTCTTTACAGGACAGAAGGTGTAAACACACAACAGACAAGGAAACAAGCAGGACAGACATTCCGTTTAACTGCAAGTGAAAGAGAGACTCTTTCTAGCACAGTGTTTTGTTGTTGTTTAGTCTCTCAGTTGTGCCTGACCTTTTTGCGACCCCATGAACTGTAGCCCACCAGGCTCCTCTGTCCACAGGAATTCTCCGGCAAGAATGCTGGGACTGGGCTGCCATTCCCTTCTCCAGGGGATCCACTGCATCCAGGGACTGAACCCAGGTTTCCTGCCCTGGCAGGCACATTCTCTACCACTGAGCCACCAAGGAAGCCCACAACATGTTCAGGGTAATACTATTTATAATTCTGCATAAACAAAACCAAAAGTTTGATTTCAAATCCCAGTTAAGTTGCAGAGAGGAAAAATACTAAAAGGGGACCTGCAGTTTAAAATATTCCTTTGGGGCAGTAATAAATTTAGTAGTTTGTTTAACTAAAAGAATAGTTTCAAGTAAGACTGACGAGACCAAAAAAAATTCCAAAGTACCTGTGAGTTTGATTTTGGACAGCCGGGCCAGAATTCCTGGCAAATCATCTGCACGGAGCTTCATCTCTTTCCACTGCTTCTCTTCTTTCGTCTCTTTCCCCAGAGCTATGGAGCCCTCAGTTACTGAGGTGGGTTCTAGTTCTATCAATGCTTTTTCACTTGGCTTTCTGGACAGAGACAGGCTGGAGGGTACGAGAGGTCTCATCTCGCATATTTCGGCTTTGGCCTCATCCAAAGAAGTTTTTGCAAGGAAAGGAGATTCTGCTGGTTCTGGCTTTGGTTTTATTTGCTGCTTGAGGCTTCTGTTTAGTTGTGTGACATACTGAATTGAAAAAAAAAAAAAAGGTACACATAACTTAGCAAACTGCGGCCCAAAATGCTCTTAAGTGGTTGTTCAGTAACACTTTACATCAGTCCGACTTCTACAGTACTTAAAAGATTTTCCTGCACCTCTATAAATATTCGCTGAAATAACTCCTATTAGAGTGTGTTACATGGAGGTCACTCGACTAAGATATGGAGAAGACAATTAACTGGTTTTCAGATTCTATGACTTAGAAAAAATCCTACGGGTTTAAGTTCCCAGAAAGAAAGATAAATTGATTTCTTATTCATCTCCCCCAGGATTTCCCCTGACATAAGACTCAGAAGTTGCAGGTTTAACATTCCAAATACAGTGCAAAAGTTTTCTAGACTCAAGAGCCCAAGTCAACCTGCTGACTTTCCTTGTTGCCCAGCCAGCAGTGCAGAGAGGCTCCAAGGGGACCACAACCCAGGGCTCAGTACCATCAGGGCAGTGGGTGTGTGGACAGAATTGGGCTGAAGACTCAGACAACCTCTGTTACTTACTAGCAAAAAGGAGTAACTGTGGCTAACATCCATGAGGCACTTTACAGTTTTAAACAACATATATCCTTTATAGGAGACATATCTCATTCAGTCTTCTCAAAAATTGTGAAAGAAGACAGATCGTTACTAGTATCTCTTACTTTAACTTTCAAATGAGGAAACCAAGGCTTGGAAACAATCTGACAGAGCCAAGAATATAAAACTAGTTAGTTACAGATGCTCCTAGAACTGAAGCCCTTTCCTGATAACGACCTAAGTGACTTTTTCCAATTACATCGCTAAGGCTTGAAATTACATACACTTGTCTGAGGAAGGAGTTACAAACTCAGGAATGAATTCAGAGTTCTGTTTACATATAAAAAGCATCCTATGTATTTGAGTTTCTCTTCTAAATATCCATTATCCTCCATCCTCAACTTTACAAGTCTGATTATTATTGGAAACTAAAATCTCTCATCAAAATGAGTTTTATTAAGTTAAAAGATTTTAAAAGATAAAATGGACTTTGTAAGGTTAAAAAAAAAAGATTAGAGAAATGTCAAATAGGACTTCAGATTATGAATTTGCTATTCTTTCATGCTTGCACAGAAATTATGAGTTTTTAGCTGTGGCTTCTTCATTCTACGATACTTCATGATTTGAGAAAGTGGCAAATGTTAAGTTACATGCTGACGACAACACAGAGTCAACCTGGTCCAAGGTCTACAAACAGATTGAGCTATACTATGAACGCCCACTGTAAAATGCCCAGAAAATCACAACTCAATTTGTTTGAATCTGTTCAGAAGTGCATGTTTGAATCTCACTGCTGATGTAAAATAACAGGGAGGACCTACTTTTGAGGCAATTATTTCTGTATTACTGATGTATTCACAGAACTTTAAAGAATTTAAAAAGATGAATTATAACAGTTCAGCTTTTCCTAACTGTGGCCTACTCAAAACATGCAAGCATCTTTCCATCTTTCTCCAGACTTAATCAATAAGGTCGAGATCATACTTTAAAACTTAAGACATCAGAGTTACTCTGGTTTCAGTTAAGCATAATCAAAACAAGGGATTAACATTGTGGAAAAACTTAAGAGGGCAGGAAATAAAAGTCTTTTTCAAAGAGTACTTGTTGCAGCTCTTCTGACAACAGGAATTTCTAAAATCCCCTTGAACAGGGAAAGTAAAGGCAGAGAGCCCAGTGAGCATGGTCTTCTGAACCTACCATGCGCCGGAGGAAGTTAACGTGTTGAAATGTGACCCACTGCTGATTGACGTTCTTGAGAAGATGCAGGAATCTACGAGGTGACTCTCGCATGGCTCTTCTTTCTAGATACCAGATGCATCCTCCTCCCCAGCCTATCAAAGAAAGAGGAAAAAAATTAAAACGGCCATTATATCTCACCAAGCGATGACTGGACCTACCCAGAAGCAGAGCCAGCACCACGGTGGGCAGTGCATGTGTGATGGGTCTGAACTCTGAAATGATCTGATCCAGACTCGTGAATGAATGGTTATTGATCGGCCCTGCTCACTGTCCGAGTATAATTCTCCAGCAGAGTTAGGGAACTTGTTCATCTCAGGATCATTAAAAGTGAAAGTGTTAGTCACTCAGTCGTGTCCAACTCTTTGCAACCCCATGAACTGTAGCCTGCCAAGCTCCTCTGTCCAAGGGATTCTCCAGGCAAGAATACTGGGGTGGGTAGCCATTCTCTTCTCTAGGGGATCTTTCTGACCCAGGGATTAAACCTGGCTCTCCTGCATTGCAGGTAGATTCTTCACTGTGAGCCAGCAGGGAAGCCCTCAGGATAATTATGCTTTTATTACATCAAAGGTTGAAATGACCAAACCATCAATCTCTTAGAGAATCAAATGTAAAACAATCAGCTTGGTCACTTTCTAAAGAGGATAAAATGAGAAGCCCAATTTTTCTCAATAAATAACCTTAAAGTAAGTGAAGTCGCTCAGTCGTGTCCGACTCTTTGCGACCCCATGGACTGTAACCCACCAGGCTTCTCTGTCCATGGGATTCTCCAAGCAAGAATACTGGAGCGGGTTGCCATTTCCTCCTCCAAGAAATAAGAGTAAACCGGAAAATAAATTTCAGATTAATATTTTGGCCGTTATCGGGTAAGCCAACTAAAAGACAGAGGAAATTGCTCTCACTAAAGTATGACTCTATCAAGCTAGTTAGGAAGAAGCTATTTTCGGTGTATCCAAATGTGGCTTTTAGTCATTTGTCTCTAAACCTTCTCTCAAATGGCAACAAACCCAATGCTTCTGTGTAAAGTCTCATCCTGGGAAAGCTTCCGACAGGAGCACAGCACAGACATTGCCCCCCCCCCCACCCCCTTCTTTTAAGTCTTTTTTCCTGTGGCTTCCATGACCCTAACGACTCCCGGTTCTCATCCACCCATCAATTCTCCATTCCTGAAACCCTAAGGTAATTTTTAATCTCCAAGCCATTTCTAGAGTTGCTATGCCTGTTTCCATCTGCTGAGGATCTCCACGTGGATGGCTTGTAATGTCTCTCAGAATACTTTAGTCTCACCCTTATCTCTACTCTGTCCTCTACTGCAGATAAAACCATTGCCTACGTGAGATTCCAAGACCACCCTGAACTCTTCCTTCATCACCTAATAACCATCAGCTCCAGTCAACTCGGAAACACTGGTCAAATCTGTCCACTTCTTTCCCTGCCGCTGAGACACAGACCCTTATTATCTCACACCTGGATACCGTAGAGTTGTGGGATGCAAACCACTTGTCCTGACTTTGGTTAACGCCTTTCCTCTCCAATCCCAGTCCCACAGAGCCAGATGGTTTCCTTCTGAAGCCTAGAATACACATCATCTGCCCAATCACGTACATGTGACTCACCGTCCTGCCCCACGATTTCAGTTTGCCCATCTTTGTTTATGTGTCTCCTTGCTTGCAGCGTCCTGTTTCCACCCTGCCTGTCAAATGTCGAAGTTTCTTTCAAGCAGTCTAGCATTTCATACTCGTTTTTGTAGCACTTCTTAATGCAGATTGTTTCTACATCATTTTTTTTTGTTTTAGTTCATTGAAAGCGGGGACTCCATCCTGACCTCTGCTACAACAGCTAGCAGACTGTCTCCTCCATATAAGAATGAGATGAGGGCTGATGACTCGGTTGCCCACATCGCTCACCTGGACAGGGGGAAGGAGAGCTATCACCACCCCATGGTAACCACGGCAATTATTTTAGACTGGAGATAAGTCCCCTCTTCACTGAAATCATATCCTCGGCCCTCAGGTAAATACGACATGCTTATTTTCCACATCCATGAATATGTGGTGTCTGTATATGTATATAGAAAGGAATGGTAGTGTTGAAATCAGTCCACTGATTGAAATTTCCTTTGAATTTAGTCCTCTGATAGTCTATCTTTTTTTTTAATGGTATGTATTTTTCCTTTCTTGCCTTGACATTGTTCTCTGGGATAACAGGATTTCAATATTAATAGGTTATGTCAAGAAGACACCAAGTTTTATCGTTCTACACCTTAATTTCAAAACCAGTTGTGAGATCCACTGGTCCAGTGAGAAATGTATGTTCCTGGGAGGAAAAGAACCATCTTGGAAAATATCTCTCAAGATTATGTGGATTACAAATGAGACTTTATGGAAACAAAACCAGCTTGGAAACAGCACTTTTAAATGACGAAAATACTTCATTTAGTCAAAACAATCAGTGTCCAGAAATTTAAAGACATTTTGGCCCTGTGTAAAGAAATATAGGTTTGAAGGTACACATGGCTTATAACAAATGCATTAAAAATCAGGACACAAATGATCACATCCATTATTCACCATCAACACTGAGTCAGGATTGTAGGGCTTTAAAAATGAAGTGTGTGGATATGAAATGGAAAGGTTCTGAAAGTTTTCAACGGCTATAAAACACTGTTAAGCTTTTGAAGAACAGTCGGGCATGACCAAACCCAGGAGGGCATGGAGACACCTGATACAGTCCCAGTGTCCCTTTCGGCCCGCTTCCCACTGTGCTGCTTCCCTACCAAGCGCCAGGAGTAGATCCTCCCAGTGTACCACGGCAGGCTGCACAGGCCACTTAAGAGCAGATCTTTTGGTTCATACCTTCAGGAAGCCAAGCTGTCTTGGCTATTCCTCCCATACCAGCATCAAAAAAGACAGATCCAGCAACAAACCGTTTGAACCATAAGCAGCCCACTTCCTGAACTGGGGAATTCTGAGTAGTGAGGTAGATCTGTGCTATAGGAAGCTGAAAATACAGAAATGAAAGCAGAAAAGAACCCCATCTTGAGCAATGCATGCTGGAAAAAACCTCCCTACAGAGCAGATAATTCCAGCACTAAGGATGAGCTCTCTGAGAATGAGTGTCTCAGGTCAGAATCGAACACTCACAGTCAGGGATGGGAGAAGGTAACAAATTCAAAAAGAACCACAGACCCTTCAAATAAAATGTTTCATCGTGGAAAATTCCAATCATATGCAACAGCAGAAGAATCCAATGAGCCCCCATGACTGATCCCCCAGGTTCAACAATGCTCAAGTCTCGGCCAATCTTGTTTTCATCATCTATACACACTCCAACTTCTCACCCTCCTCGTGCCCTTTGAACCAGAAGAGACCTTTGAGATCATCTAGCTGAACAGCCTCAGTTTATAGAGGAGTAAACTCAATTCCAGAAAATAAAGTTGATATGCCCTGAGATCACACAGCCAAAAGAGACACACAGAATAACAATATTAGGAGAAAAGAAGAGAAAGGAATTTCAGAGTAATTGTGATCAATATTGCCAGATGGGAAGTCCATTGAAGGTCCAGTGTTTAGGACTCCAATCTTTTACTGACATGGGCCTGAGTTTGATCCCTGGTTGGGCAACTAAGACTTCACAAGTCCTGTGGCTGAGCCAATAAAAAAAGTTTCTGGGATTTCCAAACGGAGTCCATCTTGAATATGGACAACCAGTGACACATTTCTCACACATCAGTTATCACCCTAAACTACTGGGACAAAACAATGCCCAACCTCCACCTTAATGTCTCCATCAGGACAAATTTCATTCATTCATAAATAATTACTCAGCACCAACAGTGCACACCAGGTATTGTTTCGGGCACTGGGGACACAGAGATGAACCAGAGAGAAACCATCCCAGCCTTTACAAGATTCAATCTTGCAGTTGGGAGAAACACACAGTAAATCGGTTATAAGTAAGCAATCAAAGGCTGTTCTAACCATACTGAAGGAAAGAGGGTGATGAGATAACTGAGGGCCAGGGGTTCTACCTAGATAGTGTGCTCAAGCCTCTCTTAACAGGAAACATTGGAGCTGAGACCCAGCCAAAGGGCAAGAAAGCACATCTACACTAAACATGTAACTGTGACAGGTGGGCCTGGTGGGATTATATCAGGGACCACGATAATGGTAGAAAGACAAAAGCCTGGGGAGCGGGAGATGGTTATGGCCCGCAGTCCGAGGTGGTCACCGTCTTTATTATTGTCATCATGACCCTTTATATTGGAACAAGGCTTCCGGGTTGGGGGCGGGGGGCGGCGGGGAAGCTAACCATTTGCCAGGTTCTTACAAGTGCAACGTAGGAGTAACTTACACATCGCTAGAACCTAAGGCCCTGAGAAGCCAAGAGGCTCGGGGAGCCCCCAGGTTCCTCTCTCCTGAGCCTCCAGCCTCTGAAAACTGAAAGAAGCACCAGACATCGCGTCCCCTACCCACCTCCGGGGGCTAGGAGATGGACGCGGTGTGCGGACCACCGGAACCCCAATGCAAGACTAGGCCCTAGCTCCGAGGCCCCTTCACATCAGGCAGCCCCGTAGGTCACTTCCCTCACCGATGCCCCAGCCGACCTCGCCAAGGGCTCCCAAGGTTGCAGACAGGCGGAACCACGGTGTAGCACGTGGCAACGAGAAGAGAATTCCCCCAAATCCGTGCCCGAGGTGGTGTGCAGTACCTGTCAGGAGGCGTGAGGAGAGAGTGTGCGGGGATGCGGCCATCACGCAAGAGTCCAGCCGCCCCCTGGGAGCCCCGTGTCCTCTCTCCTCACCGGTTGCTGGGCGCCGCCATCTTCCTTCCCCGCCCCCCCGTGGGAAGAGCGACGCGTCCGGTTCGTCACTTCCGGCAGGCGCGAGGCGGAAGCGAAGAGCTGCGGCTGGGGTTAGGGAGACCGCAGGGCAGAGTGGCCCCGGGGCAGAGGGGCCGGGGTCTGAGGTGCTTTCTCGGGAACGCGAGGTACCCGAGGGTGGCAGAGGCTTCCGAGGAAAGGCTGCGCGTGACGATGAGCCCCCGCTTCCTGCCCCGAGGCCGGCATCCCTGGCGGGACCCGAGGGGCCTGGTGCTAGGCTGGGCTGGGCCGGCCAGGGGCTGCTCGCGGGCCGCTTGCGGTTACCTCCTGGTCCTTCTGGACTGCCAGGAGGAAATGGTTCTGGGGACGGTGCCTCCATCTTCCCGCATCCTCAGTTACAGCGTTACCATAGTCGCCGTTAAGGCGGGAAACGATGAACTCGGGCTCCTGGACCCCGAGCCACCCTGAGGAATCGTCTGAGCATCCCGGGATGAGGAAGGTGCGTGCAGAGTTTTAAGATTTCGGGCTCTGGAGTGACCTCTGTATCCCTGGCTGCACCTTCTGGCCTTCTGACCTGTTAAACAAATGGCCCAAGTCCCCTGAACCTCGGCTTTGTCGCTGCACGACGCAGATCCTAATAGTATATATTCTTTAAGATGGTTGAGAGAATTAAAAGATGTCTGTGCAGTAGATAGCCAGCCAGAAGCCTGCCACGGCTAAGAACTAAGTTAACATCTGTGCCCTGATTAGGAGGGCAGTGGTCGGCAGCTCTCTCTTCGTCTGGTTTTGGTGTTGGATTTCTGCAAGTAACAGTGCACTGAAGGAGAGAGATTCCGTTTCTGAAAGAGGAGAGAGAAATAGGTAACTTGGTTCTAGGAGGGTAGTTTCTCTGTCTTCAGTGATAAGGTTGTAGGTGGGTCATCTGAGTAGATGCTAACTCTTTCAAAGCCTTGATGAATTTACTGCAATAGATAAAGACCTAGCTTTCTGTAGACAAAATCCTAACCTAAAATGCAGGATACACTCAGTTGACACAGAGCTATCTCTCTAAAAACAAAATAGATTTCAAAGCCTAAGGATAGGCAAAGGATATGAATAGAGTTTTTCCAAAGAAAATATACAAGAAGAGTGCAAAGAGAAGAGGTGTACGTCATTAGCCATAAGAGAAATATAACTTAAAATCTCCTTTAGATATCACTTCATGCTCCTTGAGGTGGCCCCAGTCAAAAATACAGATAAGAGGTAACACCGAAATGAGAGTGTGGGGAAACTGGAAGCCTAGTATGCCACGGATGGCAATGGGAAATGGTGGAGCTGTCTTTGAAAACAGTCTGGCAGGTTTTCAGAAAGTTAAGGGGCTGTCACATGAGTCAGTCATTCCACTCCTAAATGGAGAAATGAAGACATACTAACTCACCAATAGAATAGGTGGTGACAAGACAGGCCTTGTTTGCTTCTTGCTTGAGGGAGGCCTCCTGCTTAGA